>NC_140579.1:96158250-97505750 GCF_964204655.1 Triturus cristatus | reverse complement strand
TTAGATCCTGGCAAAATAAAGAAATGCTTAGTTGCTAGCATCCTATAATAAGCACTGCGCACCATATTGTACAACTAATCCAGCTTGCACCTAGTTGCACAAAACACTGCACCCCATCACCTCATTCCTTTGAACTGTCACTCTGGCCACTCCCCTGCGTGGCCACAGACAGCTGTACTTTTAAAACATTGTGATCCCCTTCATCCCACCTGAATGTGCGCTCTACTGCCAGGCCCACCCAGAACACTGTGTGTGCTGCCCCTGCTAAAGAAAAGACTGCAAAAGCACCTGTCAGGGCCCGCATTGCCTGACATAAAATCCTGCCAGGAATACCCGTTCAGTTTGAAACTAGTAGGGGGCATGCTGTCCACAGGAACCAGAGAGTACCCCTCTCCCGAAGGGCCAGGTAAGAGGCGACCCGACCCATTGGGCCATACAGCTATCTTCCAGCCAGGTGTAGCAGAATTCCCTTCAGCCAAACCTGGTTTGCATGTGCCCTTCTCCTTACTCCTTGTAATGGGGTACTACACCCGCCCGTCCTCCTAAGCCAAAATTGGGACAATAGTCCCCTAGTTGGCTGACCACTCCCAGGAAATAATGCTTAACAGAAGCAACATGTATCATGCCGCTGTGGAATGGAGGACCTGGGGTAAACCTATGATCAGAGTACCTGTGCCTATACCGAAGTCTGTCATGTTCCCTAGTGGCATCAGTGGCTAGCCAGAAGGGAGCTCTGCCCAGCAACTGCCCACCCATAGCAAACAATAAGTCATAGCTTGTGGTGAACTGGATGCCAGGCGGCGTCAGGCTGCCTCTCCAGTTTGCACCACACCCTGCTCCTGCTGGTCATAGTAACATCCCAACATGACACCCCAAGACCAATGTTTCTAGGTGCCTGACCCCACGAAAGTACATGGCGGCACCATACCGATGGAAAGGCCTAAAGTATGGATGCCCCTATGCCATCTGGTAAAATTACCAGAGCCATCGGATGCATCTGCCCAGTGTTGTAACCCTTGTGGTTTACTGCCAATAGGCTTACTATTGAAAGACTGTGCTACTGGCTAAGATGGGCTTAAAAATTTCTGAGATGGGAGCATGGCTATGACATGCATTAGTGTCGCAAAGATATAATGCCTAGACTGAGTAGAAAATAGATAGCATGTGCGGAGAACTAATGCATCCTGTTTTAAGGGAAGCGGACCCCTTCTACTGCGTAAAAGCCACATCAATGCTTTGTAAAAATGCTTTTCTTTATTATTATTATTTTTTTTTAATATACTTGTTGCTCTTCAAGCACACTCCTCGCATCTTTCCAATTCACACCCCACCATGCCCAACAGTCCTGAATTTTAAGGTACATATCGGCTCCCTGTAATGGAAATAAAATATAAATTTCCTTTGCCATGTAGCCTTATGGGAGGTGTGGGGACGAATGCCCCAGCCTATAAACACCTCCATGCTGGCACTGTGTCTTATTACCAGACTTGGCGTTGCCATGATAGGTGTTGTTTCTGTATGTAAAGGAGATGAGGTAAGCGATGTACGGGAAAATAGCGTCATGTCCCTGGTCAATGGGGAACTCTTGCAGCATCCCAAGTTGCTGGAAGCCTTTACTGGGTTAGGTTGAAACAATAGCTTCATGAAAAAAAGGTAACCCTGGATAGATACCACACCCGCTTTGTCTTAAGGAACCTCACTAAGTACAACAGTTTAACATAGGCCTACCCCTAGAGAGGTAACCCCCCTTATCCTCTGAAACTCGTAATGATCTTAGCTGGCGGAACCGCGGCTAAACTTTATTACAGTTGAGTGCACTCTGGCCAGTTGAAGTAAATATTCTCCCATAGTATTGTTGTGCCTGATCCATAAACCATTGGCTCTCCATTTTCCCTATCCTTACCGAATAGTTAAGAAGCTTGCCAACTGAGGTTGCTACAGGCTGTGCCAAACCCACCCTTCAGCCTGAAAGCTATCCTGGACCTGCATAACAGGTAATTATTGCTACCAAAGTCGAAGGTACTCATTTTATCGGCCTCAGGAGGGTGAAATGCTGAGGGGGGCGGCACACTATCTGAACGGATGGCCTAGAAAATGGTTGCCCCTGAGTAAATCCCATATGCCCCATGCTTATTGGTCATGTGTGCAAGAAATGTTTCCTTGTGTGCAGTGCTTGCTAAATACCTTCCTTCAAGCATAAATTCCTGATGCCATACCAACATATTTGTATTGTTCCTAGTATCCTATATGTGCTCCTCCAGTGAGCAAGAACTTAAAGCCAGGTACTAGTCTGAAAGGGGATGTATCCCTGTGCTTATACTGGCTGGGGTAAGAGCGGAGTAGTCCCCCCCCCCGCAGTAAACCAGACCAAAAGTAAATCACTTAAACTGCTCTGAATATAGATGATGGAATGTCATCACAGTGCCTAACCATGACAATCTATTTCAGAGGCACCCGACCAAGGTTGCACTTTATACCTTTTTATTCCTATGAAAGTTTGCGATATTTGTATTGTTCCTAGTATCCTATGTGTGCTCCTACAGTGAGCAGAAGTGTCCCAATAGCCTGTATGTGGGGCACCTGTTACACTTAATCACAAATCCCTCCACCCCTCCCCTAGCAAACGATCAGAAGAGGGGAAGAATCACACATGGCCACTCCAAGCTTCGCATCTGAGAGGCAAGTACTGCTCCTAAAAACCCAATTATGCTTACCTACATTTACATACCAAGTTACCCCTAAGAAATTCTATTGATGTCAACGCTATCAAGTGTCATAAATGTATTTTGATAACGCTAGCCTGCAGGTGATCACTGAACGTTCAACGTGATTCCATTTGCACAATCAGTGCTCTACAAACTACAAAATCAGGAAAACAACTCTATACAGTCACCGTAATTGGACAGTAAATCCAACACCAAGCTCTTTTCCCGTACTGTGGTGGTTTAAAATATTGCATATTCCAGGTTAGCAGAGATCTTACCACCGACAGACAGCATAAGCAGTCTGTGGCCGGAACCATATTGACAAACAAAGCTGAAGCGCCTGGACTGCTAAACAATCCTGCATGCCCTGTGGTAATGGTGAAAGTGTCACTCGCGGTCGAAGAACCGTGACGTTCATGCACAAAATAAGACTACTTCCACGAGGGGACTGGAAATACTCTAACAGATGTGTAGGGCTCAGGGCTATACTTTGATACAATGTCTAAATAAATCCAGGTTAAATGAGCGCTGGCAGACAAGTCTCTTCACACCCCAATAAGCCTCAGCAACCCCTGGATGCGCAACAGTGGCACGCCTGACACCGGAGCTGCCATGCCACAGAACAATCACAACCCGCTGCGGGCCCTAGACCCATATCGCCCTAGTCCCAATAAACTAAGACTCAGTCTACACCCGATATACATGTAGGCTGCTGCCCTTCCTGTCTGGACATTCACCCTCTTCTTCCCTGTAGTAGTTGTACCCAAACACAGCTGTGGCGTGCAGCAACCTAAAGCATGTGTTGCTTTGCATTCCAGGTGTACGCCTCCCCCCACAGGTGTCTGTGTAGTTGGCTGCACCGCCAGATCACTTCACCAATAGTGGACACCCGCCAGGGTTAAAAACAAAGCCTCATGGGCGCCTGTCTCCAAAGCTGTTACACAGTGTCCCTGAACGGTAGGTTCCTCGGAGGGGGGAACAGGTTCCTCACTGCCCTGGGAAACCAGATATAAATGGACTCTCTTGATGTCCCTGTGTTTAAAGAGTGCAGCCCACAGAGGGATGCAAACACGGGGGGCCTAAAAAGTGGGCGTGGTAAATGAAGTTGAGGACGTGGCCTGAACACGTACCTAAGAAACTGTGCTTAGCTAATGTGCCACCCGAAATGTATCTGGCTGTTTCTTTCTTTGCAAATTGAAGATGATTTGACAAGGAACATCATACCTACAAGAAATCAAGACAGTTGGCTTGTCAATGATTGTAGTTGAATAAGCTAAAAACGCAGCACAGATCTGGATCGCGAACCTGAGTCCAGCTACAACAGACCCGGGCCGACCAAACAGAAGCAGACCCCGCAAGACCCTTCGATACCAGGTCATCTGCCCAGGGCCCCCGCATGCTGGGGTGCCACGGTGCAGGAACCGGACAGGCTAGCTTCCCGGCTCACCGCTCCGACCGCCAACAAAGCCTTTCATGCCGCTCAAGAGAACTACAGATGCGCCCTAGGCAGATCTTCCCTGACTGCCTCATAATCTCCTTTAAACCGCCGCCCCAGATCCACAGAGAACATGATCAAGGAGCGAACACCCTACTCAATCGCCCCTTTGGCGGAGGTAGTGCCTGACGCGCACCGGCTATGCTGACTGGCAGTCACTGGTCGGCAGTGATTTTGCTGGGTAGGCTGACTCGGTTCAGAATAGGACCACCGCTTCGACACAACCATGCCCCTCGCAGAAAACCACTACAAATAACCTTAGACCATCAGACCGAGAGAAATCATACACAAAGACGCTTACTGCCGCGGGTTCGGCTCCGGATCGCAACGTGCAGAGCCGCAGTGCCGCCCGTCACTATGAATGATACACGCTACCGGTCCAGCCCCAGCCGCAGGAGGAGAGTGGCAGAAATGCAAGGGGAGGGCAGCGGCTGTGTCGGGGATGGAGCGAGGCCCAGGAGACTCGGACCCTGGTTGGTGGCAGCGCTGGGGGCATGGGGCCAAGGTACAATTAAGGCCGCCCCCGCCGAGCGCTCGCTGATAGAGCAAACATAGAAAGGGGGAGGGCAGCGGCTGGGTCGGGAGCAGAGCGATACCGTTGACTGTCGGGGCAGCACTGGAGACATTGGGTCCAAAGTGCAAGTGAGCCCGCCCCCGCCGGGCCCTGGCAGCAAGCTCGCGGTCCCCCAAAGTTGCTCCAACTGCTAAACCCACGTGCTCGGGGCCAAGATGCCGCAACTCTGCCCGACCGGCACTCCAAGCCGCACGGAGCCTAAAACGATGTTACCATTGTTGGGAGAGTGCTCCACTGCAGCCAGAGAAACTCGGCCCGGAGTAGCGCAGCGAGTGGCACTGATCGCCGCACGGTGGGTAGGGGGAGCCACGCACTCGCCGCCTACACCCCTCTAACCCGGCAACCAAAAACCCGGGTCGGAGAGGAATCCGAGAAGGGAGCCTCTCCCAGGCCCTTACTACGCTACCCCCCCTCCCGCGGAAGAAGCCTGCACACGGCCCGCTCCTCGCCGCAGGCGAACACGGGCCAAGGTCATCTGCAGGCCACCCGGAACTGGCCAGCCACCCCCAGACGAGCCCCGCAACCCGTGGCAAGCTAAGCAGCCCCCATGCCAAAGCAGGCGGGCCAGCAGGCAATAGGCCCACCAGGCCCATGCAACAAGAAACCCCGCAAAACCCAAGAGCCCAAGTCGGGCCGGGTCCCGGTCCGCACCACGCTAAGGGGTGCTCCGTCTGCCTCCCCTCTAGGCCCCTTCCCCGGTCAGCACAGTACTGGTCTCGACCAGGGGAGGGGTGCCGCAGCCCTAGCCCCCTGGGAGCTGTCCACCCCTCCCCACTGGCAGACGGCCGCAGCCAGGCCCAGCCTCGTGGGGCGGGGGGGACTCCACACTCACCACTCAAAATCAGCTCCCAGGGGCACGTCAGAAACGGCGTCCAGGCAGAAGAAGAAAGAGGGCTATCAGTGCGCGGGAGAGGTATAAGTACTTCTCCCCCCAACCCCTCCTGCACGGAAGTGACGAGGGCATGGGGGACCCTCGAGGGTCCCAAACGCTGGGAGGCTGACCCGTCGTGTGCCATCCTGTGGCACTAAGGGGGGCCACCCTCTTAGGAGGCCCCCCTGCATGGGCCCTTGGAAGCCCTGCAGGAGGTCCAGTATGGCAATGCATAGCATGAGCCCAAGGGTAGGGCACGGATACTGCAACAAAAAGCACACACTGCAAGATTCAGTATAGCGTTGTATGGCTGCATCCCTCCAGACAGGGCTTTGGTGCTGCAGCACACAGCACAGCCCCGAGTGTCCAGTATGGCGATTTATAGTTTGATACCAAAGACAGTGCTCTAATAATGCAGCACACAGTCAATGGGGTTCCAGTATAGCGATGTATAGCTGGACCCCCTCCACAACAAACAGCGCAGCTCCTGGTGTCCGCTATAGGGATGTAAAGCCTGATCCCACAGATAGGGCTCAATAACGCAACGCCCAGGGCAGCCCCTAGGGGTCCCGTATAGCGATGTATAGTCTATATGTCCAGTATAGCTATGCACAGGGCCGGCTTTAGTGCTGGTGGCGCCCTGTGCGACAATGTTTGTTGGCGCCCCCCCCCCCCCCCAATGACCACCTCCACCACGGATTCTCTCACTAGCACCCTTTAACAGTGACCAAGTCACCATAACCACACTCTTTCAGATGCATTTAATTAGTTATATAGCGCCACTCATACCAGTGTAGGGTGTCCAAGCACTTGGCATCACACACACGTTACACAGAGACAATCAATCATACGAGTGTAAATCAGTGTATAGGAAATGTTACTTAAGCCAAAGGACTGAAAGTGTAGGAGTCACATGTCACCCATACTGGCAGGCAGTATAGTTTAAGAGTGCTTGTGTGGAGAAGCACAAACGCAGAGTCGAAAAAGAAACAGCATAGTTGGGAGTTTTCTTTAATAATAAGAATCGATTTCTAGCCAAATTAACCCTTTTTGCAACATTAATCAATGTTCTAATAATGTATACTTTGCAGTGTGTATGCAGTTCTGGGATGAAAGTTAATAGCTCACTATCCTATATTAGGACTTTAAGTTATAAATTGCAAGTAACAAAAGGATGTCTCTTTTGAAAGCAGTAACCTGCTGATCTGTTTACATCATACGCACTCTGTAATCTATTTGGTACACGTTCTTTGCAGCAGGCACATTAACCCTCTGCACTAACTTCACATAAGTCAAAACCTCAACTATACAAAATGCTGATCAAACAAAAGCTAAGATGCACCACACATTTATGAAAAGCAATCAAATAATAACAATATATGTAGTTCAAATCCCATTCAAAAGACAGATAAGTGTTCCTTGATTTAGTCTTTTTATTCCAAGTTCATTTGGCAATGGACATTACAATGCGATACAGCCGACGCGTTTCGTCCTGAGACAGGACTTCTTCAGGGCAAATTGTAAGAAAGATCACTTGTATACGTTATAATCGTTGTTGATACAATGAGGAAAAGATCTTCTATGTAGGTTCTTTTCTTCCATACAAGGTTGTCTTCTCTATGTCTAGTATGTCCTGGACCATGGATTTTTCATCGATTTAAATAGCAGGTTTTTTTTATAATCATATATTGGAGAAAAGTATTTATCAGATCGCAATATGCTAGTCGCGACTGGTAACGAGAGAGGTATGCTCACAAAAAACAGGTCCTTCGATCCGGATGTAATGTCCATTGCCAAATGAACTTGGAATAAAAAGACTAAATCAAGGAACACTTATCTGTCTTTTGAATTGGATTTGAACTACATATATTGTTATTATTTGATTGCTTTTCATAAATGGGTGGTGCATCTTAGCTTTTGTTTAATCTGTTTGATTAAGTTCCCTAGGGAACTAGCATTGTAACAGTGGGTGCTATTCAGAATGCACACATTTCCTTAATCTATGTGTGATAACACTTTATTGGGGAGAACACTTTAAAGGGTGACATTAGAACAGGTGCTGTCAATTAGAAGGTTCCATTGTTAGTCCTAATAGTATTCTTATACAAAATGCTGATCTCTCTCCAGGAAGATAATTAATCACACCAGTTTTCTTGACATTTATGTGAGGCCTGGTAATTGCAGGCGGAAAGAAACTGCAGCAGGTGCTTCAAAAGCATAATAAACTTTCAAACACGGCGCCCCCAGGAAGCCAGCACCCGGTGCGGTGGCACCGGTCGCACCGCCCTAAAGCCGGCCCTGGCTATGCAGGCCCGGTTCTAGCGGGTGGGCCGGGTGGGCCAGGCACACCCAAACAGGAGCCTTGGCCCTCGCAGTGAGGGCTTGAAGGCAGGCGCGCAACGCCATTTCGCTCAAAGTGCTTCAACCCCACCGTCGTGTGTCAGCCCAGGCTGAGACAGCTTCCGGGGCGCACACACACACAGTTTTTGAGATTATCGCTGCCGCACATGAGTACTTTACAGGTCTTTAAAAGACATGTTAACAAGGCTTTGTTTATTTTTTCACCCCTTCATCTCCACATGGCGAAAGGGACAAATCCTTTCTTTGACAACGGTAATCTTTGCCTACTGTCCTGCTGCGTGGATATTTCTTTTTCTATGCAGCGCAGGAGAAAAGAAGTTTGTTTATTCCTATTCACCTTTCCTGACCCCTGCAGCAGCTTATCACATCAGGCTATGAAGCAAAGTTTGACTAATGTAGTAGGTAAGAGAATGTGTTACTATTTGTTTTTCTTTTTAAAATCTGCACAGGACCAGCAGGACACATACTTCGTGTGTGCTTCATTTAAACAGTTTTTATCATTATCATGGCCAATGCAGGACAACAATAAGACAATACAAAATGCCCAGATAACGCTGGTGATTAATGATCTTGCTGGAGAGCAATCATTTGTCTGTTAGTAGTTTTTAAATGTAGATGAACTGTATTTTATGTGGAAGCTCAGTGGGTTACTGCCTTTGTCACAGAGATCCTTTTGTTACTTGCAGTTCAGAAGTTACAATCCTAACATAGGACAGTGACCAATGAACTGTCATCAAAGACCTGCATAAAAACATGAATGGTATAGTTAGAACTTCACTTTGTTTGTTTTGTGATATAGTTAGAACTTCCTCAGTCTTTCATTATTCTAATGTTGCTAAAATGAGTATGTTTGGGCAGATATACATTTTTATCAGTAAAGCTGACCCCCATGGAATACTCTTTATATCCTAAGGTTGTGTTTCCCCAGACCCAAACCCTCTTAAAATATCCGGCCCACCAGTATGTATGACATGTGAGTCATACACCTTGTAATCCTCATTGGCTTATGTGACATTCCCTGTAGACTGATGTATATACTTGTATGATTCATTTTCTCTGTATAATGTGTGCATGGTGTAAAGTACTTACACACATTACACTGACATGAGTTGCGCTATACAACAAATAAAATGCATATGAGAGAGGGGCTACGTAAAGATGAGGGGCCCTGTTGGAGGGTGGCAGTGAGGGAATCCGGGGAGGAGGTAGTGGGAGGGGCTATGGAGCGATGAGGAGCACTGTTGGAGGGTGGCAGTGAGGGAATCCGAGGTCAATAGGGGGGGCATGGAGGGATGAAGGGCACTGTTGGAAGGTGGTAGTAAAGGTATTTACAAAGAAAGAGGTTATTGGTGTGGTGCCAAAAAAGAGTTTTGCATCAGCGCTAAACTCGGCCCTGTCATGGCCTTTCTGTTTTTGTTTACTTAATTAACAGTCGGGTCATAAGGGCTACTGTGGAACAAACTTTAAAGTGCGTGCTAATTATATTTACTGCTATATTAAATTTTTTAAGTTTTAAGGTGATTTTACTAATGTTTTTACCGGGAAAAATGAAAGTGGAGCCCGATGGTGCCCGCTATGGGGCTGGGGCCGAAGGTCAGCTGTGAGATAAGGTGCACTGGAGAGGAGTAGTGGATAATCAAGCCTGTAAGGGAGTGCGTTGCAGAGTCCGGGGTCAGGTGGAGGTTTTGATGAAGAGGGATTCTCCCTGAAGGCTCGCACAGAGGGAGCCCGATAAGTGTCACTTGGCTGATACTCCCACCTCAGAAACCTCCTCTTCCCATCAAAGAAACATTACATAGAAAAAACGCTTTTTTGAGAGTGATAATATTTAGATAGAGATTTGGAAAAGAGTGTGATTTTCTGGGCCTTTTTAGACTAAGAAGAGATAAAGGAGGACCCTGAAGCAGGCCTTCCTAGACATGTATGCGACAAATCGAGCCCGCAGTGGCCCACTCAAATGCACCCTTGGCCCACCCAAATAAAAATTCCTGGAGCCGGGCCTGTAGCTATGTATAGATTGATCACAGACATAGCACTTCAATAATGCAGCACACAGTACTGCCCCGGAGAGTCCAGTATAGTGATGCACAGCCTGCTCCCATAGGCAGGGTTTTGATACTGCAGCACACAGCACCTTGAGGGTTCAGTATAGCGATGTTTAGTCAGATTCCAGAGACAGGATTGTAATAGTGCAGCGCACAGCACAGTCAATGTAGGTCGAGTATAGTGATGTACAGCCTGGCCTCCGAGGTAGGGCTCTGCTATTGCAGCACACAGACGACCCGAAGGGTTCAGTATAGCAATATATATAACCTGATCCCAGGGTAGGGCTCTGATACTGCAGCACAAAGCACAGCTCTTCTGGATCCAGGATGGTAAACAGTGTTCGCTTACGGGGGTGCGCTTCGAGTCTGCTATATAGTGAAACAGCACACTGTCTGAGAAAGGGATGCTCAGCTTAGGGCTTTGACGTGTGATGATGAACTTTAAATAAATGACAGCCCGAGGTCAAGATTGTATAGCAGGGCGCTGACATTTCAGGGCTATGTAGCACATTCCGGATCAGACATCTGGATGTAGACCCCATGCCTCTACCTGTGCTGTTTGACAAAGAGGGTGCAGCGGGGCAGGGATTGCCAGAGTGATGCTCGACCTTGGACCACAGGCTGTCATATTTTAGTATTTACTGCACTGCCCAGGGTTTGGTACAGAGAAATACATCAAGGGGTGAGGTGCATTGATACCACTGTATATAGCACAGCCCAGGGTCTGCTATAGGAATATGCAGCCCAACCTGTCACTGCTGCAGGGTCAAGTACTGAAATCAACAGTACACGCCGTTCCGGGACATAGGTGCGCAGCTTGAGCCCTGGGCTATGGGCTTTCAAGCAACATACAGTCCAGCCTGAATCTGGAGGTGTGGGTTAAATACTGTAACATATAGCACAGCCCGACTCTGGAGGTGTGGGTTAAATACTTTAATGTATAGCCGAGCCCGACCCTGGAGGCGTGGGTTAAATACTGCAACATATAGCACAGCCCAACTCTGGAGGTCTGGGTTCAATACTTAAATAAATAGCCCAGCCCGACCCTGGTGGTGTGGGTTCAATACTGTAACATATAGCACATCCCGACTCTGGAGGTGTGGGTTCAATAATTTAATATATAGCCCAGCCTGACCCTGGAGGCGTGGGTTAAATACTGTAACATATAGCACAGCCCGACTCTGGAGGCGTGGGTTGAATACTGTAATATATACCACAGCCCGACTCTGGAGGCGTGGGTTAAATACTGTAACATATAGCACAGCCCGACTCTGGAGGCGTGGGTTAAATACTGTAACATATAGCACAGCCCGACTCGGGAGGTGTGGGTTCAATACTGTAAGATATAGCACAGCCCGACTCTGCAGGTGTGGGTTCAATACTTTAATAAATAGCCCAGCCCGACCCTGGAGGCGTGGGTTAAATACTGTAACATATAGCGCAGCCGGACTCTGGAGGCGTGGGTTCAATACTTTAATAGATAGCCCAGCCCGACCCTGGAGGCGTGGGTTAAATACTGTAAACATATAGCACAGCCGGACTCTGGAGGCGTGGGTTCAATTCTTTAATATGTAGCCCAGCCCGACCCTGGAGGCATGGGTTAAATACTGTAACATATAGCACAAACCGACGCTGGAGGTGTGGGTTCAATACTTTAATATATAGCCCAGACCGACCCTGGAGGCGTGGGTTAAATACTGTAACATATAGCACAGCCCAACTCTGGAGGCGTGGGTTCAATTCTTTAATATGTATCCCAGCCCGACCCTGGAGGCGTAGGTTAAATACTGTAACATATAGCACAAACCGACGCTGAAGGTCTGGGTTCAATACTTTAATATATAGCCCAGCCCAACCCTGGAGACGTGGGTTAAATACTGCAACATATAGCACAGCCCGACTCTGGAGGTGTGGGTTCAACACTTTAATATATAGCCCAGCCCGACCCTGGAGGCGTGGGTTAAATACTGTAACATATAGCAAAGCCCGACTCTGGAGGTGTGGGTTCAATACTTTAACATATAGCCCAGCCTCACCCTGGAGGCGTGGGTTAAATACTGCAACATATAGCACAGCCAGATTCTCGAAGCATGGGTTAAATACTTTAATATATAGCCCAGCCGACTCTGGAGGCATGGATTAAATACTGTAACATATAGCCCAGCCCGACCCTGGAGGCATGGGTTAAATACTGTAACATATAGCCCAGCCCGACCCTGGAGGCGTGGGTTCAATACTATAACATATATCACAGCCCGACTCTGGCGGCGTGGGTTGAATACTTTAATATATAGCCCAGCCCGACTCTGGAGGCGTGGGTTCAATACTTTAATATATAGCTCAGCCCGACTCTGGAGGCATGGGTTATATACTGTAACATATAGCAAAGCCCGACCCTGGAGGCGTGGGTTAAATACTGTAACATATAGCAGAGCCCAACTCTGGAGGCGTGGGTTCAATTCTTTAATATATATCCCAGCCCGACCCTGGAGGCGTGGGTTAAATACTGTAACATAAAGCACAGCCCGACACTGAAGGCGTGCGTTAAATACTGTAACATATAGCACAGGCCGACTCTGGAGGTGTGGGTTCAATACTTTAATATATAGCCCAGCCGACTCTGGAGACGTGGGTTCAATACTTTAATATATAGCCTAGCCGACTCTGGAGGTGTGGGTTCAACACTTTAATATATAGCCACGCCCGACCCTGGAGGTGTGGGTTAAATACTGTAACATGTAGCACAGCCCGACTCTTGAGGAGTGGGTTATATACTTTAATATATAGCCAAGCCGACTCTAGAGGTATGGGTTAAATACTGTAACATATAGCCCAGCCCGACCCTGGAGACATGGGTTAAATACTGTAACATATAGCCCAGCCGAACCCTGGAGGCGTGGGTTCAATACTTTAATATATAGCCCAGCCTGACCCTGGAGGCGTGGGCTAAATACTTTAATATATAGCACAGCATGACCCTGGAGGCGTGGGCTAAATACTTTAATATATAGCACATCCCGACTCTGGAGGTGTGGGTTCAATACTTTAATATAAAGTCCAGCTGACTCTGGAGTTGTGGGTTCAATACTTTAATTTATAGCCCCGCCCGACCCTGGATGTGTGGGTTAAATACTGTAACATGTAGCACAGCCCGACTCTGGAGGTGTGGATTCATTACTTTAATATATAGCACAGCCCGACCCTGGAGGCATGGGTTAAATACTGTAAAATATAGCACAGTCCGACTCTGGAGGTATGGGTTCAATACTTTAATATATAGCCCAGCCTGACCCTGGAGGCGTGGGTTAAATACTGCAACATATAGCACAGCCCGAGTCTGGAAGCGTGGGTTAAAAACTTTAATATATAGCTCAGTCCGACCCTGGAGGCGTGGGTTAAATACTGTAACATATAGCACAGCCCGACCCTGGAGGCGTGGGTTAAATACTGTAACATATAGCACATCCCAACTCTGGAGGTGTGGGTTCAAAACTTTAAGATATATAGTCCAGCCTACTCTAGAGGCGTGGGTTCAATACTTTAATATAAAGCCCAGCTAACTCTGGAGATGTGGGTTCAATACTTTAATATATAGCCCAGCCCGACCCTGGATACGTGGGTTCAATACTGTAACATATATCACAGCCCGACTCTGGAGACATGGGTTGAATACTTTAATATATAGCCCAGCCTACTCTGGAGGCGTGGGTTCAATACTTTAATAAAAAGCCCAGCTGACTCTGGAGGTGTGGGTTTAATACTTTAATATATAGCCCCGCCCAAACCCTGGAAGTGTTGGTTAAATACTATAACATGTAGCACAGCCCGACTCTGGAGGTGTGGGTTAAACACTGTAACATATAGCACTGACCGACCCTGGAGGCATGGGTTAAATACTGTAACATATAGCACAGCCCGACTTTGGAGGCATGGGTTAAATACTGTAACATATAGCCCATCCTGACCCTGGAGGCGTGGGTTAAATACTGTAACATATAGCACAGCCCGACTTTGGAGGCATGGGTTAAATACTGTAACATATAGCCCATCCTGACCCTGGAGGCATGGTTTAAATACCGTAACATATAGCCCAGCCTGACCCAGGAGGCGTGGGTTAAATACTTTAATATATAGTCCAGCCTACTCTGGAGGCGTGGGTTCAATACTTTAATATAAAGCCCAGCTGACTCTGGAGTTGTGGGTTCAATACTTTAATATATAGCCCCGCCCGACCCTGGATGTGAGGGTTAAATACTGTAACATATAGCACGGTCTGACTCTGGATGTGTGGGTTCAATACTTTAATATATAGCACAGCCTGACCCTGGAGGCGTGGGTTAAATACTGCAACACATAGCACAGCCCGAGTCTGGAAGCGTGGGTTAAAAACTTTAATATATAGCTCAGCCCGACCCTGGAGGCGTGGGTTAAATAGTGTAACATATAGCACATCCCAACTCTGGAGGTGTGGGTTCAATACTTTAATATATAGTCCAGCCTACTCTGGAGGCGTGGGTTCAATACTTTAATATAAAGCCCAGCTGACTCTAGAGGCATGGGTTAAATACTGTAATATATAGCCCAGCCCGACCCTGGAGGCGTGGGTTCAATACTGTAGCATATATCACAGCCCAACTCTGGAGGCATGGGTTGAATACTTTAATATATAGCCCAGCCTGACCCTGGAGGCATGGGTTAAATACTGTAACATATAGCACAGCCCGACTTTGGAGGCATGGGTTAAATACTGTAACATATAGCCCATCCTGACCCTGGAGGCATGGTTTAAATACTGTAACATATAGCCCAGCCTGACCCAGGAGGCGTGGGTTAAATACTTTAATATATAGTCCAGCCTACTCTGGAGGCGTGGGATAAATACTGTAACATATAGCACAGACGACTCTGGAAGCGTGGGTTATATACTTTAATATATAACCCAGCCGACTCTAGAGGTATGAGTTTAAATACTGTAACATATAGCCCAGCCTGACCCAGGAGGCGTGGGTTAAATACTTTAATATATAGTCCAGCCTACTCTGGAGGCGTGGGATAAATACTGTAACATATAGCACAGACGACTCTGGAAGCGTGGGTTATATACTTTAATATATAACCCAGCCGACTCTAGAGGTATGGGTTAAATACTGTAACAGATAGCCCAGCCCGACCCTGGCGGCGTGGGTTAAATACTGTAAAATATAGCACAGCCAGACTCTGGAGGCACGGGTTAAATACTGTAACATATAGCCCAGCCCGACCCTGGAGGCATGGGTTAAATACTGTAACATATAGCCCAGCCCGACCCTGGAGGCGTGGGTTCAATACTGTAGCATATATCACAGCCCAACTCTGGAGGCATGGGTTGAATACTTTAATATATAGCCCAGCCTGACTCTGGAGGCGTGGGTTCAATACTGTAACATATAGTACATCCCAGCTCTGGAAGTGTGGGTTCAATACTTTAATATATAGCCCAGCCTGACCCTGGAGGCGTGAGATAAATACGGCAGCATATAGCACATCCCGACTCTGGAGGTGTGGGTTCAATACTGTAACATATATCACAGCCCAACTCTGGAGGCATGGGTTGAATACTTTAATATATAGCCAAGCCTGACCCTAGAGGCGTGGGTTTAATACTGTAACATATAGCACAGCCCGACTCTGGAGGTGTGTATTCAATACTTTAATATATAGCCCATCCCGACCCTGGAGGCGTTGGTTAAATAATGTAACATACAGCACAGCCCGACTCTGGAAGCGTGGGTTAAATACTTTAATATATAGCCCAGCCTGACCCTGGTGGCGTGGGTTAAATACTGTAACATATAGCACAGCCCGACTCTGGTGGTGTGGGTTCAATACTTTAATATATAGCCCAGCCCGACCCTGGAGGTGTGCGTTAAATACTTTAATATATAGCTCAGCCCGACTCTGGAGGCATGGGTTAAATACTTTAACATATATGAAAGCCAGACCCTGGAAGCGTGGGTTATATACTTTAATATATAGCTCAGCCAACTCTGGAGGTATGGGTTAAATACTGTAACATATAGCCCAGCTCGACCCTGGAGGCGTGGGTTAAATACTGTAACATATAGCATAGTCCGACTCTGGAGGCATTGGTTAAATACTGCAACATATATCCCAGCCTGACCCTGGAGGCGTGGGTTGAATACTGCAACATATATCACAGCCCGACTCTGGAGGCTTGGGTTGAATACTTTAATATATAGCCCAGCCCGACTCTGGAGGTGTGGGTTCAATACTGTAACATATCCCGACTCTGGAGGTGTGGGTTCAATATTTTAATATATAGCCCAGCCCGACCCTGGAGGCATGTGTTAAATACTGTAACATATAGCACAGCCCGACCCTGGAGGCATGGGTTAAGTACTGTAACATATAGCCCAGCCCGGCCCTGGAGGCGTGGGTTCAATACTGTAACATATATCACAGCCCGACTCTGGAGGAGTGGGTTGAATACTGTAACATATAGCACAGCCCACTCTGGAGGTGTGGGTTCAATACTTTAATATATAGCCCAGCCTACTGTGGAGGCGTGCGTTCAATACTTTAATATATAGCCCAGCCTGACCCTGGAGGCGTGGGTTAAATACTGCAACATATAGCACAGCCCGACTCTGGAAGCGTGGGTTAAATACTTTATTATTTGGCTCTGCCCGACACTGGAGGCATGGGTTAAATACTGTAACATATAGCACAACTCGACCCTGGAGGCGTGAGTTAAATAGTGTTAACATTTAGCACATCCCGACTCTGGAGGTGTGGGTTCAATACTTTAATATATAGCCCAGCCTACTGTGGAGGCGTGCGTTCAATACTTTTATATAAAGCCCAGCCGACTCTGGAGGCGTGGGTTCAATACTTTTATATATAGCCCAGCCCGACCCTGGAGTAGGGGTGGCCGGAAATTGCGTAGTCGCGTTTCGCAAATCTCCGCAAAATGGTTTAAAATCTCTGCGAACACGCAGAAATTCCGCGAAGACGCGGAATTGCTTGTTCGCAATGCTTTTTTCCTGTTCGCGACCGCTGTTTGCGTGCTCGGGGGGAAATATCTTGCGAACACGCATTTTGAGATCGCGAACATGCAAAAATTCCGCGAAGCCGCGAAAACCAGAATTTTGGGTAATTCCGCGTTCTCCGCGGAACGCGAAATTGCCTAAATTCCGCAAATTCCGCGAGCGGAACGGAATTTACCGCCCAGGCCTACTCTGGAGGCGTGGGTTCAATACTTTAATATATAGCCCAGCCCGACTCTGGAGGTGTGGGTTCAATACTTTATTATATAGCTCAGCCCGACTCTGGATGTGTGGGTTCAATACTTTAATATATAGCGCAGCCTGACTCTGGAGGTGTGGGATCAATACTTTAATATATAGCCTAGCCCGACCCTGGAGGGGTGGGTTAAATACTGTAACATATAGCACGGCCCGACTCTGGATTTGTGGGTTCAATACTTTAATATATAGCCCAGCCTACTCTGGAGGCGTGCGTTCAATACTTTAATATGAAGCCCAGCCGACTCTGGAGGCGTGGGTTCAATACTTTAATATATAGCCCAGCCTGACCCTGGAGGCGTGGGTTAAATACTGCAACATATAGCACATCCCGACTCTGGATTTGTGGGTTCAATACTTTAATATATAGCCCAGCCTACTCTGGAGGCGTGCGTTCAATACTTTAATATGAAGCCCAGCCGACTCTGGAGGTGTGGGTTCAATACTGAACAATGCAGCACAGCCCGACTCTGGAGGTGTGGGTTCATTACTTTAATATATAGAACAGCCCGACCCTGGAGGCATGGGTTAAATACTTTAACATATAGCACAGTCCGACTCTAGAGGTGTGGGTTAAATATTTTAATATATAGCCCAGACGTCTCTGGAGGAATGGGTTGAATACTGTAACATATAGCCCAGCCTGACCCTGGAGGCGTGGGTTAAATACTGTAACATATAGCCCATCCCGACCCTGGAGGCATGGGTTAAATACTGTAACATGTAGCCCAGCCTGACCCTGGAGGCGTGGGTTAAATACTGTAACATATAGCACAGCCCGACTTTGGATGTGTGGGTTGAATACTTTAATATATAGCCCAGCCTGACTCTGGAGGTGTGGGTTCAATACTTTATTATATAGCCCAGCCTGACTCTGGAGGTGTGGGTTCAATACTTTATTATATAGCTCAGCACGACTCTTGATGTGTGGGTTGAATACTTTAATATATAGCCCAGCCTGACTCTGGAGGTGTGGGTTCAATACTTTATTATATAGCTCAGCCCGACTCTGGATGTGTGGGTTCAATACTTTAATATATAGCCCAGCCCGACCCTGGAGGCGTGGGTTAAATACTGTAACATATAGCACTGCTCGACTCTGGAGGTGTGGGTTCAATACTTTATTATATAGCCAGGCCTGACCCTGGAGGCGTGGGTTCAATACTTTAATATAACGCGCAGCCAACTCTGGAGGTGTGGGTTCAATACTATAATATATAGCCCCGCCCGACCCTGGAGGCATGGGTTAAATACTGTAACGTATAGCCCATCCCGACCCTGGAGGCATGGGTTAAATACTGTAACATATAGCCCAGCCTGACCCTGTAGGCATGGGTTAAATACTGTAAAATATAGCACAGCTCGACTCTGGAGGCATGGGTTCAATACTTTAATATATAGACCAGCACACTCTGGAGGTATGGGTTAAATACTGTAACATATAGCCCAGCCCGACCCTGGAAGTGTGGGTTAAATACTGTAACATATAGCACAGCCTGACTCTGGAGGCATTGGTTAAATACTGTAACATATAGCCCATTCCGACCCTGGATGCATGGGTTAAATACTGTAACATATAGCCCAGCCCAACCCTGGAGGCGTGGGTTCAATACTTTAATATATAGCCCAGCACGATCCTGGAGGCGTTGGTTAAATGCTGTAACATACAGCACAGCCCGTCTCTGGAGGTGTGGGTTTAATACTTTAATATATAGCCAAGACCAACCCTGGAGGCATGGGTTACATACTGTAACATATAGCCCATCCCGACCCTGGAGGCATGGGTTAAATACTGTAACCTATAGCCCAGCCCAACCCTGGAGGTGTGGGTTCTTTTTATTTTTTTTATTTTTATTGAAGTTGAATGGTGTCATACATGTACAAAATGTAAAATAAAATATATAGACAATGAAGAAATACTAATAAATTATAGCCCACAACATCCTCGAGAGCATTCCCTGCTTTCAACAATAAATAAACACTGATAGTTAATTTACAATTCTCCATATTCAGCAGGCGCAGAAAATATTTATAGAAATTAATCGAAAAAAGTCCCCCAAATTTTTTCAAATTTCCTTTCCCCCCCTATCCTCAAAGCATAGCTTCGCTCACTCCTCTTTACTTTCCGCATTTTGAAAAACCATTCAAGCATAGATGGAGATTGATTAGTTCGCCAATTTTGAAGTAACAACGATCTGGCAACAGCCATACAAATATAAATTAGTTTAACAAATGATAAGGATAAATTAAGATGTGAATCGTAACCATAAAGCATCAATTTTACATTCAAGGATATCTAAATATGATAATTGGAGCTTAAAAAAACAAAAATGTCCCGCCAGAATGCTTTAACCAAAGAACAATCAGCGATTACATGAGTCCAATTTGCAGGGGCGAAATTTAAACAACGAAAACAATTTGGAGGATAATTACTATACATTTTGGCTATTACCGCCGGGGTGCGAAACAAAAGCCATTTTCCAAAAAATAACATTCTACGCCAATTGGCTCCCCTTAATGTAGAAAAATTAAGCTTGTTAATGGTTCGCCACATAGGCGCTGTCAAAACCTGATTTTCTTGTTCCCACCATTTTTTTACAGCTATGGCACACAGATCCCTTTGTCTAAATTGAGCAAGGCAGCATTTCCACTCCCCAGGTTTCCTTATCGACTTATCTTTAAAAAAGAGATCATTATTTAAGGGAGAGATCTGGGTAAATGATGAGGGAACATATTGCTGAAGGAATTGATAAATATAAGTATAGGAACCAATCAACAAAAACTTTCTTGGAATTAGTGATCGCATCTCCGTCGGTGTTATCCACCTTGCGCCTTGTAGAAAATCACCCACTTTACTAAATCCGACATTTGTCCAATGACCCATTAAATCAGAGCCAATCGCCTGTCCATGAAATGCAAGTAAGTTAATCAACGGAGATGAGGAGTGAAACAGGGATAAAGAATATCTTTTTATCATTGCCATACGTTTCCTAAAAAACCAGGCAATTACTTTGTACCTAACCAATTTGGGAGATTTAGGAACTTGAAGGGGGGGGAGAAATCTGACTTTCTGAAAAAATTAAATCAAAGAAAAAACTAATAAATAGGTTAGAATTTGATATTGGAAATTTAAATCGAGTCAAGTACTGAGCAAAATAAGCATTATAATATTCTCTAATGTTAGGTAAGTTGAGACCACCGTTATCCAAATCCTCATAAAGAATATTCAGCGCAATACGGGGCGTTTTATGTGCCCACAAAAAGCGCGTGAATAAAGATTCGATTTTGGTGAAAAAACGACCCGGAAGGCAGCATGGAATCGTTGAGAATAGGAAATTAAACAATGGTAAAATAGACATTTTAATCAAGGCAACACGGCCCAAGATTGATAGTGGTAATTTATTCCAGCGAGTAAGCATTAAGTCAACTTTCTGAAGGAGGGGTTCAAAATTAAGACTAAAGAGATCTGTAACTGAGGCTGTGAAAAATACCCCCAGATATCGTTTAGGTTTATTGTTAATGCAGCTCCATAGGTCCGGAGATAATACGGGTTTATAATTACCACAGATCAATATTTCTGTCTTTTTTTTATTAATGCGATAACCTCCGAGAGACTCAAATTCCTCAAAAAGCTGAAAAACCCTGACTTGAGGCTGCAAATCCGGTTTGATAAGAAGCATAATATCATCAGCGTAGAGTTTTATTTTGGACAGTAAAGGAATTGGGGGTAAAATTTCTACACACTGCCGAATTGCGATAGCAAGGGGTTCAATAAAAAAAGCAAAAAGAATAGGTGATAAAGGGCAGCCTTGACGTGTACCCCGATTAACTTTCACAGCCCCTACTGTCATTGAATTGATAATAATATTAGCTCTGGCACCCATATAAAGATTGCAAATAAAATTAATAATAGTAAATGGGATGTGAAAATATTGCAAAATTATGAAAAGTGTTTCCCAGACTACCAAATCAAAAGCTTTTTCCGCATCAAATAACATAATTAGGGCAGGGATCCTCAGTGTTTGAAAATAATCCAGGGCTTCCGAAAGATAGTGGGTATTAGTCATCATTTGTCTACCAGCAATAAACCCATTTTGATCTGCATGAATCAGATCCGGGGCAATATGGTTAAAACGAATAGCAAGTAATTTAGTAACGATCTTGTAGTCGGTGTTTAACAAAGTAATAGGGCGATATGAATTAGGATCCTTTGCGTCCTTCCCCTTCTTCAGAAAGCTGACCACCGTGCCCTCGCGAAAGGAATCTGGGATGGAAGCTCCAGCAAGCATGGAATTAATAAGTTCTAACAAAAGATCAGAGAAGGCAGAAAAGAAAACTTTAAAAAATTCGGCAGGCAACCCATCGGGTCCAGATGTTTTCCCGGATGGAAGTTCTTTAACTACCAATTGTAACTTTAATAGGGAAAATTCACTAGCCATATTTAACTGCTCAGCTTCGGAGAGAGAAGGGATCGCCTCCCTACTCAAGAAAGCGTTTAGTTTTGATTGATCTATTTTATGCTTATGGCTATATATTTTTTGATAATGGGAGAACATTATCTTGCCCACCCCATCTAAATCGGTCACATATTGATCAGTAACAGGACAAATTAAACCAGGAATAAAATTGGAGGCAGCTTGTTCTTTGGCCTGCCAGGCTAGAAATCTACCTGTAAAATTACTTTCCTCGTAGATTTTCTGATGTTGACTGCGAAAGAACGCCTCTCCTTGCTCAAATAAATATATACTAAATTCACGTTTAGCTTCATCTAGTTGACCTTGGATGTTTCTAGAAAAATCTTTTTGTCTTAAATCAGTGAGAACCTGAATGCGATGTTCAAAAGAGTTTTTTATAGCCCTGGCAGCGATGGACGTGGCAGCATCTTTCGCAATTATAATTCCACGAATAAAAGCCTTTAGGGCGTCCCAGATAATACTGAGAGGGGCGGTGCCCATGTTACGAATTATAAATTCTCTAATCGTCTCTTTGAGCTCAGAAACCCATGTTTCATTGTAGAGATAAGATTTATTAAAGACCCATCTTTTGGAAGACCTTCTAGTTTCCCCTAAAATAAATTCCCTAATAAGCATAGCGTGGTCAGAGAATACATTATGCACCGTATTCGAATAACCTAACCTAAGATTACGTGAAGCAAGGAAAAAATCAATACGAGATGAGGACTTAAATCTACCCGACCAACAAGTATATTCTTTTTTAAAGGGATTATCTAGGCGCCAATGATCCGAAAGCTCCAGTAATCTTTTATAGTCAGAGATGGTCTGGAAGACTTTGGGTTTAAGTTGTCTTTTTGGTTGGGATGATGAGTCCAATTTCGGATCCATTAAGACATTAAAGTCACCAGCCATCACAATATCCCCTAACATGGTCAGTAGTGATTGGAACATCTCTTCAAAAATATTGGGATCATCGTTTAATGGACCATAGCAACTAAGAAAAATAAAAGGTCTTGGTCTATTTTTAACTCTGCAAGAAACCCAGCACCAACGCCCTGACCCCCCAGCTTGTGAGAGGATAATTTCCGCGTGTAAGTTCTTATTTAAAAATATTGCCACCCCTCGTTTAGATTCATTGCATGTCGTAAAGCATCGATATGAAGCCCATGATTTAAACATTGAAAACTGATTTAACTTAAGAGAAGAAATATGAGTCTCTTGTAATAAAACTATAGAGGGATTTTTTGCCTTAATCCAGCTTTCAAATGCTCGTCTTTTCTTAATATTATTTAAACTGTTGACATTCAAAGAAAATAAAATCAAACTTGCCTTATTTGACATTATCATCTTTAACTATCTGATAATCAAGAGTCGTCATCGGGCCAAACGTAATAGCAAAACAACCTGACATCATCAACTTCATTTTTCATTATAATTCCACACCCCTCCCACAAAACACCGCCCCCACCGTGACCACCCTTCCCAGCCTCACCCTCCCTGGCCCTCCCCACCAATGGCCGAACTTCCCCTTCCCACGCAGGCCATCGGAACCTACCCCCCGCCATTAGGGTGACCTCGCACCCTCTGGACCCCTTGGTTTCCACTCCCCCTTGTTCTACGGACTCCCCACCCCAAACACAGAACCCCTCAACAAACAGCGTCCCAGAAAGAGAAAACTTCAAAACTGTATACACAAAAAAAAAAAAAAGGGGGGGGAACAGATCTATGTATAATTCCTACAATTTTTTAACCTGATGAAGAACTCGAAATTTCCCTGAGCAAGTCCTGTGCTGCTGCAATATCGGATAACATAAAGAATTTTCCTTTTACTAAAACTTTAAGCTTGGATTGTTGCGCTATTGGGGCCTGGGCCCCTTTAGCTTTAAATAGTTGTAGCATTTGGACGAACTCCTTTCTTCTCCGAGCTGCAGAAGCGGACATGTCTGAAAAGATGCGACATTTCACAGTTTCATTAACAAAAAATTGTCTTTTCTGAATTGCGGTTGAGAGAATAGTGTCTTTAATCCGAGTATCAGAAAAATTTAATAGAATTGTTCGGGGAAGGGAGGAATTCGGAAAAGGTTGAGCAGGGACGCGGTGTGCTCGCGTAATAGTTAGATCTCCCTCGTGATTGGGAATCACTTTAGATTTTAAAAAGGAGGTAACCCACTGCAGCGTACTCGAACCTTCAAGGCCCTCGGGAACCCCCACGATGCGAAGGTTAGATCGACGATTATAGTTCTCTAAATCGTCCAATTTGGACTCAAGAGAGCGAGAAGTAAGGGAAAACTGATTTGCGTCTTTTTTGACCTCGGTCATTTGATCCTCCAGGACAGAAATACGAGTTTCGGCTTCTTGGATTCGAGCTGGAAATGTTGAAAAAAGGTCCTCCATTTTGTCCAAACGCTGGTGGATCAGGGCAAGCTCGGATTTCTGAAACCTCTTCAACTCTCGGACCTCGTCAAGAATTAGATTTAACATATCTTTAACTGACATCTTAATCTCTCCAACAGTCTCGGTATCTAAATCCAACAAAGGACTGAGATGGTTAACATTCCCCGGGGTAGTTGAGGGCTTGTCAATAGATGATTCAATGAGAGATTCGGCTATATCAGTACGTCCTACAGTTAATACGCCTTTTTGAGTATCATCCATAATTCTCAGAGAGTGTACCGAAGAGTTGACTTCCAGTAAAGGCGTAGAAGGCGTAGAAGGCGTAGAGGGTGCTACAATGTTAGACTTATGCAGGATATTAGGCGGAGGAATGATTGAGGAAGAGGTAGAAGGACACACTTGGGAGGAGGTGATTTGACAGGTTACAGCACTTTTCTTACCAAAGAGAGGAAATGGTTTAGCGCCCTTCAGAACCTCCATTAAGTTGTCCTGTGGTGAAGAAAAGTCCGGAGTAGGTGAGGAGCCTACCGGTTCTACTCCATGAGAGGCCTCTAATTCCGGAGAGAGAGTCTCCCCAAAAGAATCCTCCACCTCATCCGAACTTCCGGCACTATCACTTTTTTCTTTCACCTTACTTTTATCACAAGTAGCATCCTGACTTAACAATTTAGCTGCATTCCTCGCTTCTTTAGCCTGGATGCGTAGAGCCTTTGCTTTACGGGTATTCATTAATTTCCCCATATTTAGAAGAAACTAGAGTAATAGTAGCTCCCTTACGTTTTTTGGGCACAATGAAATCAAGGCAAAAAAAATGTTTGTTCTTTTATTTTCCAATACCTGAATATCGAAAAAAAAGCTTCAAAACCTCAGTCGTCAGGTCTATTCCATATAAACAGAGTCGCAGAGTCTCAAAGTCTCAAGGTCTCAGCTGCACTGACGGCTGTTGCCAGCGCCACACCACACTACAAGAAAGGCTTGGATAAAAGAAGCTACTCCGATGTGATATCCTCAGGTGCAGCAAGACAGAGCGCCTCTACCACGAAAATCAGAACCTTCCTGTTTGCTGCCACCGGCCTTCAACAACCGGCCGCTCTCCACCCTCCAAACCCTGCACTCCTGCCTTAGTCAGAGGGCAAACACAAAGCTAGGATCACCAGCGAAGCCAGCCCTGCTCGAAGCAGAGAGTTGCAGGTGCAGGTGCCGGGAGAGAGCCACCAATGTACAAAAAAAAGGAAAAATCCGACCTCCGGTTGATGGATCCGCTGTAATCCCGCTTCCTCAAGACCCAGCTGCAGAGCTCAAACAATCCGCCCGCCTGTCCGAAAGGAAAAACGCCGTCCGTCAGCCGCCATCGATCTCGAGTGAGGCTGCACAGCCGTGAAGAGAAAGGGGAAGGGAGGAGTCAGCACCGGGAACCCTCAGGTGCGCATGGAGGCGTGGATCTCCGCCGCGCCGTCCTCCAATCGGAGGTGTGGGTTCAATACTGTAACATATAGCACAGCCAGACTCTGGAGGCGTAGGTTCAATACTTTAATATATAGCCCAGCACGACCCAGGAGGCGTGGGTTAAATACTGTAACATACAGCACAGCCCGTCTCTGGAGGTGTGGGTTCAATCCTTTAATATATAGCCAAGCCCGACCCTGGAGGCGTGGGTTCAATACTTTAAAATATAGCCCAGCCCGACTCTGAAGGTGTGGGTTCAATACTTTAATATATAGCCCAGCCTGACTCTGGAGGTGTGGGTTCATTACTTTAATATATAGAACAGCCCGACCCTGGAGGCATGGGTTAAATACTTTAACATATAGCACAGTCCGACTCTAGAGGTGTGGGTTCAATACTTTAATATATAGCCCAGTCGACTCTGGAGGTGTGGGTTAAATACTGTAACATATAGCACAGACCGACTCTGGAAGCGTGGGTTACATACTGTAACATATAGCACAGCCCGACTCTTGGGCCATGGGATAAATACTGTATCATTTAGCCCACCCCGACCCTGGAGGAATGGGTTAAATACTGTAACATATATCACAGCCCGACTCTGGAGGTGTGGGTTCAATACTGTAACATATATCACAGCCCGACTCTGGAGGCGTGGGTTCAATACTTTAATATATAGCAAAGCCGACTCTGGAGGCGTGGGTTCAATACTATAATATATAGCCTAGCCGACTCTGGAGGTGTGGGTTCAATACTTTAATATATAGCCCCACCCGACCCTGGAGGTGTGGTTTAAATACTGTAACATGTAGCACAGCCCGACTCTGGAGGTGTGGGTTGAATACTTTAATATATAGCCCAGCCTGACCCTGGAGGCGTGGGTTAAATACTGTAACATATAGCACAGCCCGACCCTGGAGGCGTGGGTTAAAAACTTTAATATAAAGCCCAGCTGACTCTAGAGTTGTGGGTTCAATACTTTAATATATAGCCCCGCCCGACCATGGAGGTGTGGGTTAAATACTGTAACATGTAGCACAGCCCGACTATGGAGGTGTGGATTCATTACTTTAATATATAGCACAGCCCGACCCTGGAGGAATGGGTTAAATACTGTAACATATAGCACAGTTCGACTCTAGAGGTGTGGGTTCAATACTTTAATATATAGCCCAGCTGACTCTGGAGGTGTGGGTTAAATAATGTAACATATAGCACAGACCGACTCTGGAAGCGTGGGCTAAATATTTTAATATATAGCCCAGCTGACTCTGGAGGAATGGGTTAAATACTGTAACATATAGCCCAGCCCGAAGGTGGAGGCGTGGGTTAAATGCTGTAACATATAGCATAGCCCGACTGTGGAGGCGTGGGTTAAATACTGTAACATATAGCCCATCCTGACCCTGGAGGCATAGGTTAAATACTGTAACATATAGCCCAGCCTGACCCTGGAGGCGTGGGTTATATACTGTAACATATAGCACAGCCCGACTCTGGAGGCGTGGGTTCATTACTTTAATATATAGCACAGCCCGACCCTGGAGGCTTGGGTTAAATACTGTAACATATAGCCCAGCCGACTGTGGAGGTGTGGGTTAAATACTGTAACATATAGCACAGACCGACTCTGGAAGCGTGGGTTAGATATTTTAATTTATAGCCCAGCCGACTCTGGAGTTATGGGTTAAATACTGTAACATATAGCCCAGCCCGACCCTGGAAGCGTGGGTTAAATACTGTAACATATAGCACAGCCCGACTTTGGAGGCGTGGGTTATATACTGTTACGTATAGCTTTTCCCGACCCTGGAGGCATGGGTTAAATACTGTAACACATAGCCCAAACTGACCCTGTAGGCGTGGGTTAAATACTGTAAAATATAGCACAGCCCGACTCTGGAGGCATGGGTTCAATACTTTAATATATAGCCCAGCACGACCCTGGAGGCGTGGGTTAAATACTTTAACAAACAGCACAGTCCGTCTCTGGAGGTGTGGGTTCAATACTTTCATATATAGCCAAGCCCGGCCCTGGAGGCGTGGGTTACATACTGTAACATATAGCACAGCCCAACTCTGGAGGCATGGGTTAAATACTGTATCATATAGCCCAGCCCGAACCTGGAGGCATGGGTTAAATACTGTAACATATAGCCCAGCCCGACCCTAGAGGCGTGGGTTCAATACTGTAACATATATCACAGCCCGACTCTGGAGGCGTGGGTTCAATAATTTAATATATAGCCCGGCCCGACTCTGGAGGCGTTGGTTCAATACTTTAATATATAGCCCAGCCCGACTCTGGAGGTGTGGGTTCAATACTTTTATATATAGCCCAGCCTGACTCTGGAGGTGTGGGTTCAATACTTTAATATAAAGCTCAGCCTGACTCTGGAGGTGTGGGTTCAATACTTTACTACATAGCTCAGCCTGACTCTGGAGGCATCGGTTAAATAATGTAACATATAGCAAAGCCCGACCCTGGAGGCGTGGGTTACATACTGTAACATATAGAACAGCCCGACTCTGGAGGTGTGGGTTCAATACTTTAATATATAGCTGAGCCCGACCCTGGAGGCGTGGGTTAAATAATGTAACATAAAGCACAGCCCAACCCTGGAGGCGTGCGTTAAATACTGTAACATATAGCACAGGCCGACTCTGGAGGTGTGGGTTCAATACTTTCATATATAGGCTTGCCGACTCTGGAGGCGTGGGTTCAATACTATAATATATAGCCTAGCCGACTCTGGAGGTGCGGGTTCAATACTTTAATATATAGCCCGACCCGTCCCTGGAGGTGTGGGTTAAATACTGTAACATGTAGCACAGCCCGACTCTGGAGGTGTGGGTTGAATACTTCAATATATAGCCCAGCCCGACTCTGGAGGCGTGGGTTCAATACTGCAACATATAGCAAAGCCCGACTCTGGAGGTGTGGGTTCAATACTTTAATATATAGCCCAGCCTGACCCTGGAGGCGTGGGTTAAATACTGCAACATATACCACAGCCCGACTCTGGAAGCCTGCGTTAAGTAATTTATTATATAGCTCAGTCCGACCCTGGAGGTGTGGGTTAAATACTGTAACATATAGCACAGCCCGACCCTGGAAGCATGGGTGAAATACTGTAACATAAAGCACAGCCCAACCCTGGAGGCATGGGTTAAATACTGTAACATTTAGCCCAGCCCGACTCTGGAGGCATGGGTTCAATACTTTAATATATAGCCCATCCCGACTCTGGAGGTGTGCGTTCAATACTTTATTATATAGCTCAGCCCGACTCTGGATGTGTGGGTTCAATACTTTAATATATAGCCCAGCCCGACCCTCGAGGCGTGGGTTAAATACTGTAGCATATAGCACAGCCCGACTCTGGAGGTGTGGGTTCAATACTTTATTATATAGCCTAGCCTGACCCTGGAGGCGTGGGTTCAATACTTTAATATAAAGCCCAGCTGACTCTGGAGGTGTGGGTGAAATACTTTAATATATAGCCCCGCCCGACCCTGGAGGTGTGGGTTAAATACTGTAACATTTAGCACAGCCCGACTCTGGAGGTGTGGGTTCATTACTTTAATATATAGCCCAGCCCGACCCTGGAGGCATGGGTTAAATACTGTAACATTTAGCACAGTCCCACTCTGGAGGTGTGGGTTCAATACTTTAATATATAGCCCAGCCCGACCCGGGAGGCATGGGTTACATACTGTAACATATAGCACAGCCCGACTCTGGAGGTGTGGGTTCAATACTTTAATATATAGCCCGGCCCGACCCTGGAGGCGTGGGTTACATACTGTAACATATAGCACAGCCCGACTCTGGAAGCGTGGGTTCAATACTTTAATATATAGTCCAGCCCGACCCTGGAGGCGTAGGTTAAATACTGTAACATATAGCACAGCCCGACTCTCGAGGTGTGGGTTCAATACTTTAATATATAGCCCAGCCAAACCCAGGAGGCGTAGGTTCAATACTGTAACATATAGCACAGCCCGACTCTGGAGGTGTGGGTTCAATACTGTAACATATAGCACAGCCCGACTCTGGAGGTGTGGGTTCAATACTTTAATATATAGCCCACCCTGACCCTGTAGGCATGGGTTCAATACTGTAACATATAGCACAGCTCGACTCAGGGTGTGTGGGTTCAATACTTTAATATATAGCCCAACCCGACCCTGGTGGCTTGGGTTCAATACTGTAACATATAGCACAGCCCGACTCTGGAGGTGTGGGTTCAATACTTTAATATATAGCCCAGCCCAACCTTGGAGGCGTGGGTTAAATACTGTAACATACGTCACAGCCCGTCTCTAGAGGTGTGGGTTCAATACTTTAATATATAGCCCAGCCCGACCCTGGAGGCGTGGGTTACATACTGTAACATATAGCACAGCCCGACTCTGGAAGCGTGGGTTAAATACTTTAATATATAGCCCAGCCCGACCCTGGAAGCGTGGGTTAAATACTGTACCATGTAGCTCAGCCCGACTCTGGAGGTGTGGGTTCAATACTTTAATATATAGTCCAGCCCGACCCTAGAGGCGTAGGTTAAATACTGTAACATATAGCACAGCCCGACTCTCGAGGTGTGGGTTCAATACTTTAATATATAGCCCAGCCAAACCCTGGAGGCGTAGGTTCAATACTGTAACATATAGCACAGCCCGACTCTGGAGGTGTGGGTTCAATACTTTAATATATAGCCCAGCCCGACTCTGGAGGTGTGGGATAAATACTGTAACATATAGCACAGCCAGACTCTGGAGGTGTGGGTTCAATACTGTAACATATAGCACAGCCCGACTCTGGCGGTGTGGGTTCAATACTTTAATATATAGCCCACCCTGACCCTGGAGGCATGGGTTCAATACTGTAACATATAGCACAGCTCGACTCAGGGTGTGTGGGTTCAATACTTTAATATATAGCCCAAACCGACCCTGGTGGCTTGGGTTCAATACTGTAACATATAGCACAGCCCGACTCTGGAGGTGTGGGTTCAATACTTTAATATATAGCCCAACCCGACCCTGGAGATGTGGGTTCAATACTGTAACATATAGCACAGCCCAACTCTGGAGGTGTGGGTTTAATACATTAATATATAGCCCACCCCGACACTGGAGGCGTGGGTTAAATACTGTAACGTGTAGCACAGTCCGACTCTGGAGGTGTGGGTTCAATACTGTAACATATAGCCTAGCCGACTCTGGAGGTGTGGGTTCAATACTTTAATATATAGCCCCGCCTGACCCTGGAGGTGTGGGTTAAATACTGTAACGTGTAGCACAGTCCGACTCTGAAGGTGTGGATTCAATACTGTAACATATAGCACAGCCGGACTCTGGAGGTGTGGGTTCAGTACTGTAACATATAGCACAGACCGACTCTGGAGGTGTGGGATCAATACTTTAATATATAGCCCAACCCGACCCTGGAGGCGTGGGTTCAATACTGTAACATACAGCACAGCCCGACTCTGTAGGTGTGGGTTCAATACTTTAATATATAGCTGTAGGAGAGTAGGATCTGCACTTATGTTGCCCCCACTTTTTTTCTCATGTTAACACTGGTTTCTGGCTATAGTCTGGCTGGGACCCTGCTAATCAGGTCCCCAGCCTCTCTGTTCTCTCTAAACAACTTGGAGTGCATATTAGGTGCACTAGTGATTGGATACTGTGGTACCTTATGAGCCCCTAGTATATGGTACTTTAGGTACCAAGGGCATAGGTACTACACAGGCGTACCAGGGGCTGTAGCATGTATCATGCCAGCCCTGGGAAGCAGACTAAATCTGACACCACAGGCCTGCTACTGCAGCCTGGGTGAGGTAGTGTTAGCACTCCTCACTGAGATATAGGTTATCTATATCTCACCATACACACACATATAAACCTATCAGTCACCAGTAAGGTAGGCCCTATCAATCCTGAGGGCAGGGTGCTTGGTTTCCATGTGAGGGGGTGCCTCTGCCTGAGCAGGGCCCCTCTGCAGCTGGCAGGGTCTATTCCCTGTGGCTGTTTGTGGATGCGGTTAAACCATATACTCTTACGTGCATTATAACCTCCCGGTAAATGCTAACTTTGGAATGACTGCATCAAAACATGTCGTGTTTGGTGTCAAACAACTTGGAATCATACCTCCACACCAGTAACTGATGTGGGAGTATGATCCCACCCTTCTAGAGGGGACGACATGTACCCACTGTGGAAACATGGTAGAAATCTCAAAGAGCCCTGGCATCACAAAATGGATGACACCAGCACAGACACTGGGCTGCCCTCCTGCTGCTGACTGAAACTCGCAGTGGAGGAAGCTCCAACAATAGGCATCCTGTCACAGGGAGGTGTCACCACCTTCCAGACAGGATTTAGAGTATTGGAGCTGGGTGGGTGCACTCTTAGAGTGCTTTGAAGTCCTGCACTGGGGGAGCAGTAGGCTCCCCTGTGCATATGCCAGCTCAAACCGGTTTAGGGCCTACCAGCCCCTGCTCTGGCGCGAAACTGCTTCCAAAACAACAGGGTTATACCCAATTAACCCTTAATATACCTGGGTATGGGACGTAATTATATACAAAAGTACAATGGTATAAAGGAAATAATACACACTTTATTTGAGAAAAGAGCACATTTAATTACTCTCTCTTTAGTTTGTCAATCTAACTGAAGTATATCAAAACATTTTTAGCAGTGAACATAAATAATGACATCTAATCAGGAGGAAAACAGACCAGATGTACAAAAATTAGTACTGAGATAAAATGAAAAAACCTAACACACTCCACCTAGTAAACATACACTAACCCCACAAATACATTCCACTAGTGTCCTCCCACTGATTCTGGTTGGACCACTAGGAGGTAGTCCACACAGTATACTGGAAATCTATCCGTCAATGTAGACCTTCTCAGAATACTGTCACGCCGTATCCAATCATAACTTCATATTTGCGACTCCTCCTTCAAATAATGTGTCTACGCGATTGCGTTTCGGCCTTTATCTTTCCTTGGCCTCCTCAGGACAGGGTTAATACATGATTGTGCCCACACTACAAGAAATAAATACAATGCCCAAAATAAATAAACAAATAAACCAATGGTATTATTGTAACCCTCCATGCCTCCCGAGCATGTGGTTGGTGTCGATAGTGCCCGCACAATCGCTAGTGAATCACAATCTCCACAGTCCACTCACCAAAAGTGACAACAACCAGTGACCACAAGTGCCCGAGGAAAAGAAGCAGTCTAGGGATATACTGCCCACTAGAGAGAAATCAAGTGAAGGGAAGTGCTCTGAGTTCTAACACCCACCGGGGGTTAGGTGTGTGAAGCCGGCTCGTTACTAAAGTGCACGTCACTGACCGAAACTATGAGGCGTGATCCTGATGGAACAATTTAAGTGCACGCCTAAGCCATGCTCTAGTGTCCTACTCAGCTGATAGAAATCAATCACGTCTCCAGTCCGGAGCCCATGTACTTACACTTTCGTATGTAGTCCTCCTGCCACATGAATAAAAGTAGTGGCCCAATTCAAATATCCTCGGTACAATAATCCGGGCACCTGAGAAGAATGTAAATAAGTACCTTCACAAATAGGACCCCAGCAAAAGATCAAAGTTGGGCCGGAGCGCAAAGTTACGGCGCGCGCCATCACTTACCTTACTAGCCCGAAAAACGGGCTTGTCCTTTAAGACACACCCCCGTGTCGGGAGAGCTCTCCTTACTGCCCCGTCTGACTGAATCCAAAATCTAAAAAGCAAAGCAAAGCTTAATCTATCTCTCGTCCTAACTATGGATCTCCCCTCCATGCACGTAGTCTATCTATATTACGGATTCACCTCGTGGGTGGCATAAGCATCACTACTCCCATCCCAATCGATGTACTTACTTCTAAATTCTCCAGAGTCCTGCTTAAATCTCGGACCGCAAACGCCAACCATCGTTCGGGGCTTCCTACGATGTACTGCTATCTATACGCGCCAAGATCATAGAGACGCATGGAGATAGAAAGGGGACTGCTCTAACAAAGTATGGACAACCGGGGAGAGAAACGGGGTGGCAATCTTAACAAAGTAAAGAGAATTAATCTCTGTCGGGCCCACCCTTTCGGTATAGGCTGAATCTAGAAGGGCAAAATTAAAGAAAAGGAGGAGGCACTATATTAAGGGAGGAAAACAAGAGCGGAGAAATGTCCCCATTAATGGGACCATAACAATAAGCCAGACAGAGCGGGCAACACCAACTACCAGAGCCACCAACAAGGGGAGCAACAGTGGTCAAGCAATACCATTATTCATTAAATAAACATACTATACACATTTTACAGAAATACATACATAATATACAACAATGCAAAATGTACAACAATGTAATCCTGTTAATTCTAGAGAAACGCAGAATCCTAATCCTAATACAGTTTACCAATCTTCAGACACCCCGACCCCTTCTGTATCATTTTCCCATCGTACTCAAATCAATGCCCAGATCTCATCTCGATCGTTCAACCCCTGAGTGGCTGTGTGGTATCGCTCTATCATACGTGCCTCGAGGCGGTTCAGGTTACTTTGCAGTGTCATTTTGTTCGATCCTTTTACCACTGCTAATACTGTCCAGTATAATTCGTCTTCTCTATGGTTCATTTCAATAAAGTGTTGGACCATAGGAGCTCCTGTGGTCCCGCAGCGTATACGGGATTTGTGCTGCAAGATCCTCATCTTGATTGCTTGGGTCGTCTGCCCAATGTATGTTTTCCCACATGGGCACGTGGCTGAGTAAACTACGTTTTTTGTGTTACAGTTAGAGAAGCTCAACTGTAAGTGTACCATTTTGCTTATCTCGACAGATTTGGAGTTTTTAGTTTGCTGGCACGCCCCACACCCATTGCATCGAAAATATCCAACGAGTGCTGGTAAACTTAGCATTCCTCGTAAATCTCCTTGACTCGATGTAGGGCGGGTAGCTTTCACCAGATAATTTCTCCGGTTTTTTCCTCTCCGAAACGCAAATAATGGCTTCGGAATATTCAGATGTTCCACTAATCTAAGGTTTCTTAAGATGATCTGCTTGACCTTATTAACCTTGGGATTAAATGTCAAAACACAAACCAATTGCTCTATTTCTTGTCTGTTTTTTGGGGTAAGTAGCGACTCTCTCGGGGTGTACCAAGCCCTCTTGAGAGCTCCCCTAACAAGTTTCCTAGGATATCCTCTTGAGGTGAGTTTTTTTTTGGAGGATTTTAGCATTCCTGAAATAATCGATTTTATCGGTACAATTACGCCTAACCCTCAAAAACTGCCCATAGGGCAAGTTGTCCTTGAGGTTACGCGGGTGTCCTGAAGTATATTCCAACAACGTATTTCTGTCAGTGGGCTTTGTGTAAAGATCCACCTCCAACTTGCCCTCCTTATCGACAATCCAAACATCTAGAAAGTTGATACGTTTGTTACTTGACACCATAGTGAATTTTAAATCAGTTGTCCGGGTATTAAGCCACAAGTGAAATTGTACCAACTGATCCTGCGTCCCCTTCCAAATCATAAACACGTCATCAATGAAACAGACCCATCCAAGGGTTTGATCCCTGAAGGGGGCCGTAACATGGAAGACGTGTCTATTTTCAAATTGGTCCATTACCAAATTGGCAATTTCGGGTGCAAAACAACAACCCATCCCTACACCTTTAATTTGTAGAAATAGGTCCTTTTTAAAGGTGTATAAAAATATTTTTCAGACAAATCTGGGCTAGGGAAAGTAAAAACTCTGTGGGAACGAAATGGGGTCTAGGTCTTTGATCAAATACCAACCGCATGACCATTAGAGCTTTGTCCTGAGATATGTTAGTGTATAGGCTCTCAATGTCGAAGGAGACCAGCAATTGCTGGGCTCCATCAAACATTGAGTGCTCTATCTTGGAAATAAAATCCATTATATCTCTAATATAAGCTTTCGTCATTGGTACAAATGGTTTAAAGAAAACATCAATATATTTGGCCAGAGGCTCCAAGATGGATCCACAGGATGCGATTATGGGTCTCCCGGGGGGTTGGGTACTATTCTTATGTATCTTAGGTAATACATATATGTTGTGTACCTTCTGCTCTGTGAAATTCAAATATTCATATTCCTTCTTACAGAGTATCCGGCCTCCATCGCCTCAGTAGTAAGGTGTAATATTTGGGCTTTTATCCGGGTTGTGGGGTTCTCTGTAATAAGTCGATAGTGATCCTTAAACTGGACAAAGGGAAGTGGGTGTAACCACCCACCCCCCTGACCCTCCTAGAGGAGTGGTCATAGAGCTAGTCCCTCCCTTTCTTTTACTATAAGATAGGTACACCTTGCCATTGCAAGTTAGATAACCCTGAACGACGCTTTACAAGAAGAATCCTGGCCCTTCGACGTTCCACTACCTTTGGAAGACAGAATAATCTCCCTTGGACTCAAGGAGTGCCTCCCCTGCTTGGCAGGCACCAAAAACTTGAATCAACAGTCGCAAACTTTCCCGCTCCCGCCAGAGTCCGAAGTCCCTGCAGCCCCAGAAGTGGATTTCCTAACTTCTCGATGGCCATTTTGAGTCCCCAGCAGAGCGGAGGCGAGTGGACCACACGAGTGATGAGGAACAGCAATACCTGGGTACCGTACACTATTGTCAAGTGCAACCCCTTCACGACGTTCTACAAACTTGTGCTTTGGACCACGTATGGCTCAATCCTCCAGCAGGGTTTCCCTTGAAAATCAGAGGACTACCTCGTCCCGAGTGACCGTGGGCTCCTGTGAAGCGAATCCTCATGAGGTGTCTTTGCAATCCCTTGCCGGCTGGCTGTGGGTCCCCTGAAGACTTCTTCGTCAAACCAAAGGGCTCCCCTGGTTGCACCAGGCCTGGCCTGATTTACCTTTGCTGGGTGAGTCCCTCAGACCTTGGTGGTCTGCACTGCTGACTTTTCTTGAATTCCACAAGACTTGCAGTTGCCAAGGCCTATTGGCTCCAATCCGGTTGCCAACACCTCAGTAAGCTGCAGACTTTGTGGGACACTCTGAATCCAGCTCCTGGTTGTCGTCGACGCCTCCTGGACCTCGTGGCTGAAGAGTCAAAACACCCTTGATCACCTGAAATCACCCGAATTCCGTGGGCATCCATCTTCCTGGCCCGGGTCACTGGCAAGTGACTGTGAACACTGTACCTTCTGCTTTCAGGTCTTCTTCATCTTGAATCCAGCCTTGGATTCCACCGGACACTTCTTCAGTCTTCGCAAGCAGCAAATCTTCTTTGGCTTCCATAGAAAACAGCGACGCGATCCGACACCAAAAGACACCTATGCACCCGGCTTCCCTGGGTGAGGTAACTCGTGCACTCCAGTGTCCTAGTGTGTGTTGGCCCTCGAATTACTTATCTTGTAAGTGGCTTGCTTGTAGACTTCCTCGAAGTACCCTAAAACTTTAAAAATCCAACCGCAACTTGCTCCATTGTAATCAATAGGGAACCCGCGCCTGTGTTCTCACACTGCACGAGTCTCCCGTGGGTCTTTTACTTACCTGCCTTGGGTGGATTAGTGTAACTCCAGCGATTCTACAGGCCCTAGACCTTGTTCCCTTGCAAGTCGACTTTCCTAAACCTCTTTTTTAGTATATGGTCTGGTACGCCCCTAGGGCCCCAGCCATATTTGTGCTTAACTTATTGTGAAACGTTGATATTTGAATGAGTTCCTGACTTCTAAACTCATAAAGAGATTAGTAGAGTGTGTCTAGAAATAAATACATATATATTTGATATATATACCTGTGTGGTGTCCTTTCGTTTGGTAATTCAAGATATTATAAGGTAAAACAAGCTACTTTACATTCCCCTCAGACTTAGCCTGAAGGCTGCTCTCCACAGCTACCACTAGGATAGCTTTCTTTAAAAGGTTGTCTTAAACCTATCTACCATAAGAGTCGAATTGGACTGGTGCAAGGTGGCCACTATAACTAGTGACCAGCATATGCTAGGCCAACTTCTCACACTTATCCCCACCTTTCTCAGAGCCTTTAGGATCCTGCTTCTTAGTGTCACCCCCTTGGTTCTGGGTTGTCTGCCTCACCCTGGTTCTGACCTATTTGTCTGCCTTCTTTCCCTATTCTTGGGGAGAGGTCAGATCAGAGTCCACCAAGTATTGATGCAACAACTGGTTATGGCAATAATTAAGGATCTGTTCTCTCATTTGAAGATTATACAATCCCTTAAAATCAGTAACTCTACTACCAACCAGCCAACCCTCCAGAGCCTTGGTTGCACAATCTACAAAGTCTGTCCAGTCCTGATTCTGTGCTTTCTGGGTGTCTCTGAACTTCAACCTGTACTGCTCAGCGGTTAAGCCAACCCCATCTATTAATGCACTCTTCAGGGCTTCATAGTCATTAGCATCCTCTTCTCTAACAGTGAGGAGCTTGTCTCTACCTTTATCTGAAAAGGAGAGCCACAAGATTGCTGTCCACTGTTTCTGGGGGACCTGTTGAACTTTACAGGCCCTCTCCATAGCAGTTATCCATTTGTGGATATCATCCCCACTCTGGTAGGGAGGAACAACCTTGGACAGGTTCCTATGGTCTGGAATGTAATCTCTGACTCTAGGGACACAGTTGCTGCCACCATGGGGTTCTAACCCCTCTTTTCTAGAAGCTCTCCGGAGCTCAAAGGCTTCTGTATCTAATGCCAACTGCTTGACCTTAAGGGCAAACCTTGCTTCCTCATACTGCAGCAGTTTGTACATTCTTATAGGGGAGGTCTCTCTTCTATTAAAGTATGAGCTCCTCTGATGGACAGATTCTCTGCCAGAGTGATATGAGTGGTCAGAGTCCCTAGAAAGGGACCTAGGCCTCTCCTCCACTCTGTCAGTTCTCTTAGGGAGAATTCCTCTATCCTGTTCAGATCCCTCTGGATCTGGCCCTTCAACCACAGAGTCCTGGTCATCTTGATTTTCATCATCTGACCCAGACACTGTGATTGACCCACTCCCTGATTCAGATCTGTTAGCTCCTAGAGCCAACCTCAGATCATCTGCTGTCAGCAGATAATTATCAGGCCTAGTGTGGAGGGACTCTGTCCTAGCTTCAGGTGTCTTGCAACACACATGGCCTTCAAGTCAAAGAAGGTCATGTCCTTATACTGAGGCTGGGTGGACCCAGTGGCTCCATACCTTGAGGACATTCTAGTGTTGTGCAGTGTTGTACTACCTACACTGGTTTGTGGCCTACTGATCCTAGCTTGAGCTGTAGCAAGGGTGTGCTATCCCTTCACTCACAGCTCTAAGTTCAGTAGAACTTATTGATACTAAACTTGACTTTATATGTACCTTGAGTACCTTTAGTGGTTTTCAGTTAGTAATTCAAATAGAGATTTTCTGGTAAAACAATGGCAAGCTGGAATTCCACATGCTGCGCACCAATGTGAGAATTTGGCCTGGCATATGCTGGTCACTAGTTATAGTGGCCACCTTGCACCAGTCCAATTCGACTCTTATGGTAGATAGGTTTAAGACAACCTTTTAAAGAAAGCTATCCCAGTGGTAGCTGTGGAGAGCAGCCTTCAGGCTAAGTCTCAGAGGAATGTAAAGCAGCTTGTTTTATCTTATAATCTCTTGAATTACCAAATGAAAGGACACCACACAGGTATATATATCAAATATATATGTATTTATTACTAGATGCACTCTACTAATCTCTTTATGAGATTAGAAGTCAGGAACATATGCAAATATCAACGTTTCACAATAAGTTAAGCACAAATATGGTTGGGGCCCTAGGGGCATACCAGACCATATACTAAAAAAGAGGTTTAGGAATGTTGACTTGCCAGGGGACAAGGCCTAGGGCCTGTAGAATCGCTGGGGCCTCACTAATCCACCCAAGGCAGGTAAGTAAAGGACCCACGGGAGACGCATGCAGTGTGAGAACACAGCCGCGGGTTCCCTATTGATTTCAATGGAGCAAGTCGCTGTTGGAATTTTAAAGTTTTAGGGTACTTTTAGAGAGTCTACAATCAAGCCACTTACAAGGTAAGTAGTTCGAGGGCCAACACCCACAGGAGCACCGGAGTGCACGAGTTACCTCACCCAGGGAAGCCAGGTGCATAGGTGTCTTTTGGTGTCGGGTCGCGTCGTTCAATGGAAGCCGAAGAAGTTTTGCTGCTTGTGAAGACTGGAGAAGTGTCCGGTGGAATCCAAGGCTGGATACAGGATGACGAAGACCTGAAAGCAGAAGGGACAGTGTTCACAGTCACTTGCCAGTGACCTGAGGCCAGGAAGATGGATGCCCACGGAAGTCGGGTGATTTCAGGTGATCACGGGGGTTTTGACTCTTCAGCCACGAGGTCCAGGAGGTGTCGACGACAACCAGGAGCTGGATTTGGAGTGTCCCACTAAGTTTGCAGCTTACTGCGGTGTCTGCAACCAGATTGGAGCCAACAAACCTTGGCAACAGCAAGTCTCGTGGAAAGAGAACAAATTCAGCGGTGCAGACCAGCAAGGTCTGAGTGACTCACCCAGCAAGGGTAAGTCAGGGCAGGCCTGGAGCAACCAGGGAAGCCCGTTGGTTTGATGAGAAAGTCTTCAGGGGACCCACAAGCCAGCTGGCAAGCGATCGCAAAGACGCCTCATGAGGATTCTCTTCACAGGAGCCCACGGTCACTCGGGACGAGGTAGGCCTCTGATTATCAAGGGAAACCCTGCTGGAGGCTTGGACCACATGTGGTCTAATGCACAAGTTCATAGAACGTCGTGAAGGGGTTGGACTCAACAATAGTGCACGGTACCCGGGTATTGCTGTTCCTCATCACTCGTGGGGTCCACTCGCCTCAGTTTTGCTGGGGACTCACAATGGCCGTCGAGAATTCAGGAAATCTACTTCTGGGGCTGCAGGGACTTTGGACTCTGGCAGGAGCGGGAAAGTTTGCGACTGTTGATTCAAAGTTTTGGTGCCTGCCAAGCAGGGGAGTCACTCCTTGACTCCAAGGGAGATTCTTCAGTCTTCCAGAGGTAGTGGAACATCGAAGGTCCAGGGTTCTTCTTGTAGAGCGTCGTCCAGGGATATCTGATTTGCAATGGCAAGGTTTCCCTATCTTATACTAAAGGAAAGGGAGGGACTAGCTCTATGACCACTCCTATTGGAGGGTCTGGGGAGTGGGTGGTTACACCCACTTCCCTTTGTCCAGTTTTGCACCAGAGCAGGGGCAGGTAGCCCCTGAACCGGTGTGAGCTGGCATATGCACAGAGGAGCCTACTGCTCCCCCAGTGCAGGACTTCAAAGCACTCTAAGAGTGCACCCACCCAGCCCCAATACACTAAATTCTGTCTGGAAGTTGGTTACACCTCCCTGTGACAGGATGCCTATTGTTGGGCCTCCTCCACTGCGAGTTTCAGTCAGCAGCAGGAGGGCAGGCCAGTGTCTGTGCTGGTGGCATCCATTTTGTGATGCCAGGGCTCTTTCAGATTTCTACTGTGTTTCCACAGTGGTACATGTCTTCCCCTCTAGAAGGGTGGGATCTCCCGCACCATTTACTGGTGTGGGGGTATGATTCCAAGTTGTTTGACACCAAACACGACATGTTTTGATGCAGTCATTCCAAAGTTAGCATTTACCGCTAGGTTATAAAGCACTTAAGAGTATATGGTTTAACCGCATCCACACATAGCCACAGAGAATAGAGTCTGCCAGCTGCAGAGGGGCCCTGCTCAGGCAGAGGCACCCCCTCACATTGTAAACCAAGCACCCTGCCCTCAGGATTGATAGGGCCTGCTTTAGGGGTGACTGATAGGTTTATATGTGTGTGTATGGTGAGATATAGGTAACCTATACCTCAGTGAGGAGTGCTAACACTACCTCACCCAGGCTGCAGTAGCAGGCCTGTGGTGTCAGACTTAGTCTGCTTCCCAGGGGTGGCATAAAACGTGCTTCATCCCCTGGTAGGCCTGTGAAGTCCCTATGCCCTTGGTACCTAAGTTACCATATACTAGGGGCTCACAAGGGCCCACAGTATCCGATCACTAGTGCGTCTAATATGCACTCCAAGTTGTTTAGAGAGAACAGAGAGGCTGGGGCCCTGATTAGCAGGGTCCCAGCCAGACTATAGCCAGAAACCACTGTTAACATCAGAAAAAAAGTGGGGGCAACATAAGTGCAGATCCTACTCTCCTACAGTAACATATTGTTATTTGGCATTTAGCAACTATTTACACTGCCTGGGCAAAGTCGCACTCCTTAGTGTCAGTTTCACACTGTAATACGGCGTTAGCAATTGAAAGGCCTACTGCTAATCAGAATTGCCTACAGAGCTTCCTTTTCGTAACGTTTGAATCAATTGAAGCAGAAACACGTTTTTGGACATCTGCAAATCGTACATCAGCGAAGGATTGTGTGGCAATTTGCGGCACATTCGTTCTAACAGGGAACTACTCTTGCGGCAGAATCATATAATTCCTGTGGCCCTGTCTTTGGCCCCCCAGAAATAAGCCTGGTATAGCGATGCTCTGAAGCCAGCTGGGCTGGGGAAGAGTCAGAAAGGCGTCCTGCTGCTCAGCTTTGACTCGACTCACCTATCCCAGCCTTTTGGGTCTCTGGTCTGTCGTGATTCTTCTAACTGGCCCTGTACTAGTCCTGCTCCTTGCTACTTAGTTAGGTGAAATGATATAGCCCTGTGCTAGGGATTCTGAGACTCATTACCTGGATGGTAATGCTAGAGGGGAAGAAGCCTGACGGCGGCTGGCACAGGCCCTGGGCTCCAACATCCCAGTGTTTCTCTTCTCTTCCATTCCCTAACCTTTAGAGCATCCTGCCCTCAACAGGTGAAGTGTAAAATACCCTTACAACCGATCCGCCTCTGGCTTCACAGCGCTCTATATGCCCTCTCACTTGCTTACAGCTTCAGCGTGTAACTCCCAGAGGGCGTTTAACGACCCATAGTGGCCGCACCGTAGTGGTTATAATGCTATATTAAAGAAGAGAGAGTTTACTACTTGTTATATTATGGCCTTTCGATGGGTTGTCGGTGGCTGGATAGCGTCAACATGTCTTCGCATCTCTAGGACAATAGGTCGGAATACGTGTGTGAAAAAAGTGTCTTTTTGCAAAGATATGGATTAACATTGAACTTTGGAGGGATGTTTGCTACTTTAAACATTCTAGCATTTGGCATTATACAATTAGATTAAACACACATGTATCACTGCTTCAGGAGAGACCACACCAAGTCTTGTGGCAGAAAATAAAGGCGTTTCAAGTTTCGGTGTTTCAGGCTCTGTCCAAGCGGAGGCCTTCAGCAGCTCTTCTTTTGGTCTAATGAGTGGGTTAAGCAGGGGCTCTATCAATACGGCCACTGTACTAGACTTGTCTTCCTGAAACTACCCAGTCTAGCCAAAGCACATTTAGATTTATATAGCAGCCCCAGTTACTCAGAAAAATGATATGCAGGCTAATCTATTGTATCTTGAGGCTGTGCATTTCAGCAGGCTGGCCCCATGGCTCAGAGTTAATTGCTGACCACCGACATTTGTTATGACAAGCAGGCCACAAATCTAAAGCTGACAAATCTAACCTAGCCTTTTGAGATCCGTACATTGAGAAGTGGACAATAGTCATACAGTTTATTTAGAGTACTTGAAGACAGCAAAGTCGAACTGTAAATATGAGCATTTAATCAGTGTTCACTTGGGTTCATGTACTGACTGGTTACTGTAACCAGTTGGCTGTGCATTTTTAGAATTTTGTCCGGAGGGGCTGCCCTTGGGACCGACATTATCTCTGATGAACAGATAATAATTTTTTATGTTTAATAAGCTTTATTAAGTAAGTAACAATTACATAATTTTAATACCAGCCCTGTATTGTACCGGTCCACTCCCGCTCTCTTCACATAGTGATCGAAGGGCGGAAATGAGTACTCCTGGCCTCAGAATATTATGCAGAAAGAGATCAAGCCGTTTATTTTACAGTTCACGTTTCCTAAAAATTGGCATAAAAAGCTACATATTTTTTCATGCAACTCTAAAGAGAAACCCAAGATGTAGTCAAATTCTTGAGGATCTGTTAATTATGCCTGTCTCTTTAAGAGGATTGTTTGCTGCCCCCTTAGAACTACTGTCAGCCCATATAGCATTGAAAGCAGACAAATACTCTCCAGACTACAAGTGATTTTCCTCCGTCCTATACGGCCAGTCCAGGTCTGCGCACTTTTGTTTTTGTGTAACTATTTGTTCCCAAAGTCACTTCTTGGCTACCTAATGTAGCCAGAAATCATTGTGTTCCTGTACATTTGATCGTTTATGTCCATTTCGATTGTAGCCACAAGGTCTCATAACAGCAAATTGATTTGTTATTTGGGGTATTCTCTGCTGGGTGTTGTGATATGAAGGACGTCTTGTGTTAGGTCACAGAGGATTTCTGTTGTCTTAGCCATTTTTCAGGCCTTTATTAAATTACTGTTTGTTCCTGGGTCTCCAATGGAGGTAATGTGTTAGGTCATGAAATCCTTTAAGCATTATTTTGTGGGGGGGCTTTTTTGCCTTGGCGTTTGTATCAAATACGACTGTCTTTGGTTCAGCCATTGGAGACTAGATGGTGTCGTGTGGCTCCACCATTGTGTTCAAGTCCTGTTTGTTTGACCAATGAATTCCAGCACTACCTGTCCAGTTACTTGCTTGTTTAATATCACAGAGAGCCTTCTGTCTACTTAGATTATGTAAGGGTTTTGAAATGGTTTAATTGCAATGACCTGTGACTTCTGACTTTCGATTGGTCATTGTATCTAGGTCGTGAAATGATCATATTGTTGGGCTGAAGATGTCCTATGTGTGCATCATCATTCTACCCATAAGGACTTGTGCTCATTAATCATTGGGTCCTGGGGGCTTGTCTTCGGCTTTGCGTTGTCTCCAGATGGGCTCTTGCCGGTTTCATCTTTGTGTTTTTAGTTTCTTTGGCATTGATTTTACCCAGAGAGATGCATCTTGGTATAATGGTAATTTCCGAATGGTCTTGCACTGTGTTCAGCAAGGTATTCAGCAGTTTGGGAGATGATTTAACCATTAATATCAAGTGTCTTCTGTTGGGTAAATCCCTTATCCTCGGGTTCTGTCGTGGTTTAGCTGCTGAACCGTAAGTACCATTGTAGGCATTACCAATCCATACAGAGCTAATTCTATTCTTTCCTCTTCATTAATCCTTGTGACTATGCCTCATATTTCCATTTTGTTACTTTGTTTTTCTCTTTTGCTTCCACACTTCAGCCACGGGAAAAGCCCCATCCGTTTTCCCACTTATTGGCTGCGGGGAATATTCTGACCGCGTGGTGATTGGCTGCTTGGCCAAAGACTTCTTCCCCGACTCAGCCACCTTCAGCTGGAATGATAAGACTAATTCCAGCTTCACCAGCGGACTTGCCAATTTCCCATCCACTATGGCCAACAGCTTTTACACATCGAGCAGTAAGGTGGAGGTGACGTCAAAGACCTGGAACGACAAGGGTCCCTATTACTGCAAAGTCACACACTCTGCCCTGGGACAACCTCTGACGAAAAAACTGGAGAAGCCAGGTACCGTATGTCTACATTCACGGGTGTATTTGGGGTGCTCTGATGTCTCAATTAAACTGCTTGGCCTCTGGTATCACAAGCGACCTTTGATGCAGCTCTGATATTCGACCCCGACAGTGTAAGATTGGTTCTGGCAGGTAGTTCTCAGGACACTTCATGATGGGTTTCAACCAAAGACTCATGTTTATAGGAATCATGCGGTACTGGGAAGGACGTGCTGAAGCCCAATCTTCATCGATTGATTGCCTGTAGATATTGGCACGTCTCCTTCATGTAAAACACCATTGCTGGGAAGTAACAAGCTGCATCCACGAAATATGGAAGCCCTTTGCAGAAGTGCAGATACTGACTGCACTGGGGAAATACCCAAATGCTCTTAGACCATAAAGATCTGGTGGCCTTTCTGAGAGGCTCCAGACTGTCCTACCATATTACAAGAACTTTGAGACCAAAAGAAAACATGTGACATCAGATAGATAGGACAGTCCAACAGGTAGAATATTTCGGTAGGAAAATAAAAGGCTTAGAATAAGCAAATATGCTAAAGCACCAAAGGACATTCGGATGAAGGTGAAGGCAGATGATTAGATAGACATGCTAAATGCAGGGCTCTCCTCAGAGGCACATCAGTTTTGGGGTTCAAGAAATTGGTCACCTAATAGATATGTTTGATAATGCCCGATTGTGTTGACGACTCGCTGACTCTATCTTACCATTTTTTTTTGCAGTTCACAGGGTCATTCAGCCCACCGTCACCCTGCACCCCCCAAGCAAGGAAGACATAGGCAACTACAATGCCACTATTGTGTGCATCTGCAGAGGCTTTTTCCCTCTGCCCATCAGCGTCAAGTGGCTGTACAATGGAAAGGATGTCACCCATGGCAACCACACAGAGCAGCCGGTCCCTGACAGTGAGGGTAACTTTGATGTCACTAGCTGGCTTGATGTCACCCCAGGAGAATGGAACAAGAATAGCCTCTACTCCTGCGTGGTGGACCACAAAGCCTCCAAGTTCTGGAGCACCAAGAACATCAGCAAGTCCCTGTCCTTCGATGGTATGTTTCTGTTTATAATACGATCCCATTGTCAAATATGATGTATCACAGTATTGCACACTATGAGGACACACTATATGTGCACACCACCAGTTTTCATATATGTGTAGGGATAGGGTTTTTTGTTTCCAGCACTTTGTCCATCAGAGCTAGGTTTCCTGGCAAACTGTGGATTGACATGTATGAAATAGTAACAACATGGATTCAGCCTGTAGAGGGCGAAGCTGTTGCCTGTGTTGAGAAGGCGTAACAAGTTAGAAGGGAGCTGTCAAGATAGCTCGCTGAGGGTGGGATGGCTTGGTTGCCAGCTAAGAGGCAGGTCCTGAGAGGCAATACCTGGTTATCTGTGTCTGGGGGGCAAGGCAGAAGATGTAAGGTGTGTAAGAACAAAGGCGAGTGAGTGAAGCTTCTGATGAGTGCCTCAGAGCTGTCAGATGATAATGGACAGACAGACAGAAGTCACAGGTTCTATGGCTGGTTCAATCAATTGCCCACTTTAGTCACAGGATCTCCCTTGTACTAGACGCAAAACAAAATAAATATCTTAAAATAAGCGCCCTAATAATTGTGAATCACCAAATTCACTTAATTTCTAATTCCTAGGGGAAAAAGGAAGACATGTTAATGTTACATCTATCTAAATATATATATTAGCATGGTCTTATTTTCACTTTGACAGTTCAAGCAATTGCTGATCACATATATTGATTTAGTTAAGTGAGTGAGCTTCTTGGCATTGTGAAGCCGCAACACGTTGTTAACGTCACTGACCTGGATGCTGGTTCAGCTGTGTTTGCTGCCTATGGCCCTCTAAAGGAGGCAGGTATCCAAATATATTTGGAGTGGACAGGATAGGCTTCCAGCATTTGGGAGCGCTGAGCTCCATGCCTTCAGCCTCTAGTAGAGTTTACTTGTGGTCAGGAAGTATTCTTTCAACGTGTAGTCGATATCACTGTTGACTGAAGCACCATGTAACCTTCCGCCGCATCTCCTATACCTCCCACCCAATTAAAATAGATGAAAGTGCATGTGACAGCACTTTGCAGAAAAATGTGAACAAGTCAGAGAGATTCATATTGGGCAGGAGCGAAAGAAAAATCAGGAAGCCTCTTAGCAAAAATCATTATTGAGACTGAGCTCTATGGCAGCTGTCCTGTTCTAGACAATGGCAGCGCCACAAGCTTCCCAAATGGAGGAGAGTCTGTGCCTATGGGCAGACATTAAGGGATTCATGCGAGTGCTTCTCATTAGAGAAGACCAGAGTCATGAACTCCATGGCCAAGGGGTTTGATGGTCTATGGGATATACATAGCAATGAAAAAGAGAATGCATTTCCAAATGGTAAGGGAGTTACAAAAACCAGGAGAAACTCCTTTTTAGAATTGAAAAGAATGATTGGTCATTGCAGTATTAGTGTGTTGAATGAGTAGACGAGGCGGTGAGAGCACAAACAGATCAACATTATCAACTGATCCCATATGGTGCGTAGGCACATAAGATGAGTCCAAAGTTCTCGGTCTCCAGTTAACTTTAATATTTCATTTAGTACTTTCCATATTACATTTCCTAATCAAGGTAATTATGCATTTCTGTGCCCTTCTATTGTATTTCAGATTCCTCTATGGGCTCGGCAACACTTACCGTGTTCACAGTCACCCCCACCTTCCAGGAGATATTTGAGAGCAAGTCAGCAAAGCTCACATGCATTGTCACCAACATGGCGTCACTGGAGAACCTAAACATCTCATGGAGCCAAGAGGACACCAAGGAGGTTCTGAAAACTTTAATCACAGACACGATCCTCCACAACAACGGCACCTACTCAGCCAAGGGCGTTGCTACAGTGTGCGCTGACCAGTGGACTGCAGGCAACAAATTTGAATGCAAAGTCCTACATCAAGATCTCCCAGGACCAAACAGAGCCTACCTCCAGAAGAAGAATGGTGAGATACTATCAGATACCTCAGATCAGTGAACATATTTCTACCCAGCTTCCTTGCCTACATACATATCTATGTCAGTGGCTACCACAGTATCTCCAAGGTCAATTGCTCGATTGATGTGGCTACTACATATCTTGCTACATCTGATTCATCCGCCTTTCTGTGTCTGCACTGACCTGTCAATTCATAGCTGTCTGTCTATGACTACAAATACACGTTGCCGGCAAGTAAAGATTATCGCCATTAGCAAGCCTATCTCTCTTGCTAGTGCAACAGATAAACTCTATTTAGTAATCAGTTTTGTCTTGTCAGTCATTTCACCTGTGTTGTGAACACACACACACACACCCCCACACACACACATCCCCACCCCAGAAAGGTTTATATCCAGTTTTCTTTCGCTTTTTGGACTCTTATGCTCTGTTTGGACTGTTTGGACTCTGTTTGCTGTACAGTAAAATACATCTATCTATCTATCTATCTATCTATCTATCTATATATATATATATATATATGCTATATATAGATCCCGTTTAAGTGATACCTCAGGCTCCCTCTCTTTCAGCATCATCCTCAAAGGTATTCTTTGCATTTTGTCAAACCGGGTCTCCAAACTTCATCTTTAGAACAAGTGTGTTGTAATTATGCACTTTTAAAATAAACTCCTCAATACAATTTTCGTGGAAATGTGGCAATTGCTTGGAGACTTATTGCACAAAAAGCTTCAAGGCTGCCAACTGGCAAAAATAACACAAGCTGATCCAGCATATTCCTGTGGAAACACAACAGTGCCTTTGGCTCTTGATCAAAGCTGGCAGCCAGAAAATAATTGTGTGGGCAAGACAAATAGGCAAGACTCTGTACAAAAGCCCGTGGCATCTGTTGGTCGCATCTACTGAGCTTGAATAGAATAGACTGGTAAAGTCTTCCAGCAGGCCAACAAGAAATGTGTCCTGGTGTGTTAGATAGGGTTTACGCTTCGGGGGCCCACGCTTATCTTTTAAATGGATTACATAATTGTTCCAAACACAGTACACTTTAGTGAAGCAGACTGCATAGCATGGAATATCACATATATTTATGGAACTTTTTTTCAATTGTGTAAATTGTTTATCACATAGATTATTTCTGCTTTATTCAGAGATTAATTGGAAGCGAAGGGCAACAATCTGGCCAAAATTTGGGGTTATTCCTTTTAGACGAATATTGCATACTATGTTCTTAGTGCATCTCTTCGATTTATTATCCATAACACATGCATTCTGTACTATCCACCCCACAAACAGGAAACCCACCCAAGCCACCGAAGATGGTCGTTTACCCTCCAACGTCAGAGGAAATTGCTTTCGAAGAGTCAGTCACCTTGACCTGCCTGGTTGAAGGATATAGTCCTTGTGATGTATTCGTAAAGTGGCTGGTCAACGGCGCGCAAGTCTCGGAGCTGGAATATGTGAACACCAAGCCGGTGGACGAAGTGGAAGCGACTGGAAGCAGTTCGTGCTTCTTATATAGCAAGCTGAAGGTCCCGGAGAATGACTGGAGCCGTGGGGCAGTCTACACCTGCGTGGTGGGCCACGAGGCGCTGACACTTCAAGTCCTCCAGAAGAGCATTGACAAGTCCTCTGGTAAACCCACCTCCATCAACGTGTCTCTTGTGATGTCTGATGCTACCAGTAACTGTTATTGATTGCTCTGTCCTTCTGTGCCTCCGTCCCTATACCCTTTTCCAGAAGGGCTAGGGGTCTCTGTCGGTTCATGCGACTGTAACAATGCAGTCATGGAATCTCCGTTGTTTGTCTATATTTTGTGTTGGAATAAAAAACTGTATGTTCAAATGTAGCAATAAAAAACTATTTTACAAATCTCTCTGTCCGTCAATCCAATATTATTTGATCATGCATTTATTGCGGTGATTTCACTGAATTTAGGTTGCTTTTTCTGCCAGTATCTCCGCGCTTTCTCCCACTTTCCTACTTCTCTTTTCCTGCTGCTGCCGCACATAGGGCACATGGGCCCCTTCTCTAACTCAGACATTGCCTTACCTCCATTGGCTTCGTCCAGTCAGGTCTCATATACTTAATGTTTCTGTACAGCCTGGTACTAGCAGGATACATGTATTTTCGCTCAACCCAACACAGACGATAATGGTTCCCCAATGTTTGATTCGGATACTTATAACAACCAAAGAAGAACATGTGTGTGGAGACTTCCTGACAAGATCAGGACTGCAGACATGCGGTTGGTCTCAGAGATAAGGCCTGAGTGTCAGACATGAGGAAGGGTCTGACAAAATGAGGAACCCATCTTCTGCTTTCCAGCCAGCTCATCTAACATCCTGAAGTCCACTGGGAAATGCCCATAGTTTTTAGCTGCTCATTTCAGAATTGCCACTCGCGCCTCCACATATGTGGGCAATAGTGCGGTGAAGCTACAGGGCAAGCGGTTTGCAACATCAAAGAACACAGACCTCCAAGTTCTCATCTAAAATAGCCTAAAAATAAACATAGATTAACAAAACAGAGGCACATTTTGTCAGCAAAATAAAACACTGGGGGCATATTTATCATTCTGTAACACTGTGCAGTAAGCCACCTTGCTGCGCTGTGTCACGGAAAAGGCAGGAATGTGCTGTATTTATTATAATACGTCATATTCCTCTCTTTTCCCAGCACTGGCGCACAATGTGCTATCTAGCCCCAATGCGGGCACCCTTGCATCATGGTGCAAGGGTGCCTGCGTTGCAGACAGGATTGTTTTGTGCTGATAGGGACACCTTCCTGCATAAAAACAATCCCCTGGGGCATTTTCCTCTTTCTATGTGTGCTGCAGAATGCAGCCCACAAAAGAAGAAACACCTTCCTGCACAAAAACAATCCCCTGGGGCATTTTCCTCTTTTTATGTGTGCTGCAGAATGCAGCCCACAAAAGAAGAAACACCTTCCTGCACAAAAACAATCCCCTGAGGCATTTTCCTCTTTCTATGTGTGCTGCAGAATGCAGCCCACAAAAGAAGAAACACCTTCCTGCACAAAAACAATCCCCTGGGGCATTTTCCTCTTTTTATGTGTGCTGCATTCTGCAGCACACATAGCTAGAGGAAAAAACTAGGATAAATAAAGATATTTCTCCTTGGTACGCCTCCCCAGGGAAGGCGTAACATTCTGACGTATTGCCAGGTCTATCACTATTGGTAAATCTGGGAATGCTTCAGAATCCATGGGTGGATGTGTGGGAATGCGCACGCTCCACCCCAAAAATGCCTTACCAGGGCAGAGTGACACAATGTAGCGCAGCGATTTGTGCTGTTTTGCATCTCTCTGGATTTATCAAGCCACTCAGGGCCAAGCAAGGTCGGCCTTGCGCAGCTTGATAAATGGCACTTAAGGGTTGCGTCAGTTTTACACCCCATTGCGTGCTACAAAGCTGACACAACCTTATGGTAAATATGCCCATAAACATCTTCCTAAGTTACACATTTCTCCTCCTCCACAATCAAGCCATGCCATATTTATATGAGTATTGCACACATTCATTTAACAAGTGTTCGGCACACATCAGAACTTTCCAAACATATCACAGAAACAGGAAACGTGGTACTCCTTGCAAAATGGAAGTATGTTTAGTACTTTTGGCTATTCACAATTTCCGAGTGTAAATGTATTCCAAAATGTATACTTACAGGTCTACACCCCATGTAATTAAGGCCTGAAGGGAAATTTACAAGTGTAAATGTATTACTTGTAGCTTTTCAAATGTAGATGAAGATCTCCACCCCCTTGGTGGAGATCTCCACCACTGTGGTGAAGGTCTCTACCATAGTGGTGGAGATCTCGCTATAGGAAAGAAAATTGAAAATAATGAAACTTTATTAAATAAAAGTATATATCTTAATATATTGTAAAATATAAATTAAGATAATTACTTTTATGGTAGAGCCAATTAAATAGAATATTACATCACCCTACCAAAAAATAAATGTATACCAATAATCAAATATTCTAAATATAACAATATATTTAAAAAATATTAATTTTCAGACAAAGTAAAATCAAAAACATCATACCAGGAACGTTTAGGTAAATTATTATTTAGTAAATTCAATTAAATGTGTTTAATCAATGTAAATGACCTTTTAATTTTAATAATTGTAATAATTGTTGAAATATGTGTTTTAATATGTTAACAATCATTTCTAACTACTAACATGTCTAATCAATTTTGCAGACAGCATAAAGAAAATATCATATATATATATATATGTGTATGTATATATATATATATATATATATATATATATATATATATATATTTATATATATATATATATATATATATATTAAAGCTCAGTTTTACCCCCAGGCGGAGATGCACTCGAAAGAAGACTTGTGGCGTGTGGCATTTATTCAGGTAAAGAAAGCTCAGCTCCCCCATCGTTAACACAGCCAGGAAGCCGATTGTAGCCTGACGCGTTTCAGAGCTTAAAGCTCCTTCCTCAGAGGCTCGGCATAACCACGTGCTTGCTGACACACCCACTTTTGTACGCCCTCCGATGGGCTGCTCCAATGAGCCAAACGCATAGTCTTATGGACTTTGTGGTTTGTGCCTTCGCTAAAATCCGGAATGGATGCACATTTCATTTTCCTGTGTCCCAGTAGGAAGTCCAGAAAGGATCCCGGTTTGCTGAGCAGTCATTCATCCTTAAGTCCTCTTCCCACGTAGTGCACATGACTGTATGCCAAGCGCGTGGCCCCCAGTAGTATCGAGGTGGTGCAACTCCCGTGGCGGGACGGCCACGTGTCAATTAAAGCTCCGTTTTGCCCCCAGGCGGAGATGCACTCGAAAGAAGACTTGTGGCGTGTGGCATTTATTCAGGTAAAGAAAGCTCAGCTCCCCCATCGTGAACACAGCCATGAAGCCGATTGTAGCCTGACGCGTTTCAGAGCTTAAAGCTCCTTCCTCAGAGGCTCGGCATAACCACGTGCTTGCTGACACACCCACTTTTGTACGCCCTCCGATGGGCTGCTCCAATGAGCCAAACGCACAGTCTTATGGACTTTGTGGTTTGTGCCTTCGCTAAAATCCTGAATGGATGCACATTTCATTTTCCTGTGTCCCAGTAGGAAGTCCAGAATGGATCCCGGTTTGCTGAGCAGTCATTCATCCTTAAGTCCTCTTCCCACGTAGTGCACATGACTGTATGCCAAGCGCGTGGCCCCCAGTAGTATCGAGGTGGTGCAACTCCCGTGGCGGGACCGCAACGTGTCAATTAAAGCTCTGTTTTGCCCCCAGGCGGAGATGCACTCGAAAGAAGACTTGTGGCGTGTGGCATTTATTCAGGTAAAGAAAGCTCAGCTCCCCCATCGTGAACACAGCCAGGAAGCCGATTGTAGCCTGACGCGTTTCAGAGCTTAAAGCTCCTTCCTCAGAGGCTCGGCATAACCACGTGCTTGCTGACACACCCACTTTTGTACGCCCTCCGATGGACTGCTCCAATGAGCCAAACGCATAGTCTTATGGACTTTGTGGTTTGTGCCTTCGCTAAAATCCTGAATGGATGCACATTTCATTTTCCTGTGTCCCAGTAGGAAGTCCAGAATGGATCCCGGTTTGCTGAGCAGTCATTCATCCTTAAGTCCTCTTCCCACGTAGTGCACATGACTGTATGCCAAGCGCGTGGCCCCCAGTAGTATCGAGGTGGTGCAACTCCCGTGGCGGGACCGCAACGTGTCAATTAAAGCTCCGTTTTGCCCCCAGGCGGAGATGCACTCGAAAGAAGACTTGTGGCGTGTGGCATTTATTCAGGTAAAGAAAGCTCAGCTCCCCCATCGTGAACACAGCCAGGAAGCCGATTGTAGCCTGACGCGTTTCAGAGCTTAAAGCTCCTTCCTCAGAGGCTCGGCATAACCACGTGCTTGCTGTCACACCCACTTTTGTACGCCCTCCGATGGGCTGCTCCAATGAGCCAAACGCATAGTCTTATGGACTTTGTGGTTTGTGCCTACGTGGGAAGAGGACTTAAGGATGAATGACTGTGTTATAATCTAGGAAGTAAATGATGCATCCTCTCTGTTGCTGTCCTTGCCTTGCTGCTCAGTCTGTGTGATGTCATCGGAATGTTGAGTGTGTTTGAGTGGAAGCAAAGATCAGTTGGTGAGATGGGCTGAGCAGCATGGAGGCTGCTCCTGGTGGGGCATTGCTGGACATTGATTAAGGCCTAACATGAACTTGTTGTGGATCCTGCTTAAAGAATAAAGCTGAGATCCTGAACCACATCTCTGGACTACATAGCATTCTTTCATTTGTAACACTGGCGACGATTTTTTTTTAAGAACCTGCGTGCTGATTGGACTTTTAAAACTGAAGAAACCAATTTCAGTAAGTGAATCATCTGGATTTGGAGAAACCTGGCACCCCTAATGCCCCACCAGTGACCCTGTCTACGGTCGCCCACGACGTGATTGTGCCAGTTTCTGTTTGCCTGTCTACTCCTAAATTAGTCTGCTGTGATGTACCACAATCTCTCTGACGCTTGCTGTGCAAGATTGACTCTCCTACCTACTGTGATACCAAATTAATGATGCAGAGGATGACGAATTCTCTGAAAGTGGTTTTTATTGTGGGCACGAGGTGCAATGACAAAGCAAGAAAGCACGTCAACAAATCTGTACTTACTTGTAGGTAAATCTGATTTTCATTTTTTTTTTTTTTTTTTTTTTTTTCTACCGTACGCTTACCGTAAGCTTACCGTACGCGTACCCCGTGATTTTTTTTAAAATCAATAAATGTTTTCTTTGTACTTTACAGTCCTTCTTTGACCCCCTCACAAATGTAAGGGGGTCTGTAACTCTCCTCATTGCCCCCTTTCCTTGTTTTCACTCTTTTTTTTCAGAGTGAAATACACAAAATGGCGGCCGCCGCTTCCTGGTTTCGGCCGATTCGAATGTTTACTAAGATCTAACAGCCAATCAGAATCGCGCTCGCGCACGCCGCCGTACGCTTACCGTAAGCGTACGGTAAGCGTACCGTAAGCGGGCTCAGATATATATATTGATTTAAAGGCTATTTTCTCAGAATCTACTTAACAGATTTACACCAAACCTACAAAAGGCACTTCCTTGACCTAGGGACTACCTCTCTGCCAAATTTTGAGTAATTCTGTTCAGCCGTTCGGGCTGTAGCTCGTTCTAAAGGTCCTATGGAAAAATGCATGGGAAAAACGCGTTTTGGGACCCCCCTTTTATCTCAGCCCCCGCTTGACGGATCCCCCCGAGACTTTCAGGGTAGGAGCGGAGCGTAGCGCCCCACCTATTTTGAGAAATTCGCGAGGATTCGTCGACCGGCGCCAAAGTTATTCAAAATAGAATGTTGAGGTTTTCCTATGGAAACGTGGTCCTAACTATAACTACCTACTGGCGACCGCCAGTAGGTAATATATATATATATATATATATATATATATATTCACTGAAAAAACCATAGGTTTCACAAACGTTATAGTTAGGAATTAGCATTTAAAAAACCTTGCAAATTCACTTAAAAAACCATAGGTTTTACACATGTTATAGTTAGCAGGACATTTCACTCGTGAAAAACCAATGAAATTCCCCCGTTATAGTTAGTGCAGGCAACTATAACTCACACGACCGCAATCCTCTGCTGATGACGTCAGATATATATATATATTATCTACTGGCGGTCGCCAGTAGATAGTTCTAGTTAGGACCGTGTTTCCATAGGAAATCTCAAAATTCTATTTTGAATAACTTTGGCGCCAGTTAACGAATCCTCGCGAAATTTTCAAAACTAATGGGGCGCTCCGCTCAGCTCCTACCCTGAAAGTCTCGGGGTGATTCGTCAAGCGGGGGCCGAGAAAAAAGGGGGGTCCCAAAACGCGTTTTCCCCATGCATTTTCCCATAGGACCTTTAGTCGAAGGTACAGCCCAAACGGCTGAACAGAATTACTTGAAATTTGGCAAAGAGGTAGTCCTCAGGTCAGGCATGTGCCTTTTGCATATATGGAGTCAATCTGTTCAGTAGTTCCTGAGAAAATTGCAGATAAAAGTACATAAATATCTATAGGCGGGCACCGTGTGCGCACCGTGCATGCACGGTGCTGTGCGCGAGCGGAATTCTGATTGGTAGTTAGATGTCAGTCAACATTCGATACGGAAGAAATCAGGAAGTGTCAGATGCCATTTTGTGTGTCGCTCTGAAAAACAAAAGGTGGAGAACGTGAAAAGGGGGCAGGGTAGAGGGTTCCTGACCCCCTAGCCTTTGTCAGGGAGTCACAGAAGGACCCCGAAGGGTGAAAAAAAGCTTTTTTTTTTTTTAAATAAAATCGCGGGGTGCACACGGTGAAAAACCCTAAAAAAAAAAACATTTAAAACTGTTTATAATTGTATAGAAGATATTAACTATGCTGTTGAACTTTATCCAAATTCAAAAAAAAAAAGCTGAGCCATTCCAAATGACAGGATACAGTCAATCTATAACTATATACATAGGTAGTTTATTGAAAAAAATATATATTAAAAAAAAATAATACCCACATAAATTAGCATTTAAAAAACCTTTGAAATTCACTGAAAAAACCATAGGTTTCACACACGTTATAGTTAGGAATTAGCATTTAAAAAACCTTGCAAATTCACTTAAAAAACCATAGGTTTCACACACGTTATAGTTAGGAATTAGCATTTAAAAAACCTTGCAAATTCACTTAAAAAACCATGTGTGAAACCTATGTTATAGTTAGCTGGACATTTCACTCGTAAAAAACCAATGAAATTCCACCGTTATAGTTAGTTCAGGTAACTATAACTCACGCGACCGCAATCCACTGCTGATGACGTCACATATTACATCACTGATGACATCATCCAGTGAATATGTGTCTTTCTGTAAAATATTTTTTTTTATATATGTATATCTAAAGGTTAATAGAAGAATAAACGGGTAAATAAGTGTCTAAATGGATGGTTTTTTTTGTAAAATTAATTGTATAACTGACTTATTAACAGTATCTTAGTGAATACAGTGATGTAATATGTGACGTCATCAGCAGTGGATTGCGGTCGCGTGAGTTATAGTTACCTGAACTAACTATAACGGTGAAATTTCATTGTTTTTTTACGAGTGAAATGTCCAGCTAACTATAACATGTGTGAAACCTATGGTTTTTTAAGTGAATTTGCAAGGTTTTTTAAATGCTAATTCCTAACTATAACGTGTGTGAAACCTATGGTTTTTTAAGTGAATATATATTTATATATATATATCCACAACAGCTTTCGCGAAGAAACCCAAGCCTCTTGCAGCGGTGGGCTGTGGCGGGGACGCGAACACCAAATCTCCAAACCAATCGTATTTCACTCGTTCCTGAAAAGACGATGCCACAGCCACTTACTCCTTATCACAGCGTGTTTATTTAAATCAAATTTGACCAGTCACTCGACGCGTTTCAGAGTACAACTCCTTTGTCACAAGTAAGAGTACATTGCAAATGATTGTGTTTAAGTGAATTCAAAAATGCCACACCCATTTTTTCAATAGACACCGACAACAGACATTACGGCATTTCAAGGTGCAAGGAGCTAAAGGAAAACAGACTTTTATCATAAAAAGAAAATATTCATTTTCAACTTTCTTAGCACTTATTAATCACAGGCAATTCATTTTAACCGACATCATTCCATTATTTTATATTGTGACATAATTATTCGATCAGTTTTTTTCCATTGCAAAAACTTTATTGTTTCTATATACCGAAACAAACACATCTTCACCAAATCGAGCCCCAGTGGGCTTACACAAGCACTGCTTGTATCCTCCTTAATTGATTTGATGCCATTAATGCAAATTAATCCTCCTTAATTAATTTGATGCCATTAATACAGATTAATCAACCCAAGTGGGTAATCGTAATTCAAAAACAAAATAATAATACAGGTGCTTCGTGATAGTCTTATACTCAACTCTCCTCCAGTACCATGCCGTGTGTCTGTCAAATCAGAAAAGATAAAAAAACAGTGATAAAACACCCAATTTAAAATTTGCGAAAAAATTCACAAGTACTATATATCATTAAAAAGAAAAAAGAGGCTAAACAAGTTTACTCATGAATATACATTAGATTTCCACCAAGGAAAAAACATCCAGGATAACGAGACACTAACCAAAGTGTGTTGAGAGCCCTTCATCACAATTGTGGCCATCAGGTTGTAGAGTGTGATACTTGATGATAAATTTTGATTCCAATCTCCTTAGTTCTTGCACTCTATCCCCTCCTCTAGTTCTGAATGGAATATTGTCAAGAACGCAAAAGGACAAAAGTGTATTGTCCCCCTTGTGGTGAGTTGCGAAATGCCTTGCTATTGGGTATTGTTTGTCGTTGTTTTTGATTGCCCTTAGGTGTTCAAGAATGCGTTTTTTGGCTTTGTGAATAGTACTACCGATGTAGTACTTATCACATGGACACCTAAGGGCATACACAACGAATTCTGTATTGCAGGAATAGTGTTTTGCAATTTTGAAAGGTTTGACATGAACTGACAATTTTACTTCTTTGACATTATGACTGTGTTTACATGCCTTACATTGTCGACATGTAAAGAAACCCTGGATGACATTCTTCTTTTTATTAACTGTCTGTGTTACCGCTTGGCAGAGTGAATCTTTTAGAGATTTGGCCTTACGGTACGTAACCTGGGGGTAATCTTGCAGACATCCTGATAGGTCAGTGTCAGTTTGGAGAACTCCCCAGAATTTATTTAATGCTGTTTTAACATTCCAGGATTGTTGATTAAAAGTGGTGATAAACCGTACTGTTTCTTTATCATCGGGTAATCCTGTCATTTCACTTTTTTATACATCTTTAGGTTTGATCAGCAGGGCCCTGTCTCTCAACTGGCCTTCAAATACTGCTATTTCAATGGATTTGGTACTGTAGCCTCTATCTCTAAATCTTTCACACTTGACTTTACTTTCAGTAAGGAAATCTTCCTCAATACTATAGTTACGTTTTGCTCGTAGTATTTCCCCCAAAGGAATACATTTTATAAGACTTTCAGGGTGACAGCTATGTGCATGGAGCAGGCTGTTGCCTGCTGTCTTCATTCTATAGAGTTTAGTCATGAGTTTACCATCTATATATATATATATGTCAAAACAATTCCCTTGCAGGCATAGAGTGACGGATAAATTATGCAAAAAAGAAGGAGAGAACTCTGGGTAGTTCCCAAGTTTAGGTGGACGGCAGCTCGTGTACAGAGCACCCTCAGCACCAGCGACACTCTAAATTTGCTCACCTCAAATGTCTGCTTTTCTATCAAAGTTTTTAAGCATAGGATTAGCACAATGCTATCCACACCGAGATAGAAATGGACAAAGTCTTTTGCCATTTATACAGCAAAGTCTTTAAGCATAGGATTAGCACAGTGCTATCCCCGCCGAGCTGAAAAATGACAAAAGCCATTTATCACTCCAGGCACAGTATTATAGCTTTGGATTGGTGAAATACCAACCAAGCCAACCTGAGCCATTCCAAATTACAGGATACAGCCAATCTATAACTATATACATAGGTAAATTAATGTAAAATAAATATATACAAAATATAATAATACATTCATAAATTAGCATTTAAAAAACCTTTGAAATTCACTGAAAAAACCATAGGTTTCACACACGTTATAGTTAGGAATTAGCATTAAAAAAACCTTGCAAATTCACTTAAAAAACCATAGGTTTCACACATGTTATAGTTAGCTGGACATTTCACTCGTAAAAAACCAATGAAATTCCACCATTATAGTTAGTTCAGGTAACTATAACTCACGTGACCGCAATCCAGTGCTGATGACGTCACATATTACATCACTGATGGCATCATGCAGTGAAAATGTGTCTTTCTGTAAAATAAATATTTTTAATATATGTATATCTTGGAAGAATAAATGGGTAAATAAGTGTCTAAAAACAGTGATGTAATATGTGACGTCATACCTTAAGGGCAATACTGACTTTGTAAGTATATTTTGCAAATAGCAATGGCCTTACTCTTTTGTGGGTGGTGTTTGTATTAACATGCCCCTCCCTGAACTCCTCATTATTCCTACCTAAATTCCTCCCATTTACTAATAGATATTCCCCATTTTCCCAGCAATCCTCCGTTCCTCTCACCTTCACTATTAAGTAGTAAACTTACATGTCCAGAGCTCTTCCCATGGAAAATATATGATATGTGGAGGTGGAGATTTCCACCTGAATGGTTTGTGAATTGCATTTTTCAATAAGTAGCACTACTGTAGTGCCACTTTACATACTACAAATGACAGTTTGTGAATCAGGCCAAAAGATTTTTTCTCATACTTTCTGTGACCCACATGTAAGCCAATACACAATAAAATATAGGAACAGTAATACAGAGGAATACATGAACCAATTACACACATGAAATTATTTATGGTTTTGATCTGATAGGTAAAGATAGATAAAAACATACAAACACACGCACATTCATGCAAGAAATCAGTAAGTGCAGGAATTTAGAATATAACCAGGCCAGAAAGGTGTCAGAGTTCACCACAGCTGCTTTGTCTAACATGGTATACAGTGCAGAAATAAAACTACATTAGACAGCTGTTCATACAAAACGATCTGTGATACCACCATTATATGCAAAATAATAGCCTGTCAGCCGATCTGTACCTCCCCGGGCTTTTGCAATATTTCAATAGCTCCTGAGCTCGTGCCCTTCCAGTATCCTGGCTGCACAGACCACGCAGGTGTAATCATTAGACAGAAGCGGTTACACACTTATATCTCCATCCCAATTCTGAAAGGCCACCCATATCTTAGGATATGTTCGTGTATTGGACTCCAGATCAATATCTATTTTCGCCGTTCTCCTTACTGCTCGTAGCCAGTCCATTCCTTGCGGTGGGAAGGGTTCAATCCATTTCTTGCAAATTAGATGTTAGAAAGCCATCTTGCCGCTTTTGCTGCTTTTGCACACAACACTGTAGTCACATGTTATTAATTGAGAAATGCTTGCTCGACTTTGCTTCACATGAGAACGGTCTGTTGTTCACATCACTAACAGTGAGCAGCGACCTTGGTCTGCACATTGTGTAAAGAAACAGTCTGGGTCGCTAGACGGTGCATGTTGTTGGGTTCAGGTTGATCGGCCCACTATTTAGCCATAACACGCACGCAGCTGCAAATACCTGAAAGTCGAGTGCTTTTAATATTGCAGGCTACATGCTTTAGACACATTCGGAAGAAGAGCTTTCCCAGGAGCAGAGTCTAAGCTGATCCTGTGATGTGATTCCACTAAGCTGATCTTTACGGTATGGGGTTCCCCATTCAAGCCTAGAGACCTTTTATTAGTAATAATAATAATATTAGTTTACTAGCGAAAGGAAGGTGGTGGTCATCCACTGTCATTTTATTATGATTACTCCTTTCATTTTCTATGGTATTGTAACTATGCTGATGGTTTTGATCTTAATCATTTGTCTGCTTATGTTAGCCAAAGTACTGCATATTAGGACACAAGGTTTATAAGATAAACTCTTTAAACTTTACCGTGTCTCTGTTTATTCTGTTGTGGACTGATATGAGAATAATTACGAACAGGTATTTCTGATTCCCACCATTCCTGAGAATACCCTAAGTCGCTTGTTCTGGGTTGTCTATACATTGGGACCACCGAGATAAAACTCGGAGAACGAATGGGACACTGATGCTGGTCGGATAAGGGGTTCTGGGTTCTGAGGAAAGTTTTTTTGGTACACCGCAATTCACTGAGGTCCTGGTTTCCTGTGCATAGTTCTGTGCATAAGCAGAATCCCTGCAACAGCACCTAATAGCTACCAGCCACATCCACCACTTCCAAAACCACATGTCCTCCATCACTGCTATGCCTCTTTCCATGCCTGCTTCAGCCTTTTGATTATCTTTCCATCCACCCATCCATACCTACCCTAGCTATCTCTCTATGCACCTGCCTATCTATATAACTATCTATGTATCTTTTATCTCTCTATTCCTCTATCTATTAAACCTATACCCTGGCTTAGATGGTACTTTCTAGTTAAGCCGCCTTAGTTCAAGACAGACAGAGTTAAAATCTGGCAGCCTCTGATGGGACTCCTGGATCCTAGCCCATTAGTCGTTTTCAATTGGGAAGTATCTCCTTTAATTATTTAAATTTGAATGTAAAATAAGCAGTTTTATTCCAACACAAAGTTTGTTGAGAGTTACGGTAGAATTGTGCATCTGACATCATGTTGTGTTGCACCTCCCATTAGTGAGAGCTTTTTATATTGATGAAGAGGAAGATCTGGAGAACATCTGGAGTACCACGTCAACCTTCATCATCCTCTTCCTGTTGAGCCTCTCCTACAGCGCCACTGTGACCCTGTTTAAGGTATGTCAGCCATATGTAATGTTTAGCGAGTTACAGTGCCCTTACAGGGCAGAAAAACAAAAACCGGTCAGGTTTGGTCCAAAGTGCAAAATTGGTGAGAATCGACAGTATGAGGACTATATGGTTACTAATGTGTGAGAAGTTGGCCTGGTATATGCTGGACACTAGTTAAAGTGGCCACCTTGCACCAGTACAATTCGACTCTTATGGTAGATACGTTTAAGACAACCTTTTAAAGAAAGCTATCCTAGTGGTAGCTGTGGAGAGCAGCCTTCAGGCTAAGTCTCAGAGGAATGTAAAGCAGCTTGTTTTACCTTATAATCTCTTGAATCACTAAATGAAAGGACACCACACAGGTATATATATATATAAAATATATATGTATTTATTACTAGACACACTCTACTAATTTCTTTATGAGATTAGAAGTCAAGGACATATGCACAAATCAACATTACACAACAAGTTAAGCACAAATATGGCTGGGGCCCTAGGGGCGTACCAGACCATATACTAAAAAAGAGGTATAAGAAGAACGACTTGAGAAGGGAGAAGGCCTAAGGTCTTCAGAAGCGATGGGGCCTCACTAATCCACCCAAGACAGGTAAGTAAAGGACCCACGGGAGACGCATGCAGTGTGAGAACACAGCTGCGGATCACGGGTGTCTTGACTCTTCAGCCACGAGGTCCAGGAGACGTCGACGATGACCAGAAGCTGGTTTCGGAGTGCCCACAAAGTTTGCAGCTTACTAATGTGTCGGCAACCGGACTGGAGCCAACAAGCCTTGGCAACAGCAAGTCTCATGGAAAGTGAAGAAAGTCAGCGGTACACACCAGCAAGGTCTGAGGGACTCACCCAGCAAGTCAGGGGAGGCCTGGAGCAACGAGGGGAGCCCTTTGGTTCTGTAGAAAAGTCTTCAGGGGACCCACAAGCCAACCAGCAAGGGATCACAAGGATTCCTCGGGAGGATACCCTCACCAGGAGCCCACGGTCACTCGGGGTGAGGTAGGCCTCTGATTTTCGAGGAAATCCTGCTGGAGGCTTGGGACACACGTGGACCAAAGCACAAGTTCGTAGACCATCGTGAAGGGGTTGCACTCGACAATAGTGCACGGTACCCGGGTATTGCTGTTCCTTGTCACTCGTGGGGTCCCCTCGCCTCAGCTTTGCTGGGGACTCACAATGGCCATTGAGAAGTCAGGAAATCTACTTCTGGGGCTGCAGGGACTTCAGACTCTGGCGGGAGCGGGAAAGTTTGCGACCGTGGATGGAAAGTTTTGGTGCCTGACAAGCAGGGAAGTCACTCCTTGACTCTAAGGGAGATTCTTCAGTCTTCCAAAGGTAGTGGAACGTCGAAGGTCCAGGATTCTTCTTCAGAGCGTCATCCAGGGATATCTAGTTTGCAATGTCAAGGGTTCCCTAACTTATAATACAAGGAAGGGAGGGACTAGCTCTATGACCCCTCCTATAGGAGGATCAGTGGAGTGGGTGGCTACAACCACTTCCCTTTGTCCAGTTTCGTGCCAGAGCAGGGGCTGGTAGCCCCAGAACCGGTTTGAGCTGGCATATGCACAAAGGAGCCTACTGCTCCCCCAGTTCAGGACTTCAAAGCACTCTAGGAGTGCACCCACCTAGCCTCATTACACTAAATCCTGTCTGGAAGGTGGTTACACCTCCCTGTGACAGGATGCTTATTGTTGGGCCTCCTCCACTGCGCGTTTCGGTCAGCAGCAGGAGGGCAGCCCAGTGTCTGTGCTGGTGGCATCCATTTTGTGATGCCAGGGCTCTTCAGGATTCTACTGTGTTTCCACAGTGGGTACATGTCTATCCCTCTAGAAGGGTGGGATCATACTCCCACACCAGTTACTGGTGTGGAGGTATGATTCCAAAGCATTTGACACCAAACACGACATGTTTTGATGCACCCATCCCAAAGTTAGCATTTACCGCTAGGTTATAATGCACTTAAGAGTATATGGTTTAACTGCATCCACAAACAGCAACAGAGAATGGACTCTGAGGTCTGCAGAAGGGCCCTGCTCAGGCAGAGGCACCCCATCACATGGAAACCAAGCACCCTGCCCTCAGGATTGATAGGGCCTGCCTTAGGGGTGACTGAAAGGTTTATATGTGTGTGTAAGGTGAGATATAGGGAACCTATACCTCAGTGAGGAGTGCTAACACTACCTCACCCAGGCTGCAGTAGCAGGCCTGTGGTGTCAGATTTAGTCTGCTTCCCAGGAGTAGCATAATACATGCTTCAGCCCCTGGTAGGCCTGTGAAGTACCTATGCCCTTGGTACCTAAGGTACAATATACTAGGGGCTCATAAGGTACCACAGTATCCAATCACTAGTGCATCTAATATGCACTCCAAGTTGTTTAGAGAGAACAGAGAGGCTGGGGCCCTGATTAGCAGGGTCCCAGTCAGACTATAGCCAGAAACCAGTGTAAACATCAGAAAAAAGGGGGGGCAACATAAGTGCAGATCCTACTCTCCTACACATCCCCCGCCCCCAAACGCAGGGACACTAAACTAACCTTGACCAGTTGAGTCTTCGTATTCTAAGTGGAAATACCTTGAGAGTCCATCTGCATTGGCATGTTGGGTCCCAGGTCTATATTCCACTGTATAGTCCATCCCCTGTAGGGAAATGGACCACCTTAAAAGTTTTGGGTTTTCACCTTTCATCTGTTTAAGCCATAGGAGGGGCTTGTGGTCAGTCTGAACTATGAAGTGAGTGCCAAACAAGTATGGCCTCAGATTCTTCAGGGCCCATACCACAGCAAAGGCCTCCCTCTCTATAGCTGACCAACGTTTCTCTCTAGGGGTCAGCCTTCAGCTTATAAAAGCTACTGGCTGGTCTTGACCTTCATCATTCAGTTGAGACAGTACAGCTCCCACACCCAGCTCAGAAGCATCTGTTTGGACAATGAACTTTTTGGTGTAGTCTGGACTCTGTAAGATGGGGGCAGTGCACATGGCCTGCTTTAGGTCTTCAAATGCCTTTTGCCCGCTAGCTGTCCACTGAACCTTTTTTGGCATTTTCTTTGAGGTAAGATCATTTAAGGGGTCACTATAGATCCATATCACTTAACAAACCTCCTATAGTACCCAGTCAGGCCTAAAAAGGCTCTCACCTGTGTCTGGGTGGTTGGAGCAACCCATTCCATGATGGTTTGGATTTTGCTCTGTAAAGGCTGAACCTTTTCTCCACCTACAAGGTAGCCCAGGTATACAACCTGACTCTGCCCTATCTGGCACATAGTGGCCTTGATAGTGAGGTTTGCTTTTTGCAGAGCCTCCAAAACATTTCTGAGGTGGACCAGGTGATCCTGCCAGGAGGAACTAAAGACAGCAATATCATCAAGATAAGCTGAGCAATAAGTTTCCATCCCTGCCAGAACCTTGTTCACCAACCTCTGAAAAGTGGCAGGTGCATTCTTCAAACCAAAGGGGATCACCACAAAGTGGTAGTGCCCACCAGGGGTTCAAAATGCTGTTTTGGCTTCGGCATCCTCAGCTAACCTGATCTGCCAGTAGCTAGCTGTTAGGTCAAATGTACTCAGATACTTGGCTGAGGCCAAAGTATCAATCAGTTCATCTGCCCTGGGAATTGGATAAGCATCAGTCCTGGTGACTGCATTGAGGCCTCTGTAGTCTACACAAAACCTCAATTCTTTCTTACCACCCTGGGTATGAGGTTTGGGTACTAGGACTACTGGACTAGCCCAAGGGCTATCTGGAGGCTCAATCACACCTAGTTCCAACGTTTTCTGGACTTCAGTCCTGATACAGTCCCTGACATGGTCAGGTTGCCTGTAGATTTTACTCTTGACAGGCAGACTGTCTCCAGTGTCCACCTCATGGGTGCACCAGGAAGTCTGACTAGGGGTCAGGCTAAACATATGTCTAAACTGTTGCAAAACTTGTCTGCATTCAGTTTGCTGATGATCAGTGAGGCTGCTTGCCAAAGCAACACCATCTACCGATCCGTCATCAGGGTTCTGTGAGAGCAGGTCAGGGAGAGGGTCACTTTCCTCCTTCTGTTCCTCATCAGTTGCCATGAGCCAGCCCATGTCAGTCCTGTCAACATATGGTTTCAGTCTGTTGACATGGAGCACCCAAAGGGGGCTCCTGGGAGTTCCAAGATTCACCAGATAGGTGACTTCTCCCTTTTGCTCAACAATTGTATGGGGGCCACTCCACTTGTCTTGGAGAGCTGCTGGGGCCACAGGCTCCAACACCCACACTTTCTGTCCTGGCTAGTACACAGTCAGCACAGCCGTTTGGTCATGCCAAGTTTTTTGTAGTTCTTGGCTGGCCTCCAGGTTTTTAGTTGCCTTCTTCATGTATTCGACCATCCTGGAGCGGAGACCAAGTACATAGTCCATCACATCCTGTTTGGGAGGTTTGAGAGGTAACTCCCAGCCCTCCTTCACCAAACATAATGGACCTCTTACAGGATTCCCAAACAGAAGTTCAAATGGGCTGTAACCAATCCCCTTCTGTGGAACCTCTCTATATGCAAACAGAAGGCAGGGAAGTAAAAGGTTCCATTTTCGCCTAAGCTTTTCTGGGAGGCCTTTAATCATTCCCTTTAGGGTTTTGTTGAAACGTTCAACTAACCCATTGCATTGTGGGTGATAGGGAGTAGTGAATTTATAATTTACACCACACTCCTTCCACATTGCTTTTAGATATCCTGACGTAGTTGGTATCTCTGTCAGATATAACCTCCTTTGGGAAACCCACTCTGGAGAAACCTCCAATGAGGGCTCTTGCCACCACCTCTTGCCATCACAGGGGCTGTGGTGGTCCTCAGGTGAATTACTTCTGGGTACCTGGTATCATGATCCACTACCACCAGGATAAACCTGCGCCCAGATGCTGTTGGAGGGTCAAGGGGACCAACAATGTCAATCCCTACCCTTTCAAAGGGTACCCCCACCACAGGTAATGGTATCAGGGGGGCCTTTGTTGTGCCACCTGACTTGCCATTGGCTTGGCAAGTGACACAGGAGCGACAAAACTCATTTGTGTCCTCTGACATGTGTGGCCAATGAAAATGTGGAACAAGCCTGTCCCAGGTCTTGTTTTGGCCCATGTGTCCTGCCAAAGGGATATCATGTGCTAGGGTCAAGAGGATTACCAACCTCCTGGTGGCTCCAGGGGTAGGATCTCTAGCCCCAGAATATAGGAGTCCCTCATCACAATAAACTTTATGGGACCCACTAACACTCCCAGCAGCCTCGGCAGCAGCCTGCTGTCTGAGGGGTTCAAGAGAGGGGCAGCACTGTTGCTCCTTACTCAGATCTTCCCTGGAAAGTCCCCCTGCCCCCAAGAACTCAACCTGATCAGGCCCAAGTCCCTCTGGGGCAGTTCCTTCTTCAGGATCTGCCTCTCCTCCCTCTGGAGGGGAATCTGTGATCTGAGACAGAGGGGAAGGCACTGCCTTAACCCTACTGCTCCTCCTCTTGGGTAGCATCTGGTCCATAGTTTCAGGATCCAGAGCTGGTTCAGCTTTATGCATTTTGGCCTGTGACCTGGTCACAGCAAAATACCTCTGCAGGTATGCCCAACATCTCAGCATGAGTCCATAACTCTACTTCAGACCAGGCTGAAGTCTCTAGATCATTGTCCAATAGACATTCGACAGGAAGGTCTGCACTGACTACTACCTTCTTGAGGCCAGTTACCCCTCCCCAGGAGAAATTCACAACTGCCAGACTATGGTTGGTCCTGACATTACTTGCATTGGTAACCTGGTACATTTCACCCAGGATGATCTGCCCAGGGTCCACAAGATCCTCTGCCACCATGGTGACACTAGCACCTGTGTCCCTGGATGCCAACGCCTGTTTGCCATTTATTACAGGCTGCTGTTTGTATTTGCCCAGATTACTGGGGTTCACTAGGAAGGACATATCAATGTCTCCATCACAAATCAGCAATGCCTGAGTGGGTACTCTGACTAGGCCAGAGTCCACTTCAGTACCCAGGGTTAACCCTACTACACCCTTATTCTGATTACCACCACCACCAATAGCTGTACTAGGGGGAACAGTTGCCTTAGGGGCAGGAGTGGTGGTGGTTTGGTCTTTGGACTTGTTACAGTCAGAAGTCCAGTGCCCTTTCTGTTTACAGAATTTGCACCAGGGCTTCTTTTGGCCTTTTCCTTTGTTAGACTGTGAATCCCCACCAGATGCAGATTTTTGGGGCCCTTGTGAAGACTTCTGGTCTTTTGACTTATCCCCACCTTTCTCAGAGCCTTTAGTATCCTGCTTCTTAGTGTCACCCCCTTGGTTCTGGGTTTTCTGCCTCACCCTGGTTCTGACCCATTTGTCTACCTTTTTTCTCAATTCTTGGGGAGAGGTCAGATCAGAGTCCACCAGGTACTGATGCAACAACTGATTTTGGCAATTATTAAGGATCTGTTCTCTCATCATAAGATTATACAATCCCTTAAAATCAGTAACTCTACTACCAACCAGTCAACCCTCCAGAGCCTTGGTTGCACAATCTACAAAGTCAGTCCAGTCCTGAGTCTGTGCTTTCTGGGTGTCTCTGAACTTCAACCTGTACTGTTCAGTGGTTAAGCCAAACCCATCTATTAATGCACTCTTCAAGACTTCATAATCATCAGCATCCTCTTCTCTAACAGTGAGGAGCTTGTCTCTACCTTTATCAGAAAAGGAGAGCCACATGATTGCTGCCCACTGTTTCTGGGGGACCTGTTGTACTCTACAGGTCCTCTCCATAGCAGTTATCCATTTGTGGATATCATCCCTACTCTGGTAGGGAGGAACAACCTTGGACTGGTTCCTATGGTCTGGAATGTCATCTCTGACTCTAGGGACACTGTTGCTGCCACCAGGGGGTTCTAGCCCCTCTTTTCTAGAAGCTCTCTGGAGCTCAAAGGCTTCTCTATCTAATGCCAACTGCTTGGCCTTGAGGGCAACTCTTGCTTTCTCATACTGCAGCAGTTTGTACATTCTTTCAGAGGATGTCTTCTCTTCTAGGAAGGTATAAGTTCCTCTGCTGGACAGATTCCCTGCCAGAGTGATATGAGTGGTCAGATTCCCTTGAAGGGGACCTATGCCTCTCTTCCACTCTGTCAGTTCTCTTAGGGAGATTTCCTCTGTCTTTTTCAGATCCCTGTGGATCTGGCCCTTCAACCACAAAGTCCAGGTCATCTTAATGTTCATCATCTGACCCAGAAACTATAGCTGACCCACCCCCTGATTCAGACCCCTTAGCTCCTAGAGCTAATTTAAGATCATCTGCTTTCAGCAGATCTATCAGGTGTGGTGTGGAGGGACTCTGTCCTATCCTCAGGTGCCTTGCAGCACACATGGCTCATAGGTCAAAGAAAGTTATGTCCTTATACTGAGGCTGGGTGGACCCACTGGTTACAACCCTTAAGGACATTCTAGTGTTGTGCAGTGTTGTACTACCTACACTAGTTTGTGGCCTACTGATCCTAGCTTGAGCTGTAGCAAGGCTGTGCTATCCCTTCACACACAGTTCTAAGTTCAGTAGAACTTGTTGATACTAAGCTTGACTTTATATGTACCTTGAGTACATTTAGTGGTTTTCAGTTAGTAATTCAAATAGAGATTTTCTGGTAAAACAATGGCAAACTGTAATCCCACACGCTGCCCACCAATGTGAGAAGTTGGCCTGGTATGTGCAGGTCACTAGTTAAAGTGGCCACCTTGCACCAGTACAAATTGACTCTTATGGTAGATAGGTTTAAGACAACCTTTTAAAGAAAGCTATCCTAGTGGTAGCTGTGGAGAGCAGCCTTCAGGCTATGTCTCAGAGGAATGTAAAGCAGCTTGTTTTACCTTATACTCTCTTGAATCACTAAATGAAAGGACACCACACAGGTATATATATAATATATACATGTATTTATTACTAAACACACTCTACTAATCTCTTTATGAGATTAAAAGTCAAGGACATATGCACAAATCAACATTTCACAAGTTAAGCACAAATATGGCTGGGGCCCTAGGGGCGTACCAGACCATATACTAAAAAAGAGGTATAAGAAGAACGACTTGAGAAGGGAGAAGGCCTAAGGTCTTCAGAAGCGCTGGGGCCTCACTAATCCACCCAAGGCAGGTAAGTAAAGGACCCACGGGAGACGGATGCAGTGTGAGAACACAGCCGAGGAACCCAATAGACTTCAATGGAGCAAGTCGCGGTTGGGATTTTAAAGTTTTAGGATACTTCGGGAGAGTCTACAAGCAAGTCACTTACAGGGTAAGTAGTTCTAGAGCACACCGGAGTACTCGAGTTAGCTCACCCAGGGAAGCCGGGTGCATAGATGTCTTTTGGTGTCGGGTCGCAGCGTCGTTTTCAACGGGAGCCAAAGAAGACTTGCTGCTTGTGAAGACAGGAGAAGTGTCCGGTGGAATCCAAGGCTGGATTCTGAAGAAAGAAGACCTGAGCAGAGGAGACGGAGTTCAATGTCACTTGCCAGTGACCCGGGCCAGGAAGCTGGATGCCCACAGTAGTCGGGTGATTTCAGGTGATCACGGGTGTCTTGCATCTTCAGCCACAAGGTCCAGGAGGCATCGACGACAACCAGGAGCTGGATTCGTAGTGCAGCACAAAATCTGCAGCTTACTGAGGTGTTGACAACCGGATTGGAGCCAACAAGCCTTGGCAACAGCAAGTCTTGTGGAAAGTGAAGAAAGTCAGAGGTGCAGACCAGCAAGGTCTGAGGGACTCACTCAGTGAGGGTAAGTCAGGGCAGGCCTAGAGCAACCAGGGGAGCCCTTTGGTTCTATAGCAAAGTCTTCAGGGGACCCACAAGCCAAATGGCAAGGGATCGCAAACACACCTCGGGAGGATTCACTCACCAGGAGCCCACGGCCACTCGGGATGAGGTAGGCCTCTGATTTTCAGAGGAAATCCTGCTGGAGGCTTGGGCCACACGTGGTTGAAAGCACAAGTTTGTAGAAAATCGTTGTAGGAGAGTAGTATCTGCACTTATGTTGCCCCCACGTTTTTTCTGATGTTAACAGTGGTTTCTGGCTATAATCTGGGTGGGTCCCTGCTAATCAGGGCCCAAGTCTCTCTGTTCTCTCTAAACAACTTGGAGTGCATATTAGATGCACTAGTGATTGGATACTGGGGTACCTTATGAGCCCTTAGTATATGGCACCTTAGGTACCAAGGGCACAGGTACTTCACAGGCCTACCAGGGGCTGAAGCATGTATTATGCCACCCCTGGGAAGCAGACTAAATCTGACACCACAGGCCTGCTACTGCAGCCTGGGTGAGGTAGTGTTAGCACTCCTCACTGAGGTATAGGTTCCCTATATCTCACCATACACACACATATAAACCTATCAGTCACCCCTAAGGCAGGCCCTATCGATCCTGAGGGCAGGGTGCTTGGTTTACAATGTGAGGGAGTGCCTCTGCCTGAGCAGGGCCCCTCTGCAGCTGGCAGAGTCTATTCTCTGTGGCTGTTTGTGGATGCGGTTAAACCACATACTCTTAAGTGTATTATAACCTACCGGTAAATGCTAACTTTGGAATGACTGCATCAAAACATGTTGTGTTTGGTGTCAAACAACTTGGAATCATACCCCACACTAGTAACTGGTGTGGGAGTATGATCCCACCCTTCTAGAGGGGAAGACATGTACCTACTGTGGAAACACAGTAGAAATGTGAAAGAGCCCTGGCATCACAAAATGGATGCCACCAGCACAGACACTGGGCTGCCCTCCTGCTGCTGACTGAAACTCGCAGTGCAGGAGGCCCAACAATAGGCATCCTGTCACAGGGAGGTGTCTCTACCTTCCAGACAGGATTTAGTGTATTGGGGCTGGGTGGGTGCACTCCTAGAGTCCTTTGAATTCCTGCAGAGGCACCCCCTCACATGGAAATCAAGCACCCTGCCCTCAGGATTGATAGGGCCTGCCTTAGGGGTGACTGATAGGTTTATATGTGTGTGTAAGGTGAGATATAGGGAACCTATACCTCAGTGAGGAGTGCTAACACTACCTCACCCAGGCTGCAGTAGCAGGCCTGTGGTGTCAGATTTAGTCTGCTTCCCAGGGGTGGCATAATACATGCTTCAGTTCCTGGTAGGCCTGTGAAGTACCTATGCCCTTGGTACCTAAGGTACCATATACTAGGGGCTCATAAGGTACCACAGTATCCAATATGCACTCCAAGTTGTTTAGAGAGAACAGAGAGGCTGGGGCCCTGATTAGAAGGGTCCCAGCCAGACACCAGTGTAAACATCAGAAAAAAAGTGGGGGCAACATAAGTGCAGATCCTACTCTCCTACATCATGTTTCAGTGGTTTAGATTTTTCAATTTAACATATAATGATGCAAATTACATGCAACCGCTGAATGCAGCCGAGATCTGAATGCCACCAGCAATTTACATGTTCAAATTCCGACAATACCTATAAAGACCCTCGTTTAGAGATGGCCTTGTGGGGAAAAATGCAAAGAATGTGTGCAAATTGGTCTTTTGTACATTTAATGGCCTTCATTTGTATTCAGAGAAAAGTTGTGTTGGTGATCCAGCGCAAAACTACTGGGGTAAAACTTACATAACCTCCTTGCGTCGCAGACCCATCATCACACTAACACATTCACATACTCATTCATTGGTGGGGCCCATAACACCAACACTCATACGTTTTTTTTTTCTCTCATGAGTCTGCGCACAGGACAATGTATCCGCTGGACATGTGGGGGGGTACCTTATTACCTATAGGGAAAGAGAATTTATTACAAAATATACATATTTACTTTAACCCCTTTTGGATCCTAACCTTAACATCACGGCACTCCACCACTTGGTCGATGGACCAATTAGTTGGACTGGTTGATGGTGATTTAGAACCAGCTAAAACACACTTTAAAGCTTCAGAATCCTTTAATAACCTACTGGAAGAACCACAAACTCATTATTTCTGTTAATCAATATTTTGTTTATCAGTCAGTCAGTCAGAAAGCTTTATTTCGATAAAAGATTATATCATAAAAGCATATACATACAAACATAAAAGAACAAACAATTCATCAAAAGAGCAATATTTGCAACGAATCACAGTAACTGTGGAAATGCTCTCTGTCTAATAGCTTAATGGCTGATTAAATAGACCCAATATCAAAAGAGTTTAATATCGTTTAAAATAGGGTTAAAAAGACAATAAAAATGCTTTGTACAAAATCATCTAGTAGAGCTGATGAGTTTACTTCTGATAGTCCAAGACCACCCCAAGAATTTGGCCGAATAAGTTGACATATTCATGGGGGGTTCCATCAGACATGATGGGGACGCTGGGTGATTTGTGTGATTTGAAGGAAAGAAGCTTGGTCTTTGTTGTATTGATAGCCAGACCTCTCAGTGAGCAGAACAAATGAAATCTATCTAGGAGCTTCTGTAACCCTGCTGGTGTCTTGGAAATCAGGAGGGTATCGTCCGCAAAGAGGAGAGTGGGGACTTTTTCGCCCGCCAGGGCGGGGGCGTCAGCTGGAACATCTTGCAAAAATTTCACCACTCCGTTCACGAACAGTGAAAAGAGGGTGGGCGCCAATACACAACCCTGGCGGACTCCTCTGTTAACTGGGATCTTTTCAGTTCTCTGGGCCTGAGTTCCCCACCTCACCCTTACAAAGTTGCCCTCATGAAGCCGGACCAAAAGGTCGAGGACAGGAAGCGGAACACCCATTTCCTGGAGAACAGACCAAAGACGATCGCGAGGGACCAGGTCAAAGGCGGACTTCAGATCCATGAAGGCTAGATGGAGGCTGCCCCTACCGATCGAGACAACCTTCCAGTGTAATAATAGCAGCCTGAAGACCTGGTCAATCGTGCTCGTGTTCGGTCTGAACCCAGCCTGATAATGCGACAAGACACTATTCTCAGTAGCCCAAGATAAAATACGCTCCAACAGAACCCTGCCAACCACCTTCTGGCTAACATCAATAAGACTTATTGGTCGGTAGTTGGCGGGGTCCTCCCTGGAGCCCTTCTTGAATATTCGTATTACCTCCGCTCCTTTCCAAGACTCAGGGATAGGTAACCCCTTGAGGAGTGCGTTAAGTAAGATGGTAAAATACACTGCCCAGAGTTTAGGGTTGGAGCGGAACAGATCGCCAGGCAGGCCATCAGGGCCTGGGGCTTTGGCTGGGACCAATCTATTAATGGCAGTCAAGACTTCTGCCTTCGTAAAAGGATCGTAATTGACCAAAATGGGGTCTATTGAAGTAGTGGAGGGGGGAACCCTAAAACTTTGGGTATCCTCGCCTGAATAAAGATTCGAGAAGTGAACAAACCATTCTTGATTTGTGATATGGTTTAGGATTGCGTCGGAATCAGAGCCTCTCGAATATCTGCAAAGATTCCAAAATGTAGTTCCATCCCTGGTTAGACTAGCAGTTTTCAAGGCCAGCCAATGAGATTCCTCCCAGGTGCACTTGGCTTTAGTCACGGCCTTCCTATAAACCGACCTGGCATATTTGGTTAGGGAGCAATCCTTGGTTTTGATGGCAGTTGCAAGCTTTTTCCTGCTAGATCTGCACTCAGAATTAAACCAGGAACCAGGCGATTTATGTTTATTAGAATTTGTGGTGGAAAAGGATATGAAAAATGACCCAATCGACTCAACAGTGGCTGCATGTATAGACCCAGCCCTTGAACTCACAACGGATTCCTCACATGCTTGCCTAAGTTCTGCAGTTTTTGATAGCAGTATTTCTTTTATAGAAGTAAGTTTTTGTTCATCTAATGCAATTTTAGGCCATTTGAGATATCTTTTGCAGTTCGATGGAATAATATCTTTAGTAGACAATGTGGGACAAGGGTTTGGAGGTTGGTTGGTCGAGGGGCCATGGGTTCTTTAGTGTTAAACACAGGGGATTATGGTCGCTATCGGTGGTAGGGACTATAACCAGGTCCACTGCATAACGCCAGAGTCTACGATCGATTAGAATATAATCGATTCGGGATGCGCTGGAAATTCTGTTAAAAGTAAGAGCTGCGTGAAGATCTGAAGGAAGTCGACCATTGGCAGCTCTCAGCCCAAATTCCAGAACCAAGGCATTCAGTTGGATTATCACTGGTGTCCATCTCTTCACTGGAGGAACAGTCAGAGAGGGTATCCCCCACCTGGCATCTTCTGTCAAGGTTTTTCGTGATCTTCTCCTCGGGATGGCACTGATGCTAGGTATGGGTCCCCCTCCCATCCGTCCCCAGCCCGGAGAATGTGGAATACCCTCGGACTAGGGAGACGGGTGAGCGAGGGAAAACGGGATAGGAACAGCCGAGAGAGGGAGACCTGTGTCTCCTGTCTCTCCGAGACCGTGGGTCGTTGAGCGGAACAGGGAGGCTTCGTGGATCACCACGACGAGTCGAACCAAGGTTTTGGGGAGGCGCTACCACTTCAACGCTCGGAACTCCGTGAGCGGAGGAGCGCCAAACAGGGAAGGGTCTCTTCCCTCCCTTCACGAAGTGTGGGCTTGGCGGGTTCCGCTCGTGTCCCTCCCGACAGTCTGGGGAGACACGACCAGAAAACAGTGGAGAGATGGTGGGAGATCCCGTCGGAGATGTCCGCGCTTCCACTCTATGCTCCCTGATCCGCCGGGAGTAGAGGAGCGCACTCCGAGGGACGGTACGCCTGGAACTCCGAGGGCTGACTTGAAGAGTCGTTCGCCTGGGAATCCGAGGGCGGTGCTGGGTTGAGGAGTGCCCGGAAATCCGTGGGCAGTGCTGGGGAGAAGTATGCCCGGAAATCCGTGGGCCGAGGTGGAACTCCGGGGTTCCGACGAGGGGATGGCTGCGAGGGTTCAGGCGAGCCGGGGGACTGGTCTTGCAGCGTTAGCGAGGTCCGCGGCGAGCATAGAGACACTCACCGAGCGGTTCGGGCTTCGGCAACGTCACGGGCACTGGATGGAGGAAGCTCCGAGGGCCGCTGGAAGTTCCGATGTTCCGCTGATGCTGGCGGGCTGGAAACCGCGAAGATGTCGCACTGGGGGCCGTTGCAATGATATTGAGAATCATAGGCAACGCCCCCGTGGTGGCTGTGGGCTTTTATGCACGGAGGGGAAGTGACGTGATCGCGCGGCCACCGCGCCTCTGGGGCTTGTAGTTCTTCTGGGTTCTTCGCGCTGGCGCCGGCGATCACGGATCATGACAGCACACCCCCCTATACTCCGCCTCCGCCGCTTCCGGCGCCCCCGGGCTTGGCAGGACAGCGACGGTGAAAGTCTGCCACCAGACGTTTGGCGTGCACGGCAGATGCGGGTTCCCAGGAGTCTTCCTCAGGACCGTACCCCTTCCAGGCCAGAAGATACCACAACTTCCTTCTCACCAGTTTGGAATCAAGCACTCGGCGAACCACATATTCCTTATCATGGTTGATCCACACCGGAGCAGGAGCCTGCCGTACTGGACAGTGTGAGGGTTTGAGGAGAGAGACGTGAAACACAGGGTGAATGCGCATGTGTGGCGGAAGGCGCAACTGTACTGCCACGGGGTTTATGTGTTTGATGACAGGGTAGGGCCCTATGTATTTGGGGTTGAAAACACTGGGTTTCCGAAAATGGAGTTTCCGTGTAGACAGCCAGATCTTATCTCCCTTGTGGTACACCGGAGGGGGTCTGCGACGCTTGTCCACCTGGGCTTTGTATCTGGCCTTGGCTAGCCGAAGGTGTTTACGGGCTCGTCTCAGGGCCGTGTGAATGGTCTGGAGTCGGCTCTTGAGATCGGGAAGGCTGATGTTTTCCCTAGGGAGGAGGAAGGGAACGAAGTGTGGATGGAACCCTGCGGCGAGAAAGAACGGAGACTGCATTGTGGAGGAGTGTTGGGAGTTGTTGTACGCCACCTCCGCCACCCATAGTAAGTCTACCCAAGTGTCCGCAGCTTGGTCTGCGTAGCAGCGCAGGTACTGTTTGAGTGTCTGGTTTAGTCTCTCCGTTTGCCCGTCTGTCTGTGGGTGGAAGCTCGTGGAGAGGGAGGAGCGAACACCCAGTGCTTCACACCACACCTTCCAAAACCGTGCTGTAAACTGGGACCCTCTGTCGGATACAATCCCCATCGGTAGTCCGTGAAGCCTCACCACGTGTTGCAAGAGGAGTTTTGCCAACGTGCCCGCTGTGGGCACCTGTTTGCAGGCAATAAAGTGTCCCATCTTGGTGAGATAGTTGACGACCACTACTATTGCTGTGCAACCTTGATCTTTCGGTAACCCTACCACAAAGTCAATTGAAATTCGTTCCCAGGGGTTCATAGGCGTGGGTAGAGGCATTAGAAGGCCTTGGGTCTTTTGATGGTCGCTTTTCATTTGAGCGCAGGTGCCACATTCTTTCACCCACTGTAATACGTCTGGTCGAACGGAGGGCCACCAGAATTGTCGCAACACCTTCTCCAGGGTCTTGGTACCTCCTGTATGTCCTGCACAGGGTAGGTCATGACACCATGAGAAAACGAGTTTTCGGAGTCGGAGAGTAGGGACCAGCAGTCGGGATCCGTTTAACGGGAGGCCCTGTTGAATACGCCATTCTCTGTGTCTTTTTAACCAAAAGGACCAGGCAAAGGTTCGTATTCCTCGCTTCACCCCTTGCAGGAATGGTTCGGTGTGCATGCAACCGATGATTTGCTCAGGCGATAGGATGGGCTGGTCAGGTGCCTCCAATGGGAGGTTTGGGAGGGTCTGTCTTGATAGGGCATCGGCTTTTTTGTTTTGCGTTCCTGGCCGGTAGGTGACAAAGAAGTGATACTCGGCAAAAAAGAGCACCCATCGCTTCTGCCGGGGAGAGAGATGTCGAGCTGACCGCAGGAACTGGAGGTTGCGGTGGTCCGTGAACACTGTCACCTGATGCTGGGCCCCCATTAACCAGTGACGCCATTCCAGAAACGCGTCTTTGATGGCGAGCAGCTCTTTTTCGGAGACAGTATAGTTACGCTCCGCTGGATTCAACTTCCTGGACATAAAGGCCACCGGGTGGAGGTGACCTGTATCCGGGTGGCGTTGGGAAAGAATAGCTCCTACTGCTTCGTCTGACGCGTCGGCTTCCACTATAAACGGAAGATCGGGTTGGGCATGACGCAAGATGGGCGCGGTGGTGAAGGCTTTTTTGAGCTGCTCAAACGCTGTTTGGGCCTCAGGCGACCAGAGGAAGGGTATTCCTTTCCGTGTCAGTTTGGTGAGTGGTGTCACCATCTGGGAGAAGTGGTGTATGAATCTCCGATAAAAGTTGGAGAAGCCCAAAAAGCTTTGGACTTCCTTCACGGTTTTCGGCTGGGGCCATCGCGTCACAGCCTGGACTTTGCGGTCTGTCATGACTTGTCCATCTGGGGTTAGTAGGACACCAAGGAACTCCACAGTGGTGACGTGGAATTCGCATTTCGTGAGCTTGCAAAACAGTTGTTGACTTTCTAAGGCCTGCAACACCGATGTCACATGGCCCACATGTTCTTCTTCGGAGGATGAGAATATTAAGATGTCATCTATGTACACCACTACATAGATGTCCAGAAAGTCCCTCAATACCTCGTTTAAAAAGAACTGAAAGGCGGCCGGGGCGTTGCAGAGCCCGAAGAGCATCACCAAATATTCGAACAGGCCGAATCTTGTCTTGAACGCCGTCTTCCACTCATCCCCCTCTCGCATCCGCACCAGGTGGTACGCTCCCCGGAGGTCCAATTTGGTGTATAACCGTGCTCCTCGCACCTGTTCCAACAACACGGGGATGAGCGGCAGTGGGTATTGGTTTTTTATAGTCATGGCGTTGAGGGCACGATAGTCTATGCAGCAGCGTAGCTCCCCGTTGGCCTTCGGTATGAAGAAGAGGGGAGACGCCGCAGGAGATCTGGAGGGGCGAATAAACCCTAATCATAGGTAGGTATCTAGATATTCACTGAGGTGACTAGTTTCCGGACCGGTGAGGGCGTACACCCTGCTACACGGGACAGTGGCTCCAGGCATTAGGTCGATCCGACAGTCGTAGTCGCGATGTGGAGGGAGAACCTCAGCCTTCTGTTGATCGAACACTCCCTTGTAGTGGGTGTAACAGTCTGGGAGCGTCACGTCCTTCTCCGCGGCTGTGGCTACGTGGTTTGCTGTTGGTTCCTCTGGGTCCGTAGCGGTCTCCCGCCGAAGGCAGTGGGTGCGACAATATGAGGAGCAGAAGGTTACCGAGGTGGACGCCCAGTGTATCCGAGGCTCGTGGATTCGTAACCATGGTAATCCCAGGATAAGATGACATCGGGGAGCTTGGATGATGTTGAATGCGAGCCACTCGCTATGTTCCTCTCCTATGGATACCTTTAGGGTTGGGGTGATGTACCGTATGGGCCCGGATTCCAGCTCTTTGCCGTCCACGGCATAAACGAGTTCAGGGGTGTCTTTGGACAGTAGCGGAATCCCCAACCGGTGGGCTTCTCTAGTATCCATGAAGCAGCCCGTAGCTCCCGAGTCGATCATGGCCCTTACTTGGTGGAGTTTGGGGCCTATCGCAAGCTGCACCGTTAGAAAGAAGTGGTCGGGTTCGTTGGAGATGTCTGCTTCTAGGGAAGGGATGTAATGACAGCTTGAAGGCCTCCCTTCTGGCTCCTTCAAGCGTTCGGGTTTCCCACCGGTCCTTCACGGGCTACGATGGCTGCTTGCCCTATCCTTGGTCGGCTGTTCTTTGGGCGGACTGGACATTCCCGCAGGAAATGGCCTTTCTTGCCACAATACAAACAGAGGCCCTGTTTACGCCGGTGGTCTCTTTAGCTGAGGGTGAGGGAAGCTCTCACCGTTCCGATTTCCATGGACTCCGCTCTGGGAGATGCTGGTTCCTGTGAGCGAAGGGAATCGTAGGACAGAGGTGTCTTGTCTCTGCGCTTGTGTTCCCCCTTTCTTTCTCTGAGTCTATATTCCAATCGGGAGGCCATCTCTATCATGGCCGAGCAGGTGTTGGGTTGAGGGTCTATCTGCGCTATCACGTCCTTCAACTCCTCGGTAAGCCCTCGGTAGAAGATAGCGGTTTGCTTCGTCTCGGGCCAGTCCGTTTCTGCCACTAGTCGCCGGAAGCTGTTGATGTATCCTATGAAGTCCGAACTATTTTGGCGCAGGTCAAGGAGGTCTCAATCCGCAGAAAAGGTATCCGCCCGACGATCGAAGGTCTTCTCGAATTCTTGTCGGAAGGTGTCCCAGTCATACAGGAGGGCGTCGTCTCTGCGAACGATGGGGACCGCCCATTGCGCCGCTTCTCCCGTCAAATAGGAAATTAGAAACGCCACCCTGGCTTGATTAGTGAGGAAAAGCTTTGGTTTGCATTGGAAATGCAAAAGTATCTGGGTCATGAAGATTTGTACCTTCTGAATATCTCCATGAAACCTCTCTGGGGGGGCCAGCGGAACGTGAGAAGGCATTTCCACCACTACTTGTGGGGTCTGAGACGGGAGCACGGGCCCTGCATCGAATGGGTTGCGTTGGAGGCGGTCCAGGCGTGTATGTAGGGCTGCTGTTTCGGCTCTTGATGTTGCTAACTCCCGTTGGACTTGGGCCAGAGCCTCTAAGATGTTGTCTAGCGTGACCATGGTATGTTGTCAGTGCGATCAAGAGGAGAGAATTTTCGTGGGCCTATGATTCTGTCAAGGTTTTTCGTGATCTTCTCCTCGGGATGGCACTGATGCTAGGTATGGGTCCCCCTCCCATCCGTCCCCAGCCCGGAGAATGTGGAATACCCTCGGACTAGGGAGACGGGTGAGCGAGGGAAAACGGGATAGGAACAGCCGAGAGAGGGAGACCTGTCTCTCCTGTCTCTCCGAGACCGTGGGTCGTTGAGCGGAACAGGGAGGCTTCGTGGATCACCACGACGAGTCGAACCAAGGTTTTGGGGAGGCGCTACCACTTCGACGCTCGGAACTCCGTGAGCGGAGGAGCGCCAAACAGGGAAGGGTCTCTTCCCTCCCTTCACGAAGTGTGGGCTTGGCGGGTTCCGCTCGTGTCCCTCCCGACAGTCTGGGGAGACACGACCAGAAAACAGTGGAGAGATGGCGGGAGATCCCGTCGGAGATGTCCGCGCTTCCACTCTATGCTCCCTGATCCGCCGGGAGCAGAGGAGCGCACTCCGAGGGACGGTACGCCTGGAACTCCGAGGGCTGACTTGAAGAGTCGTTCGCCTGGGAATCCGAGGGCGGTGCTGGGTTGAGGAGTGCCCGGAAATCCGTGGGTAGTGCTGGGGAGAAGTATGCCCGGATATCCGTGGGCCGAGGTGGAACTCCGGGGTTCCGATGAGGGGATGGCTGCGAGGGTTCAGGCGAGCCGGGGGACTGGTCTTGCGGCGTTAGCGAGGTCCGCGGCGAGCATAGAGACACTCACCGAGCGGTGCGGGCTTCGGCAACGTCACGGGCACTGGATGGAGGAAGCTCCGAGGGCCGCTGGAAGTTCCGACGTTCCGCTGATGCTGGCGGGCTGGAAACCGCGAAGATGTCGCACTGGGGGCCGTTGCAATGATATTGAGAATCATAGGCAACGCCCCCGTGGTGGCTGTGGGCTTTTATGCGCGGAGGGGAAGTGACGTGATCGCGCGGCCGCCGCGCCTCTGGGGCTTGTAGTTCTTCTGGGTTCTTCGCGCTGGCGCCGGCGATCACGGATCATGACATCTTCCTCTTCAACCTCAAGAATGTCTTCAGAGGCGAGGGGTTCGTAAGTGCAATTCAGGTCTCCAGCGACCAGAATGAGTGAATTGGATGGACAAGAGGAAAGCTCCTCTTCCAGAGTGGTAACAATAGGTGACTTAGTTCCTCCTTGGGTGCCTCTGACATATACATTAAAGAGCTCGATGGTAGGCCCCCCTTTCAGCCCACTCAGGGTTATATGCAACACATCTGGAGAGGGGCTTTGTACATGACAAACTCTACAAGAAAGGGCAATATTTATCCATATTATGAGGCCTCCAGAAGGACGACCACGGCCAGTAGATACTGCAGGGACACAATGGCAGGAATAACCAGATTTATACAAAGGTGTTAAACTCCAGGTCTCTTGGAATATACAGATATCGAAAGTGGCGATAAAATTATTCCAATCCGGCAATATAAGTTTGGCTTTCAGACCAGCGATGTTCCATGAAATGATTTTGGAATTCGTTTTTGAAGCAAGAGATAAGGAAGTATCAGGGTCCAGGGTATGTAAAATTGAAACTACAGGTTGTGTCTCACCTTCCCCCCTGGCCGCACTGGAAATTGCAGAAGAGGGTATTGGAGAGGACAGTCTGCTATTGGTAATCGGGACAGCATAATGCACTTTACAGACATTTGGTGATATGTTTATCGCCGGTGTTAGTCAATCATTTTGTTCCAAGGTGGATGCGCCCTCAACTCCATGATTTGACAGCCCACCCCACCTCCCCGCAGAGTCATGGCTTGGTGTAGGAAAGCGTCTAAATTGAATGGAGGACGAATCCGGGGAGGAAGATCTATACTCAAGTGCTATAAGGCCGTCAGCTAAGAGATGGTTAGCTAGGGTCAACTCAATTGTATCCGTAGGGTTGTTGTTAGATCTAAGTCTACGGGCCCTTAGTAGGTCATCTCTTATAAGGGATCGACAGCCTCTGACATGGCGGATCCAGTGGGTAACTTTGTTTTTTAGGGATTCTTCACTCTCATACCTAGCAGTCGTGAGAACGCCCACCATGTAAACAGTAGGCTGTATGATGGCTGTAGGTCTTTGTACTTTGGAAGATGGAAAAGACAAGGCGTGGGCTGGAGTTTTTTGAGAGGGATAAGGCTGACTAGTCGTGGAATGTGAATTCAAAGTTGAACGAGACTTCATGTTGGAATTAGGAGGATTAATCCCAGCTCTTGTAGGTGGTAAAGACTTTGGTCTAACTTGCGGAAATGATGATAACGGTTGAGGCAAAGTGAATGTGCTAGAATCAGTGTTTAGTAAGGAAGATGCTGGTAGATTTGGATGACAAGTAGTGACAGATAAAGTAGTTAATGGTTGCCGTGATTGCATAAAAGAGTTTTTAACTGTTGACAGTAATTCCATTACTAATGCTTTTAGGTCGCTAATTTCTAGCTTCAGGGCCTTAATGGTTTCCATAATTAGTCCTGAGTCTGGGGCAACCCCTCCTAGCAGGTCTAGGTGTGGCCCATCCCCTTCAAGCACGATCCCGGATCCAGAGCCATGAACTATACATGGGTTAGATGTTACAGGTACATCGGGACTGACAATGCTACCAATGGACTCAACATATTCATTATCAATATCAGCTAATGCCTCAAAACGATTTGAACAAACAATAGCAATGGGGTCAAGGGGGGCCAGATTAACGACAGGGGCACGAGGGCTTTCTTCCTCGATGGTTAGCATAGGATTGGCACTATGGCTCTGCAAAGCGTCTCGTACCGCTGTTGGGTTTGGAGTAGTTTTTTTGCTAAACATCTGAGGGATGGTAACAGAGCCTGGGCGATGATTGGTTGGAGGCAATTGAAGGGGGGGGCGTGGCAATTAAGTCTGATTCTAGGATGGAGGTGCAATCATCAACCAAGGAATCAATACGATCTAACGTGGTAGCGGGCGTAAGTTTTTTGCCAGACTTTCTGGCCTTGTTCCTATTTGCCATGCTGCCAATGAGACTAGCAGCACCCCCGTTCACATCCGACATTTTCCTTTTGCCCATCGTGGCCCACACTCAACCATACGGTGGATGGGTAGCTGCTGTACAGATTCCAAAGAGTGACAATGTAACAGAGGGCCCCACAGTAACAACACAGTACCTTATGTTAGGGTCAGCATAGATGTTGGAGGGTACCGTATCCGCCGCGGGTCTCAGGCGTAAGGGAGGTGGCCCGACCCGGCCTCCTCTGGCCCCGAACGGCCAAAGACGGCCCGCCCTCTGCCCGGGCTCAGCCCGGCGCCGCCCGCGCGCATCCCGCGACGCGGAGGGAGCCGCTGGTTATGAAGCGCCTCCGGGCGCGCTGTCAGCCGGAAGGGAGCCGGGCGGCAAAGGATCACGGGAGCTATAGTCTCCCCCGTTGTCGTTGGGCGGAGGTGACACACAGCGTTAGCGCCCCGGCCACTGTTTGCTGCTCAATGCCCAGATATAGGTTGGTGGATGGTACGAATCAGGCAAAGACCCCCCGCTCCACCGAGGGAGCCGCTGGTTATGAAGCGCCTCCGGGCGCGCTGTCAGCCGGAAGGGAGCCGGGCGGCAAAGGATCACGGGAGCTGTAGTCTCCCCCGTTGTCGTTGGGCGGAGGTGACACACAGCGTTAGCGCCCCGGCCACTGTTTGCTGCTCAATGCCCAGATATAGGTTGTGGCTGGTACGAATCAGGCAAAGACCCCCCGCTCCACCGAGGGAGCCACTGGTTATGAAGCGCCTCCGGGCGCGCTGTCAGCCGGAAGGGAGCCGGGCGGCAAAGGATCACAGGAGCTGTAGTCTTCCCCGTTGTCGTTGGACGGAGGTGACACACAGCGTTAGCGCCCCGGCCACTGTTTGCTGCTCAATGCCCAGATATAGGTTGGTGGCTGGTACGAATCAGGCAAAGACCCCCTTATCTTAAATTTCGTTTGCAATCATATAATTAGCATTTCGGTCAATCAAATTTGAATTTAGTCAATCAATACAAATCTCATTACATTTTATATTTACCTAGTCTTGCTATCAGGGTCTTTTCTAAGTCAACTGGCTCTGCATAAACCAAATTCTTTGCTCAATTGTCCCAATAGAAAGCAGGCCAAGACTCAAAAGTCCATGAAAGTTCTTTGCTCAGCACGACACAGTCTCAAAGATCTCCAAAAGACCAAAGATCGTGCAAGCATGTCAGTCTGTAACTCGTCTGTCGTCGTCTGTAAGTAATGGTCTGGGGTAGAAGGTAGCGGCGTAGATAGAGAGATGACTCCTACCTATTCTACTACCCTTTTTATAATAAAATTCTGGGTAACATGAAACATTTCTTGGGCTATGATGAACGTGATTGGTCCATTTGGTGAAATTTTTAATATGGTCATGTTTTCCCATCGATTTGGGTTCTCAGATATTTTGCTGGGTCACTTCCTCGGTCTATGTCATACTCATGCAACATTGTTGATTCCCGGTTGTGTGTGACTATTGTTTCCTCACTGACTGAAGTTTGGCAGTCCACCATGTTCCTATCCTTGAACAGGAACACTGTGCCCTGAATTGAGGATGCCTGGAGATTTTTGGAGCCATCCAAATCTGAGCAGAAGACATCGCGCTCCAAAGACAGTGGCGACTTCCGAACTCCATTTTGGATGTCATGGCTTGGTAGGCCTGAATGCCAACTTAAGCAAAACAAACACTAAAGAATAATTAATGTATGGAAATGAAGATTCTAATGTTAAACCCACACTAATCCCTTTAGGTATTAGTATTTTCCTAGCTTATAGCGACATTTAAAGCCATAATAATCACCATTTGGCATCAACAGGAACTCAAACGTCACCAAAGCAACATAAATCATGCAATATTCTATCAATACACACACTATTGTTAATAGGCGTACCACAATTAGTTATTAGAGTTATTCTGCCATGCAAATAGCAATGAGTACTGCGTGTAATTTGTGTTTACCAAAAATGCAAGTTGTTGGTTAGTATAACACAGCACACAGTTAATTAAATTTAAGATAAAAATCGATTACGTAATTAGTATTTTCATGCAAAATAGAGAAGGTATACAAAATGTTGCTTTACCTGCTCCATTATTAGCATATCAAAAATTGCGGCAATTCCACTTCACCCTCTGGGAAATCTATGCCCATCAGAACTAGCTAAAAGTAGGTGCTAACTTTACACAAATCAATTTAGGAATCCACGCAGGGACACTGTGCTGCACGTGCTATTCACAATCTGAGGGCCTGATTTCAAAGGTGACGGAGAATCCGTCCGCCGAAATATAAATCCCATTATATCTTATGGGATTTATATTTCGGCTGACGGGATATCCATCACCATTGTGACAGAGTGACCCATCTGCCAAGATCTAAATCAGACCCTTCATCTAAATTTGTTGTATGGTCACGATAAACAGTTGAGGAAATATAATTAACATAACAGCCCATATGGTTCTGAGTGAAGGAACCATTTTTGGGATAAAATAGCTGAGTGGATTGCTTACCCTGTTCAAATATCGGAAAATAAAGCAATTTGAAAAAAACCTGAAAATCTACAATTACCACTGTACGCAGATAGAGTCCTTGATTGAGTACTTTGTATCTAGCTCACTTGTGAGTCTCTTTACAAAAGGAGGTACTTTCTTATAGACTATGAAGGTGTTAAAATCTGTGCTTCGTAAGGTAGGGTTATCTAGGATTAGAAAAGTCTACGCATCACTAAATAAGTCCTTGAAAAGTTGTTGAAGGCAGGAAGGAGAATGTCACATGTTAGTGACAGGCCTGTTTCTCTAAAACAGTAGAAAGGCCTACGAGGACACTACAACATTTTCACTGTTTTTCTTAGGAGGTCATCACTGTGGTGCGTACAGTGCATTTCTGGACATTCTCTATGGAGCATTGTGACTGAATTCTCATTTTTAGGTCTCGCCTAGTCAGCGCTTGCACTGTCTCGTTGAGACATGCAGTATATACTTTAGTAAGTGGCTGACCGCCTCTTTTTAATTGGCTGTTTTCATTTGTTCTTAAATGTGTCTTTTAAGAATTGTGTGCTTGGTAGTGGTTAATAGTGTTTTAAGTCCCTCCTTTTTGTCTCTTTGCAATGCTTATGGCTATTGGCCCCTTTACTTGTATTAGGGGCGTTGTTTTGGTATGCTGTTTTTGTTTAACTTTTTTTTAATGTTCTTTGTTGAAGTTAAGCCCATGGTGTTGATAGCGTGTAGAAGGTTTCAGTTTCAGGCGATCATGTGCCTTCCAGGCACAGTCCCACATGTTGTTTTAGCTGGCGTAATCATAAAGGGCAAAAGGTTAAAGCCCCTGCTGATCCTGTGCCTCCCAGGCAGAAACAGCAAAGAAGTTCACGGGTCTCCTTTTGTATATGCTTTAGAGTTAACAAAAATATATTTTTTAACTTGCTGCTTGGCTTTGGGCTAAAGCCGCAGCTGAGTACTTTACAAGTCTTCTTGAGATAATGTGCTTCACGGGCAGAAAAAAACAAATAACTTCAAACTAGCTGCATGGCTTGGCGTCCGTGTTGTTGGAGCTGCACGTAAGTAGTTCACAGGTTTGATAGCATGCATATCTTTAAAAGGGTGTATTGTTTGCTTCCTATATTACAGCCACATGTTAGTCCTTGTGTACAACATTTTCTAATTTGAACTGTAGTCAATTGAACAGTTTGGACACTAGTACTGCCGGTCCTTCCTCCCTATTTTACTTTGTTATATTCAGCTTGGTGTCAGCAGAAGCAGACAAAATCCTGTGTTTACGTATGTAATTAACAGTTTTTTTATTTGTACCGCTGGTTCCTTCGTAAATTAACACGTTGACATGAGTGGCAGTAGATGTCTTTGGGGTATTAATACGCCTTCGTGGAGCCGGCGCCCAGCGTGGCTGCCTGGGTGTAGGGCGTCCCTCGACTGTAATGTTTACTAGTACAAGGTTCATTTCCTGGTTCGTGCAAGTTTCGTAGTGGGGTGTTTGACATATTCCGTGATGTATTAGAAGCGCAAATGGTAATATAGCTGAGATTTAACGTGCCCATTGCGTGTGATCTAAAAGTACTATGCCCCAGTGTATCCTCAGCATGGGTCACACATGTGGAGTACATCACACAGTCCACCCACGCATCCCCCCCCACACACACACGCATTGTCCCCGCGAGCCACGTGGATGTTGAGTATCGCCACACAGAGGTACGAGCTGTTACCCGTTACTTTCCCTTTAATGCCCTTGGCAGTGCCGTTAGTCACTGTTGTTAAAAGTGTGTAGATAGTGCCTCAAGACCAACCTCAGCAGTCCACGTCCACCGTGTCTACTTTTGTGGGCTGCTTTAAGTAGGGGTAGACAGGTTAACCCTGTGCTGTGTTCCGTTTTAGATGTGTTTGGTTATTAATGCGCTTTCCGTGGAGCCGGCATCCAGGTGGAAAAATAGCTCAGAGGGTTAATGTGCCTATCGCAGTTTGTGTGATCTAAAATAATCATGCCCCAGTGTATCCTGAGAAAAAAGAGGGTTACAGCTGCGTAGCACATCACATAGCTCCTTCTACGTACTTCCCCCCTCACACCCACATGCACTGTCCTCACGAGTTGCCTAAATGTGAAGTATCGTCAGACAGAGGTACGAGCTGCTGCCCTTTGCTGTCCCTTTAATGCACATAACAGTGCCACTGGTCACTGGCTTCGTGACACTATGTACACACTCATAATAAAAGTCTCGGCAGGTCCGCGTCGGCTGTGTCAGCCTTTCATCCTTTAGTGGTTGAGTCCTATGATACAAAGTTTACTAGTGAGATAAACTCTGTAAAATGACTTAGTAGGGTTAGGTCAAGTCAAGTCAAAAAGGCTTTATTTCGATAAGATTTATCTTAAAAGCTTCACAATTTAAAAAATTTACAAAGAGAATTAATTATGGATACATCTAAAAATATACCTTTTCAGTAAAAAAAATAAATACATCATAAATATTTAAAATGAGATTAAACAATTGTTTTTAGCCTTTTGCTTCTAATAGCCCACGCCCATGATAGAAATTTTGAGAGAACACAAGCATAAAAAGGGCGGGAGTCAGACATTAAAATACGCAATGCTTCAGCATGGTGCCTAGTTCCCAGCAAGTGACACAGTTGCTTTAGCCATCTACTTCTTGGGTGAGCATACTCCTTACATTCAAATAAAAAGTGTGCCACAGTCTCTTCTCTGAGCGTGCAGAAGGGGCAAAATTCAGTGGTCTGTTCTTTAGATTTCCACCGAGAAGTAAACGCACGAAGTGGAAGGGAACCAGTTCTAAATTTGAAGTAGAAGGTCCTATCAAAGGGTCTTTCAATGATATCTAAGTATGGTTCCCGGAATGGCAAATCCTTAAATTTCAAGAAATCCTCCGTGAGGCTGCCCAAGGCATTAGTGTTCCGTTGGGTCGCAATCCAATTCCAGAATAGTTTCTTCAAAAATGCTTTCGGAGGAGAGGACCTATTCTCCCAGGCTTCGCTTAGACCCAGATTATATAAAAGGGCTTTCAAGTCTCTCAGCCATTTTATCTTATGCCACCCGGGAGATGACATTACTTCAGAGAGGCCCTTTGCATATTTTGCCAACTCAGGGACCCTCCACAACCTGGCCCATAAGAGTAGAGGGCGAAGTTTTGCTAGATCACTAATGGGTTGGCGACCCAAATCCAACATTAACGGGGTCATTGGAGGGTTAGGTGTCAGCTGCACACCTGGGTGTAGTATAACAGTGGTAGGGATAATCTAGGGAGGAGCCGCTCCTCTTTCCACCTTTCCAAAGGGCGCTAGCATAAATATTATTGATTTGGTTAACAGTAACAGATGTTTCAGAGTAGAAAGACAATGTTGTTTCTAATCTAAGCGCAGTTGCCAGGGTGTTGGGTCGCTGATGGGACCAGGATGGGCTGCAAGTTAGGGCGTCTCAGCTGTAATGTTTGGGTTCGTTGTGGGGTCTTTGTTACGTTCTATGATGCATTGCGAGCGCAGAAGGAAAGATAGCTGGAAGGACTAACGTGCCCATCGCAGTGTTTGTAATCTGAAAGTATTATGCCCTAGTGTACCCTGAGCGAGAGGAGGGTCACATCTGCGGAGTAAATTACATAGCCCACTCTACGCACCCCCCCCCCCCACACACACGCACTGTCTTCATGAGCTGCCTTCATATGAAGTATGGCTAAACAGAGATACGAGCTGCTACCCCTTGCTTTCCCTTTAATGTCCAAGGTAGTGCCGCCAGTTTCTGTCGTGACGGTACTATCTATATATTCATTAAAGACTGTTGTCAGATTTACTTTGACTGCGTCGGACTTTAATCCTTTAGTGGTTCTGTCCTGTGATGCCAACTTTACCTGTGAAATTAACTCGGTAAAAAAATGTAGTAGGGTCAGGTCTAAGGTGCACACCTGGGTGTAGTCTGAGTGTGGTAATACCAGTCCTGGAAGGAGCAGCTCCTCCTTTTATCTTTCCCAAGGGCGCCAGCAAGGGCAGCATTGATGTGGTTAACAGTAACACATGTTTCTGAGCATAGAGACAATTTTGTTTATAATCTGAATTGTAAAATGTAGGTTGTTTAACAGTAAACACCTGCTTTGTGTTAATAGTGCCAACAGACACATTACTTGGTGCGCTCAGCAGAGATGCCAAGCAGGCAGTGAGCAGGTGTTGTAAACATTTATATGGACATACAACAGGCAGTGTATTCGCTATGCAGCACAGCAGTCTACATACCTTATGCTGCTTTCTTCTTAATGTGGACATATAATATTGGAATGTTAGAAGGCGACCTCAGAGGGGCCCGGAGGGGGCCCTGACTGGCCTGAGACCAACCCTCGAGGTATCGTAGCCGGGCACTGGCGGGAGACTCCTCAGGGGAGGAATCTCGTATCTAGGATCGTACACTCGGCACCACACGACAAAGAGACACAACACCGAGAGTTCTTAAGAGCAAATCTTTATCAGATCGGAGTGGTAAGATCTTTATGATCCGCAAGGCAATATATATACAAGTGGAGCGCGGGCTCACAAAGTCTTGGAGGGGGGTTAGGAGGTAGCGGGACAGTCTTTGGGGGGAATGGATCAAATGCAGGAGCGTATCCGGCGCACAGCTCACAATCCTCGAGCTGGGGGGATACGCTTGTCGTCGTGGGGTCGGGCGGGACCAAGGGAGTAGGTGGGCACTGCGAGATACTCAGCAGGCTCGAGTACAAGTTCGGAGGTCTTACGATCTTCAGGGAGCCGCGAGTCACTCAGCAGGGCTCAAGCACAAGTTCGGAGGTCTTACGATCTTCAGGGAGCTGCGAGTCACTCAGCAGGGCTCAAGCACAAGTTCGGAGGTCTTACGATCTTCATGGAGCCGCGAGTCACTCAGCAGGGCTCAAGCACGAGTTCGGAGGTCTTACGATCTTCAGGGAGCCGCGAGTCACTCAGCAGGGCTCAAGCACAAGTTCGGAGGTCTTACGATCTTTCAGGGAGCCGCGAGTCACTCAGCAGGGCTCAGGTGGTTCCAAGGCGAATCTGCCGGACAGTCCCAGAGCACCCCTTGTTATAGGGCGACTCCTCTTTGATGTCCGGAGTCTGTGCAGGCAGGGGTCTTGTCACCTGGGGGTCGCTTGTTGGGGGTTTCCTGCCATTGTCCTTTGATCCTTTCAGGGCCGGGTCGGGAGGAGCCCCAGACACCCAGCAGGCGTGGAGCCAGCCCTCAGGGAGGCCGGCAGGTCGATCGAAACCCACCGTCCCAGGGAAGCGCAGAGGTGTGATGGAAACTGCTCCTCCCTCTCTCATCCCAAGGGGGGCGCGATGTCCTCCAGCCGGAGTGGCGCCTGTAGGCTAGGGTCGCGCTGGGGCCGGGCGGCCATCTTGGTGCATGCAGTGGGCACGCGGGCCCGGGGTGGCCGAAGGAGGAAGGCCTATGGACGGGGGAAGTCCGCGTCGGGTGCGTGTGTTCTGGTGGGAAGGATCGGCTAGGCCAGGGGCTCGGGGCTGGTGTGAGGTGCAGGGGTCAGGTCTGACTATGTTACGAGGGCCGGGTCCAACACGCGTCCCCCCCAGCTGAAAGCCGGAGAGAACTACCCATGTTCTTGGGGGTTCTCTTCGCTGAGGCGGAAGAATCGGGAGAGGCCATCGGCGTTGGCGTGGTCCATACCAGGGCGATGTTCCACGGTGAAATCCATCCCCTGGAGGGAGATTGACCACCGCAGAAGCTTGGGGTTTTCTCCTCGCATCTGCATGAGCCATCGCAAGGGGCGATGGTCGGTCTGGACCCTGAAATGGGTGCCGAACAGGTAAGGGCGTAGCTTCTTGAGGGCCCAGACTACTGCGAACGCCTCGCGCTCTATGGTACTCCATCTCTGTTCCCGGGGCAACAGCCTTCGGCTGAGGAAGGCCACGGGCTGGTCCAGACCCTGGTCATTTAGTTGGGAGAGGACGGCCCCGATGCCATGCTCGGAGGCATCAGTTTGTACCACAAACTCTTTGGAGTAGTCGGGGGCCTAGAGGACGGGGGCCGTACACAGGGCCGTTTTCAGGGCATTGAACGCCTCTTGGCAGGCAGGGGACCACTGTATCTTCTTGGGCTGCTTCTTGGACGTGAGTCCCGTGAGGGGACCGACCAGGCTGCCGTAATTCCGGATGAATCTCCGATAGTAGCCCGTGAGGCCCAGAAAGGCTCGGACCTCTGTTTGGGTGGTGGGGGGTTCCCAGGCTAGGATGGCGTCGATTTTGGGCTGTAGAGGGGCGACCTGCCCGCTTCCGACCTGGTGCCCCAGGTAGGTTACCGAACCTTACCCAATCTGGCATTTGCTGGCTTTCACGGTGAGGCCCGCCTGGCGTAGGGCGGTTAGCACCCTCCGGAGGTGTTGGAGGTGCTCACTCCATTCCATTCGGAACTAAAAACTGCGATATCGTCGAGATATGCAGCGCTGAATTTTTCCAGCCCGGCCAGGACTCTATTTACCAGTCGCTGGAAGGTGGCCGGGGCATTTTTCATCCCGAAGGGCATTACGCGAAAGCGATAGTGCCCATCCGGGGTGGAGAAGGCAGACCGCTCCTTGGCTCCCTCTGTGAGCGCAATTTGCCAGTAGCCGCAGGTGAGATCGAAGGTGCTGAGGAACCGTGCAGCTCCGAGCCGGTCAATGAGCTCGTCGGCTCGGGGAATGGGGTGGGCATCGGCTCGGGTGACCTCATTGAGTCCCCAGTAGTCCACGCAAAAGCGGAGTTCCGGGGCGACCCCGGGGGCGGCTGCTTCTGGGACCAGGACCACGGGGCTGGCCCAGGGGCTGTCTGAGGGTTCGATCACGCCTAGGGTCAACATTTTCGAGACTTCGGCTTGGATACAGGACCGGACCCGATCGGGGACTCGGTAGGCTCGGTGTCTCACTGGTGGGCTGTCTCCGGTATCCACGTCATGGACACACCAGTCGGTGACCTTGGGGACCAGGGAGAAAAGGTCCGGAAACTGCCCTAGGAGCTGGCGGCAATCCTCACGTTGCTGGGGCGTGAGAGACGGGGAGAGGTTCACTCCTTCTACGGAGCCGTCCCTCTCCTTGGTGCATAGAAGATCCGGGAGAGGATCCGACTCTTCTTCGGACCCGTCGTCAGTGGCCAGTAGGAGGCTCAGCTCTGTCCGCACAAAGTGGGGCTTGAGGCGGTTCACGTGGAGGACCCGGAGGGGGTCCCGGGGTGACTGGACGTCTACCAAGTACGTGACCGGGCTCTTTCGCTCAACTACTTTGAAGGGCCCGGTCCATTTATCCTGGAGAGCGCAGGGTTTCACGGGGGCCATGACCCACACCAGCTGGCCCGGCTGAAACTCTACTAGTGCGGCGTTCTGGTCGTACCAGCGCTTCATCTCCTCCTGACTCGCCTCCAGATTGGCCTCTGCCAATTCCCGGAACCTCCTAGTCTGATTGCGGAGGGTCAGGACGTAACGGAACACGTCTCGGGGGGTGCCTCGGGGCGCCGCCTCCCACTCTTCTTTGACCAGGCTGAGGGGCCCCCTGACGGGGTGCCCGTAGAGTAACTCGAAGGGGCTGAAACCCAAGGATTTCTGGGGAACTTCTCGGTATGCGAATAGGAGGCAGGGAAGCAGGAGGTCCCACTTACGCCGGTGGGGCTCTTCCAGGCCCGCGATCATCCCCTTCAGAGTCCGGTTAAACCGCTCTACCAGGCCGTTTCCTTGGGGGTGGTACGGGGTGGTGAACTTGTAGGACACCCCGCACTGTTGCCATAAGGACCTCATGTATCGGGAGATAAAGTTGGTCCCGCGATCGCTCACGACCTCGCGGGGAAAACCCATGCGGGAGAAGATCCCCATCAGCGCCCGGCCCACCACGGGGGCCGTGACGGTGCGCAGGGGAATGGCCTCAGGGTAACGAGTGGCATGGTCCACCAGGACGAGGATGAACCGGTGCCCCTGGGAAGTTGGGGGGTCCAGAGGTCCCACAATGTCGATCCCGACCCGCTCAAAAGGGGTACTGACGACAGGGAAGGGCTGGAGGGGAGCCTTGCGCTTCCCTCCACTCTTCCCACTGGCCTGGCACGTGGGATAGGACTTGCAGTGGGCTTCTACATCGGCTTTCATTCTAGGCCAGTAGAAGTGAGTCACGAGGCGACTGTATGTTTTGTCCTGACCCAAGTGGTCTGCGAGGGGAACATCGTGGGCCAAGCCCAAGAGGAGGTTTCGGAAGCGTAGTGGTACCACCAGCACCCGGCCGGACCCTAGCTCCACCGACTTCTGTTCGCTGTACAGAAGGTCATTCTCCCAATAGACCCGGTGCGTCCCCGTCTGGTCGCCTGCGGCCTGGACCTCTGCCTGTTGCCGGGGCCCGACCAGGGAGGGACAGGTAGCCTGCTCTCGGCAGAACTCCTCCCGGGAGGGGCCCCCTTCGTGGCTAATTCGGGCAGATCGCCTAACTCGGTGTCTGAGGTGGAGTCGGAAGGCGGCGGGTCGTTACTGGCGAGCGACTCTTCCGGTGGGGGGATGTGGGGGCCCTCGGCTGGGACCATCCCATCTTCAGGGGTCGGGGCGTCGTTGACGTCCCTCAGGGGGGTCAGTCGAGCCGCCATGGATCGAGTGGTGGCGCACACCCACTCAGGGAGGCCCATCATCCCTAGGTGGGTCTTGCGCTCAACTTGCCCCCAGGGGGAACTTTCCAGGTCGATCCCCAGGAGACAGTCGACGGGCTGGGATGTTCTCACTGCGACCTTCAGTTTACCGACCACCCCTCCCCACTCGAAGGGCACCAGGGCTACCTTACATAGGCTTTCTGTGTTGTCGGCTGAAATGACAGGGCAAAATACGTTGGGGAGGACCTGGTCCTCGTGGACTAAATGGCTGAGGACACCAGTGATGCTGGCCCCGGTGTCGCGGAGGGCTTCTACTTGGTGGCCATTGATCGTGACGAGCTGACCATATTTCTTTGTGTTAGAGGGCAGGAGGCTCCCAGGGACCATCTCCTTATCCCCTAAGGACACTAGGGCCATAGCGGCTGGTTCCCACTCCTCGGCCTCCTCAACCTCCTCCCCCAGGGCTACATTGGCTATCTGTCTAGCGGGGGGTGCTGCCTGGTTGGTGCGTGGGGCCATGGAGCATTCAGGGTCATTGGCGTAATGCCCGGGCTTCTGGCAACGGAAACAAGTGATGGTTACCCGGTGCCCCCGTCTCAGGGGGGGGCCGGATACAGCTGGTGGGGGTGCCGGGAAAGGCGGAGGTTGGGACTTCGGGGGACTAGTCTGGGGCTCTCTCTGCCCTCCCTGGTTTCCCCCCCCTCTCTGGCGGGGTGGTCCCTGACTGGCTCGGGGGTACTCTCCTACAGGGCCCCGGGAGACCCGGGTGTTGGTCCAGCGATCCGCCTCGACAGCCAGCTTTCTCGGGTCCGTGAGCTTGCTGTCGAGCAGATGCTGGCGTAGTTCCACAAAGCAGTTGGCAGCCAGGTGTTCCCATAACATAAGGTCAGTTAGTTCTTCCAGGGTGGTTACCTTGCTGCCCTTGATCCACCCATCGAAGGCACGGCTGAAGAAATTCACATATTCCACCCAGGTGGTACCCGGGATCTTCCTGCAGTCCCGGAACCGCTGGCGGTACATCTCCGGGGTGAGGCCGTACCTTGTGAGGAGGGCCGCTTTCATGTGTTCATAGGAGGTCTGCATGGAGGTGGGTAGGTCGAGCAGGGTGTCTCTCCCTTCGCTCAGGAACCGTCCCCATAGCCCAGCCCACCAATCCTTCTGCGGGACCCGATGGGAGGTCATGGCGACCTCGTAGGCCCGAAACCACTGCTGAATGTCATCATTCTTGTAATATTCCTTGACCACATCCTTGGGGATGTGGACCTTCTGTTCCGTCGGGGCGGCCGCCTCCCGGTTCCCCGGGGGCCGCGCTTCTTCGCTTCAGTTCTATCTCCTTCAAGCTGCGTTCATGTTCTAGTTGAAGTCTCCTTCCCTCGTGTTCTCGTTGGAGTTTCTTCTCCTCCAGTTCTCCTTGCACTCGCAACTGTTCTACTGCTAGCTTTTTCTCGGCTAATTTCAATTCGCCCTCAATTTTGAGTTTGGCTAATTCGAGCTCGTGATGGCGACTTTTTTCTCTGTCTGCGAGTTCCTCCGGGGATAGGCCCCCGTCTGGTACGAAGCCTCGCACCTGGTTGCTGCTGCGTTCTCCTTGGGAGGGTCCTGCTTCGTCGTGGGGCTCCACCGCTCCTTCTGGGCGGGAGGCTCCAGAATCCACCCAAGCTTTCAGTGCCTTTTGCATATCTTCTTTGGTGTTGAGACCAGTGGTAGCGATTCTGAGTTCCTTACAGAATTGCTTTAGTTCTCTGTGAGTGTACTCTTCCAGCTGTTCCACCTGGAACACGGTGCTGGCGTCGTCTTCTACGAGAACCACGGCGCTTCCTTCTGCCATCTTTGTCGGTAGTGCGTCAGCCGTTCACGGTACGATCTCTAGATTATGGGCCCGAATCCCACCGCTGCCACCAATGTTAGAAGGCGACCTCATAGGGGCCCGGAGGGGGCCCTGACTGGCCTGAGACCAACCCTCGAGGTATCGTAGCCGGGCACTGGCGGGAGACTCCTCAGGGGAGGAATCTCGTATCTAGGATCGTACACTCGGCACCACACGACAAAGAGACACAACACCGAGAGTTCTTAAGAGCAAATCTTTATCAGATCGGAGTGGTAAGATCTTTATGATCCGCAAGGCAATATATATACAAGTGGAGCGCGGGCTCACAAAGTCTTGGAGGGGGGTTAGGAGGTAGCGGGACAGTCTTTGGGGGGAATGGATCAAATGCAGGAGCGTATCCGGCGCACAGCTCACAATCCTCGAGATGGGGGGATACGCTTGTCGTCGTGGGGTCCGGCGGGACCAAGGGAGTCGGTGGGCACTGCGAGATACTCAGCAGGCTCGAGTACAAGTTCGGAGGTCTTACGATCTTCAGGGAGCCGCGAGTCACTCAGCAGGGCTCAAGCACAAGTTCGGAGGTCTTACGATCTTCAGGGAGCCGCGAGTCACTCAGCAGGGCTCAAGCACAAGTTCGGAGGTCTTACGATCTTCAGGGAGCCGCGAGTCACTCAGCAGGGCTCAAGCACGAGTTCGGAGGTCTTACGATCTTCAGGGAGCCGCGAGTCACTCAGCAGGGCTCAAGCACAAGTTCTGAGGTCTTACGATCTTTCAGGGAGCCGCGAGTCACTCAGCAGGGCTCAGGTGGTTCCAAGGCGAATCTGCCGGACAGTCCCAGAGCACCCCTTGTTATAGGGCGACTCCTCTTTGATGTCCGGAGTCTGTGCAGGCAGGGGTCTTGTCACCTGGGGGTCGCTTGTTGGGGGATTCCTGCCATTGTCCTTTGATCCTTTCAGGGCCGGGTAGGGAGGAGCCCCAGACACCCAGCAGGCGTGGAGCCAGCCCTCAGGGAGGCCGGCAAGTCGATCGAAACCCACCGTCCCAGGGTCGCGCTGGGGCCGGGCGGCCATCTTGGTGCATGCAGTGGGCACGCGGGCCCGGGGTGGCCAAAGGAGGAAGGCCTATGGACGGGGGAAGTCCGGGTCGGGTGCGTGTGTTCTGGTGGGAAGGATCGGCTAGGCCAGGGGCTCGGGGCTGGTGTGAGGTGCAGGGGTCAGGTCTGACTATGTTACGAGGGCCGGGTCCAACACGTGTCCCCCCCAGCTGAAAGCCGGAGAGAACTACCCATGTTCTTGGGGGTTCTCTTCGCTGAGGCGGAAGAATCGGGAGAGGCCATCGGCGTTGGCGTGGTCCGTATCAGGGCGATGTTCCACGGTGAAATCCATCCCCTGGAGGGAGATTGACCACCGCAGAAGCTTGGGGTTTTCTCCTCGCATCTGCATGAGCCATCGCAAGGGGCGATGGTCGGTCTGGACCCTGAAATGGGTGCCGAACAGGTAAGGGTGTAGCTTCTTGAGGGCCCAGACTACTGCGAACGCCTCGCGCTCGATGGTACTCCATCTCTGTTCCCGGGGCAACAGCCTTCGGCTGAGGAAGGCCACGGGCTGGTCCAGACCCTGGTCATTTACTTGGGAGAGGACGTCCCCGATGCCATGCTCGGAGGCATCAGTTTGTACCACAAACTCTTTGGAGTAATCGGGGGCCTGGAGGACTGGGGCCGTACACATGGCCATTTTCAGGGCATTGAACGCCTCTTGGCAGGCAGGGGACCACTGTATCTTCTTGGGCTGCTTCTTGGACGTGAGTTCCGTGAGGGGACCGACCAGGCTGCCGTAATTCCGGATGAATCTCTGATAGTAGCCCGTGAGGCCCAGAAAGGCTCGGACCTCTGTTTGGGTGGTGGGGGGTTCCCAGGCTAGGATGGCGTCGATTTTGGGCTGTAGAGGGGCGACCTGCCCGCTTCCGACCTGGTGCCCCAGGTAGGTTACCGAACCTTGCCCAATCTGGCATTTGCTGGCTTTCACGGTGAGGCCCGCCTGGCGTAGGGCGGTTAGCACCCTCCGGAGGTGTTGGAGGTGCTCACTCCATTCCATTCGGAACTAAAAACTGCGATATCGTCGAGATATGCAGCGCTGAATTTTTCCAGCCCGGCCAGGACTCTATTTACCAGTCGCTGGAAGGTGGCCGGGGCATTTTTCATCCCGAAGGGCATTACGCGAAAGCGATAGTGCCCATCCGGGGTGGAGAAGGCGGACCGCTCCTTGGCTCCCTCTGTGAGCGCAATTTGCCAGTAGCCGCAGGTGAGATCGAAGGTGCTGAGGAACCGTGCAGCTCCGAGCCGGTCAATGAGCTCGTCGGCTCGGGGAATGGGGTGGGCATCGGCTCGGGTGACCTCATTGAGTCCCCGGTAGTCCACGCAAAAGTGGAGTTCCGGGACGACCCCGGGGGCGGCTGCTTTTGGGACCAGGACCACGGGGCTGGCCCAGGGGCTGTCTGAGGGTTCGATCACGCCTAGGGTCAACATTTTCGAGACTTCGGCTTGGATACAGGACCGGACCCGATCGGGGACTCGGTAGGCTCGGTGTCTCACTGGTGGGCTGTCTCCGGTATCGACGTCATGGACACACCAGTCGGTGACCTTGGGGACCAGGGAGAAAAGGTCCGGAAACTGCCCTAGGAGCTGGCGGCAATCCTCACGTTGCTGGGGCGTGAGAGACGGGGAGAGGTTCACTCCTTCTACGGAGCCGTCCCTCTCCTTGGTGCATAGAAGATCCGGGAGAGGATCCGACTCTTCTTCGGACCCGTCGTCAGTGGCCAGTAGGAGGCTCAGCTCTGTCCGCACAAAGTGGGGCTTGAGGCGGTTCACGTGGAGGACCCGGAGGGGGTCCCGGGGTGACTGGACGTCTACCAAGTACGTGACCGGGCTCTTTCGCTCAACTACTTTGAAGGGCCCGGTCCATTTATCCTGGAGAGCGCAGGGTTTCACGGGGGCCATGACCCACACCAGCTGGCCCGGCTGAAACTCTAGTAGTGCGGCGTTCTGGTCGTACCAGCGCTTCATCTCCTCCTGACTCGCCTCCAGATTGGCCTCTGCCAATTCCCGGAACCTCCTAGTCTGATTGCGGAGGGTCAGGACGTAACGGAACACGTCTCGGGGGGTGCCTCGGGCGCCGCCTCCCACTCTTCTTTGACCAGGCTGAGGGGCCCCCTGACGGGGTGCCCGTAGAGTAACTCGAAGGGGCTGAAACCCAAGGATTTCTGGGGAACTTCTCGGTATGCGAATAGGAGGCAGGGGAGCAGGAGGTCCCACTTACGCCGGAGAGGCTCTTCCAGGCCCGCGATCATCCCCTTCACAGTCCGGTTAAACCGCTCTACCAGGCCGTTTCCTTGGGGGTGGTACGGGGTGGTGAACTTGTAGGACACCCCGCACTGTTGCCATAAGGACCTCATGTATCGGGAGATAAAGTTGGTCCCGCGATCGCTCACGACCTCGCGGGGAAAACCCATGCGGGAGAAGATCCCCATCAGCGCCCGGCCCACCACGGGGGCCGTGACGGTGCGCAGGGGAATGGCCTCAGGGTAACGAGTGGCATGGTCCACCAGGACGAGGATGAACCGGTGCCCCTGGGAAGTTGGGGGGTCCAGAGGTCCCACAATGTCGATCCCGACCCGCTCAAAAGGGGTACTGACGACAGGGAAGGGCTGGAGGGGAGCCTTGCGCTTCCCTCCACTCTTCCCACTGGCCTGGCACGTGGGACAGGACAAGCAGTGGGATTCTACATCGGCTTTCATTCTAGGCCAGTAGAAGTGAGTCACGAGGCAACTGTATGTTTTGTCCTGACCCAAGTGGCCTGCGAGGGAGACGTCGTGGGCCAAGCCCAGGAGGAGGTTTCGGAAGCGTAGTGGTACCACCAGCACCCGGCTGGACCCTAGCTCCACCGACTTCTGTTCGCTGTACAGAAGGTCATTCTCCCAATAGACCCGGTGCGTCCCCGTCTGGCCGCCTACGGCCTGGGCCTCTGCCTGTTGCCGGGGCCCGACCAGGGAGGGACAGGTAGCCTGCTCTCGGCAGAACTCCTCCCGGGAGGGGCCCCCTTCGTGGCGCCACTGTGCTAATTCGGGCAGATCGCCTAACTCGGTGTCTGAGGTGGAGTCGGAAGGCGGCGGGTCGTTACTGGCGAGCGACTCTTCCGGTGGGGGGATGTGGGGGCCCTCGGCTGGGACCATCCCATCTTCAGGGGTCGGGGCGTCGTCGACGTCCCTCAGGGGGGTCAGTCGAGCCGCCATGGATCGAGTGGTGGCGCACACCCACTCAGGGAGGCCCATCATCCCTAGGTGGGTCTTGCGCTCAACTTGCCCCCAGGGGGAACTTTCCAGGTCGTTCCCCAGGAGACAGTCGACGGGCTGGGATGTTCTCACTGCGACCTTCAGTTTACCGACCACCCCTCCCCACTCGAAGGGCACCAGGGCTACCTTACATAGGCTTTCTGTGTTGTCAGCTGAAATGACAGGGCAAAATACGTTGGGGAGGACCTGGTCCTCGTGGACTAAATGGCTGAGGACACCAGTGATGCTGGCCCCGGTGTCGCGGAGGGCTTCTACTTGGTGGCCATTGATCGTGACGAGCTGGCCATATTTCTTTGTGTTAGAGGGCAGGAGGCTCCCAGGGACCATCTCCCTATCCCCTAAGGACATTAGGGCCATAGCGGCTGGTTCCCACTCCTCGGCCTCCTCAACCTCCTCCCCCAGGGCTACATTGGCTATCTGTCTAGCGGGGGGTGCTGCCTGGTTGGTGCGTGGGGCCATGGAGCATTCAGGGTCGTTGGCGTAATGCCCGGGCTTCTGGCAACGGAAACAAGTGATGGTTACCCGGTGCCCCCGTCTCAGGGGGGGGCCGGATACAGCTGGTGGGGGTGCCGGGAAAGGCGGAGGTTGGGACTTCGGGGGACTAGTCTGGGGCTCTCTCTGCCCTCCCTGGTTTCCCCCCCTCTCTGGCGGAGTGGTCCCTGACTGGCTCGGGGGTACTCTCCTACAGGGCCCCGGGAGACCCGGGTGTTGGTCCAGCGATCCGCCTCGACAGCCAGCTTTCTCGGGTCCGTGAGCTTGCTGTCGAGCAGATGCTGGCGTAGTTCCACAAAGCAGTTGGCAGCCAGGTGTTCCCATAACATAAGGTCAGTTAGTTCTTCCAGGGTGGTTACCTTGCTGCCCTTGATCCACCCATCGAAGGCACGGCTGAAGAAATTCACATATTCCACCCAGGTGGTACCCGGGATCTTCCTGCAGTCCCGGAACCACTGGCGGTACATCTCCGGGGTGAGGCCGTACCTTGTGAGGAGGGCCGCTTTCATGTGTTCATAGGAGGTCTGCATGGAGGTGGGTAGGTCGAGCAGGGTGTCTCTCCCTTCGCTCAGGAACCGTCCCCATAGCCCAGCCCACCAATCCTTCTGCGGGACCCGATGGGAGGTCATGGCGACCTCGTAGGCCCGAAACCACTGCTGAATGTCATCATTCTTGTAATATTCCTTGACCACATCCTTGGGGATGTGGACCTTCTGTTCCGTCGGGGCGGCCGCCTCACGGTTCCCCGGGGGCCGCGCTTCTTCGCTTCTTGCCTTCAGTTCTATCTCCTTCAAGCTGCGTTCATGTTCTAGTTGAAGTCTCCTTCCCTCGTGTTCTCGTTGGAGTTTCTTCTCCTCCAGTTCTCCTTGCACTTGCAACTGTTCTACTGCTAGCTTTTTCTCTGCTAATTTCAATTCGCCCTCAATTTTGAGTTTGGCTAATTCGAGCTCGTGATGGCGACTTTTTTCTCTGTCTGCGAGTTCCTCCGGGGATAGGCCCCCGTCTGGTACGAAGCCTCGCACCTGGTTGCTGCTGCGTTCTCCTTGGGAGGGTCCTGCTTCGTCGTGGGGCTCCACCGCTCCTTCTGGGCGGGAGGCTCCAGAATCCACCCAAGCTTTCAGTGCCTTTTGCATATCTTCTTTGGTGTTGAGACCAGTGGTAGCGATTCTGAGTTCCTTACAGAATTGCTTTCGTTCTCTGTGAGTGTACTCTTCCAGCTGTTCCACCTGGAACACGGTGCTGGCGTCGTCTTCTACGAGAACCACGGCGCTTCGTTCTGCCATCTTTGTCGGTAGTGCGTCAGCCGTTCACGGTACGATCTCTAGATTATGGGCCCGAATCCCACCGCTGCCACCAATGTTAGAAGGCGACCTCAGAGGGGCCCGGAGGGGGCCCTGACTGGCCTGAGACCAACCCTCGAGGTATCGTAGCCGGGCACTGGCGGGAGACTCCTCAGGGGAGGAATCTCGTATCTAGGATCGTACACTCGGCACCACATGACAAAGAGACACAACACCGAGAGTTCTTAAGAGCAAATCTTTATCAGATCGGAGTGGTAAGATCTTTATGATCCGCAAGGCAATATATATACAAGTGGAGCGCGGGCTCACAAAGTCTTGGAGGGGGGTTAGGAGGTAGCGGGACAGTCTTTGGGGGGAATGGATCAAATGCAGGAGCGTATCCGGCGCACAGCTCACAATCCTCGAGCTGGGGGGATACGCTTGTCGTCGTGGGGTCCGGCGGGACCAAGGGAGTCGGTGGGCACTGCGAGATACTCAGCAGGCTCGAGTACAAGTTCGGAGGTCTTACGATCTTCAGGGAGCCGCGAGTCACTCAGCAGGGCTCAAGCACAAGTTCGGAGGTCTTACGATCTTCAGGGAGCCGCGAGTCACTCAGCAGGGCTCAAGCACAAGTTCGGAGGTCTTACGATCTTCAGGGAGCCGCGAGTCACTCAGCAGGGCTCAAGCACGAGTTCGGAGGTCTTACGATCTTCAGGGAGCCGCGAGTCACTCAGCAGGGCTCAAGCACAAGTTCGGAGGTCTTACGATCTTTCAGGGAGCCGCAAGTCACTCAGCAGGGCTCAGGTGGTTCCAAGGCGAATCTGCCGGACAGTCCCAGAGCACCCCTTGTTATAGGGCGACTCCTCTTTGATGTCCGGAGTCTGTGCAGGCAGGGGTCTTGTCACCTGGGGGTCGCTTGTTGGGGGTTTCCTGCCATTGTCCTTTGATCCTTTCAGGGCCGGGTCGGGAGGAGCCCCAGACACCCAGCAGGCGTGGAGCCAGCCCTCAGGGAGGCCGGCAGGTCGATCGAAACCCACCGTCCCAGGGAAGCGCAGAGGTCTGATGGAAACTGCTCCTCCCTCTCTCATCCCAAGGGGGGCGCGATGTCCTCCAGCCGGAGTGGCGCCTGTAGCCTAGGGTCGCGCTGGGGCCGGGCGGCCATCTTGGTGCATGCAGTGGGCACGCGGGCCCGGGGTGGCCGAAGGAGGAAGGCCTATGGACGGGGGAAGTCCGGGTCGGGTGCGTGTGTTCTGGTGGGAAGGATCGGCTAGGCCAGGGGCTCGGGGCTGGTGTGAGGTGCAGGGGTCAGGTCTGACTATGTTACGAGGGCCGGGTCCAACACGGAAACTAATCAGACTCTGGGCGATAAATTAGTTGGCAAAAAATTGGGCCGGAGGCATGTGCTGTGAGGCACACCACACAGCAGTGTTACTATGCAGAAACATTTGCATGTTTGCTCTTTGTATGAGCTGTAGTGCTTTCGGTTAAGAATAAACTTTGATGTAAGGCAGTTGCTTTACTTTGAAACTGTGGTAAATTTAGCAGTTGCATATATGTTACTGTATGTTTCAGCTACCAGCATAGACTAGTTGTGATCTGTTCTACGAACTTTAAATGCCTTTTATTGAAATTGTATGTTTGTAGTGTTTTAGAAAATGCCCACTGTTGCATTTTTTGCCTTTGTTAGTGCCTGTTTTAATGTGTATTAGAGCTCCAGTAACAGCCCATGGACAACCTGTGGTGTTGGTGGGGCCTGATTTCTGCTTTTTGGCCATTTTTAGAGTCTTTGACGAATGCACTTCCTCAAGATAAGCACATGTTGTATGGGGTCCTTTTGCTCCACCTGAAGAATTCCTTGTGTCCTGTTTAGAAGTGGAGTGGGGGTCGAGGGTTTTATGACCTTCTGTCCGTTTGCTTGGAAACTCTTTGCAGACTTGAGCTGCATCTGGTGCCGTGTTACAAATGTTGTGCCCAAATATTTAGTTTGTCATAAATCCAGTGCTTGTTTTGCTGTAATTCAAATGCAAAACAAAATTTTCAGAACTTAATACAAATATTGGAATGAGTGTTGATGCTTTAGTAGAGGTGTTTTTTGTATAATTTTTTGCAAACATTTTACAAATTACATTTTATTTTTTGTACTATGCTTATTTAACGTTAAGCGCGTAATATTTATAAAATGGAAAATGTTTTAGCCGCTGCCAATTGTGTTCAGGCAAAGTGTTATGCTAAGTGCGTAATGTTTATAAACTGCAATAGGTTTCAGCCCCTGCTGATCGTGTGTCTCCCAGGAACAAATGCATATAGTTTTGCAGCTGCGCTATTTTAAACTTTGGCAGGTTGAACAGTTTGGACACCAGTACTGTCCCCACCCCCCTCATCGCCCCCACCTATTTTACACTGTTACACTCAGTCTAGTCTTAGCGAAAGCAGACAGAATCCTGTGTCTACTTATGTAATATCTGATCTGTTTTTGTACTGCTAGTTGCAACCTAAATTAACAGATTGATACCATTAGTGTTAAGGCAGTTGAGTGGGCTAATGAATTTGCTACAGACAGTCCTGGGCGCCCATGTTCTCCGTAGTGAAAGTTGCGTTTCATAGGGTATAGATGCGTTTTCCTGCAATATACAGCTATGCCATATAGTTTATATATAGGACCAGCAAAGAAGTTAATGAACATAGTGATGATGAAATACAAGTTCCGCCATTCGTTTCCAAGGTGCGGTGGGCCTAGTATCACCATTGGCAGCCTTCCCCACCCCTCCAACGTAAATGCATGCTAATAAATAAACACACAACACATTTCTTGCTTGGGTAAAGTTGCTGCAGATTTATTACATACACCGAATTGTAATATGGTGGGTTATCTTACGGCGATCCAAGGGCAGGCAACCAACTGGGCCGCCTGCCCGTCTGATGAGCCAAGCAGCACTGGGTCGAACCCCATCTGTGCTGCCCCTTCTGGTGATCCCCTTCCCGGATCACGTGACACATGGTCCCTTATTACTCACGTCCCTTTCAGGGCGGAGCGTAGCATAGCAAACCCCTGGTTGTTCAGGCCCACAACCGCCCGAAGGACTAACGGGGCGCCGACGTGGTTTCCCAGGAACCTCCCATGAGGCTCCTAGGATTTGGCTCTGGGATCCCCTATGGTGCAGCGCAGAGGTACCCTTCTGTACCCGTCTGCTTCCAGATCGCCCTGTAACTCCGCCACAGCTCTGGAGGTGGCCACCGTCGCCGCCAGAGCCCCCACCAAAACAGCTATAGTCTTACCCGCAACCTCTCCTGTCTAGAGCCTCCTGCAACTCTAGAGGAATGTGAACCATCCCTACTGGTTATAAATGACCCCATCTTTATCCCAATAGCCCTTGGCGTTAGCCTGGTTCAGCTAGTGTCTGATGAAACAGAAGGCCCTTTTGGCCTGTGAAGTTGTGCCAAGAACTATTCACTCCCTACGGGAAAGCTCCACTGCGTCACATGACTCAGCCCCGCGCCAACTCTGGGCGGGACGGTTTTAGACACCCTGGCTCACAATGCCCCATCTCTTTGCTGCTCTTACCTAGCTGCCGTCCTTCTAGCACGGTGCGTACCTGAACACCTGTGTCCAACATCTATGGGACTGCAGCCCACTTGCTGGGTGACCACTCCCATAACCCATCTGCCTACATTGGCTATAGGGCGAGAAGGGTTGTCCTTAACATATGAGCAGTCCCTTAGCTTTCGAAATCATGACGCACAGGAATGTTCATAACTAGAAGTGTGTGACACTGAGCAAGACTCCCCTCCAGCACTTACCCTGCATTCCTTATGGGAATTTCGGCCACTCAGCTCCCTCTGTGGTGAAACCCCCTAGGAATACCCGCTTCGAGAATCTGTCTTATTTGCACAATGCGCACTGTCTGCAATAGTAGCCCATTGTGCTTGACACCTTATTACCCCATTTATTGGGACGGCAGCACACTAAGTTGGCTGACCGTGTCCACACCAAGCATGACTAATCTAGCTGACCGTGCGGGGCTTTTGAGCTTGACCGCAGGAACAGGTCACTTAGTAAATTGACCTGTCACTTAGTAAAGTGACTTAGGGAAGTAAGTGCACTGGGGTGCACTTACTTCCCCCCATTGACCAGACAATTGCACTGACTCCTTAGGGAGCTAACCCTGGTGAACGCCTTATTGTTGTGAAATCTGGTTTGACCCTGTATGTATTATGCCTGCTATTGGCGACACCTCACACTTTCATGTCGAGACAACTTCTGAAGTGCACCTCGCTTGCTTAACTGCCGTTGGGTCACCAATGCCAATACCTGCTAACCTTCTCTGACCCTGGATGCTTAAACTCGTAAAAGTGTCGGAATCCCAGATTCCCAGTTTCATGTTAGCTGCTGTACACTGTCAGTGGATCCACTGGGAGATACCACAAACCGCATTGGTCATGAGAACATTAAGAAGCACCCAATTTTCACCTGGGCGTACCTCTAAATGATACTGGCTTCGCACAGCTGCAAGGCCAGAGACACACATCTTAAACCCGATTACTGGTTGTTGCCACTTGGCACCCTTCTGGTTGCAGCTCTATGTTTGTGAAGCGCGCGTGCCCCCGGCGCACGATGTCACTGAACAGCCGGTGTCTGTTACCCACTCGCTGATACTTATCTATCGCCAACTGCCCTTACTTGTATTGAAGGAAAGCTGGATGCTTCCTAAGGACTGTAGAATTAATGCTCCAACCTAATTTGACCCCAAAACTTAGGGAAAACCCAAGTAGTAATCATGCCCTTCATGGTACATCTACCCCAGCGTTGACCATCAACGTATTTGGGACACTGGTAGCAGAAGATGCCCATTCCAATCTCAGGTTCTAGCCCATAGAAGGATAACCCAGGGGGCAGGCAAGTCTGTGGGAACCAGAGTGGAACATTCTGTGCAACTACCTGCACTTTTCCTGAATAAAGGTAATGCCAAGGTCAATAATACCCTGTCGCCATTTGGGCTCAAACGCAGTGTTTACCAAACTTTTTGTGCACCGCAGCACACTTGTTAGATGACAACTACCACCACCCGCCTGCTGCCCTGGCTAAAGCGCGGGTGAATATATCTTACTGAAGTGACCTGAAACCTGCCCATGGTTGCAGAGGGATGCCCACCCAGAGTACATGGTACCTGTCTCTTTATGGTGCCAGCAGATATTCCTCATAAAGGCCCTCGTGCCCAATTGCCCAATGCAGCTCAGCATTTCACAGCGCCTCTCGTTGCGTTGTAATTTCCAGAATAAGTGTAAAATTATACTTCCCACTATTGAGCTGGTAACCGGTGGCAAAGGCAGACAGACCCTGGGCATAAGGTCACTTTCCTAGAGTAAAACAATAATTATCCCGCACCATGACCACAGGCAGTTAGTGTGCCCCCTGAGACATCCCTCAGTTCTATGTGACACAAACCCTGACGCACCGTGTGCCAGTTGTGCGTATCATTCTAGGGTGACTAAACCCTAATGTCCCAGGATGATCCCCCGTACGAGGGTAGACTGATGACCAAGCGCTGCGCCAGCCAATATCACCAGAGTCAGTGCAACCACTGCAAGGAGACATGCCGAGGTAAGCCCACCCAGAATTTGCCTGCCAATGCGAGAGGAGCAAGCATACATCGCTTCATAAGCCCTCACTGTCGATGGTAGGCACGCCCCGCCTATGAGACCACTCTACATGGGCAACGGTTGTCTCCCACAAGGCCTGTGCTATCTCAGCCTCGGTCCTCTGGCAGCACAGTGCCCCACAGGCTCCCTCCTGTTTGCGTTGTAAATGCAATATGGCATGGCTGACCTATACGCTGGTGTTTCGTGCTAAGCTTAGTGTGCTGCCGGCTGGTGTTCTGCGGCATCTGTCATTGCCTCCAGATATATACTACAAAACCACACTACACCTACAACACGCCAGTACTGTTGGCTTTAACCATGCTTCTTAGTTGTATAAGATAACTGAAGCCAAAATTCTGGCTTGGCTGCGTAGCATATTGAAAATGATTTCATTCTGAAATGGTGAGACTGTCACCTTTATGTGTTGAACATTGCATTAGATGTCTCCCTTCAAAGAATAGCAAGCTCAACCGCAAATGGGACCATTACACAAATCAACACCACCAATCAACTGAAATCAACCGTACCCCCCTGTAAAACAGGTAAATATGTGTAAAACCCAGCCATAGCCAGACAAAACCACCTGTAGCGATGACTCCCAGATCTAACATGCGTTTTTGTAAGTTACCTCCCAGTTCCAACATGCCACAAAACTGCTGCATTACCGCATTGTTATAATATTTTGGCAACCTACCCAAGTACTTCACAACGTAACGAAGCAATTGAGCCTCAGCCTTGAAAAGAAACAATCCCTGGCCATGGAATGGGTCAAACAATGATAGAGCACCTCAGCAGTCTCACTTCAAGATTTCATGCAGGTTGTATGCTCCCAAAACTGAAGCCAACGTCTTACCCATTAGGCCTCTGGGATCACATATGAAACTCCTCTAAAATTAGCATGCAATTAACACAGCAGCTAGATGATTAATCCAATCCACTGGGGCATAGGGTAGAGTTCAAATGGCCAGGAGCCTAGTTCTGGCTTTCCTGCTGATGCTTCTGACTCAGGAGGGGCACCTTTTAATGGCCTGAGTTCTAGACGCCATGCGAATTACCTAGCCTATTGGCATAGCCCCACCATTCTCATGTGGGATCAGGAATTTAAAAACAATGCCCCCAGCTGTGCACGCATTGCATGCTGGGAGTTTGGGGGTATACCTCCTTTGTCCATGTGCAGCTGTAGGCCTCAAGATACCACATATTGTTGGCATACAGACTGGCTGTCACACTTACCGAGACCTCATGTGCGTGATTGGGAGGTCTCTGTCAAATGCTTTTTCCTAAGCCAGCATGGCTTGTTTTGTTCCTATTTCATTTTCATTTGCTTGATGTCTTGTAGAGAGATGTCCCTAAACCTTACCGTGTTGTGATGCCATTGGCTGTGCCAAACATAACATTTGCATATGTGCTTACCTCCCCCCGAAGGGTAACGAAGCGCTGAACAACAAGTTTATTGACCGCAATGGGGAGCACAAAACCCCTGTTGCCAAGCAATGTAAAACAGGGAAGGACACACATCCGGCTGTTCTCCTGACGGTACCGCCCCTGTTCCCAGGAGAGCACGCGGTAGCCGTGCCCCGGGGCCAGAATGAGCCAAGTTCCCCGGGCCACTCACAAAGGCGCGGAATCCCCATCAACAAGAACACACCAGAGGACATTTCCAACAATGAAAGCAAAAGCACCCAGCGGAGCAAAACAAGTCCACAAATCTCCCAGCCCTTGGGAGCGGCAAGCGTCGGAGCCTGGGCTGTGACATGAATAGTGCTTGATACCTGCACCGATGAAAGCCCAAGCACATGTGCCTGCCTAACCCAGGCCTCATTCCACGGCCGACACTGGCTCCTGTCCCCTGCTTGGCGCCAGCTACAACCACTAGACGTCCTTACACTGGGGCCCGGCAGCACCATGAATCGGGCCTGCGAATACAATGTTCCCGCAGGGCCCATTTTCACTGCTCTGGCGTCCTGGCGGGGCCACTTTGTCTTCCTGGTGGAAGAAGGCTTCCCTACACTGGCTTCAACTGGAGGACATCAGAAAGCTGTTTTCTCCCGAGTTGTGCACAAGGGCAATACGAAGGTTCAAGAAGTCCCATACCTCCTGGACACCTGCCCTCGCTCTGGGCATAGTGAGAAGTTCGGACTCCATCCCCCACCCCAGTGCTGTGGCAAGTCCGCCGCATCGCTCGCGCCGACGGCCCCAGGGAGTCAAGAAAGCTCGCGGCCTGAATGAAATCAACTCTCCCCCCTCCGGACACCTAAACCCGAAGCATTAGCTCACCATGCAGGGCCGAGCCCGCGAACACACAGCAGCAGAGGAGCAGGGCACAATGCGGCATGGATGCAGCCCTCTGTTCAGCGCACCAGCTGCCCCTCAGGGCCTGTGCATGGCCGGTTGCAGGCAGTTATCCTGAGGCGACCCCCTGCACACTTCAGGCCCCGCCCGCATATTGCTTGGTCATTCGAGCTCACGGGAGGGGCAGCAAGGTCATATCTGTAGAGAAGACAAACCAGTTTATGAACTTACCCCTGGTTGCTCGCATCAATTAAAGACACTCCAAATATTATATTAGGATGCAAGATCTAAGACCTCTCACTCTATCCATATTGTGAAATTTAGCAGTCGAGACCTAACCTACTGTTTTTTAAGGAGCAGGATGGCTTAGATAAAGTGGCGAGCCTCGCTCTCCGTCAAAATCATCATTGTTAGCGTCTCCAGCTTTCTAAATTCAGCGGTATGGGCACTGTTTATTTCCGCTCTAAGAGTTTCCACCCTGTTCTATACCTTTAGGCTTCACCCCCATCCTGCACCCATGACAGCCAGCCCCCAGGGTAACAGCACACAGACTCGGAACTCATTCCTCCTGAACCCTTTAAGCGCTCCCTTTCGGACTGCAGGATTCACCTGAGGGCCAGAGCAGGAACATTCAATTTAACATCTACCAGCGTCCCATGACCAAGAAGGGGTCGAATTTTTCAATTTTTTAAACCACAAGTGAAAATAACGGTGAAATCCCTGGAAATATTTTCACATGAACTTATGTCACCACATAAAAACGCAAGGTACGAGCCTCCAATCAGAGGACACGGCCACTTAGTTTTAAACACAGGTGACAATATGCAAATAAAGCATATTTGCAAGCATCACTTCTGCTGACATATTCATTCCTGCACTGAAGACGGGCTATGGTGTTGAAGACTCCATACATATTTTCAATATTAAAGTATTCACGGGCTCCGAGTGTAAACTTACTCTTCTGCTATTTATTCTCTCTTCCATCTTCTCCACCTCGTTCCTCCGCAGCCATAGCCCGCCCCACGCAACTCTGCCTTTGGATACTTCGAGTTAAAGCGTTGCAAACAATAAACGGACATTTCAGCACAGTCACAAGTGGAGGTAAGTCACGAAGCCCGGGAAGAAAGTTACAGAGCAGCAAGGGTCGCAGAGAATAAGTAGTCACTCAACAGCCGTCGGCCTAATTAAGTCACTGAGCGTACAAAAAAGGCATTGCAAAGAGGCATTTGGGGGAAGACACGAATACCCATAGATTGGGGCACCATCGAACCCCAAACTGCACCCTAAAGCACCAGGTGAGCTCAGTCTCCCCCACTTCCGACATGGCATAATTTACCGTTCCCTCCTCGTGGTGGCCAAACGGTATGAACTATCCAAATAGCAACCATGCAATGAAACCTTCTCACTCTGCCCACACTGGCCAGACAACTAACCAGACGGACCATGCTCAAACTTATCCCCCCTTTTGAGACCTTCAGATACATGCACATGGCAGCCAGCAGTCACCTCCCGGCCTCTCCTCAGGCACTCCGTACTCTCTGCACCGTGTGGAGGTGTAGAAACCATACCTGACACTCCCCTTTCTGGGGCCCGGGCACAGCAAGACAGCCCGAAGCCCCCACTAAATAGCACTAAGGGCAGCTTGCCCACCGTGCCCTGAATTTAACAAACACGGACTCCCCCCGACACAGTAGTGGGGCACCTCCCCCCAGCAGGACTGAGGGCCATTGACCGTGCTGCTCAATTGTTCCCCACCACTTAAGAACGGCCAGGCTGGAGGCCGGAACACCGGCGCCAAAGGGAAGAGGTTACGAGCATTAATAAACTTACCACGACTAACCTGAAGCCTGAGATTCCACTAGGGCCCTTATCTAGGACGAGCTGGAAATCGAGATGTTCAAAATAATCCGTCCAGAGAAACATGTCAACGTGCATGATAACTGTAGTGTCCTAGCATGGACACGTTCTAGTGTTCAGCAGTGTGTCCTACACTGTACACCCACCCACCACAGACGTCACTGAGTCAGGTGACGCTGCTAATAAAAGGGCCGAGCGCACGTGCTCGTGGCCAGTTAACCCACTACCTTATACCATGTGTCTGCATCCGTTATTACGAGCATGAGGGCCTAGGGCCCCAACACCACATTGGCGACGAGCGGGCTAATCCCGCGTGTGCAGCCGCCTGTTGGCAGGTGGTGAAGGGAGAGCTGGCTGTGTGAGCAGCAGCCCAGCTGATCGAAAGGGGGAGAGAAGTGCCGCGTGTGACCCCTGCAGGCGAGGTCAGCGCTTACTCGCCCGCCGGGCGTGCAAAGAGCCCTTGACGCAAGCGGTGACCGGGAGCCCACCCCGCACCGCCGCGAAGACCTGCGGGCGGTCGCTGAGCCCCAGAGTGAAGAGAGGAAGTCGGGTGCCCACCCCGACCCCGTCGCGCTTGCTGTAGTGACCCCCGGCGGTGAAGTGCCCCGAAAGGTAGAAGGTCCGCAGGAGCTCACCCGCATTGGGAGCAGAAGCGGCGGCTCCTTGTGTGCGGGGCCGTAGAAGGAAGTGAGTGCCCAGGTCGCCGGAGCTCCGTCCCCCACCCCGCACAGCGTGAGACTGAATGAAGCTGCTGCGGGTGGGAGGGGAGCCAAGAGAGAAGAATGCGGGATACCTGAGGCAGACCGGAGGCGTCAGCAACCCCCTGCGCGACAGAGAAGCCTGCTGTGAGGGGCCGGAAGGTCCAAAAGCAAAAGTAAGCAGCCCCGGGAGTAGCCGACCCTCCCCCCACCCCGTGCAGCGCGTGAGGAGTGAGGCTGCGGCGGTGGGGCGGAGGAGAGAAAAGGTCAGCCCCTAAGGGAAAGGATTGCTGAACGGAGTCAGTCCGCAGTGTATGGCAGTGACTCCTGCCCTCCCCCGCGCGCAGCGTGTCAACTGCGTGGAGCTGCCGCGGTGGGGGGTGAAGCGGTGAATATAGCCAGCCTGAGGCCATGTACGAAGGGGCCAGATGCAGAGGTACCAGCCCGGAAAGCTGCGGGTGTCCGGCGACATAGAAGCGCAAATTTTAAATGAGCGCGAGGTGCCCCCAAGAGGAGGAGAGTGCAAGCATGCGGCCCAGGAAGAGATAAGGCCTGAAGCGGGGCGGAAAGGAGTTTGAAAGTTATAGGGGAGGTTACATGGCTCACCGGTACAGAGCGAAGCCCTCACACAGCCCGACCTCCCTCCTCACGCAAGGCCACGTCGTAGTGTGCCCCCCACCCCTGCACAGCCCGGGTGATTAACAAAGGAAAAAGCACTCACCAGGAGTTGGACTTCCTTCCTTCCCTCTGCTCCACGGGTGATCGGGTCCAAAGGAAATCACCGAAAGAAATAGCAGAAAGCAAAGCTGACGGTGATATGCGTTTCACTGCCATCTGGTGGCCAAAGGGCGGTACTACACCCAGTAAATAGAATACTGTACAACCTGCGAGGGAATCGTCAAAGACTGCCAGGGCTGAATGAAAATGCATAGGGCGAAGTAGGTCCAGGTAGTCAACTGCAAAAGTGACAAAAGAATCACCGTGGATGCCAGGGGAAATGCACAATAGCTGTGAGGCAGCCAGCTGATTCTGGGGAAAGAGTGACTAAGACACCAAGAGGGTGCACAGTTCAAGGTTGCTGAAGTACACAATAGCTGGTGTGTGAGTCACGCCCGTCGGAAGGACACAAGGAAGTTTGATGGTGGCACCCAGATTATGCACGCAGAGAGGCAGCACCAGGCTGCCTACAAGAAGCAAAGAGGACAGACTGAACAACTGCCCACACTGAGGTGGCAAACGCCGAGAAGTGCACACAAGGAATCCTCCAGGAAAGAACCTGCGGCCAAGGATGCGTGGAGTGCGGTGACGCCTACTGGCCAGGGGTAGTCGCTGCAGGAGTGAAGCCACCAGAGTGCACCAGCCTTGGGTGGCAAGGGTTGAAGAGACTCGTCCAGGCAGCAAGTCTCAAAAGAGGATCGGGAGGAAGTGCGCAGCAAGTGCGTCCACAGAAGCAACCAAAGGCAGCAGTCTGAAGCACCGCCTCAGTTACAGAAGGAAAAGAGTGGGTGCGTGATAACCAGAGATCACACGGCGCAAGGAGCAACGCGACACTGAAGATGTACCACGACGGTACGAAGAGAAGCTTGCACCAGCGCCCGATAAGTCAGAAGACACAGGGGGTCACACGACGTGACGCACCTCGTGAAGACGACCAGCCAAACGGTCGCACCACAAAGGCCCAGCCGACCTGCCAAACGGTCGCACCACAAGGCCAAGCCGACCTGCCAAACGGTCGCACCACAAAGGCCAAGCCGACCTGCCAAACGGTCGCACCACAAAGGTCAAGCCGACCAGCCAAATGGTCGCACCACAAAGGCCAAGCCGACCTGCCACATGGTCGCACCAAAGAAGCCGACTCGCCAGGAGTTGCACAAAGAGGTCTGACGCAAGACCGAAGATATCCTGCCAGTGATCGGCAGCGCGGACCGTCAAGTGGTCCAAGAAGCTCAAGAAGAACCAAAGCAACTGGTGAAAGGGAGAAGACCGAAGCGGACCATGAGCATGGCCCCACGAACTTCAACCAAGGTAACTGGTGAAAAGGTGAAGATGAAGAGAAGGTCACGACCCTAACTCGGAATGCTGAAGAAGATGAAGAGAGTGTTCTCGGACGAGGACAAGACCAGGGGGAACACATGCAGAGTGCGCGCGCTGCATGTAGAAGCCTGGCCAGATAAGAGGAGAACAGAAATGGTCCAGAGTAGGTCGTGAAGCGAAGAGATGAAGAGACCAGAATGGCACGTCCGCCACTTAGAAGAAAGAAGACATCGCAGTGGCACGTTTGCCACTACAAGAAAAGAAGATGTCTGAGTGGCACGTTTGCCACTACAAGAAAAGAAGATGTCTGAGTGGCACGTTTGCCACTACAAGAAGGAAGATGATATCAGAGTGGCACGTCTGCCACTTAAAGGAAAAGGGGAAAGAAAGATCTGAGTGGCACGGTTGCAACTGTAAGAAGGAAAAGAAGTCAGAGTGACATGACAGCCTCACGGAGAAAGAATAGAGGACAAGGAGAAGAGTGTGGCAAGACTACTCACACCTCAAAGACAAGGACAGAGAGAAGAGTGTGGCAAGACTACTCACACCTCAAAGACAAGGAAGGTGACAAGCGTCAGAACACAGTGCGCAAGTCCTGAAGAACACCCGTGGCACGGAGAAAAGACAATCTGTTTGATGATGCTCTCAGCACACCTGGGATCTGCAGAGGTGAGCAGGCCGGATCATTCGAAACACCCACCTTTGGGGTTACACGGACACTGGTCAATGCCAGCCGTGGTGACTCAGGGGCAAAGGCCTCAGGGATGCCGGTGAGAGAGAGTATCCCCGCGACGAGAGATGGTCATCAGCCGCCCTTCAGCAAAGGTCTTAGGAGGATGAAGACTTCGCGTGCTAAAGACAGGAGCCAACAGCCACCCTCCAGGTCTGACTGCGGCATCTGAGGTGAGACCTGCCGTCTCCTCCGCACCCGTACTTATCGGCATGGGAGTAACACGATACAGGACACTGAACCCAGGCCAGATCTGAGGAAGAGGGCCTCAAGGATATCCCGTGGCAGGGGAACACCTGTGAGAGGGGCATCCTGGTGAGAGGGGTGTCTTGCGAATAACCCGTCTTTCGGCAAAACAGAACACACGCCACAGATAAAGAAAAGGACTGGACTAAAAAGATAAATGGCAACATCTAGCGCTGAACCAAAAGAACTCAACAACTGCGTTTGTCGCCAAGAAAGTAAAGCGAAGAAAGACTGTGAGAGCAACTTCAAGGCAGAGCCGTCAAACAGACTAACTCCATCGAGCACCCATGACTGGTGCCACAGTGAACTGGTGATCGCCCGCGACAGGAAAAACATCGTCCGCGACAGGAAGAACATCGTCTGTGACTCCAGGCTGCTGAAGCGTGAGCGACTCTGCAGAAGTTTAGTCACTGTATTACGTCTGTATATATATTTCTTTCTCCCCTAGGTTGGACATTTGACTCCGGGTTTTTGTTATTAAAAATTGGGAGGAATGTAGTGTCCTAGCATGGACACGTTCTAGTGTTCAGCAGTGTGTCCTACACTGTACACCCACCCACCACAGACGTCACTGAGTCAGGTGACGCTGCTAATAAAAGGGCCGAGCGCACGTGCTCGTGGCCAGTTAACCCACTACCTTATACCATATGTCTGCGTCCGTTATTACGAGCATGAGGGCCTAGGGCCCCAACACCACAATAACCACGCAGAACCTCTCCCAGACTGCCCATTCAAACAAGACATTACACCGAGAATGTTCCATTCGTCTTTACAGTACCAGTAATGAAATTGCAGGAGAAAAGCCATTAAATGGTAATGAAAAAACTATGGCTTGTACGGAGAAACCGTAAAAGCGAGGGACAGTGCCACCCGGTGGCCTAAATACCTCACTGCGCCCAGAGTATGTACCCAAACGAGCCATAGGTGTTAGTGCTCTTTGGAAACTTTCTTTACCAATTATTTTCACCATCCTTCTCACCTTGCGAGGGGCTGGTCCCACAACTTCGTGTCCGTGAACCTCCCGGTGTCGGCCTCTATAACCAGACGCCCATTATGCAACCCACACTAAACCAAAACTTCACGGCACCTTCAACAGCAAACGGGCAAAGAAAACCCTTCAAGAGTTCCCCTCATTGACCCCGAAACCCATATATTATAGTGGGAAGACTGGGGTTCAGTGAGCGCCAGTCCCTCTACTCAAATGGTGACTCCAATGCTCTGCTCGCTGCCGCAGCCCATATTAACGCTGCACCTCTGCCCGCAAAGTTGGTTGCACCAACTGTAGTGTCTACCAATGCTTCCACGCTGAAGAACCAGAACCTTATGGGCCTGGCGGCGCAGGGTACACCTGATATCTCCTGGGTTCTCCTGCTTAGCTTACAGAGACATGAGACACTCTGTCAGGCGTAAAAGATCGGATTTATTAGCTGCAGCTAGCACAGTTATCCTAGAAGTACACAAGGTAGGTTCTCAGGAGACTGCCACTTCACTTCGTGGCGCACAATCTTATATAGTACATAGATGACATATACATTAACCAAGAACACACCTAAAACATACATAGAGAACCAATAAGAAGAGTTAGAAAACAGAACATGTCCAATAGGAAAGGTTGGAAAACAAAGATATCGATTAACCCGAAGAAGCCTCTCCTCCAACTGTGTTTGCCACCCCACCCCACTGGTTAAGGTATTAACGTCTCTGTAACTGACTTGCAGGTTTAGTTTTATTTATTTAAATGTGTACTTACCTCCGTTCATCCATATTCCGGTGTTTACATTTCCCCACCCTGCCCCTCCTCCGCCCTGCCTTACTGCCCCACCAAACTCCCTCCACGGACCGCTACTGACTCATGGCACTATGTACCCATTTATAACAAGAGCCTCGGCAGGTCAATGTTGGCGTTTTATCCTTCAGTGGTTGAGTCCTGTATATTACAAATTACATCCATTTGAGCAACTTGAAATTCTAAGATTTTTCAATTGATGCAAAGTATCAGCGCCATATGCAGTATGGCTAAAAGTCCCAGGCTGCGCAAAAAAATGCTTTAGAAAATTGTAACTTTATAGAAAGTTCATAACCTTTATATAAAACTATACCAATACAACATTGATTTGCACAGTTTACATGCTGCTATGCCAAACAAAAAATGTAACACTCAAAAAATAAATAATGCACTGTTTCAGATCTTATTACAAAAATGTTTAACATAAATAGCTCAGAACAATACTTGCTTCTGTTATTACGGGGTCTCCACACATAACGTTAACCTTATCAGACCCTTCCTTATAAACTGCCAGTAGAACTCCTCGCAGGCCAATAGGCAGGGCAGGGAAGGGGCAGGGTGAGGAGTAGTAAACTCTGGTATTAAAACAAAGGGAGTTCACTTAATAAATACTTAAATAAAACTACTTTAATTGCACGCACTGCAATGCAACACGCATAATAAAATTGTGTTCGATAATTATTCACCGCGCTCCGTACGGCTTAATGCCAGTTTACTACCCCCACACCATGCACCTCTACTGCCATGCCCCACGGACAAGCAGCACTTTCACAAGGAGCCACCACTACAAACTGAATACCTCTTTCATTTACTTACAAGTTTAAAAACATGTATGCTACACCTTGGTCATGAAAAAAAACTATTTTTCCTATTGTATATAAGTCTAAAATTACAAAAAGCAATAAAAGTTATATAAAGTAACAATAATTACTTAAATATAATGTATTACTTACTGTTTTTATGCTTACAAATGTTTGCTGTGATAATAAAACAATTTTTAAACAAAGTCATCACATGGATTCTATTACACACTACTTTTACATGTCACACCAAGAAATTACATTAATTATTTATAATATAAAATAAACGACTAACATAATCAATATGGCGAGACCAATTGGCATTGCCAATGCTTGTTAGTTCTGGGTTGACAGTACAGCTGTCACTAGACATTATGTGATCAACCTAAAAAAGGATTCAAGAAGAACTACTTGGAGAGGGGCTTTTGCTCCACCCACATGTTTGTAGACAGGTGCACATGTTTTTATTAGGCAGAATTTGCCTGCTTTCACCCCAAAAAGTCTTGCCTTCTCCACAGCTGTGATCATTATGTTTATTTATCCAGCTGCCTGAGCTTGAACTGTCAGGGCACACACATGCCAGTGTAATATGCTACCAAAATGTCGTAGATAACAAGATAAGTTATGGTGTTTTTCTCTGTCTGGGAGGAGAGCAGTCATTAACTTTAGGCTTCAGAGTGTAGTTTTATGTTTGAGAGCCCAGGGCTACACTAAGCTTCATGGATTGTTAAGTGTGGCCCGACAGTGCAACTGTCACCTGCCCTTATGTGACCAACAAAAAAGAGCTTTCATAGTCCTACCGAAAGAGAGGCTAGGCCCCGCCTATATGTTTGTTCCCTTTGAGTACAGGATTTCATTGGGCAAGATGTTTGTCCTTCTACTACAAAGACTGCTTTCATTGCACCTTTTGGCTTGTGGAAAAGTTTATACTTGATGCAGCAGGACTGAGTTGGTTATGGTGACAAGCCAATCAATGATCATGGCTATAGGCCTGACCTGTTAATTATGAACGATTATGATAAAGGTAGTAGGCCTGACATATATTGATTGTGAAAAGCATATGTTATAGCCAAAATGCATTTAAAGGTGGATTGTTATTAATCTGAATTAAAGCCTACAAATATGTATTTAGGTTTTACTCTACATGGCATCTCATAGATTACCTTAGTAGGCAATTGTTTTGGTGTTGTACGTCTTCTGACATACCATGATTATAGAAGGAGATTTGCACTCTGGTAATCTTTGCTAAACTCTGTTAGGAGAAACGTTATTTTGATTTGACAACTGTACTTTTATATACATTTGCAATTTCATGGCTGTATTCCTGGTGGCATATGTCTGGCCTGTGTATTATAACAATTCATTACAAAGGCAGTAAGCTTGGTTTATTTAAAATGTGAAAAGTACACGGTAAAGCCAGTAGGCCTTTAATAGTGGATTTTTATCACATTATTTTACAGGCTGCAGAAACCTATGTGGGTACGTTTAATCTCACAGATTACCCAATTAGTCAAGGGTTCTGGTGTTGGTCGCCCACTCTGACAAACCATGGGAGTTGAATTTTACTGTGATGATTCTTGTTGCGCCTTTTTGAGAGGGAGTATTTATTTTTTTCCCATCTGCATGCCATTTGCACTCTGCTTCCATCTATGACATCACATTGCATGGGTTCATGGTTCATTCGGCATCAGTAATGGGCTGTTGTGCCTTGTGAATGACTGCATTTTCTAATCAGGTACGCACATTCACCTGAAAATGAGTGTGTTTCAGTGTCACAGCAGGTTGGACAGTTCTATAGTTTTAAACTTTCTACTTTTATAGTTTCCCTTTTATGTCTTTGCTTCTTGTCTTTTTATTTTAATGGTACAACTCCTCAGGAAGTTTTAATGGGACCCTTGCTTGTCGCTCATTTCATCAGCAGGGCGCTGCATCCCACGTGACCACTTCCTCTAAATCAGGAGTCCATTATGGAACCATGTTGTCCATAATGTATCATGGTTTTACCATTTCAAGATCGCCAACTTGTTCTAAATGTGAGGGTCATGCTTGAACTTTAAAACAATGATAGACTATTTGCAGTATCTTCACAGGACCGACACCCGCAGCTGTGTTTAGTTTTGTTGTTGCAAGGATGTGCCTATTGTGATTAAACTGTAGCATCTTTTTCTTTTTTTCTCCTTGTATTCATTTCATGTATCTTTTGTTTTTGAGTTTGTGTGTGTTTCATTGAAGTTGTGTCAGAGGGTGAGTGTTGAGTGAGTCAGTGAATTGATGAATGATTGCAGGTGTACAGAGATGAGTGATAGAGTACATATATGATGACACAGTGAGTGCATAAACCCATCGGTGACATTCCTTCAGAAGCCAAGCCTATTGGCATTGCCCATGCCTGTAGTGACAATTGGGAGGGGGGAATACAGAGATGTAAAATGGAAATGGTTCTGCACCGAAGTGGTAAACACATGTTTTTTCTGATCAATTCTAGGTGAAATAATTCCAGGAATCGAACGCCCTCCAATTATAGCCGCCTGTGCTCAAGACGTGTTTTGCTGACAGATGATGACGCCAGAATGGACTAAACCCTGATAGGAGCGAACTCTTGTGTAAATAACATTCCTTTTAACATAGTGCTCACAATGACTGGACCCTCTACAGGTCTGTCCCATCTCACCCCTTGGTGGGCTTGTGTTTTCCAGAACATTCTTCCTCTTTCGTGTGTTACTTTGGGGCCAACAGCTGACGTGAAACTAGTTTTGTATAAAAAAGCACCGCGTTGAACGTGACAAACCCATATTTGTGCAAAAAGGGTTTCTGCATGCAAAAGGCCGCCATCAAACAACTTTGCTATTTATAAGCCTCGCATTCACAAAACCTGGTATGTCTGTGCCTTTTAGTGTGTTGTATTCAAATAAAAACAAACATTGTTAACGTGAATGTGTCTTTGACGTGTTCATTTCATTGCACTTGATGTATGGATTGTGTTGTTGAACACATGACATTTGTTCGCAGTCAGGTCTTACTTGAACGGGTCCCGCTGGGTCTGTGGGGCACATGGATTGGAACAGCCGCAAAGACCTCCATTTTCATAAGTTGAAGCTTCACTAAGCAGAAAGATTGAGTTCGACCGTAATAAACCCAACTAGCCATGACTTTACATACATGCCATGCGGTCAGAAGGCCTGTACTCATTGTCATTGTAATCCTACATGCTGAACAGGTTAACGATCGCCGCAAATTAAATAGGTGTGATGGGGAATTATAATAATGCATTAACAAAGCCAACAGGTCTGGCATAAATGTGCTTGCATGCACACATGTGCATTTGTGAGCGCCTCAGATTGCCCGTGTTAGCATATTAAAGCTAGACTTCCTGGAATTGTCAATCCTTGTTTTAAATGTTTGATACTGTGTACAACCAAGTTTTATTTAAAATAAATATCCGGCGTAGAAGGAGAGAAATGAAAGCTGAGAAGTTGTTGTTTTTCGATGTAGAAGGAAAAACATGCTCAACATGTATTAACCCTTTTGTGTTGTGGCAGCTATAGTTTCTAAGCAATTTTCAATTACATCAGAATAAACAAAACAGCAATTTCTTTGGAAGGTTGTTGCAGGACAGGCCCCTTTTATTGCTAAGTGGACTCGCCCAGTTATATCTTCAACCACTGCTTTGTAGCAATAGGTTTTCCAGCACAGCTCATAAATAGAAAGAGGCGACCTCTGCTAACTGTGTCTTGGGTGCAGTGTCTGAAAATCAATGGCTCCCTCGGTTAAATGAATACACTTTACATACTGCTGGCGCATAGAAACAGATCCTTGGCTCTGACGGAGCCAGTCAATCCCACAATAATATGTTACCTGGAGACATTTTAATTGCTCTGAGAATATATCATTTCCTCTTTCTTTTTTGAGGAGGCTGGCACTGCTGCAGCCCATGACCAGTATTCCACACACAAAAACGACGTTCATACAACCAATCAGAAAGCTCACATTGGCCCGGAAGCACACACACTGTAACAATCCAATTCGACCCATAGAAAGTATGCAAAATCCCACAGCATGCCATTGACTCGCAAAACACCTGTTTTTACTCCCTTACATTCAGACAGGAGTTTGGCAAAGAAGGCAAAGTAACTGTCAGTGGCAGCTGGTAATTAGGGCATCAAGGGGGCATCAGTGCAGCGCGTCACTCGTCGCAGAGTGAGAACGGGTCAGCGAGCGCTGCTGACCGCACCCCACCCTGAGATGAGGTGTCAGTGATAGGCAGTGCGTCGCTCGCCGCAGAGTGAGAACGGGTCAGTGAGAGCTGCTGACCGCACCCCACTCTGAGATGAGGTGTCAGTGATAGGCAGCCCGTCGCTCGTCGCAGAGTGAGAACGGGTCAGCGAGAGCTGCTGACCGCACCCCACTCTGAGATGAGGTGTCAGTGATAGGCAGTGCGTCGCTCGTCGCAGAGTGAGAACGGGTCAGTGAGAGCTGCTGACCGCACCCCACTCTGAGATGAGGTGTCAGTGATAGGCAGTGCGTCGCTCGCCGCAGAGTGAGAACGGGTCAGTGAGAGCTGCTGACCGCACCCCACTCTGAGATGAGGTGTCAGTGATAGGCAGTCCGTCACTCGTCGCAGAGTGAGAACGGGTCAGCGAGAGCTGCTGACCGCACCCCACTCTGAGATGAGGTGTCAGTGATAGGCAGCCCGTCACTCGCCGCAGAGTGAGAACGGGTCAGCGAGCGCTGCTGACCGCACCCCACTCTGAGATGAGGTGTCAGTGATAGGCAGTCCGTCACTCGTCGCAGAGTGAGAACGGGTCAGCGAGAGCTGCTGACCGCACCCCACTCTGAGATGAGGTGTCAGTGATAGGCAGTCCGTCACTCGTCGCAGAGTGAGAACGGATCAGCGAGTGCTGCTGACCGCACCCCACTCTGAGATGAGGTGTCAGTGATAGGCAGTCCGTCACTCGCCGCAGAGTGAGAACGGGTCAGTGAGAGCTGCTGACCGCACCCCACTCTGAGATGAGGTGTCAGTGATAGGCAGTCCGTCACTCGTCGCAGAGTGAGAACGGGTCAGCGAGAGCTGCTGACCGCACCCCACTCTGAGATGAGGTGTCAGTGATAGGCAGTGCGTCACTCGTCGCAGAGTGAGAACGGGTCAGCGAGCGCTGCTGACCGCACCCCACTCTGAGATGAGGTGTCCGTGATAGGCAGCCCGTCACTCGTCGCAGAGTGAGAACGGGTCAGCGAGAGCTGCTGACCGCACCCCACTCTGAGATGAGGTGTCAGTGATAGGCAGCCCGTCACTCGTCGCAGAGTGAGAACGGGTCAGCGAGAGCTGCTGACCGCACCCCACTCTGAGATGAGGTGTCAGTGATAGGCAGCCCGTCACTCGTCGCAGAGTGAGAACGGGTCAGCGAGAGCTGCTGACCGCACCCCACTCTGAGATGAGGTGTCAGTGATAGGCAGTGCGTCGCTCGCCGCAGAGTGAGAACGGGTCAGCGAGCGCTGCTGACCGCACCCCACTCTGAGATGAGGTGTCAGTGATAGGCAGTGCGTCACTCGTCGCAGAGTGAGAACGGGTCAGCGAGAGCTGCTGACCGCACCCCACTCTGAGATGAGGTGTCAGTGATAGGCAGTCCGTCACTCGCCGCAGAGTGAGAACGGGTCAGTGAGCGCTGCTGACCGCACCCCACTCTGAGATGAGGTGTCAGTGATAGGCAGTCCGTCACTCGTCGCAGAGTGAGAACGGGTCAGCGAGAGCTGCTGACCGCACCCCACTCTGAGATGAGGTGTCAGTGATAGGCAGTCCGTCACTCGCCGCAGAGTGAGAACGGGTCAGTGAGAGCTGCTGACCGCACCCCACTCTGAGATGAGGTGTCAGTGATAGGCAGTCCGTCACTCGTCGCAGAGTGAGAACGGGTCAGTGAGAGCTGCTGACCGCACCCCACTCTGAGATGAGGTGTCAGTGATAGGCAGTGCGTCACTCGTCGCAGAGTGAGAACGGGTCAGTGAGAGCTGCTGACCGCACCCCACTCTGAGATGAGGTGTCAGTGATAGGCAGTCCGTCACTCGTCGCAGAGTGAGAACGGGTCAGTGAGAGCTGCTGACCGCACCCCACTCTGAGATGAGGTGTCAGTGATAGGCAGTCCGTCACTCGTCGCAGAGTGAGAACGGGTCAGTGAGAGCTGCTGACCGCACCCCACTCTGAGATGAGGTGTCAGTGATAGGCAGTCCGTCACTCGTCGCAGAGTGAGAACGGGTCAGCGAGAGCTGCTGACCGCACCCCACTCTGAGATGAGGTGTCAGTGATAGGCAGTGCGTCACTCGTCGCAGAGTGAGAACGGGTCAGCGAGCGCTGCTGACCGCACCCCACTCTGAGATGAGGTGTCCGTGATAGGCAGCCCGTCACTCGTCGCAGAGTGAGAACGGGTCAGCGAGAGCTGCTGACCGCACCCCACTCTGAGATGAGGTGTCAGTGATAGGCAGCCCGTCACCCGTCGCAGAGTGAGAACGGGTCAGTGAGAGCTGCTGACCGCACCCCACTCTGAGATGAGGTGTCAGTGATAGGCAGTGCGTCACTCGCCGCAGAGTGAGAACGGGTCAGTGAGAGCTGCTGACCGCACCCCACTCTGAGATGAGGTGTCAGTGATAGGCAGTCCGTCACTCGTCGCAGAGTGAGAACGGGTCAGTGAGAGCTGCTGACCGCACCCCACTCTGAGATGAGGTGTCAGTGATAGGCAGCCCGTCACTCGTCGCAGAGTGAGAACGGGTCAGCGAGAGCTGCTGACCGCACCCCACTCTGAGATGAGGTGTCAGTGATAGGCAGTCCGTCACTCGTCGCAGAGTGAGAACGGGTCAGCGAGAGCTGCTGACCGCACCCCACTCTGAGATGAGGTGTCAGTGATAGGCAGCCCGTCACTCGTCGCAGAGTGAGAACGGGTCAGTGAGAGCTGCTGACCGCACCCCACTCTGAGATGAGGTGTCAGTGATAGGCAGTCCGTCGCTCGTCGCAGAGTGAGAACGGGTCAGTGAGAGCTGCTGACCGCACCCCACTCTGAGATGAGGTGTCAGTGATAGGCAGTCCGTCACTCGCCGCAGAGTGAGAACGGGTCAGCGAGCGCTGCTGACCGCACCCCACTCTGAGATGAGGTGTCAGTGATAGGCAGTGCGTCACTCGTCGCAGAGTGAGAACGGGTCCGCGAGAGCTGCTGACCGCACCCCACTCTGAGATGAGGTGTCAGTGATAGGCAGTCCGTCGCTCGTCGCAGAGTGAGAACGGGTCAGCGAGAGCTGCTGACCGCACCCCACTCTGAGATGAGGTGTCAGTGATAGGCAGTCCGTCACTCGTCGCAGAGTGAGAACGGGTCAGTGAGAGCTGCTGACCGCACCCCACTCTGAGATGAGGTGTCAGTGATAGGCAGTCCGTCACTCGTCGCAGAGTGAGAACGGGTCAGCGAGCGCTGCTGACCGCACCCCACTCTGAGATGAGGTGTCAGTGATAGGCAGCGCGTCACTCGCCGCAGAGTGAGAACGGGTCAGCGAGCGCTGCTGACCGCACCCCACTCTGAGATGAGGTGTCAGTGATAGGCAGCCCGTCACTCGTCGCAGAGTGAGAACGGGTCAGCGAGAGCTGCTGACCGCACCCCACTCTGAGATGAGGTGTCAGTGATAGGCAGTCCGTCACTCGTCGCAGAGTGAGAACGGGTCAGCGAGAGCTGCTGACTGCACCCCACTCTGAGATGAGGTGTCAGTGATAGGCAGCCCGTCACTCGTCGCAGAGTGAGAACGGGTCAGTGAGAGCTGCTGACCGCACCCCACTCTGAGATGAGGTGTCAGTGATAGGCAGCGCGTCGCTCGCCGCAGAGTGAGAACGGGTCAGCGAGAGCTGCTGACCGCACCCCACTCTGAGATGAGGTGTCAGTGATAGGCAGTGCGTCGCTCGCCGCAGAGTGAGAACGGGTCAGTGAGAGCTGCTGACCGCACCCCACTCTGAAATGAGGTGTCAGTGATAGGCAGTCCGTCACTCGTCGCAGAGTGAGAACGGGTCAGCGAGCGCTGCTGACCGCACCCCACTCTGAGATGAGGTGTCAGTGATAGGCAGTCCGTCACTCGTCGCAGAGTGAGAACGGGTCAGCGAGCGCTGCTGACCGCACCCCACTCTGAGATGAGGTGTCAGTGATAGGCAGCCCGTCACTCGTCGCAGAGTGAGAACGGGTCAGCGAGAGCTGCTGACCGCACCCCACTCTGAGATGAGGTGTCAGTGATAGGCAGCCCGTCACTCGTCGCAGAGTGAGAACGGGTCAGTGAGCGCTGCTGACCGCACCCCACTCTGAGATGAGGTGTCAGTTATAGGCAGTGCGTCGCTCGCCGCAGAGTGAGAACGGGTCAGTGAGAGCTGCTGACCGCACCCCACTCTGAGATGAGGTGTCAGTGATAGACACTCGGCCTCGGGCACTTCAGGGTTTAAAACCAAAGTGCCCACATGTGAGGTTATCGCTGACACGCCCCCGAGGCTCTTTGCCGATCTGAGGAGGTTACGCCCACAGGAGCAGACCTCTCCAGCCCGGCAGAGTTCAGCTCAGGCTGCCAGGCGCCTGCGCACTTAGCTGATGCTCAGTTCCTGCTGCCTTAACCTGAAAATAATGTCCAAAAGGTGGGAGGACGAGGCCATTCTGACCTTAAGGACGGAAGCTGCTGTTAGTTTGGAAGCTCTCTTTTTAAGGGTAATATTTGTTGGTAAATCACCTTTCCAGTTAGGCCCTTTCCATATTGCTGGTAGACTAAGTTCAATTTGTCCATTGCTTAAGTCAGCAAATGTTTCATTGCTTAGACAATTTTTGAATTGAAGTAAAAATGTCTGCTACCTTTGGACCTTTCAGTTGTGTGCCTATCTGCCTTTGAGTGGCAACTTGTGAATTATTCTGAATTGTTTTGCGCACATTGCGAAAAACATTCAGATGTGAGACAAGGTACCAGTGACTGAAAAAACCTTTTAACTCACATGCGGGACAACAGTGGATGCAATGGTGTGTATAAATATAGCATTGTAGCTGGAAGATGGCTAGGGCAGGAACCAGAATCATCGACACAAAGGACCGACTCGGCAGAAGGGCCAGTGGCTACCAAGAAAACATACACAGAAAAAGCTCACGAACTGGACATTTTCAGATATGTGTGGGGCAATCTTAAAGTGTGAGGCTCCAGGTCAATGGATGGAAAGCCAGTAGGATTGGCAGGTTTCGAGAGGGGGTTTGACTTACTTATGACAAAAATGCCATATCTCTAGCATAGATCTCAATATTAGACTGCGTTAAAGATGTACAGTTTCACCTAATGGTCAAATGATTCAGATGGAATACTCACATTTTATTTTTGATTAAAATGTGCTTAGTTCGCTCCTGGAAACCTTAAAATAGTCAGTCTGGTACAGAAAGTCTGAATAGATAGCTCAAGCTGTTTGCCAATGTGTCAGTAAACTCCTCAATACAAGATTAAAAAGTTGCTCAGTTGTTAAGGACCCATGTCATTTGAAATGGCAAGGACAGAAGCAAGAAGAGAGCAGACTGTTGGAGGGTTAGTACGTCTGCAAATAGAAAACACAATACAGCAGCAGTGTGTGGGTCCGCAAACAGCATCTACCACCATTAGAAATAAAAAACACGGACACCATTTTTAAAGGAGGATTTCCACGCTTAAAGCACTATAATTCCCACGTTGAACAACTGTTTACTTTAAGTACTTGTGAACTACATATAAATGTACTATGTCAAGTCGTATATTTGTGTATTTTTTTAGGATACTTTTTCAGACAAAAAATGCTTTTTTTGATAAATAATTCCTGACAATTCTTATAGGGCGTTAAATTGCTTATTTAGATCATACTTCAATTTAGCAATTGTGGTTTCATGCACAATGGTTTGCTTTTAGGAGGATGAGCTTTATTTTCAATATGATGTCTACATTCACCAAATAATTTATGCTGCTTGCTGTTTGTGAGAAGTTGGCCTGGCATATGCTGTTCACTAGTTATAGTGGGCACCTCGCACCAGTCCAGACAACCCTTATTGATGATAGGTTTAAAGACAACCTTTATTGAAAGCTATCCTAGTGGTAGCTATGGAGAGCAGCCTTCAGGCTAAGTCTTGAAGGAGTGTAAAGCAGCTTGTTTTACCATATTATAATCTCTTGAATTAGTAAATGAAAGGAGAACCACACAAGATATATAAAATATATATTTTTATTTCTAAACACTCACTACTAATCTCTTTATGAGTTTAGAGTCCAAGATACACAATTATACAGTTCTAAAACGACAGTAAATAGCACAATATACAATGGGCCCTAGGGGCGGACCAAACCATATACTAAGAAAGTGGTATGAGAACCACGACTTGACTAGACACAGTGTCTAGAGCATGTAGAATCGCTGGGACCCCAAGGAACCACCCAAGGTAGTGACACAGGAGACCCACAGGGGACGCGTGCAGTGTGAGAACACAGACGCGAGCTCCGTACTATTCTATGGGAAAGTCGCGGTTGGAATTTTAGAAGTTAAGGACACTTAGGAGAGGACTTTGAGCAAACCCCTTTAGACTTAGGGGGTTCTAGTGCCAGCACCCACGGGAGCACCGGAGTACTCGAGTTACCTCATCCAGGGAAGCCGGGTGCATAGGTGTCAAATGGTGTTGGGAATCGTCGTTGATTTCAATGGTGATCTGCTGCAAAGTGCTGCTGCCGGGAAGGAGAAAAGTGTCAGGTGTGATCCAAGCCAGGATCGAAGATCAGAAGAACCTGAAAGTAGAGGGGACAGAGTCTGGGTCACTTGCCAGTGACCAGGGGCATGATAGACGAATGCCCACCGATGTCGGGTGTTTCAGGTGCGAAGAGGTGAAGCTTGACTCTGCAGCCACGAGGACCAGGAGGCGTCGACTATGACCAGGAGCTGGATTCGAACTGTCCCATAAAGGATGTCGAGTGCTGTGGTGTTGGCGCCCGGATTGGACCCAAGAAGCCTTGGCAACAGCAACCCAAGCAGAAAGAGAAAAGATGCTTCGGTGCGGACCAGCAAGGTTTTCAGGACTCCCCAAGAAATGGAGTGTCAGGACACGTCTGGAGCAACCAGGTAAGCCCAATTAAAGTTATAATTGCCTTTACAGAGACCCACGTCAATGGACCAGGGATTGTGAAGGGACCTCAAGAGAAAACACAAAGAGCCAGCTCACGGAACACTCGTGGAGTGCAGGCAGGCAATCTTTGGTGCAAATGTTGCTTGGGGACAGGGCTACAAGTAACCCAAAGCTCAGCTGCAGGAGCTGTTGGAAAGCTGATGCTTCTGCAAAGTGATGCGGTGTCCAGGGGTTCGGGTTGCACGGTCGCTACAAGGGAAAATTTTAGCCAATTACCTAAAGGTCCATCAAAATAAGTTAAATATAGATTCTGTTTTTGATGTGCACTCCATCTTAAAGTTTAAAGATGTTGAAATTTTGAATGAATTTTCCCTTTTTTACGAATCCTTATACTCTTCAGAAACCCAGCCCACGGATCACTCATTAGAGCAATTCTTCTCTGATATCCAGAAACCTCCACAGGCACCTCCAGATTTATCTCAATTAGAATCTGATCTCTCCCAGCAAGAACTTCTCCATGCTCTTCAAAACCTTAAAAAGGACAAAGCACCCGGCCCGGATGGTTTTACTGTTGAATTTTATACACATTTTTCTAAGTTTTTAATACCCAAATTGCACTCACTTATAAGCTTTTTCTCTTCATCAAGTAGTTCCTCTGGTTCCTTTTCAGAAGCGCACATATGTCTTATCCCTAAGGAAGGTAAAGATTCCAAGCACTGTAAAAATTATAGACCTATTTCACTGGTTAATATCGACTATAAAATTCTTTCCAAAGCCTTAGCCATACGCTTGGATTCCTAATTACCAGACCTACTGGGGAAAGAACAATCTGGTTTTGTTAAAGGGCGGGTTATCACGGATAATACACAGCTCTTTTTTGATGTTTTATCCAAATCATCACATCTTAATCATTCCTTAGCGGCAATAGCGTTGGACGCTGAAAAAGCTTTTGACAGGGTTGAATGGAAATATTTATTTTATGCTCTTACATGGCTTGGATTTGGCCCCAATTTCATAAATTTGGTGTCTCTTCTTTATTCTAACCCTCATGCAGCAGTTTGTGCAAATGGTTTAATCTCCCCTTTTTTTAATTTACGTAGAGGGGTGCGCCAAGGTTGTCCTCTTTCTCCTTTTCTTTTTAATTTGGCATTGGAACCATTCTTGTCCAAATAACATCAGAACCCTAGTATTTATGGGTTTCATGCATCAAATGCTCACCTCAAACTTGCAGCATATGCTGATGATATTTTACACTTTATATCCAAACCTGAAGAATCTATTCCCGCTTTTTTAGAGGAGATAAAATCCTATTCTCTCATTTCTGACTATAAATTAAATAATGATAAATGTGAGATACTGCCCTTAGCAAAGTATACTTTCAGATCAGATTTTCTCTCATCCCGATTTAAATGGAGTCCAAAGATCATTAAATATCTAGGCCTACATTTTACATCCTCAATATCAGAGACAGTAACTTTATGTATGAATAAATGTCTCCAAAAGATTTCGGAATTGACTTCTAAATGGCACCCTTTGTATCTGTCATGGTGGGGCCGTTTGGATACAATCAAAATGATGCTATCACCCATAGTTTTAAATACCATTTCGAATATTCCAGTCCCAATCACAAGCAAGTTATTTAAACAAATTAACTCCACTTTATCCTCCTTTTTGTGGTGCAATAAAAAAACCCCGTATGTCTTTGCTAAAATGAATCCGCCCTAAATCAGAAGGAGGAGTTAATTTCCCAGATTTTCAGGCCTATCAGAAAGCATTCTTTTTGCGCCAAGCGTCTCTTTGGTTGCTTGATTCTACAGATGACTCTCCTCTCTGGACCTCAACGGAGCGCTCTTTTTTATTTCCTTACGCATTTCGTGAATATCTCTCTTTCTCACGCAAACCACAATCCATTTCAACTCCTGTAATAAAACACACTTCAAAATTACTTGCTTCATTCCCTCAATCTATTCACGATTCCAGGGATTCTTTTCTTAATTCAACAATTTGGCATAATAAAAAATTGCTGGTACATGGTAAACCTTTTTATTGGAGGGCTTGGAGAACAAGAGGTTTGGTTTGGATACACCAATTATTTTCAGAATCACAATTTATATCTTTTCCGACGCTTAGACAGCTATTTAATCTGCCAATTTCTTTGAACCCTAAATATGCCTTACTCAAACACACTGTATTGGAGGCCTTTTCCCATTTCTCTACTCTGCCCACAACCCCCAATACCTCTGATTCCCCTTCTAAACTCCATGCCTTGTTAGCAACCACACCCAAGGCTTCTACTATTTATAAATATTTGCAAGACACAGCCACCGTTAGACAGAAGACAAAAATTGAAGAGGCATGGGAGCGTGACTTCACCACTTGCTGGTCATTAACTCTTTGGGAGCATAGATGGACCAAACTGCGTACAGCTTCCAGGGCAGCAAATATAACTCAAACACTATTTTTTGTTTACAATAGACTTTTATTTACACCTGCTATTTTATATAAACGTTTCCCATCTAGCACGGATACATGTTGGACTTGCTCTTCCCCTAACGCTGATTTGTTTCATATGTTATTCACATGTTCATATGTACATAGCTTTTGGAAACAAGTATGGTCTCAAATCAATTTAATATATAACACAAATTTTTCCTTTTCTTTTGTACACATTTTCTTGGATAGCCTCTCCTCCATCTGGAATGATGTTTCACTTAATGTCAAGATTATTGATTTGTTATTAGCAATCGCATTTCAACAACTTACTGCCAACTGGAAAGATTTTTCGAAAATCTCATATAGGGCCTGGTGGTACTCTATATGTCATAATCACAGACTAGATACTGCTTTTGTTTACCCACCTTACATGGCCTCTAAACGTGCTGATCTATGGTCGCCTGTCACGATATTTTTCGATATCAGTGCTCAGCATCATTCCCAACCTCGTCCCTCACAACAGGAGGATTCCAAACCTCCTTGAATCCCCAAATGATTCCATTAGTTTCGCTCTAATATTTAACATATATCTATGTCTTTTTTGATATGCCTTCGTTGTTTCCTCTTTGTATAACTCACCCAATTCTTCTACTCTCTATGTATGGAGCTTGGATTATGATGTTGTACAACTTGTACTGTATATTGTATTGGTCACCAAAAATTCTTTCTCAATAAAATCATTTGAACTTAACAAAAAAAAGAATCACAAGATAGAGCAAACTCTTTCCACTTCGCTGAAAAGGTTCAATTTGAAAAGAAGACTTATACATCTTTCAGTTTTTGAAGTTACCCTCTTCCACCTTCTCAATTATATAGACCTAAAAATATATCATATGTTAAACTATTCGTATTTCACAATCAGAAGTGTGTTTAAATTGGGAATTCATTAAACCTAAGTAGAGATCTGAATTTCAAGTATTGAACATTGGGGACTTTTTTTATGTCACATGACAGGTAACGCAGTTAGGTAGTTTGGTCCTTTAATGAATATCACATCCTGCTCTTTGGTTGCATTTCCTAATCAGATAAACGATATATCCATAATCTTTAATTAAACACATTTAGGTGCCGATTACGATCCGGTAAAAAATTACCCCGTGCGACTCGTATCCGGTCTTTTTACCGTACGAATCGTACAAGTGCCGTGCGAACTGGCAATCACGATTCGCATGGTAAAAAGTCCATACGAACCGCATTGGGAATCATTCCCCACACGTCCTCGGATCGGAAAATGTGTCCGACACGTCCTCGGACGATTTACCGTACAAACGTGAAAAGTCAAGTCCGACCGAGGAATCACGTTCCATCCCGTGCGTCCGAGGTTACAACCGTATGGAAAAAACACCGTCCGCACCGAACTCCTATAGCAACCATGGAGACATGTGCCCGCATACGCGCCCAACACTCCCCCCAGCCCCCGTACGTCCGACACGTACCCCCGTGTATGTACACCCCCACCCGTCTAGGTACACCCCAGTACGTTCGAGTCGTACCCCCACCCCTGTACGTGTCGTACCACCGTGTACCCACACCCCAGTACGTTCGAGTCCTACCACCACCCCTGTACGTGTCGAACCCCCACCCGTGTATGTACACCCCAGTACGTTCGAGTCTTACCCACACCCCTGTACGTGTCGTACCATCGTGTACCCACACCCCAGTACGGTCGAGTCGTACCCCCACCCCTGTACGTGTCGTACCATCGTGTACCTACACCACCGTCTATGTACACCCCAGTACGTTCGAGTCGTACCCCCACCCCTGTACGTGTCGTACCACCGTGTACCCACACCCCAGTACGTTTGAGTCCTACCCCCACCCCTGTACGTGTCGTACCACCGTGTACCCACACCCCAGTACGTTCGAGTCCTACCCCCACCCCTGTACGTGTCGTACCATCGTGTACCCACACCCCAGTACGGTCGAGTCCTACCCCCACCCCTGTACGTGTCGTACCATCGTGTACCCACACCCCAGTACGGTCGAGTCCTACCCCCACCCCTGTACGTGTCGTACCATCGTGTACCCACACCCCAGTACGGTCGAGTCCTACCCCCACCCCTGTACGTGTCGTACCATCGTGTACCCACACCCCAGTACGGTCGAGTCGTACCCCCACCCCTGTACGTGTCGTACCATCGTGTACCTACACCACCGTCTATGTACACCCCAGTACGTTCGAGTCGTACCCCCACCCCTGTACGTGTCGTACCACCGTGTACCCACACCCCAGTACGTTCCAGTCCTACCCCCACCCCTGTACGTGTCGTACCACCGTGTACCCACACCCCAGTACGTTCGAGTCCTACCCCCACCCCTGTACGTGTCGTACCATCGTGTACCGACACCCCAGTACGGTCGAGTCCTACCCCCACCCCTGTACGTGTCGTACCATCGTGTACCCAAACCCCAGTACGGTCGAGTCCTACCCCCACCCCTGTACGTGTCGTACCATCGTGTACCTACACCACCGTCTATGTACACCCCAGTATGTTCGAGTCGTACCCCCACCCCTGTACGTGTCGTACCATCGTGTACCCACACCCCAGTACGGTCGAGTCGTACCCCCACCCCTGTACATGTCGTACCATCGTGTACCTACACCACCGTCTATGTACACCCCAGTACGTTCGAGTCGTACCCCCACCCCTGTACGTGTCATACCACCGTGTACCCACACCCCAGTACGTTCGAGTCCTACCCCCACCCCTGTACGTGTCGAACCCCCACCCGTGTATGTACACCCCAGTACGTTCGAGTCCTACCCACACCCCTGTACGTGTCGTACCATCGTGTACCCACACCCCAGTACGTTCGAGTCCTACCCTCACCCCTGTATGTGTCGTACCACCGTGTACCCACACCCCAGTACGTTCGAGTCCTACCCCCACCCCTGTACGTGTCGAACCCCCACCCGTGTATGTACACCCCAGTACGTTCGAGTCCTACCCCCACCCCTGTATGTGTCGAACCCCACCCGTGTATGTACACCCCAGTACGTTCGAGTCCTACCCCCACCCCTGTACGTGTCGTACCACCGTGTACCCACACCCCAGTACGTTCGAGTCCTACCCCCACCCCTGTACGTGTCGTACCATCGTGTACCCACACCCCAGTACGGTCGAGTCCTACCCCCACCCCTGTACGTGTCGTACCATCGTGTACCCACACCCCAGTACGGTCGAGTCGTACCCCCACCCCTGTACGTGTCGTACCATTGTGTACCTACACCACCGTCTATGTACACCCCAGTACGTTCGAGTCGTACCCCCACCCCTGTACGTGTCGTACCACCGTGTACCCACACCCCAGTACGTTCGAGTCCTACCCCCACCCCTGTACGTGTCGTACCACCGTGTACCCACACCCCAGTACGTTCGAGTCCTACCCCCACCCCTGTACGTGTCGTACCATCGTGTACCCACACCCCAGTACGTTCGAGTCCTACCCCCACCCCTGTACGTGTCGTACCACCGTGTACCCACACCCCAGTACGGTCGAGTCCTACCCCCACCCCTGTACGTGTCGTACCATCGTGTACCCACACCCCAGTACGGTCGAGTCGTACCCCCACCCCTATACGTGTCATACCACCGTGTACCCACACCCCAGTACGGTCGAGTCCTACCCCCACCCCTGTACGTGTCGTACCATCGTGTACCCACACCCCAGTACGGTCGAGTCGTACCCCCACCCCTGTACGTGTCGTACCACCGTGTACCCACACCCCAGTACGTTTGAGTCCTACCCCCACCCCTGTACGTGTCGTACCACCGTGTACCCACACCCCAGTACGTTCGAGTCCTACCCCCACCCCTGTACGTGTCGTACCATCGTGTACCCACACCCCAGTACGGTCGAGTCCTACCCCCACCCCTGTACGTGTCGTACCATCGTGTACCCACACCCCAGTACGGTCGAGTCCTACCCCCACCCCTGTACGTGTCGTACCATCGTGTACCCACACCCCAGTACGGTCGAGTCCTACCCCCACCCCTGTACGTGTCGTACCATCGTGTACCCACACCCCAGTACGGTCGAGTCGTACCCCCACCCCTGTACGTGTCGTACCATCGTGTACCTACACCACCGTCTATGTACACCCCAGTACGTTCGAGTCGTACCCCCACCCCTGTACGTGTCGTACCACCGTGTACCCACACCCCAGTACGTTCCAGTCCTACCCCCACCCCTGTACGTGTCGTACCACCGTGTACCCACACCCCAGTACGTTCGAGTCCTACCCCCACCCCTGTACGTGTCGTACCATCGTGTACCGACACCCCAGTACGGTCGAGTCCTACCCCCACCCCTGTACGTGTCGTACCATCGTGTACCCAAACCCCAGTACGGTCGAGTCCTACCCCCACCCCTGTACGTGTCGTACCATCGTGTACCTACACCACCGTCTATGTACACCCCAGTATGTTCGAGTCGTACCCCCACCCCTGTACGTGTCGTACCATCGTGTACCCACACCCCAGTACGGTCGAGTCGTACCCCCACCCCTGTACATGTCGTACCATCGTGTACCTACACCACCGTCTATGTACACCCCAGTACGTTCGAGTCGTACCCCCACCCCTGTACGTGTCATACCACCGTGTACCCACACCCCAGTACGTTCGAGTCCTACCCCCACCCCTGTACGTGTCGAACCCCCACCCGTGTATGTACACCCCAGTACGTTCGAGTCCTACCCACACCCCTGTACGTGTCGTACCATCGTGTACCCACACCCCAGTACGTTCGAGTCCTACCCTCACCCCTGTATGTGTCGTACCACCGTGTACCCACACCCCAGTACGTTCGAGTCCTACCCCCACCCCTGTACGTGTCGAACCCCCACCCGTGTATGTACACCCCAGTACGTTCGAGTCCTACCCCCACCCCTGTATGTGTCGAACCCCACCCGTGTATGTACACCCCAGTACGTTCGAGTCCTACCCCCACCCCTGTACGTGTCGTACCACCGTGTACCCACACCCCAGTACGTTCGAGTCCTACCCCCACCCCTGTACGTGTCGTACCATCGTGTACCCACACCCCAGTACGGTCGAGTCCTACCCCCACCCCTGTACGTGTCGTACCATCGTGTACCCACACCCCAGTACGGTCGAGTCGTACCCCCACCCCTGTACGTGTCGTACCATTGTGTACCTACACCACCGTCTATGTACACCCCAGTACGTTCGAGTCGTACCCCCACCCCTGTACGTGTCGTACCACCGTGTACCCACACCCCAGTACGTTCGAGTCCTACCCCCACCCCTGTACGTGTCGTACCACCGTGTACCCACACCCCAGTACGTTCGAGTCCTACCCCCACCCCTGTACGTGTCGTACCATCGTGTACCCACACCCCAGTACGTTCGAGTCCTACCCCCACCCCTGTACGTGTCGTACCACCGTGTACCCACACCCCAGTACGGTCGAGTCCTACCCCCACCCCTGTACGTGTCGTACCATCGTGTACCCACACCCCAGTACGGTCGAGTCGTACCCCCACCCCTATACGTGTCATACCACCGTGTACCCACACCCCAGTACGGTCGAGTCCTACCCCCACCCCTGTACGTGTCGTACCATCGTGTACCCACACCCCAGTACGGTCGAGTCGTACCCCCACCCCTGTACGTGTCATACCATCGTGTACCCACACCCCAGTACGTTCGAGTCCTACCCCCACCCCTGTACGTGTCGAACCCCCACCCGTGCATGTACACCCCAGTACGTTCGAGTCCTACCCCCACCCCTGTACGTGTCGAACCCCCACCCGTGTATGTACACTCCAGTACGTTCGAGTCCTACCCCCACCCCTGTACGTGTCGTACCACCGTGTACCCACACCCCAGTACGTTCGAGTCCTACCCCCACCCCTGTACGTGTCGTACCATCGTGTACCCACACCCCAGTACGGTCGAGTCCTACCCCCACCCCTGTACGTGTCGTACCACCGTGTACCTACACCCCAGTACGTTCGAGTCGTACCCCCACCCCTGTACGTGTCTTACCACCGTGTACCCACACCCCAGTACGTTCCGGTCCTACCCCCAACACAACCTCCGAAGTACGGAGCGCACCCCAGGCCCCAACATCACAACCGCATGTACGAGTCGTACCAACCCACACACAAGGACAGCACCGTACAACCAAATGGCCCATGTACACACCGTACACACGCTCAAAACGCACGTACGCAACCAGGCCAAAACTAAACAACACAAGAATACACCATACGAATGGCACAAAGCCACTAAACATGGCCAACAAACACTACAAAAACACCTTCACTGACCTGCAACTGCCAAAGACAAACAGAGGCCCAAAACACCACCACTACTTATAACACACCCACCCAAATTTCAAACACTGCCACACCCACCCATGGACCAATAAAAAGGGCCCACACACACAAACCATGAGCCTTTGCAACAGACTCACTGCTGCCAGACACCACAGCACCATACTACAAGCTTCACCACACCTTACACTTGCACACCTTCACACAACCACCTTCACAAACACACCCTCATCACATTCTCACACACACACACCCACAACCATCCACACCCCCCCAACATCCACACACCCCCCCACCATCCACACCCACACCCCTCACCATGCCCACTACCAAGAATCCAAAGTTCAGTAACCGAGAGTTGGAGGTCCTTGTTGATCAAATCCTCAGAGTCGAGCCACAGATCTTTGGAACATTGGTCAGAAACACCAGCCTGGCAGCAAAAACAGCCATGTGGCAGACCATCGTCGATGCTGTGAATGCTGTTGCGTACACCAGAACGACCAGGTAGGAATGCCAGAACAGGTGGTACGATCTGCGGAGGAGGGTCCGAGCCAAGAGGCAGGAGGAACACGACCAGGCCAACGCCACCGGAGGAGGGCCTCCCGCAGACCCGTACAGTACCAGCCCTGGGAGGAGAGGGTGATGGCCATACTGCCGGTGGAGGCAGTCGAAGGATTAGAAGGACTCCGAGACCCGGGTGAGTACACAAACAACGCACCTCACATGGGGGGAACGGCATCCACAACCAAAATCACTAACAGGCACGCAACCACCACAAGCCATCGCATGACACAACCACACTCCATGAGCACGCACATGCCACTGCTGCCACCATGCCCCATGCACCCAGCTGGACAATGTCAAGTCACAGGCCACAGAAGACAACAACACATGACACGGTAACCCGGATGGCGGGAGGCTGGGCCCCAAAAATCACATAGTGCGACTCCGAAGCAGACAACAATGCCCTCTGCCCATATGGCCTAGGTCACAGCCAGACAAACAGTGTGTCCCAACACAGGAATAACTTGCCAGCAAATGGCGGACGCCTTGCATCAACACATGGGGGTGAAGGCACTGTTTTGCACATGACAGCAGCTAATGAACAGCCAACATTGTGAAAGAGTGGCAGCACACACCACCACAGCAGCAGCGCACAGACACACATCACACCCAATGGGTGCCTGGAGATCAGAAACAAACTCACATCAACAAGCCAAGGGCCACTCAAAGATCTGCTAACAGTGTGTGCCCAGGAAGCTGGGCTGAGGTGACAGAGGGTGACACACGGAGGGAGGGAGAGGGGGACAGAGAGGGAGGGAGAGGGGGACAGAGAGGGAGGGAGAGGGGGACAGAGAGGGAGGGAGACGGACAGAGGGAGGAGGCTGACACACGGAGGGAGGGAGAGGGGGACAGAGAGGGAGCGAGACACAGGGAGAGCAAATCAGCCGTGTGGCGTGTGCGAATGTCTGCTCGTCAGCAGGTAGACTGCGTGCATGTAGACAAGGGTGGCCAGTGCCAGAACCCCCCCTCTTCACCATGGCAAAACACAGGGCCATGTCACAACCTGTTCACGAGCACAACGACAGCTACCTGGATCATATAAGTGTGTGGATCCACTCCATGTGCACATGTACAGTGCTACACGGAAGGCGCCAATGCATGGCTCGCAACACCTGCCCACTCCACTGCTGACTGCAGTCACACTTGACGCAGCAAGTAAGACTGTGCCACACATAGTTAAAGGGGCCAAAGTGGTGCCCAAGGGACACACCCATGCACAAGTGCACTGTGAGTGGAATGCAAGACAGATCCTAATTCCAAGAGGAAATGTGCCAACTTTGAAACTGATGAAACATGGATGTTGCATGGCCCAAAATTAACATTGTCTCTCTCACACACAGGTCAACGTCGTGGTGCACCCCCCAACACAGGGGGGGAAGACTCACAGGACCTGGATCTGCAGGAGCCCGATCCCACCGGCAGCGACCACTCTCACCACTCTGTGGACGACCCCGACCGACCTGGCTCCTCTGGTGTCCAACCACCTGCAGCACCTGCTTCAGGTACAACTGTGCCAACCACCACCCCCACTCCTGCCACACCCCAGGAGACACCCAGGATCCCTGCCCCAACACCACAATGCAGCCAGGCTGGCCAGGAGGGACACGGTGTCCCGGGCACCCAGGAGGAGGCAGGCGACAACGCCAATGCCACCCCTCAGGGGTCCCGGAGACCCGATGTGCCCACAAGGGCAGGCCAGGCGCAAGTGGGCAGGGGTGGTGGGAGTGGAGGACGGCGGAGGCGCGAGCCTGACCAGTTGGCTGGGGATCCGGTATTTGCCCATGTCCGTAACATCCTGGACTCATACCGGCAGGACACCACGGGCATGGCCCAGGTTGTGTCCGTCCTCGAGGGGATCAAGGCCCAGCAGGCCCAGCAACATGCGGAGCTACATGCCTGTCTACTGGTACACCAACGGAGGATGGAGGACAGACAGGCTGAGCAAGTGACGGCATTCCAGGGGATTCACGCTACACTCCGTCGGATGGCCGACAACATGGCCGACCCTCCCTGTGCCAGAAGGCGGAGAACATCACCACCCACAGGGAGGGATCAGGAGGAGGAGGAGGAAACATCCGACGGAGCATCCCAGACATCGTCACGGCCTGCTGCTGAGGTTCCCCACAGGAGGCCGGGTCGTCCACGGAAAGGACCGTGAGGGTCGGCGCTACATCACCATCTCCCAGGACACCTGGCCTGGCACCTGGCCCACTGGAGCAACAGCATCACAGCATCAAGAGACATTCTCTGCCACATGGCCCTGCTGGTCACTGGCTGACCAATGTTGACAAAGACTGTGGCATGGACTCTGAGGATTTCCAATGGCAAGGACACCAACTCCCCTACTGAACTTTGGATTCCAAAATCCCGGAAAGACCCTCACTTTGTCCCCCCCAACCCCCCTCCAAATAATAAATCACACTATGAAGAGTAGATGCCTGCTGGTAGCATTATTACCTAACATGTGTCTTGTAAAGTCAAAACATGCCTGAGTCATCTTTTGTCTTCAACCATCCACACCCTGGGGCCTGAGTCTGGCACAGGACACATGGGTCACAGTGTATTAGGCAAGACAGACATGGAGCACCATACACACCCGTGATGGGCCCAACCAGCTGAGGGGGTTGCCGAACAACCGTGCTGACACACACATTGAGTACAGCAACAGTCATGCGCAGAGGTCAGGGATCCAGTCCAGTGTCCTGGGGGGCACCCAGGTATGTGTAGACAGGTGGCAGAACCATGTCCTGCAAGCTTGAGTCCGGTGGATGCAGAGAATGGGGGCCTGGCCAACGTTGGATGCATGGGGATGGCACATGTCACAATACCCACACAGTCATGGACATCATGCCCAATACACAGTCTCAGCCCACACACACAGCTTGCATCTTGCCACTCGACACATTGACACATAGCCACAATCAGGGAATACCATGCCAGACATGCAGGATGCACCGTGGCAACACACCAGCATTGACTGAGAAGAGGCACCTTGGAGGCATAGGGACACCTTTATTAGTCATGTATTCGGGATTGCAGAGGCAACTCGAAGTACACATGAACACGTCATGTGGAGTAACATGTGGGTCCAACACTGGCACCCCCCTTCAGCAGCACACATGCGTGTTCGCCATGGAACTGGCACACAAGCGTCGGCTAACAGCTAAATACCCACAGCTGCACACGGAGAGCCTGCCATACACCATAGATCCGCTGATGTCGAAGTCCCACACCATGTCAAGCCAATGCTAACCGTATGTGTCCGAGGGCAGGGTTACACACATTGATGCCATCATCACAATCCCCTATCCCATCACTGATGACTGTCAACCAGGCAGACCATCTATTCAGGTGTACACAGCTGCATGTCGTGTCCCATGGGGATGCGACATGGCTGCAGAGGAACCAAACACCGACAGGGGCAGTGTGCACACATCGTGAACAACTGCCACACCCAATACACCCCAGATGCATCCCTTACCCCATGGAGACTTCCAAACGTGTCCGTGCCTGTAACGCTGAGTCAGCCCACGATGTCATGTCCATGAGGAATAGCAGTGCCACAACAATGCAACCAGCAGACGGCATGCGCAGGTACCTGGGGAAGAGAGACACGCAAGAAGTCAGCCACAAAAAGCACAGCCACTTGCATGTGCATTTACTCGACACATGTATGGATGACAACATGCTAGGTCACAATTATGACTGGGGAAGTACAACCATCACTGGCACCATCACTCCAGTGACACACCCACACACACCTCTGACTCACGTGCCATACATGCAGGTGGAGACACACATCACAACGCATGCCACACGGGGACCAATGCGTGCACACTCAGACACTGGTACTCACCACTAAGCAAAGAAGTCGCGTATGAGCCGAGTCCGGATGTCCTCTTGCGGCTCCACATCCTCCACATCACTAGCCCCATTGCCAAGCCCTTCGTCCTCCACGGGTGGATGGTCCTCGTCATGTTGATTCAGGATGAGTGGCACAGCTCTTTCAACTGCCATGTTGTGCAGCATGCAGCAGACCATGAAGATCTTGCAGACCTTCGCCGGGGCATATGGGAGTGCGCCGCCGGTCTTGTGGAGGCACCTGAATCGGCTCTTCAGCATGCCAAACGTCCTCTCTATCACTCGCCTTGTCCGGCCATGGGCGGTGTTGTAGCGGAGCTGGGCTGGCGTGATGGGGTTGCGGAGAGGTGTCAGCAGCCAAGGCATGTTGGGATACCCAGCGTCCCCTACATGGGAAGCACATGGTCATCGTTAGAAGTGGTGAAGCGGTCGTGCTGGTAGGCTATACAGAATACAGGACAGACAGACTGTACCCACCAACAACACATGCCCGTTCGTTGCGCAGCTGCATCATCATATCAGGCATCCCGCTACGCCTCATGATGTAGGCATCGTGTGCTGATCCTGGAAAACGAGCACAGACATGTGAAATCACCATGTTGGACTGACACACCACAAGGGCATTGATGGAGTGGTAGTGCTTCCGATTGCGGTACGCCACCTCCCGTGCGTGTGGTGGTACCAAAGCTACATGTGTCCCATCTATGGACCCAATGACATGGGGCATCCCTCCCAGGGCATAGAATCCACGCTTGACCTCAGTCATCTGTTCAGGGGTTGGGAACTTGATGAAGTCATCCAGGTGAATCAACATGGCCTCTAAGAAATCATGCAGCACACCGCTGAACGTGCTCTGGGACATGCCACCAACATGAGCTATGGTATTTTGAAAGGTACCCGTGGCAAGAAAATGTAGGGCAGCCATTACCTTCAGCTGGGGTATCAGTGCCGTGGGATACCTGTGCTGCGGTTGCAGGTGTGGTGCCAGTCTCGCCGTCAACTCCAGAATCAGCGGTTGGGTGAAGCGGTAGAGCCGGATGCTGTCATTCTCCTGCATGGCAGCCAAGTCTGGAATTCTTCGGGCAAGAGGCGGCGCTCTGCAGTAATTTGGAAGTGACAAGGAAGAGTGAGTGCACTACGACAACAACTCATGTGTACTGAGCACATGTTAATCTGTCAATACACACATGCTACATAGGGAGTCAGGTATGTGCTACATGGCCAGGACACGTATGGATGCAAGGTGACACTCCTTCCAAGACCCAGCTACACACGGAGATTGAGAACCTCCCCATGCCACGCCATGGGAATAGCTGTGTCCCAGTGCAAGTGAACAGCCAGACGCAACACAGGAGTGACATACGCCCACACATCAGCAGCAGTAGGATGCCGATTGCAGAGACTGGTAGCGGAACACTGGAGCCACAGGTCACATGACATTACACTAGGACAGCCCACACACCTTGCCATGAAGGTGCACATGTCATGACTCACCACACATTCCTTGTGAGGATGCTGACATGTCCTTGTCACGCTACTCCGTGTCCCATGCATACATGTGCACCTCACATCCGATACCACATGTGGCATGGTGTGCGGAACAGTGTGCACTGACAATCTACACACAGACACATGTTGGTTGCTGCAACGGCTGCAGCTTTTGAGGGTGCTCCAACATCAACCTGATGGGAAGCCCCCACACATACATGACATAGTCACATTGTGCACCGTGGGTAGTGACAAGTCAGGTGTCATAACCCCTGTACCGGGCATCAGGGGACACTTCCGTGTGTTGGTGTCCGTGCCATGCCAGTGACGCTCACCCCAAGTGCGCAGTACGACATGCACACATGTCAAAGGAGTCAAGGGCATGCCTGGCACACATCGCACCATCACACAGTACATCTGTACACATCTCATCATACATCTGGTGCCTTCTCGACTCAAGAGTAATGTTCCACATCACAGGCCGTCACACCTGTGCCCCACACATGTAGTGATGCACAGACGAAGCCTCGATGTCAATTAATGGACAAGTATGTCCGCCCTATCCCTACCTGTGTGCCGCCTGTCACCACTGTGATGTGTGAAAACCGCTGTACTGCTGCCAAGAGGGCCTGTGTACGTTCCCATATCACTATGGGAGTGCTGCCGTATGTGTAGCCATCGTGATGGCGAGCGTACAGGCATTTGTACGGTCCGTACCACTACGAGTACGCATACGCCAGGACACCCATAGTGATAGTGAGCGTACATGCGGGCGTACGGACCTACCACTATGGGTGTTCTTGCGTATGCGTACTCGTAGTGGTATGGGCCGTACACACGCATGTACGCTCCCTATCACTACGAGTACGCATACGCGAGGACACCCATAGTGGAACGGGCCGTACACACACATGTACGCTCCCTATCACTATGGGTGTCCTCGCGTATGCGTACTCGTAGTGGTACGGCCCGTACACACGCCTGTACGCTCCCTATCACTACGAGTACGCATACGCGAGGACACCCATAGTGGTACGGGCCGTACACACACATGTACGCTCCCTATCACTATGGGTGTCCTCGCGTATGCGTACTCGTAGTGGTACGGGCCGTACACACGCCTGTACGCTCCCTATCACTATGAGTACGCATACGCGAGGACACCCATAGTGGTACGGGCCGTACACACACATGTACGCTCCCTATCACTATGGGTGTCCTCGCGTATGCGTACTCGTAGTGGTACGGGCTGTACACATGCCTGTACGCTCCCTATCATTACGAGTACACATACGCGAGGACACCCATAGTGATAGGGAGCGTACAGGCGTGTGTACGGCCCGTACCACTACGAGTACGCATACGCGAGGCCACCCATAGTTAAAGTGAACGTAGTCACGCGTGTACGGGCTGTTGCAATGCATTTGGGGTGCCCTAGGGCCCCGGAACGCACCGTACCTGTGTGTGAAGCTCCACATTACATAGGGGACACATGAGGGACAAGTATTAAGGCCTACATGCATGCTGGTTGTCATGGAGACCAAGTTCTAAATTCGAATTTCTTCTGGAAGGTGAACAGCAGAAGTCAGTTGGAATTAATCTACTTTGTTGCAATGTGTTTGTGGAGCTGACATCATGCAGGAGAATGAAACCGATAGAGTACACACAGACTGCTAGGTTTGAAGGGATTGGTGGAAACATAGGATGCAAATGTGAGTGACCAATCACTCTGTACTCCTGTGCATGAGACAGGGCAGAAAGGCACATATAAGGCAGCCAGGTCCCAATGTGGAAATATGGATTTTTCTGATCAGTTATGTCCCCTATCTTGGACCCCAACGGTTCCATGTATGAATCACAAGTACATGTATGTTCCCTCCAGTTCTAGTTATGAAGACGCAAACACATGTGCGTCCACCGCCAACATGTCCTTTGTCAGATCCGCCATGAATAGGCCGGATATTCCATTCTTAAGTATGAAAGGCCACCGGCTTTATATGGTTCACTTATGCCATTTTACAGTCCAGGCAAGTAGGCCCTGATTCTGTCATCGAACTCTTCTTGCCTTCTGCCTCTGAAAGCTCCAGTCTGAGCCTGCAACTGTGACCATGAACTTTGCCTCATTCTCTGCGCGGCTCACGAAGCCTGACATAAGCCTGCTGCCTGCCAAAACCTGTATTTCACCTTCGAAATTATCTGCTCCGTTCCCTGCCCGATGCATTCCTGTCTAGTAGTTTAAGTAAACATTCTTCCAGCTACCGAGCAAAGGCTCGGCTTCTCTGTCCTCATGCAAGTAATTCATAGCCCTGTTACCATGGAAGGTTTCTGCCCCTTGCATCTCATATAGACACTTAGACACTTAGACGCTTGTGCACGCACACACAGTCAGTATAGAATAGATTTTGTCCAAGAGACTTCCCTTTGTGGATAACATAGTTCTTTAAACATGGGATGTTAGATATGATTTGGGATTAGGTTGACTTGACCCTCCAGACTTCTTGTCTCCACATGTAGAGCTAAATGTCAAGTCCCCTTCACCCCCTAGTTGCACGTCAATCACACGTCATGCTGCTGCGCACGCATCTATGCCAAGTATAATCTTATAGATCCACCTATATATGACATCATAACCAATTATGTTCCTTTTTACTCCTCATTACGCCCATTTTCGGTTACGCAGGTGAATCGTCATCTTCCTTATCAATTGTTACGCCTACCGCATTCGCTTCATTGTATTGTATGTTCTATAAAAGTCATTTCTTGTCAATAATGTATGTACTTCACTTCCTGAACCTTCGTGGTGACGGAACTTGGAGCAACCGATTATAATCGATCATTGGAATAAAGCCCATTCCGAACCTCTAATACCACGGATTCTGCCTCTTATTTACTGAGCTGTTTTATTATGTTTCTGTACCAAATTAAGTCCCGGTAATTAAATTATTTACCACATGAATGGCGCCCGAACAGGGACACTTTCTCATCTCACGCGCCGGCGGTGAGTTGCAGGCCCGGTCTCCTGCCACAGCTGGACGGACAATAACGCGTACCAGCAGGATTTCCTGTATCTCCCTCCGGTCAAGCGGGGGCGACTGAGGCTGCGATCAACACCCAGACGAGGCGGTGAGAAGTGCGAAGTATCCCGACCAGAGCCTAGCTGAGAGAGCAAGATCCGAGGTATACAGAGGCCCACCAGTTTCCGAAGTCCCAAGTCGAGTCCAGTCTCCGCAGTGTTCGAGTCGAGTCCAGTCCGGTTCAAGTTCAGTCCAGTTTCCGAGGCCTTCCGTTTCCGAGCTACCCGGTGAGTACCATTACTGGGGAGGCTTTCTGACGTGCACATAGTTTGTGCCGGTCAAGACGGGTTTGGGTACACAAATCCGGTCTGCACTGTTTCAGCAGTGTATCTGTACTGTTTAGCAGTATATCAAGTATATAATTCAGTTAATGTCGAGTATTATGTTTAGTGATTTAAGTTTTCCTTAGATCGTCATCATTATTGATTGTTCAGGTAAATGTTAAATGTTAAATGTTTTAAGTACGTTCTGCATATTGTGGTGTGAATGACTGTTCATTATCGTGGTTACTGTATTAAGTTTTGTTTTAAATCAAGTATCAGATCAGTTCTCAATATGCCGCTCTTTTCAAAATTAAGACAGATCACAACAAGAAAAGGGGTACTCGAAGAAGCCGTTCCTATTCCTCCTAGGGACACTCCAGGGTACTTCATGTATCATAAACATGGCTTAGACGCTATATTATTTCTTGATTTATGGGTAGACTACACCAAGGAATTACCAGAAAGTCAGAGGTGGCCCGCAGCGGGGACCTGGGATGCAGAGTGCATCATGAAAGTCGAGGAAGAGTTATGGAAAAGGAAAGTCAGACAGTCACAGAAAGATGCCGTTGAGTTATGGCGTAAAGAATCTCATAGACGTACAGAAAAAGCACTCCGACAGGAAGAGAAGAATAAAGAGAGGAGTTCAAATAAAGTTCGAGAAAATCTATTAATTGAGGAAGGTATCCGAGTGAAATCAGAACAAGTAGACAGACAAAGAAATGCCCTTATGAATGGTATGTATCCCCTTCTGGCCGAAGGATTACCTAAGGCTACTCCAGAGATACCGAAAGACTTGCCAACCTCATTATTTCCAATAAAGGTACATCCTAAGGGGCATCCTAGAACCGCAGAAGATGTTTTTCTTTCCTCATATTTAGATGACGCAGCTCCCGAGTATGCTAATTCCGCCCCACATAGACCGCCTGTCAGGGAGGTTCAACGCCAAGATCCGGTACCCGTATCTCTACAGCAACGAGTTCCGGCAAGCACATCTGTTTCTACATCTGTCCCTGCAGATACTTCTATAGCTGTGTCCACACCTATAGTTGCTGTATCGCGTTCAACGAATCCTTTCACGCCCGACACCCCAGATGGGGCTACGGGAGGTACTAGCAACATTTTTTCTACGCCACCCAGAATAAATAAACTTACTTTTCAAGAGTCAGGACATTCACGTACACCCAAACTCATAAATGCCCGCACGCTTAAGGAACTTCTTGTAGATTGTAGATATGACCCTGTGCCCGGCAAAGAGGACGAAATGACCCTGGCATCATTACGTATCAGACGAGCCGCGGTGTATCTAGGGAAGTTACCAGGAATGACTGCGCATCTAGATAATATATATCATTTTGTTCAAACAGGGCGAGATTCTGAATGTATTAACAGAGCTATGGAATATCAGAAAGTGGAGATACAGGGGGAACTGTTACGTTTCCTCATAAATTGTGTGATCAGAAATCAAGACCGACCAGGGGTAGACCCGGAAGCAATGCAAATTCTTACCAGATGGAGTCAGAATATATCAGAAGGAAGACATGATAAGCAGAATTGTATAATAGCCATGTGCCGAAAGATCCGAAAAGAAATAGAACGCCTACACGAAGAAAGATTAGCGGTAGACCAGTTCGAACAAAGCGAGGAAGAAGGATCAGGACTGCCCACAGGACAGTCAGACACTATAGCCTATGTAGGTAGAGGAAGATCTTGTAATAGTAATAGATGTCTTATTGACCCGATACGTCCGATATGTCCAGACAATAACAGGAGTTTCCCAACACCCATAGTCCATATAAGGTCTAACGAGCATTCGTTCCAAGCAGCTGACAAATTATTCCGAGAACGAAGGGGTTATCATTTTCTCGATTCTATGGATGAACAAGAATTAGCCAGGTCAGCTGTCCATTGGGTTGACAGTCCCGGAAAATATAGTGATGATACAGTAGCACGCACATTTTTGAATCTCACCCCAGATGAACAGCGTTTAGCTGGGATTTATATGATTCAACAACTCCTTATACTATATCAGAGTCAGCATTCGGACCCTGGTCCCTTACCTGATATATTGACTGAATTACTCATGAATAGATGGAGAGGTTCAGGTACTAAATTAATTAAAGAAATATTAGAATCAAGAAAGCAATACATTCTTTTTGTATGTTCAGAACATGTTTCACTACCCATTAAGGAAAGAACCACGTATTACATGGACAGACAGAATCCTCTACGAGAAGTACACCCAATAAAGGGCGAGGACAATGAGTTTAAACGCGTATTTGTATACACGCCCATATCAAAAATAGAATTGTTAGAAATGAAGAAAGTGGTACCCAGTCATGACAAAGATCCAGCGGGTTTTCACCGAGAAATTAAAGACATGTTACTCATGGGAGAGTATACCTATCCCGACATTATGACAATATTAAAGGTATTAATGCCTGCTGGCATTTATGAGAAACTCAGGGAAAAAGAGTGGGAGGTAGGAGACCAAAAGATAGAATGGCCAGTATTAGAAGCAGAAGAAAAGGCCCGAACTGCAGGAGCAGGACTTGGGGATAAAACTAAAGCACTACCAGGTTTATTAGTACAGGTACTGCCACGTTTATTAACTACGAAAAGGGAAGATTGGGGTACAATTTCAGCCTGTAAACAGAAGCAAGATGAAGACACTAGTGATTACTATGCCCGATTTGAAAAATGTTTTGGTATAAATAGTGGCATAAAAGCAAGTAGCGAATCATACCCACATCTGTTTGTAACAAAATTAGTAGAAAATGCCCTGCCCCAAGTAAAGAATAGAGTATTAAAATTCGAGAGTACCTGGCAAGGTAACACTCCATCACAAATGTTACAAATGTTACAGTACCATCACAATAGAATTAGAGAGGAACAAGAACATGAACACAGACGCATGAAAGACACAAAAATGAAAATGCTAGTTTCTCAGACAGTTCCAGCTGAAGGACATAAAAAGGGTATGACACATTCCGGTGATTCAGCAGGACCTGTAAAAGGGACATGCAATTATTGTAAAAAGCCAGGTCATTACGTACACGATTGTCCAGTTTTGAAACATAATATCGCCATAGGTAATACAAAAGAAAGACCACGGCCACCTAGACAGGATCAGAATGAACAAGGAGCTCCGCAGCATGCACAGTCCATGCCAGCTCCACCACAGTCTGTACAGTTTGTGCCAGCTGCACCAGCGCTGCCCGTTGCTGCCACACAAACCACGACACGACAACTGTACCAGACCGCACAGTACGACTATCCTGATTACCAACGATACGCATGAACCAGCCTAGAGAGGGAAGTTGACTTACCCCTTATCGAGATCCCTGTAGATCAAGAAGGACCTTATGTACATAGTGAATTGTTAGGCCAAGACAGAAAATTTTTACTCGATACAGGGGCAAGTCGAACGACCATAAAACGTAGTGAAGTTCCAGGGGCACCCCTCTCAGGCTCTCAGAATATTTCCCTTGGTTTTTCAGGAAAACCTATTGTTAATGAAGTGTCACAACCTCTTCCACTTACGATAGGACCTTTGACCCGAACTACCGATTTATTGCTTACTAAATCATGTCCAGAAAATCTGTTAGGAATAAAAACACTGAAAGCTCTAGGAGCCATAATATGTTGTTCTCCGGAAGGAGTAAGATTGTTTTTACGTGATTTTAAAGGTCACTATGTATCTAGAGACATGGATCCTCGACTGCAGACTTTACCTACACATCTATGGGCACAAGGCCCTACTGATGTTGGTTGCATGAATATTACACCATATCGAGTCACATTAAAGGCAGGAGTGGTACTACCACGAATGCGACAATACAAGTTACCCCCAGATGCTGTAGTGGCTTTGCTGCAAATCATTGACGAGCTCATTGCCCAAGGAGTAGTTGTGGAAACAGACTCCAATGTATGTAATTCACCAATAATTCCGATTCTTAAACGAACAGATCCAAAGGCCCTGCCAGTATATCGATTGGTTATTGATCTGCGCGAATTAAACAAGTGCATTGTGCCACAATTCCCTGTGGTCCCTGATATCTCGTCATTATTGACAGCCATTGATTCCGAAGCAACATTCTTTACTGTAATTGATCTTAAAAACGCCTTTTTCAGCGTCCCAATAGATCCGGAAAGCCAATATTTGTTCGGATTTAGTGTAAATGGACGTAGCTTTAAATTCTCACGCGCACCTCAAGGATTTACAGAAAGCCCCAGCATCTATAGCCAAGCACTGAAACGAGAACTTGCCAGTATCCACATGCCAGTTAACACTGCCTTGCTTCAATATGTCGATGATCTGTTGATCACCGCTAGAAGCGAACCCGAATGTGAGAAAGCATCACTGACAGTTTTACAATTTCTAGCTGAAAAGGGACACAAGGTGTCCCCTTCTAAGCTGCAATTCTGTGTCCAGCGAGTTGTTTATCTTGGACACTCGCTGTCCAAGGAGGGAAGGCAGCTTACACCCGACCGCATTCAGTTAATAGCTAACATGCCAATACCTAAGACACAAAAGGAAGTACGGGCTTTCATAGGCCTCACTTCATACTGTAGACAGTGGATCCCTCAATATGCATTTCTAGCAAAATCGCTCATTCAGTTGACAACACAGGAGGCAGCCACATCGACTGTTCTCCCTTGGACTCAGGAACATACACAAGCTTTTGAAAGCCTAAAGAAAGCTTTATGTCAAGCACCTGTTTTAGCAACGCCATGTTACAGAAAACAGTTTACACTCTTTGTTACAGAGCGCGAAGGTACTGCCTTGTCAGTACTCACACAGGAACAAGCAGGAGCACACAAACCATGTGCTTATTTTTCTAGTACATTAGATCAAGTAGCTCAGGCTCTTCCTGCGTGCCTGAAATCAGTGGCAGCGACAGCTTTAGCAATAAGACAAAGCGATGCCATAGTGTTAGGACATCCATTGACAGTTCAAGTACCACATGCAGTAGAGGTTCTTGTAAATAGAACGCAAACACAACACTTGACTATAGCGCGACTTACAGGGTACGAACTTACATTGTTCCAGCCACATATAGAAATCAGACGCTGTAACACATTGAATCCTGCCACACTTTTGCCAGTAATCGGAACAGACCCACTAGCCCATGACTGTATTGAAGTTATTACTATAACGACGAAACCCAGACAAGACTTAACCGATGTCCCATTGTCAGATCCAGACCTGACATTGTATGTAGATGGTTCATGTATGAGAACAAATACAGGAGAGTTAGTGGCTGCTTACGCAGTCACAACAGATACTGAAGTCATTGAAACAAATCATATAAATACTTTGTCAGCTCAAGCCGCAGAGCTCATCGCTCTGACACAAGCCTGTATTCAAGCCACAAGTAAAAAAGTCAACATATACACTGATTCACGTTATGCATTCGGAGTTGTACATGACTTCGGCGTGCTGTGGCGAGAGAGAGGTTATTTAACTTCCCACGGTGCCCACATTCAGCACGGACCCCTCATTCATGCTTTATTAGATGCGATACATCTACCGACTGCAATATCAATTATGAAATGTAAAGCTCATACGAAAGTCACTGATATCATTTCTCAAGGCAATGATCTAGCCGACAGAACAGCTAAACAGACTGCTCAAACACAAACATCCGACATGACAAAGATAATAGTCCCGACGCCGACACATTGTATGACAGTTAAAGATCCTACTTTTGACGTAATTGACATCCAGACACATGCTACACCAGATGAAATAAAGAAATGGACCGAATTAGGAGGGATCCAAACGGATCAAGGATGGATTATGAAGGAAAAGTCTGTGTGGTTCCTTCCTGATTCAATGGTCCAAGTTATAATTAACACTATACATAGTCCAGCACATCTAGGAGAAAAAGCTATGCTAGATAGCATTCAACACATTTGGTTCAATAAACATTTACGAGCAGCAGCCAAACAAAAGGTCCGTACCTGTATGATCTGTTGCCAGTTCAACCCAGGAAAAAGCGTTCCCGTAGAACAGGGTGGATTTCATCCTCCTGATCACCCTTTTGAAGTCCTCCAGATGGATTATATCCAGATGGAATGATGTCGAGGATTCAAATACGTTCTCGTAGTTGTTTGTGCTCTTTCCCGTTGGACGGAGGCATACCCGGTTTCAGATTACACTGCCCCGACTACTGCCAAACAGTTGGTTCGAGAATTCTTCCCACGATACGGTTTACCACGTGTTGTTCACTCAGATAACGGCCAGCCGTTCTCATCCGAATTAATGAAACATGTTTCACTTTTGTTAGGTTATCAGTGGAAATTCCACTGTGTCCGACACCCTGAGGCAGCAGGTCTCGTAGAAAGACATAATCAGACCCTGAAAATTAGATTGTCCAAAATATGCAGGGAGAAAGGTGTCGACTGGGTAGTAGCACTACCAGTTGCACTCTTTTACACAAGAATGGTAGCACACTCTCGAACAGGGCTATCCCCGTATGAAGTGATCTTCGGCAGACCACCAAATATGTGGGGGACGCCTATGCCACGAAAAATAACTGATATTGACTGTAATATGCTGACAGATTACTTAGCTTCCTTGATGTCTGCACTACAATCTTGTCGTTCACAGGTAGCTGCAACCTTTCCCGACAACACTGAGGTGAAACCCCTTGACGTAGTTCCGGGGGACCTCGTTCTTGTGAGGAATTTCGACCGAAAGACTCAGCTGGAGCCCAGGTGGAGATCACCCAAATTGGTCCTGCTCACCACAAGGACAGCCGTGAAGATCGAAGGCAGAAAAGGATGGGTGCATTCAAGTCATATCAAGAAATTTCATGGACTTCCTTCGGATGTGAATAGCCCACCTCGTGTGTCTTCACCCATTGACTCAAAACTACCTTTGGCTGAGGCCAACAGTCAGGAACTTTATAAACTGAAACTCAGGCCTAAACCGTCGGACGATTTGATTGTTTAAGTCCTCTCCAAGGTGAAGCGGTTGAATCTGTCTCCGACATGTATCCCTTAGACCTGAATCATGGAAAATCGCGAAAAATGTTGAAGCGACATGCGTACTGTAAATCATTGCGTAGCCATTGCATAATGACGTTATTAATTTTGTTTTTCTTGAGTCTTTTAATAATTACTGCAAGTATATTGTTGCACATATATTATCCTATTTCTAGACCTGTTTACAATGTTACTGCTGAACATTCTTTTAGTGAATTATCTCCGCTTGAGTTGTCTTATAGATTTGCGCTGCGCAATAATACTTTTATTAGTATGTTACATCACTCCCATCAGGTTAGCAATGCTACAAATTGTTGGATATGTGGCCGACTCCCTCCCTATCAGAATTATAAAGGAATTTTACCTCTCTTTCCATACCCGTTCACACGCAACGGCTCCTGTGGAGCATGGTTTAGTTTAATTAATTCTCTAGATTCGAATTCTGCAGTTTATCAAGATAACTGGGTATGGGGAAATTTGAACTTAATTTTACTTAAGGTCTGCTACCCCAACAAGGAGGGACTTCCCCAGAGAACAGGAACTGATCTAGAAAACGAAGTGTATGGATTAGGTAATTTCACGCTTAATCTTATGATCCTAAATGTCGAATCCGAAGCTACTCCAATTTTGCCCGCTATGTCAATATTTCCAGTAAAGGGTGAACTATGTGTAAGGAAAAATGGTTCCATACATATGGGCCATAGTAAATGCACGACTGTAGTAGAGTTTAGTGATCAAGGCAAGTCCACATTTAGAGCTTCCCGCCATTCCTATTTCATATGTGGTCAGACGGCATATGTACGTTTGCCTCTAGACTGGGACGGTACTTGCTATATTGGATTCCTTTTGCCACCTGTTTTTTTTAGCTCCTCCTGATTATCACAGAAATATTCATTTAGTAAATAGTAGAGTAAGGAGAGATCTCCCAATAGTCGATTACACTGAAACAGCCTGGGAAAAATACACAGATTTCAATAAAGGTCTCTTTCCCTATATAGGTACTGTTACTAATAGTAAGCTGATACGTAGATTAACTAGAACCCTTGAAGCAGTAGTGAATGAAACTATTTCCGCCTTAGGCAATTTAACAGAAGAGCAGTCTGCTATGCGGATTGTTGTGCTTCAAAATCGTCTTGTCCTTGACGTCATCCTGGCTGATAGGGGCGGAGCTTGTAGGGTCATCGGATCAAGCTGTTGCATTTTCATACCAGAAAATTCGCCATCTATATATAAGGCCATAACTCGCCTTCATAAGATTGTAAGCCAGATACACCAGAACCCAGGCACCTGGACTTGGTCCGGTTGGTTTTGGAGTATATTATCTACCTTTGGATGGAAGGTCCTATCTTTCCTAGGTATTGGCCTTCTCATACTATTCAGTTGCTGTCTATGTCTACAATGTGGACCAGCGATCTGTGGTCTGTGTGCCACATCGTGTATTCCACCACCAAGAATTCATTCGTCACGGAAGAAGAAAGAAGAACAAATGATGTTATATGAACAGATCAATGGATTGATGAAGATTGATATCTCTTAACGGGCAAGTAGGGGACAAGGAGGGAATGTGGAAATATGGATTTTTCTGATCAGTTATGTCCCCTATCTTGGACCCCAACGGTTCCATGTATGAATCACAAGTACATGTATGTTCCCTCCAGTTCTAGTTATGAAGACGCAAACACATGTGCGTCCACCGCCAACATGTCCTTTGTCAGATCCGCCATGAATAGGCCGGATATTCCATTCTTAAGTATGAAAGGCCACCGGCTTTATATGGTTCACTTATGCCATTTTACAGTCCAGGCAAGTAGGCCCTGATTCTGTCATCGAACTCTTCTTGCCTTCTGCCTCTGAAAGCTCCAGTCTGAGCCTGCAACTGTGACCATGAACTTTGCCTCATTCTCTGCGCGGCTCACGAAGCCTGACATAAGCCTGCTGCCTGCCAAAACCTGTATTTCACCTTCGAAATTATCTGCTCCGTTCCCTGCCCGATGCATTCCTGTCTAGTAGTTTAAGTAAACATTCTTCCAGCTACCGAGCAAAGGCTCGGCTTCTCTGTCCTCATGCAAGTAATTCATAGCCCTGTTACCATGGAAGGTTTCTGCCCCTTGCATCTCATATAGACACTTAGACACTTAGACGCTTGTGCACGCACACACAGTCAGTATAGAATAGATTTTGTCCAAGAGACTTCCCTTTGTGGATAACATAGTTCTTTAAACATGGGATGTTAGATATGATTTGGGATTAGGTTGACTTGACCCTCCAGACTTCTTGTCTCCACATGTAGAGCTAAATGTCAAGTCCCCTTCACCCCCTAGTTGCACGTCAATCACACGTCATGCTGCTGCGCACGCATCTATGCCAAGTATAATCTTATAGATCCACCTATATATGACATCATAACCAATTATGTTCCTTTTTACTCCTCATTACGCCCATTTTCGGTTACGCAGGTGAATCGTCATCTTCCTTATCAATTGTTACGCCTACCGCATTCGCTTCATTGTATTGTATGTTCTATAAAAGTCATTTCTTGTCAATAATGTATGTACTTCACTTCCTGAACCTTCGTGGTGACGGAACTTGGAGCAACCGATTATAATCGATCATTGGAATAAAGCCCATTCCGAACCTCTAATACCACGGATTCTGCCTCTTATTTACTGAGCTGTTTTATTATGTTTCTGTACCAAATTAAGTCCCGGTAATTAAATTATTTACCACACCATGAGGGAGTACTTGCCTGCACATCTTTGAATTCGTCGAGCCAGCTGCTGCTACTGATTCCCTGGAACCATGTCAAGGGCTGTGGAGAGGACACAGCCATTCACCCTGGAGGAGAACATGGCATTGCTGGATGTGATCCTCCCACAGTACCCCATGCTGTATGGGCGACCAGGGTATCAGGTGAGTGCATAGGCCACTGGCACAGACTGTCCCTATGTTGTGACTGTGACTTCTGCCATTGTGTCCTGGTGTGACACACATGCCATGTACTGTTGGGAGTCCGCATTCCACCCAGTCCACTCCCTCCAAATCCCCTCCCCTCAGCTCTCCTGGCCACATCTCCCCCAAGGACTCCTTCATGGCCGCTCTGTCCCTGAGCCCCACAGTGACACCACCACGCAAGCGGTCAAAGAAGTCCTCGGTCAGGGTGGTTGATTCTCCCCCCCTGTCTACACCCTCCCCCGGTGGCGCTGCGACCCATCCCTCTGACCCCCCCCCTCCTTGGGGCCTGTGGATCCTTCGGGTGCAGGGGAATCCCTGGAGGACCTTGCAAAGGTGTGTAGTGCCATCCTGGCCTCCGCCTTTGGTCCTGCCCCACCCCCTGTGGTGGAGTCCTCCATCCCTGCACCCACAACGCCTCCCCTTTGCCCTGATGTCCCTGCGGTGCCTGTTGCTTCCCCCCCCCATGATGCCCTCACCCCTGTGGAAGACGATGGCATGTAACTGTGCAGGCAAGGTAGGGGACACGCATCCCACTGTGTCCCCCATCCAGCTGAGACTCATTGACTGCCCTATGGGCTTTGTGAATATTGAACTGCCTGCGATCCACGGACATTGTGCTCATGCTGAATAAAGCTTTATTTCTTTTTTCATTATAACACTACTGCTATGCTGGTATTGGTGTTGGTGGGGCTGCTACATGGTTTTGGGTGGTGTTTATGTGTTGGGTGTGTGGGATATGTAGTAGTGTGCTGCTCATTGGGGGGACCCTGGGATCTGTGTGCCATCACAAGGTGTTAGCTAACTTTCTTTGTTCATGTAAGCAGTTACTGCATGGTGCAATTGTCCCAGGGTGTATTCCTTCCTCTGTGTACCCTGATATCTTCCCTGCAGGGTGTTCCCAATGTTTAGCGCAGAGCTGTGTCTACATGAGCTGTGTGTGTGACGGAGCCCTTCTACTTTGGCCATGCATGCAGGGCCATGTCTCCACCTGCAACATTCGTGGCATCCTTGGTGATCACTGTACTTGTGTGTGGAGTCTGTTGACATGAGTTCATGGGGACATGTTCCCTTGTAGGCAGTATGCATGTGGGAACTTCCAGCCTCACACACATGTGTTACACCCCTCCTGTCTCAGGGCACTGCTGGGAGCACTCTGTACCCACCCCTCCTGTCTCAGGGCACTGCTGGGAGGACTCCACACCCACCCCTCCTGTCTCAGGGCACTGCTGGGAAGACTCTGCACACACACCTCCTATTTCTGGATATGTACGCTTGGAACATACACGGTGGGGGTACGCTCCATGCATTCGAGGTGAGGGTACGAGTCTACTTACACTGGTGTGGTGGGGGTATGGTCCGTGCGTCCGCGGGTGAGGGTACGAGTCGTACTTACACTGGTGGGGTGGGGGTAGGCTCCATGCATACGCGGGTGAGGTTACGAGTCGTACTAACACTGGTGGGGTGGGGGTAGGCTCCATGCATACGCGGGTGAGGGTACGAGTCGTACTTACACTGGTGGGGTGGGGGTAGGCTCCATGCATACGCGGGTGAGGGTACGAGTCGTACTTACACTGGTGGGGTGGGGGTAGGCTCCATGCATACGGGGGTGGGGGTACGAGTCGTACTTACACTGGTGGGGGTGGGGGTACGGTCCGTACGTCCGCGGGTGAGGGTACGAGTCGTACTTACACTGGTGTGGTGGGGGTACGGTCCGTATGTCCGCGGGTGAGGGTACGAGTCGTACTTACACTGGTGGGGTGGGGGTAGGCTCCATGCATACGCGGGTGAGGGTACGAGTCGTACTTACACTGGTGTGGTGGGGGTACGGTCCGTACGTCCGCGGGTGAGGGTACGAGTCGTACTTACACTGGTGGGGTGGGGGTAGGCTCCATGCATACGGGGGTGGGGGTACGAGTCGTACTTACACTGGTGGGGGTACGGTCCGTATGTCCGCGGGTACGGGTACGAGTCGTACTTACACTGGTGGGGTGGGTGTACGCTCCATACGTACGCGGGTGGGGGTAGGGTCCGTACATATCCGTCCCCGCGCTATGTGATGCTTGTGCGGGCCGTACCCAGGCCTTTGCCACGTGGGTACGATCCGTCCCGCCATTGTTGGGGTGACGTGGGTGTGGGCGGGGTACGTCTCGTACCCACGCTCTTCAGGCGCGGGTACGGGACGTACCGGTCTGGTTGTGTTGCCGGTTCACGTGGTGACGGACTTCCGTTGTGGCGGTCGCTGGCTTAGCTGGACACGCCCCCACCCCCTCGTAGTGACCAGGGCATGGGTGTCAGGTATGTCCTGGGCATGTGTGGTGTGTGACTTTGGTGGGGGTTTTGTGGCCTGCCCTGGTCCTGCCACCCCCACCCCACCCCACTTTCCCCCCTCCCTTAGTTATTCTGACCTTCTGCGGCGTCTGCGTCGTAACCTGTAGAGGAGGTGGACTGCTATGAGTGCCGGGATGACACGTAGGTTCGGGTCCATGTCTGTCCGTCGCGTACGGGTCCTCCTTGTTTGCGTCGTCCTGTGTGTCCGTCGCGTACTGGTCCTCCTTGATCGCGTCGTCCTGTGTGTCCGTCGCGTACTGGTACTCCTTGATCGCGTCGTCCTGTCGCGTACTGGTCCTCCTTGTTCGCGTCGTCCTGTCTGTCCGTCGCGTACTGGTGGTCCTTGTTCGCGTCGTCCTGCTTTCCCGGCAGTTTTTGGCAGCCGGAAAATATTCACCGTGCGGGATGACGTCGGTGCGAATCGTGATTCCTGGTTCGTGAATGGCAGGCTGCGAGCGTCCCGACGTCAGGTCGGCGCTTTCCCGGATCGCATTGGTAGGTTTATTTTGTTCGGTCGGGCTTTTTTACGAATCGTACGGAAATGGTGTTCCCGTGCGATTCGTAATTCGTTGTTTGTAAAATTTGACGACCGGGTACGCGTCGGACGGAGATTATGCTCCGTCCGACGGTTCGTACCCGGTTTTTACCGGATCGTGATCGGCACCTTAATGTGTGTGTGTAAAATATTAATATTTTTTTGCAAAGTTCCTCATAAATACACAAAGCACTAATCCTTCACTTCACTCTGTACTTTAGCACAAAATCTGTCTTTGTGCAAATTTGCCTGGCGGAACGCATTTAAACAAAAGCACTGCGGACAACAGTAGTTTTGTTGTTCCCATGCATTTGTGGTCATTTTTTTTACCATGAATGGTGTATTTGCGGTAAATGTTTATCAAAAATAGTATGATGGCATGTAAATATGTAAAGTGGCTTAATGGCGTAATTTCTAGAATTTTGTATGACAAGTTTAACAAATAATTCCTGAAATTATACAAATATTGCCTGCATAATTTAACTTGCACCCGGGCATCATATATATAGAGCCTCCAAGCAGATTCCATAAAGAAAGGAGGCCATATGCACTTGAAAACGGAGGAGTAAAAAAGTTTATTGTCAATTCATAGTGGCTGCAGTGAAGTGGGTAACACGATAACAAACAAACAATGTGTTAGTAGTGTTGAAATATAAACATAGTAAAAGTATCAAAATGTCTACCCAATGCGTTTATGACATTGGTCACCATCTTCAACATTTTGGTAAACCAACATAATACAAACTATGTCCAATTCAATCAAAATTACATGAATTCAATCCCAGAGGTTTATGTATAGCTGCAAGTCATAAGTCCTCACCACAAATGAACATGAACAGGGATAGAACATATACAAATATGGACCCGTTTTCCAAATTAAGAGGGGGGTCCTGGGGAGCTAGTTGAAAAGGGGCTGTCAACCTTTGTGTCTTCCCTGTCTCTATGCCAGAAAAACCCAGTGGGGGCTGGTAGGGAACGGTGGGGTGGGGGGGATGGGGAGGGGGTAGAAAATAAAGAAATAGTAAAGAAAACTTACCTGCGGGTCGCGCCACCCGCCACCCTCTCTCCGCTGCCTCTCCTCATTGCAGGAAGCATCTGGGCTCCCAGGCCCTCTAAATTAATCACAGCACTGCAATACATCATTGTGATTGGTTCCCTTAAGTTCCCCTAAGCCAATCACAGCGCTGTATTGCAGCCTTGTGATTGGTCTGAGCACTGTTGTTCGGCTCTCAGACGGGGACAGGGAGCCTGTGCATGTTCCCCACCAGACTGTGTAATGCAGCCTGGAGGGGAACATGCGAAGTGCGCATGAATGTTTAGCCGGCCCGAGATAGCGGGTCAAACATTCATGCACACTTTGAGTGTGCTCACAACTCCTCTCCTGCTCTGGCCAGCCTGCCCCTCCCCACACCTAGGAATGGAAAAAAAATGATAATAACGTTTCGTCATTATAATTTTATTTTTCCTCTGCACTTCTCTTAAAGCAGTGGGGCCACGCTCCTCCGATTTAGCGGAAGAGCCGCCCCTGTAAAAACCAAGGGCAAACGTGATAGATTTCACAGAGACGAAATAGAGGGTCACTCACAGGGAATTGCTCATCTTCTGGGAACCCTTCTGATCAATGCTATGTCTCACAGTCTGAATAGGGCAAAAGAAAGTCACAAAAAATTGGAAGGTGTTTCCTCACCCAGTCCCCTGGGCTTCATGCTTCATCATTGGACAGGCCACATTGACCAGAGAACATTCAAGTCATGAATCCGCTCCCCGTGGTTACAGGGAGTCCTTTTAAGTGTGGGTGTTGGTGGAACTACTATCTTGAAAGTGTGAAAATCCCTAAGCCCAAAGTGTTTCTAATTATTGAGAGTGGGGCAGAGGGATGATTACAACTTATTGAGATGCATAGTACTGTCAATTATCTCTGCATCTAAATGGGTCAACATGTTTCAGCCTATATAACAGCCCTAAAAAGTGCTCCTGACTTTCTTCAGGACCCAGATCCTCACTTTTCTAACTCCTTACAATAATAGTACTTATGCATCCATCAGCCAGCATTCACACTATACATATAAGTACAGTATATGTTCCTCTAGTTTGCCCCTGACGAAATTTGTTAAGGATGGAATCATCCGAGTGTCCGTGAAAGTCCTTTGTATCTGGAAATTGCAATTACTATTGAAGATAAAATTGTTGGATTTAAGGATAACTCTTGGATTGTACTGTGGGACAACCGGTAGGCTTGTGCTGCACCCAACAGCGTATTGCAGATGCCAGATTGTTCTTCCCTAGTGCTTGGCCAGCATTTTTATAAATTATTTTTCTGATTTGTGAATTTTTAATAAGATTTGCGAATCCCAACACAATCTTCACATATTTATGACTAAAATGGTGGTCTTGATAACGTGGACCCTGATCATTTTTAGATATCTAGGGTCCACAAGTCACAAATGATTTGTGAATCCCAAGTCTTAAAAAAAAAATGTATTTGTGAATGAAAGGAGTGGCCCCTTAGCATTCCCTCCACTGAGGCCTGGGGACAAGGTGTTCCTCCCTTGCTACCCTAATATGCTTCTTTTGCATTCCCCTGGCCCTAAAATGCCGGTCACAAGATAAAAATACTTGCATGCCGCAGACTATCAGACTGTTTGGATCTGGCAAACCAGCTTTGGATGCTTGGATCCATATAGGAACAAAAGGCTCCCTCGTCCAATGCAAATCCCTTTTTTTTAATTGCTGGACTCATGAATCCTAAACAGCAGACATATACAAAAGTGTTAACCCTTTTTAGCCCACTTGGGACCTTTTTAAAGCTTGCACTAAACCAAATAAAACACATTTTGTGAATAAAGTTCTACTTTCATACCAAGTTTAGTGTACATCCCTTCAGGTGTTGGGGCTGTGGAACTGAGCAAAATATCCCTTTGGTAGCTAAAACCCTCTTAACTCTTTTCTTGTGAATGGAGCTTCACAAATATACGCATTTCGAAACTTAGATCAGTAAATAGATTACCAATTCCATGCAGTTGTGTAAAAGGGGTCTAAAGTTATAGGCAAAACATACCTTTCCAACATAAACACCTTCTGATCCATAATTACATAGGGGTGATTGCCATTGGGTATATAGATAATATAGCTATAGATATATAGATGCATATAAAGAAAGACATAGAGGTAGATAGAGATAAAATTGATAGAGATTGAGGTATATTTCATAGTTATGGTTAGCGCCACATGAGAACCTAGGCCTTGCATTTGTGTGTGAGTTATGGTTTGCATGGCAGGTGTGCAAGTATGGCTTTTGGAGTTTTCCAGTTTATGTATAATTCAACCTTACTTGTAATTGTAATTTTTAAAGTGAATTTCAGAGGGTTAATTAAACATGCATTAGAGTGTTATGACAAAGCTAATTATAACTTCATATTAACTGTGACATTTTAGATGGAAATGTAAACATATTTAACTGGTGTGTGTGTAGATATATGTGGTGGGTATGTGGTAGGTGTGGTGATGAATGATGATGCCTCTGTATCATGTTACAGTCAAACCCCCTGGTCTACGTGGCCTTTTGCTGTGTTTAGTGGAGGATGACTGCAGGGCCTAACCTCATGCCAGACTCTGCACAAGCATTGCGGCTAACCACAGCTGCATGTAGACTACATTCATGTGCAACAGTAGTTTGTCACAGGCAACTAATCTCTTATGTGGCCATCCACATAAGGAACCAAATAGGAAAAGAATGGATATTTAACGGTGGCAGATTTTAGTAATATTGACGTTTGGAAAAACTGGACAGAGATTGAATGTGGCTTAAGCTGCTTTAAAGACACACTTAAATGGTCTTTCCTTCAAATAAAAAACTTTCTAAAAAATATAGATCCTATTTCACTCTCTGCAAAGTTGGACCTCACCGAGGCTCTCGTGGAATTAACCACACATAGATCTATCAGCGGCTGGTTACTAATTCTTAGAGAGCAAAAGTACAATAGAGTGTATGAAAAGGCTCGAGATAAATGGCAAACCAAAAGAAGGCCTTCAGATTTCAAAGTCAGTTTGGAATAGAATTAATACATTTAACATGAATACAATACCGATTGTGCACACGTTATAAGTAAGATTGCGTATTAGCATGAAATGTCCACAACATTTATAGAACCAAACAACTGTATAAGCAATGGATGACAGGAAACAGGGTTGTGTTCCGTTTTGCAGTTTTATGTTAGATTTTGGAGATCCAACCAGCCAACACGTGTTTCGTCAGAGGGTATAAACCCCAGACTTCTTCAGGGCTGGAGAAAAAGCATACATGAGGTACGTATCACTGACACAATCCTATAACCATATTACAGACATGTCATTTATAGTGACTCATTTGTAGTTATGGTGGGAACAGACACCATGCAAAAAACAGAAATTGCATCCTAAGATTGGATTCAGCCATACCTCTACCGTGATAGTATACAAAAGTCAATGTGAAAACAGAAACAGTGCTATCCAAACAGTTCGGAGAAACAAGAGTTCTAAGTGAAAATATATGATGGACATTCGCAAAGAAAAAGAGAAGTCACGAATTAGGAATTAAAAAGACAACCTGACAAACACCAGGCAGTGATGTGAGAGTCTGCATGCATTAAGTCGCAGATTCTGAGACAAAAGTGAGCCGTAAGTGCGATTAAAGGTGACTATAAGTGTCTAAAAGTATCGACGGTAATTAAGTTTTCAAAGAATATCGACCAGAGAGATGTAATCTATTCACGTCATGTGAGAGTGATGAAAACGTGAAAATCCATTCGTAGGAACGCATGCGGATGGTTTATTGAAAACCCCTACCTTCAATGCGTGTTGTAGGTGTGTTAGACCTATTAATCACAAACAGATTGATGCTAATTACCGAAAAGTATCTAAAGTCAAATACTGATGTGTTCCAACACGCCTGTAAACCAATTGAGGCTTACCTTGGAACCGGTGATAATTCCGACCCGGTAGGTCTGAAGGAAATGTGATTGGTATATGTCCTCTCGAGAGTGTGGCTTCTTCAATATAGTTCGTAATTGCCGCTTTTATCTATATTGCCGACGGTTGAGAAGGGGAGAATGTGCATATATCAGTCGGGAACTAGGCTACCCAATTCTGTGCCTATTTGCGTATGGTTTAAAACAATCCCACGAACAGCTTCTTACCTAAGACGAGTACATCCAGAAAAAAGGTGCTTCCATCCGTAGTGTGGGTGACCGGCGTGTTGTCGAAGTGCGCATATCCGGAAGTGTCTAACCGCGTTATATCCGAAAAGGAGAGACTAGAACGTGTGCGTCAGTGTAACGTGTGTCTCGATCGTGCAACGATCGTGATTTACACTAATGCGCATGCGTCACCAACTAATAATACGTATCCCGATTTTCGTGCCAGGCGGTCGCAATGCTTAACTCGCAGGGTAGCGATTCAAAGATGGTCAATATGCATAAATTTATAGTTTAGATTACATATTGGGCCGAAACGAGACTGGACCATATAAGTCCCTCTGAAAACCGTAAATATTGATCAAATCCTGATCGTGATTGGTGCAAGTGCGCATGCGTAACTAATATGCCACGCATCCTGATTTTTGTCAAGTTGCTCAATTCTAGATTGCAAAGTAAACAAGGAGCAGTATTGTACTTGTAAATACATGAGTAACATACATAAATCAGTTTAAGTAAACACATACAGGAATCTACAAACTAGATGTTCGATAAGACATATATTGACCTCAGTTGCAAATAGAATATATGACTTGTGAGGGCGGAACAGATTAAGCAACATCAGTGACTGTCAATCACTGTTGATCATGTTAAAAGGGTACAGTGTAAAATACGTTAGTTAGCCCGATTGTTATTGGGAACAATCTCCCTCTAGGGATCAGTCCCTTCATAGTGTGGGATGAACCCATAAGAAAAGGTCAAGTCGTTGTCAGAATTCAGCGCAACATAAGAGATAAACATACCTGTCAATACAGGATCGCTAACAGTCATATGAACAAATTATCACTTTGTATGTAGTGATATATCCAAGTTAACTTTAGAGAGTAAGATGAGACAATGGAAATCAATCCTGGTATATGCTAGTTTGATCACTGTTCAAAATTCTGTTACAATAGTAAAACATCTCTTTGTGAGTTGGTACTAGGCTCATGGGATGCAGGCAAAAGGGGTTCTCACTTAATGTACTACAGAAATTCAGTTACCCAGGAAATAGTGCATCTCGCTATCACTGTTAAAACCCAGGTCATGAGTACGCAAACGCATAATCCAGAATGCTTCTAGTCTTCTCAAGTTAAGTTCCCTATTACCCCCTCTGGGGTTTTGTTTGCAGATGTCAATACCGTAGAACTTAAACTTTTTGTTTACACCTTGAGTGGGGCAATCCCATATATGCAGGGCCATCGGATATCTTGCGTCCTTATGTTTCAGAGCCCTGATATGTTCCCCAATTCTTTCCCTCAGACTTCTAATGGTGCTGCCCACATATTTGCCCCCACAAGCGCACTCAAGTACATAGACAACATATTTACTGTTACAGTTTATGTTCTCTCTTATGTCGAAAGTTTTGTTGGGGCCATCAAAAACCCTCTTTTTGTCATCAGCCCATCTACAGGTACCACAACACCCGCATTTAAAGAAACCTATTGATCTTGCAGTTAACCAAGTGTCTTGGGTTGCCTTGTAGGTGTAGCTAGGACTGAGACGAGTTCTAAGTGTTTTGCCTCTACGGTATGTAATCTGTGGTTTGTTATGTACAGATTTGCTGAGAAAACTGTCACTGGTCAGAATATGCCAGTGTTTTTTCATGCTCTTTAGAAGAGCCCCACTGTAGGTGTCATAGTTAGTGATCAGTCTGACCACCGTGTCGGTCCTTTTCACCCCCTTATCCAGGATGGTATTGATCCGATCTGTGTGCCTGATTCTTCTTGCTGCTCTTTGTATAGTGGTTTTCTGATATCCCCTTTGTGTGAATCTGGCACTCATGTCGTGTAGACAGGTGCTGAAATCTATGTCCAAGCTGCAGTTACGTCTGGCCCTGGTGAATTCTCCAAACGGAATCGCATTAATCTGATGTGGTGGATGTGCACTATTGGCGTGTAGAATAGCATTGCACGCCGTGTCTTTCCTATATAGTCTAGTATGTAGGTGGTTGTCTTTGATGAAAATCTCGATGTCTAAAAAGTTGATGCATGTCTTACTTGAGGCCTGTGTGAATTGCATATGAAGGTTGTTCGAGTTCAAATATGTGTGGAAGTCTGATAAAGCCTCTGGAGATCCTGTCCAAATCATCAGACAATCATCGATGTAGCGTCCCCAATACAATATGTGATCCTGGAACCTGCCACCTCCAGGTCCCCATATCCAGTTTTCTTCTAGTACGCCCATGAACAAATTAGCAAAACTTGGGGAAAATTTGGAACCCATGGCAACTCCTTTCCTTTGTCTATACCATTGTGAATTGAATAGAAAGACATTATTGTTAAGAATGACATCCATCATACTGATCAACATCTCCGTGTGTTTCCATAGTGAAGCCGCTCTTCTAAAAAGAAAGGTTTCTAGGGTTTTGATACCCAAATCAAGTTCTATGCTCGTATAGAGCGACACAACATCCATGGTCACTAAGGTCATACCTTCCTCCCATCTGAGATCTGATAGTATGTTCACGATATGTTTAGTATCTCTGATATAAGACGGTAAATTCCTGACAAGTGGAGATAGGAATATATCAACATATTCTGCCAATCTCTCAGTGGGGCCCCCAATACCCGCCACTATAGGTCGACCCGGTGGAAATGCAAGTTGTTTGTGTACCTTGGGTAATGTATAAATGCATGGGTAATTAGGTCTGAACACTTTTAGATAAGTCATTTCCTCTAGGGTAAGAAGACTCTCATTATACCAATTAGTTAGATGCTTGTTAACCAATAACGTTAGGGGACCTATCGGGTTAGAGTGCAGTTTTTCATAGCATGTTGTGTCACTAAGTTGTGTCTGTATTTCCGTGTTGTAATCACATTTGTTCATCACCACTACGTTGCCTCCTTTGTCCGCCTCTCTGATTATCAAATCCCTGTTGGATGCAAGTTCTTTCAAAGCCACCCGTTCACCTTTAGACAGGTTATCTGAGTATCTGATTCTTTTTTTCTGATAGATCTTATCCTCGAATTTATTAAGGTCAGACAGAACCAATTTGTGAAATGTATCAATCGAGTTGTCAGGTGTCAGTGTAGGTGTCCACTTAGATTTGGATCTAAGTCCACTGGTGAGTGAGTAATCTGTTTGTACATCTAACTCCTGTAGGAGTGTTTCCATGTGTTGGGGTGTTTCTTCGGTGTCTGCTAATGAGAGCAATAATTGTGTATTCATTGCATCTTGTATGCAGAAATTTACATTCAAAGACTCTAAAGGTGTGTGCGTAGTATCTTTATTAGGAACAGGGTTCAATTCAAAAAATCTTTTTAATTTCAGATTTCTAATGAATTTATACAAATCCACTTTAGTATTGCAAACATCTCCCTCAATCTTGGGGTTGAAACTTAATCCCTTCTTTAACAGTTTTACCATATCATCATCCAGTGAAAAAGAAGAAAGGTTCATTACACCAATATCATCTATTGTTTCCTGTTCTGTCCTGACCTCAATTTTGTTCGATAGTCCTCTTTGTCTCCCGGCCCTTTGGCCTCTACGGGTTTTTCGTTTGTGAGTTCGCGAGTTGGTGGCAATCTGTTCCCCTTCCTGATTCGCAACATCTCTCGTAAAAAAGAGGAAGAAGAGGGAGTCCCTGCATTTTCTAACTCGCTGTCGCTAGTAATGGGTGTATTCAAAGAGGAAGTGCTTGAGGAGGTAGAAGTAACCCCTTGATTCTTATTCTTCCCTACGTCTTTCCCTGTCTGGAAAAGGAAATCATATTTTCTCGCATACGTGTATACACGTCCATCTCTGTAATCGATCTCATCGCGTTCCAATTTTCTCGCTTTTCTTTCTTTAATTTCATTCTGATGTTTTGTGAGAACGTCATTAAGTATTATATAGTTCTTATCTGTGGCTTCCTTGAGGTCTAGGGCTTGTATTTCTAGTTCTAAAGTCTCAATGTCTTTTTGCAGTTTGATCAATTTCCTGTCTGTGTTTTCTATAAGAATTTTCATAAGTGTTTGGGATTTATCAGTTAAGGTATCTTCCCATTTTGTCAAGAGGTCTTCGTCCAAATCGTCGTATGTGGGGAAGATTTGGGATCTGAGGCCCCTGGGGACCCTATTAAAGCGCAAGTACTGCTTTAATGTGGCGCCATCCCACCATTTCGAATTTTCGGATTTTTTAAGCCTTTCTAACCTTACAAATTTGTCACGTAAGCCTTCCTTACGTGTTGGCGCATCAGTCCTGGCACTTGCTGCCACTGATTGACCCTTGGCCAGATTGTCGAAGAGTTCCTCGGCAATCTTGTCTCTGTCGCTAGTCATAATGTAATCACGTGGATGCTGCTCCAACCTGACTTCTGACAATTTGAACAAACAGGGGGTGTTATTAATATGTCAGGTCTCTGATGGGCGCACTGGGGATCACGTCAGTAAATGAGCCTGAGAAAATCTGTAACGGTGCCACAGAAGAGGGAAAATTACCCCTAAAACCCTCCGATGGTGGACCAAGGTCCACTCATATCAATACAATACCGATTGTGCACACGTTATAAGTAAGATTGCGTATTAGCATGAAATGTCCACAACATTTATAGAACCAAACAACTGTATAAGCAATGGATGACAGGAAACAGGGTTGTGTTCCGTTTTGCAGTTTTATGTTAGATTTTGGAGATCCAACCAGCCAACACGTGTTTCGTCAGAGGGTATAAACCCCAGACTTCTTCAGGGCTGGATAAAAAGCATACATGAGGTACGTATCACTGACACAATCCTATAACCATATTACAGACATGTCATTTATAGTGACTCATTTGTAGTTATGGTGTATGGCTGAATCCAATCTTAGGATGCAATTTCTGTTTTTTGCATGGTGTCTGTTCCCACCATAACTACAAATGAGTCACTATAAATGACATGTCTGTAGTATGGTTATAGGATTGTGTCAGTGATACGTACCTCATGTATGCTTTTTCTCCAGCCCTGAAGAAGTCTGGGGTTTATACCCTCTGACGAAACACGTGTTGGCTGGTTGGATCTCCAAAATCTAACATAAAACTGCAAAACGGAACACAACCCTGTTTCCTGTCATCCATTGCTTATACAGTTGTTTGGTTCTATAAATGTTGTGGACATTTCATGCTAATACGCAATCTTACTTATAACGTGTGCACAATCGGTATTGTATTGATATGAGTGGACCTTGGTCCACCATCGGAGGGTTTTAGGGGTAATTTTCCCTCTTCTGTGGCACCGTTACAGATTTTCTCAGGCTCATTTACTGACGTGATCCCCAGTGCGCCCATCAGAGACCTGACATATTAATAACACCCCCCATTTAACTTGAATCTATTAAGAGGTGCCAATTTAAGGAAAATGCAATTCTACAGCAAGTGGCTATTATATTGGACCACAGAGAACCAACAAGAGAGGAAGGGATCCACACGACTAGTCCCCTCAAGGATTTATTCAAAAACAACAAAGTCAGTGTAAATCAAGTCAATAAAGGGGGCACTACTAATAAGAAGAGCACTGGTCCACAAATTCCGAACAAGCTGATATGTTGTTGAGAAGAGTGTAGACCTCAATGAATATTACCCATTTGGTATAAAAGCCCTCACTCGCCAACCTGGTTGGTGACATGCTTCATCATCGGGCTCCACTGGGATGACCGAATGTCATCCCAGTGTGCTACAACGCCAGGTTACTGCGGAGCGGGGTTCTTGTGTGGTGATAGTGAATTTAAAATATCCAATTAAGTCAAAAATAAAACTTTAATAATTTTGCTAATTGGAAAAGACTAAAAGGGAGTGAAGGTCAAAAAATAGAAGACCTGTTTCACTCGAAACAGGTCTTCTATTTTTTGACCTTCACTCCCTTTTATTATATTGGACCTCAGCCTTTTTCCACAGTGTATACCAGAAGATACAAGATAAACGTTTTCGCTGTTTAGTGGAAGGCGGGGGCAGCTGCATTCATATTGTCTGGGAATGTCAAAGGATTCAATAATTCTGGGATGGAATGAGATTATGAAACGCTGTAGGCCCAATCTAGGGGCGTGGGTAGCTATCAACAACTATATCGCAACCTTTGGTTATTTCCAGACTATAACAACTAGGACTTTACAGGCGAAATGCTTATTTATTTCGGCCTCAGTTGCCAGATCATTAATTCTTCAGAATTGGCACAGTGAGAATCTACCCACTTTTCACCACTAACAGACTAAAATGCATAGAGTCAGAGAATTGGAAAAAAGATACCCCCTAAGGTCGGGCTCATATGCTAAGTTTAAAAGCTCTTTGGAAATTCATGTGATGTAAGCTGGGATACATAAGGGAGGTTAATTGCAAAATGGATACCTCTGAAAACTGTAGGACGCTTGGGAAAAGTGCAATATTTGCTCTTAATTTGTTACCTGGTAATATTCTTTTATCAATATACGTAGATGTATATCCTTCTGATTATTTGTGCCCTTAATATTAACTTGTGTAAAGCTTAAACCTGGCATGAATAACCAATTTATTAGGTACTATGTATATGTGTTATTTCTAAATGTACTCTCCTAACAAAATAAACAAAATAAAGAAATCTGGTCTAGTGAACCAATTTTATTGGCGGGCTATGAATTGTTTGTATCTCCGGCATTAAGAAAAGGCGTAAAAGGCTGATTAGCCAAGGGCCTTTGAATACTATGCCGCACAACATTGAACTGTAAAGCAGAGCAAATTAACACAGATAAATCATGGGCACTGGGGATTTCAATAAAAATGCCAAACATGCATCGTCGGTACCTCCTTTCAATTGGTATATTTATAAACCAGACAAGGTAAACCCTTTAAGCCAAAGTGAACTATCTAAGCAACAACCTGCACGACATCACTATTGCCAACCCGAGTGCAGAACTAATTGTTAGAGGGGACTTTAACCTGAACATTTATCATTTTTGTGATAACCTAAAATCCACAGGGCAACCAGATTTAGGGGCCTATTTATGAGCCCCTGCATCACTTTTGCGCCGCCGGTGCGTCACTTTTTGTGATGCACCAGCAGGGTAAAAATGCGCCATGTTGCGTCATATTAACAAAGTGACGCATCTAGGTAGATGTGTCACTTTGTAAACCCCTGCACCACATTATACCTATGCCAGGTATAATGTATGCAGGGTGGGCATTCTGACACAAGTAAGCCTTTTAGAAGTGACGCAGTGAAATCTATAAGACTTGTAAATCTGCCCCGATGCATCCATCATGCTGCAAGGAGGACGCAATGAAAAGTGATACATCGCTGTTTTCACTCATCGATGCGTCACTTTTCATAAATGAGGCCCTTATTCTGATACATTACACCGCCTCTTTTCCATCTGCCGTGACGTGGTACAATAGTGGCACCATAGCTGAAGCTCTTCACTCACTCTGCCTACGTGCTCTGAATGGCCGCCAGAACTGTGACAGAGCGGCGGCCCACACGCACCTGGCCCCGAACATGTGGCCGCGTTGGACTAAATCTTACTATCCCTGTCTCTTTCTAATGAGCTGACAGATGTCAGCTAGGCCATCGACGGGAATCACTTTACTCTAAAGACAGTCTTACAGATTCAAGGTTACAAGGAGCTGGCCTTCCTCCTCACCCTCCCCCCCCCCAAGGTTAAATAGTATCAGTTGGTTCTTCAATGCCAAAAATCAGCTGCACCTGGAGGACCAACTTTAGTGACGAGTGCACAAACTAATTAAACTCTATCGTGATTGAAAATCAACTGTTCAGCTCTTTAACCTGGGACTGCACTATGCCTGCACTATGCCTGCACTATGCCTGAGCTGCACTCGGAGTTAAGCAAAGTGACGGCAAGCGATGTACCTATTTAGTTACTCCCGCAAATGGGGGGATATCATGATATTCAACTAGTCTGAGTATTGAAAACCGAAAGGAAGCAAAAGTAGCCTGATCAATCAGCAATGGAACCCATGGTGTACAACAACAATGTGAGGCTGAACCTTGGCAACTTCAGAAGCAATACAAAAACCTAGTCTGGGAAGCCAAGATGGCGCCACATAAACAAACCTGGATCTTATTATTCAAAGCAGCAATGTCTGCTCATAGTCACCTTTTTTGGAAGTGGGTAAATTAGCTCACTGCGTCATCAAACTCACCAAGGCACAATCCATTGGATAGCACAATATGGGAAACTTAAGTTACATTGCCTGCTTTTATGGCACCAACATTGATGCTTTGAATGCGCCACGAGCACCTCTTAAGTAAGCTCCATCAGTGTCATACTCGCCCCATTCAGCCGAGCCATCGCCATGCCTCAGTCCCTTTGGAACAAAGCCCTTCGCTGCAGAAAAGACCATTCTTAAGGGAGAAGCAATGGTTCCCTGGAACCGAATGGCCACTCGGGTCAGTTCTGGACCGAAGCAATGAACAGGGTATTTGACAACGTCCTGTCAAGCAGCCTGGTCCCTCCACCCTGGCACGTCTCGTACATCACACTCATTCATAAAAAAGGGAGCAGGGATGCTACTAGGGAGAGGTGAGGCGCAGCAGTCAGGCTGGCTGAATCCAAAACACGTGGCTCACGGTTCGATCCCTGGTGGCAGCTCAGCATCATGCGACTCTGGGCAATAGTTTACTTAATCACCCGACGGCCCCCAGCTCCTTGCAACCCTTAAGGAGGTGATATATTCGAGCTTTACAAATATGAATTATTATTATTATCCAGTGAACTATCGACTGATGACACTGCTTTACGTGGATGCTAAAGTTTTTGCTTTGTTAGTTCTTCGAAACTTGCAAGACTGGACCTCGCAGGCCATCATAATTCCTTGGTTCCAGACTGGATATCACAAAAAACCGAGACCACAGATAATCTGTGCTTAATTTGTGAAAAAGTCAGTGCCAGGGCCCTCGTCAGGAGGCCACTGCATCTTGCACTAGCCCGTTGCCTCTGCCACCCCTGCCAATGCCAGTACCAACACGACTATTAAGCATCACACTCCTCCGAGTGGGATTATCCAGACTATTCTTGAGCCCCAAAGCAATAAGAATGTCTTGGACGGTAGGTATTAGCCATTTTTAAGGTACATTAAATGAATAAACAACTGTTGTTTAGCTCGTCTCTATATTAGACAAACAGAGCTACCATGTGGCAGATAGTCAATAGTGCCAGTGTTGATAATTAAGTGTGGGTGTCGAGCACCGGAGACCTCCTGCGCAAATTAATCACTGTTGATAATGTCATGGCACTAGCTCACCTAATCCATACAACATTGGCCAACAAACGATCCCTGCGTGCACGCTTTATTGACTATAAAGAAGCCTTTGGCAGCTAAAGTTAAACTTGGTGTGGATGGTTCTCTACCGAATAGAGCACCTATCAGTGAAGGGCTAAAGTAGGGTTCCATCCTGGCCGCCATTCTTTCCAGCATATTCACTGCTGGCATAGAACCCACCCAGGACAATTCAAAATCATGCCTCTCAAGGTTTAATAACCAACCACTGCATAATATGCAATATGCTGACTGCACAGTATTGTTTGATTTTTCAGCCATTGGGTTGCAATTCTCACTCAACAACCTGGCCGCTTACTGTAACACCAACGGGCAGGAAATCAACCGAGAAAATAACAACATCATCACTTTCACAAGGACCTGCAATAGGCATTCCTAGTCATGGAATCTAGTGGATCACACCATCGACAAGACTAATTCCTACAAATATCTTGGCATCGAGCTCCATGCCTCGGTTGGCTCAAGCCTTCATATGGAAGCTCTGCAAAAAAGAGCCGTAGGCATAGCAGCAGGTTAAGCAAAGTAGCAGACCCCTCATTATTGCAAGTCATAAAAGCTATGTTTTTGCCCTTGCTAACATGTGGACTGGAAGCCTTCCCAGATAAATTTGGGGGTGCTTAAATCAGTAGCAATCAAGGCTTTTCTGTCAAATCTTTTGGGTTCCAAACTCCATCAGGGAGTCACAGATTAGATTAGAATTTGGTCTCATAGACCAACAACTTGCACAGAGGGCCAATCTACTGAAACTGTAGTTCAAATTAAAGAAGACAGATGCCCGGAGTTTTAAATTTCACCTCTGTCAAAACATGTTTAACCTGCCCTTATCACATAGGCAAGCTGCCATTCAGAAGACCCTGAACAAAATACAAATGACGCACCTTTGGGCTATGAACATCCCATATGATTCATTCAAAATCCTTCCATGGAGGAATGTCATCACAAAAACAGCATTCTCACACAGCAACCTAAATTTCATAATCGGTTTGCAGTGGCAAATTATGGTGAGTTAAATCTACTATCCTATTTGACACTCCGTCTGCCAAGACCCTACAAACTAAATTTCCTGAGATTACACTTGGGCATATTTGATGCTGGGGAAGTCGCCCAGAGATGGAAACATACACGTGTAGACACTGCCTGGCTCTTCTGCTACTTTCTGAATGAATCTTTGTCCCACATACTGTGTACCTGTCCCGGCTTTGAGTGGGAAAGACGATTTTGTTTAAAGCCACTATTCAGAGGACTAAATATTCACCTATATCAGGAGGCAATTGATCCCTGTTTTCAGGGTAAGAACTGTAGGATCACTGTGCGGTTCATTAAGTTCATGGACAGAGTGGCCTCAAGAACCACCTTATGGATGAACACTGGGAGGTCCCGCTTCGGTGCGGCCTTGATATTGCCTTGCCCTTCTAACTCGTGTTGGCGTCCGTCACCTGTCGTTTTTCTTGTTCTTGTTAGCTGCTCGTTCTGCCCTGACTGCTTTTTCGTCTTTGTGCCATCTGTGTGCCTGCCTCCTGCTCCTTTTTCCATCCTATATGGTCCCTTTTTGCATGTTTTGCTCCTCTTACTTTTCAGTCTTGCATCTTGGTCTCTTTTGCTCCCCAACTTGCTCTGCCAATCACGTTTTCACACCATTGGAGCTCCCCGCGTTCCCCATCAGACTTTCCTGCTCTTGCTGAGCCCGTCCACTGCCCCCTCAATTCTTCTTCCACTCTTCAAGCCCTTCTAAATAGAGGCTGCAATGCGGCCGCGCAGCTGATGCATGCGGCATGTACGCAGTCGGCACTCCAAAGGCAAGCCTGTCTGCAGCTGTACATGCCTGGAATCAACCCAGTGCCAGGAACACTGGCCCAGACTCCTCCCCCACCTACGCTGCTGACAAACTCCACCTGCTCAACCCTGGACAAAGCCACAAATGCTGCTATTGAGCTGCACCTCAGTTCATGGTGGGCTCCTTTGCCTGCTTGCAGTTCACCTGCCTCCACACACCCACTCCCACTCCCCACACGGGATTTATCGAGCCCCGGGAAGAAGAGGTCTTTGAGATATAACGCTCTTGCTACGATTATATTCGGAAGTTGTTGGCATTTTGGATGAATTTTGCCTTTTATTAGAGGAATTTAACTTACGTTGAGAAAGATTGGTTATAATTTCTGAGACAAGGACTGTTTTTCACATATCGTATCGATATCCATGATAGTTTTTGCCCTGAGGAAGTCCTAAGGGTAGGATGAAACGCTTTGGCTTAACAAGGGCTAAGAGGTTGATAAAGCTTTGTGAAATGTATTTGGAAGACCAATATTTTGTGAATTATTGAATCATCATCAATTGAAGATACCACGTTTGTGATAAATAAAGAAATTTAGAAGACAGAAGACTAGAGTTCATGGACTTTTTTATGGTGTTCCTTCCTCACAATATTTGACGCATTTTGTAAAACCTAACTTGGAAATTGGTTCCAGTGTTAAATTCTGGTTCCAAATGAATGTAGTACAGGAGATTAGATAGCACCACCAGGTTTAGTGGTGGTAAGCATGAGAATCAGTTATTCCCAAACGCAAAGAAACCCCCCCCTCCTTCTCCTGGCTGATGTGAACAAACAACTGATACCACTGGATACAGGGACCTCAGTACGATTCCAACGAATGAGCTCACACCAACATGGGAGACCCACGACTTTGCATGAAGAGCACGCACAGTGTTTATGACTTTATTTTCAGGGAACCTTTCACGTTCTGTTTTGTGCTAGCTTGTCATCAAAGTTGTTTCTTGCCTTATTATAAGGTCCTACTTCTGCACTAGAGAAGTAGAGGAGCCGAAACCGGTTTCTTTCTGAAACGCACAATTCTCTCTACCTGCAGATGTACAACAGTACACCGTGTAATGAGGTCAGCAGCAAACCTGTCGCTGGCAAGTTTCCCAGAGCCCCCTTGCAACTTAGCGATAACACTGAGGTCACCCTATGAAAGCTCTTAAGACAGACTCATTCAAAGTACGTAAATTTTGTACAATCCATGGGCCCCTCAATTCCACCCACAATGCATAGCTCAGTTGCAGTTCTCTCCACCATTCTTCCCACCCCCATTTCAAATTCCATGCTTACTGGCGTCAACATATTTAGTGAAAATGTCCATAGTCGAACAAAAAGGTACTGACACGTAAAATACAGACATTAAACTTTCACTCTAAAACATCCGGAGATCTTATTGAGACTGAAGTACAAATTGTTGCAGTAAAATGAGAAGATATCTTTGCCCTATGTTGGTATATTGCAAGTATTGTTCCTGCTGTGCTACTGGAGGAGTGTGAGGACTGTAGTGAAAAAGTATCCCTATATAGTTCCTGTTTCCACTCACAACCCAGCGACCAGTCTGCAGAGGGTTACATAGGCCATTGTTGTAATGTAATAAGGTATATTCAGATGAACACAGGGCTCTGAGAAATTGTGCTAACCCAGACTGTTAATTTCTGATAGGTTGCTGTAAAGTCACCTGTCTTGGAGGAGAGTAGAACAGGAGAGATGTAATGTGTGGCAGAAGAGTCTCTGAGGTGTGATCCCTCCCACTCAAACAGTACCAAATGCGCCTATGAACTTTCTCCTGGGACAACCTATTAGTGGCTTTTCTTGCTTTGGGTGAAGGCGGGGGCTATTGGAAGCATTCATCTCACTAGTCAATCTAGCGGGACAATAAAATAATTCACCACCCACTTCCTAAAGAAAGAAAGGCCATGGACTGGCACAGCTCTAATCCGTCAGTTATTTGCAAACATACAGTAAAAGATGCCTCCATTGAGAGGGCAATGGTGAATGAGTGTGCAGACTGTACTCATTTTTCTCTCTCCAGAAAAGACCCCCCTCAGAGGGTCTAGTTAGTGAACCAACAAAGAAACGGTACGGAGCTAGATATGCTAATTGCTGATAAAATGTCCTTTAATTTTGCGGAAATCTTGCTATGAAGCGGTTTTGTGTATGCCAGACAATCGTCCTTGTTGGGACCATAGATCATACATGGGCATAAATTACTGAGAACAGCCATTGAAAAAATAAGACATAATAAAGGTAAACACCAAAGGGCATATTTACAACTAACCCCCTTGTGCGCCACCAGAACGTCACTTTTTGTGACGTTCCGGTGGCACACAAGGCTTAGTCATATCTACAAGGCCATGTAAAGCCACCCTACATGACTCTTCATGACCTTGTAGATGTGGAGTAAGGTAAGGAAGAGCAAGTCACTGCCTTGCCTTATTCTACGTGAAACAGGTGTTCCATGGGTATTGCGGTGGGTGTTCGCATGTAACCCCCATAGAATTTATTAAATTTATAACCCAGATTTAAAACATCAGGTAAACCTGGGGCAGTGCCAAAACCTTGTACCTCCCTAGAGCAGGCGTAATGAGGACAAATGCTCACATTTCTGCAAATTTATTCCTCTTTCCACCTGTGCTGCATTCTGCAGGAAAACACTTCTAGTGATTGTTTTTGTGCAGGAATGTGCCTCTGCTGGAGAGGGTAGTACAACATTTTGTATACCCCCCATTCTGCATGTTTATATTAATCCGAATAATCTATTAATTGTAATATTATTAATCCGTTTGAAGTGATAACTCACCAATTATATTAACAAAAGAATTACACGTGGGATTTGCATTTTGCATGGCTAAACTAACTGTATACTAATATATGTACGCATACTAATGGTAGAAAAAATTAGAATATTGCATGATATATGTTGCTTTTCTGATGTAATTGTAAGTTGCACCAGATGACATCACTGGGTGAATATAAACGCTTTGAATGTTGCTATTATGCTAGATAATTACTGACACATAGGGGAATTAGTGGGGGTTTAACATTTTATTAGCCATTTCAATGTTTTAATTATGTTTTGTGTTTGTTTTACTTAAGTTGACCATTTGGGCCTTCGTAAAGATGGCTGACTGAGACACACGACGTGACTGCTACAGTCCCACGAGGTTTTGAGTGAAGTGCGCCTGCGCCAGCAACAATGGTCTCGTCCTGACCCCAGGAAAGATGTACCAACCAAGGTCGTACTGGGAGAGTTGCCAGGACCACAAAACAAAGGACTGTCTTTAAAACCGGAACCAGCAAGTGTGAAGACTTAATCGAAAAGACTATGTGAGAACTTCACCGGACTACCCCAAATCCACCAATCAGGACTGTCTAAAGCTCATTCTTGATACATTTTGACATTAAAATCATTATAAAAGTCGGTAGAATAGTGAGTTCGGGGCTTGCTTGATGGTCGTCGTTCAATTTGTCTTGCTGCAAATTTCCTGACGTTATGCTGACGGAGACGACGGCGACACTGTTGTTATCCTGAATCTTTGAGAGACTGAATTGCGGTCTGACTTTGATGAATTTAAAGATTTTTCCACGACTTGAACCACAGAACATCATATTTACCTAATCTGGCTATTAGTCGTCCTATAAGTCATAGAGGACGACCAATAGCCAGATTAGGTAAATATGATGTTCTGTGGTTTGGACGATGATTGTCTAAAGTTTGTAATTTAATTAGATAAACGATGCTTTGATTAATAGACAAATGTGTTGAGTTCTTTTTTTAAAGAAATTAGATTAAGAGAAGAGCATAACTAAAATAATTGATTTACCAAATTACAAAACCAACTAACTGATTAATCGCCAAATGAGGAGAATATCATGAGGTTTGAAGCTAATAAGGTATTTAATGCATATTAGGGTTTAGGTGAAAAGATATTCCTTTCATGTCAGCGTATGGAAACTTATCCCTCCCGGGAAAGCAGATCAATGAAGTGTGAGTGTTGGTGTTATGGGCCCCACCAATGAATGTATTTGAGTTAATGTGTTATTGCGATATTTGGTCTGTGACGAAGGGAGGATTTGACATTCCACGCTGCAGCACCTCTTCCTGCAAGAAAACAATAGTGCCATCAACACAGACACCCTTGCATCACGGTCCAATGGTGCCTGTATTGGTGCAAGGCTGCAAAATGTGTGCTGGCGCTGTCTGAAAGGACAGGAATGCGCTGTATCTTGTGAAAATGATTTGCGATGATGCCCTATTCCAATTCCTTGTAAATATGTCCTAAAGGGGCATGTTTACAAGGTCTGTGTGCTGCTGGAATGTTACTTTTTGCGACGTTCCGGTGGCACACAGGGCTGAGTCATATCTACAAGGCCACAAAAATCCACCCTGCGTGGCTTTTCTTCATCATCAAAAATATAGCTTTATTCAACAGATTTGTCATAAAAGCAGTACACATACGTTACAACATGTATATTAAGATAATAAATATTCTGAATCTAAAACAATTAAGAACGGATTAAGCAAGGAATGCTGCCGAATAAATTAATTCTGGAAATAAAATACATACATACTCAATTAATCCCAGGCAATTCATACTATGATACAGCCTATCTTTGGAACTGAGGGCGTTTAAGTCAATTAGCCTGGAGCAACACCCTGGATCGGATGGACCAGGCCCAGCCTAAAAACTTAGCCATTGCGATTGCTATTGGCAGCAATGGGTCCGTTATAAGGATTCTTAGGGCCTCGTCATGTTTTCTGAAGCCTAGAACTTTGCAAATAGGTATAACCCACATAGCCCGAGGTTTTTTATACAGTGGGCAGAAGAACAACAGGTGACTAACCGTTTCTTCTTTATCTAAGCATTTTGGACAGGCTTTCATCATAACTCCAACCCAGTTGCCAGTAAATGACTTAACAGGTAGGGTACCAACCCTCAATTGGAAGTATAACTTCCTATCTAAAGGTTTCTCAATAGAGTCCCAATAGTGTTCTAATACAGGTTTTATCTTCAATTCAAGGAACCGGCCTGTGAGATGTTTTACTGCACCCTTCGCTCGTGCTGACGCCATTACCATGTCCCAATACTTCTCCTTCAATATCTTCTTTGATGGAAAAGGAGCATTTTGGGGATCATCCCAAAGTTCTCTCAGACCTAGGTTCACCAACAACAACCTTATCTCCCCTAGCCATTTAATCCTATGGAAACAATCTGTGTCTATTACATCTTTGATCCCTCTTGCATAATGCGAAAGTTCAGCCGTGCACCATAATCTTCGCCAATATAAAAGAGGGCGAAGTTTCGCCAAATCCCTTACTGCTTTCCTTCCCAAGTCAAGCAATAATGGACACATGGATGTACTTATTGGGACATTGGTGACATTACACAAGAAGGAATTTTCAGCAGCAGTTGTGGTAGATAAATTCGCAAACCCCCAAAGCTCCGCTCCATACAGAGTGGAGCTTAGGACTTTCATACCATAAATCTCCATCAATGGGCTAATTGGTTTGGAGAAAGAGGTTTTAAAATTGGCGGCAAGAATCCCAGCCTGTTGTTTGTGCTTTAGGGTAGCTACATTAATTTGGTTAGACCAACTCATGTCTGACTGTAGCGTGACCCCCAGATAAGTAAAGGCGTCAACTTTATCAAGAGGTACATTATTCATGTATACCTTGCCCCGGAAGGATTTATGCTCATTAAATGACATAAATTTTGTCTTTTCTGTGTTGATTACAAGGCCCCGAGTTGTGCAAAAGTCCTCAAACCTACTTAGGGCTTTTTGCAAGCCGCTGGGGGTCTTAGAAATTATCAGAGTATCGTCCGCGAACATGAGGATAGGTATATGTTCTTTCGCCAGCACAGGGGCGTTGGTGGGGGTTTCCAAGAGGAAATCGGCCACCCCGTTAACGAAGAGCGAAAACAGGGTAGGCGCAAGCACACAACCCTGGCGCACTCCCCTGTTAACGGGAAATGACTCGGTGACCTCACCCCTGGCCCCCCACTTGACCCGCGCATGATTATCCTCATGTAAGCGGACGATCAAAGATAACAGTTCAGCAGACATCGCCATCTCACTTAAGACGCGCCACAGCCTATGTCGTGGCACCAAGTCGAAGGCTGCTTTCAGATCCACAAATACTGCGTACAGGGCCCCTTTCCCCAATACGACTGTCTTCCAATAGATGTTAATAAAACGGAAGACCTGGTCGATAGTGCTTGTAAGGGGACGAAAACCCGCCTGCAGTGGGGTAAGGATTTGTTCATCATCCATCCAAGACTGCAGCTTTTGTAGAATCAGTCTACCCATGATCTTTTGGATGGAGTCTATAAGACTTATTGGTCTATAGCTAGCTGCAACGGATTTGTCCCCCTTTTTAAAAAACGGTATTATCTCGGCCCCTTTCCAGGAGGCCGGGATTGGAGCCTCGCAGGCAATAGCATTTGCTAAATATCTGATATACAGGCGCCATGAGGATTTATGACTTATAAACACATCTCCAGGGATATTATCCATTCTGGGGGCACGGCTAGGGATAATAGTATCTAAACCCCTATCTACTTCCACCAACGTGAACACCTCGCCAGAGAAAAAAGTTAGTTCCATCGGACCCATAGTCTGATCATCCTCCAAGGAAGCGTACTGGGGTTTAAAATATTCCACCCATAGATGGTGGGCAACATAATTCTGCGGGGGGTCCGGGATCACCCCCCTATCCCACTTAAACGTATCCCAAAATACTTTAGGATTTCGTGACACGCATGCTTCTTTAAGCTCCACCCATCTTGCGTGGTCACATAGATTTATTGCTGCTTTAACTGCTCTTCTATAGTAATTCATTTAAAGCGGATGTATGCATTTTAAGTTTTAAAATTTATTCTTTCTTGAGCTGCAATCAATTTTCCCTTAGCAAGCAAAATATTACATTAGCAAATGTTGAATTATTTGTTCTGTGCATATTTTCATCTTACATACAAAGGACATTCTTTGAAGTTCACTGTGAGATGACTCAGTGAGAAAATCAATCCTAAGGCTTTGCCATAGTCTCTTACATTGTATACTTTTTAACGTTGAAAAACTGTGATGCTCGGAAAGCCAAGTCGTTCAGTCGAAGGGCTTGGGAAAGAATACACTAGTAACTAAATATATTTGGTGACTTCATACATAACCTAATCATACGATGGACTGACTAGTGGAGTGAAAACCCATCCTCAAGGTGTCATAAGGACTGTAAAAGAAGAAACCCCAAAGGAGGGACAACATGCATCGCTTTATTTCTTTCCTTTTCTTAGGAAAGAACGGAACTCATTTTCTAGGATTTTGTGATCATCCTTCAAATATCTATCTTGGACTCCCTTCCTGCTGATGCTGCTTCTTTTATGCAGTTCATTTGAAATGTCTATTTGCCGAATGAATTGATTTTTGCTTTAATTCCTGTTCACCCATGCTCATTACCTGCCCTTAGAGAACTTTAAAATTGATTCCTTTACCCCTTTGCTTTAAATTTGTAGATGCTGTGAAAGAGAATTGAGCCACCTGTCTGCCTTGAATGGTGGTAGGACTCTGTAACCTCATATCTGTTGTTTGTCTTAAACCATCCTTTTTGGATTTGAACCTATGGCTAAATGTGAGTCTAATACTACATCTTAAAATTCTTGACTGAGATGCTTAAGACATTGCTTATCTGTGTCAATTTTGGAACATTAATACAAAACCTACCTACCTAAATAGCCTGAGTTTAATATTCTATCCGGTTGTTCTTTATTTGAATCTAGGCTAATTTTTTTTAATCTAAATGTGTTGCAGGAAGAATCAGTAAATCTTTAGAGATTATCAAGTTCTGTTTCTTCTATTCTGTGTCGCAGTAGCAGAGCTTCTAGTGTGTATTATTCTAGTTAGACTCCACTTCTTTAGGAGCCTGGGTCTCCCCATTGCAATACTTTATTCTTACAGTATGGGCCTGAGAGTAGTGTATTTGAATCGTATTTCAAATTTGTGAGCTAGGCACCAATTAATGGTCCTCGTTGGGTGGCTAACAAGGTATTTTGGACATCCTAATTCCCACCCCTCCTATTGGCGGAAAAAGAGCCATCAGAGGACCATTCTCCTCCGTGGTAAAGGTAATGCTGTGATTCTCCTATCTGTAGGGGGCCCATTACAGTTAGAGGGGCAGATGAGTAAGTAGTGAATTGAAAGATAAACCTAAAAATATTTATAAATCTTACGTTGGATCAAATGTTTGGTAGTAGAGCTATGGTTCTGCCTAGAGAAGTGAGGTTTTAGGATATTGAAAAAGACAGGGAAATCATTGTCAAAGTGCAAAGAGCCCAAAATGTTTGTTTGGCAAAGAGAAACATTGATGGAGTGCTGACAGAGAATTCTTCGTGATGAAGTCAACGTGTAGCAGTGAAGGAGTGTGAGAATTAATAGGGAGGCAACCAAAGGTGTTGAACCAGTCTGAATCACAGTTAAACCAAATACAGAATTTCCAAGAATCCCACAATACCATTTGACTCCAGATATAACTGCCGGAATTACTCTTAAAGGGGAAAATGGTAAGTCAATGTGATTCTCCTAATATGGGCTTACAGAGGCCAAATGGCAAGTATTGTAACATGCAAGATTTGATGTGGGTGAATTTTATTGTTGTTCCATTTTTCGTGTGGTAACTAATCCAGCTGTGATATTGTTCCAAATTCCATGTTAAGCCGAATGGTTTTCCATTATTGACCAATGTCAGGCATTTTTTTTTCAATTCCATTGCATGAGGATAGCCAGTATCTTTTTGCTCTCCATATTAGCAGTCATGTTTTAGCATGGTGCAGAGTCCCACAAGGGTATACGGAGAGCCCCTCAATCTTTAACCAGAAACTTTAAAAAAATCTTGAGTGTCTGGTAATGCCAAACATTCAGTGCTGGTGCAGTACATTGATGGCCGACTGGTGGCATGAAATACAAAAGAAGCTTGCAGGATTGATACTATGAAACTTTCGATCCCCTTGACAGTGAATGGACATAAAGGGGCAGATTTATGATAACTGGCGCATCCCTGCATATCAGCAGGGATGCGCCAGTTATTATGCGCCACCATGGATGCGCCGCATTTATAATGCGGCGCACTATGGAGCAAAAACGGCACAGATGCGTGACGCATCTGTGCCGTAAAAGTGGCGCATTGCTGGAGTTGCGTCGCAAGCGCGACGCAGCTCCAGCAATGCTCTGGGGGGCCCTATCTGTACAATGCTGCATCAATCCTTACGCCTGCTTCAAGCAAGCGCAGGGTTTTGACGCAGCATTGGCCTAAAAGTGACTGAGTGAAATCTTGTAGATTTCACTCAGCCACTTTTAGGAGGCGTTCCTGCGCCGGAACGCCCCCACCTGCCCTGGAACGCCTACATGTGGCGCAGGGCTTTACAACGTGACGCATCTCCCCCAGATGCGTCACGTTGTAGATACCCCGCACCATGGTGCAGGATTTGCGCCGCTGCTGCATCACAAAAGTGACGCAACGGCGGCGCGAAAGTGGCGCAAGTGCAACATAAATCTGCCCAAAGTATCCCCAACCAAGTTCCAGTTTTCCAAAGCAGAAGTCTTGTACTTTGGACATCACATTGAGAAAGGAGCGAGAAAGCTGTCACAGTGTCAAGTATTGCTGTGCTTGCATGAATCCCCCGACTACCCAAAAGGCAATCCCCATGTTCTTAGGAATGGTGGGCTACTGTCGGCAGTGAATTCTGAATTTTTCATTGCCAACAAACCCTCTTCAGTGGTTGATGCATAATGACGTGTATGATCCGGTACGTTAGGATGGCAGTTGTATGACAGCTTTCACCATGATTCAAGAATAGGTTTGTAGGGCACCCATTGGGAATGCCAGATTACAATAAATTAAACCTGGGCGGAGTTTTCAGAGTTCTGCTACACGGAACTCCACGGTGTGACAAAAAAACTCCGCCAAGCTACGCACAGTTCTGCGAGCAGGGGAGTGGATTACCTAGTGTCGTACGCACTGATTTTTAGTGCCGGGGGGTTTGCCCTGCTGTAACATTAATGCAAACGTCATCTCAGATAGTACAAGAGGGCGCTGCTTCTTTCTGCCACTCGAGTTGAAGTTCTACTCAAGCGGCAGCTTCCTCAACGCGAACGGAAGGTTTCTCAATTCGAGTGGTTGCAGCCATTCGTGACTGCTCGTGTTGAGAAATCGCACAGGAAAGTGGTCTAGCGTTGGATTTTCTTCACCAATGCTCGCCAACTTACTGTTGGCAAACGCAAGCGGGGAAAAATCTCCGCTACGCGGAGCAGAGTTCTTTCAGAACTCTACGAGCTCCGCTGAGCGCTGAGTGCAAAAAACTGAGCAAACGAAACAGAGTTCACCGCCCAGGCTGACAATAAATGATTTGTGTTGTTTTGCACTGAAAGAGAAGGCTGAGCACTTTTAGTGTTGACACAGATGCATGGAAGCACTCGCAGATCGATCATCCATTTTCCGCCGAATCTTGACCCTATTGCTGGATGCTGGAAAGCGGTTGCATCGGCATGTGTGAATTTTGAACACTGAAAAAGTATAGTCATGGGACATACGTGGACTATATTTGTACCTCCTTCAGTGAAAATACTGTTAACACTTACTGGTACAGAGTATCTGGCAAATAGCTGTTTGACTAAGCATGAATAGATATTGCTTGTGATGCTAAAAAATAAGCATGATTTTGAACCCAGCTACCCTAATGCCATTGCCTGGAAATGAGAACATGATCGATGAAGTGGAACATTATTGTTTGGATGTGACTGAACTATGTACCAAACCGCATCCTGATATTTGGACGAACCAATGACTGAATCTGATCAAGTGTTGTTTGTTGATGGATCCTCTTTGAGAGACAATGAAGGAAATCTGAAAGCTGCTTACGCTGTATGCACAGTTGGAGGTGCTGTGGAAATATTGTGGTCCACGTGTTCATTTTGGACAATGTCTTTCTTTTAGGTCCAGACGTAGAACCTTGGTGCTCCAAGAGGGAGATAGCCTGAAAAGAAAGGGGATGCTAGCCTCTTAGGGAGGGGGTTAAAACTAACAGGTGTTGGAGTACTTGGACGCTATAAGTTGGATCTTTCAAACTTTCAAGCAGCAGCCTGTGTTCAGCATTACTGACGATTGTTGAAGGAATGTTGATTTTCGTAGAGGCTCACAGAAACTGTTCCCAACATCCAGGAGCTTTTTGGAGCGATAGTGTTTTATAGTGTGTAAGACCTTTGACTAGGTTGTACATGTAGGATCCAACAACCGGTTGACCTTTGTAGATTAACTCGCCCTCTCATTCCACGAGGTGAGTTATTTGAAAGCTGATATTTTGCTTAGCAACATTTGTGTGGCTCCTCTGTACCTTTGTCATTTTTTAAAACTTCTTAAAACAATTATATCTGAGGATGGTGGAGCTTCCTGAGGCATTGAAGGGGGTGGAGTAGGCTGTTCAGAGTCAGGGGCATATAGAGCCAACCTGTTTTTTCAGCATTCCCCGAGCTGTAATATTATGAAAAGTTTAGAAGAGTTCTGGAGTAAAGCCCTGCTTTGTAATAAGGTTTTAATTCAGTACTGTTAGAAATGCTTTAATCCCTGCATTGAGGCACTGTGTCTAATTTTTCAAGATATCCCAAGTGTCGCCCGTAGATGTCCCAGCTGTTCCAGCTGCTGCTGTGGTATCAAGCACATCTTTTGGGCTTGATCCATCAGTTTACAGTTAGGAGTCTGGTAATTAGCGGTATGGGAATGCCCAACAAAGATCCTCTCAAGCCTCCAGGCTGCTTCACCAGTTCCTTCTTAGAAATGAGAGAAGCACTTTTATTACTGAGCTTCCTGATAAGATGGTGCTTCTTATTAAAAACATAGAACTGGTGCTCTGATTTAGGGACATTCCCTTGCAAATTTTCCCCATAAGGAATTGAGGCACAGCTTGGCTAGCTGTCGTCTGGCAGAGTTGACTTTGATGAACTTGGGTCTCAAACATGTGCCCTTGTGAGCGTGGTAATCAATGTGTTTTTGCTTTGAGGCCTCATTAATGCACAATTCTGGAAACCCCGATGCCTCATGTTTGTCTCTGAGAAATAAGGTAATATACTCAGAAAAGGGTTAGTCTGTAGTCCTCTCAAAGTGCCAAATTTTGTGTATTCTTCCAAGTCAGTATCCTTTCTCTAGGGCGACCTGTACCTCAGTGTTTCACTACGTCTCGGTGAGCACCCTTTGCTCATCAGTGTGTCTGCACTCACTAGTCTCTTTATTTTCAATGCATGTTTGACCCAGGGGGAACATTAGCTTACCATCGACTCTGTATGGTAGTATAAGAAAGTAAAGCCTCCGGGGTGGGTAGACTTGAAATGTAACTAACCTAAAGTATTTGTCTATGGCTTTAAAATCCCTATATATGATTCTGGGGTAACCTAAGGGATATAACTTCATCTTGTTCACAAATAGATTCAGACTCGTGAAATTGTAGTAATGTATTTTCTCACCCTCTCCCACAGCCCTCTACAACTAGCTAGCATTTGTACGACCCCAAAATAAGACGTTGTGGGGCTCCAAAGTTTCGGGTAACTCATTGCTCTTATTGAAGGAGCAGAATTCTGCATCTGATGTTAACATATCTAGTCACTCATGCTCCCAGAGGTATCTCAGAACAAAACCACAGTTTTCAACAAATTGCGCCTTTTTTTAGAGCGCTACTGTGCAAGTGTAATATTTTGATACCCAACAGCCTATTAAACTTGTGGGGTTTCTAGCGGTGGGGACAACTGTGGTAAAAGCAACTGTTTTATTCAAAGGCCGTTGGCACAGTATTAATTACAGCGTACCCATCTAGGAAATAAGGGCCCACACTGTATTTACCACCCTGCAAGACATGTTGGATGAAGATGTTTTCCTTGTCTGTTTATCATTACAGAAGTTGGGCGGCACTACAGCTATGCTTTCAGGTTGTAAAAACAGGTACTTGTGGATAGATATACACATGGAAGCCGGCGTGACGTAGATGTACTTTATGGATGTGCACTATGGATTTTGTTATCTTGGTGGCATTGGGTTTCAGAACCTTTTTCGGTTTAGTCATCTCTACAACAATATCTCTGAACAGATTGCAAGCTTTTCTCGAGATCATTACATCTGCTTGACAGTAAAACTTCTGATTGAGGCTTTCACCATACCACTGTAGAAAACTCGCTTTGTCCTTCAACGTCATATACTCAACACCATAGCTGTCGGGCAGAGATATGGGACCATCATAATTCTGATTCAACCAGGTGAGCGAACTAACCTATACAACCTGGAAAACCAAAGGCTTTTCGCAACTTGCCCAAATTCATGGACAAAAAATTCAAAGTATCTATTAACCGTATATGTAAAGGTTCCACCATTAGCAGCCTCAGTTTGGAGCCTTGGGTGATGAGTTCTACAGGCATTTTTTCACAAATCATGTTTTGCAAAGTAAAGAACGAGTCATATGCTTAGAAGTAATGGGCCATCAGGGCATACTCTTTGAATTTTGTCTGCACAAATGTGCTAAGGAATTCATTCAAGCAAGAAGGGCCTAGTTAGGCTGGTGCACTTCGGTCTCCTGGGTACACTCTATAAAGAGCACTATGTAGCCTTCTGTTTTGACCTGGGGCTGACCTTTAATCATGTAGCACATGTGTTCTGTTCCTGGAGGAAAAGATGCCTTACACAACGGGCATTTCATACCTTTGCATTCGTGATCGGCAGCTATGTAGCCCCCACCCAACACAGTCTGTTTTAGAGATGAACTGAATAACCCCAGTGCGTATGCTCAAGCAGTTTTGCGAGTGACAGAATAGATTGCATCTAGGACATCTCACCTTCTTATCCGTGACTATGATGCAACCGTAACCAAAAAAGGGGGGACGTGGGGGACCTTTGTCCACTCGCGTAAGAGTGGTAGGTCCAGCATAAACAGAGGGCCCAATTGAATCTTTTACAAAATGCAGGTTATGCCGTTCCTCAAGAATAACAAGCATTTGCAATGCAATAGGTCTCGCATTTACGCGAGTTTGAGCTATTGGCAATGAAAATGACAATGCCTTTTATTTTTGTTTTTTGAACATAAATAAAAGGCATTGTCATTTACATTGACAATTGCTTAAACTCGTGTAAATGCGAGACCTATTGCATTGCAAATGCTTGTTTTTTAAAAAAAATCTTCCACTTTGCTCCACTGAAATGTTGGCATGTATGCTAACTGGTTGCAGGATTCTTGGCACATGGAATAAAACATCAGCAGGAATGTAAAAGAACTGTTTGTAGATTCTCGTGTTACCCTCTCCATGTCGCTTCAGTTGCACATAGGAGGTTAAAGAGAGTTAAACAGTGGAAAGAGATCAACCCAAGGAAGTCTGAGGAGCCCGGTGGGTGCAGAATGGCTCAGCGAGTTAGTCGTGCTCTCTGCTGAGTGTATATGCAGTTGTCTGCGGGTCCCTGGCAGATCCGACTCCTCCTTCCATCCTTCACGAGCCACTAAGCCAGTACCATTTATACTGGTTATGCAATAAGTATATCTCTAGCCCCATGAGCAATTTGGATATTTGATTGAAAGAAGAAATGACCTCGGAGTCTGGACGTGAAACAAAACCTTGAATTGAGTGAGTCGGGCTTGATTGAGCTGTGCTTAGAAATCAGAGCCCTTCCCCTGTCTTAAGCTGGGACATTGACGCAGCGGGTGTTGGCTGATAGCTGACATTGGAGTACAGCTGCGCAAAAGAAGGGCGGAGCCTTCAAGTAGGTGTAAAAGGCGGATTTTGACACTTTCAGACATTCAAAGAACCCGAGTAGGTTTTGTAATCGGCCGTTTTTAGTGCCTTGGAGACACCCACCACAGGGAGTCATGGTTCAGCCTGCGAAGGGGGCCAGGGAGGGGCCTGTGCTTTTAGCGCCTGTTGACTAACGAACACGGAGGCCCGGTGAACCTCCAGGCCTGGTGCTCAGAGATTGAGAACAGTGGCGCCCTTACTGATGCTAGTAGATAAATGGAAGCAGCAGGGGGCCCCTTTCTGTGCTCACTGGACAGCGCCCCGGCTGGGCGGTGATTGGCCTGAACCCAAGCATCGCTGCACCCCCCACAGGTCGCCTAAATCACCCATAGCTTAGCAGCCTTACGCTGAGGCGGGTGTTGTTGGTGTTTTGTCAGCAGGGGTGAGAGGGTGGAGGGAGGGCAAGGAAGGGGTGTTAAAAACATCGCCACAATAACGAATGACGACTTTAAACAGCCAAATCTGACAGAGAAACCAGGGGACACCGACAAGGCTGGTGCAAGGTAGGAGGGGCGCTGCTGTTTGCATGTCCTTAATGCGCACAGCTCCGCGCACGCAGCTCGAGCCCCTCAGAAGAATGACGGCCTGCGCCCAGCTGCCCATGCCCAAAGCCGGACCGCCAAAGCATGTTGTGGACTTCGTCTTTGATGAAGTATTATGATCACCAACAACTGACAACATTCTGGAGAAATATAAAAATATTTGGGCGTTGATTAGGAGGGTGTAACGTGTGGTGTGCCTTAATTATGTGAATTTTCTGCAAAATTTACTCCGTGTGAAAAATGGAAATCCATCATTTAGCACTATATTTGAGTTTGAAATCACTCCTTGTGTCAAGTTGTGATGCAAGGATGTATTGCGAGCTAAAACAATAGTGCCAAAAGCAACGTGAACAGCAGCGGTTCCCATTCTGTTGCCCGCAAAAGTGAAAGTGATCGTGATTACGATCGCTACGGAGGAAAGACACATGGCGCTGCGCGCGTGCACGTTCACGTGCACTGTAGCTTTAGGCCACGGCAGCACTTTGAAAAGCTCAGTTATAAAATGTCTCTTCGAGCTTTTGGCTCGCGAGACCTAAAAAAGGAGTAGTACAGAGTCAGAGAAGAAGGAATCCCTGCTGCCCCAAGGCTTGGGGTCAGTGTGGGGAATTCCTAAGTCAGATAGTAATGCCCTCACACACCTTTGCAGGTGTCATGCTTCATCATCTGGGCTGCTCCTCGTCAGGTCGGCAGTGCAATACCCGACAGGCTCCCTATATTAGGGGCACTTTACCGGAGATCTTTTTATCCGAATGCCGTATGATGAAGTGCGGGTATGGGGGCAGTGTTGTGTAGCTATAGTAGAATTAAAATAGGATTGGGAGTGCTGAAGCAAGTAAGTATTTATTCTGGGGGTCTCTTACCCTAAGTAAAAACAAAAAACAAGGCACTACCCCGAGTATAATGTCTCGTGTAAAGTAATTCCTTATTTTATTCAGTGTGAGTGAACGTGTTTCTCGCTCTTGGATCAATATCCTCGCGATTCTTCAGGACCTAAATAATAATAATTATCTACACCTAAGCTGTGTGGTATCTTTTTTACTCACAATGGAAGTGTCTAGTGGTTATAGTACCTGGATCTACCTGTTGAGGGAGACAAAGACATATAGACAACAATCAGGTTGAGGTGGTACAATATAAGCATAAGCACTGTCTATCGGTGACTCCGACTTCTAATGAATATCTTGTGAGGTGAACGTTATTACGTTTAGAGGACTAAAATGATTAAAAACTGGTGGTAAGTCTCCATAGTGAGCTAGTGTGATTATACGCCCCTATGGAATACCGTAGTGCAGCAGAAACGTATAAGGGTACTCACCCTAGTCAGTATGATCCCCAGGCATCAACAGTACCCGGTGGGATATGCATAGCGCTCGATTCCTAAAAGTTGTAGGACTAACCATAGAGACAATTCATATATTAAGGATGGAAGTAGCTGTAATTGAGTGATAAATAGAAGGTCTCTCTTACTTAGTATTGCCCGTATCATTAAAGTCTAATTGAGTTCCATGTGCCAACCTGAGGAACTAGTGAGACAGTAAGGTAAGGGACGCAAGGTTTAGTAACAGAATTGGTATGAGAGGGAAGGGGGAATAGAGCGTAGTATTAGCTCTTGTTTATGCGGATTGCCAGTGAATATGATCCGTGATTGGATAGTTGGCAAAGAGTGAGCAGGTCGGGACATCACCCATGTGATCGGTCTCACTAATGTTTACAATCTGTAGGTGATCTGACCGTCAAAGTCAGAGATTAGGAGGTGAGTCTCCCGTGGCAACAAATCTACAGGGGACACACGTTTTACCGAACAAAGCGTGAATGATCTGGCCGCTAGTGTCAGAGACACGGAAGGGTTTATATCTCCTTCTCATGAGCCATGGATTATTGTATCAAGATAGGCGCAAGGGCCTGGATTCAGTGTGGTTTAAATGTAGTGTTAAGGGGGGGGCGGGGAGGAGAGAAGATCGAACACTATTCTTTCATCTTAAGGCATGGTGCATAAACATTAATAGGCCCCGCTACACGTAAATGCCCCGTGAATACGAGCAGTCGGCTTGCGCGCTGACTATGAGTAAGCGGGTGTAGTTCCCTCGGATCGGAATACCGACCGAAAGAGAGATTTACTCTGGAAAATTTAGCACAATACAGGAGGGATGTCGGAGCGGCATAATCCGCGTTTTTACTTACAGTTAAGGCGCGTAGTGCTCGAATGTAGACCTGCCCTGTCCACCGGGTCCTGGGAGGTGAAGACTTTGATCCAAGCCCGGGTTTAAAAGGACAGGACACTGATGGGCTGTCTAAGTGTTGTAGATGGGATCGCAATGGGTTCACACATTCTTGGCTCCTAGAAAACGCTTCAGGTTCAAGATAACATAAAAGTGATTTTTATGATGGAGAATGTAAACTGTCTTATTTTTCACAGGCTCTCCAGATGTGAAGTACTTCCACGATCCACTGTGGAAAATAACTATTATTGTGATGGCAAAATAGTTCTAAAAAAAAAAGCCAGTTCACCAGAGCCTACCAGTCTGTCAGGAGGTATTTCAAGCACAACAGGAGCTTCAACGACTCTAGACAGGATGACTGTATCGGTAGTTGTGTGATCCATTAGTAGCCCAGCGATACTAGCCACCAGACACATATTGGTCGCACCGGTGTTAAAGCTGAGCAACCACTGCTTTTTTTTCAAGAACTTTACTGTAAATGATACACTTTAAAGGTCAGACACGCCCCCTTGCGGCCCCAAACAATGAGAGCAACTATTCTGAAGGTCCCAAATGCTGCTATTTCTGCTTTACTCTGTAAAAGTTTATGGAGAATTTTTTTTTTAAATTACCCAGCATCAAACACATTCCGGGGTCATTTGTCTGGTAACAAGGGGCTGTTAATAATCCTCCTTGTAACACAAATTCTGGCTTTCTTTAATTTACTGATTAAAAGCCTGTGCTGCTTTGCACTATTAGCCCACTTTTGTTTCTTACCAGCCCAATAGTTTTTAGGCAGCCTCCAAGAGCCGGTTTGAATGGTCTTGGGAGTATTTTCTGAAGATTTCCTCCCCGATTCCCTAGCTACAGCCTTTACTTTATGTCTTTGTGTTCAGTGTATCCGGGTCTCTCAGTTTTGCCCCATGAACACTTTAAATGCCAGGAGCGCCTGTGACCCTCTCCTAAATTTGTGGTTAGGGTCTAATCCATGCCATTTTAGGATGCACTGTCATGGTATATGGATCTTTTAGGCGCTCTCTGTGGGGTTATAACTTTTTAGGCCGTACGGACTCGTAAGAACCATTGCACTTTAGTAAGGATGTCTTATACCTTCTTTTTATATTTGGAACTTTGGACTGAGTTATTAATAAAGCTGGAACAACCACTCTTTAGGGAGCACCGCAGACCTCATCAAGATACAATAACCTCTATGTCTGCAATGGCTGATTCACAAGATTACAACACCACTCCTCTACACCTTTGTACCCTCTGGATTATCTCCCTTTGTACATCCCTCAAGGGTAGGTTCTTGGTTCCTGTCTTTCACAGTTTTATGAGCTTAGAGTTCATATTGGATTTTAATTTTCTGACAACCTTGTGCATGTCTTTAACATATGCCCTAGTACAGCTTTTTGAGCTCAAAAACCATATTACGGGGCATTACCTGTGACAGTAGGGGTGGGGCGCATATCACCCAGTGCCGGCTGATGTTACAGAACTCGATGGCACCCCGCTTGGCCCTTGAGCAACCCTGTACCCACATAAGATATGTCCATTTGTGAATGATCATTTTCAAGCCCTTTATCAACTAGAGTTCATGAGATTTTTATATGCGGTTGTGGCTCACTGTTTAGCCCCATGAGAAGCCTTATAAATGCAGAATACCGTTCCTAGTCTGGATGATCATTTTCAAGCCCTTTGTCAAATAGAGTCTATGTGATTTATTAGGTGTGTCTGCTTTTGGATGATCATTTTCAAGCTCTTTGTCCCAAAGGGTATGCAAGGTATTTATAGTTGGTTTTGGGGATCCTCTGGGGAGCACATCGGCATTCATCCTCTCAGACGGTGAACATTTACCTGCATGAAGATTATGGGGAAATGTCTGCACGTGTTTTTGAAGGATAGATCTAAATGGACAGTTTGTAGGTCCGGTACCACGGGTTGTTTCTTCTTCTTTAAGGAAAGGCGGCTTGATTTTGGTTTATTTAGATATCTCCTGGTTTTTACATGATGCTGGCTTTTGTGTGTCTACAGCTGGAAGTGTGCACCCTTTGTAGTCTACACCCTAAGGCCAAAAATGAACTTCATGTTTGCTGTACTGGTTGTGGATTTTGCTGGTAAAGCAGTGTAGGGTTTAGAGCAACGAGTGTCTCTAAGGCCTGCATCTGCAGAGGCCACACATTATGATGCACTGGGCATCTCCCACCATTTGCTGGTGTAGGATCTTTTTGACGGGTCTGTGTGGCGTCCTTTAGCGGCGTTGATGTTCACTTACCCTTTTGTGGTAATCCTGTGGCGGTCATTTGTTTTAGTTCTACGATGGAAAAAAAAATACACATTAGCAACAAAAAAACCTGAATGGCTCTTTGCAACCTTAGTTGTGTAACCACTTGTCTAACTATTGCTTTCCATGTTTTAGAGCCCTTACTAGATGCTGGAGGAACATGATGATGGAGACAAAAATATATTAGGGTTTTTTCGTAATTCACACCTGCTTTTGCCCTTTGTGGATCCCCTTTCTTTGTAGCCGTTCCATATATAGGCCCTACAGACTTCCTTTTTTTTAACAAGGTCGCGAACCTTCCAGGACTCGCTGAGGTTCCAGCTACTCCTTTTGCTCTGGGGTCTACCTTTTGCTGAGGTTTGGCGTAAATGTGTACTTGCAGTAGAATTGTGAAGAAAAGGAACCACTGTCACATTTCCAATATATTACACTGATTCTGTACACTGTCTGAGGGCATAATGGGATCTTGGGGGGTTTGGGGCTGTATGGGCTACTCATTACACATCCTTCATACAACAAGGCCATTCCTTTATTCACCTGCAATAGCAGGATTATGCTGCACCCTGTCTGATGCGTCTTTAGACTCTAAGATTTGTTTTAACTGTTCAACAGATAGCTACACTTCTGCCTCATAACCTGTAAAAACATGCACACAAGAACACATTTTAAAATAAAAAGCCGGCTGCTGCGACAATAAGGTTAGCAAAGGCCTCGGAAGTATAGCACTCAAAATATCTGTACCTTGCTGCAATTCAACCCTTTCCTCATGCCCCCATGTTATTTCTGGGAGATCCGGTGGGCAGAGAAGACAGATTTATTTTAAAAACAGCTCTAATAAACAGCACACATCATAGTTGATTGAGTCATTTAAAAAAAAAAGTTTTGTTCACAACATAATAACATAATTTACAGTTGTTGGAGCAGGCATTCTTAACAAGTAGCGTAGCCAGCAGGGCAAACTAAAAGAAGGATTTTGAAACAGCGCTATGGCCTGCGGAATGCACTAGATCTTTAACCGTCTTACAGAATTGTGCCAAAGCCTATTAAAAAAAACTGATCTCAGTTTAGCAAAGCGCGAATATACATATTTTACCTTATACAATTTGTGCTATTACACAGATCGTTAAAAATGTACAAGTAAATATTCAAGAGCTAGAGTCTTCTGCCCAAACAAAACCTCCTTTTCGGGGGGGGGATCCTTACAGTTGCCACGTGCTGGGGGTGGTGTATGCATGGGTCTGTTTCTTAAACCATATTCACTCCAACCCTGACTATAGAACCTGCTTATCCCTCCCTCTCTGCCATGCCCTCTATGGCGCCAAATCCTTTCTCCCCCCCCACAGCCCCTCCTGTCTGGCCTGTCACTCACGGCTTTAAAAACATGTTCCAAAGCCTGCTGCCAACCTTTAACCCCTGACAAACCGTGGTTTAAACAACAGATTTTATTTTACACATTTTGTAAATGCAGATTTCCACATGGCATGCAGCCTACGAAGTAAATGCAAGACAATGAAACAAACAACATGCTTCAGCTACCGTTCCCTAAATCGCAACAGAGTTTGTTGAGTCCTCGCAGTTAAAAGAAATAGCTGTCCCTCTGACACACCTATTTTACACACACATTTTATTAATGACTGGATATTACAAGGGCTGCCTTTTCGACATGTACAGTTTTACATAAAACCGGTACAGACCCTCTCTACATATTGGAAATAAACTGCTGTAAACAGCACAGATTGCACACATTAGCTTTTATTTAGGGGGTCAGTGGAGCTCGTGGAGTTGTACTCTGGAATTCCATAGAGCTGCATGAAAACTCCATCAGATTCCATGGAGTTCCGGCCACTGGCAGAGCTCCGCCGCGTGCCGCTCCCCACCAGCGCGACTAAATGTTTCCAACCAGAGCTGGGTTCATTTGCTTGGAATGCTCATCAAAACACTGAAAGTAAAGGTCCCTGTGTCACAAAAATAACTGAACAGAGATGAACGAATTGTCTTACATTTTATTTTTGTAATTGATTAAATCACATGGTTTTGCCACAGATTGCAGGCATGTGCAGACTGCAGAGGCACAGTGACACTGTTACATACAATTACATTTGACGCTGCTTTCTGTTCACTCTTCTAAAACCAGAAGATGAGTAACAGACCTGCTTGGCCCCTTTGTTGACCTGCTGCATGTGAACATCAGTGTTGGTGTTTTATTGATTGTCTCCGCGTACTGCTTTGGGCTGTGTAAATTTGCCCATGGCAGCAAATACTAACATTACTAGGCCGTAATGAAGAGGTCATACAGCAGTAACCAAGCACAACAGTAGCAAAACCTTATCAGAAAAAAGAAAGTTCCAGTAGCAAATATCGGCAGACTTCCTATTTCAGCTTCCATATTTGTATAGCCAATACTGGGATTTATTTTAGGACTACTGGGGGCAACAGTCCACAACCAAAGTCTGGCACATATTACACTAAGCGCTTTCCCCAGCAAGAATCCAGGCATGCTGACTTAAACAATGCTTGTTTACAGCGCTACGAAACTGCCAATTACTTGCCCACTGTCTGCCTGATGAGGAATCATTCTCAGATGGAACAGGGTGTGCCAGGGGGCACAGGACTCTTGTACCAGTCAGCGCCCACCTCTGCACATCTGCTTCCTGACCTGAGTCGTGGCACGAGTCGTGGCACACGGCAGAGCCCTCGAGCCTATAAGACGCGCAGCAGTGCCGCCCAGGCACAAGACAGACCTGGAAGTAAACAAGACAGACCTGGAAGTAAACACTAACAAGCATTGGCATAGCCAATAGGTCTCGCCTTTGGGACCTTATAAGTATTTAGTTATGCAGCACATATCCTTACAGCAACAATGAGTAAGCCTCCCAGGTCGCTGAGGAGTGTGGGCGCGAGTCCACAAACGCCAAACCTAGTTTGCTTCCCACCAGAGCCCCTATGATCGTACTCCGAACAGCGCTCCGAAGTCACTGCGACGAAGACAGTGAGCTATCCTCATTTCACCTGTTGAACAATAGGTCAGACGCAGCAGTGTTTACTTCCGGCAGGTTGCCAGGGCGGGTGGCCCAGTACAGCGCTCATGCAGAATGAAATACCGCTGACCATTGAGGAAATATGAATTTTTATGGTCAATTGTGTCCCCTATCTAGACCCCAACGGCTCCATGTACATGCTACAAGTACATGTATGTTCCCTCCACTTTAAGCTATGAAGACGCAAATACAATTGTGTCCAACGTTAATATGTACTCTTTCATATCTGCCATGAATGGGCCAGATATTCCGTTCCTAAGTATGCCTTGCCACCGTCTTTATATGGTATACTTCTCACGTTTTCCAGCTCTGGCAAGGTAGGCCCTGAATTCTGCCATCGAGCTTTTTCCTGCTTCTGCCTCTGAATGCTCCAGCCTGAACCTGCATCTGTATCCATGAACTTTGTCTTACTCCCTGCGCGGCTAACGGTGCCTAGCCCGGCCTGTTGCCTGCCAAAACTGTATTCAGCCTTCAAGTTATCTGTTCCGCTCCTCAAGAAATGCATTCTTGTCTAGTAGCTTAGGTAAACATCTCTCTAGCTGCAGAGCAAAGGGCCCGGCCTTACTGTCTCCGTGCAAGTAATTCATGACTCTCGTTACCAGGGTAGGCCCATGCCCCCTCGCATCTCATGTAGACACTTAGACGCTTGTACACGCACTAGCAGTTAGTATAGAATAGGATCTGTCCGAGAAGACCTTTTCTTCCAGATAATATAGTTCCTTAAACACAAGATATTAAGATATGATTTAGGACTAGGTTGTCCTGACACCCCAGACTTCTGTCTCCTCATGTAGGGCTAAATGTCAAATTCCCTTCACCCTCTAGTTACACGTCAATCACACGTCATGCGGCTGCGCGCGCATCTCTGCTATATATTTTTTTGCTGACTTTGCAGGATTCTCTTATGGATCCACCCACTTGTGTCATCATCATAATGACGTTTTTAGTATACGCCTCTATGCACGCCTATTGTAACGCCTTTTCTATTACGTATGTGTATTCTTATCAGCTGTAACGCCTCCTGCATCTGTCTTTACTGTAATGCATTACTATATATGCTATAACCTGTCAATAATGTATTGCTGATCCCTTCCTGAACCTTCGTGGTGACGGAACTCGATTGCCTGGTTCGAACCATCATTCCTTTGTAAGGAATAAATTCCCTATTATACCCTCGAATACCACGGATTCTGCCTCTTATTTTTACTGAGTTATTCGTATTGTATTTTACCGCATAAATTAAGTCTAGGTAATTTAAATTTACCACATAATTGGCGCCCGAACAGGGACACCTCTCACACCCCACGCACCGGAGGTGCGTTGCAGACCCGGTCTCCTGCCACAGCCGGACGGACAATTACGCGTACCCGCAGGATTTCCTGTATCTCCCTCAGGCCAACGGGGGCGACTGAGGCTGCGATCAACACCCAGACGAGGCGGTGAGGAGTGCGGAGAATCCCGACCAGAGCCTAGCTGAGAGAGCAAGATCCGAGGTATACAGAGGCCCACCAGATTCCGAAGTTCCGAAGTATCTAAGTCACGAGTCGAGTCCAGTCCAGTTTGGTCTAGTCCAGTCCAGACTTCCGAGGCCTTCCGTTCCGTGCTTCCCGGTGAGTACCGTTGCTGGGGACGCATCTAGACGTGCACATTAGTTTGTGCCGGTCAAGACGGGTCTGGGTACACAGACCTGGTCTGCACTGTTTTAGCAGTGTATCTGTGCTGTTTAGCAGTACATACAGTATATTTAGTATTATGCAGTTAACTAGTTTTATTCTAATTATTATTGTTCGTTCTAAAATGTTTTGATATGTTTTAAATGTTGTGGTATGAGTGATTGTTCGATCTTCATTATTGTGTTTATTGTAATTATTATGTTCAAAAACCGAGTAAGAATTAAGTAACAAGTTTCAAGATGCCGTTATTTTCAAAATTAAGACAGATAAAAACTAGAAAAGGGATACTCGAGGAAGCTGTTCCCATCCCACCTAGGGACACTCCAGGGTACTTTATGTACCATAAACATGGCCTAGATGCCGTATTATATCTTGATCTATGGGTGGACTACACCAAGGATTTGGCAGAGAGTCAGAGATGGCCCGCTGCTGGAACATGGGATGCAGATTGCATCATGAGAATAGAAGAAGCGTTATGGAAAAAGAAAGCCAGACAGTCACAGAAAGATGCCATTGAACTATGGCGTAAAGAATCGCATAGGCGCACAGAGAAAGCACTCAGAAAGGAAGAGAAAAGTAGGGAAGATTCAGAAAAAGCCCGAGAAAACATATTAATTGACGAAGGTATCCGAGTAAAAACAGAACAAGTAGACAGACAACGAAATACTCTTATGAATGGTATGTATCCTCTTCTGGCCGAGGGTTTGCCTAAGGCCACCTTGGAGGTACCAAAAGATCTGCCACCTCCGTTACTCCCGATTAAAGTACATCCCAAGACCGCAAAAGACATTTTCCTTACTTCCTATTTAGACGATGCAGCCCCCGAATATGCTAATGGTGCGCAGCCACGCACACCACCTGTTAACGACGCTCAACCCCAAAATCAGCTGCACCCACCTCCGCAGCAACAAACTCCTACTCAAGTTCTAACCATTCCATCTGTTTCTACAGTCCTTCCTGCACCCACACTCTCTACCCTACACCCAACAAATCCTTTTGGACTTGGCACCTCAGGAGGTGCGACAGGAGGTTTTTCCACGCCACCGCCAACAACTAGATTGACTTATAGGGATTTAGCATATCAACGTACACCCCAAAGAATATCAGACAATATATTAAACGAGCCTCTTTCCGATTGTAGATATGATCCAGTGCCAGGAAAACACGACAGAATGTTGCTGTCTTCAGTACGTTTGCGACGAGTTGCAAAATATTTAATGACGTTACCAGGAATGGTTGAACATCTAGACAAAATATATCGCTTTATCCAATCAGGGCAAGGTCCTGAAAGTATTGCCGAAGCCATGGAATACCAGAAAGTAGACATACAAAAATTATTGTTACGCTTTTTCATAAACTGTTTGATCAGAAATAGAGATAGGCCTGAGGTAGATTCGGAGGAAATGCAAGCACTTACCAAATGGGGTCAGAATATAACAGACGGGAGACATGATAAACAGAAGTGTATAGAAGCCATGTGCCGAAGGATCAGAAAAGAAGTAGAACGAATACATGAAAGCAGAGTAGAAGCAGATAAAACTGAATCAGAGGAAGAGGAGGAGGAACAGTCAGAAATGAACACAGGACAATTTGAATTACCAGCTAAACAAATGATAGCTTATGTAGAAAAAGGAAGATCTTTTAATAAAACAATACGTCCGATACGTCCAGAATGTAACAGAATTTTTCAAACAGTTATTACAAATCCAAGGACCCCTGAACACTTATTCCAGGCTACTGATAAATTACTCCGAGAACGAAGGGGGTACCATATGCTCGATTCTATGGATGAACAAGAATTAGCCAGGTCAGCAGTACAATGGGCTGACAGCTCTGAAAAATACAGTGATGATGCGCTAGCACACACGTTTCTGAATCTCGCCCCAGACGAACAGCGTTTAGCTAGTATATACATGATACAACATCTCCTTATATTATATAAAGGCCAACACTCCGATCCTGGTCCCCTACCTGATATATTGATAGAACTACTCATGAATAAATGGAGAGGTTTAGGTACCGATCTAATTAAAGTAATTCTAGAATACAGACATAGATATAGTGCCTTTTTGTGTCCAGAACATGATCCAGCTCCTTCCATGGGGAGAAAAACGTATTACATAGACAGACAGAATCCCTTATGCGAAGTACACCCAGTAAGAAATGATGACAATACGTTTAGACGCGTGTTTGTGTACACGCCCATAACCAAAATAGAACTATTGGAAATGAAAAAACTGGTGCCCAGTCATGACAAAGATCCAGCAGGTTTTCACCGTGAACTAAAGGACATGTTACTCATGGGTGATTATACCTATCCTGACATTATGAAAATATTGAAAGTATTATTGCCTGCCGGTATTTATGAGAAACTCAAGGAAAAAGAATGGGAGGTGGGAGACCAAAAGATTGATTGGACCGCATTAGAAACTGAAGAAAATAACCGAACTGCAGGCGTAGGGCTTGGGGACAAAACAAAAGCATTGCCAGGTTTATTAGTACAAGTATTGCCACGTTTATTAACTATGAAAAAGGAAGATTGGGGAGCAATCTCAGCTTGTAAACAGAAACCCGATGAAGACACTAGTGATTTTTATTCCCGATTTGAAAAATGTTTTGGTATTAATAGCGGCCTGAAAGCAAATAGCGAGTCATATCCACACCTTTTTGTAACAAAACTAGTCGAGAATTCCCTGCCACAGGTTAAAAACAGAGTATTGAAAGTTGAGACCACTTGGCAAGCTAACACTCCTTCACAAATGTTACAAATGTTACAGTATCACCAGAATAGAATTAGAGAAGAACAAGAACACGAACAAAGACGTATGAAAGACACGAAAATGAAAATGCTTGTCGCTCAGTCAATTCCAGCTGACGGTCATAAAAAGGGTGCGACACAGTCCAGTAATTCAGCGATTCCCGTTAAAGGGACATGCAACTATTGTAAACAGCCAGGTCATTATATAAACGATTGTGCAGTTCTGAAACATAATATCTCTACGGGTAAAACAAAGGAGAGATCACGTCCGCCTAGACAGGATCAGATCCAACAACAAGTACCTCAACATGCACAGCCTATGCCGGTTCCACAACAGACCGTAGTGGTTCCACAACAACAGCCACAGCCTATCGCTGCAACACAAAACACGACACAACAGATGTACCAGTATGCACAAAATGACTATCCAGAATATCAGCGTTACACATGAAATAGCCTAGAGAGGGAAGTTGGCTTACCCCTTATTGAGGTTCCTGTAGATCAAGAGGGTCCTTATGTACAGAGTCAAGTATTAGGGAAAGACAGAAAGTTTCTACTTGATACAGGGGCAAGCAGAACAACTATAAGTCACGATGAAGTCCCAGGGGCACCCCTCTCAGGCTCACAAAATATTTCCCTTGGTTTTTCAGGAAAGCCCACTATTAACGAAGTATCGCAACCACTTGCATTTACAGTTGGTCCATTGACACGGACTACAGATCTATTGCTTACGAAATCATGCCCAGAAAACTTGTTAGGTATAAAAACATTGAAAGCTCTAGGAGCTATAATATGCTGTTCTCCGGACGGAGTACGACTATTTTTGCGTGACTTTAAAGGTCACTACGTGTCTAGAGACATGGATCACCGGTTACAGAATCTACCTGCACATTTATGGGCACAAGGCCCCACTGATGTAGGTTGTATGCACATTACACCTTATCGAGTTACACTCAAAGCAGGAGTGGTACTACCACGAATGCGACAATACAAGTTACCGCCAGATGCTGTAGTGGCTTTACTGCAAATCATTGACGAGCTCATTGCACAAGGAGTGGTTGTAGAAACGGACTCCAATGTATGTAATTCTCCGATTATTCCGATTCTTAAACGAACAGATCCAAAAGCACCCCCAGTATATCGATTAGTTATTGATCTGCGCGAATTGAACAAATGCATTGTACCACAATATCCCGTGGTCCCAGATATCTCTTCATTACTGACAGCTATTGATTCAGAGGCAACGTTCTTTACTGTAATTGACCTCAAGAACGCCTTCTTCAGCGTCCCAATCGATCCGGAAAGCCAATATTTGTTCGGATTCAGTTTAAATGGACGAAGTTTTAAATTCACACGCGCGCCTCAAGGATTTACAGAAAGTCCTAGCATCTACAGCCAAGCACTGAAAAGACAACTTGACAGTATCCACATGCCCGTTAACACTGCACTGCTTCAGTATGTCGATGATCTGCTGATCACCGCCCGAAGCGAACCCGAATGTGAAAAAGCATCACTGACGGTTTTACATTTCCTAGCCGACAAGGGGCACAAGGTGTCCCCTTCAAAGCTGCAATTTTGTGCCCAGCAAGTTGTGTACCTAGGGCACTTGCTGTCCAAATGGGGGAGACAGCTCACACCTGATCGCATCCAGTTAATTGTAAACATGCCACCACCCAAGACACAAAAGGAGGTACGGGCCTTTATAGGCCTCACTTCGTACTGCAGGCAGTGGATTCCCCAATATGCATTTTTAGCAAAACCACTCATTCAGTTGACAACCCAGGAGGCAGCGACATTGACTGTCCTCCCTTGGACTCCAGAACATACACAAGCTTTTGAAGACTTAAAGAAAGCTTTATGCCAAGCACCTGTCTTAGCGACACCATGTTACAGTAAGCCTTTTACACTCTTTGTTACAGAACGTGAAGGTACTGCCTTGTCAGTACTCACGCAGGAACAAGCAGGATCACACAAGCCATGTGCTTACTTTTCTAGCACATTAGATCCCGTAGCTCAAGCTCTTCCTGCGTGTCTGAAATCAGTTGCAGCGACAGCTCTAGCGATCAGACAAAGTGATTCCATAGTATTAGGACATCAATTGACAGTACAGGTACCACATGCAGTAGAGGTTCTCTTGAACCGGACACAGACACAACACTTGACTATAGCACGACTGACAGGTTACGAACTCACATTGTTTCAGCCACACATAGAAATCAGACGTTGTAGTACATTAAATCCTGCCACACTTTTGCCATTAAGTGGAACAGACCCACTGGCACATGATTGTATTGAAGTCATTACTATTACGACGAAACCCAGACAAGATTTGACAGATGTCCCATTACCAGATCCAGACCTGACACTTTATGTAGATGGTTCATGTATGAGAACAAGTACAGGAAAGTTAGTGGCCGCTTATGCAGTCACGACAGACACCGAAGTCATTGAAACAAATTGTATCGACACATTATCAGCTCAAGCAGCAGAGCTTATTGCTCTGACACAAGCCTGTATTCAAACCAAGAATAGAAAAGTTAACATATACACAGATTCACGTTATGCTTTCGGAGTCGTACACGACTTCGGAGTCCTTTGGCGAGAGAGGGGTTATTTGACTTCTCACGGTGCCAACATTCAACACGGCCCCCTCATTCAAGCTCTGTTAGATGCAATACATCTACCTACTTCAATATCTATCATGAAGTGCAAAGCCCATACAAAAGTCATCGATATTATTTCCCAGGGTAACGACCTAGCAGACCGAACAGCTAAGCAAACAGCACAGAATCAGACTCATGCAACTGACTTGACAAAGACAATAGTTCCGACGCCGACACACTGCATGACAGTTAAGGATCCCGCCATTGATGTAATTGACATACAAACACATGCTACACCAGAGGAAGTAAAGAAATGGACTGAATTAGGAGGGATCCAAACAGATCAGGGATGGATGACGAAGGGAAAATCCATATGGTTTCTCCCCGACTCAATGGTTCAAGTTATCATTAACACAATACATAGTCCAGCACATCTAGGAGAAAAAGCTATGTTAGACAGTATTCAACACATTTGGTTCAACAAACATTTACGAGCTGCAGCCAAACAGAAAGTCCGAACTTGTATGATTTGTTGTCAGTTCAACCCAGGTAAAGGCGTACCTGTAGAGCAGGGTGGATTTCAACCTCCCGATCACCCTTTTGAAGTCCTCCAGATGGATTATATCCAGATGGAACGATGTCGAGGATTCAAATATGTCCTCGTAGTTGTATGCGCTCTTTCCCGTTGGACAGAGGCGTATCCCGTCTCAGATTACACTGCCCCGACTACTGCCAAACAATTAGTTCGTGAATTCTTCCCACGGTATGGTTTGCCCCGTATCGTGTACTCAGATAATGGCCAGCCGTTCTCATCCGAGCTAATGAAACACATTTCACTCTTGTTAGGCTATCAATGGAAATTCCACTGTGTCCGACATCCCGAGGCAGCAGGTCTCGTGGAACGTCATAATCAGACCCTGAAAATACGACTTTCTAAAATCTGTAGAGAGAAAGGTGTCGACTGGATAGTAGCCTTACCGGTTGCACTATTTTACATGAGAATGGTAGCACATTCTCGCACAGGGCTATCCCCGTACGAGGTGGTCTTCGGTAGGCCACCAAATATGTGGGGGACGCCTATACCTCGTAAAATAACTGATGTTGATTGTAATATGCTGACAGATTACCTTGCTTCCTTGATGTCTGCACTACAATCTTGCCGTTCACAGGTAGCTGCAGCCTTTCCCGACAACACCGAGGTAAAGCCCCATGAAGTGGTTCCGGGGGACCTAGTTTTCGTCAGAAACTTCGACAGGAGGAGCCCGTTGGAGCCTCGTTGGCAACAACCAAAACTGGTTCTTCTAACGACGAGGACAGCAGTGAAGGTCGAGGGTCGAAAGGGTTGGTTACACTCGAGTCATATCAATAAATTTCATGGACTACCATCCGATCTGAACTCTCAGCCCTGCCCCCTTCCAGAGACTGATTCAAAACTCCCCCTGGTTGAAAAGACCGAATCACAGGACTACAAACTGAAACTAAGGTCTAGCAAGTCAGACAATTCGATTGTTTAAGTCCTCTTCAAGGTGAATCGGTTGAATTAAGTCTTTGACATGTATCCTCTAGACCAAATGAGAGAGAGAAATAGACAGAAACAGCTCAAGAAACATGCATACTGTAAATCACTTCATAGTCACTGTATAGTGACATTGTTGATTATGTTTTTTCTAAGTCTTTTTATTATTGCTGCAAGTATACTGTTACACATGTACTATCCTATTTTCAAGCGTGCTTACAATGTTACAGCCGAACATTCTTTTAGTGAACTACCTCCACATGAGTTGTCCTATAGATTCGCGCTGCGCAACAACACATTCATTAGTATGTTACATCATTCCCATCAGACCAGCAATGCTACAAATTGTTGGATATGTGGCCGACTCCCTCCCTATCAGAAATACAAAGGAGTTCTGCCTCTCTTTCCGTATCCATTTACGCACAATGGTTCCTGTGGAGCATGGTTCAGTTTGATTAACTCTTTAGATTCAAACACTGTAATTTACCAGAGCAATTGGGTATGGGGAAACCTGAACTTAGTTTTGCTTAAAGCCTGTTATCCTAACAAGAAGGGACTTCCCAAAAGAACAGGAACTGACCTAGAAAATGAAGTATATGGATTAGGTAATTTTACACTTAACCTCATGATTCTAAATGTTGAATCTGAAGCTACACTAGTCTTGCCTGCTATGTCCGTATTACCAGTCAAAGGTGAATTATGTGTAAGAAAGAATGGTTCAGTACACCTGGGTCATAGTAAATGTACTACTGTGATCGAATTCAGTGATAAAGGCAAGTCTACATTTAGAGCTTCCCGTCACTCCTACTTCATCTGTGGTCATACCGCATATATACGCCTACCCCTAGATTGGGATGGTACCTGTTACATTGCATTCCTTCTGCCACCTGTTTTCCTAGCCCCTCCTGATTATCATAGAAATACCAACCTAGTACACCATAGACCCCAGAGAGATATCCCGATTGTTGACTACACCGAAACAGCATGGGAACAATATACAGACTTCAATAAAGGTCTCTTTCCTTACATAGGTGTTGTCTCAAACAGTAAACTGATGCGTAGATTAACCAGAACCCTTGAAGCAGTAGTGAATGAAACTACCTCTGCCCTAGGCAACTTAACAGAGGAGCAGTCTGCGATGCGGATTGTTGTTCTCCAAAATCGTCTTGTCCTTGACGTCATCCTAGCAGATAGGGGCGGAGCTTGTAGGGTCATCGGATCAAGTTGCTGTGTTTTCATCCCAGAAAACGCGCCATCCGTATATAAAGCCATAACTCGTCTTCACAAGATTGCAAACCAGATACATCAGAATGCAGGCACCTGGACATGGTCCGGTTGGCTCTGGAGCGTGTTGTCGGCCTGGGGATGGAAAGTCCTATCCTTCCTAGGTATTGGCCTTCTCATAGTATTCAGTTGCTGCCTATGTCTACAATGTGGACCAGCGATTTGCAGCCTGTGTGCCACATCGTGTATTCCACGTTCAAGTTTTCATTCAAGATCCCGGAAGAAGAAAGAAGAGCAAATGATGTTACATGAACTGATTGATGAATTCCTGAAGATCGATATTTCATGAAGGGTCGTAGGGGACAAGGAGGGAATGAGGAAATATGAATTTTTATGGTCAATTGTGTCCCCTATCTAGACCCCAACGGCTCCATGTACATGCTACAAGTACATGTATGTTCCCTCCACTTTAAGCTATGAAGACGCAAATACAATTGTGTCCAACGTTAATATGTACTCTTTCATATCTGCCATGAATGGGCCAGATATTCCATTCCTAAGTATGCCTTGCCACCGTCTTTATATGGTATACTTCTCACGTTTTCCAGCTCTGGCAAGGTAGGCCCTGAATTCTGCCATCGAGCTTTTTCCTGCTTCTGCCTCTGAATGCTCCAGCCTGAACCTGCATCTGTATCCATGAACTTTGTCTTACTCCCTGCGCGGCTAACGGTGCCTAGCCCGGCCTGTTGCCTGCCAAAACTGTATTCAGCCTTCAAGTTATCTGTTCCGCTCCTCAAGAAATGCATTCTTGTCTAGTAGCTTAGGTAAACATCTCTCTAGCTGCAGAGCAAAGGGCCCGGCCTTACTGTCTCCGTGCAAGTAATTCATGACTCTCGTTACCAGGGTAGGCCCATGCCCCCTCGCATCTCATGTAGACACTTAGACGCTTGTACACGCACTAGCAGTTAGTATAGAATAGGATCTGTCCGAGAAGACCTTTTCTTCCAGATAATATAGTTCCTTAAACACAAGATATTAAGATATGATTTAGGACTAGGTTGTCCTGACACCCCAGACTTCTGTCTCCTCATGTAGGGCTAAATGTCAAATTCCCTTCACCCTCTAGTTACACGTCAATCACACGTCATGCGGCTGCGCGCGCATCTCTGCTATATATTTTTTTGCTGACTTTGCAGGATTCTCTTATGGATCCACCCACTTGTGTCATCATCATAATGACGTTTTTAGTATACGCCTCTATGCACGCCTATTGTAATGCCTTTTCTATTACGTATGTGTATTCTTATCAGCTGTAACGCCTCCTGCATCTGTCTTTACTGTAATGCATTACTATATATGCTATAACCTGTCAATAATGTATTGCTGATCCCTTCCTGAACCTTCGTGGTGACGGAACTCGATTGCCTGGTTCGAACCATCATTCCTTTGTAAGGAATAAATTCCCTATTATACCCTCGAATACCACGGATTCTGCCTCTTATTTTTACTGAGTTATTCGTATTGTATTTTACCGCATAAATTAAGTCTAGGTAATTTAAATTTACCACACCATGTGTTGTCATTTGTATTTGGAAAAACAACTGCTGCGTTCTGGGTTTAAAGGACGATAAACCGGGTTCAAATTTGGGAGGAGACGAAGCCTCGTCAACCGTGAGCTCGAACTTGCTGTAACTCGCGCTGGGCTTGCGCTAAGCCTTGCGGCCGGACACTCACAAAAACAGCCTTCTCTCCAAATGTTGTGCACAGCTGTGCTCACAGTGATCTCACCCTGCACTGACCCCACAGAGCTCGATTCCCGGATGATGACTCCATCAGTAGGCAGCCTGGCAACATTCACAAGGAAGTATTGTGGCTATGCTTAGTGCAAAAGTCTGTTGTAATTAGTATAGCATTACACACACACACACAGCCAAGGCTTAAACCTGCTGTTGTATGCGGACTCCTCTATTTACACCCCCAGCAGAAACAAAACGGCGTGTAACTAAACATATCTAATCATAGGTACAAAGGAGCGTGGGGAGCGGCTGACTTACAGCCAGCAGCTAAACAAATAACTAATGCGGAGGTTACGTGATAAACCTCTTGTATATTGCCAAGTGACCCGCTGCCCGCTGGCACTCCGAGGCAGAGAAACCATGCGCGCATGCGCGCTGGCTCCCCCGAGTCAGGAGCCAAATGGGGACACGGCCGCTATACGTGCGCAGTGCATAACTGTCAAAGTACACACATATCTGGTGGTCAGGTTGGACTGATCGGGACTACGGGATGGTAGTGGTTGAGTGTAGAGATAGAAATAGTAGCCGTCAATTGTCATATATAAAAATGGGCACCCAGCAGGGCTGGAGGAATATAGCCAACATGATCCTGTTGGTGTCATATGAAGGCATTTCTTGAGATGGAAACTTACAGTTGATTCCACATCTTCCAAACTCAGAAATTGCCTTTAGCAGGGCCTCTCTTGGAGACTAGAAACCAAAAATATACATAACAAGCATTCTGCTGCGCGGCCGTAAAACTAACGGCCGCGCGGCCGTGAAAACGAAAGTAAATAGCGATCGCGATCAAAGCGAAAGTGATCGCGATCGCTTGGAGGGGAGTGCTGTGTGGCAAGCACGCGAGTGGTGCGCGCGCAGCAGTGATTGGCGGCTGCGCGCGTGCACGCTCACATGCACTCAAGCTTTAGGCCACAGGCAGCAATTTAAAAATCCCAACTACAAAATGTCTCTCCGAGCCAGCGCATGCGCTGGGCTCAGCGAGACCTAAAAACAGTACTTACTGTAGCTTCAGAGATGCTGCTGGCAAACATGCAGGAGCTCTGGACAGTGGGGTTTACCTCGCTGACTGACACTACGACAGGCTCGCGTTTGATATTGGACAGAATTACCATCTTCCCCCACGGAGTTCCTCCTGAAGCGCACTGCTCAGGCGGCAGTTGCTGAAGAATACTACTGTATTAACACTAAAGGGACACCAGCGCACTTCCTGTGCAGAGAAATTCTTGTTTCACTCATGTCATTACCAGCATGCACAGCCCAAAGCTCACTCAAATTGTGCAACATTGCTCTCCAATGAAGATTAGAAGGGGTGGGCATCAGTAAACTCTACTACATGGCAGCTGGCAGAGTTTTTGCTAAACTCCATGCTCCAAGTGGAGCGCAGAGTTGACAAAACTTTCTGAACTCTGCCGACAGAGCTGAGTTTACCACCCACCCCTACTTTTATTCTGAATTGCGTCGGGTAACTTTGGAGGGACACTGTAACACTTTGGCATTTTCACACCTACCAACTACAAGCTAACACATGTTTTTTCAAACCATAAATAAAAGCAGACATTTTCACCCCATGAAAAGAAGAAACTGGGCTTTACTATGCAACACATTACATGGCAAAAAATAATTTCAATGATATAAGCTATCATTGTTTTTAACTGCAACAGAAGTTGTCCTGTGTCACTCAGCTGCTTTCCGCAATTCAGCTCGAAGCTTTTCTCCATCTTGCCCGGGCCTCTTTGTCCACAGACTTAAAATAAGCATATTTCAGCTACTTCGGATTGTGCATGGTCTTGGGGTAGCATTTTATACTTAGTAGAGCTTACTATTTATACATGGGCCCACTTTGGGAGGGGGAGCAGCCATCTGCGTTTGGGTTTCATTTGATAGCAGATAACTGCTTCTGATTGTGTGTGTAGCCTCGGGACAACATTTTATACATACTAGAGCTTGCTAACTATGCCATGGGCCCACTTTGGGTAGGGGTAACAGCCATCTGCATTTGGGTTCCAATTCATAGCACATGGTTGTTTCTGATTGTGTATGTGGCTTGGGGTGGGGTTTTATACTTAGCAGAGCTTGCTAACTGTGCAACGGGCCAAATGTGGGGAGAGTGAAGAGCAGCCTCTGCGTTTGGGATCCATTTCATAGCAGTTTTGATTCAATTATGAATTTGTCAAGACATTTCTCACAAAAAATCTTTTTCAGTCAAATATTCACTGTCCAAGATAAGACAGATGGCTTAGGGAGACAGTGGGGCTGGGGGTTCCGTCTGAGTATTTCCCAAGCTTCTCGTTGAGGAGCCCTCCATCTGTCTCATCTAGGATTCACAACTTCGTCTATCTGAACATGCCCGGGCCCACTTTGTTAGAGACTCACATACTGTGCACCCAAGAGTATTTCAATTTTGTCTGTGACAAAGCCCTAGACACAGGACAATGGAACCCGTACATGTTATGACAGCATCCTAACCATGTTTTAGGAGCTTCAGCATGTGACTAGCATGTGACCAGGGTGATGTCACAACATATGTGACTCAACATGGTCACCTGACCCCCCCTCCCATCTCCACCCGGAAGTGATGTCACTGCCAGGGATAGCACCTAGAGGCCCGAAAGTCTCAGTAATGTAGTGATGTCACTTTCGAGTTGGGACACCTTTCACTTTTTACTTGATGTAGGAGGTATCCCTCATTACTACTGTAATCAATAAAACTTCATGATTGGAGTAGGAAAGAAAGAAAGAAGTAAGATATAATTCTTGAGATCTGGGAAAGATAGAATTAACCTTTGGAATAAAGGTAGGGCAAAGTCTAGGAACAACTTCATTGCCCATGAACCTGATAAAAGGAGGATTATATCCTGAAGCCCCTAATTCATTTTATCTACTGGACGAAGTAATAGCAACCAAGAAGATGACCTTGGAGGACAAGCTCTCTCCTTCCCTAGACTGCCCAGCTCAGGACATCCTGAACCTAGACTCCCCTACCCTCTCCTCTATGAGTACGACTCAGAGACTTGCTCTGCTGGAAAAGCTAGAGATTGTAATACAGGGTATCAACAAAATCATATCAAAGCTTACCACACCTCTTGAGCCTACCCAACGCCCACACCCTATACCCACAGTTACTAACACGCAATACACAAGGCCTCCCAAGGCTCAATGGCACAGCTGGACCACAACCCCCTTCTTGAACCAGCCTCAGAGACCCAAAAGAACAAGTGCCACAATATCCATGAGAGAGGCGATTGATCTTGCCAACTCTTATGACACTCTTCTACTGTCATCCCCAGCTCCAAAATCCAGATTATCACTGGATTTGGAAGAGACCACACCCCACCTCACTAATATCCCCATGGCTCCCCTAACGAAGAACCTCAACAACAAGGGGACAACCAACTGCATGCTCATAAATTGCAGATCGGCTACCAAACATGCAACAGAACTGGCAGAAACCATCCTCACCCATGACATAGACATCACGTTCATCACTAAAACTTGACTGAATGAGTCCTCTTCCCCAATCATTGACATAAGTCAAGTCAAGTCAAGTCAGAGAATTTATAAAGCGCACTACATACCCAGAGGGTCTCAAGGCGCTAAGGAGGGGGGGGGGGGAGGATTACTTGTCAATAATCCACGTTTTAAGTTGCTTTCTGAAAGCCAGGTGGTTCTGGGTAAGGCGAAGGTGAGTGGGGAGTGAGTTCCATGTTTTAGCAGCCAGGTAAGAGAAGGATCTGCCTCCCATGGTGGTCTTGTTGATGCGAGGCACGGTGGCGAGGGCTTGGCTGGAGGAACGTAGTTGGCGGGAGGGGGTGTAGAAGGACAGTCTTGAGTTGAGGCATTCTGGTCCGATGTCGTAGAGTGATTTGTGTGCGTGGGTTAGCAGTCGGAAAGTGATTCTCTTATTGACGGGTAGCCAGTGGAGGTCTTTCAGGTGACCAGAGATGTGTTCGTTGCGAGGGATGTCTAATATGATTCTGGCTGAGGCGTTTTGTATTCGTTGGAGTTTCTTTTGGAGTTTAGCGGTAGTGCCTGCGTAGAGGGTGTTTCCGTAGTCCAGTCGGCTCGTGACTAGAGCATGGGTGACTGTTTTCCTGGTTTCGGTGGGGATCCATCGAAATGTTTTTTTGAGCATGCGAAGAATGTTGAAGCAAGATGAAGATACGGCGCTGACTTGTCTGTTCATTGAAAGTGAAGAATCCAGGATAACGCCTAGGTTCCGTGCGTGGTCTGTCGGGATGGGTGCTTTTCCAAGGGCTACCGGCCACCAAGAGTCGTCCCATGCAGAGGGGGATGTACCTAGGATGAGGACTTCTGTTTTATCCGAGTTCAGTTTCAGACGGCTATGTTTCATCCATTCAGCAACTTCTTTCATTCCTTCGTGTAGGTTAGTTTACATACTTGTGCCCCCGGGTTTTAATCATCAATAAAGACAGAAAAAACCATTGAGGCGGGGGTATTGCAATCATCCACAAAAGCAACATCTCCAGAACGGAAAGGGACTCCTTCAAATATAACACATTTGAATATCTAACCTCCACCATTAAGATAATTGACAACAAAACGCTATACTGCCATCTCTTCTACCACCCGCCAGGCAACACCACCTCATTCTGAAAACACCTTTCTGACTAGATAATAAACTACTCACTCTTGGACTCCAACAACATAACTAGGTGACCTCAACCTACATTGGAATGAGGAAAATAACTCTCTGATCCAAACCGTGAATGAACTTCTATGCAACAACAACCTTATCCAACACTGCACAGAGCAAACCCATAACAGAGGCTCAATCCTGGATGCCATTATAGCTCAAAAAGATACAGTCACTATTGACCACATCCTTCCTGTTGACTGGTCTGACCACCACATCATTCTATTCCACATCAACCAAACGATCCAATGCCTACCTCGTACACAGGAATCCCCCTATTGGGTGAGAAATCTACGGCGGATTCCCCTTGCTGACCTGGAAGAAAGGGTAAGCTCACTCCTTCCCACCACCACATGCGACCTTTCCACAACTGAACTCACCTTGCACTACAATGCAACAATGACTTCCATACTTGACCAAATAGCTCCCTTGAAACAAAAAAGAGTCAGGAACATTCCATTTAGATCTTGGTTCAACACAGACCTAAACTCTGAAAGAAGACAACTAAGAGCTGCAGAAAGACTCTGGCGGAACAACCCATCCACAATCCACTTTGATCAACTCAAGTCTGAACGCAGGAAATATAAAAAATACATTAAGTATGAAAAAACTTCCTTCTTTTGTGATGAACTAGACAATGCCAAAAATCGGCCCAAAGAACTCTTCAATCTCGTTAGACAACAAACATCCAAGCCCCCCTCATCCTCAGTGCAGGCTTCCAAAGACCTATGTGATAACTTTTCCAAATTTCTTTAATGATAAAATCACCAAGATTGAGCTCTCCCTGGATGACCACCGCCGACCTCCCAACGGAAGTCCGCTCCCCGGCAAAGAAGATAACAACCCACCTAGGCACCCCCCTAATAACTGGAAATCTTTCAACCCCAACTCCGAAGCAGAGGTCATCGAAGTGATTACCAGTTCCAAACCCTCATCACACATTTCGGACTCTATTCCTGCCCAACTGGCTAAAAAGCTCAAACTCACCCTAGTCCCGCTCTGGACCAAGATTATAAACAGCTCCCTGAGAACCGGAGTCATGCCAGATTGTCTCAAAATCGGCCAAGTCACACCATTACAAAAAAAAAAATGGGCTCTGACCCAAACTATCTCAATAACTTCAGGCCCGTCTCCAATCTCCCATTCCTAGCCAAAATCCTGGAAAGATGTGTTCTCCTTTAACTTACTCAACACTACTAGACCCTCACCAATCGGTCTTCAGAAAAGGTTACAGCACAGAGACAGCGATCCTGAATGTCATAGACGACGTCCACAATTCACTCGATACGGACCAACGCTGTCTACTCATACTCCTGGACCTATCGGCAGCCTTCAACATGGTTGACCACAAACTGCTCATCAATGTACTTCAAGAAAGGGTCGGAGTTGAAGAGGTGGTCTTGCAGGGGTTTACCTCCTTTCTACAGAACTGCACCAACAGAATAAAAATTAAAAACTTCACATCTGACCTACTCCCCATAAGCAGGGGTGTCCCTCAAGGTTCAGTTCTCTCCCAACAACTATTCAACATCTACATGGAGCCCCTCACCAACATACTCAAAAAAGCCAACATCCCCTTCCACCTCTATACAGACAATACCCAGATCTATATAGCAACTTCCTCCATTGGTGACATTCAGAGACTAAACGACACTCTAAGAGAAGTACATACTGGCTATCCCTCAACCTCCTGAAACTCAACCAAGAGAAGACGGAAATCTTTCTCATTTCCAACAGGGAGCAGACCCCCCAAATCACAGAATGGCTAAAAACTATTGTTGCTCTCAACTGCAATCTCACCCCAGCCGATTCTGTAAAATCACTGGGAATCACTCTGGACCCAAACTTGGACATGGTCAAACACATCAAGAACATCGCAAACAGCGCTTTCTTCAACCTAAAACTACTCAACAAAATAAAACCTTCATCCCTCGCAACAACCTCAAACAGGATACTCAATCCCTGGTGCTGTCCAGATTGGATTAAGGGAACGCAAGCCTCACAGGCACAGCAAAATCTCACCTAGCTGCCCTCAGATTAACTCTAAATGCAGCAGCCAGGATGGTCACCGGAGTAAAGAAATACAAACACATCTCCTCCGCTCTCAGAGAGCTAAAGTGGCTCCCAATTGAAATGCATGCCAACTTCAGTACTGCCTGTCTCACACACAAAGCTCTGCACACTGGGAAACCTGCCTACCTGGCCTCCAAACTCAATAAGGCTGGTCAAACAAAGAACCTCAGAAATACTAACACTGTACTTCTCATTCCTCCGAAAACTCACAAACCAAAAACCTTATCACATTCCTTCTCTGGAAATGCACCCAAATTCTGGAACTCCATCCCAGTCCATATCAGGACTATCCCCTCCTTAAAATTCAAAAGCCAGCTCAAAGACCTCTTCCTCAACCGAACTCTTCCGAATGGATAGCTGCAGCCTAACGTAGAATCTTGCCCATTGCACCATATAGTCACTTTGATAAGAAGGCTTCTACATCACCTACCTCTAAACTTGCTCCTTTGTCCCCTTCCCTGAACTGGATTTGTCACTAATCAATGTGTTTATTATTGGTATAGTGTGTGTTTGATTTCTTCACTATAAATGTTGTAAAGCGCTCCAATACCTTCGGGTCTGGCTAGCGCTATATAAAACTCTTAAATAAATAAATAATATTAAATAATAATAGACAGAAACTTTAAATCACCTTCTCCTAAGGTTCGAAGGGGTGACATTGTAGAACCTGTGGAGAAGTGTAGCTCACTGGTTAGAGGAGGCATACCTCTGAAGCAGAGGTCAGACCCGGGACCAGGGTTCGATTCCCGACGCGGCAGGGTCTGGAGCCCAATTGTCCACGGACTCGATAATTCTCGCTTTGGTGCCTACTCTAAGCACGAGTTCACACTATGCAGCTCTGGGCAACAAGCTTGCTTAATCTCCACAACGGCCCCCCCGCGGCGGGATGCCTGGCTTTCACCTTGGGGATGCCCAGTACGGGTTATCTCACAGGGAAAAACCAGGACGGGTTCCCAATGCAAGCGCCGAGATGCCCAAGGGTAATTTGAGCGCTATATAAGACCGCACATACATACATACATACATACCTTCAACACTGGAGGAAGTTCCCAAGCAGGCAATAGAGAAGGTGAAGGAGGTCTAGAGACTGCAAAACTGTTGGACAGTCTAGAAAACATTCTATCTTCCCTTATGGAGCAGAAAACTCTCTGAAGACTTTAATGGTGAATCATTTACACATCAAGGTAGTAAGGCAAAAATTAGGATGGAAACCATATAGAAGAAAATGAAAACTGTTGAAATTTCACAAGAAGGAGCGGAAAAGTCACAAGAAGAAGACCACGTGTCAAAAGATTTCCAATACTTTGAGCAAGACTTTAGGGTGGAAGATCTTCTGAAATTCTGAATAACTTCCACAAAGGAAGAGAAAAAGGCCTCTTGTTAAAAAATTGGACTTCTCAACCTCCACACTGATAGAGTGAGCTTGAGGAGGGAGAGACAGATAATCAGTGATGTTATAGAACATTTCATGAGTGATGTAATATGCAAGATCACAAGCAGTGCATGGTGGGGGTGCAAGTTAAAGTTATCTCTGCTAGCTATAGCTGGTGAGTTTCTGTTTTTTCTTTTAGTTCAAAACGCTTTGTTGGCACTGACATTTTCACCGGACTATAATATTCACTTTAACGTTTGTTTTTTTTCTTTGAATTTCTAGGATTGTTTAAACGTAAACTAATGTTTTATTACCATATATAAAGCCAACCCCTGCTGTGCATGGCCTTTGGCTCTGCATCCAACCTCCCCCCCCGCAAGCAGCTAACCCTCCGCCAGAGGAGGGGGGGTGCAGAACCCTCTTCCCAAGCCACTTTTGGACCCTGGGACTCCGAGCCCTTTCTTTTTAAAAAGGGTAAGAGGTGCACCCAGTTCTCCTGCCAAAGCCACTAATGGCCCCCGGGATCTCATCCCCATGGTCAAACAATATATTATTAGAGGAGGGGGATGCATGGTTCTCGTCCTCGAGCCTTAAAAGGGCCAGGGAAATCCATCCACCGGGCTAAATACATTACCATTAGGGGAGGGCGTGTGGGCCCCTCCTTATTAGGCCCCGTGGAGCCCATCCCCTTTCCTAATTCTAATATTAAGAGGAGGGGGCCATGCAGCCACCCTCCCTGAGCCTTTATAGACATCATGGACTCTATCCCATGGGGCCAAATTCTATTATTAAGAAGAGGGAAGTATGTGCCTCCCTCCCAGGGCCTTATTAGACTCCGGGAACCTCATACTCTGGGGCCAAATGCAATACAAAAGGGGAGGGAGGTCAGCACATCCCTCCTCCCCAAACCTTATTAGACCCTAGGTATCCAATCCCCTGGGGCCAAATTGCATTATTAAGGGGAGGGGGCATGCATCCCCCCTCCCTTAGGCTTCCCAGGCCCCCCAGGGGACTCCATCCCCCAGAGCCAAAGGTGGGTTCCACTGTGCCTACCCATGGGTACCCACAAACCTCAAGTTGAGGGCTGCGTGGGGAGCCCCTAAGCCCCCCACCGCCTCAGCTGGCTCCGCACAAAGTGCAGGTGCTGGCATGACTCCTGCCAGTAGGAATGTGGGCAGGGAAGCAGAAGTCTGCACTCCGGCAGGCAGGAAAGGCATGCTTTCTCCTATCTGGTGGGAGATTTAAAAATGCTCCTACCAGGCAGGAAAACATGTGTTTCCCTGCCTGCATAAGTGTGGGCAGGGTAACTGCACTGTCCTGGGGGTGGGCATTTGAGTTGGCCCCGGGGCATGGGGCCTGTAAAGCCTCTGGGTGAGGGGGCGCATTTTCCACTCCATTTTAAAGTTATTTTAAAGTTATTTTACAGCCACAGGGAATGGGGTGTCTTGGGCCTTTAAAGGCTCGAGGCGGGGGGCTGTGTGTCCTCCCTCCCCTTTTTTCTGATTTTGTCCCCAGGTGCATGGACTCACCAGGGCCTAACAAGGCTCTGGGGGTCCCATGAACACTTAATTAATGCATTGGGGCATGGGGATAGAGTCCACGGGGCCAATCAGAAGGTTCTTTTTTTTAAAAACGTAGTTTCAAGGGACTCTTGTGAGAGTCCTTTGTACCCAACAGTCCAGATAAACTGATGTTTTTATCCTGAGTTTCTCAAAAACTACTGACCAGATTTACACCAAATCACATAAAGCATGCTTTCTGGACCAAGATCTAGCTTTATGTCAAATTTGGTGTAAGTTTCTGAAGTAGCGTTGTCTGAAAAGGTCTATGGAAAGTGCATGGAAAGTGCATGGGGATTTTGTCTTTTGAGACACGCCTTTTCTTTCAACTCCCACTTGACAAATCACCCCAAAACTTTCAATGCACCAACTAAGCATAAACAAAACCTTGCAAGGGGTTGGCCGAAGGCCGTGGTAGCATGCAGTGGGGGGTTGGCTTTACACATGGTAATAAAATATTATTTTACGTTAACTTTGACAATGTGCTGCATGGGGCTGACTACAGGGCCTGGACTGTGGCTAAGCCCTGTGTCCAACCCATTGCGAACAGCTAACCCCATGCCATGCATGGTATTCTGGCCTGTTCAGATTGTAGCTGATCTTGCAGGTCCTGTCCACACTGCCACTCTCAGGCAGACCCACGGTTACCCTCCCTCACCTTTGCAGGCCCCAGGGAGCCCATCCCTCAGGCCGTACTTTTTTTTATTGAAGGGTGGAGGGATGCATGCCTGCCCAAGTCTTTGAAGGCCCCGGAGACCACATTCCTAGGCATATTTATATTAAGCGGAGAGGGCACGCAGCCTATGTGGCATAATTAGCTGTGCATGACCAGGGCGAGTTATGGAAACGCTGCCCTAACTATAACTACCCAGTGGCGACTGCTCCTGGGTAGTTATAGTTAGGGCAGCATTTTCATAACTCACACCCGTGTCATGCACAGCTATGTCACATATTATATAATTCAAAACCTATTCTATACCAAAATTGATAATATCACTCCAGCATTTGTAATGATATCATTGATGGCAAACCTGTGCATAATGGGGGTACAAGTTATAGTTACATTAGGGCACAAGTTATAGTTACTTGATATAACTATACCTGGTGAATTTCAGAGTTTTCCTTTTAGTTTAAAACTTTCAGTTTTCACTGAAATTTTCACCTAACTATAAAGTAATTTTAACATTTATTATTTTCAGCGAATATAATGGATGTTTTGGGTTTGATAGTAACTTTGGCCCCTTCTTATTAATCTTCACAAAACTTTCCCCAAAAAGCCTCACTCACGTCAGCTCTTCCCTGGAAAGTTTAGGGTGATCCATCTAGTGGGGGCAAAGAAAAAGAGCATCTCAAATGCATTTTCCAATAGGATAATTGAACAGCGATACCGCAAAAACTTGTGAATGGAATTACACCTGAATTTGGCAGAATGCTGGGGGTGTGGCCAAGAAGGCCAACATGTCGGCCGAGTTTTAGCAGTGCTCCCGTCGTCTGACTTTAATCCTCCTTTATCTTGCCTGTCAGTGCTGCATTGTCTCCCTCCAGTGCCCCCTAACTACCCTCCCCACTCTGGTTGACACCCCTTTTTTTGTGGCCGCCTCTTGCACCACCCAAAGAGCACTGCTGCACTGGGCTGAGGCTGCATGAAACCTGCACAGCTTAATGGAGGCTGTCGTGGGATGCGTCTCGCGTCTTGATTGGCTTGACTTGTCGGCGGCCTTTGACATGGTCAACCATAAGATCCTACTAACCAGACAAGCCACAATTGGAGTGAAGGGTATCGTACGGAAGTGGCTGGAATCCTACCTGACTGACAGGTGTCAGGCAGTAGCATTGTCCCCTTATCACTCCGAATTTAAAAGCTTGGGTCATGGAGTTCCTCAGAGCTCGATCCTGTCTTATTCAATGTTTACTTTTGTCAACTAATCTCTATGATAAAGGTGTATGATGTCAATCTGGTCAACTATGCAGACGACATCCAGTTGATCTTGTCTATTAAGGGTGGTCAACATGATGATGTTGAGGCCTTTCAGAAGTGTATGGTAGACATTATTAACTGGATGAACTTGAACTCCCTTAAGCTAAATTGAGACAAAACTGAATTCTTGTGCTGTTCAGCTTCAATAATTCCTATGGAACTTCCCCCAAGCCTTTGGCCTTTTCCTAAAGAAGAGAAGATTAGTCGAGCGGATGCTGTCCATAAACCTGGGGTAATTTTTGACGACAAGTTATCCCAGGAGAACCAGTTATAAAAGTGGCTGGCACTGGCTTTGCACTGCTATAGGGTCTCAGGAAAGTGCTCCCCTTACTACCTGCCCAAGCCAAATCACTCATCGAACGTAGTCTTATACTCAGTAGATTGGATAACTGCAATGCTCTAATTCTAGGAGCACCGGAGTATTTGATTAACAGACTACACAGAGTTCCAGTGGTAGCTGCTAAACTTACTTTAAAAAGACCTTGCATATCCTCGACATCGAGTGCTTGAGAGAATTGCACTGGCTGCCAATCAGGCAGAGAATTACGTTTAAAGCCATGTGTATTGTGCATAATGCTATACATGGCAAAGGTCTGGGGCTGCTGCAATGAAGGATGCTTGTTTCTGGTCCAGACCGATTTGCATATGGCTGGGTCTGAACTGGGATGGTGAAGTGAGATAAAGGACGATGATGGATTCATCCCAGATCTGTGACTGGGGGGGCATCTGAAAAGTTTCAGCGCTCCCTCCATCATCTCCTTGTGTTTGGATTAAAGTTTATACCACGGGGAGACGCCTTTGTTCAATGTCAGCAAACCTGGTTTGTGTGAATAAATTTCACAATAAATGACAGGGGGGATTGTATTTTCACAGTTCAGGCTGCCCAGCTGTGAAACAAGCTACTTTCATCTCTTAGATCAGTTACAGATCTGAAGTTTAGAAAGGCCTTAAAGACCTGTCTCTTTCTGAAGAAACTATCAAGGATAGCACTTTGTTTGAAGGTCTAGTAGCAGGTGTGATTTTTCTCTTATGCTATTGGTGCCAGGATACCAGCAGAGTGACAGTTTGCGCTATATAAATGTAATTATTAATAATACTAATTGTGAGTGTGGCCCTGTGCACCTTTGATCCTGCAGCCGCCTGCACCGTCTGGCCACTGAGGAGGTGAGTGTGCCTCCTCCTTGGTAGCAGGCCCAACGTGGTGGACACCCGCTGGATTCCCTAGCGAGAGCCACCCAGAACTTGCCCCAACCTACAGTGACTACTGGACTTGTGCCGCGAGCCTGGGCTGGCCCGTACAATTGAATCTCTTCCAGACAGACAGGGACCAGCGACTCTGCTGCACACACGGGTTGAGGGAGACTGTTGATGACCTTTCCCCCGTATAGTTAATTGGAGGAAGGCAGCATGCACGGAGCCTGCTGTCGTGATTACATGCTCCCACTTTGAGCACCAAAGCCACACCTCAGAGCTCTGCAGTCGAGCCCAGGGCAGCTAGTAAATACAGCATTATCCGACTGGGGGTCTGCAGTCCCCCACACATCCCATGGTATCAGTAGGGGTGCAAGGACCCCCCACGATGGAGGATTCCACGGAGGGGAAATATGGCTGTGGTGGGTTCCCTGGGGTCCCAATTAGGGGGCATATCAGCAACGAGGCGATAAAAAATTATCGCTGCTTTTGCATCTGTTTACGGGTGAAAAACGGCGATAATTGTATCGCCTAATCAGCAAGGTCACGCTATCGCGTGAAACCTTGCATTTGCGCCTGAATTCTGAACACCCAGGTTTGCATCTCCAATGAGATGCAAAGTGGGCATTCCTGCCCTGACATGACTGGAGAAATGTCGCTAAGCGATATTTCTCCTATCATCAAGCCCCACGCTATGAAGCATAGCGGCAAGAAAAGTAGCGATAACCCCTGTTATCGCTACTTTCCTTACGCCTGCTTCAGGACTGACTTAGCCATGATATCCTATGGAAGGTGGATGTCATGGCTAAGTTTGCCTTGTCCTATCATCAAGCTAACGCCACACTTGGTGAGATTATCGCTGGGTTTCCAGCGATAATCTCACGTTTGGCAGTTAGCGCTAGGATTTTTATCCCTTTTGAGATAAGCGTTGCTAATAGCACGCTATCTCAGCGATAAAAATCCACGTTAGCTGGCGATAATTATCCTAGCGCTAAGTGCGCTTAGCGATAATTATTGCTGGTCCTTGATGATATGCCTTTCGAAGTTTTGCCTTGGTGTAATAGCAGTCGGCTCCTATACAGACCGGCTGCAGGCGGTGGCGCTAAGCTCAGGCCCTGGGGAGCAACTGTGGTCAACTGGCAGGCCCGGTCTCATGAAAGAGGGTAAACCAACCACTATGGTGACCCAAGCACCTACTCCTTAGGCGCACATAACTTCCCTACACAATTACAGTGGAATCGGCACACTTACTCAGTATCCTGATCATCCGAGGCCCGTACTAGCTGAGATTGCCTTCCTAAGTCCTCTTGCCCTTGGAGAAACTGTGGTGATTTAGGATCTCCCCACCTGGCCATGGCTCTGAGGGAGAGAGGTAGACTAGACCTTGGTACACGGACTGATGCCGTATGGGGAACTATGACAACTAGACCTGAGGCACGTCAATAATGACTGATAGCCCCACTCAGGGAGAGAGGTAGTAGGCACCCGAAACTGCATGAGATCCCTTATATGAAGTTTCTCCAGAAAGCTGTAAAGAGTCGGGGTGGACCCCACTGCTGTATGGACCACTTACGGGGAAACCGTATTGAAATGCACACCCAAGAGCACACAGGCACTGCACCAGCCCCCATCCCTGGGTCGTTCCCACCCCTGGAAAAGGTGCGCTACCGAAAAAGTTCATGTAGTTGGCCTATGAGTGTCTTTTGCTTTTGAGCCCTGAGCCGGCACTCTACTACCTCGACGGTGTGGAGTCCTCGCTTTGCCTCCTACTCGCTGATTCCCACAGTGGCACACTCCTGAGACTTTGCAACTCAGACATCACTGCCTTGCAGAGGCTGGGGAGCACCCGTGGAGGTGTGAGATTGTCAGCGACTTGGGCCAATCATCCACCACTTGGCCCCTGCCTCCCTTGGAGGTCATGCAGCTCCTTTTCTGGGTGGTCCTGACTGATTATCACCAACTGCTCATGCTGCCCTGAGGCAAGTGGCCCAGTGCTACTAGATTCTCTTACCAGTCCTGGCTGTAAACTCCCTCCGCTCCCCGACCTGTGTGTCGCCATGAAATTCCTCCGGGGACCTCGACCTTGATGGTACAGGCTGCTCATGCCACCCAGAGCAAGCAGGCCCATTCTCAGTGACCTTACTTTCCACCATCATTGGTCGAGACATACCGGACGAAGGGACGTTGACTCATAACTCCTTCTGCCGGAGGCAGCTCAGATCAAAATGTGTACCAATATTGTTTTCCAGCAGCAGAAAACAAACAAGCCACCTGGCCCCCCATTCCGCCGCTCCAACTCAGTCTGCTACAGACTTGGGTAGTATCCTCAACACAATCTAAGACTCAAGGGAGGGGGGGTGGAAACCAAGGTTGATGGTGTCCATATTGACATTTCGCTTTTGTACCATGACTTACGCAAAGTTGAAGAGAGGGTGACTGAAACACGGATCTCCTTGACTGAAGATGACATAGTACCACTTAAGCACGGCGTTAAAATTATCGCCGCTTTAGCGGCAGAAAACTGCCGCTATAACGACGATAATGGGCTTGATAATATGCACCAGAGAAGTCCGATAGAAGCCCATGTTGACACCAGAACATGGGCCTCTATTGGATTTCTCAAGGGCATATTGTCAAGCCCATTATCGCCACTTTCGCGGCAGTTTTCTGCCGCTAAAGCAGCGATAATTTAAACGCCCTTTCTTGATAATATGCCCTCAAGTTTCTAAACTGACGTCCACAGTAGCTACATTAACACTTCGTTGGGCTTCCAGAGGAAGTAGAAGGCCTGGGACTGAATGTACTTCTGGAGGGTTGCTTCAAATCCTAGATCCCAATAGACAAACTATCTGGCTATTTTGACATTGAGAGGGCACATCGAGCTCTGACCAAGAGGCCCCTACACCGGAGTCCTGTTCTTGCTCAGTGATACTGCGAATTCTTAACTTCTGAGACCTAGACACCATCCTACGTGAAGCTCAAAACCAATCAGACCTCTGACATTTGAACTCTAAGGTCATGATTTTCGCAGATTACACCAAGCCTGTCCAACAGAAACGGTGCTCCTTCAAGGAAGTTAAAAAGAAGCTTTGTGCTCTTGGCATCCGCTATATGCTTGTATTACCGGCCCACCACAAATTAATTTTTGAGTTCTCTACCTGCTTCTTTCACACCCTTGCGCAGGCCTGGAAATGGGCAGCGGAACAGCGGTTGCTGCATGCCATGGAACCAGAAGATTGAGTGGGTCAAGGGCCACGGGACCACCCTCCGCCACTCCCCGCTTGAGAGTCCCGGAGGAAGCACTCCAGGTCCCGGAAAGCGGGACTGTACAATGGGGGAGACAGATCTCAGCGAGCCCACCCCCTTGTGGAGGAGAATCCACCGAAAATGGAGCCTGATGAGACCCTCACAGCTACACTGCAACTGTTCGGCTCCGCGGACAGTGTACCAAATTCTCTGGCTTAGCCTCCTTCTACTGCTTTGACTGAATGGGGATTGCCACCTGCGATGGAGCAAAACTTGTACTCGGGGACCCAGAGTGGTATCATATATCTTAATGCCCGACTCTCTGGCTTTGTAGGAGTGGGAGGAGGGGGTTACATACAAATTTGAATGCTTTGGTATGGTATTGTTTTAATGGCTACATAAATGGTTCTTAAATGTTGGCCTTCACTTTGAATTATTGCTGTCGAGATACGACTAACGGGTGGCTTAAACTGCCATTCAAATTTCCCCCAAGTTTTCGTACGTCATGTTCTGCTTACCGGTGCCAGATGCTTCAGGACAAAAAGTATGGGGTGGGGGAGTTGGAGGGTCAGGGTATTTCCAATGGTATTGCTGTTGAGTTGTGTTTTGTTTCTTTTCAGGTATTTACTATGCGAGCTCTCCAGTGTGCCTTTTTCTGTTTCCTGGGTTACGTTCTGGATTGCCATGCACAGACCGTCCCCCATCATTGGCTGGTCCCCATCCACCACACTTATATCCCACCACCCTCCTAGATGATTAAAACCATCTCCTGGAATGTAAACGGTCTCCTGGACCATATGAAGAGCTCTGTGGTGCTGCGCTAGATCAAGTGATATAGACCAGACGTAGTCCTAGGGTCTAAATGCCCCTCTCTGTGTCAACTTGAGTATGATAGAATCTTCCACTCAGGCTTTGCCAGAGGCTGAGGAGGAGTCACAATCCTCTTACATAAAACCCTTCCGCTAACAGTAACCAAGATGCATGAGGATCACCAGAGGACATATGTGGGGATTGAAGGACCTTAAACTTTTCTCTACTGTTATGTCCCTCCACAGCTCCTGCAACCAACCTTACAAATACTCCGATCCCTAATAACAGCCCTTTCCCCCGGGACCACCCTAATTGGTGGGGACTTTAATGCGGTTCTCGATCCCATGAAAGGCACCTCCGACACCCCACACCCCAGTAGGCAAATTTGGCCTCATGGATGGGTTCCATAGGTCTCTGCAACATGTGGCATTTGTGGTCACAACAGTCTTCCAAACACCAGTTCACAGCCCGCAACACAGAATCAAGTATTGTTGCTGACTGCCGAAATTTTGTTGCTACGGTCCGTTCGGATCCTTCCACAAGGGATATCCGATCATGCCTCCCTCCTTCTTACGTTGAGTGTCCAGCCAGGTGCCGTGCATCTGGCACAAGCAGCAGACTTATCGGCCCAAATCTTCACCCTGGAGCACTGGGTCAGTGGCTCTAACATAGTTGAAGCCAATTGCCTACTGGCGACAGCATGATCCAAATTGACACCGGTTTCCCTGGAGGAGACAAAACAGGAGGGCATTGACCCAATGGGAATGTGAATTGGAAGATAATTCTGGCAAGCTGCTATACTGGCTAGCGACCCAATAGGACCGTACCTGTCATCAGAGATTCAGCTGATAACCTCCATAAGGACCTGCCCACAATTGCTCAGGTTTTTACTGCCTTTTATTGAAACCTCTATGAGATGTGAATAAGTGAGGCTGAGAAACACCTTATCTGAGACATACCTCTACCCTCGATCCCTGGTTCCTTAGCTCATAAGCTGGATTGACCTCTGTCAGCAAAAGAGGAAGACCAGGACTTTATCCGAACTTTAATCGGGGAAATCCTCAGATGGCTTCCCTATCGAATATTACAAAAGATACTGTACTATTCTGACACCGCACTTGCTGGCCCTTTATACAGAAGCGTCACACCAGGGATCGTTTTCACCAGACCTCGACTGTGCCACCATCATTGTCATACATAAAGCAGGTCTTCCCGCAGGCCGATGCTCCTCCTACCAACCAACGTCCCTTATTAATACTGACATCAAGGTATGAGCTATAACGTTCTAGCAATCAGACCGAGTTGAACACTGTCCCACCTCATTCAGCCACACCAATGTGGTTTCATGCTGGGTAGAAGTACCCGCTACTATATTCGTCGAGTGCAGTTGGCCCTCTCCCAAACACACCGCCTGGATCGTAACCTAGGCTTTCTCCTTATAGATTTCCGGAAGGCATTCAACATGGTTTACTCGTCTTTTCTCGATGCTGTGCTCCAGAGAGCTTGGCTTGTTCCATCGTTCTGAGTCTGTGTCATTGGAGCTCTATCTCCCCCATTTACATTCCATGGAGGTAGTGGCAGTGAGGCCCCCTATCCCCACTTCTATTCACCCTAGCTTCTGAGCCCCTGGTGCATCTGATACGCTATGACACTCAGATCTTAGGCTGGAGATGGGAAGGTGGATTTGAAAATTGGATCAATCAATCAGTAATCTTATAGAGCGTGAACTATTCACCTGTGTGGGTCTCAAGGCGCTAAGTGGGGGGCTGCACTTCAAAGTGCCAGATCTTGAGGTCCTTCCTGAATAGTGAAAGCGATGGTGATTGCCTGGGGTGCAGAGGAAGGGAGTTCCAGGTCTTCGCAGCAAGGTAGGAAAAGGATCTCCCTCCAGCTGTGGTCTTGTGGACACGTGGGATGGTGCCCAGGGCCAGTTAGGCGGAGCGGAGATGTCTGGTGGGAGCGTAGAAGGAGAGGCGGGGGTTGAGATATGCAAGTCTGGCATTGTGGAGGGCTTTTTAGGCATGCATGAGAAGCTTGAAGGTGATTCTTTTGTTGATAGGTAGCCAATTCCGGTCCCTCAGGTGGCCGGTGATGTGGTTGCGATGTGGGATATTCAGAATGAATTTGCCAGAGGCATTCTGGACTGTCTGTAGTTTTTTTGGGAGCTTCTGGGTGGTACCGGCATAGAGTGCGTTGCTGCAGTCGAGTCTGCTGCTGACAAGAGCAAGGGTGGCCGTTTTCCTGGATTCAGTGGGGATCCATTTGAATATCTTACAAAGGAGGCAGAGCATGTGAAAGCAAGAGGACGAAACGGCGTTGACTGTCAGTTCATTGAGCTCAAGAAATCCAGTATGATACAAAGGTTTTGTATGTGGTCCGTGGGTGTGGGTGTGGGGTGGTCCGAGCACTGCAGGCCACCAAGTGTCATCCCAGGCAGAGGGGGCAGAGCCCAGCATGAGGTCTTCAGCCTTGTCTGAGTTAAGCATGAGGCAGCTGTCCTCCATCCAGGTGGCTACTGCTTTCCTCCCGTCATGGAAGTTGCTCTTAGTGGCTGTTGGTTGGTCTGTGAGGGAGAGAATCAGCTAGGTGTCATCGGCATAGGAGACGATGCTGAGTCTGTGGCTTCTGACAATAGCTGCAAGTTGGGCCATTTAGATGTTGAAGAGGGTGAGGCTCAGGGAGGATTGACGCACAGCACAGCTGAGCTTTGTGGGTTCTGAGTAGAACGGTAGAAGTCTGGCTCTCTACGTTCGGCTGGTGAGGAAAGAGCAAATCTATTTCAGGGCTTTGTCACAGATGTCGACATTGTGGAGTCTTGGGCAGAGGGTGTGGTGGGAGATGGTGTTGAAAGCAGCTGAGAAGTCCAGGAGGATGAGGGCTGCGGTCTCACCTCTGTTGAGGAGGATGCGGATGTCGTCTATGGCAGTGAGGAGATTGGTCTCTGTACTGTGGTTGCTTCTGAATCCAGATTAGGAGTGGTCCAGGATGTTGTTCATGTTGATGAACTCGGAGAGTTGGGCATTGGCTAAGAAAGGGGAGCAGAGGGATGGGTCTGAAGTTCTTCAGGTTCGTTGGGTCATCCGAAGGTTTCATCAGCGGGGGGGGGGGGGTTGATCTCTGCGTGGTTCCACTCTTCCAGAAAGGTTGCAGTTCAGGTGCGATGGAAGTGCTGGCTCTGTTGAAGATGTGGTGAGGGCACGGATCCAAGGGGGCTTCGGAGTGGATCCTCTCCATGATCTTGAAGGTGTTGTCAGAGATGTAGGTAGTCCAGTTGGTCAAAGTCTGCTCGGGGCTGGAGCCATTGGGTGTGGTGGCTGCAGGTGGGGTGGGTGAGTCTTGGTTTGCAAAGCTGTTGCAGATCTTCTTGATCTTTCAGTGGAAGAAGATGGCGAGGTTGCAACAGAGGGCTTGAGACAGGGGGATGTCTGCTGTCTCTGTGGTGGTTTTAGCAAATTCTATGACCATGGTGAAGAGTTCTTTGCTGTTGTGTGCACTGGCGTTGATGCATTCCTCGATGGCTGCATTCTTTGTTGTTCTGATGAGGTGGTGATGACGGCTGACTCGAAGGCTGCATGGTCTGCCATGATCTTGCTGCTCCTCTGTCTTTTCTCCAGCCGTCTGCAGGCGCACCTCGACTCTTGGAGGGTGGGCGAGAACCAATTGGCTTTTCTTGGAGGTCAGCTTGTCTGAGGGTTTTCTGAGGGAGGCCAGTGTGTTGGCGCAGTCGGAGATCCAGCGGTGGAGGTTGTGTGTTGAGGTGTTGGCGTCCGTGTATGTCTGAGGTGGCGTCTTGCTGTCGGAGGTGTTGAGCTGTTCTTTTGGGACTTTGTTCCAGCTTCTGAAAGGATTGTACTGGGCGTGGTGGTGTAATGTGGGTTTGGTGAAGGAGAAGTGGACTCAATGGTGGTCGGTCCAGAGTGGCTCGGAAGAATGGTTGATGAGAATGTTGTTGCTTGCGGAGAAGATTGGGTCGAGCGTGTGTCCTTCTAAGTGGGTTGGCATTGTGACCAGTTGTTTGAGTCTGATGGTGGCGAGATATTTCAGTAGGGATGAGGTTTTGTGGTCACAGCAGCATAAAAATCACAGTCCGTCTCCTGGGTCACTGAATCCATGACCGCAGGAGAGCTTACCACATTTTTTTAAAGCACTCCGAGGTGAAGGTGTACGCTCTTTAGCTGGAGTGCAGGGACCCCTCATGGTTAGTAGTTTAATGGCTGCATTTTTTGGTCTGAAAAGTATTTTAAAAAGACTCAAAGACATGTTGTTTTTTTAGTAAGGCCTTATTTAAAATATTTTATGACAATCATTCTCATTAAACATTGCAATCTGTGAATTTAAAAAATATACATTTGATTTTAATTATTTGTGACTTTTTGACAAAGACAATAGGAATGCTTTATAAATGTTGATTTACTGACTTCTTGATAATTCCAACTGGTCCACTTTTTATATTTTGGGTTCTTTGTATTGTTACATCACATAGTCAGCCGTGTGAGCACCCAGCACCTGTCGGGGGGAGGGGGGGGGTCCAATCACATGATGCACACACCCAAAATTCTAGCACTGGTATATTGTATGCTGTATTTGATATAAGAGGGTCCCCCATTACAATATGCTGGTTCGGCACAATGGAGCTGAGTTGTGGCAGATGGGTCATCTATACAACATTAAAAAAAATAGGTTCACCTCTTGTGGAATGTCAGGTTTCATTGGTTTGGCACACCATGAAAGGATTTGAGTTTGTGTCAATTATACTTCAGTGCCTACTTCATTTTAGCAAATTCATGTGAAAAAAATTGTCCTTTAAAATGTACAATTTCACCCCACTCTTTTTAAATTTTATCGGAGGGGAAAAAACCTTGAAGAGGTCTGGGCTACTCCCTTTGCTCGCTCACTACAATTCAGGCTGAGTATTAAGCCCCCGCACGTTCAAAGATCAAGTCAGCACAATAATGGAGGTGGTATCTTAAATAGACATTTGTCTGTGTTAGACTTTTTTACTTCTCATACAGTTATTAAGGAACTTCAACTAAATCAATTGTTGTGATGCTAGGGTCATGTGATATGCCTTTCAGAAAACAAATCAGGGTCAATGGTCATATGATGTAACTTCGTTGTGATATCATCATGCTGAAAGGGTATGTGGTGTCACTTCCACTACCCCAGGCATTTTAGTGAATAGACGCCCATGGCAACATCCACCCCAATCAAAGCATTTGAGTATGTATAACCCTTTCACTGCACGCCGTACTGCGTGCAGAGAATTCAAATGCATTACAGACTATACAGGTGGTAGGAATGTGCTCTAAAAGTTGCATAACTCAACCTGGAGTCACCTTAATTTAATTCTGTCGACTGTTACAATTAATAGAAAGGATGGCTTGTAGAAAGGATCCCCCAACCTCTACTTTCTTTGGAGGGGCGGAGCAACTGACATCAGGGCAGAAGAGAATAAATTGAAGCTTTAGACCACTTCCTCTTGTTGTTTCCTGAAATAAGCGCCTTCATGGCAGCGAGTCAGAGAGGCATGCAGTCAATCGCCACGCCTCAGAGGCCACCGAACCATCTGGCGACATGATTGTTGCTAAACCGGATACATCTGGGCCATTACAGCAGACAAACATTGCAGCACCTGCCAACGGGTTCAAATATTGATAGTCCAACTTCCACCACGAGGTCTCCCCGCACGAGACCAGCGTGAGTGAAAGAGCTGAAGCAGACAGTGACACCTAGCGGCCAGGCCTCGAGCCTGCAGAGTTACAAAGAGCCAGACTCACTGGATGAAAATGTTGTTCGTTCATTCACAGAAGCATTGTTCGGTTTCTGAAAAGGAATCTCAGTCAGTCAGTCACGAGGTCAATATGATTACTAGCGGTAAGTTTCATCCATGTAGTGAATCTTACTGAGAGCCAGTCTCAAAGTTAGCCTCCCCCACTGGATGTCTCATTAACTAATCAGAGAGATTCTCAATGGGAGTGAGCCTTCCTCACTCACCAACAGTGAGTCTCACTTATTCACTGTGGCCGAGTCTTACTCACCTACTGGTAACAGGTCTGGATAACTCACTTGGAACAAGTCTTGCTGCCTCACTGGAAATGACTCCCAGCCACTCAGGGTGCGAACATTTTCTCTACTCACTAGGAATAATTCATGCTTTCATTATTAGTGACTTTAATCACTTATGAGGAAGGGTCTTACTTATCCAAAGCCCCTCGTCACTCCATCTATACTTTAATAGCACCCACTCTGCTTTCCCTCACCCACAGTCACTCTAACTAGGTGCTAATCCCACTGAGGAAATACTCTCAACAAGAGAAAGTCTGACTCATTTTAAGGAGGCCTCACTCCTTTAGAGTGAGTGACACTCACAGGGAGTGGTCATCACTAGAAGAGAGCATCGACGGGAATACGCTCTTATTACAGGTCCTGTTCAAGAAGGGTGGGTTTCCGCGGGGGTGAGGCTCAGTCTCTGGCAGCGAGCCTTTCTTACTCACTGTGAGCGAGTCTTGTTCCCTTACTGAGAGCAAATCTCACTCATTCATTATCGTTAGAGGAAAGTTCCTCTCACTGCTAAGTTGATTTTGGGTTGCTCGCCCCCTGCTGGCCTTGTTTGAATTTGCAACATATGTACATACAGTGGCTTCTCCTTTTTTATTTTAACTCAAAGCATTTTATTCAAGTTTTTAAAAAATCTCTTTGGTGCCAACATGGCTGTGTCTGCTATTGTTACTCCACCACCTTTTCGTTCCCAACCTGGTCAACCATCAATGCTTTGGGAAGAATCGAGTGATTTATTTGATAACCACATCATAGCTTTGGATGACCTTGAATTCTCATCTGAAAGGAAGAAAGGTTTGTTGTTAGGCACTATTGGCAAAGAAGCCCATCGTATCTTCAAGTACACACCTCAAATGCAAGGTAATGATAATAACCCCATTGAGGATGTTTTAACAGAAGCCAAACTTTGTTTGGAGAAGAGATTTGCCAGAGAGGAAAATATAGTCATGTCCCGTTCTGTGGTAAATATTTCGTTACCGGTACTATTTTTTATGCGGTAAAGTCTATTAAGAACAACTCAGTAAAATGAGAGGCAGAATCTGTGGTATTAGAGGTTTAAAAAAGGCTTTATTCCTATACAAAGGAATACAATTCGAATTGTATGCGTTCTATTCCATCACCACGAAAGTTCAGGAAGGAAGGGCATATATTATTGACAGATAAGCAGTTTTATAGAAAATACATTACAGTGAAACAGATGCAAGAGGCGTAACAGCTGATAAAAGATGCATACGTAGCTAATAGAGGGCGTAATTTAATAAACGTCATCATACATGATGTCACAAGTGGGTGGATCCATAAGAGAATCCTGCAATGTCAGCAGAGATAGTTGGCAGAGATGCGCGCGCAGCCGCATGACGTGTGATTGACGTGCAACTAGAGGGTGAAGGGGACTTGACATTTAGCTCTACATGTGGAGACAGAAGTCTGGGGTTATGTCAACCTAATCCCAAATCATATCTAATATCCTATGTTTAAAGAACAGTGTTATCCAAAAAGAGAGGTCTCTTAGGATAGAATCTTATTCTATACTGACTATACTGACTGTTAGTGCGTGTACAAGCGTCTAAGTGTCTACACTAGATGCGAGGGAGTAAGAATATTCCATGGTGACGAGGCTATGAATTACTTGCATGAGGGCAGCGAGGCCTGGCCCTGTGCACGGTAGCTGGAGGAATGTTTACCTAAATTACTAGACAGGAATGCATCGGATGAGGGGCGGAGGAGATAATCTTGAAGGTAAAATACAGTTTTTGGCAGGCGACGGGCTGGATCAGGCACCGTTAGCCGCGCAGGGAGTAAGACAAAGTTCATGGTCACAGATGCAGGCTCAGACTGGAGCTTTCAGAGGCAGAAGGCAGGAAAAGGCTTGATGACAGAATTCGGGCCTACTCGCCTGAATCTGTAAAATGTGGAAAGTGAACCACATAAAAGTCGGTGGCCTTTCATACTTAGGAAAGGAATATCTGACCCATTCATAGTGGATCTGAAAGAGGACATGTTGACGGTGGACGCACATATATTTGCGTCTTCAAAACTGGAGCAGGAGGGAACATACATGTACGTATAGCATGTACATGGAGCCGTTGGGGTCTACGATAGGGGACATAACTGATCACAAAATTCATATTTCCTCATTCCCTCCTTGTCCCCTTCGGACCCTTAGGAGATATCGATCTTCATCAATCCATCGATCTGTTCATATAGCATAATTTGTTCTTCTTTCTTCTTCCGGGATCTTGAGCGAAAACTTGGATGTGGGATACACGAGGTGGCACACAGACCACAAATCGCTGGCCCACATTGTAGACATAAGCAGCAACTGAATAGTATGAGAAAGCCAATACCAAGGAAGGATAGGATTCTCCATCCCCAGGCTGACAACACGCCCCAGAACCAACCGGACCAAGTCCAGGTGCCTGGATTCTGGTGTATCTGGCTTACAATCTTATGAAGGCGGGTTATGGCTTTATACTGACGGCGAATTTTCTGGTATGAAAATGCAACAACTTGATCCGATGACCCTACAAGCTCCGCCCCTATCGGCCAAGATGACGTCAAGAACAAGACGATTTTGAAGCACAACAATCCGCATAGCAGACTGCTCTTCTGTTAAATTGCCTAAGGCGGAAATAGTTTCGTTCACTACTGCTTCAAGGGTTCTGGTTAATCTACGTATCAGCTTACTATTAGTGACTGTACCTATATAGGGAAAGAAACCTTTATTGAAATCTGTGTATTTTTCCCATGCTGTTTCAGTGTAATCAACAATTGGGAGATCTCTCTGCTGTCTATTGTGTACTAAATGAGTATTTCTATGATAATCAGGAGGAGCTAGGAAAACAGGTGGTAGGAGGAATGCTATGTAACAGGTACCATCCCAATCTAAAGGTAGGCGTATATATGCGGTCTGGCCACATATAAAGTAGGAATGACGAGAAGCTCTAAATGTAGATTTGCCTTGATCACTGAATTTTATTACAGTGGTGCATTTACTATGACCCATGTGTATGGAGCCATTCTTTCTTATACATAGTTCCCCTTTTACTGGGAATACTGACATGGCGGGCAAGATTGGTGTAGCTTCAGATTCAATGTTCAGGATCATGAGGTTAAGCGTAAAATTACCTAATCCATATACTTCATTTTCTAGATCAGTTCCTGTTCTTTTGGGAAGTCCCTCCTTGTTAGGGTAGCAGACTTTAAGCAAAACTAAGTTCAGGTTTCCCCATACCCAGTTGTCTTGATAAACTGCGGAATTTGAATCTAGGGAATTAATCAAACTAAACCATGCTCCACAGGAGCCATTGTGTGTGAACGGATAGGGAAAGAGGGGCAAGACTCCCTTATAGTTCTGATAGGGAGGGAGTCGGCCACATATCCAACAATTTGTGGCATTGCTGGTTTGATGGGAATGATGTAGCATACTAATGAAAGTGTTATTGCGCAGCGCAAATCTATAAGACAATTCATGTGGAGGTAATTCACTAAAAGAATGTTCTGCAGTTATATTATAAGCACGCTTAGGAATAGGGTAATACATGTGTAATAGGATGCTGACAATGATGATCAGAAGACTTAGAAAAAACAAAATTAATAATGTTACTGTACAATGACTACGAAATGATTTACAATACGCATGCTTTTTGAGCAGCATTTGATTATTTCTTTCTCTATTCCGGTCCAGAGGATACATGTCAGAGACAAATTCAACCGATTCACCTTGGAGAGGACTTAAACAATCAAATTGTCTGACTTACTGGACCTCAATTTTAGTTTATACAGTTCTGGTTTCGTTAATTCAGCCAAAAGGAGCTTTGAGTCTGTTTGTGAGGGAATATAGGGTTGAGTCTCTACGCTGGATGGTAGTCCATAAAATTTCTTGATATGACTCGAGTGCAACCACCCTTTCCTTCCCTCGATTTTCACAGCTGTCCTTGTGGTAAGTAAAACCAACTTCGGTGACTTCCACCTAGGATCCAGTTGGGTCTTTCGATCGAAATTCCTGACCAAAACCAGGTCACCAGGAACCACGTCATGGGGCTTCACCTCAGTATTGTCGGGAAAAGCTGCGGATACCTGTGAACGACAAGATTGTAGTGCAGACATCAAGGAAGCCAGGTAATCTGTCAGCATATTACAGTCAACATCAGTGATTTTACGAGGTATAGGCGTCCCCCACATATTTGGTGGTCTACCGAAGATCACCTCATACGGGGATAGCCCTGTTCGAGAATGTGCTACCATTCTCATGTAAAAGAGCGCAACTGGTAAGGCTACTATCCAATCAACTCCTTTTTCTCTACATATTTTGGACAATCTAATTTTCAGAGTTTGATTATGGCGTTCCACGAGACCTGCCGCCTCGGGATGTCGGACACAGTGGAATTTCCATTGGTATCCTAATAGAAGGGAAACGTGTTTCATTAGTTCGGATGAGAACGGCTGGCCGTTATCTGAGTAGACAACACGTGGTAAACCGTACCGTGGGAAGAATTCTCGAACTAACTGTTTGGCCGTAGTCGGGGCAGTGTAATCTGAAACCGGGTATGCTTCTGTCCAACGGGAAAGAGCACAGACAACTACGAGAACATATTTGAATCCTCGACATCGTTCCATCTGGATATAATCCATCTGGAGGACTTCAAAAGCATGATCGGGAGTTTGAAATCCACCCTGTTCTACGGGGATGCTTTTACCTGGATTAAACTGACAACATATCATACAGGTACGAACTTTTTGTTTCGCTGCGGCTCGCAAGTGTTTGTTGAACCAAATGTGTTGAATGCTGTCTAGCATAGCTTTTTCTCCTAGGTGCGCTGGACTATGTATTGTGTTAATGATGACTTGGACCATTGAGTCGGGAAGAAACCATATAGATTTTTCCTTCGTCATCCATCCTTGATCTGTTTGGATCCCTCCTAATTCAGTCCATTTCTTTATTTCTTCTGGTGTAGCATGTGTCTGTATGTCAATTACATCAAGGGCGGGATCCTTAACTGTCATGCAATGTGTTGGTGTCAGGACTATTGTCTTTGTCATGTCAGTTGTGAGAGTCTGATTCTGAGCAGTCTGTTTAGCTGTTCTGTCAGCTAGGTCATTACCCTGAGAAATGATATCGGTAACTTTTGTGTGGGCTTTGCATTTCATAATCGATATTGCAGTAGGTAAATGAATGGCGTCTAATAGAGCTTGAATGAGGGGTCCGTGTTGGATGTGGGCACCGTGAGAAGTTAAATAACCTCTCTCTCGCCACAGTACGCCGAAGTCATGGACGACTCCGAATGCATAACGTGAATCTGTGTATATGTTGACTTTTTTATTTGTGGCTTGAATACAGGCTTGTGTCAGAGCGATGAGCTCTGCTGCTTGAGCTGACAAAGTGTTAATACAATTTGTTTCAATGACTTCAGTGTCTGTTGTGACTGCGTAAGCGGCCACTAACTCTCCTGTACTTGTTCTCATACATGACCCATCTACATATAATGTCAAGTCTGGATCTGTCAAAGGGATATCTGTCAAGTCTTGTCTGGGTTTCGTCGTGATAGTAATGACTTCGACACAATCATGTGCCAATGGGTCTGTTCCGCCTACTGGTAACAGTGTGGCAGGATTTAACGTATTACAACGTCTGATTTCTATGTGTGGCTGAAACAATGTTAATTCGTAACCGGTGAGTCTTGCTATAGTCAAGTGTTGTGTTTGTGTGCGGTTCAAGAGAACCTCTACTGCGTGTGGTACTTGTACTGTCAATTGATGTCCTAACACTATGGCATCGCTTTGTCTGATTGCTAAAGCTGTTGCTGCCACTGATTTCAGACACGCTGGAAGTGCCTGCGCTACTGGATCTAATGTACTAGAGAAATAAGCACATGGTTTGTGTGATCCTGCTTGTTCCTGAGTGAGTACTGACAAAGCAGTACCTTCGCGTTCTGTAACAAAGAGTGTAAACTGTTTACTGTAACATGGTGTTGCTAGGACAGGTGCTTGACATAAAGCTTTCTTTAAGCTTTCAAAGGCATGTGTATGTTCTGGAGTCCAAGGGAGGACAGTCGATGTGGCTGCCTCCTGTGTTGTCAACTGGATGAGTGGTTTTGCTAGAAATGCATATTGAGGGATCCACTGCCTACAGTATGAAGTGAGGCCTATAAAAGCCCGCACCTCCTTTTGTGTCTTGGGTGGTGGCATGTTAGCAATTAGCTGGATGCGATCGGGTGTAAGCTGCCTTCCCTCCTTGGACAGCGAGTGCCCAAGGTAAACAACTCGCTGGACACAGAATTGCAGCTTGGAAGGGGACACCTTGTGCCCCTTGTCGGCCAGAAATTTTAAAACCGTCAGTGACGCTTTTTCACATTCAGGTTCGCTTCGGGCGGTGATCAGCAGATCATCGACATATTGAAGCAAGGCAGTGTTAACTGGCATGTGGATACTGTCAAGTTCTCGTTTCAGTGCTTGGCTATAGATGCTGGGGCTTTCTGTAAATCCTTGAGGTGCGCGTGTGAATTTAAAACTTCGTCCATTTAAACTAAAACCGAATAAATATTGACTTTCTGGATCAATTGGGACACTAAAGAAAGCATTCTTGAGATCAATTACAGTGAAAAATGTTGCTTCTGAGTCAATAGCTGTGAGTAATGAAGAGATGTCTGGGACCACGGGGTATTGTGGTACAATGCATTTATTTAATTCGCGCAGATCAATAACTAATCGGTATACTGGCGGAGCTTTTGGATCCGTTCTTTTAAGAATCGGAATTATCGGGGAATTACATACATTGGAGTCAGTTTCGACAACCACTCCTTGTGCAATGAGCTCGTCAATGATTTGCAGTAAAGCCGTTACAGCATCTGGTGGTAACTTGTATTGTCGCATTCGTGGTAGTACCACTCCTGTCTTTAGTGTGACTCGATATGGTGTAATGTTCATGCAACCAACATCAGTGGGGCCTTGTGCCCATAAATGTGTAGGTAAATTCTGCAGTCGGTGATCCATGTCTCTGGATACGTAGTGACCTTTAAAGTCACGTAAAAATAGTCGTACTCCTTCCGGAGAGCAACATATTATGGCTCCTAGAGCTTTCAATGTTTTTATACCTAACAAGTTTTCTGGACATGATTTAGTAAGCAATAAATCTGTAGTACGTGTTAATGGACCGACTGTAAGTGGAAGAGGTTGTGTTACGTCATTTATTATAGGTTTTCCTGAGAATCCAAGGGAAATATTTTGTGAGCCTGAGAGGGGTGCCCCTGGAACTTCACTGCGTCTTATAGTTGTTCTGCTTGCCCCTGTATCAAGTAAAAACTTTCTGTCTTCCCCTAATAGTTCACTATGTACATAAGGTCCCTCTTGGTCTACAGGAACCTCTATAAGGGGTAAGCCAACTTCCCTCTCTAGGCTATCTCATGAGTATCGCTGATAATCGGGATAATCTGTTTGTGCATACTGATACATTTGTTGTGTTGTTGCTTGAGTTGCAGCGACAGGCTGCGCTTGTGGTGGTGCTACGATCTGTTGTGGAGCTGCCTGTTGCGGAGCTAATTGTTGCGGAGCTACCCTATGTTGTGCCTGCTGAGGGATTTGTTGTTGATTCTGATCCTGTCTAGGTGGACGTGGTCTCTCATGTGTTCTACCTGTGGCAATATTATGTTTCAGGACTGGACAATCGTGTATATAATGACCTGGTTGTTTACAATAGTTGCATGTCCCTTTCGCAGGACTTGCGGAATCACCCTTTTGATGACTATCGGCTGGAACTGACTGTGCAACAAGCATTTTCATTTTTGTATCTTTCATACGTCTTTGTTCGTGTTCTTGTTCTTCTCTAATTCTATTGTGGTGATATTGTAACATCTGTAGCATTTGTGATGGGGTATTACCTTGCCAGGTACTTTCGAATTTCAATACTCTATTCTTGACTTGTAGCAGAGAATTTTCAACTAATTTTGTCACAAACAGATGTGGATATGACTCACTACTGGCTTTTATGCCACTATTTATACTAAAACATTTTTCAAATCGGGAATAGAAATCACTAGTGTCTTCATCTGGTTTTTGTTTACAGGCTGAGATTGCACCCCAGTCTTCCTTTTTCGTAGTTAATAAACGTGGCAGTACCTGTATTAGTAATCCTGCTAATGCTGTAGTCTTTTCCCCAAGCCCTGCTCCTGCAGCTCGGGCCTTTTCTTCGTTTTCTAATGCTGTCCAATCTATCTTTTGGTCTCCCACCTCCCATTCTTTTTCTTTGAGTTTCTCATAAACACCGGCTGGTAATAGGACTTTCAATATTTTCATAATGTCGGGGTAGGTATACTCTCCCATTAGTAACATGTCTTTTATCTCACGGTGGAAACCTGCTGGGTCCTTGTCATGGCTAGGTACTACTTTCTTCATTTCTAATAATTCCAGTTTAGTTATAGGCGTGTACACAAACACGCGTGTAAAATTATCACCGGCACCTCTTATTGGGTGTACTTCGCGTAACGGATTCTGTCTATCTATGTGATACATTTTTCTTCCCATAATGGGAACTGGAACGTGTTCGGGGCATACGAAATTTAAATATTGATTTCGGGATTCTAGAATTTCCTTAATCAAATCAGTACCTGACCCTCTCCATATATTCGTGAGTAGTTCTGTCAATATGTTAGGTAAGGGTCCTGGATCTGAGTGTTGGTTTTTATATAATATAAGGAGGTGTTGAATCATGTATATACTAGCTAAACGCTGTTCATATGGGTCTAGATTCAGAAACGTGTGTGCAAGTACATCATCATTGTATTCGCCGGGACTGTCAGCCCATTGTACTGCTGACCTGGCTAATTCTTGTTCGTCCATGGAATCAAGCACGTGGTACCCCCTTCGATCTCGGAGTAATTTATCAGCGGCTTGGAATAAGTGTTCAGGGGATTTCGTGTTTAGCATAGGGTTTGGAAGATGTCTATTACATTCTGGACGTATTGGACGTATTGGGTCGTTAAAACCTCTGGGATTATTATGGGATCTTCCTCTACCTACATAAGCTATTGTATCTACTTGGTCTGATTCTTGCTCCTCCTCCTCTCTGGTTAGGTCAGCGGCGTCTATCTCTAATCTTTCTTCGTGTATTCGTTCTACTTCTTTGCGGATCTTTCGGTACATAGCTACTATACATAACTGTTTATCATGTCTCCCTTCTGATATATTCTGGCCCCAAGTGACAAGTTTTTGCATTTCTTCCGGATTTACCCCAGGCCGGTCTTGATTTCTGATTACACAGTTTATAAGGAAACGTAACAGTTGTCCCTGTACCTCCGCTTTCTGGTACTCCATGGCTCTGCTAATACTTTCAGGACCTCGTCCTGACTGGACAAAGTGATATATATTTTCTAAATGTGTAGCCATTCCTGGTAACTTCGTTAAATATATTGCAGCTCGTCGAATACGTAATGATGACAGCAGCATTTCGTCCCGTTTACCGGGCACAGGATCATATCTACAATCTACTAGAAGTTCCTTGAGCATGTCGGGGGTTGCTAGTTTGGGCGTGCGTTGGTGTGCTAATTCTCTAAGGGAAAATTTATTTCCTCTGGGTGGCGTAGAAAAAATGTCTGTTGTACCTCCTGTAGCACCATCTGGGGTGCTGGACGTGAAAGGATTTGCTGAAGGTGAGACAGCGACCGTCGTTGCGGGAAAAGCTGTAGAAACAGATGTGTTTGTCGGAATGTGTGTCAGAGCTGGTTGTTGTGGAGGTACAGACGGAGAATCTTGGCGATGCACATCATCGGCAAGCGGTCTATGTGGTGCGGTATTAGCATACTCGGGAGCTGCGTCATCTAAATAAGAGGAAAGGAAAACATCTTCTGCGGTTCTAGGATGCCCCTTGGGATGTGCTTTTATTGGAAACAATGGAGGTGGCAAGTCTTTTGGTATTTCCGGAGTAGCCTTAGGTAACCCTTCGGCCAGAAGTGGATACATACCATTCATAAGGGCGTTTCTTTGTCTGTCTACTTGTTCTGATTTTACTCGGGTACCTTCCTCAAGTAATAGATTTTCTCGGGTTTTATTTGAATTTTCTCTACCTTTCTCTTCCTGTCTGAGTGCTTTTTCCGTGCGTCTATATGATTCTTTACGCCATAATTCAATGGCATCTTTCTGTGACTGTCTGGCTTTCTTTTTCCATAATTCTTCTTCTACTCTCATGATGCAATCTGCATCCCAGGTCCCCGCTGCGGGCCATCTCTGACTCTCTGGTAATTCTTTGGTGTAGTCCACCCATAAATCAAGAAATAATACGGCATCTAGGCCATGCTTATGATACATAAAGTACCATGGAGTGTCCCTAGGTGGGATGGGAACAGCTTCTTCGAGTACACCTTTTCTAGTTTTGATCTGTCTTAGTTTCGAGAAGAGCGTCATTTTTAAACCTTATTACTAGAACACACTTTATACAAGAAAACACAATAATGAACAGTCATTCACACCACAGTATATAGAACGTATTTCAAAACATTTAACACTTAACAATTTTACGAACAATGATAACTAATAGAAAACTAGTTACTGACATAATACTGACACTAGATAATACTTATTTATACTTATTTATATGCAAAGCATACTATATATATACTGCTAAACAGTACAGATACACTGCTAAAACAGTGCAGACCGGATTTGTGTACCCAAACCCGTCTTGACCGGCACAGACTATGTGCACGTTAAATGCCTCCCCGGTAATGGTACTCACCGGGTAGCTCGGAACGGAAGGCCTCGGAACGGAACTGAAACTGGACTGGACCGGACTGGACTCGGAACTTCGGAACCTGGCGGGTCTCTGTATACCTCGGATCTTGCTCTCTCAGCTAGGCTCTGGTCGGGATACTTCGCACTTCTCACCGCCTCGTCTGGGTGTTGATCGCAGCCTCAGTCGTCCCCGCTTGGCCGGAGGGAGATACAGGAAATCCTGCAGATACGCGTTTTTGTCCGTTCAGCTGTGGCAGGAGACCGGGCCTGCAACGCACCGCCGGCGCGTGAGATGAGAAAGTGTCCCTGTTCGGGCGCCAATTTATGTGGTAAATATTTCGTTACCGGTACTATTTTTTATGCGGTAAAGTCTATTAAGAACAACTCAGTAAAATGAGAGGCAGAATCTGTGGTATTAGAGGTTTAAAAAAGGCTTTATTCCTATACAAAGGAATACAATTCGAATTGTATGCGTTCTATTCCATCACCACGAAAGTTCAGGAAGGAAGGGCATATATTATTGACAGATAAGCAGTTTTATAGAAAATACATTACAGTGAAACAGATGCAAGAGGCGTAACAGCTGATAAAAGATGCATACGTAGCTAATAGAGGGCGTAATTTAATAAACGTCATCATACATGATGTCACAAGTGGGTGGATCCATAAGAGAATCCTGCAATGTCAGCAGAGATAGTTGGCAGAGATGCGCGCGCAGCCGCATGACGTGTGATTGACGTGCAACTAGAGGGTGAAGGGGACTTGACATTTAGCTCTACATGTGGAGACAGAAGTCTGGGGTTATGTCAACCTAATCCCAAATCATATCTAATATCCTATGTTTAAAGAACAGTGTTATCCAAAAAGAGAGGTCTCTTAGGATAGAATCTTATTCTATACTGACTATACTGACTGTTAGTGCGTGTACAAGCGTCTAAGTGTCTACACTAGATGCGAGGGAGTAAGAATATTCCATGGTGACGAGGCTATGAATTACTTGCATGAGGGCAGCGAGGCCTGGCCCTGTGCACGGTAGCTGGAGGAATGTTTACCTAAATTACTAGACAGGAATGCATCGGATGAGGGGCGGAGGAGATAATCTTGAAGGTAAAATACAGTTTTTGGCAGGCGACGGGCTGGATCAGGCACCGTTAGCCGCGCAGGGAGTAAGACAAAGTTCATGGTCACAGATGCAGGCTCAGACTGGAGCTTTCAGAGGCAGAAGGCAGGAAAAGGCTTGATGACAGAATTCGGGCCTACTCGCCTGAATCTGTAAAATGTGGAAAGTGAACCACATAAAAGTCGGTGGCCTTTCATACTTAGGAAAGGAATATCTGACCCATTCATAGTGGATCTGAAAGAGGACATGTTGACGGTGGACGCACATATATTTGCGTCTTCAAAACTGGAGCAGGAGGGAACATACATGTACGTATAGCATGTACATGGAGCCGTTGGGGTCTACGATAGGGGACATAACTGATCACAAAATTCATATTTCCTCAGTTCTACACTGGGCCTCAAAAACAGGGAGAAACTCTTGATGAATTTATTTCAGTACTAAGGGAGTTGTCAATTAAGTACACGTTCAGGCAGATGACTGATGAACTGATAAGGGACCGACTCATAGTTCATTGTCACAGTAAAAAGACTCAGGAACATCTTTGGGCAGCCAAGAATCCTTCCTTGAAGGACGCCATTACCATTGCGAAAGTCGTTGAGGAGTCTGAATGATGCATGAAAGAGATGATCAAGGTGGAGAATCCTGATGGAGCCGTTGCAGCCACCGGGAAGAAGGAAGACCCCAGCAAAATGTTTAGCAAAAAGCTTAATCCTAACCCACAAAAGTCATTCAAGTCCAAAGGCTATTCTAGATGTGGCAGCTCTTTCCACTCTAGTGATGCAAAATGGTGTTTTGCTTCTATGATTGACGAACACTCGGACACAGATAAAATAAATCAAAGGTATTTAACTATTTATTGAGAACGGTGAAGACTGGCCGTAGGGTGATTGCTCAATCTAATGGCAGGAGCAGGTCATCATCATCATCCCCCTCATATTCCTTTATTTCGTTTCCATTGAGCCATAGAAGGTTCAAAATAAAACACTCAAGCAAGAGTACAATAAAAACAAACAGATTCATTGCCAAAGAGTGGTGTTATGGTGTATATATATATATATCCTAAAAAATGCAATTTAATGTTGAAGATTGCAGTCCAGCAATGTAAACCTTTCCATAATTCCAATTCATAAAAAAGGGTTTTTTAAAAAGTCCTATACCTGGGGGCGTGGCTTGGACGCCGACTGGGATGGCCGCCTGAGCCCGGAGCTCCGATGCACCGGGACGGACTTCCATGAACTACGGAGGTTTTTTCTGCTCCTCTGTCGAACTCGCTGGCAGTTCCTGATGTCGGAACGTGAGGTGCGCCGGGTGAGGTTTACAAGAGCGTTTATTTTCAAGGAGATGCCTCACTTTTATTGCTTTTTGTGAGCGCCTCAGCGCGGCCGCCATTTTGTTTGCTCCGTAGCGCTCGTACGATGCCAGCGCGTCTAAACGGAGTCCTTTCACTGTTGCTTATGGTGGTTTCTCAAATTCTTCCCCAACTACCTCAATGATTTTAAAGAGGTGAATGTGATGAGTTTTGTTTTTCTTTTTTTTTGATAATGAAGGCACAAGAGATGGATTCGGTAGCAGGAGCTCTTTTGCTGTAACATCTGCGTAGCGTCGCTGAGGCAACACATAATTTGTTTCATCCTGCAAGTAGGTCGTAAATGGAGCTATTGGGCAATGTTGTTTCATCATCTACTCTGACTGAACTGTTTCTGGTAGCTGCATCAGTGGAATATGTTATTGGGCGCCATACGTTATGCTGGAATTAGCTCCTTTGAAGGTTTTTGTTCCCTGTTGAAGCGCTGGGTGCCTTTGTGACGACTGCGATAGCGGCGAATATAGTGTACCTGGCAGCTCTTTATGGCCTCGGTTGGAGGCCATTAAGATTTTCGTAGATATACTAATTTTTCGAACTTACACAGTAGAAATTGTGTGGAACTAACAAATACGTCAGATGTATTTTGAGTCGCATTACCAGCTGCGTGTCTTTGACGCTGGTTATGAGGACTACCTGAATCCTGTGCTTCATTCCGCCTGCACGGATTTTTTGGTGCTTCCGCTAATTTCTGCGCTTCATCATCGATCTTTTTGGCGGTTCTTGGTTCCCTGCTGTGCCTTTCCTCAGTTAACATTGGCTGTCAACTCACTACAAAAGGTACCTATGGGCAAATTACGCAACCCTAAGTTCGTTTTTGTGCCCTCAAAGAGTTCTTCTACAGCACCATCTTCCTCTTCCTCAACAGCTGACTCTTTCTCTACCACAGATCAAATGGCGGCAGCAGTCCCCAACTGTCCCTCCTCGTCACAGCCAACTTCAAGTAAGTCCTCTCCTCCCGCCACGTCATCTAAACGCTTGAAACAAGACTCTCCCCCTCCCGATAAATCGTCATCTCCTATCTCCATGGAACTTCTTCTGGAGGAGATACGTGCTTTACGTCCGTTTGTCGAGGAGACCAATAATAAAATGCAGCCTTTTGAAGAGAGATGGTCAACTATGGAAAACAGAGTGTCTTCGGTGGAGCAGCAGGTCTCAGAGATCCAAGTTCACTCTCAACGTATTGCCTCACTGGAAAAATCCGTTCTTGCCCAACAGCAACATACTGAGGATTTAGAAAATAGAAATAGGAGAAATAACCTGCGCATTTATGGTCTTCCTGAGGCTTTGGAAGGTGATGACCCCGTCTCGTTTTTCTCCTCCTTCCTCCTGAAACTTTTGGATATGCCTCCTACCACCTCTCTTAGTATCCAAAGGGCTCACAGACTTGGTCCTCGTTTATCAACTTCAGCTAAGCCTCGAGGAGTCATCATTCTTTTTCTGAAATTCACAGATCTACTTCTAGTCCTCTCTGCGGCTAGATCCAACCGTCAAGTTTCCTGGTTGGGCCAGAGGGTTTTTCTTACTCAGGATGTTTCCAATGCTACTGCAGCAAGAAGGAAAGAATTGTTGAGCCTTCGCGCCCCTCTATGCTCTCTTGGTGCCAGATACGGTTTATTCCACCCCTGCACCTTCAAAGTTACTCATCAGAATCAAACTTGGACTTTTCAAGATCCTGCGGAACTTAAAAAGTTTATTCACATTCAATCCAATGCCGGCATGGATACTTCCACTTCCGCTTGTGGTTGGATGTTTAACTCTCCTTTTTCTTGCAGGTTTTCTCTGATAATGTTTTTACTTTGCCTTTGTTTATTATATTGTTGGCTCGCCTTTTGATTCATTCTTAAGAATTTCTATATGATGTTTTTCATTCTCTGTTGCTCAGTCTGCTGGTTCTCTTTCTTTTAACATCCCTTTTCTATCCCATTCTTACTGTCGCTTTTAATTGTTTGATGGTTTGCATTACCATTCTTATGCATTTCTCTATGTGTCTCTTTCATCATTAGCGTTTCTTATATTTATTTTTCTTACCCAGATCGATGGCTGTGTTCCCCTCTTCCCTTTTGTGGTTCGTACTCTTCATCTTCCGTCCTGGTGCGGTCCGGTCTGGTCTCCTGGTTCCGGGAGGTCATTCTTGTTGCGTCTCTCCATTGTCCCGATATCCTCTTCATGTTCCCTTCAGGTACGTTATTTTCAGTCTTCCTTTTTGGATTTGTTTTCTCTCTTGTTGTATTTTTCTCTTGTTACCCTCCCCCTCTTTTCCTTTTGCCTTCGCTCCTCTTTTTATTTGCTTCCAATCTTCCTCTGTTTATCTCATTATCCTATCTCTTTATTCCTTTTGTCTTAGTTTTGCACTCTTTATTTTTCTTTTCCTTTACCTTAATTCAGCCTTCTTATCTTGCTTCTATTCTCTTCTACGTTTTGCAATTTTCTCTCTTTTTATCTGTTGCTGTAGGTATTGTTTCTGTTAATGTTATCCAGTGTTTAAATTCAGAGTAATTTCCTGGAATGTAAAAGGTTTTATTAATCCTATTAAACGTCAGAGGATTCTTTCCCACCTTGCTTCTTATAACCCTGACTTAGTTCTCTTACAAGAGACTCACCTCTCTGAGGCGGAATCTCTCAAATTAAAGCGTGGATGGGTGGGTACGGTTTTATTCTCTCCTTCTACCAATAAGAAGAATGGTGTTGTTATTTTGTGTCATAAAAAGTTAGCATGTAAAGTTTTATCACAAGAAACAGATTCTGATGGTAGGTGGATATTAGCTAAATTATCAATTAATTCTATTCCTCTGAATGTGTTTAATGTTTATGGCCCTACACAACCCGATTTACTTTTCGGGCCCTCAATTACGAACAAATTTATTCAATATAAAGATGACCTCTTCATTCTAGGTGGCGACTGTAACCAGATTGTGGATCCCTTTCTTGATCATAAGTCAACGGTCCGATTCATACCTCACAAACCTCACAAACAATTTCTAGACACTATTTCTCAAGCACATCTCACTGACTCTTGGAGACTCCCACACCCTGACACCCTTGACTTTTCCTTTTTCTCTCCTCCTCATTCATCTTTCTCTCGCCTTGATTATATTTTTCTTTCTCTCTCCTTATCGCAAAACCTGCAATCTTCTTCTATCGAACCCATACTCATCTCGGATCATGCTCCTATTGTAACGGATCTTGACCTCCTTCCCCCGCATCCCAAGCCCTCTCGTTGGCGATTTAACAATTCTCTTCTTACTGATCCCTTTTTCTCCTCTTCTTTTCGCTCTTTTGCTACTGATTTCTTCCAGTTAAACGATGTCTCTAACATCTCCCCCCATCTTCTCTGGGACTCCTTTAAAGCCACGGCTCGCGGGTTTGTTATTGACTTTGTTTCCAAGAAAAAGAAACGTTTTCTTCAGAAGCAGAAAACTATACTAGCCCATATTAAATCTTTGGAGCATAAGTTCTATTCTTCCCCTAATAATTCCGTCTCTCCGGATCTTATTCGTGCCAAGCTAGAATTCAATAAATCTACTACTGATAATACTTCGTCGATGCTTCTTCGTAGTAGTGCCCGATACTACGGTGGGCGCAATAGAGCAGGGAAGCTTTTAGCTAATTATCTTAAGTCACGCAAGGAACGCTCCTTTATTGATTCTATTTACTCTTCTGATAACAATTTATTGCATAAAGCTCAGGATATTCTTGACCAGTTTCAGTTATTTTATCGTACTCTTTATACACCCGAATCTTCTCCCTCTCCCTCTCTTGTTCAAGCTTATCTTGACAAACATCCTAAACCCTCGACTTCTCATCTTACTTTCCCAGACCTGGAAGTTGATCTCTCTTTACATGAGCTCTCTACGGCTTTGAATATTCTCACCAAGGGTAAAACTCCAGGTCCTGATGGTTTTTCAGTTGAATTTTATTTACACTTTTCTGACCTTTTACTTCCCAAACTCCTTTCTCTCTTTCAATCGTTTTATTTGTTGGGTAAGGCAGAGGGTACATTTCAAGAAGCCACCATTTGTCTTATTCCTAAGGACGGCCACGATCCCAAATTCTGTAAGAACTATTGCCCAATCTCTTTAGTAAATGTGGACTATAAACTGTTTGCTAAAGTACTGGCTTTACGCTTAGATCCCCTAATGCCCCAGGAGCAATGTGGTTTTGTGGTTTTGTTAAAGGTCGGCTTACCACTGATAATTCTCGCCTCTTCCTTAATGTTTTAAATAAGGTTTCATCTCTTTCTATTCCCTTAGCGGCTATTTCTTTCATAGAGTTGACTGGTCTTTCCTATTTGCTTCATTGCATTGGAATGGTTTCGGTCCTCATTTCATCTCTCTTATTTTCTTTGTTGTATTCTTCTCCTAAAGCTTCGGTTCTGGTCAATGGTCAAGTTTCTTCATATTTTCCTCTTCGTTAAGGTTGCCCCTTATCTCCCTTGCTTTTTGTTCTCGCCCTTGAACCCTTTTTGTCTTCTATCCGTAACAATGATTCCATTTCAGGTTTTCCTTATGGTGATAATCAATTGAAACTCTCTGCGTATGCGGATGATATTCTTCTCTTCATTTCTGCACCAGAAACTTCTATTCCCCCTCTACTGTCTGAGTTCGACTCTTTCTCTCAGGTCTCGGGATATAAAATCAATTTGGATAAAACTGAAATTCTTCCCCTTACAAAATGTTGCACCTCTCGTGTCTTCTCCCCTACTGGTTTTGCTTGGAATAGCTCCAAAATTAAATATTTAGGAGTATGGTTTTTCAATTCCATTTCCTCTTCAATTACCCTAAAAATGTCTGTGGTTTTGTCTCGTATTGAACGATTATTTTCCTCCTGGAATCCCCTCTTTCTTTCTTGGTGTGGGCGATTGGACTCAATCAAGATGATGATAGCCCCCATTTTAATTTACATTTTATCTATGTTACCCGTTCACATCCCCGCAATTTATTTTAAACGGATTGATTCTTGTTTGTCTAGTTTTCTTTGGAACAAAAAGAGATCTAGAATCTCTTTAGCGCGGCTTCGTAAATCCAAATCCAATGGTGCTGTCGATTTCCCAGACTTTCGTCTCTACCATAAATCATTTTCTTTTCGTCAGGCATCCAGATGGCTTGCTTCAGTTCCTTCTACTCTCGCTCCTCTTTGACTTCACATCGAGCAAATATTGTTGTTGCCCTTTTCTTTTGGAGAGGTCATACGCTTCTCTGTCAAGCCTCCGCACACGTCATTTCCTTTGTTTAAACATACCTTTTCTCTTTTAAAGCCTCTTTTCAATCCTACGCCTAATACTCGGGAATCTTTTCTGGATTCCACTGTTTGGTATAATTCGCTCATCCTTATAAATAATAGGCCCATCTTCTGGAAATCTTGGAGGTCTCAGGGCATCATATGGGTGAACCAGTTTTTTGATGGAGCGTCTCCTTGTTCCTTTCCCCAATTTCAGATGTCCTTTCACTGTCCTCGTTCCTTTTTGCAAAAGTTTGTTACTCTGATGACACTTATCCTTGATATTTTTCAATCTCTTCCTCTGTTTCCCAAGCTCCTCTTCTTAAAATTCTTTCAACCCTTCCCAAAGCCTCTCTCATTTATAAATTCTTTTCATCTCCTAATCCAGATCGCCTTAAATCTAAACTCGAACTCTCTTGGGAGGCGGACTTGGGTTGTGTTTGGTCCGTTGCCCTATGGGATAAGCTTTGGTCCAGATCTTTGAAAATTTCTCGTTCTGCCTCCATCACTCAGTCTTTATTCTACTTATGTCATAGACTATATCTCTCTCCACTTTCTCTAGCCTGTTTTTCTTCCTCCTCTGAGTCTAATTGTTGGACATGTTCTGCCCCTAACGCTAATCACTTTCATCTTTTATTCTTATGTCCCTCTGTTTCTCAATTCTGGAATACTGTTTGGCTATACATCTCTCGTATTTTCACACTCTCCTCTCAATATTCAATTTCTACCCTTTTTCTAGGCAGTTTATCCGATTCTTTAGATCTTCCTCTTTATTCTCGTGGTCTTTTTGACCTCATGCTTGCTCTAGCCTTTCAACACATCTCCTCTAACTGGAAATCCCTTACAAAACTCTCCGTCCGTCACTGGTGGAATTCTCTTTGTCACTTTCACAGGCTTAATACTGCTTTTGCCTCCTCCTGTAATCCTACACATAATAGGGATCTCTTCTGGTTACCTCTTACCTCATACTTAGATCAGATGGTTCGGAAGAATGTATCATGTATCACTTCGGAAAATTTTGATCCGCCTTGAGGGAATTACTCCTTCTTCTCCTATATTAATAGTACAGGATTTATTTATTGTTCTACTTGTTCTTCTAAGTTGCATTTTGATTGTTGTTTTGCCTACAGCACCCACTCTTTAATGCATAATTTTATAATTTCATAATATGTTATCACCTTTTCCCTTTCTTCCCTTTTTATTTCTTCATCTCCTTCCTTTCCCTTCCCTTTTTCCCATTTTTCCTTAAAACTGTATAAAATGCTTTTGCTCGTTTTTATATGATATTAGCTTGTTTAATGTAATTTAATTTCTATTTACTTATTTCTTAAGCTTCAGCTGATATCTCTGTATTGACATTTTCTTGAATAAAGCTTTTCAAACACAAAAAAAAGTCCTATACCTAAAAAAAAGTCTTCCAAATAAGACGAACTAAAAACTTATAAAAAGATTTAAAAATTGAGTAACAAAGAAGCTGAATCCCAAGGCCTAGCAAGGTAACTTTGAACTTCACAAAGTGAAAAATGCGCACAAAAATGATCAGTACTGCTTTTTAAGTGCATTCAACCTGATATGCCATATTGCAGACAGGTAACTATCAATTGAGAACACAATTCAGTCTCTATTATTGGTTTTTCATACCCTTAGATCTGTGTGACGTTCCCTAAAACCAAGGAGTCTGCAAAGATGAATAATCCTATTTGAACTTTTTTTGTAAAAAACTTGTATTCTCAACTGCATGGCCACCAATCGGACACTGGTTTGATATGTCTCCCTTTTTTTTAATCCAGGAGGAAGTAAAAGAAGCCAAAGGCAACATATTAAATAAAAAAATGTATAAAGTGCACATGCAACGGAATTAGTGACCAAATTCAAGTAAAACTCATAATCTGGTACACACTTGAACCTCAATTTTTTTATGTGGTACACAGCAGCTGGACTCGATTACATAGAGGCAAGTAGAAATCTGTTTCAACAAGGTACCAGTTTAGCATGCGTCAACATGAGCCAGTGAAAGAAACAGGCAAACAAAACTAGAACTGTGGCACAGGCAGTACACCTTTGTCCCCGACCTCGGGGAAATTTGTAAACGTTCTCTTATAGGGCCGAGTCTGTAACACAAGAGGGTGTCAGTAACTGCTGTATATCCACCGGTTTATGATGGGCCTATCGGTTGTGTAGGGGGTAGGTCAATACCTCTGTATGGTGCCCAGAGGGACCAGACCTTCTTATGTTTCTGCAGGCAGCCTCGTGCCTTCAACACGGCTATTTCTGCCCCATGCATGTGTCCATGCCACGCTTCCAAGCGCAGAATGATGGCGGCGCAGTCCCCTACCAAAGTTGGGCAATGTCCCTCTTGTGTGTCATGAGTAAAAGAGAGAGGAGGCCCCACTGACCAAAGGGAACAGGGCCTTACTTAATAGTGAAAAGAAAGTATATCCCTTGGAGAGGATAAGAAACTCACACTCTCACAGATATAACTTCAATCAAACTCATCAACTCCAACGTACGGAGATTACACATATACTGGAATCACTCAGCTAAAATACCAGACCCGAGAGTGTAGCGTCAGAGGCTTTATTCATACATATAAAAAGATTAGACTTATATTTTAAGCATCACTATTCTCATTTAAAAACCTAGAACATTTTACAAATGTAAACAACACAATCCGTCTGATGTGCATTAAAATAGTTCATACTAGACACCATAAATCTAATATGCATTTAAAATCAACTCTTTAAAGTTTTAGTTATGATGAACATGTGCACCATAAAAACAAATGTATCAATTTTAGTGAGAAAACATTTTACACAAAAATATATATCAAAGGAAAGTATACCAGAACCTAACAGGGAGACCCTATTGCACAGCAAAAGAAAGGCTACTGTTGCAAGACCTGATCCAACTTTTTACGTAGAGTTCATATCTTTATTGCTGTCAATTGTTATTTTTTGCAATAATCTTTTCTCATAGTTGGATTCAGTGAGTTATCAGCGTCAACACGTTTCGGTGGTCTTGGAACTATAAGCCCCACCTTCCTCAGGACAAAACAAGGTGTATCAAGGATAAGTACCTCCCTTTTAGCGAAACTATAAATACATCAAATCACAATTAGTCATGTGTTTGCCAATAACATCAAATAATTGATGTAACAGATACTACATCCTTCTTATTGCCACCGAGATGGAAAATTGCTGTCCTTGGTTCTGAGAGACAGGTTCGTGTTTCACAATAAGAATACGATGGGTCCTAAATCAACCATTAGGTGAAGGTGCTAACAAGGCCGATATGTTTGGATAACCAGAGGTGTGTCTCCTGTCTGATTCTTTATAGAACAGGTAGAGAAATAGGCTTTTAGTATCAGCAACGGGCCCACCTGCTTTGTGTCTGGGTATAACTCTATAACCTGTGTCTGCTGTCTCTATTATCGCAGCCCTGTTGCTCCTTCAAGTAAAAAAAAAAGTCCCTCTTGGCCAGTGTGAGACCCAGGAACAAGAGGTGCTGTTTGAAGTGGTTCCCTCCAATCCCCTCTGTACTGTGTAGTAAAAATAGATTGGGCTCAGGGGTGAGATGCCAGGATAAGACCTTCGTAAGGCAAGCGGAAACCTTTCATCAATATGGCTGGAGAGCCCTGCAGCTCCATACTGTGTGAAAGAAAGTCCCCTCCTCATTGTCACATCTGAGACAAGTAGGGGACGGTATAACTCCCATGCGCCAGAGCGGGGAACGTGTATAGTAAATCCTTTGCACATATTTTAATTGAATCAACTGGCATTGTGTCACGATAGCAGTGCCCGAGGACTTGCTAGAACCACCGTCCAGTCGTCATCTGTGAGGTCCAGAGTGTCCATCTCCCACGCCCTGCACATTGTGTGTAATGCTGTATGGTAATGTGAGACTATGGTTTGATAGATCTGCTGGAATTTGTGTGCCCCAAGTCCCCCATCGGTAGGTGCCCTTCCACTGGATGGAACTCCGACAACCCTTTCAGAGAACGGATCATTGGGGTCAGCGCATGCCTAAGCTCTAAACATCTGTAGAATTGGTTGCGGTGGAGGTGATACACCGTTTGTAGCTGTAGGAAGGTCTTAAGGACTGTTACCTGCATTATGTCATCCAGTGTCGAGATTCCCATTTAGATCCCATACATGGAAACCAGGCAGTGTGGCAACTAACAGGAGGTAGGTTCCATGCCATAATGGAGTCGTCTGCGTCAGGTGTTCTCTCCAGCCCATCCTTCTCACCGCTTGACACCAGATTTGTATGACCACTAAGCATGCTGTGGGTAGGTGATCTAAGTTTGACTGACTATAAAGGAGACCCAGGAGAGAATCAATACCCATTGCGCGTCTCTCTACTGTGAATGCCGGGTCCATTTACGAGCTGGACCACCACTCGATTATGTGTAGGAAATGGGAGGCAGAATAGTACGCATAAATATCAGCAGCAGCAATGCCACCGCAGTACCTCGATTGCGTGCAGGTTCGTAGTGCAACCCTAACCGCCCGCCCTCCCATAGAAAGTGGTTAAGGAGTGCAATTTACCTGTCAGAACCACAATTGTGGGATCTCATAGGGATAGTTCTGAATCCAGTATAGTATGCATGGTAGGGAAACCATTTTAAAAATGGCAGACCGTCCATATAGGGATGGGGGGACCAACCCTTTGTTTCATCTCGAATACGGGAGAGCAATGGGTGAATATTGTGAGACCATAATATTAGTGGACCTGGTGAGATAAATACGCCAAGGTATTGGAAACCCTCTGTGGCGTGGAATAGTTGAGTGGCCCATGTTCCTCTGTTTCCCCGAACACATGGAGAATTTATAGGATTCTTGGGCCAGAGAATCCTGGGTCTGTAAGGAAAAACAGCACATCATCTGCATATAGTGCAATTCTGTATGATGCTTCAATTGGCCGGTCAAATCCCCACACCAGGGGGTAACGCCTCACCCATGTGGCCAGGGGTTCTATTGCCAAGGCGAATAGCAGCGGTGAAAGTGAGCAGCCCTGCCTTGTTCCCCAGCGAATTGGGAAGCGCCCGACCATATGCCCGGAGGCTGTGAGATTAGTATAGAGAAGTTGTATATATGAGAGAAAGTGCTGCCCGAAGTTGAGAGCTCGGAAAAGCTGGCAGAGATAGTCCCAACTCAGGGAATCAAACGCCTTGTCAATATTGGCCAACAGAAGGAATGCAGGGCGACCAAGTTCCGGGGCCTTCGCAATGGTGTTATGGAAACTCCTTACACTGTTTCTGGTGGATCTGCAAGGCATAAAGCCCGCCTGATTGGGATGGACCAGCTCATGGATATGCGTACAGAGGCAATCTGCAAGTAATTTGCCCAACAGTTTAGCTTTGAAGTTTAGACGAGAAATGGGTCGGTATGAGGAGGGCTCCTCAGGAGGGTGCCCCGGTATGTGGAACACCACAATTTCTGCATGGCGCCAGTCCGGGGGGAAAATCTATTGTTGCAGGGCTTCCTAAAGTACATTTATGATGTGTGGGCCCAGGAGCAACATATGAGATCATAGAAATTCACTTGGGAACCCGTTGGGACCCGACACGCGGCCTGAATGTATGCCCGATAGGACCGTACCGAGCTCTTCTAGAGTGACTGGTGCATCAAGCTGGTCTCGTACATGGTCGGGTAGGGCTTTGGGTGGAATATCCCTTAGAAATTCTCCTATCTGGTCTGTTGAAATGGTCTCCTTTTTGGCGTAGAGGGACGAATAAGAAACTGCAGATGCCTGAGCGACGGTGCCGGGGTAGAACACAGAGTACCCTCTGCATTCCGCAGCACGGGCACCGGGGTAGGTGACCATGCCACCTAACAAAAATGGTGAAGCATCTTACTCGATTTGTCTCCCCATTGATAAAGTCTGGATTGGGTCACCAACCAGATGTCGAGGGCTTCATCAGTCAGAAACTGATACAGTTGTTGGGCGAGAAGAAGGCAGCGTTTTGCTTCGGGGTCTCTGCCCTCCCTTACCTTGGTTTTTAAGTCTCGCTGGTGGTTCTCTAAGTCCACCATTTATGTACGCCGGCGATGCTTATCCCTTGTGCGATAACTAATATCAATCCCTCGAATTGTGGGTTTAAGTGCTTCCCATAGGGTGGTGCATGAGGGGGCAGTGGTGACATTTGATTCTAAGTTGAGGAGAGGATGTAGCCTTACGGCTAGAGCGTTCGACCTCGAAGTTGAGGAACCAGCTTCGAACAAATATGAATGTATCCAACTGAAATGAAACTGGTGCTCATGTAGAGCGCTCTGATACCTGATATCTTCGGCTCTAGTTTGCGCTATTTAAAACTCTATTAAAAAAAAGTAGGGGCATATTTTCAAGGAGCTATCGCCGAGTTATCGGCACTTTATTGCAGCCAAAGTCGTGATACAATTACCGCCCCATTCACAAGCTGGTGCAATCAGCCTATATCACCAGATTTACGGCAATAGCATCCTCAAAAAACATCGCCATGGATTACCCCGGCAACTCTCGCTAATGAGATGTAGAGTAGGCGTTCCCGAGCAAAAAGCCGTGACAACACCACATCACAACATTCTCAACGACCAGCCAGATCTGTGATAAGAACTCAAAAAAGGCGATAAGGCATGTTAGCAGCAAGTAACTAACACCTCTTCTGACCTGGTGTAAAGTGGAACGACAACCGGCAGCAGCCAAGGGAGCACAGCCCATAGCCAAACATGATCAACAACAGATGCTCCGAGCAACTGAACATGCAGCCCGGAGCACCAATAGGGCAACAACACACACCACCACTCCCCCGGACCTCCCTCCCCCTCACTTTGGACAAAGAGAATGCACATCAACTTTATGAAACCATGAACCAAACAAAGCGCCTGAAGTCGCGCAATCACAACACCTAACATACAGGTGTGGCCAGAAAAATGGAAACACACATTCATATCACATTACGTAAGTCACAGCCTGGAAGACAGAAATACAGATAAGAAGGTGTCATGTGCCCATCAAAGGACAGAGAGAGAGAGAGAGAGTGGGGGAGAGGGGAGAGAGAAAGAGAGGGATAGAGAAAGAGAGGGAGAGTGAAAGAGAGAGGGAGAGAGAGAGAGAAAGGGAGAAAGAGAGAGGGAGGGAGGAAGAGAGGGAGAGAGAAAGAGAAAGAGAGAGGGAGAGAGAAAGAGTGAGGGAGAGAGAAAGAGAGAGGGAGAGAGGGAGAGAGAAAGGGAGATAGAGGGAGAGGGAGATAGAGGAAGAGAGAGCAAGGGAGAGAGAAAGAGAGAAAGAGAGGGAGATAGAGGGAGAGAGAAAGAGAGCGCCACCGGGAACGCAATTGGCAATTTGTCGCCCTGTGACCTAAGTACCACAACATGAGCAACACGGACGTACTGGGGAATCATTATCCCTACATTCATCCATACCTCCACACTTGCAAGATCATAAACATGACACATCGGTGTGACAATGAATGTTTAATGCACATTCAATGGAGTGTTGTAGCTGGAGCAGTACAGGGTCATGCAAACCCCACCTTTCAGCTTTGGCCCGTGGAGGGCTAGCCAGAGTCTTACAGGTAATGAAAGGTACATCAGAAGAAGAGGAGTTCAGTCCGCAGTCAGATAGCTGTGTCATTGGTGACCAAACAGAATATGTCAGTCCATGTAGAGGTACGAGGTGAGTGTCGCAGAGTGCATCGGGGACAGTGGAAGGGGATGATGCAGGGGCAGAACCAAGCAGAAACAGTCCATATGGCGTACATGAATGCTACCGCTTCCTTCTGACCACGAGTGCAGATTCATCCGCATCTTCGTCCTCTCCCTCACATGTGGGTGTTGGTGTTCTGTCTCCAGAACTGTGTGGCAGAGACACCTCAGGGGCCGGAGGTGGAATGTCCGCCGCACTGTGTGGCACTGACATCAGGGGCCGGAGATGTGGATGGGGTGGTAGCAGCAGCATGCATCAGCGCCATGCCTTGTGGCAGTAATGCCATGAGGATGGTCTTTAGGGCGTTGAGGGACCCAGCTACCTCTCGCTGGTGTGCAGTCGTGGCAGCTGCTGTTTCTGCACGCTTTCGCTCCCTGTCCTCCATGAGCCTCCGCATGAGTCCCAACTCCCGGGCGGGCTCGCTGGAGCCACTCTGACTGGACAATCGTTCTTGTCTCTGAGTCCGGACTCAGGTGATGTCAGCCATGGTTTGTTGGAGGGCATGGAGCGGACTGTGGGTGTCCGTTAGGGACTGTGAGTGGTCCCTGATGATTTGATTTGATTGATTTGATAGACTTGTAAAGCGCACGTATGCCCAAGAGCGTCTTGGCGCTGGAATTGGAAGGAGTGTTGATGTTTGGCAGGCCCTGGTAGTCATGACATTTCAGTTGGCGAATAACCATGTTTTCAGCAGTCTTCTAAATGAGATGAGCGATGTGCTGTTCTTTATCTGAATCGGTAGACTGTTCCAGGTCTTCGTTGTCCTTAATAGGAAGCTTCTCAATCAATCATTTGTAAAGCGCACTACATATCCGCGAGGGTCTCAAGGCGCTGGGTGGGCCGCTACTGATCGAACAGCCAGGTCTTGAGTATCCTCCTGAAGGTCAGCAGGTCTTGGGTCTGTCGTAGGCTCAGTGGGAGGGTGTTCCATGTCTTGTCGGCGAGGTGGGAGAAGGATCTCCCGCCGCTGGTTGTTCTTTGGATGCGCGGGACGGTAGCGAGTGAGAGGTCGGCGGAGCGTAGCTGGCGGTTGGGGATGTAGAAGGAGAGCCGTCTGTTGAGGTAGGCTGGTCCGGTCTTGTGGAGTGCATTGTGTGCGTGGATGAGGAGCTTGAAGGATATCCTCTTGTTGACGGGGAGCCAGTGCAGGTTTCTCAAGTGGGGGGTGTTGTGGCCGTGTCGTGGTATGTCGAGGATCAGTCGTGCCGAGGCGTTTTAGATGCGTTGTAGTTGTTTGATGAGCTTGGTTGGGGCTACCGCGTAGAGGGCATTTCCGTAGTCGAGTCTGCTGCTGACAAGGGCCTGGGTGACTGTCTTTCTTGTATCTGTCGGGATCTGTAGATCTTGCGGAGCATGCGGAGGGTGTTGAAGCAGGAGGAGGAGACGGCGTTGACTTGCTTGGTCATTGAGAGCGTTGAGTCGAGGATGATTCCCAGGTTGCGTACGTGGTCGGTGGGTGTCGGGGCTACCCCCAGTGCCGGCGGCCACCAGGAGTCGTCCCAGGCTGAAGGGTTGGAGCCAAGGATGAGGACCTCCGTCTTGCCCGAGTTCAGCTTCAGATGGCTGTTCTTCATCCAGTCGGCGACGGCCTTCATTCCTTCGTGGAGGTTGGCTTTGGCAGTGATGGGGTCCTTGGTGAGGGAGAGGATCAGTTGAGTGTCGTAGGCGTAGGAGATTATGTTGAGGTCATGCTGTTGGGTGACGTGTATGAGGGGGCCATGCAAATGTTGAACTGTGTCAGGCTGAGGGAGGATCCCTGGGGTATGCCGCAGATGATCTTGGAGGCTTTGGAACGGAATGGGGGAGGCGGACGCTCTGTGTTCTGCCGGAGAGGAAGGAGGTGGTCCATTCCAGAGCCTTGTCTCGGATCCCTGCGGCGTGGAGGCGTGCGCGTAGTGTGCGGTGGCAGACGGTGTCGAAGGCGGCGGAGAGGTCTAGGAGGATGAGTGCAGTAGTCTCACCTTTGTCCATCAGGGTCCTGATGTTGTCGGTGGCGGTGATGAGGGCAGTCTCGGTGCTGTGGTTGCTGCGGAACCCTGACTAGGAAGCATCCAGGATTCTGTTTTCTTCGAGGTATCGGGTTACCTGTCTATTGACGATTATCTCGATGACGTTTGCCGGGAAGGAGAGCAGAGAGATGGGCCGGAAGTTCTTGAGGTCTCTTGGGTCTGCCTTATGTTTTTTGAGTAGGGCGTCTATCTTGGCATGTTTCCAGCTCTCTGGGAAGGTCGCGGTCTCGAGGGAGAGATTGATGACATTGCGCAGGTGGGGTGCGATGGAGCTGCTTGCTGTGTTGAAGACGTGGTGCTGGAATGGGTCTGACGGAGATGCGGAGTAGATTGTGCTCATGGTCTTGATGCTGTTATCGACGCTCACGCTGGCCCAGGCTAGCAGGGGGTCGTGGTCGATGGTGTGCAGAGGGTCTGTGGTGTTGCTGTCTATTGGGGCTGTCTGGGTGTCGGAGCTGTCGTGGATGTCTGCTATTTTGCGGTGGAAGAAGGTGGCGAGGGAGTCGCACAGGGCTTGCGACGGCAGGATGTCGTTAGTGTTGGAGCTGGGGTTGGAGAGTTACATCACGATGTTGAAGAGCTCCTTGCTATTGTGTGAATTGTTGTCGAGGCGGTCTTTGAAGGAGGTCCTCTTGGCCACCCTGATGAGGTGGTAGTGGTTGCGGATGGCGTCCTTGTGTGCTGCGTGGCTGTCCGGAGTTTGTTCCCTGTGTCATTCCTTCTCTAGTTTCCGGCAGGCTTGCTTGGAGGCAAGGAGTTCTGGGGTGAACCAGCTGGCCCTCTTGCTGGTGTCTCTCTGGGGGGGTTTCTTCAGTGGGGCGAGGGTGTTGGCGCAGTCCTCAATCCAGCGTTTGAGGCTGTGGGCAGCGTCGTCAGTGTTGGAGGGTTCGGTGGGTGGGCTGAGAGCGAGGTTTGCATGTAGTTGGTCTTTGGTGATTTTGCTCCAGCAGCGGCGGGGGATCTGTTGGGTGCGGTGGGGTGTGGTGGGTTTCTGGAAGGCGAAGTGGATGCAGCGGTGGTCGGTCCAAAGGAGTTCGGTGGTGTGGTTGATGGAGACGTGTGGGCTTGAGGAGAAGACGGGGTCGAGCGTGTGGCCGGCGGAGTGGGTGGGCGTTGTGACGAGTTGCTTCAGTCCGAGGTTGCTGAGATTAGCGATCAGGGTTGTGAAGTTGTTATCGTTGTTGTTCTCAAGGTGAAAGTTCAGGTCTCCGAGGAGGATGTTGTCGGTGGAGATCAGGACGTATGTGCTGATGAGGTCGGCGATGGAGTCGCTGAACTGGGGAGAGGGTCCGGGGGGTCGGTAGACGAGGGTGCCTCTGAGGGTGGAGTTAGGGTCTGTGTAGATCTGGAAGTGCATGTGTTCGGCAGTGCTGAACGCGTCGTCGGTGCTAGTCGAGACCCTGATGCTGTTCTTGTGGACGATGGCGATTCCTCCTCCGACGAGCCTGCTTATACCTGGGAATTGACAGGAGTTGTGAATGACCTGACCTTAGATTTCTGGTTGGCATATATCTTCTGAGGTGTGTCCTCAGAGACAGTGGTCCTTTACCCTGTAGGGCCTTATATGCTAGGCATTGTGACTTAAATTTGATTCTTTTTTCCACTGGAAGCCAGTGTAGGTCTGTTCTGCTTGGGTTTTCGGATCAGATAGAACCCGCTCATCAGAGCCTCACTAACCCAGCCAGAACGTTACCCCCTCCCTAGAACCTATTTACAATCCTGCAACCACATATATCTATCACCTAAGGACAGGGGATTCCTACTATGCATACCAAGACCTCACAATCGGCGGCCTCGCGATCCCATACGGATCCAGACCTTTCTGCCCATACGACAGTATCACAAGTGGCGGCCTCGCGGTCCCATACAAACCCAGACCTCTCTACCCAGACGGCAGTCTCAGCACAATCGGCGGCCTCGCGATCCCATACGGATCCAGACCTCTCTGCCCATATGACAGTATCACAAGTGGCGGCCTCGCGGTCCCATACGAACCCAGACCTCTCTACCCAGACGGCAGTCTCAGCACAATCGGCGGCCTCGCGATCCCATACGGATCCAGACCTCTCTGCCCATACGACAGTATCACAAGTGGCGGCCTCGCGGTCCCATACGAACCCAGACCTCTCTACCCAGACGGCAGTCTCAGCACAATCGGCGGCCTCGCGATCCCCTACGAATCCAGACCTCTCTGCCCATACGACAGTATCACAAGTGGCGGCCTCGCGGTCCCATACGAACCCAGACCTCTCTACCCAGACGGCAGTCTCAGCACAATTGGCGGCCTCGCGATCCCCTACGAATCCAGACCTCTCTACCCAGACGGCAGTCTCATACGACAGTTCATCCTATGATCACCATAACATACAAAAAGGGAATCAGTCTCACTATTCATCAGATCACACAAGGATTGCCAGTTCGGGCATAGCCTGTTCTCAGGTTCGAGGGGCTCCTCTTTCCTTTATTCAGTTACCACTTACCTGATCAGGGTTAACATCTGTTCATGTAGCCGCAGCTGACTAGAAGAATAGGCTACCCTCTTATACAAGAACACGCATCACATGTTGGTTCACTACAAACTGGATACTTTATTACTCATTACATACACAATCACATAACATTACGATATAACACATAACCTGCAAAGAAAAGTGAAAGATTAAGTTGTACACTCTAATAAGAAAGGGTCGACATCACCTTAGTAGTATGTAGCCTGCACTCAGTGGTCATCTAGGCTCCCTTCTCGTCTGTGCCTCGGCTCGCCTGGAATCACCCTTCTCCGAGTCACTGGGACCTCTTCCTTATCGGCTACTCTCTCCTCTCTGGCTATTCTGTTAGGAAAGCATCTGTCTCTCGGTTCTTCTCCGCCTTCAAGATGGCGTCTGTCTTCCCTGGAATAAGTAGTAGCTTTACTGCTAACGGCTAGATGCCGCCTACGGACTGAACATGTACCTGCCTCAGACTTTCACTAATATAGAGGTGCATTTCCTCATGGAAAATTCCGGCCCGTAACCTGCCGCCCACCAAATTCTTGTACCTCCCCGTACCAAGGACACGTTCCCAGCCGGCCGGCCTGATGTAGTGTCTTCGGCATGAAGAAAAATACAATCCTTCGATAAGGGCCGGCCTGAACCGGTTCTCTTGTGGTAAATATTTCGTTACCGGTACTATTTTTTATGCGGTAAAGTCTATTAAGAATAACTCAGTAAATATAAGAGGCAGAATCCGTGGTATTAGAGGTTTTAAAAGGCTTTATTCCTATATAAAAGGAAGACAATTCGAATTGTGGGCCTTCTATTCCATCACCACGAAAGTTCAGGAAGGAAGGGAGCATATATTATTGACAGGTAATCATTTTTATAGAAAAGGCATTACAGTGAAACAGATGCAGTAGGCGTAACAACTGATAAGGCAAAATAAAATATGCATGCGTAACTAGAACAGGCGTAACTAGAAAACGTCATTATACATGATGTCACAAGTGGGTGGATCCATAAAAGAATCCTGCAATGTCAGCAAAAATATTTGGCAGAGATGCGCGCGCAGCCGCATGACGTGTGATTGACGTGCAACTAGAGAGTGAAGGAGACTTGACATTTAGCTCTACATGTGGAGACAGAAGTCTGGGGTTATGTCAACCTAATCCCAAATCATATCTAATATCCTATGTTTAAAGAACTGTGTTATCCAAAAGGAGAGGTCTCTTAGGATAGAATCTTATTCTATACTGACTATACTGACTGTTAGTGCGTGTACAAGCGTCTAAGTGTCTACATTAGATGCGAGGGGGTAGGAATATTCCATGGTAACGGGGCTATGAATTACTTGCATGAGGACAGCGAGGCCTGGCCCCTTTGCATGGTAGCTGGAGGAATGTTTACCTAAACTACTAGACAGGAATGCATCGGATGAGGAGCGAAAGAGATAATCTCGAAGGTGAAATACAGTTTTTGGCAGGCGACAGGCTGGATCAGGCACCGTTAGCCGCGCAAGGAGTAAGACAAAGTTCATGGTCACAGATGCAGGCTCAGACTGGAGCTTTCAGAGGCAGAAGGCAGGAAAAGGCTTGATGGCAGAATTCGGGCCTACTCGCCTGAATCTGTGAAATGTGGAAAGTGAACCACATAAAGTCGGTGGCCTTTCATACTTAGGAATGGAATATCTGACCCATTCATGGCGGATCTGAAAGAGGACATGTTGACAGTGGACGCACATATATTTGCGTCTTCAAAACTGGAGCAGGAGGGAACATACATGTACTTATAGAATGCACATGGAGCCGTTGGGGTCTACGATAGGGGACATAACTGATCACAAAATTCATATTTCCTCATTCCCTCCTTGTCCCCTTCGGACCCTCAGGAGATATCGATCTTCATCAATCCATCGATCTGTTCATATAGCATCATTTGTTCTTCTTTCTTCCGGGATCTCGAACGAAAACTTGGATGTGGGATACACGAGGTGGCACATAGACCACAAATCGCTGGCCCACATTGTAGACATAAGCAGCAACTGAATAGTATGAGAAAGCCAATACCTAGGAAGGATAGGATTCTCCATCCCCAGGCTGACAACACGCCCCAGAACCAACCGGACCAAGTCCAGGTGCCTGGACTCTGGTGTATCTGGCTTACAATCTTATGAAGGCGAGTTATGGCCTTATATACTGACGGCGAATTTTCTGGTATGAAAATGCAACAACTTGATCCGATGACCCTACAAGCTCCGCCCCTATCGGCCAGGATGACGTCAAGAACAAGACGATTTTGAAGCACAACAATCCGCATAGCAGACTGCTCTTCTGTCAAATTGCCTAAGGCGGAAATAGTTTCGTTCACTACTGCTTCAAGGGTTCTGGTTAATGTACGTATCAGCTTACTATTAGTGACTGTACCTATATAGGGAAAGAAACCTTTATTGAAATCTGTGTATTTTTCCCATGCTGTTTCAGTGTAATCGACAATTGGGAGATCTCTCTGCTGTCTATTGTGTACTAAATGGGTATTTCTATGATAATCAGGAGGAGCTAGGAAAACAGGTGGCAGAAGGAATGCTATGTAACAGGTACCATCCCAGTCTAAAGGTAGACATATATATGCGGTCTGGCCACATATGAAGTAGGAATGATGGGAAGCTCTAAATGTAGACTTGCCTTGATCACTGAATTTTATTACAGTGGTGCATTTACTATGACCCATGTGTATGGAACCATTCTTTCTTATACATAATTCCCCTTTTACTGGGAATACTGACATGGCGGGCAAGATTGGTGTAGCTTCAGATTCAACGTTCAGGATCATGAGGTTAAGTGTAAAGTTACCTAATCCATATACTTCATTTTCTAGATCAGTTCCTGTTCTTTTGGGAAGTCCCTCCTTGTTAGGGTAGCAGACTTTAAGCTAAACTAGGTTCAGGTTTCCCCATACCCAGTTGTCTTGATAAACTGCGGAATTTGAATCTAGGGTATTAATCAAACTAAACCATGCTCCACAGGAGCCATTGTGTGTGAACGGATAGGGAAAGAGGGGCAAAACTCCCTTATAGTTCTGATAGGGAGGGAGTCGGCCACATATCCAACAATTTGTGGCATTGCTGGTTTGATGGGAATGATGTAGCATACTAATGAATGTGTTGTTGCGCAGCGCAAATCTATAGGACAACTCATGCGGAGGAAATTCACTAAAAGAATGTTCTGCAGTTATATTATAAGCACGCTTAGGAATAGGGTAATACATGTGCAATAGGATGCTGACAATGATGATCAGAAGACTTAGGAAAAACAAAATTAATAATGTTACTGTACAGTGACTACGAAGTGATTTACAATACGCATGCTTTTTGAGCTGCATCTGATGATTTCTTTCTCTATTCCGGTCTAGAGGATACATGTCAGGGACAAATTCAACCGATTCACCTTGGAGAGGACTTAAACAATCAAATTGTCTGACTTACTAGACCTCAATTTTAGTTTATAAATTTCTGAGTTCGATTGCTCAACCAAGGGGAGCTTTGAGTCTGTCTGTGAGGGAATACAGGGTTGAGTATCTACACCGGGTGGTAGTCCATAAAATTTCTTGATATGACTCGAGTGCAACCACCCTTTTCTTCCCTCGATTTTCACGGCTGTCCTTGTGGTGAGTAGAACCAACTTCGGTGACTTCCACCTAGGATCCAGTTGGGTCTTCCGGTCAAAGTTCCTGACCAGCACCAGGTCACCAGGAACCACGTCATGGGGCTTCACCTCAGTATTGTCGGGAAAAGCTGCGGATACCTGTGAACGACAAGATTGTAGTGCAGACATCAAGGAAGCCAGGTAATCTGTCAGCATATTACAGTCAACGTCAGTGATTTTACGAGGTATAGGCGTCCCCCACATATTTGGTGGTCTACCGAAGATCACCTCATACGGGGATAGCCCTGTTCGAGAATGTGCTACCATTCTCATGTAAAAGAGCGCAACTGGTAAGGCTACTATCCAATCGACTCCTTTTTCTCTACATATTTTGGACAATCTAATTTTCAAAGTTTGATTATGGCGTTCTACGAGACCTGCTGCCTCGGGATGTCGGACACAGTGAAATTTCCATTGATAGCCTAATAGAAGGGAAACGTGTTTCATTAGTTCGGATGAGAACGGCTGGCCGTTATCTGAGTAGACAACACGTGGTAAACCGTACCGTGGGAAGAATTCTCGAACTAACTGTTTGGCAGTAGTCGGGGCAGTGTAATCTGAAACCGGGTATGCTTCTGTCCAACGGGAAAGAGCACAGACAACTACGAGAACATATTTGAATCCTCGACATCGTTCCATCTGGATATAATCCATCTGGAGGACTTCAAAAGCATGATCGGGAGTTTGAAATCCACCCTGTTCTACGGGGATGCTTTTACCTGGATTAAACTGACAACATATCATACAGGTACGAACCTTTTGTTTAGCTGCGGCTCGCAAGTGCTTGTTGAACCAAATGTGTTGAATACTGTCTAGCATAGCTTTTTCTCCTAGGTGCGCTGGACTATGTATTGTGTTAATGATGACTTGGACCATAGAGTCGGGAAGAAACCATGTAGATTTTTCCTTCGTCATCCATCCTTGATCTGTTTGGATCCCTCCTAATTCAGTCCATTTCTTTATTTCTTCTGGTGTAGCATGTGTCTGTATGTCAATTACATCAAGGGCGGGATCCTTAACTGTCATGCAATGTGTTGGTGTCGGAACTATTGTCTTTGTCATGTCAGTTGTGTGAGTCTGATTCTGAGCAGTCTGTTTAGCTGTTCTGTCAGCTAGGTCATTACCCTGAGAAATAATATCGGTAACTTTTGTATGGGCTTTGCATTTCATAATCGATATTGCAGTAGGTAGATGAATCGCATCTAATAGGGCTTGAATGAGGGGTCCGTGTTGGATGTGGGCACCGTGAGAAGTTAAATAACCTCTCTCTCGCCACAGTACGCCGAAGTCATGGACGACTCCGAATGCATAACGTGAATCTGTGAATATGTTGACTTTCTTATTTGTGGCTTGAATACAGGCTTGTGTCAGAGCGGTGAGCTCTGCTGCTTGAGCTGACAAAGTGTTAATACGATTTGTTTCAATGACTTCAGTGTCTGTTGTGACTGCGTAAGCGGCCACTAGCTCTCCTGTAGTTGCTCTCATACATGACCCATCTACATACAATGTCAAGTCTGGATCTGACAAAGGGATATCTGTCAAGTCTTGTCTGGGTTTCGTCGTGATAGTAATAACTTCGACACAATCATGTGCCAATGGATCTGTTCCGCCCACTGGTAACAGTGTGGCAGGATTTAACGTATTACAACGTCTGATTTCTATATGTGGCTGAAACAATGTTAATTCGTAACCGGTGAGTCTCGCTATAGTCAAGTGTTGTGTTTGTGTGCGGTTCAAAAGAACCTCTACTGCGTGTGGTACTTGTACTGTCAATTGATGTCCTAACACTATGGCATCGCTTTGTCTGATTGCTAAAGCTGTTGCTGCCACCGATTTCAGGCACGCAGGAAGAGCCTGAGCTACTGGATCTAATGTACTAGAGAAATAAGCACATGGTTTGTGTGATCCTGCTTGTTCCTGAGTGAGTACTGACAAAGCAGTACCTTCGCGTTCTGTAACAAAGAGTGTAAACTGTTTACTGTAACATGGTGTTGCTAAAACAGGTGCTTGGCATAATGCTTTCTTTAAGCTTTCAAAGGCGTGTGTATGTTCTTGAGTCCAAGGGAGGACAGTCGATGTGGCTGCCTCCTGTGTTGTCAACTGGATGAGTGGTTTTGCTAGAAATGCATATTGAGGGATCCACTGCCTACAGTATGAAGTGAGGCCTATAAAAGCCCGTACCTCCTTTTGTGTCTTGGGTGGTGGCATGTTAGCGATTAACTGTATGCGGTCGGATGTAAGCTGCCTTCCCTCCTTGGACAGCGAGTGCCCAAGGTAAACAACTCGCTGGACACAGAATTGCAGCTTGGAAGGGGACACCTTGTGCCCCTTGTCAGCCAGAAATTTCAAAACCGTCAGTGACGCTTTTTCACATTCAGGTTCGCTTCGAGCGGTGATCAGTAGATCATCGACATATTGAAGCAAGGCAGTGTTAACTGGCATGTGGATACTGTCAAGTTCTCTTTTCAGTGCTTGGCTATAGATGCTGGGGCTTTCTGTAAATCCTTGGGGTGCGCGTGTGAATTTAAAACTTCGTCCATTTAAACTGAATCCGAACAAATATTGACTTTCCGGATCGATTGGGACACTAAAGAAAGCATTCTTGAGATCAATTACAGTGAAGAACGTTGCTTCTGAGTCAATAGCTGTTAGTAATGAAGAGATATCTGGGACCACGGGGTATTGTGGCACAATACATTTATTTAATTCGCGCAGAACAATAACTAATCGATATACTGGTGGAGCTTTTGGATCCGTTCTTTTAAGAATCGGAATTATCGGAGAATTACATACGTTGGAGTCGGTTTCAACAACCACTCCTTGTGCAATGAGCTCGTCAATGATTTGCAGTAAAGCCACTACAGCATCTGATGGTAACTTGTATTGTCGCATTCGTGGTAGTACTATTCCTGATTTCAGTGTAACTCGATATGGTGTAATATTCATGCAACCAACATCAGTGGGGCCTTGTGCCCATAAATGTGTAGGTAAATTCTGCAGTCGGTGATCCATGTCTCTGGATACGTAGTGACCTTTAAAGTCACGTAAAAATAGTCGTACTCCTTCCGGAGAACAACATATTATAGCTCCTAGAGCTTTCAATGTTTTTATGCCTAACAAGTTTTCTGGACATGATTTAGTAAGCAATAAATCTGTAGTACGTGTCAATGGACCGACTGTCAGTGGAAGAGGTTTTGTTACGTCATTAATTATAGGTTTTCCTGAGAATCCAAGGGAAATATTCTGTGAGCCTGAGAGGGGTGCCCCTGGAACTTCACTACGTCTTATAGTTGTTCTGCTTGCCCCTGTATCAAGTAAAAACTTTCTGTCTTCCCCTAATAGTTCACTATGTACATAAGGTCCCTCTTGGTCTACAGGAACCTCAATAAGGGGTAAGCCAACTTCCCTCTCTAGGCTATCTAATGAGTATCGCTGATAATCGGGATAATCTGCTTGCGCATACTGATACATCTGTTGTGTCGTTGCTTGTGTTGCAGCAATAGGCTGCGCTTGTGGTGGTGCTACGATCTGTTGTGGAGCTGCCTGTTGTAGAGCTAACCTAGGTTGTGCATGCTGAGGAATTTGTTGTTGATTCTGATCCTGTCTAGGTGGACGTGGTCTCTCCTGAGTTCTACCTGTAGCAATATTATGTTTCAGGACTGAACAATCGTGTATATAATGACCTAGTTGTTTACAATAGTTGCATGTCCCTTTCGCAGGGCCTGCGGAATCACCCTTTTGATGACTATCGGCTGGAACTGACTGTGCAACAAGCATTTTCATTTTTGTATCTTTCATACGTCTTTGTTCGTGTTCTTGTTCTTCTCTAATTCTATTGTGATGATATTGTAACATCTGTAGCATCTGTGATGGGGTATTACCTTGCCAGGTACTTTCGAATTTCAATACTCTATTCTTAACTTGTAGCAGAGAATTCTCAACTAATTTTGTCACAAACAGATGTGGGTATGACTCACTACTGGCTTTTATGCCACTATTTATACCAAAACATTTTTCAAATCGGGAATAGAAATCACTAGTATCTTCGTCTGGCTTTTGTTTACAGGCTGAGATTGCACCCCAGTCTTCCTTTTTCGTAGTTAATAAACGTGGCAGTACCTGTATTAGTAATCCTACTAGTGCTGTAGTCTTTTCCCCAAGCCCTGCTCCTGCAGCTCGGGCCTTTTCTTCGTTTTCTAATGCTGTCCAATCTATCTTTTGGTCTCCCACCTCCCATTCTTTTTCTTTGAGTTTTTCATAAACACCGGCGGGTAATAGGACTTTTAATATTTTCATAATGTCGGGGTAGGTATACTCTCCCATGAGTAACATGTCTTTTATCTCACGGTGGAAACCTGCTGGGTCCTTGTCATGGCTGGGTACTACTTTCTTCATTTCTAATAATTCTAATTTAGTTATAGGTGTGTACACAAACACGCGTGTAAAATTATCACCGGCACCTCTAATTGGGTGTACTTCGCGTAACGGGTTCTGTCTATCTATGTGATACATTTTTCTTCCCATTATGGGAACTGGAACGTGTTCTGGGCATACGAAATTTAAATAATGGTTTCGGGATTCTAGAATTTCCTTAATCAAATCAGTACCTGACCCTCTCCATATGTTCGTGAGTAGTTCTGTCAATATGTCAGGTAAGGGTCCTGGATCGGAGTGTTGGCTTTTATATAATATAAGGAGGTGTTGAATCATGTATATACTAGCTAAACGTTGTTCATATGGGTCTAGATTCAGAAACGTGTGTGTAAGTACATCATCATTGTATTCGCCGGGACTGTCAGCCCATTGTACTGCTGACCTGGCTAATTCTTGTTCGTCCATGGAATCGAGCATGTGGTACCCCCTTCGATCTCGGAGTAATTTATCAGCGGCCTGGAATAAGTGTTCAGGGGATTTTGTATTTAGCATAGGGTTTGGAAAATGTCTATTATATTCTGGACGTATTGGACGTACCGGATCATTAAAACCTCTGGTATTATTATGGGGTTTTCCTCTACCTACATAAGCTATCGTTTCTACTTGCTCTGACTCTTGCTCCTCCTCTTCTCTGTTTAGGTCAGCGGCGTCTACCTCTAATCTTTCTTCGTGTATTCGTTCTACTTCTTTGCGGATCTTTCGGTACATGGCGACTATACATAACTATTTATCATGTCTCCCTTCTGATATATTCTGACCCCAAGTGACAAGTTTTTGCATTTCTTCCGGATTTACCCCAGGCCGGTCTTGATTTCTGATAACACAGTTTATGAGAAAACGTAACAGTTGTCCCTGTACCTCCGCTTTCTGGTACTCCATGGCTCTGCTAATACTTTCAGGACCTCGCCCTGACTGGACAAAGTGATACATATTTTCTAAATGTGTAGTCATTCCTGGTAGCTTCGTTAAATATATTGCAGCTCGTCGAATACGTAATGATGACAGCAGCATTTCGTCCCGTTTACCGGGCACAGGATCATATCTACAATCTACTAGAAGTTCCTTAAGCATGTCGGGAGTTGCTAGTTTGGGCGTACGTTGGTGTGCTAATTCTCTAAGGGAAAATTTATTTCCTCTGGGTGGCGTAGAAAAAATGTCCGTCGTACCTCCTGTAGCACCGTCTGGGGTGCTGGACGTGAAAGGATTTGTTGAAGGTGAGACAGAGATTGTAGATGTGGGAAAAACTGTAGAGACGGACGGGCCTGTTGGAACTTGTGTAGGAGTTTGTAGTTGCGGGGGTACAGACGTATGCTCTTGGTGTTGAACACCATCGGCAAGCGATGTGGGTGGTATGGCATTAGCATACTCGGGAGCTGCGTCGTCTAAATAGGAGGAAAGAAAAACGTCCTTTGCTGTTTTGGGATGTGATTTGGGATGTGCTTTTATCGGAAACAATGGAGGTGTCAAGTCTTTTGGTATTTCCGGAGTAGCCTTAGGTAACCCGTCGGCCAGAAGTGGATACATACCATTCATAAGGGCGTTTCTTTGTCTGTCTACTTGTTCTGAGTTTACTCGGGTACCTTCCTCAAGTAATAGATTTTCTCGAGCTTTATTTGAATTCTCTCTACCTTTCTCTTCCTGTCTGAGTGCTTTTTCTGTACGTCTATATGATTCTTTACGCCATAATTCAATGGCATCTTTCTGTGACTGTCTGGCTTTCTTTTTCCATAATTCTTCTTCTACTCTCATGATGCAATCTGCATCCCAAGTCCCTGCTGCGGGCCATCTCTGACTCTCTGGTAATTCTTTGGTGTAGTCCACCCATAAATCAAGAAATAATACGGCGTCTAGGCCATGCTTATGATACATAAAGTATCCTGGAGTGTCCCTAGGTGGGATGGGAATGGCTTCTTCGAGTACACCTTTTCTGGTTTTGATCTGTCTTAGTTTCGAAAAGAGCGGCATTTTTAGACCTTATTACTAGAACACACTTTATACAAAGAAACACAATAATGAACAGTCATTCATACCACAATATATGGAACGTATTTAAAACATTTAACGCTTAACAGTTTTACGAACAATGATAACTAATAAAAACTAGTTACTGACATTATACTGATACTAGATAATACTTATTTATATGCAAGATATACTATATATATACTGCTAAACAGTACAGATACACTGCTAAAACAGTGCAGATCGGATTTGTGTACCCAAACCCGTCTTGACCGGCACAGACTATGTGCACGTAAAATGCCTCCCCGGTAATGGTACTCACCAGGTAGCTCGGAACGGAAGGCCTCGGAACGGAACTGAAACTGGACCGGACTGGACTCGACTCGACTGGACTCGGAACTTCGGAACTCGGTGGGACTCTGTATACCTCGGATCTTGCTCTCTCAGCTAGGCTCTGGTCGGGATACTTCGCACTTCTCACCGCCTCGTCTGGGTGTTGATCGCAGCCTCAGTCGTCCCCGCTTGGCCGGAGGGAGATACAGGAAATCCTGCAGGTACGCATTTTTTTGTGTCCGTTCAGCTGTGGCAGGAGACCGGGTTTGCAACGCACCGCCGGCGCGTGAGATGAGAAAGTGTCCCTGTTCGGGCACCAATTTATGTGGTAAATATTTCGTTACCGGTACTATTTTTTATGCGGTAAAGTCTATTAAGAATAACTCAGTAAATATAAGAGGCAGAATCCGTGGTATTAGAGGTTTTAAAAGGCTTTATTCCTATATAAAAGGAAGACAATTCGAATTGTGGGCCTTCTATTCCATCACCACGAAAGTTCAGGAAGGAAGGGAGCATATATTATTGACAGGTAATCATTTTTATAGAAAAGGCATTACAGTGAAACAGATGCAGTAGGCGTAACAACTGATAAGGCAAAATAAAATATGCATGCGTAACTAGAACAGGCGTAACTAGAAAACGTCATTATACATGATGTCACAAGTGGGTGGATCCATAAAAGAATCCTGCAATGTCAGCAAAAATATTTGGCAGAGATGCGCGCGCAGCCGCATGACGTGTGATTGACGTGCAACTAGAGAGTGAAGGAGACTTGACATTTAGCTCTACATGTGGAGACAGAAGTCTGGGGTTATGTCAACCTAATCCCAAATCATATCTAATATCCTATGTTTAAAGAACTGTGTTATCCAAAAGGAGAGGTCTCTTAGGATAGAATCTTATTCTATACTGACTATACTGACTGTTAGTGCGTGTACAAGCGTCTAAGTGTCTACATTAGATGCGAGGGGGTAGGAATATTCCATGGTAACGGGGCTATGAATTACTTGCATGAGGACAGCGAGGCCTGGCCCCTTTGCATGGTAGCTGGAGGAATGTTTACCTAAACTACTAGACAGGAATGCATCGGATGAGGAGCGAAAGAGATAATCTCGAAGGTGAAATACAGTTTTTGGCAGGCGACAGGCTGGATCAGGCACCGTTAGCCGCGCAAGGAGTAAGACAAAGTTCATGGTCACAGATGCAGGCTCAGACTGGAGCTTTCAGAGGCAGAAGGCAGGAAAAGGCTTGATGGCAGAATTCGGGCCTACTCGCCTGAATCTGTGAAATGTGGAAAGTGAACCACATAAAGTCGGTGGCCTTTCATACTTAGGAATGGAATATCTGACCCATTCATGGCGGATCTGAAAGAGGACATGTTGACAGTGGACGCACATATATTTGCGTCTTCAAAACTGGAGCAGGAGGGAACATACATGTACTTATAGAATGCACATGGAGCCGTTGGGGTCTACGATAGGGGACATAACTGATCACAAAATTCATATTTCCTCATTCCCTCCTTGTCCCCTTCGGACCCTCAGGAGATATCGATCTTCATCAATCCATCGATCTGTTCATATAGCATCATTTGTTCTTCTTTCTTCCGGGATCTCGAACGAAAACTTGGATGTGGGATACACGAGGTGGCACATAGACCACAAATCGCTGGCCCACATTGTAGACATAAGCAGCAACTGAATAGTATGAGAAAGCCAATACCTAGGAAGGATAGGATTCTCCATCCCCAGGCTGACAACACGCCCCAGAACCAACCGGACCAAGTCCAGGTGCCTGGACTCTGGTGTATCTGGCTTACAATCTTATGAAGGCGAGTTATGGCCTTATATACTGACGGCGAATTTTCTGGTATGAAAATGCAACAACTTGATCCGATGACCCTACAAGCTCCGCCCCTATCGGCCAGGATGACGTCAAGAACAAGACGATTTTGAAGCACAACAATCCGCATAGCAGACTGCTCTTCTGTCAAATTGCCTAAGGCGGAAATAGTTTCGTTCACTACTGCTTCAAGGGTTCTGGTTAATGTACGTATCAGCTTACTATTAGTGACTGTACCTATATAGGGAAAGAAACCTTTATTGAAATCTGTGTATTTTTCCCATGCTGTTTCAGTGTAATCGACAATTGGGAGATCTCTCTGCTGTCTATTGTGTACTAAATGGGTATTTCTATGATAATCAGGAGGAGCTAGGAAAACAGGTGGCAGAAGGAATGCTATGTAACAGGTACCATCCCAGTCTAAAGGTAGACATATATATGCGGTCTGGCCACATATGAAGTAGGAATGATGGGAAGCTCTAAATGTAGACTTGCCTTGATCACTGAATTTTATTACAGTGGTGCATTTACTATGACCCATGTGTATGGAACCATTCTTTCTTATACATAATTCCCCTTTTACTGGGAATACTGACATGGCGGGCAAGATTGGTGTAGCTTCAGATTCAACGTTCAGGATCATGAGGTTAAGTGTAAAGTTACCTAATCCATATACTTCATTTTCTAGATCAGTTCCTGTTCTTTTGGGAAGTCCCTCCTTGTTAGGGTAGCAGACTTTAAGCTAAACTAGGTTCAGGTTTCCCCATACCCAGTTGTCTTGATAAACTGCGGAATTTGAATCTAGGGTATTAATCAAACTAAACCATGCTCCACAGGAGCCATTGTGTGTGAACGGATAGGGAAAGAGGGGCAAAACTCCCTTATAGTTCTGATAGGGAGGGAGTCGGCCACATATCCAACAATTTGTGGCATTGCTGGTTTGATGGGAATGATGTAGCATACTAATGAATGTGTTGTTGCGCAGCGCAAATCTATAGGACAACTCATGCGGAGGAAATTCACTAAAAGAATGTTCTGCAGTTATATTATAAGCACGCTTAGGAATAGGGTAATACATGTGCAATAGGATGCTGACAATGATGATCAGAAGACTTAGGAAAAACAAAATTAATAATGTTACTGTACAGTGACTACGAAGTGATTTACAATACGCATGCTTTTTGAGCTGCATCTGATGATTTCTTTCTCTATTCCGGTCTAGAGGATACATGTCAGGGACAAATTCAACCGATTCACCTTGGAGAGGACTTAAACAATCAAATTGTCTGACTTACTAGACCTCAATTTTAGTTTATAAATTTCTGAGTTCGATTGCTCAACCAAGGGGAGCTTTGAGTCTGTCTGTGAGGGAATACAGGGTTGAGTATCTACACCGGGTGGTAGTCCATAAAATTTCTTGATATGACTCGAGTGCAACCACCCTTTTCTTCCCTCGATTTTCACGGCTGTCCTTGTGGTGAGTAGAACCAACTTCGGTGACTTCCACCTAGGATCCAGTTGGGTCTTCCGGTCAAAGTTCCTGACCAGCACCAGGTCACCAGGAACCACGTCATGGGGCTTCACCTCAGTATTGTCGGGAAAAGCTGCGGATACCTGTGAACGACAAGATTGTAGTGCAGACATCAAGGAAGCCAGGTAATCTGTCAGCATATTACAGTCAACGTCAGTGATTTTACGAGGTATAGGCGTCCCCCACATATTTGGTGGTCTACCGAAGATCACCTCATACGGGGATAGCCCTGTTCGAGAATGTGCTACCATTCTCATGTAAAAGAGCGCAACTGGTAAGGCTACTATCCAATCGACTCCTTTTTCTCTACATATTTTGGACAATCTAATTTTCAAAGTTTGATTATGGCGTTCTACGAGACCTGCTGCCTCGGGATGTCGGACACAGTGAAATTTCCATTGATAGCCTAATAGAAGGGAAACGTGTTTCATTAGTTCGGATGAGAACGGCTGGCCGTTATCTGAGTAGACAACACGTGGTAAACCGTACCGTGGGAAGAATTCTCGAACTAACTGTTTGGCAGTAGTCGGGGCAGTGTAATCTGAAACCGGGTATGCTTCTGTCCAACGGGAAAGAGCACAGACAACTACGAGAACATATTTGAATCCTCGACATCGTTCCATCTGGATATAATCCATCTGGAGGACTTCAAAAGCATGATCGGGAGTTTGAAATCCACCCTGTTCTACGGGGATGCTTTTACCTGGATTAAACTGACAACATATCATACAGGTACGAACCTTTTGTTTAGCTGCGGCTCGCAAGTGCTTGTTGAACCAAATGTGTTGAATACTGTCTAGCATAGCTTTTTCTCCTAGGTGCGCTGGACTATGTATTGTGTTAATGATGACTTGGACCATAGAGTCGGGAAGAAACCATGTAGATTTTTCCTTCGTCATCCATCCTTGATCTGTTTGGATCCCTCCTAATTCAGTCCATTTCTTTATTTCTTCTGGTGTAGCATGTGTCTGTATGTCAATTACATCAAGGGCGGGATCCTTAACTGTCATGCAATGTGTTGGTGTCGGAACTATTGTCTTTGTCATGTCAGTTGTGTGAGTCTGATTCTGAGCAGTCTGTTTAGCTGTTCTGTCAGCTAGGTCATTACCCTGAGAAATAATATCGGTAACTTTTGTATGGGCTTTGCATTTCATAATCGATATTGCAGTAGGTAGATGAATCGCATCTAATAGGGCTTGAATGAGGGGTCCGTGTTGGATGTGGGCACCGTGAGAAGTTAAATAACCTCTCTCTCGCCACAGTACGCCGAAGTCATGGACGACTCCGAATGCATAACGTGAATCTGTGAATATGTTGACTTTCTTATTTGTGGCTTGAATACAGGCTTGTGTCAGAGCGGTGAGCTCTGCTGCTTGAGCTGACAAAGTGTTAATACGATTTGTTTCAATGACTTCAGTGTCTGTTGTGACTGCGTAAGCGGCCACTAGCTCTCCTGTAGTTGCTCTCATACATGACCCATCTACATACAATGTCAAGTCTGGATCTGACAAAGGGATATCTGTCAAGTCTTGTCTGGGTTTCGTCGTGATAGTAATAACTTCGACACAATCATGTGCCAATGGATCTGTTCCGCCCACTGGTAACAGTGTGGCAGGATTTAACGTATTACAACGTCTGATTTCTATATGTGGCTGAAACAATGTTAATTCGTAACCGGTGAGTCTCGCTATAGTCAAGTGTTGTGTTTGTGTGCGGTTCAAAAGAACCTCTACTGCGTGTGGTACTTGTACTGTCAATTGATGTCCTAACACTATGGCATCGCTTTGTCTGATTGCTAAAGCTGTTGCTGCCACCGATTTCAGGCACGCAGGAAGAGCCTGAGCTACTGGATCTAATGTACTAGAGAAATAAGCACATGGTTTGTGTGATCCTGCTTGTTCCTGAGTGAGTACTGACAAAGCAGTACCTTCGCGTTCTGTAACAAAGAGTGTAAACTGTTTACTGTAACATGGTGTTGCTAAAACAGGTGCTTGGCATAATGCTTTCTTTAAGCTTTCAAAGGCGTGTGTATGTTCTTGAGTCCAAGGGAGGACAGTCGATGTGGCTGCCTCCTGTGTTGTCAACTGGATGAGTGGTTTTGCTAGAAATGCATATTGAGGGATCCACTGCCTACAGTATGAAGTGAGGCCTATAAAAGCCCGTACCTCCTTTTGTGTCTTGGGTGGTGGCATGTTAGCGATTAACTGTATGCGGTCAGATGTAAGCTGCCTTCCCTCCTTGGACAGCGAGTGCCCAAGGTAAACAACTCGCTGGACACAGAATTGCAGCTTGGAAGGGGACACCTTGTGCCCCTTGTCAGCCAGAAATTTCAAAACCGTCAGTGACGCTTTTTCACATTCAGGTTCGCTTCGAGCGGTGATCAGTAGATCATCGACATATTGAAGCAAGGCAGTGTTAACTGGCATGTGGATACTGTCAAGTTCTCTTTTCAGTGCTTGGCTATAGATGCTGGGGCTTTCTGTAAATCCTTGGGGTGCGCGTGTGAATTTAAAACTTCGTCCATTTAAACTGAATCCGAACAAATATTGACTTTCCGGATCGATTGGGACACTAAAGAAAGCATTCTTGAGATCAATTACAGTGAAGAACGTTGCTTCTGAGTCAATAGCTGTTAGTAATGAAGAGATATCTGGGACCACGGGGTATTGTGGCACAATACATTTATTTAATTCGCGCAGAACAATAACTAATCGATATACTGGTGGAGCTTTTGGATCCGTTCTTTTAAGAATCGGAATTATCGGAGAATTACATACGTTGGAGTCGGTTTCAACAACCACTCCTTGTGCAATGAGCTCGTCAATGATTTGCAGTAAAGCCACTACAGCATCTGATGGTAACTTGTATTGTCGCATTCGTGGTAGTACTATTCCTGATTTCAGTGTAACTCGATATGGTGTAATATTCATGCAACCAACATCAGTGGGGCCTTGTGCCCATAAATGTGTAGGTAAATTCTGCAGTCGGTGATCCATGTCTCTGGATACGTAGTGACCTTTAAAGTCACGTAAAAATAGTCGTACTCCTTCCGGAGAACAACATATTATAGCTCCTAGAGCTTTCAATGTTTTTATGCCTAACAAGTTTTCTGGACATGATTTAGTAAGCAATAAATCTGTAGTACGTGTCAATGGACCGACTGTCAGTGGAAGAGGTTTTGTTACGTCATTAATTATAGGTTTTCCTGAGAATCCAAGGGAAATATTCTGTGAGCCTGAGAGGGGTGCCCCTGGAACTTCACTACGTCTTATAGTTGTTCTGCTTGCCCCTGTATCAAGTAAAAACTTTCTGTCTTCCCCTAATAGTTCACTATGTACATAAGGTCCCTCTTGGTCTACAGGAACCTCAATAAGGGGTAAGCCAACTTCCCTCTCTAGGCTATCTAATGAGTATCGCTGATAATCGGGATAATCTGCTTGCGCATACTGATACATCTGTTGTGTCGTTGCTTGTGTTGCAGCAATAGGCTGCGCTTGTGGTGGTGCTACGATCTGTTGTGGAGCTGCCTGTTGTAGAGCTAACCTAGGTTGTGCATGCTGAGGAATTTGTTGTTGATTCTGATCCTGTCTAGGTGGACGTGGTCTCTCCTGAGTTCTACCTGTAGCAATATTATGTTTCAGGACTGAACAATCGTGTATATAATGACCTAGTTGTTTACAATAGTTGCATGTCCCTTTCGCAGGGCCTGCGGAATCACCCTTTTGATGACTATCGGCTGGAACTGACTGTGCAACAAGCATTTTCATTTTTGTATCTTTCATACGTCTTTGTTCGTGTTCTTGTTCTTCTCTAATTCTATTGTGATGATATTGTAACATCTGTAGCATCTGTGATGGGGTATTACCTTGCCAGGTACTTTCGAATTTCAATACTCTATTCTTAACTTGTAGCAGAGAATTCTCAACTAATTTTGTCACAAACAGATGTGGGTATGACTCACTACTGGCTTTTATGCCACTATTTATACCAAAACATTTTTCAAATCGGGAATAGAAATCACTAGTATCTTCGTCTGGCTTTTGTTTACAGGCTGAGATTGCACCCCAGTCTTCCTTTTTCGTAGTTAATAAACGTGGCAGTACCTGTATTAGTAATCCTACTAGTGCTGTAGTCTTTTCCCCAAGCCCTGCTCCTGCAGCTCGGGCCTTTTCTTCGTTTTCTAATGCTGTCCAATCTATCTTTTGGTCTCCCACCTCCCATTCTTTTTCTTTGAGTTTTTCATAAACACCGGCGGGTAATAGGACTTTTAATATTTTCATAATGTCGGGGTAGGTATACTCTCCCATGAGTAACATGTCTTTTATCTCACGGTGGAAACCTGCTGGGTCCTTGTCATGGCTGGGTACTACTTTCTTCATTTCTAATAATTCTAATTTAGTTATAGGTGTGTACACAAACACGCGTGTAAAATTATCACCGGCACCTCTAATTGGGTGTACTTCGCGTAACGGGTTCTGTCTATCTATGTGATACATTTTTCTTCCCATTATGGGAACTGGAACGTGTTCTGGGCATACGAAATTTAAATAATGGTTTCGGGATTCTAGAATTTCCTTAATCAAATCAGTACCTGACCCTCTCCATATGTTCGTGAGTAGTTCTGTCAATATGTCAGGTAAGGGTCCTGGATCGGAGTGTTGGCTTTTATATAATGTAAGGAGGTGTTGAATCATGTATATACTAGCTAAACGTTGTTCATATGGGTCTAGATTCAGAAACGTGTGTGTAAGTACATCATCATTGTATTCGCCGGGACTGTCAGCCCATTGTACTGCTGACCTGGCTAATTCTTGTTCGTCCATGGAATCGAGCATGTGGTACCCCCTTCGATCTCGGAGTAATTTATCAGCGGCCTGGAATAAGTGTTCAGGGGATTTTGTATTTAGCATAGGGTTTGGAAAATGTCTATTATATTCTGGACGTATTGGACGTACCGGATCATTAAAACCTCTGGTATTATTATGGGGTTTTCCTCTACCTACATAAGCTATCGTTTCTACTTGCTCTGACTCTTGCTCCTCCTCTTCTCTGTTTAGGTCAGCGGCGTCTACCTCTAATCTTTCTTCGTGTATTCGTTCTACTTCTTTGCGGATCTTTCGGTACATGGCGACTATACATAACTATTTATCATGTCTCCCTTCTGATATATTCTGACCCCAAGTGACAAGTTTTTGCATTTCTTCCGGATTTACCCCAGGCCGGTCTTGATTTCTGATTACACAGTTTATGAGAAAACGTAACAGTTGTCCCTGTACCTCCGCTTTCTGGTACTCCATGGCTCTGCTAATACTTTCAGGACCTCGCCCTGACTGGACAAAGTGATACATATTTTCTAAATGTGTAGTCATTCCTGGTAGCTTCGTTAAATATATTGCAGCTCGTCGAATACGTAATGATGACAGCAGCATTTCGTCCCGTTTACCGGGCACAGGATCATATCTACAATCTACTAGAAGTTCCTTAAGCATGTCGGGAGTTGCTAGTTTGGGCGTACGTTGGTGTGCTAATTCTCTAAGGGAAAATTTATTTCCTCTGGGTGGCGTAGAAAAAATGTCCGTCGTACCTCCTGTAGCACCGTCTGGGGTGCTGGACGTGAAAGGATTTGTTGAAGGTGAGACAGAGATTGTAGATGTGGGAAAAACTGTAGAGACGGACGGGCCTGTTGGAACTTGTGTAGGAGTTTGTAGTTGCGGGGGTACAGACGTATGCTCTTGGTGTTGAACACCATCGGCAAGCGATGTGGGTGGTATGGCATTAGCATACTCGGGAGCTGCGTCGTCTAAATAGGAGGAAAGAAAAACGTCCTTTGCTGTTTTGGGATGTGATTTGGGATGTGCTTTTATCGGAAACAATGGAGGTGTCAAGTCTTTTGGTATTTCCGGAGTAGCCTTAGGTAACCCGTCGGCCAGAAGTGGATACATACCATTCATAAGGGCGTTTCTTTGTCTGTCTACTTGTTCTGAGTTTACTCGGGTACCTTCCTCAAGTAATAGATTTTCTCGAGCTTTATTTGAATTCTCTCTACCTTTCTCTTCCTGTCTGAGTGCTTTTTCTGTACGTCTATATGATTCTTTACGCCATAATTCAATGGCATCTTTCTGTGACTGTCTGGCTTTCTTTTTCCATAATTCTTCTTCTACTCTCATGATGCAATCTGCATCCCAAGTCCCTGCTGCGGGCCATCTCTGACTCTCTGGTAATTCTTTGGTGTAGTCCACCCATAAATCAAGAAATAATACGGCGTCTAGGCCATGCTTATGATACATAAAGTATCCTGGAGTGTCCCTAGGTGGGATGGGAATGGCTTCTTCGAGTACACCTTTTCTGGTTTTGATCTGTCTTAGTTTCGAAAAGAGCGGCATTTTTAGACCTTATTACTAGAACACACTTTATACAAAGAAACACAATAATGAACAGTCATTCATACCACAATATATGGAACGTATTTAAAACATTTAACGCTTAACAGTTTTACGAACAATGATAACTAATAAAAACTAGTTACTGACATTATACTGATACTAGATAATACTTATTTATATGCAAGATATACTATATATATACTGCTAAACAGTACAGATACACTGCTAAAACAGTGCAGATCGGATTTGTGTACCCAAACCCGTCTTGACCGGCACAGACTATGTGCACGTAAAATGCCTCCCCGGTAATGGTACTCACCAGGTAGCTCGGAACGGAAGGCCTCGGAACGGAACTGAAACTGGACCGGACTGGACTCGACTCGACTGGACTCGGAACTTCGGAACTCGGTGGGACTCTGTATACCTCGGATCTTGCTCTCTCAGCTAGGCTCTGGTCGGGATACTTCGCACTTCTCACCGCCTCGTCTGGGTGTTGATCGCAGCCTCAGTCGTCCCCGCTTGGCCGGAGGGAGATACAGGAAATCCTGCAGGTACGCATTTTTTTGTGTCCGTTCAGCTGTGGCAGGAGACCGGGTTTGCAACGCACCGCCGGCGCGTGAGATGAGAAAGTGTCCCTGTTCGGGCACCAATTTATGTGGTAAATATTTCGTTACCGGTACTATTTTTTATGCGGTAAAGTCTATTAAGAATAACTCAGTAAATATAAGAGGCAGAATCCGTGGTATTAGAGGTTTTAAAAGGCTTTATTCCTATATAAAAGGAAGACAATTCGAATTGTGGGCCTTCTATTCCATCACCACGAAAGTTCAGGAAGGAAGGGAGCATATATTATTGACAGGTAATCATTTTTATAGAAAAGGCATTACAGTGAAACAGATGCAGTAGGCGTAACAACTGATAAGGCAAAATAAAATATGCATGCGTAACTAGAACAGGCGTAACTAGAAAACGTCATTATACATGATGTCACAAGTGGGTGGATCCATAAAAGAATCCTGCAATGTCAGCAAAAATATTTGGCAGAGATGCGCGCGCAGCCGCATGACGTGTGATTGACGTGCAACTAGAGAGTGAAGGAGACTTGACATTTAGCTCTACATGTGGAGACAGAAGTCTGGGGTTATGTCAACCTAATCCCAAATCATATCTAATATCCTATGTTTAAAGAACTGTGTTATCCAAAAGGAGAGGTCTCTTAGGATAGAATCTTATTCTATACTGACTATACTGACTGTTAGTGCGTGTACAAGCGTCTAAGTGTCTACATTAGATGCGAGGGGGTAGGAATATTCCATGGTAACGGGGCTATGAATTACTTGCATGAGGACAGCGAGGCCTGGCCCCTTTGCATGGTAGCTGGAGGAATGTTTACCTAAACTACTAGACAGGAATGCATCGGATGAGGAGCGAAAGAGATAATCTCGAAGGTGAAATACAGTTTTTGGCAGGCGACAGGCTGGATCAGGCACCGTTAGCCGCGCAAGGAGTAAGACAAAGTTCATGGTCACAGATGCAGGCTCAGACTGGAGCTTTCAGAGGCAGAAGGCAGGAAAAGGCTTGATGGCAGAATTCGGGCCTACTCGCCTGAATCTGTGAAATGTGGAAAGTGAACCACATAAAGTCGGTGGCCTTTCATACTTAGGAATGGAATATCTGACCCATTCATGGCGGATCTGAAAGAGGACATGTTGACGGTGGACGCACATATATTTGCGTCTTCAAAACTGGAGCAGGAGGGAACATACATGTACTTATAGCATGCACATGGAGCCGTTGGGGTCTACGATAGGGGACATAACTGATCACAAAATTCATATTTCCTCACTCTCCAAGCGAATAACACCTCATAACTAAAACATTACTTTTGACCTAGAAGCATCCCAAGCTGCCGGAGCAGAAAGAAAGAGGGAGTCTCTCCCGTTTGAGGCCTACCAGGCCTGAATTCAGCACAGCTCCATGAAATACCCTCACTACAGGACAGGTTATCCCTAATACTAACGAATCTATCCCCTAGGCTATGTGTGCAAGCCCTGATCTATGGGGAAGAGCACAGAATCATGTCGAAGGGCCTAGTAAATAGGCTCCATTCACTACTCTAACCCTTAGGCTTGAATGGTAAGAGACTGAAGTCACATTCAATCACTTGTTAACACAAGAAGGCCGGGAAAATCGAGCAGAACATTTCACCCTTGACTTCAGTCTATTATACATTCATTAAACAGAACTAACATCTGTGGAAGAATAATATGAAACAAGACTAACTGATCTATGTCTAGTACCAGGTGTGCAGAATTGAAGTAGTGAAGGAATACACTGAATAAAGCAACAGATAGAAATCAAAATGCCGATAGCAATCAGAATACCTCCTAATATTTGACGTAACAAATGCAAATCAGGTAACCAATTAAAGAGCCAGTCAAACCAGCCCTGGTCAATGTGTTTTCTAACTTCTTCTGTCAAGTCATGTAATTTATCAATGTGAACCTGAATGGATTTTGTATGATCCGACAAGTTAAAACAACAAAGACCCTCAAAATCAGAACAATCGTGTCCATGTTTAAGCAAAAGATAATCAATGGCCGCTCGATTTTGTAAGATAGCCCTTCGTTCACCCTGGGCGTCTAATAGCATGTCAGACAGGATTGTAGAAGTATGATTGATGGATTTTACCATCCAGCAGGCCATTTTCCCAATAGATTTGGCATTATAAACTGCCAAAGCAGGAACACCAACAATTGAAACAGCCAGGCTAAGGTATTCAGACTTGGAATATAAATGCAAAGATGAGTCACAATCCTCCTGTAACCTCACTGTATCTCGGATCACACGAGAGTTGGCATTCGGATGTGACGAGAACATTAGTAAGCTCAGTCTAGTAATGGCACAAGGGCCTCCAGAAATATTTGCGGGGATATATGGCTAGGAAGTATTACCACATGAGAAAAGCCATCCGGCAGGTAGTAACATCGTGCGATAGTGACTGGGGGTAACTACCGTACTCTTGCAAGTCATGTTATTCTGAACAGAAGTACATGTTTTCGGTGTCCTTTGAAAGCACAAAGTTCGTTCATGAGCGGTGAATGAAGTGGCACCTTTCAATTTTAAACGCATACATTCAGAAATCGCACTAGGATCACAAGTAAGGAAAAAACATAAATCACCTTGTGTGATATTATAGGTAACTATTTGGGACTGGACAGGCGGTATCGGGTCTGACAGTACAGTACACAAGGGGCAATACTCATGGGCAGCGAAATCGCCCAGAAGAACATTGGGGCGAGCATTTGTTATATTAAAAATATGAGTCAGAGTCTCCAATGAAGCAGGGACAGCAACCAAACAAGTTGCCAGTATATCCGTTACCGATCTCATCGGTGTCAAGCAGAAATGAGGGGTCTTCGTCACTTGCTTGGCCAATGTAACCCAAATGTTCGGCGACGAATCCCACGCAGCGAAGGAACGCGACACTCGGGTTCTCAACTCAGCCCGGGTTGATGGGATCCCTCCTCTCTCGTCGTACCATCCCAAAAGGAGTCCAACGCCGACACATCCTGCAGCAACAGTCCAAAGAATGATCTGAAAAAGAATCAAATACAGGCATTATTCATTCTCGTAAGTAACATTTGTCAGCCGGGACTGCTTCCCAGCTATCTTTCCCTGGTCTCATAACTAAAATGGTGTTGTCTTGACCGGTTGCAATCACTTCTGCTTGTTCAGGGGGATTCTTAGGCGACTGCACCCAAACTCTGGCCCCAGGATTATCTGTGGAGCCAAAACCTTTCTGGCCTCGTACAGTTAGCAACGTTGGGGCAGTGCCTTTTGTCATCTCACCACTGAAGACAGGCATTATTAGCAATTGAGCCACTCGGTCAGTTTTATGTATCAGTAAGTCAACCTCACTGCTATTCAGCAGGAGCACCTTAATCTCTCCCTGATAATCACTATCAATGATTCCTCCAAGCACCTGAATGCCTTTTACAGCCAGCCCCGATCTAGGGGCAATTAATCCGAAATTTCCAGGTGGTATCTGAACACCAACACCTGTTTCAATGATGACTCGATCTTTACTTTTTATAATGGTGTCATCCATGGCATGCAAGTCTAAACCTGCCGACCCTGGGGTCGCTCTGCATGGAGCCAAAGCTCCGGGAGTAATCTCCCAGTACATCACAGTCTCTCTGATCTCATTGGGCTTAGCATCAACATTCGGAGGAAACAAACGCATAAGTGGGGATTCAGCATTTAGAAAAGGACGGTTATTCAAAATCAATAGCGCTTGAGGCAAAAAATCTCGCCAATTCTTATACCTGTCATCTGTTAATTTGCGCAATTGGTCTTTCAGCAGGCCATTCAACCTCTCCACAAGACCCGAGGCCTGTGGATAATATGGTATATGAAACACCCATTCAATATTGTTTTCCACACAGAATTCCTGTACCAATCTTCCACGAAAATGGGATGCATTATCAGATTGAATTTGGAATGGCACACCATAATACATCATAATCAATTCCAATGTTTTAATAGTATTCAATTGGGTAGCTTGCTTACAGGGAAGGGCCACCAACAGGCCACTGTATGTATCAACAATGGTGCAAACATATTGACAATTCCTACTCATAGGAAGTGGACCAATGTAATCAATCTGCCAAATTTGAGCGGGCAATTTCCCGCAATGTAAATGACCTTTAACAATTTGGGGCACTTTGCGCTGCCTGATATGCTGACAAATGGGACAATGTAGAATAACATTTTTAATTAAATCTAGGGGAATATAAATTCCTCGATCAGCAGCCCACCTGCTAGTGGCTTTCTCTCCAAAGTGTCCTGCTTTCTGGTGGGCCCATTTCGCCAATCCCGCAATATCAGAATCTTGCGTGTCCACCACTGCCTCAGCAATTTTAGATTTCTCATCTGCAATGTTATGAAAGAATTTGTCAAGAGAGTCTATCGAGGTATGAGCATCCACATGGAAGATTGTAACAGTACTCTGTGGGAGCATTTCCCAAATCTCCTGCCATAATTCTTTTCCCCACAATTCTTTGGAATGGATTTTCCAACTATGGGAATGCCAAGTCGGTAACCAAACTGCCAGTCCACTGGCAGTAGACCAAGAATCGGTAAAAATATGACATGTGCCAGGTAACTCTTGTTTCAGAACTTGATAAACAGCATAGAGTTCAGCAAATTGACTGCTCTTACCCTCACCAGTTGTACTCAGCAATTTTTGTGTGATCGGATTATAGGACACTGCCTTCCAATGCCGTTTCGTCCCTATGAACCTTGCTGAACCATCCGTAAACCAGACATGGTTTCTGTCCTCTGCGGACAAATCATCAAAAGGTTTACCCCACTTAACAGGAGATTCCTGTACTAAAGGTACGGAACATTCACTCTCAGTTTCAGTTGATGGCGCCCGTGCCACCTGCTCATGCAAAGATGCAACTCCTTTTTGTCCCACACGTGCCCTGTCTTGTATATACCATTTCCATTTAATCACACTCGCCTCTTGAGCGTGTCCAATTCGGTGAGTTTTCGGCGAACTCATAACCCACTGCATGATAGGAATTTCAGGTCGCAAAACTATATCATGTCCCAAAGTCAATTGCTCGGTATCCACCAGAGCCCAATAACATGCAAGTAACTGTTTCTCAAAAAGTGTATAACGCTCACCAGCATCAGGTAACTTTTTGGTCCAGAAACCTAACGGTACTCTACTCTTGCCTTGTTTCTGCCACAAACTCCAATTCGCATAAAGGCCTTGTACAGACACATTCAAATCCACATCACCATCACATACAGGCCATAAATCCAGAGCATGCTGAATTGCTTCTTTTGCCAGACTGAACGCATCTTGCTGTGGTTTACCCCATTCAAATGCATTCTTTTTACGAGTGACCTGGTACAAAGGGGCCAATATTTGACTCAAATGAGGAATATGCTGGCGCCAAAATCCAAACAAACCAATGAAGCTTTGGGCTTCTTTCCTATTTCTCGGAACTGCAAAATCAAGAATTTTCTGTTTAACCTGAGGGATCACTTCTCGGTGCCCTTCATGCCAATTAATACCCAAAAATTTCACAGCCTGGGACGGACCTTGTAATTTATCCGGGTTGATTTCCCAACCTTTCTCACGCAAGCACTCAATGACTCTATCCAATTGGGTCTGAACTTCCTCTTGTGATTCACCTTGGATCAAAATATCATCAATATAGTGACATATCTGAATTTGTGGATGAACTGGTACCTCAGCCAGATGCTCTGCCACCAGCCGGTGACATATCGTAGGACTATGCACATAGCCCTGAGGAAGACTTCTAAACGTCATCTGACGCCCGTTCCACGTAAAACTGAATTGTTCCTGACACTCAGGGGCAATCGGAATCGAAAAGAAAGCATTAGCAATATCAATGGACGCATACCATGTACCTGGATGTTTCTGGATTCTTTCAATTAGGGTAATAACATCCGGTACTGCAACAGTCAAAGAGGGTGTGTGTCTATTCAATTCTCGATAATCAACAGTCATGCGCCAAGAATTATCACTCTTACGTACAGGCCAAACAGGATTATTCCAAGCAGAAGTAACTGGGGTTATAACTCCTGCATTCACCAACTCCTGAATAGTGGTACTAATCTCTTCATGACCACCTGGAATACGATACTGCTTCTGACGAACCACTTTTGTCGCCTGGGGAACTTTTATGGGGGGCATTCTTAAACGACCAACCCGTACAGGCCTGGACGATATATAATGTTTAGTTCCAAATTGGTAACATCCATCATCTAAGTGCAAAGTCATTCCTTTCAAAATATCAATTCCAATTATGAATTCTAAGAGTGGCACCACTAATACAGAGTATTCTTTTCTAGGAATTCTACCTATTCTCATTTCAAGTAAGGTTTGAACTGCGGGAGTTTCCTTTCCACCTAATCCGGTAATTGTAAAAGGCTGACCTTTAAACTTCTTTGATTTTCCATGAATAAGAGTGGCCTCCGCTCCTGTATCTACCAATGCTCGGGCCCTTTGGATATTACGATGTCTCCAATAAATATCAATATCTACATAGGGTCTATTATCTCTGTGAGCCCATCTGTGTTCTGGAGCTTGACCTATTTCCTAGTCCTTTTTATTGTATTCTGTGTACCAGGATAAATCAGGATAAAGACTCTCACGGTTCCTAGGTATTGATACCTCCTGTTCATATCCAACTCCATTACGAAATGGATTACTGTTCCCTGCATTGTACTGCGGGTTTCGATCGGCCAATATGTGTCGATCCTCTCTCCTTCTCAACTCAGGGGATTGATCCCTATCATCTCTACGTCTGCTGTTAACATAATCATCTCTCCCCTTCTCTCTTTCCCCCTCTCTCTCCCTGTCTCTCTCACGACGGGGGGACAAATCACGCGCATAACGTCGATCATCACGACGATCAGAGCGCCCACGGCGGTCGTCATCACCGCTACCGTCAGAAAAACCACGATCACACTCAGTTGTCCGAACACGCCGGGCACCCTCCTTTCGATCCAAGCCACGTTTGCGAAACATTTCCCACAAACGAGAAGTAGTCTCACCATCAATGTCCTCCTTCCGCACACCATCAGCCATAAGAGCAAAAAACATATCACGTCTAGTAAATTTATTGTCACCAGGAGTACGAGTGTCAGGCCGGGACTGCCGTTCAGGTTTAAACCACTCACCCAACTCACCGAGTTGGCGTACCGATTCCAGCACCACAGATAACATGTTACCAGTCTGATTAATCAATAAAGTCATCATGACCTGCTTATAAGCAACAGGGGAAGAACGAATAATACGATTCCGCACAGAAGATGTCAAGAAACCATCAAGCAACCGGTCAGCAGTATTCAGAAAAATTGCCGTTTTCATCACCTCCTCTTTGAGACGTTGCGCAGCTTCGCGCAAAGTATACCACGGTTTGTCATTCAGAGGCCAGTCAGACTCAGTAGGATATTTTTGATTACAACCCTCAGTCGCCAATTGAAGCAAAGAAATTTGACCACCACCATTAAAGTTACGAAAATGATCCTGTACAGTAGAATCCGAACTCAAGGAACAAAACTTTAAACAATCGCCAGCATCCAACATAATGCCAGCAGCGCCCAGTTCATAAAGGCGCACCATCCATGTGAGCAAGGGCTCACCAACTCGCTGCCGAAATCGCTGCAAAATATCACTAATTTCTTGTTGAGTAAAATCCTCCAAAGAGTCTAAAGCAATACCATTCAGAGCACCGGGAGCCTGCTGCACCTTCCGTCGAAAAACTGGATGCGCCGAGACCGCGGGATGAGCATCACAAGGAGCTCGACCAGTACACGTAGAGGAACAATCAGTGGAAGAAGCATCGACCCCGCTCGAAGGACGAGCGCAATCACGGGGTGCACCATCAGAGGCGCAAGAAGCAGATTTACAAGCACGGCCGGAGCGAGAGGACTCGCGCTTGGCAGACTCCTCACCCGAGGAAGGAGAATCACTCGAGTTCCAGATATTACCATCCCATTCATCAGGATTCCAATCCAGTCCGGCTTTCGCCACGACCAGACGCACCTTTCGCGTCAAGACCCGACCGCGCCTATTCTTGTATTTATAACGAGCAATTCGCACAGCCGCCCTCTCGGCAATAGTTTGGTACGTCTCAAGTTTATCAGCAAGCAACTTATTTTGACACCGCAACAAAGTATGAGCATTCTGAATCTCAACAAAGTTCGCTTCCAAATCCTTCTGCAAGTTCTGCAACTTCAACAACCTCTCATGGAGAATCCTGTACGCAGACAGAACAATCTAACCTCTGCGCCCCAAAACGGGAAGCTCATCACCCTTAGATACCGGCGCCTTCTGTAAACAAGTAATCACATTAGCCGGCTCCGTCAGCTCCAAAAAAGAATTCCAATTCTCACTCAAACCAGTAGAATCAGCCCACTCACGGGCTAAGGCTTCATAAGGCGTTGAATCCCAGCCGGGAATATCAACGGGCAACTTAAAAGTAGATTTCGACTTTCTAGAAAACATCTTTTGAAAAGAAAGAAAAAGAGAAAAAGAAAAAGAAGAAAGAGAAAAGAAAACTACACGCAGGTAGATACAAATAATATACAAACAAAACCACGCACGCGCCGAAGGCAAACACGATACAACCACAACGCACACAGGTTTCGTAAACGGTTCGTGACGCCAAATGTTCTGCTTGGGTTTTCGGATCAGATAGAACCCGCTCATCAGAGCCTCACTAACCCAGCCAGAACGTTACCCCCTCCCTAGAACCTATTTACAATCCTGCAACCACATATATCTATCACCTAAGGACAGGGGATTCCTACTATGCATACCAAGACCTCACAATCGGCGGCCTCGCGATCCCATACGGATCCAGACCTTTCTGCCCATACGACAGTATCACAAGTGGCGGCCTCGCGGTCCCATACGAACCCAGACCTCTCTACCCAGACGGCAGTCTCAGCACAATCGGCGGCCTCGCGATCCCATACGGATCCAGACCTCTCTGCCCATACGACAGTATCACAAGTGGCGGCCTCGCGGTCCCATACGAACCCAGACCTCTCTACCCAGACGGCAGTCTCAGCACAATCGGCGGCCTCGCGATCCCATACGGATCCAGACCTCTCTGCCCATACGACAGTATCACAAGTGGCGGCCTCGCGGTCCCATACGAACCCAGACCTCTCTACCCAGACGGCAGTCTCAGCACAATCGGCGGCCTCGCGATCCCCTACGAATCCAGACCTCTCTGCCCATACGACAGTATCACAAGTGGCGGCCTCGCGGTCCCATACGAACCCAGACCTCTCTACCCAGACGGCAGTCTCATACGACAGTTCATCCTATGATCACCATAACATACAAAAAGGGAATCAGTCTCACTATTCATCAGATCACACAAGGATTGCCAGTTCGGGCATAGCCTGTTCTCAGGTTCGAGGGGCTCCTCTTTCCTTTATTCAGTTACCACTTACCTGATCAGGGTTAACATCTGTTCATGTAGCCGCAGCTGACTAGAAGAATAGGCTACCCTCTTATACAAGAACACGCATCACATGTTGGTTCACTACAAACTGGATACTTTATTACTCATTACATACACAATCACATAACATTACGATATAACACATAACCTGCAAAGAAAAGTGAAAGATTAAGTTGTACACTCTATTAAGAAAGGGTCGACATCACCTTAGTAGTATGTAGCCTGCACTCAGTGGTCATCTAGGCTCCCTTCTCGTCTGTGCCTCGGCTCGCCTGGAATCACCCTTCTCCGAGTCACTGGGACCTCTTCCTTATCGGCTACTCTCTCCTCTCTGGCTATTCTGTTAGGAAAGCATCTGTCTCTCGGTTCTTCTCCGCCTTCAAGATGGCGTCTGTCTTCCCTGGAATAAGTAGTAGCTTTACTGCTAACGGCTAGATGCCGCCTACGGACTGAACATGTAACTGCCTCAGACTTTCACTAATATAGAGGTGCATTTCCTCATGGAAAACTCCGGCCCGTAACCTGCCGCCCACCAAATTCTTGTACCTCCCTGTACCAAGGACACGTTCCCAGCCGGCCGGCCTGATGTAGTGTCTTCGGCATGAAGAAAAATACAATCCTTCGATAAGGGCCGGCCTGAACCGGTTCTCTCCAAGCGAATAACACCTCATAACTAAAACATTACTTTTGACCTAGAAGCATCCCAAGCTGCCGGAGCAGAAAGAAAGATGGAGTCTCTCCCGTTTGAGGCCTACCAGGCCTGAATTCAGCACAGCTCCATGAAATACCCTCACTACAGGACAGGTTATCCCTAATACTAACGAATCTATCCCCTAGGCTATGTGTGCAAGCCCTGATCTATGGGGAAGAGCACAGAATCATGTCGAAGTGCCTAGTAAATAGGCTCCATTCACTACTCTAACCCTTAGGCTTGAATGGTAAGAGACTGAAGTCAAATTCAATCACTTGTTAACACAAGAAGGCCGGGAAAATCGAGCAGAACAAGGTCTCTCGATGGGAAATCGGTTCATATTTGGGAATGTCCAGAATTAATCTCGCTGCTGCATTCTGCATTTGCTGAAGCTTTAATAAGAACTGAGACTGTAATCCCACGTATAGTGCGTTACCGTAATGCAGTCTGGAAAGGGCCAAGGCTGTGACCAGCGTTTTTAATGCATCAGGGGGAATAAAAAGACGGATTTTCCTAATCATTTTTAAAATGCCCCAAAAGGTGGAGGCAAGCTTATTAATTTGACATTCAAATGTCAATCTTTCGTCAAATACCACCCCTAGGTTTCTGACCTTTGGGACCGGAGTTGGGCATTTACCCATATCAGCCAGCCACCATCTTGGAGACCAAAAGGAAGTATTTGACCCTAGTAGCAGAACCTCAGTTTTTTCGCCGTTCAATTTAAGGCAGTTAGTCTGCATCCATGTATTTATCTGCTACATGCAGGTGTTAAAGCGATCGGCTGTCTCTTCGATGTTATTTGAGACTGACACCACCACCTGGGTGTTATCGGCATATGACACCACCGAGAAACCGCATTGCCTGATGATCGCTGCCAGAGGGGCCACATAGATATTAAAACGTGTGGGGCTCAAGGAGGAGCCCTGAGGCACCCCACATGGCAGTTTGAAAGGTTTAGATGCAAATCCATCAACTTCTATTACAAAAGTTCTGTCCATTAGATAGGAAGACAGTAGAGTAATGGCATTGTCTTTGAATCCCAACTCCTCTAGTCTACCGATTAAGATCCCATGGTTGACAGTGTCAAAGGCCACCGATAGACCCAACAGGATCAAGGCGGCCTTCTTTCCTGCATCCAGTGTTCTTCTGAGTTCCTCTGCTGCCATGACCAAGGCAGTCTCTGTCCCGTGGCCCTCTCTAAACCCATATTGTGAGTGGTCCAGGAGGTCTCCGGCGGAGATGAAAGTTGTAATCTGCATGTTGAGTAGTTTCTCCAACACCTTGGATGGGAAAGGGATCCTGGAGATCGGCCGGTAGCTACTAGGTTCACTAGGGTCGAGGTTAGATTTTTTTTGTAGAGGCTGGACTGAGGCTGTCTTCCACCCCTCTGGGAACAGACCTGATTGTATTATTTCCAAGAATACTGCTCAAAGTTGCTCACTGAGCAGTTCTGGGAACAGATGAAAAACTTTAGGAGGGCAAGGGTCAGACGGGACTCCTGACTTGGTAGTCTTTACCACTTGTGTAATCTGTTCCACTGTGGGCGAGGAAAAGAAGAAACCCTTGCCGGGTGCTTGTGTATCTGGCCCTGGCTTAGTTCTCTCAGAAGAGGAATCTTTGCTATCTGAAAAAGTTTTGTACACTGTCTCAACTTTGTTTATAAAGAATTTGCCTAGAGTGTTACAGAATTCCGGGCTATTTATCTTCTGAGAGTTCGTTGGGAGATTGGCTAGTTTTTTTTACTGTATCGAACAGCTCTCTGCTGGAGTTCTTGGCCTCCAAAATTTTCTTAGTAAAATATTTTCTTTTTTCCTCGATAATCAGTTTCTTGTATTCTGACAGGGTGTATGCATATTCAATTTTTCTCGCCTTATGATAATTGGCTCTCCACTTTCTTTAGGACCTTCTACATACTTTTTTTTGCGCTCTAAGTTTTTCTGAAAACCAAGGCTCAGCAAGTTTTTTCCTTTTCGGCAAAAAGTTCTTTTTTTTTTAGGGGCTGCCATGTCTAGCACTGTTTTAACCCAAGCGGTTACTTTATTAACCCCATCATTAATGTCCGAGTCTAAGCTTGGTTTTGATGCGCATAGAAGGTCTTGTAGATTTGGGATGTTGATTTTTTCACAGTCGTGATATGCGACTGCAGTGTGGGTGGTGTTTGCTGCCCGTTATTCGGTAGCGTGAAAATTATAGCTTTGTGTTCCGACCAGGGGACTGGAATAACTTCCAAAAATGTTACCCTTGGATTAGAAGTGAAAAATCCATCCAGGGTATGTCCTGCGACATGTGTCTCTTGCCTGACTATCTGTCCCAAGGAAAAACTTGCCATAGCGTCAATAAGCGCAATGGTGCTGTGGTCTTCTTCCTTTTCTAAGTGATAGTTAAAATCTCCTAACACAGTGTAATCTGAACAATTTATACTGGACTCCAAGAAGGGACTAATATTGTCCATCAGCGGTGTCCGGGCTTTCGGTGGATGATATATAAGATGTCCTTTTAGTGAGTGGTTGTTATTGAGTAATATCCGGAAGGCTAATATTTCACAATCCGGTGTGGACTCAGACACCCACGTATGGCGTCTAGTTTGTCTGCCATGCGGTCGAACCCCACCTGCACCTATTCAGCCAGCTTCTCTTGGCACCCCAACACACTGAGTTGGAAGGCCATGTGTTCGTCGTGGGGGTCCTGGGAGGCAGCCATGGTGGTGGGTGTTGCCTGCTGTGTGTATTGTGCAGAGGGTGGTTTCTCCTCGTAGCAGCTGGGCTGCCCTGCTACTGGAAGTGGGGTGCAGAAGCTCTCCATGAGATGTTGGAGGGCGTCGAAGTCGAAGGTGTGGTGGTCCTCTTCGTCATCAGAGAAGAGAGGTTGGGACTGTTCTGCAGGAAGTGTTGAATTTCCCTCTGCAATGTAAAGGGGAACTGCAGTTTAACATTGTTTGCAAATGTATTTTGACGCATTGTACATATTTACATGCAGACTGAACGACAGGGTACACTGTGACTGGTTGTTGGGAGCTGCCTATATGATACCGGACAGTGGACATTTCGAAACATAACGGATGTGTGTTTGTACTTGTACGTTGTCAACTCACATTTCCCTGCGATGCCATATGTGATTGGCCAGTTTCTGCACACAAGCGGCACCAGTTGTGTCCCTTGTTCTGTTGTGGATGTTTTGCGGATTGTGCCACATCATTGTCAATGTTGATGTGCCAATTACTAAAGCCTTTTCTCTTCGTATATGAGTGCTCCTTTCTGTAAGGAAACCTGTAAATCTTGTTCTTATCTTGTCACATTTGCTGTGCATTCAAAGACAGAGCAGACAATTTCTTTATCGAAAAGATCTTAAAGGAATACAATATTACTGATCCTACAAGAATAACTAAGGGGTCTATTATAATTGCGGTTGGATCGACACCACCCGTATGGCGGTGGCGATCCGCCCGCAATTATTCACAGCTCACTATGAATTCACCCCCTGCCTGATTATATTGGCGGGGGTACCGCAGCGGACAGAAAGTCCATCCGCCGCTTTTCCGCCCGGTCGATGAGTCGACCAGGCGGAAAAGGTTTGAATATGGTGGCGGTGTCTGTTAGACACCGCCATCCATATTACTGTGCATGCGGTGACATGACTTTCCGCGGCGGCGTTGCCGCTACGGAAAAGCATGTGGAGTTTTCTTCTGGGGGCCCGTTGCGGGCCCCCAGGGTATTGGGGGGGTGGAGGGTGCACATGGGGGGTACCTATGGTACCCCCCTGCATTTGCATGCACAACATGGCAGGCACCAAACTTCGTTTGGAGAAGAGATTTGCCAGAGAGGAAAATATAGTCATGTCCCGTTCTACACTGGGCCTCAAAAACAGGGAGAAACTCTTGATGAATGTATTTCAGTACTAAGGGAGCTGTCAATTAAGTACACGTTCAGGCAGATGACTGATTAACTGATAAGGGACCGACTCATAGTTCATTGTCACAGTAAAAAGACTCAGGAACATCTTTGGGCAGCCAAGAATCCTTCCTTGAAGGACGCCATTACCATTGCGAAAGTCGTTGAGGAGTCTGAATGATGCATGAAAGAGATGATCAAGGTGGAGAATCCTGATGGAGCCGTTGCAGCCACCGGGAAGAAGGAAGACCCCAGCAAAATGTTTAGCAAAAAGCTTAATCCTAACCCACAAAAGTCATTCAAGTCCAAAGGCTATTCTAGATGTGGCAGCTCTTTCCACTCTAGTGATGCAAAATGGTGTTTTGCTTCTATGATTGACGAACACTCGGACACAGATAAAATAAATCAAAGGTATTTAACTATTTATTGAGAACGGTGAAGACTGGCCGTAGGGTGATTGCTCAATCTAATGGCAGGAGCAGGTCATCATCATCATCCCCCTCATATTCCTTTATTTCGTTTCCATTGAGCCATAGAAGGTTCAAAATAAAACACTCAAGCAAGAGTACAATAAAAACAAACAGATTCATTGCCAAAGAGTGGTGTTATGGTGTATATATATATATATCCTAAAAAATGCAATTTAATTTTGAAGATTGCAGTCCAGCAATGTAAACCTTTCCATAATTCCAATTTATAAATAACGGTTTTTAAAAAGTCCTATACCTAATAAACAAGTCTTCCAAATAAGACGAACTAAAAACTTATAAAAAGATTTAAAAATTGAGTAACAAAGAAGCTGAATCCCAAGGCCTAGCAAGGTAACTTTGAACTTCACAAAGTGAAAAATGCGCACAAAAATCAGTACTTCTTTTTAAGTGCATTCAACCTGATATGCCATATTGCCGACAGGTAACTATCAATTGAGAACACAATACAGTCTCTATTATTGGTTTTTCGTCCCCTTAGATCTGTGTGACGTTCCCTAAAACCAAGGAGTCTGCAAAGATGAATAATCCTATTTGAACTTTTTTTGTAAAAAACTTGTATTCTCAACTGCAAGGCCACCAATCGGACACTGGTTTGATATGTCTCCCTTTTTTTTAATCCAGGAGGAAGTAAAAGAAGCCAAAGGCAACATATTTAATAAAAAAAATGTATAAAGTGTACATGCAACGGAATTAGTGGCCATATTCAAGTAAAACTCACATGGGCAGATTTACAAGAAAGTGACACATCTGTATAGATACGTCACTTTCCCTGCGCCACCCTTAGAAACCCTTGCGCCACCATAGATGCGCCGTATTTACAATACTAGTATATAAAGTGGATAACCCAATAAACCCTTGAAGGCTTGGGTGAATTCAAATAATCTGGTAGCAGAGTGCCGTCAAGGGATTCTTTTTTAAGAAGCAACGTAGTTGTGTAATCTACAATTAATTTATCTAAATTCAGAATATAATCGTAGATGGGATTTATTCCAATTATTCGTGTCTAGAGTTTATACACAGTGAATTTATCATATGTATAAGTGTTCAGTCATCATAACTCGAGAGAGTGAAAAAAATGAAGCAATCAATTACCTCAAAATAAACTCAATATCAAAGTAATCAAACGAAGCAAAGGTGTGTAAAAGAGAAATGAATTTTATATCAATGAACGATATTCAGGGTACTTAAAAATAACAGCAGTTGTACTTATAATGGAAGGCAATAGTACATTCAATGGTTCCTTCACTTTAACAATAAATCAAACACTTTTTCAACACAGTATTCAATCGTTGTGGAAAAAAGTGAATCAGTCGACGTTTCGGTCTTTTGTTGTCATTTTACAAGACCATCCTCAGGACTACAAGGTTTTAAAAGATGACCCCTAAAAATAAAGATATATACCGTTTTAATATATATAAAACACACACCTATGCCATCAAAAAGAAATTTTGAAAAAAATTAATTAAACATATCGATACAATTATGTCCATTTTACTCGCCAAGTTTTAATTTAGGAAGATGTTCATATTCACAAATTAATAACAAACCCAAAGTATAGACCTATTGTCTTAATTTGTGTAAAGGGAGGCGATTCAACATGAAACAATTATGATATACGTTTTTTGGTCTTCATAAATTATAGTATACTAATTGTCACATTAATGCTGTCCTCTTTGAAGAACTAAATAAATTTTTTAAAAACAAACAAATCTGGTGTTAAAGATTCGCGATCACCGTTATTTGTTGTACGATAAGGTTCAAAGTACATAATCTATTTCAAAATGCAGTTAGACACTAAGGAGTGATTGAATGGGTGTTACCTTATCATAACAAGTCAGATAGATGTAGCAAATCGTTTTGAAAGCGAGTTCTGATTTCATCCACCCACAGTCAGGATTTCTCAGTTAATGATTAAGTTGCTGGAAGATAGACATTTAAAATTGCTTTGTTTGCATCTATCTAATGAATACTTGCGAGTTAAACTTGCAAGGGAATAAGTTTACCTTATTTTTGTTCACCATAAAGTCCGAACTGGCAGATAGCTCGAAGTTCGAGAAGTAAAGTGCCAAGGGAGTTAAGCCTCACGCTAGTTATCTCTTTTTCAAACTGATACTGTGGGAAAGAGATAGCACAGGTTCAGAGTCTTGAAAAGCGACTCGTGTTCGCATATTTAACCCTCTATTTCGTGAAAGCATACCTGGCATTTGTTTGGCGTCGTCCGGGCAAGTAGTGAAAACTGGCAGTACCGAGTAGCACCAACTCAGTCCTATTTGAGCTCATGGAAGAGCTACAAAAAACGGACTGCGTCTTAGATCGAAGTCTAAACTGTTGTTGTATAGCCGCCATGTTTGAATGGTTAGAGCTTCGTTATAATCAGTTATGTTCAATAAAGGATATCTTCTCATATCATCAAATATATCTTTAAGATGTAAGCTAAATTGAAAAGGTGCATTCTTAATCTTTAGACTAATGAAAAAGAAATTTTTACTAAATAATCATTCTAGTACTAAGATGTGCCGAATTTGGTGGCCATCTTGGTTTGGGATATTAACCTTATTGTGGCGGCCATTATTAAGGAAGTGTGTATTTCGGTCAGGCGATCACAGTAATATAAATGTATAATTAAGCGATATTTGGGCCAAATTTATGATAAATTAGCAGAAATATTAAGTTTTGAGTTTTAACTTAATCTCACAAAGTATCTTTGGTGTTTTATTTCAAAAAAGACAACAATCTTAGTAAAAATATGTACCAAACCATGTTAGAACATATATTGCACTATAATTAAATCTCGAAATTGGTGCACTTTGGGACGACTGTAAAAGACGCACGTATGGATATTTAGGCAGGATATATTCGGGTGATTGCTGCCAATGGAGAGACATATGATTTTTACTGGTATCGCTTTGTAGTCAAATCACAATTAGAGGGGGTATTTAGCGAATACCTCTAATTTATAGCTATAAGTGACCCAGTGTCATAGTGGAAGAGAGAGAGAGGGTTTTAAGATTTAGACTCGGTAATTAATATTTCTAGAGAAAAATTCATCTGTGTACAAAAAATGCAATCTGCAATTCACGAATATCATTGGTGGTTAAATAAGGACATAGTGTCCTATACATTGAAAGATCATATTCCATATTTACATATACAGTGTGTCCTATACATTGAAATATCACATTTCATTTATGCATATACAGTTTAAACCATATGTTAGAGACATAGCTTAGAGGTTGGTAATGTACCCATCATTCTAAAGATAGAGTTCAATGAATCTCAATAATAAAGATCAACATTGCATAGTTAGATATAGAATGGATTCAAACATATGACGACATCCAATATATTTAAAAGGAGTGATTAATAAACATCAATGTCTTCTTCAAAATTCGTGATTCATACTGATACAGTAAGTCAGCAATTGTCTATGCACGACATCTCTCAATAAATCAATGGTTGCTATAAAGATATCAGATTTTGATAAAAGCATATGTTACAATCAACACAATGGAAAAGAATTGCAGAATATAAACACAATCATGTATCTAACTTTTACCAATTAGATGTTACAGACATGCTAGAGTATGCCATTCAGTAGCAGTGTTCAGACCATGATTGATCGAATCAGTCATGCAGATGAGTCTGCCCTCTTTTATAGTTAGTACCTGGTCTACATTGTTTTGTCTTTTAGAGGGTTTGATTACATCTAGTACCCACCATTTCATTTCTTTCTCACAATGACGAAATCTTTGATAGTGTTCAACTAATGGGGCATTCTCAATACCACATCTAATACGTGATTGGTGCTGCAGAATTCTTTTCTTGACAGGTTGAGTCGTTTTACCGATGTAATGTAGATTACAAGGGCACTGTATGCAATATATCACATTTTGTGTATTGCAGTTGGAAAAAGTTTTGATTGAGATAGTAACATTATTGATCGTACAGTTCTTAGTGGTTTGTGTGGTGTTGCATGCTGAACACATATTGCATTTATAGTGTCCAACCACTGGCATAAGTTGTCTCATATTGTCAACCATATCTTTGGAATTATCCTCATAAGCCCTTACAAGTCTGTCTTTCAAGTTAGTTCCCCTTTTAAATGAGAAAAGGGGTTTAGAGGAAAATTCAGGGAGGTTTTTGAGAAGATTCCAGTGTTTACATATTATCTTTTTGATAGCGTTTGCATGGGTTCCAAATGTAGAGACACAAACTAATTGTGGTTGTTCCGGGCGGTTTTTTACGGTTAGTAGTGTCTCCCTCTCATTGTACCATGCACGTTTCATGGATTTTTTTAAGAGTTTTGATGGATATCCTCTTGCCTTTAGTTTTTCTTTAAGTTTTTTTGCCTCTGCAAAATAGTCCTCTTTAAATGTACAGTTCCTACGTAGTCGTAAAAACTGTCCAAATGGCAAGCCATCTTTGAGAGCTTGAGGATGGTGACTTCTGTACTCTAAAAGAGTATTCCTTGAGGTTGGTTTAGTATACAAGGTGGTGTATAAGTGATTGGTGATATCATTCTTAATGGTGATATCTAAAAAGTTCATTTCAGATTTGCTGGACTCAATGGTGAATTGCAGATGTGGACTTCTCAGATTTAGCCAATTATGAAATGCTACAAGTTCTTCATGTGAGCCTCGCCAAATCAACAACACGTCATCTATATAACGGAGCCATTTTTTGATATTTGTCAAAAATGGGTTAGATGGATTCTGGATGAACTCATTTTCGAAATTAGATACATAAATGTTCGCTATATCGGGGGCATAAACTGCACCCATAGCTACTCCTTTTTGTTGTTGGTAAAACGTGTTTTGGAAGAGGAAGAAATTCTCACAAAGAGAAATACGCACACATTCTAAGATAAACTCAGTTGGTACCCGATGGGGTCTTGGTCTGGTGTCTAATAACCTGTGTAAGATCTGTAGAACTTCTTGTTGTGGAATGTTCGTATACAGACTTTCTATGTCCATAGAAACTAGATATTCATTAATGGGGTCAAATTCATAATTCTCAATCATATTGATTACTGCCATGGTGTCCCTCACATAGGAGGGTTGATCAATGGCAAAAGGCCTAATGAAATAATCAGCGTATTATTTACAATACGGCGCACTATGGCACAAGGATTGACAGATGCGTCAGAAATTCTGACGTATCTGTTGGCGGAAAAGTCACGCATTTGCTGGAGTCGTGTCGCAAGCACGACGCAACTCCAGCAATGCGTGTTGAGGCCTATTCCCACTACACTGTGTCACTACTTACGCTTGCTTGAAGCAGGCGTAAGGTTTTGACGCAGTGGCGTCCTAAAAGTGGTGCAGTGAAATCTTGTAGATTTCGCTGAGTCACTTTTACGAGGCCTTCCTGCGTGGGAACGCCCACCCTGCATACATTATACCTGACGCAGGTATAATGTGACGCAGGGCTTTACAACGTGACGCATCTCCCTAGATGCGTCACGTTGTAAATAGGCCGCATTGTTTGCACTGCTGTTGCGTCAAAAAAGTGACGCAACTGCAGCGCAAATGTCACGCAAGGGGCTTGTAAATCTGCCCCATAAACTGGTACACACTTGAACCTCAATTTTTTTATGTGGTACACAGCAGCTGGAGTCGATTACATAGAGGCAAGTAGAAATCTGTTTCAACAAGGTACCAGTTTAGCATGCGTCAACATGAGCCAGTGAAAGAAACAGGCAAACAAAACTAGAACTGTGGCACAGGCAGTACACCTTTGTCCCCGACCTCGGGGAAATTTGTAAACGTTCTCTTATAGGGCCGAGTCTGTAACACAAGAGGGTGTCAGTAACTGCTGTATATCCACCGGTTTATGATGGGCCTATCGGTTGTGTAGGGGTTAGGTCAATACCTCTGTATGGTGCCCAGCGGGACCAGACCTTCTTATGTTTCTGCAGGCAGCCTCGTGCCTTCAACACGGCTATTTCTGCCCCATGCATGTGTCCATGCCACGCTTCCAAGCGCAGAATGATGGCGGCGCAGTCCCCTACCAAAGTTGGGCAATGTCCCTCTTGTGTGTCATGAGTAAAAGAGAGAGGAGGCCCCACTGACCAAAGGGAACAGGGCCTTACTTAATAGTGAAAAGAAAGTATATCCCTTGGAGAGGATAAGAAACTCACACTCTCACAGATATAACTTCAATCAAACTCATCAACTCCAACGTACGGAGATTACACATATACTGGAATCACTCAGCTAAAATACCAGACCCGAGAGTGTAGCGTCAGAGGCTTTATTCATAGATATAAAAAGATTAGACTTATATTTTAAGCATCACTATTCTCATTTAAAAACCTAGAACATTTTACAAATGTAAACCACACAATCCATCTGATGTGCATTAAAAACAGTTCATACTAGACACCATAAATCTAATATGCATTTAAAATCAACTCTTTAAAGTTTTAGTTATGATGAACATGTGCACCATAAAAACAAATGTATCAATTTTAGCGAGAAAACATTTTACACAAAAATATATATCAAAGGAAAGTATCCCAGAACCTTACTGGGAGACCCTATTGCACAGCAAAAGAAAGGCTACTGTTGCAAGACCTGATCCAATTTTTTACGTAGAGTTCATATCTTTATTGCTGTCAATTGTTATTTTTTGCAATAATCTTTTCTCATAGTTGGATTCAGTGAGTTATCAGCGTCAACACGTTTCGGTGGTCTTGGAACTATAAGCCCCACCTTCCTCAGGACAAAACAAGGTGTATCAAGGATAAGTACCTCCCTTTTAGCGAAACTATAAATACATCAAATCACAATTAGTCATGTGTTTGCCAATAACATCAAATAATTGATGTAACAGATACTACATCCTTCTTATTGCCACCGAGATGGAAAATTGCTGTCCTTGGTTCTGAGAGACAGGTTCGTGTTTCACAATAAGAATACGATGGGTCCTAAATCAACCATTAGGTGAAGGTGCTAACAAGGCCGGTATGTTTGGATAACCAGAGGTGTGTCTCCTGTCTGATTCTTTATAGAACAGGTAGAGAAATAGGCTTTTAGTATCAGCAATGGGCCCACCTGCTTTGTGTCTGGGTATAACTCTATAACCTGTGTCTGCTGTCTCTATTATCGCAGCCCTGTTGCTCCTTCAAGTAAAAAAAAAAGTCCCTCTTGGCCAGTGTGAGACCCAGGAACAAGAGGTGCTGTTTGAAGTGGTTCCCTCCAATCCCCTCTGTACTGTGTAGTAAAAATAGATTGGGCTCAGGGGTGAGATGCCAGGATAAGACCTTCGTAAGGCAAGCGGAAACCTTTCATCAATATGGCTGGACAGCCCTGCAGCTCCATACTGTGTGAAAGAAAGTCCCCTCCTCATTGTCACATCTGAGACAAGTAGGGGACGGTATAACTCCCATGCGCCAGAGCGGGGAACGTGTATAGTAAATCCTTTGCACATATTTTAATTGAATAAACTGGCATTGTGTCACGATAGCAGTGCCCGAGGACTTGCTAGAACCACCGTCCAGTCGTCATCTGTGAGGTCCAGAGTGTCCATCTCCCACGCCCTGCACATTGTGTGTAATGCTGTATGGTAATGTGAGACTATGGTTTGATAGATCTGCTGGAATTTGTGTGCCCCAAGTCCCCCATCGGTAGGTGCCCTTCCACTGGATGGAACTCCGACAACCCTTTCAGAGAACGGATCATTGGGGTCAGCGCATGCCTAAGCTCTAAACATCTGTAGAATTGGTTGCGGTGGAGGTGATACACCGTTTGTAGCTGTAGGAAGGTCTTAAGGACTGTTACCTGCATTATGTCATCCAGTGTCGAGATTCCCATTTAGATCCCATACATGGAAACCAGGCAGTGTGGCAACTAACAGGAGGTAGGTTCCATGCCATAATGGAGTCGTCTGCGTCAGGTGTTCTCTCCAGCCCATCCTTCTCACCGCTTGACACCAGATTTGTATGCCCACTAAGCATGCTGTGGGTAGGTGATCTAAGTTTGACTGACTATAAAGGAGACCCAGGAGAGAATCAATACCCATTGCGCGTCTCTCTACTGTGAATGCCGGGTCCATTTACGAGCTGGACCACCACTCGATTATGTGTAGGAAATGGGAGGCAGAATAGTACGCATAAATATCAGCAGCAGCAATGCCACCGCAGTACCTCGATTGCGTGCAGGTTCGTAGTGCAACCCTAACCGCCCGCCCTCCCATAGAAAGTGGTTAAGGAGTGCAATTTACCTGTCAGAACCACAACTGTGGGATCTCATAGGGATAGTTCTGAATCCAGTATAGTATGCATGGTAGGGAAACCATTTTAAAAATGGCAGACCGTACATACAGGGATAGGGATGGGGGGACCAACCCTTTGTTTCATCTCGAATACGGGAGAGCAATGGGTGAATATTGTGAGACCATAATATTAGTGGACCTGGTGAGATAAATACGCCAAGGTATTGGAAACCCTCTGTGGCGTGGAATAGTTGAGTGGCCCATGTTCCTCTGTTTCCCCGAACACATGGAGAATTTATAGGATTCTTGGGCCAGAGAATCCTGGGTCTGTAAGGAAAAACAGCACATCATCTGCATATAGTGCAATTCTGTATGATGCTTCAATTGGCCGGTCAAATCCCCACACCAGGGGGTAATGCCTCACCCATGTGGCCAGGGGTTCTATTGCCAAGGCGAATAGCAGCGGTGAAAGTGAGCAGCCCTGCCTTGTTCCCCAGCGAATTGGGAAGCGCCCGACCATATGCCCAGAGGCTGTGAGATTAGTATAGAGAAGTTGTATATATGAGAGAAAGCGCTGCCCGAAGCTGAGAGCTCGGAAAAGCTGGCAGAGATAGTCCCAACTCAGGGAATCAAACGCCTTGTCAATATTGGCCAACAGAAGGAATGCAGGGCGACCAAGTTCCGGGGCCTTCGCAATGGTGTTATGGAAACTCCTTACACTGTGTCTGGTGGATCTGCAAGGCATAAAGCCCGCCTGATTGGGATGGACCAGCTCATGGATATGCGTACAGAGGCAATCTGCAAGTAATTTGCCCAACAGTTTAGCTTTGAAGTTTAGACGAGAAATGGGTCGGTATGAGGAGGGCTCCTCAGGAGGGTGCCCCGGTATGTGGAACACCACAATTTCTGCATGGCGCCAGTCCGGGGGGAAAATCTATTGTTGCAGGGCATCCTAAAGTACATTTATGATGTGTGGGCCCAGGAGGAACATATGAGATCATAGGAATTCACTTGGGAACCCGTTGGGACCCGACACGCGGCCTGAATGTATGCCCGATAGGACCGTACCGAGCTCTTCTAGAGTGACTGGTGCATCAAGCTGGTCTCGTACATGGTCGGGTAGGGCTTTGGGTGGAATATCCCTTAGAAATTCTCCTATCTGGTCTGTTGAAATGGTCTCCTTTTTGGCGTAGAGGGACGAATAAGAAACTGCAGATGCCTGAGCGACGGTGCCGGGGTAGAACACAGAGTACCCTCTGCATTCCGCAGCACGGGCACCGGGGTAGGTGACCATGCCACCTAACAAAAGTGGTGAAGCATCTTACTCGATTTGTCTCCCCATTGATAAAGTCTGGATTGGGTCACCAACCAGATGTCGAGGGCTTCATCAGTCAGAAACTGATACAGTTGTTGGGCGAGAAGAAGGCAGCGTTTTGCTTCGGGGTCTCTGCCCTCCCTTACCTTGGTTTTTAAGTCTCGCTGGTGGTTCTCTAAGTCCACCATTTATGTACGCCGGCGATGCTTATCCCTTGTGCGATAACTAATATCAATCCCTCGAATTGTGGGTTTAAGTGCTTCCCATAGGGTGGTGCATGAGGGGGCAGTGGTGACATTTGATTCTAAGTTGAGGAGAGGATGTAGCCTTACGGCTAGAGCGGTCGACCTCGAAGCTGAGGAACCAGCTTCGAACAAATATGAATGTATCCAACTGAAATGAAACTGGTGCTCATGTAAAGCGCTCTGATACCTGATATCTTCGGCTCTAGTTTGCGCTATTTAAAACTCTATTAAAAAAAAGTAGGGGCATATTTTCAAGGAGCTATCGCCGAGTTATCGGCACTTTATTGCAGCCAAAGTCATGATACAATTACCGCCCCATTCACAAGCTGGTGCAATCAGCCTATATCACCAGATTTACGGCAATAGCATCCTCAAAAAACATCGCCATGGATTACCCTGGCAACTCTCGCTAATGAGATGCAGAGTAGGCGTTCCCGAGCAAAAAGCTGTGACAACACCACATCACAACATTCTCAACGACCAGCCAGATCTGTGATAAGAACTCAAAAAAGGTGATAAGGCATGTTAGCAGCAAGAAACTAACACCTCTTCTGACCTGGTGTAAAGTGGAACGACAACCGGCAGCAGCCAAGGGAGCACAGCCCATAGCCAAACATGATCAACAACAGATGCTCCGAGCAACTGAACATGCAGCCCGGAGCACCAATAGGGCAACAACACACACCACCACTCCCCCGGACCTCCCTCCCCCTCACTTTGGACAAAGAGAATGCACATCAACTTTATGGAACCATGAACCAAACAAAGCGCCTGAAGTCGCGCAATCACAACACCTAACATACAGGTGTGGCCAGAAAAATGGAAACACACATTCATATCACATTACGTAAGTCACAGCCTGGAAGACAGAAATACAGATAAGAAGGTGTCATGTGCCCATCAAAGGACAGAGAGAGAGAATGAGAGAGAGAGAGAGAGAGAGAGAGAGAGAGAGAGAGAGAGAGAGAGAGAGAGTGGGGGAGAGGGGAGAGAGAATGAGAGGGATAGAGAAAGAGAGGGAGAGAGAAAGAGAGAGGGAGAGAGAGAGAGAAAGGGAGAAAGAGAGAGGGAGGGAGGAAGAGAGGGAGAGAGAAAGAGAAAGAGAGAGGGAGAGAGAAAGAGTGAGGGAGAGAGAGAGGGAGAGAGAAAGGGAGATAGAGGGAGAGGGAGATAGAGGAAGAGAGAGCAAGGGAGAGAGAAAGAGAGAAAGAGAGGGAAATAGAGGGAGAGAGAAAGAGAGCACCACCGGGAACGCAATTGGCAATTTGTCGCCCTGTGACCTAAGTACCACAACATGAGCAACATGGACGTACTGGGGAATCATTATCCCTACATTCATCCATACCTCCACACTTGCAAGATCATAAACATGACACATCGGTGTGACAATGAATGTTTAATGCACATTCAATGGAGTGTTGTAGCTGGAGCAGTACAGGGTCATGCAAACCCCACCTTGCAGCTTTGGCCCGTGGAGGGCCAGCCAGAGTCTTTCAGGTAATGAAAGGTACATCAGAAGAAGAGGAGTTCAGTCCGCAGTCAGATAGCTGTGTCATTGGTGACCAAACAGAATATGTCAGTCCATGTAGAGGTACGAGGTGAGTGTCGCAGAGTGCATCGGGGACAGTGGAAGGGGATGATGTAGGGGCAGAACCAAGCAGAAACAGTCCATATGGCGTACATGAATGCTACCGCTTCCTTCTGACCACGAGTGCAGATTCATCCGCATCTTCGTCCTCTCCCTCACATGTGGGTGTTGGTGTTCTGTCTCCAGAACTGTGTGGCAGAGACACCTCAGGGGCCGGAGGTGGAATGTCCGCCGCACTGTGTGGCACTGACATCAGGGGCCACAGATGTGGATGGGGTGGTAGCAGCAGCATGCATCAGCGCCATGCCTTGTGGCAGTAATGCCATGAGGATGGTCTTTAGGGCGTTGAGGGACCCAGCTACCTCTCGCTGGTGTGCAGTCGTGGCAGCTGCTGTTTCTGCACGCTTTCGCTCCCTGTCCTCCATGAGCCTCCGCATGAGTCCCAACTCCCGGGCGGGCTCGCTGGAGCCACTCTGACTGGACAATCGTTCTTGTCTCTGAGTCTGGACTCAGGTGATGTCAGCCATGGTTTGTTGGAGGGCATGGAGCGGACTGTGGGTGTCCGTTAGGGACTGTGAGTGGTCCCTGATGATTTGATTTGATTGATTTGATAGACTTGTAAAGCGCACGTATGCCCAAGAGCGTCTTGGCGCTGGAATTGGCAGGAGTGTTGATGTTTGGCAGGCCCTGGTAGTCATGACATTTCAGTTGGCGAATAACCATGTTTTCAGCAGTCTTCTAAATGAGATGAGCGATGTGCTGTTCTTTATCTGAATCGGTAGACTGTTCCAGGTCTTCGTTGTCCTTAATAGGAAGCTTCTCAATCAATCATTTGTAAAGCGCACTACATATCCGCGAGGGTCTCAAGGCGCTGGGTGGGCCGCTACTGATCGAACAGCCAGGTCTTGAGTATCCTCCTGAAGGTCAGCAGGTCTTGGGTCTGTCGTAGGCTCAGTGGGAGGGTGTTCCATGTCTTGTCGGCGAGGTGGGAGAAGGATCTCCCGCCGGTGGTTGTTCTTTGGATGCGCGGGACGGTAGCGAGTGAGAGGTCGGCGGAGCGTAGCTGGCGGTTGGGGATGTAGAAGGAGAGCTGTCTGTTGAGGTAGGCTGGTCCGGTCTTGTGGAGTGCATTGTGTGCGTGGATGAGGAGCTTGAAGGATATCCTCTTGTTGACGGGGAGCCAGTGCAGGTTTCTCAAGTGGGGGGTGTTGTGGCCGTGTCGTGGTACGTCGAGGATCAGTCGTGCCGAGGCGTTTTAGATGCGTTGTAGTTGTTTGATGAGCTTGGTTGGGGCCACCGCGTAGAGGGCATTTCCGTAGTCGAGTCTGCTGCTGACAAGGGCCTGGGTGACTGTCTTTCTTGTATCTGTCGGGATCCGTCTGTAGATCTTGCGGAGCATGCGGAGGGTGTTGAAGCAGGAGGAGGAGACGGCGTTGACTTGCTTGGTCATTGAGAGCGTTGAGTCGAGGATGATTCCCAGGTTGCGTACGTGGTCGGTGGGTGTCGGGGCTACCCCCAGTGCCGGAGGCCACCAGGAGTCGTCCCAGGCTGAAGGGTTGGAGCCAAGGATGAGGACCTCCGTCTTGCCCGAGTTCAGCTTCAGACGGCTGTTCTTCATCCAGTCGGCGACGGCCTTCATTCCTTCGTGGAGGTTGGCTTTGGCAGTGATGGGGTCCTTGGTGAGGGAGAGGATCAGTTGAGTGTCGTCGGCGTAGGAGATTATGTTGAGGTCGTGCTGTTGGGCGACGTGTATGAGGGGGCCATGCAAATGTTGAACTGTGTCAGGCTGAGGGAGGATCCCTGGGGTATGCCGCAGATGATCTCGGAGGCTTTGGAACGGAATGGGGGAGGCGGACGCTCTGTGTTCTGCCGGAGAGGAAGGAGGTGGTCCATTCCAGAGCCTTGTCTCGGATCCCTGCGGCGTGGAGGCGTGCACGTAGTGTGCGGTGGCAGACGGTGTCGAAGGCGGCGGAGAGGTCTAGGAGGATGAGTGCAGTAGTCTCACCTTTGTCCATCAGGGTCCTGATGTTGTCGGTGGCGGTGATGAGGGCAGTCTCGGTGCTGTGGTTGCTGCGGAACCCTGACTAGGAAGCGTCCAGGATTCTGTTTTCTTCGAGGTATCGGGTTACCTGTCTATTGACGATTATCTCGATGACGTTTGCCGGGAAGGAGAGCAGAGAGATGGGCCGGAAGTTCTTGAGGTCTCTTGGGTCTGCCTTATGTTTTTTGAGTAGGGCGTCTATCTTGGCATGTTTCCAGCTCTCTGGGAAGGTCGCGGTCTCGAGGGAGAGATTGATGACATTGCGCAGGTGGGGTGCGATGGAGCTGCTTGCTGTGTTGAAGACGTGGTGCTGGAATGGGTCTGACGGAGATGCGGAGTAGATTGTGCTCATGGTCTTGATGCTGTCATCGACGCTCACGCTGGCCCAGGCTAGCAGGGGGTCGTGGTCGATGGTGTGCAGAGGGTCTGTGGTGTTGCTGTCTATTGGGGCTGTCTGGGTGTTGAAGCTGTCGTGGATGTCTGCTATTTTGCGGTGGAAGAAGGTGGCGAGGGAGTCGCACAGGGCTTGCGACGGCAGGATGTCGTTAGTGTTGGAGCTGGGGTTGGAGAGTTACATCACGATGTTGAAGAGCTCCTTGCTATTGTGTGAATTGTTGTTGAGGCGGTCTTTGAAGGAGGTCCTCTTGGCCACCCTGATGAGGTGGTAGTGGTTGCGGATGGCGTCCTTGTGTGCTGCGTGGCTGTCCGGAGTTTGTTCCCTGTGTCATTCCTTCTCTAGTTTCCGGCAGGCTTGCTTGGAGGCAAGGAGTTCTGGGGTGAACCAGCTGGCTCTCTTGCTGGTGTCTCTCTGGGGGGGTTTCTTCAGTGGGGCGAGGGTGTTGGCGCAGTCCTCAATCCAGCGTTTGAGGCTGTGGGCAGCGTCGTCAGTGTTGGAGGGTTCGGTGGGTGGGCTGAGAACGAGGTTTGCATGTAGTTGGTCTTTGGTGATTTTGCTCCAGCAGCGGCGGGGGATCTGTTGGGTGCGGTGGGGTGTGGTGGGTTTCTGGAAGGTGAAGTGGATGCAGCGGTGGTCGGTCCAAAGGAGTTCGGTGGTGTGGTTGATGGAGACGTGTGGGCTTGAGGAGAAGACGGGGTCGAGCGTGTGGCCGGCGGAGTGGGTGGGCGTTGTGACGAGTTGCTTCAGTCCGAGGTTGCTGAGATTAGCGATCAGGGTTGTGGAGTTGTTGTCGTTGTTATTCTCAAGGTGAAAGTTCAGGTCTCCGAGGAGGATGTTGTCGGTGGAGATCAGGACGTATGTGCTGATGAGGTCGGCGATGGAGTCGCTGAACTGGGGAGAGGGTCCGGGGGGTCGGTAGACGAGGGTGCCTCTGAGGGTGGAGTTAGGGTCTGTGTAGATCTGGAAGTGCATGTGTTCGGCAGTGCTGAACGCGTCGTCGGTGCTAGTCGAGACCCTGATGCTGTTCTTGTGGACGATGGCGATTCCTCCTCCGACGAGCCTGCTTATACCTGGGAATTGACAGGAGTTGTGAATGACCTGACCTTAGATTTCTGGTTGGCATATATCTTCTGAGGTGTGTCCTCAGAGACAGTGGTCCTTTACCCTGTAGGGCCTTATATGCTAGGCATTGTGATTTAAATTTGATTCTTTTTTCCACTGGAAGCCAGTGTAGGTCTCTCGATGGGAAATCAGTTCATATTTGGGAATGTCCAGAATTAATCTTGCTGCTGCATTCTGCATTTGCTGAAGCTTTAATAAGAACTGAGACTGTAATCCCACGTATAGTGCGTTACCGTAATGCAGTCTGGAAAGGGCCAAGGCTGTGACCAGCGTTTTTAATGCATCAGGGGGAATAAAAAGACGGATTTTCCTAATCATTTTTAAAATGCCCCAAAAGGTGGAGGCAAGCTTATTAATTTGACATTCAAATGTCAATCTTTCGTCAAATACCACCCCTAGGTTTCTGACCTTTGGGACCGGAGTTGGGCATTTACCCATATCAGCCAGCCACCATCTTGGAGACCAAAAGGAAGTATTTGACCCTAGTAGCAGAACCTCAGTTTTTTCGCCGTTCAATTTAAGGCAGTTAGTCTGCATCCATGTATTTATCTGCTACATGCAGGTGTTAAAGCGATCGGCTGTCTCTTCGATGTTATTTGAGACTGACACCACCACCTGGGTGTTATCGGCATATGACACCACCGAGAAACCGCATTGCCTGATGATCGCTGCCAGAGGGGCCACATAGATATTAAAACGTGTGGGGCTCAAGGAGGAGCCCTGAGGCACCCCACATGGCAGTTTGAAAGTTTAGATGCAAATCCATCAACTTCTATTACAAAAGTTCTGTCCATTAGATAGGAAGACAGTAGAGTAATGGCATTGTCTTTGAATCCCAACTCCTCTAGTCTACCGATTAAGATCCCATGGTTGACAGTGTCAAAGGCCACCGATAGACCCAACAGGATCAAGGCGGCCTTCTTTCCTGCATCCAGTGTTCTTCTGAGTTCCTCTGCTGCCATGACCAAGGCAGTCTCTGTCCCGTGGCCCTCTCTAAACCCATATTGTGAGTGGTCCAGGAGGTCTCCGGCAGAGATGAAAGTTGTAATCTGCATGTTGAGTAGTTTCTCCAACACCTTGGATGGGAAAGGGATCCTGGAGATCGGCCGGTAGCTACTAGGTTCACTAGGGTCGAGGTTAGATTTTTTTTGTTGAGGCTGGACTGAGGCTGTCTTCCACCCCTCTGGGAACAGACCTGATTGTATTATTTCCAAGAATACTGCTCAAAGTTGCTCACTGAGCAGTTCTGGGAACAGATGAAAAACTTTAGGAGGGCAAGGGTCAGACGGGACTCCTGACTTGGTAGTCTTTACCACTTGTGTAATCTGTTCCACCGTGGGCGAGGAAAAGAAGAAACCCTTGCCGGGTGCTTGTGTATCTGGCCCTGGATTAGTTCTCTCAGAAGAGGAATCTTTGCTATCTGAAAAAGTTTTGTACACTGTCTCAACTTTGTTTATAAAGAATTTGCCTAGAGTGTTACAGAATTCCGGGCTATTTATCTTCTGAGAGTTCGTTGGGAGATTGGCTAGTTTTTTTTACTGTATCGAACAGCTCTCTGCTGGAGTTCTTGGCCTCCAAAATTTTCTTAGTAAAATATTTTCTTTTTTCCTCGATAATCAGTTTCTTGTATTCTGACAGGGTGTATGCATATTCAATTTTTCTCGCCTTATGATAATTGGCTCTCCACTTTCTTTAGGACCTTCTACATACTTTTTTTTTGCGCTCTAAGTTTTTCTGAAAACCAAGGCTCAGCAGGTTTTTTCCTTTTCGGCAAAAAGTTCTTTTTTTTTTAGGGGCTGCCATGTCTAGCACTGTTTTAACCCAAGCGGTTACTTTATTAACCCCATCATTAATGTCCGAGTCTAAGCTTGGTTTTGATGCGCATAGAAGGTCTTGTAGATTTGGGATGTTGATTTTTTCCCAGTCGTGATATGCGACTGCAGTGTGGGTGGTGTTTGCTGCCCGTTATTCGGTAGCGTGAAAATTATAGCTTTGTGTTCCGACCAGGGGACTGGAATAACTTCCAAAAATGTTACCCTTGGATTAGAAGTGAAAAATCCATCCAGGGTATGTCCTGCGACATGTGTCTCTTGCCTGACTATCTGTCCCAAGGAAAAACTTGCCATAGCGTCAATAAGCGCAATGGTGCTGTGGTCTTCTTCCTTTTCTAAGTGATAGTTAAAATCTCCTAACACAGTGTAATCTGAACAATTTATACTGGACTCCAAGAAGGGACTAATATTGTCCATCAGCGGTGTCCGGGCTTTCGGTGGATGATATATAAGATGTCCTTTTAGTGAGTGGTTGTTATTGAGTAATATCCGGAAGGCTAATATTTCACAATCCGGTGTGGCCTCAGACACCCACGTATGGCGTCTAGTTTGTCTGCCATGCGGTCGAACCCCACCTGCACCTATTCAGCCAGCTTCTCTTGGCACCCCAACACACTGAGTTGGAAGGCCATGTGTTCGTCGTGGGGGTCCTGGGAGGCAGCCATGGTGGTGGATGTTGCCTGCTGTGTGTATTGTGCAGAGGGTGGTTTCTCCTCGTAGCAGCTGGGCTGCCCTGCTACTGGAAGTGGGGTGCAGAAGCTCTCCATGAGAAGTTGGAGGGCGTCGAAGTCGAAGGTGTGGTGGTCCTCTTCGTCATCAGAGAAGAGAGGTTGGGACTGTTCTGCAGGAGGTGTTGAATTTCCCTCTGCAATGTAAAGGGGAACTGCAGTTTAACATTATTTGCAAATGTATTTTGACGCATTGTACATATTTACATGCAGACTGAACGACAGTGTACACTGTGAATGGTTGTTGGGAGCTGCCTATATGATGCGGGACAGTGGACATTTCGAAACATAACGGATGTGTGTTTGTACTTGTACGTTGTCAACTCACATTTCCCTGCGATGCCATATGTGATTGGCCAGTTTCTGAACACAAGCGGCACCAGTTGTGTCCCTTGTTCTGTTGTGGATGTTTTGCGGATTGTGCCACATCATTGTCAATGTTGATGTGCCAATTACTAAAGCCTTTTCTCTTCGTATACGGGTGCTCCTTTCTGTAAGGACACCTGTAAATCTTGTTCTTATCTTGTCACATTTGCTGTGCATTCAAAGACAGAGCAGACAATTTCTTTATCGAAAAGATCTTAAAGGAATACAATATTACTGATCCTACAAGAATAACTAAGGGGTCTATTATAATTGCGGTTGGATCGACACCACCCGTATGGCGGTGGCGATCCGCCCGCAATTATTCACAGCTCACTATGAATTCACCCCCTGCCTGATTATATTGGCGGGGGTACCGCAGCGGACAGGAAGTCCATCCGCCGCTTTTCCGCCCGGTCGATGAGTCGACCAGGCGGAAAAGGTTTGAATATGGTGGCGGTGTCTGTTAGACACCGCCATCCATATTACTATGCATGCGGTGACATGACTTTCCGCGGCGGCGTTGCCGCTACGGAAAAGCATGTGGAGTTTTCTTCTGGGGGCCCGTTGCGGGCCCCCAGGGTATTGGGGGGGTGGAGGGTGCACATGGGGGGTACCTATGGTACCCCCCTGCATTTGCATGCACAACATGGCAGGCACCACGCAGTGCCTGCCATGTTGTGTATGCAAATGCACAACATGCATTTTTGCCATTGCGGCGGTTGTTGCTGAAAGCACCGCCCGCCGCAATGTTAAAAATGCGGGATGTGCCTGCCAGTGTGGCGGGCGCATCATAATCATCACCACTCGACTGCCGCACATATGGCGGGCGGTCCCATCTCCGTTGGGGTGGCGGGCAGACAAGAGTCCACCCGCCATCCAAATCAGGGCCTAAGTACCCTAAGAAAGACTCTTCAATGATTACTCAAGCAAAAATCCCAGTTTCTAAAATTTTTTTGTATTCCAAGATTTACTAGCTCAACCATGCTGTCCCATTTTTTTACGGGGGAAAGATGTTTTATAGAGACTAGTATTTTGAAAAAATGGGAAGAAAACGGGTATGTACAAATCCAGGATTTTATTATAAGTGGCTCTTGGAAGCAATGGCCAGAGATCAAATTGCGGCTTCTGCATTCTAAAACAATATTAAAGTGGTCATTTATCAGAATAAAACCCTTGTTGGAAAAATTCGATATAAAAAATACTACCGTAAGAGTAAATATTAGTGAAGCCTTTGACTCCCCGATCCAATGGAGGATCAGTGCCTGGGTGAAAATCTTTGGGGAAGATAAAACTCTTTTGCCATATGATAAAATATGTGAAAGATGTTGGAAAAGGGAGGGAATGCAGCTCTCATTATCAACATGGAACAGAATTAACATCTTTAATGCATCAACACTTAGAGGCGCAAATTTTAAGCGTATGGAATTCTACTCAAAATAGCTGATCTATAGGACTCCTTCTTTCCTTCACAAGTTATATTCCCAAATAGAGGATAGGTGTTTCCGCTGCACAAAAGAGGGAAGGGGCACATGGTCACATATTGTTTGGGAATGTCCAAAAATCAATGGTCTGTGGGAGGGAATTGAACTCTATCTCAGATCCACCTTAGACCCTTCCATATCCATTGATGCATCGATTGCAGTTCTGGGCTGTTCCCCCGCTAGTACTTTAAAAAACTAAAGCCTATACATCGCAGCATTGGTGGCTAGATCCTTAATTTTACAATGCTGGCGATCTGATATAGTTCCCTCTTTTCAGGCATAGAGAGCGAAACTAAATAAAATCAAAGAATTGGAAAAAAATATGCACTAAAATCGGACACAACTAAAAAGTTTGAGAAACGCTGGAGTCTATTAGGGCTATAACCAAGTGTTAGGGGAAAAATGGTTAAATCTGTTAGGTTAGAATCACACTTAAATGTTTGGCACCTGCACTTTAAATTATATTTTTTCTAGGGGGAAAACGGTTAAAACTGTTAGGTTAGAGTTAGACCTAAATGTTTAGCACCTGCACTTTAAATGATATTTTTTCTAGGGGGAAAACGGTTAAAACTGTTAGGTTAGAGTTACACCTAAATGTTGAGCATCTGCACTTTAAATGATTTCTATTCTCTGCAATAGGGAGCTGCGAGCACTATGCACTTTATCCGATAACTTTACAGTTTTGAAAAAGTTGGAAGAGATATATTTAATTTAAAGATCTAGCACCTGCACTTTATATGGTATTTATCTTTGTTGTGTAATGTCGCAGTTTTCTTTACACATCATCTATTGACAATGTAATTTAATGTTCTTTTTTTTTTTACCTGTTTATAATATGTATTCTACTTGACAATTCTATGGATTTGTAACTTGTATGAACTCTCCCCAAAAACTTTTGGACAAAAACATAGATAATATCTACGCCTAAACACAGGTCAACATGCCCAACAATAAAACATGCATAGTACTACATACACTGTTGCATATTTGCATAATCTCTCATATTCCTATCTCTAAGCTGGGTACCTTGTGGCATACATGTCATACATGGGTGTCATGTTTTAGAAGACTAATCTGTAAAGTCAGGAGTGTTCCTCTTCCACAAAGCACAATTTTTGTGTTTTCCGGCCTTGTTATTTTGGGACTCTTAGTGGTGGTGTCTTATGTCTGTCGCCTCACCTCTCCTTATGGAAGCATCACCCTATCTAAAGATAGTCAACTAGGGGCACCTTGTGCATTTGAGTAAATAAGGTCTGTTTTTGAGCATGTGTGGATTGCACCCTTCTTTTTGCAAGGATGTACATTCACTATGTGAAGAGCTGCATAATCAGGGCTGGGAAGGCTACCTGGAGAATGTCGCAGGTTGCTCCTATGGACAGGCTAGGCCCTTCACAGGGTGTACCATCTTCAATGTGGGGGAAGATGGTTATGTGAGAAGGCCAGATTCTGGCCAAGTTGCTCAGATACATCCCCCTGAAGCGGTGTCCACTGCCCTGCGAGGCTCCCTGATGCAACTTTTAATGTCCTTATGCGAGGGAACCTAGCCTCCCTGGAACGGAAAGTCTATAAAGGGTGCATGTAAATAATCGAGAGATTAGTGAAAACATTGCCCAAGAATGCGGAGATATGCAGTGTGTAGGGTGCAGGCAGGGGAATTGTGAATTATGAGTCGATAAAATCTTTTGAGCATGTGTTTGTTGGTGTGGAACAATATACATTATTTTTTCAGGCCAATAAATTTAATGTAAATGCTTTTCGTAATTGGATTTTTTGGGTAGCCCGGGGGTAAACAGGGCGATTGGGCTCATACTACAACAATGTTAGTCTTTTACTACTGATGTCTTTGGCTTTCCGATAAAACCCAAAACTGATGTAAAACGCCACTTTAACCTTTGTTTTTTCAGTTAATTTCTAAGGTTTTTCTTTACTGTAAAGTAAAATATAAAAACAAAAAAATCGTGACTGCACCATACTTCACTCTGCACCACCCCACTCTGTGCCACTGCACTCTCAGCCTCTCTACTGTACTCTGCACCACTCTACTCTATGACAATGCACTCTTCACCACTCTACTATACACCATTGCACTCTTCCCCACTGCACACTACACCACTGCAGTCTAGACCACTCCTCTCTACTCTGCACAGCTCCACTTTGTGCCACTCCACTCTATGCCACTTGGCAACACTGCACTCTATGCCAATGCACTCTACTCTGTACCACTCCAGTGCACGCCTCTGCACTTTACGCCAATCCATTGTACACCACGCTAATCTACTCTGCACAACTGCACTCTATACCTCTGGACTCTACCCCACTTTGCTCTTTTCCATTACACTCTACACCCCTCTGCTTTACACCACGGCACTCTACCTTGCACCAGTTCACTCCACGCCACTTCACTGTACTGTGAAACAAGTAGTCACTGCACTCTATGCCACTCTACTCCACTCTTTGCCACTCCACTCTATGCCACTGAACTCTACACCAGTCTACTCTGCAATATTTCACTCTGCACCACTGCACCAGTTCACTCCATTCCACTCTACTCTACTGCGCTCTCTGCCACTCGACTCTGCACAACTACACTCTATGTCATTGTACTCTATGCCACTGCACTCTTTGCCACTCTACACTGCACTCTAATCTACGCCACTGCACTCTACGAAGCTGCATTATACGTCACTGCACTCTATGCCACTGCATTCTACACCACTATACTCTGCAACAGTCAAGGCGTATGCACTCTTTACCAGTCAACCCTACTCTAAACCATTCCACACCCCTGCACTCTACTGTACTCTGCACCACTCTACTTTATGCCACTGCATTCCATGCCAATCTACTCAATGCCACTTCATTTTACTCCACTCTAGGCCACTGCACTGTATGCCACTGCACTTTACTCCGCTGAACTCTGCAACACTCTACTCTGCAGCACTGCATTCTATGCCACTCTACTCTGTGCTACTGCATTCTATGTTAATGCACTCAATGCCATTCTACTCTGTTTCACTCCATGCCATTGCACTCTTCAGCACTCCACTCTACACCACTTCACTCTATACCAATGCACTCTAGGGCACTATACTATACTCTACTCTGCACTACGCTACTCCACTCTACTCTGCACCACTCTATGCCACTGCACTCCATGCCACTCTACTCTTCACCACTGTACTCTCCACCACTGCATTCTACACTGCCATATCTTTCACACTATGCCACTGTACTCTATACCACTACACTTAACTCTGTACCACTACATGCCACTGCACTCTATGGCTCTGCACTCTGCGATGCAACGCACTCATCTATGCCACTGCATTCTATGCATAGTACGCCTCTGAATTCTATGCTGCTGCACTCTACAACACACTACTCAGCAACACTCCACACCAATACACTCTACACACTCCCTCTACTCTATGCCACTCCAGTGCATGCCACTCTACACAACTCCACTGTATGCCACTCCAGTACAAGACACTCTGTGGCACTCCACTTTATGACACTCTACTCCACTGTTTGCCATTCCACTCTTTGCCCTTCCACTCTATCACACTCCACACTACCTTCCTCTACGCCACTAACTTTTAATCATGTGAAACAGCAGCTACGCTGGTGTACAACATGGCGAAAACACATTGGTAAAGCCAATAGCTCTTGCATAGACGAGACCTATTGGCTTTTCCAATGCTTGTTAGTTTTAATGCCTATCATGGGAAAATATAATTCTCACTGGCTCAAGGAAATGGCACAACTGCCTTTGACTAAAAAGCAATGTAGAAGGCTAAAGAATGGAAAATAATATTGGCAAAGTAAAGCACTGGCACACCAGAGCTAGCACTGAAGTATTCTTCTCACTAGGAGTATGCATGACATGCATGTGATTAGGGTGAATGCAGTCATTCACAGTGCAATAGAGTCAATGGCTCATGTGGGCTGACCCATTGTTCATGCTGGCTTTACACTTCAGTAGATGGACGCAAAATGGGCAAGGGAGTCAACTAGAACAAGGGATGAAGAGGAGTGACACAAAGCCCCTCCTTGCAAATATAAATGTATTTATTATTTATGATTTTTATTGTTTATAGGAGACTGGAGATACAGTGACACCTGTCTCTAATTCAGATCTAAAAATGGTGGTAAGAGATTAAGATGCATAGGTACATGGAAAGAATAACGAGAGACTAAAGAGGGATTAAAAAGGAATAAGAACGAGGGAGACACCATAGATCAGAGAGTGAGGGAGGGGAAAACATCATTAAAATAGGGAGAGGATGGAATGAGCCGAAAGCAGCCATAGGTTGATAAAAGAATGAAAAACAGGAGAATTAGAGTAAACATGATCCTGCTATAATTTCCACAGTAGCTCTAGTTACACCAGAACCATTACTCTCGCTTGCTCTATATTCCCAACCCCATTTGACCCCCTGGTCAGTCGTTGGTGTCAGTCGTCTCTTCTGCTACTAAGGATTAACTTCAGGGGGAAGGGATGAAAGCTCTTCGCTTCCACAGAAGTCCTGGGAAGTCAGGCGAGTGGCCCATGGTGTGACGGTTGAGTGTGGCTGGTGGTCTAGCTCAGGTACTTAGAAGTTAACTGAGTTACTTCCAGGGCCGGCTTTAGCACTGGTGGCGCCCGATGCGACACTCTTTTTTGGCGCCCCTCCTATGATCACCTCCTCGTATTCCCTCACTACCACCCTGCAAAAGTGCCCCTCATCTCTCGATAGCCCTTCTCTCACATACATTTCTATTGTTTTAAAGCGCTGGCTTTACTAATCCACTCAGCTACCACATAAAATACAGGTCTGTCCTTTGCATCCCGGCATATTAATCCCCTGCGCTACTTTATGGTGAGTCAAAACTACCACTAGACAAACCTTCAATCTCTCTCTAGCAGGAACATCCACCATGAGTTATCTTGCCATTTTATTTGCTGCTTGAAAGTTGGACGCACAAGGAACTCTGCAGCAGGTGCTTTTAAATCTCAAGTTATTGCTAAACACAGAGCCCCCCCCGCCCCTCCAGGTCAGCACCCAATGCAGCTGCACCAGTCGCACCACCCTAAAGCCGGCCCAGGTTACTTCACTTCCACATTGCCCAGCTAGTCTATATGTGTGTGTAAACTAACTGAACATATTAAGTGGGTCCTAATATCCATCTTGATTGAGCTGGGTTGGTATTGCAAGTGTTGTTTTTTTGTACCTGTATACTTTAGTCTTGATTGTATGACTCAATGCTGTATTGAGACTAGGGGGCTATGAATCATGGATGCAACCCATTATGTGTACAAAAAGGGGGTACCCCTGTCAATAGATATGTTCCTAAGTCAGGGAATAAACCTCAATTGTAGATATCACTACTTAGGCAACTGTTGAAAATATGGGCAAACAAATAGAAGAACAAAAACCCAGCTCAATCGCAATAAAAAACAACAATTTAATAGCATCATAAAGGCCAAAACATGATCAATATACATTAAATGATTACATGATCCAAAATATATGTTTGCGTTATTTTAAATATTTTAAAAGAGCAATGTGTTCTTCCATCTGAAGTGATGGAACAAGCCTGTGTATTCAATCGGCCGCAGCTGGTCCTCTTCCCGCCCCCTCCACCTGTTAAAATCACCGCGGAGTGGGAGCTGCTTGGGTAACTTCACTGACCTTGCTGGGAGTGCTGCTCCTGTTTGCCTGTCCGTTTTCTGGCCACTTCGCCACGCCTCGCGGCCCCCGCTTCGCGGGAGCCGCTCGCAGGCAAGAGACCTTGTTGGGGATCCAGCCCTTGGTTTTCACTCGTGCATTGGAGCACCAACGCGCCTTCAGGGACATTACAGCTGACACCAAGGACAGAGGCGGGACTGCGAGGACCAGTGTGCTCAGCGGCGCTGATCGGCCGCAGCTGGTCCTCTTCCCGCCCCCTCCACCTGTTAAAATCACCGCGGAGTGGGAGCTGCTTGGGTAACTTCACTGACCTTGCTGGGAGTGCTGCTCCTGTTTGCCTGTCCGTTTTCTGGCCACTTCGCCACGCCTCGCGGCCCCCGCTTCGCGGGAGCCGCTCGCAGGCAAGAGACCTTGTTGGGGATCCAGCCCTTGGTTTTCACTCGTGCATTGGAGCACCAACGCGCCTTCAGGGACATTACAGCTGACACCAAGGACAGAGGCGGGACTGCGAGGACCAGCGTGCTCAGCGGCGCTGATCGGCCGCAGCTGGTCCTCTTCCCGCCCCCTCCACCTGTTAAAATCACCACGGAGTGGGAGCTGCTTGGGTAACTTCACTGACCTTGCTGGGAGTGCTGCTCCTGTTTGCCTGTCCGTTTTCTGGCCACTTCGCCACGCCTCGCGGCCCCCGCTTCGCGGGAGCCGCTCGCAGGCAAGAGACCTTGTTGGGGATCCAGCCCTTGGTTTTCACTCGTGCATTGGAGCACCAACGCGCCTTCAGGGACATTACAGCTGACACCAAGGACAGAGGCGGGACTGCGAGGACCAGCGTGCTCAGCGGCGCTGATCGGCCGCAGCTGGTCCTCTTCCCGCCCCCTCCACCTGTTAAAATCACCGCGGAGTGGGAGCTGCTTGGGTAACTTCACTGACCTTGCTGGGAGTGCTGCTCCTGTTTGCCTGTCCGTTTTCTGGCCACTTCGCCACGCCTCGCGGCCCCCGCTTCGCGGGAGCCGCTCGCAGGCAAGAGACCTTGTTGGGGATCCAGCCCTTGGTTTTCACTCGTGCATTGGAGCACCAACGCGCCTTCAGGGACATTACAGCTGACACCAAGGACAGAGGCGGGACTGCGAGGACCAGCGTGCTCAGCGGCGCTGATCGGCCGCAGCTGGTCCTCTTCCCGCCCCCTCCACCTGTTAAAATCACCGCGGAGTGGGAGCTGCTTGGGTAACTTCACTGACCTTGCTGGGAGTGCTGCTCCTGTTTGCCTGTCCGTTTTCTGGCCACTTCGCCACGCCTCGCGGCCCCCGCTTCGCGGGAGCCGCTCGCAGGCAAGAGACCTTGTTGGGGATCCAGCCCTTGGTTTTCACTCGTGCATTGGAGCACCAACGCGCCTTCAGGGACATTACAGCTGACACCAAGGACAGAGGCGGGACTGCGAGGACCAGCGTGCTCAGCGGCGCTGATCGGCCGCAGCTGGTCCTCTTCCCGCCCCCTCCACCTGTTAAAATCACCGCGGAGTGGGAGCTGCTTGGGTAACTTCACTGACCTTGCTGGGAGTGCTGCTCCTGTTTGCCTGTCCGTTTTCTGGCCACTTCGCCACGCCTCGCGGCCCCCGCTTCGCGGGAGCCGCTCGCAGGCAAGAGACCTTGTTGGGGATCCAGCCCTTGGTTTTCACTCGTGCATTGGAGCACCAACGCGCCTTCAGGGACATTACAGCTGACACCAAGGACAGAGGCGGGACTGCGAGGACCAGTGTGCTCAGCGGCGCTGATCGGCCGCAGCTGGTCCTCTTCCCGCCCCCTCCACCTGTTAAAATCACCGCGGAGTGGGAGCTGCTTGGGTAACTTCACTGACCTTGCTGGGAGTGCTGCTCCTGTTTGCCTGTCCGTTTTCTGGCCACTTCGCCACGCCTCGCGGCCCCCGCTTCGCGGGAGCCGCTCGCAGGCAAGAGACCTTGTTGGGGATCCAGCCCTTGGTTTTCACTCGTGCATTGGAGCACCAACGCGCCTTCAGGGACATTACAGCTGACACCAAGGACAGAGGCGGGACTGCGAGGACCAGCGTGCTCAGCGGCGCTGATCGGCCGCAGCTGGTCCTCTTCCCGCCCCCTCCACCTGTTAAAATCACCACGGAGTGGGAGCTGCTTGGGTAACTTCACTGACCTTGCTGGGAGTGCTGCTCCTGTTTGCCTGTCCGTTTTCTGGCCACTTCGCCACGCCTCGCGGCCCCCGCTTCGCGGGAGCCGCTCGCAGGCAAGAGACCTTGTTGGGGATCCAGCCCTTGGTTTTCACTCGTGCATTGGAGCACCAACGCGCCTTCAGGGACATTACAGCTGACACCAAGGACAGAGGCGGGACTGCGAGGACCAGCGTGCTCAGCGGCGCTGATCGGCCGCAGCTGGTCCTCTTCCCGCCCCCTCCACCTGTTAAAATCACCGCGGAGTGGGAGCTGCTTGGGTAACTTCACTGACCTTGCTGGGAGTGCTGCTCCTGTTTGCCTGTCCGTTTTCTGGCCACTTCGCCACGCCTCGCGGCCCCCGCTTCGCGGGAGCCGCTCGCAGGCAAGAGACCTTGTTGGGGATCCAGCCCTTGGTTTTCACTCGTGCATTGGAGCACCAACGCGCCTTCAGGGACATTACAGCTGACACCAAGGACAGAGGCGGGACTGCGAGGACCAGCGTGCTCAGCGGCGCTGATCGGCCGCAGCTGGTCCTCTTCCCGCCCCCTCCACCTGTTAAAATCACCGCGGAGTGGGAGCTGCTTGGGTAACTTCACTGACCTTGCTGGGAGTGCTGCTCCTGTTTGCCTGTCCGTTTTCTGGCCACTTCGCCACGCCTCGCGGCCCCCGCTTCGCGGGAGCCGCTCGCAGGCAAGAGACCTTGTTGGGGATCCAGCCCTTGGTTTTCACTCGTGCATTGGAGCACCAACGCGCCTTCAGGGACATTACAGCTGACACCAAGGACAGAGGCGGGACTGCGAGGACCAGCGTGCTCAGCGGCGCTGACCGGCCGCAGCTGGTCCTCTTCCCGCCCCCTCCACCTGTTAAAATCACCGCGGAGTGGGAGCTGCTTGGGTAACTTCACTGACCTTGCTGGGAGTGCTGCTCCTGTTTGCCTGTCCGTTTTCTGGCCACTTCGCCACGCCTCGCGGCCCCCGCTTCGCGGGAGCCGCTCGCAGGCAAGAGACCTTGTTGGGGATCCAGCCCTTGGTTTTCACTCGTGCATTGGAGCACCAACGCGCCTTCAGGGACATTACAGCTGACACCAAGGACAGAGGCGGGACTGCGAGGACCAGCGTGCTCAGCGGCGCTGATCGGCCGCAGCTGGTCCTCTTCCCGCCCCCTCCACCTGTTAAAATCACCGCGGAGTGGGAGCTGCTTGGGTAACTTCACTGACCTTGCTGGGAGTGCTGCTCCTGTTTGCCTGTCCGTTTTCTGGCCACTTCGCCACGCCTCGCGGCCCCCGCTTCGCGGGAGCCGCTCGCAGGCAAGAGACCTTGTTGGGGATCCAGCCCTTGGTTTTCACTCGTGCATTGGAGCACCAACGCGCCTTCAGGGACATTACAGCTGACACCAAGGACAGAGGCGGGACTGCGAGGACCAGCGTGCTCAGCGGCGCTGATCGGCCGCAGCTGGTCCTCTTCCCGCCCCCTCCACCTGTTAAAATCACCGCGGAGTGGGAGCTGCTTGGGTAACTTCACTGACCTTGCTGGGAGTGCTGCTCCTGTTTGCCTGTCCGTTTTCTGGCCACTTCGCCACGCCTCGCGGCCCCCGCTTCGCGGGAGCCGCTCGCAGGCAAGAGACCTTGTTGGGGATCCAGCCCTTGGTTTTCACTCGTGCATTGGAGCACCAACGCGCCTTCAGGGACATTACAGCTGACACCAAGGACAGAGGCGGGACTGCGAGGACCAGCGTGCTCAGCGGCGCTGATCGGCCGCAGCTGGTCCTCTTCCCGCCCCCTCCACCTGTTAAAATCACCGCGGAGTGGGAGCTGCTTGGGTAACTTCACTGACCTTGCTGGGAGTGCTGCTCCTGTTTGCCTGTCCGTTTTCTGGCCACTTCGCCACGCCCCGCGGCCCCCGCTTCGCGGGAGCCGCTCGCAGGCAAGAGACCTTGTTGGGGATCCAGCCCTTGGTTTTCACTCGTGCATTGGAGCACCAACGCGCCTTCAGGGACATTACAGCTGACACCAAGGACAGAGGCGGGACTGCGAGGACCAGCGTGCTCAGCGGCGCTGATCGGCCGCAGCTGGTCCTCTTCCCGCCCCCTCCACCTGTTCTTCTCCCTGATAATCAGTGATAGCAACGCGCACGCGGGACGCGCGCGGGGCAAAGACCGGGGCTAAGACTGGGCAAAGACAGGGCCGTTTTAGGCCGTTATAGACCGATTAAGACCGGACCGGGCCATCCCTCTTGGTTATATTTTTTTTTATTTGCGTTGTTTAGTTGCGCTTGTGTTTTAATTTTAAACAACCTATAGTTTAAATAATGTCTGTCCGTGAAACTAGGAGTAAGTCTACCAAATCCGTGAAAAAGGCTACAGGGACCCTGGATGATTTTATCACAAGGACTACCCTTTCAATTGATAATGAGATTACTAAACTCCAGCACAGAGTATCCTTGGAGCTGGAGTCTGCAAGGAGGCTCTCTACCGAACTAGCATTAGGGAAAAAATCCTCTCTAGGTAGTATTGCCTCCTCAAAAACGCCTGAGCGCACTACTGGCCCCACACCAATTATCACCTTGGTCGAGGTTCACTCTACTGCTGAGGAAACAACTCCCTCTATTAATCAAGACTTTGTTCCCTCGGGCCCCTCTGTCAGTGTTGTATCTGAAAGCTTTCCATCTTCGGACCCACTGATAGGGAATATCGTGGGTAGTAAAAATGGTGAGAAGCAAAAGGTATTGCCACAATACCTGATTAAAAGCCAGGTGCCTGTTAAGACATCATTAAAACATAAGAGAAAACGGAAACATATATCTGCTTATGCTAGAAAAAAGGCGAAGGTAGCCTTTAGCCAAAATATTATAGGGGGGGCCCCGCAAACACTCAATGTAAGTATTGCTAATAATATGTCTGACCAAGCGCCTCTAATTGTTCAAAGCGTCAATGCTAGTACAGATGAGCAAAACTCGGTCATAATGACTGACCACTCTGTCAATGAGGGCCAGAGAAATTCTTTGAACATGGTAGGACAGGAAGAGGGAAGGGAAGAGTTTTTAAAACTGGTATGGGATACGCTTAAGAAACTACTCAGGCCATTAGATGTGAGGTTAACTGGCATTGAGAATCAGTTGCTTGAGGTAGAAAAAAGTGTTATTACACTATCTAGCTTAAGTCTCAATTGCACTGATGTACCCATAGTGTCTATGCAAGCACCAGCTACTGCTCCTGTGATACCTCTGAATAAAAATCCAACTAGCATACAGCAGCAAAAAGAGGAAATAGTTAAAAGAACAAATAAAACATCGATAACAAATACATTAGTTACATCAAATATAATTCCCTCGACCTCGTCATCTGCAAATACCTCTAACAAATCTCTGCTGAAGGGTCATGTTCAAAGCAAAACGCCTCAATTACCAAATGTTGCTACTACCCATTCTGCTATCCCCAACACCCCTGTTCCACATAAATCCACATCTAATCTACCTGTCAGCAATAAATCCTTGACTGATAGATCTTTTGCCAATGTTCCTAATAAGCCAAACAATCAATCTGGCCATGCTTATAACAACTTTAAAGGAGGGTATATAGATTTACCACCTGACGCAAGCCCATTTGTAATTGTTCTTACAGGGGTACCTGAATTAGAAAACCAATATGAGGAGAACTTTCAATCTCTAAAAAATAAAGTGATCTATTGGTTAAATTCGAATAAACCCATTCCGAATCATATGAAAAGTAAAATCCTCATGGTTCGTAGGGTGCCGTGGGTAGGACCCATGGCTAAATCAATTATGGGTGACTGCATAGTCATTTCTTTTGAGGAACCCCATAGTGTTGAACAGATTTGCAAATGGAAATCATATGGAGATACACCACCCATTGAAGCCAGGCCTCTATCGTTTTTTTACCCCCCACCTAGGCCCATACAATATGGGTCCAATTGGAACACTGTCAAACAGTGTCACGGCTATGTACCCAACTTGGCTAGACAGGCAGATCGAAATATGTGGTCTGGTATTCCCACCTTTAACAGGTTCAGTTGTCTAGATGCTGTCGATTGACTTGGGACTATGCCAGATTGTATTCCCAAGTTATATGACACCTACTGTACACTAGGTAATAAGTCTTATTACCACCAGAGCAAGGAAAGGTCTCTAGCAGCTGATAAAGTATGTCACGATCTGGATGTGGGTTGCCTAGATGGGGGAACCAATACTATAGTAAGAGATGTGGTCATTGAGACAGAGAATCAAACTGCCGATATACAGTTAGGTAATGTTCATCATCAGCCGGTACTTATGCCGGCTTTTGATGATCAAACCTGTTCCAGTAATAGACTGACCCCACGTTTTCTCATTTTCTCTTGGAACATTGCTGGTGTTGGTAAAAATCTTAAGGATCCTGAATGGGCTGATTATGTTGATACTAGTGACCTTTGTTTATTGCAAGAAACATGGGCAATAGATGTTCCTCATAGAGTCGGATACAAAACCTATGGCACTGAGGCAGTTCAGTCTGATAGGGGGAGACCGTCAGGGGGGTTGATCATATGGCTTAAAATCACCTTGGTTATGAGGGTTGAAATTATAGAGACAGGAACACCCGATATTCTGGCCCTAAAAATTGTACCCCCAAATGGAAATGAATGTTACATTGTCAACGTCTATAATAGACCACTTGCCCATTCCAAGGTCTCACCTACTTTGGAAACACTGGATCTCTTTTTGAAAAAGGTAGTTGGAGATACCCCGGTAATTTTGGGAGGCGACCTAAACTGTAATTTCGAACCGGTTTCTGGTATTAATGACGTCTTTGAGGATGAGGACCAGGTGTACAAAATTCCCCAGCTTGAAACCTCAAACTTTGTTAAGTGTTCCACTTTGGCCGTTCAATTGCTTAGGCTAACGGCAGATCATGGTCTAAGAGCATGTAACGGCCGCCTTCCTTCGGACCTGACAAAACAACCAACTTTTGCGAAATCCAATAGTAATCTAGATTTCATACTTGTTTCACTTAACCTTTGGCATTATTTGATTGATTTAAAAGTGGCAAGTAGGGAGGAAAGTGATCACTACCCTTTAGAACTTTACATTGATGTGCAAATGTTTAGTGATATTACTACCAACCTAGCTACTCTATCATCTGAGACCACCAATGGCAAAATGTGTGAGGATGTACACATAAATAATAATAGACGTGCAGTAAAATGGCCCTATATTTTGTCTGATGGCAAGGCCCTAGCATCGGTGTACTCTCTCTTTGGGGAAATGTTTGGACCTATAGCTGGACAATCTTTTCTACCTGTCCACTTTGATCACTTTATCGAACTACACAATGTTTTCTTCAGTGAACTAAAAACTTGCTTGTCAAAAATGCCAAGGAAAAAGCAACAAAATATAAGAGTGGGAAGTCACGGAAAACTATGGTACGATCATTCATGCAGGTTGGCCAAGAGAAACCTCTTGCTTGCTATTAAAAGCAAATCAAAAGAAGGAGTCAAACTTGCAAGGGAGGCATATAAGTGTGCCCAAAAAACATCAAAAAAACTATGGGAAGAGTCGATTTGGTCAGAAATGCTAGTTGCTGCAAAAACTAATGATAATGTTGGGTTTTGGAGGTTGGTGGCAAATGAGGGGCATGCAGGCAGAGCTGTAAAAGACACGTTTTTGGATGAAATGACATGGGTGACCCATTTCACATCCCTTTATAAACAATATGATGGTGATGACAACAAGATATTATGGTGCCCCCCTCCTATTGAACCCCTTGACTTCACACTGGAGGAAACAATAAGGGCGATTAATGAACTAAAAAATAGCAAAGCACCAGGCCCTGACAAAATACCGGGGTATCTTTATAAACACGACATCGAAGTATGGGCTCCTTATGTAAATCGTTTATTTAATGTTCTGTCTACAAGCTGTTGCTTTCCAGATAGTTGGCGTGCAGCGGAAGTTGTGTTAATCTTTAAAAAGGGGAACAGATCGGTACCTTCAAACTATAGACCAATTAGTCTAATGGACACCCTGCAAAAACTCTATGCCAAACACTTACTGTTTCGGATTAATGATTGGCTGGAGGACTCAAAAATAATCTCTAAATTTCAAGCCGGCTTTAGGAGCAAGACTAGTACCATAGATCAAATATTCAGATTCTGTTGTTTGATCTGGAAGTACGTGCATATTAGGAAAGGTCATTTGTATGTAGCTTTCGTAGATCTGAGAGCCGCATTCGACCTTGTCCCTCGCAACTTGCTCTGGAGGACCTTAAGTGAAGTAGGCTTGCCAGGGTGTCTTTTGGCTCAAATAGTTGAGCTGCATGCTGGAAATTATGCAAACATCAGGTGGGGTCCAAATGGTGAACTGATACGTAACATCCCCATTGAACGTGGGGTTCGCCAAGGGTGTGTCTTGGCCCCTACCTTGTTTTCCTTGTTTGTTAATGATGCTCCCAACTATTTGAATGGTTGTACTAATGATTCCCCGCAGCTTAATGGAGAGAGGGTGCCTGCGTTGCTCTTTGCGGACGACACCATTCTTATATCCCAGACCAAGAAAGGACTCCAGGCACTCTTAAACTCCTTTAGCTGTTATTGCATGACCAAGGGTCTGGAAATAAACGCTGATAAAACGAAATGTATGGCATTAAACCCCAGCAAACCGGACAGAGGGTTTTTGACTTTGAATGGCCAGAAATTAGGAACTGTGGAAAACTTTTCCTATTTGGGCGTTGCACTTGATTCAAAACTAAGTTGGAAGGCCCAAGTTGAGAAAAGTAAGGTATCATATGCCCACAACGTTAAACCTATTATACGTAGACTGAACGCTAGCACAAGCAAGAGTGTAACCCCTGTCTTAGAGCTTTTTAAATTTAAAATTCAATCTGCTGTGTTGTATGGAGTAGAGATATGGGGACCTTGGGCTAGAGACAGCTTTCAGGGCTTGGATAATAAATTCATGAGAGCTATTGTTAGGGTCCCGAATAGTACACCTTTAATACCCCTCCAGCTCGATTTGAATTTTAAAAGAACAGATTACTTTGCCATTATAAGACCATTAATGTTTTGGGTTAGGTTATGGTCTACCCCAGAACTGCTCGAATACAGAAATGGCCTTCAAGAATTGTTGATTCTTGATTCTTTTAACTCTATTCAGTGGCTTGTGCATATTAAAAAATGGTTCATGCTTCTGGGATTGTACTCAATGTGGGAGAATCCTGACAATTTACCGGCCTTTTCTAAATCTATAGTAAAACGAGCCTTTTGGTCCTACATGAGTGACAGGCTCGTACATGAAAGTAGAGTTGGGTCTCTAATTCAAGGTTTTTTATCCTTTAAGGACGAACCCCGTTTCGAATCCTTTTTGGATGAAATTGAGCCACCTATTGCAAAGTCCCTTTACTTGAAGTTTAGATATGGGATCCTTATGCTGAACTATAATACAGAACGCTGGTCACAGAAAAGACTGGGAGGCCTGAATGACAAAAGCGGGTGTTGTCCTATGTGCTTAAACTCCTGTACGGAGAATGAGGTTCACATGTTGTTTGGTTGTAGTGCCTACCTGAAGGCTCGAAAGAAATGGCTAAAACCCATGTGTACTCTCCTAGGAACCAGATCCTGTTCTACAGCATACAGGATTATAAAAAGCAATACAACCCAGTTTATTGTATTTAGCATAAGCAGGTTCCTTTACTCTGTGTATATTATTCGCAGGAAACTTGGTCAGATACTCTGAGTAGGACCTCCGTATATGCTTATAAAAATCTGTTCCTAAAATGAAATGTGTTTTAAATTGAGGAGATGAAAATTTATTCCTGTATTACATTTTTAAACTTATTATTTTAAAGTGTTGCTGCATGTATGCTATTATGATTCTCTGTTTTTTTTTATATACATGTGTCTTTTATGGCCAAATTGGCCGAAATAAAGAAATATATGTGATAAAATAACGAAAAATTTATTTTGGATCATTTAATCATTTAATGTATATTGATCATGTTTTTTGTATACTTAGCCTTTTTGATACTATTAAATTGTTTCTTACAGAGATTGATCTGGATTTTTGTTCTTCTTTTTGTTTGCCCATATTTTCAACAGTTGCCTAAGTAGTTATATATACAATTGCAATCCATTAAGTGCCACCATAGTAGAGTGCAGTAATTACTGGGTGCACCATTTTCACCTGATTCCTCTCTCCAACTTCTAGAATGAAGATTTAACTCCTTAACCGCGGCGCACATTCCGCCGTGGTGCGGGAGTTCTAATGAGTGGGCGGGCCGCCTCGGCCAACGGACGTGCGCAGCACTAGCGAGGTAGTGCTCGTGATGGCCTTTGGCCGACGCGTGCACGGAACGGGTTAAGCGCAATTTATGCATGGTTTCAATAGTCTGGCACTTCTTGCATTTTATTGGGCCAGTGCGATCAGACGATAAGCAGTAAATATGTGCATTGTTGGATATGTGTGAGCTGTCTGTTCTGTCTCATATATTGATTTAGAAGTCAATGTATATTATTTTTTAGCAGAAAGGGCTGTTGGAAACATGTTGGTGTCCAAATAAATGGCGTGTCTCCACTATGCTCTTTGTGTTCCAAAAGAGGTTATGTTAGGGTTTAGTGTTGTTGGGGTCATGTTGGGTCAATCAATCAATCAGGCGTTTGTTGAGCTCGACTACTCAACCGTAAGAGTCTCAAGGCGCTGGGGGTGGGGGGGTGCAGGTTCCAGTCCATCAAAGAGGGGGTCTGTCGAAGAGCCAGGTATTGAGGTTTTTTGCAAAGATGGGGAGCGATGTTGTCTGTCTGAGGTGGAGCGGAAGGGCGTTCCAGGCTCTGGCCGCGAGGAAGGAGAAGGAGCGGTCAGTAGGTTATCTTCTGTTTTAAGTATACTATTAGACAATACTGTGGGTCTTTTCCCAGACTGATACAAGGATTCCAGTGCCCAATAAGCCTGTCTCTCCCAGGATCACTTCATACAGATATAGCCAGTTCTCATTGTCGTTATAAAACGTTGGTCGTCCAACCTACTATTAACATAGATAAAGAGAAAGGCCATGGGTGTGGTTTCAGGTTTGTACCTGGGAGGCAACACCCTTGAATATTTTCCTAGTTGGGTCATGCTTGGCAGGGCCAGTTGGGACCTTCTGATTGGGATCATACATGTTAGATGAAGACACTCCACTTCTGTGTACTGTCTTGGATGATGAGTCAATCCCCAACAGTGTCAGAGATTTGTGCCCCTGTCGGGCCTTGGGTGTGGTGCTTAGGGCACAGTGCTTCAGCAGCGAAAGCTGGTTCTTCAGTTCTCTGAAGTATAATGTACTAGGGTGAAAATCAGAATGCAAACATGTACAGGTGCTCACAGTTCCTTAGCATACAGAATATTACTTCTTATTGCTGCTTTGTGCAATGTTAGTCCTAAGCATTGTAAATAAAGAGCGCTCTGATAACATGCAAGTTTGTTAACACGCTTATTGGAGCCACAGCTGTGTGTATGTGATCATAGAATTGGAACATGCATGTCGGCACCACTGCATGTTATACTTTATTCTGGGATGGCTCACTTCTCGGAATATGCATGTTACTCCTTTCTTTTCAATACAACTGCATGTTATACCTCATTTTCGGATAGCTGACTTCTTGGAATGTGCATCTCACCCCTTTATTTTCAGTACTACTGCATGCTGTACCTCGTTCTGGGATGGCTTACTGTCTGAACCATGGATGCCAACCCTTATTTCAGTGCTACCACGTTACACCTCATTATAAGATGGCTCACTTATGGGAATGTGCATGCCATCCACTTTGTTATCAGTTCTACCGCATGTTATACCTTATTCTGAAGTGGTTCGCTTTTTGGAATGTGCATGTCAGTCCTTTATTTCAGTGCTGCCGCTTGTTACACCTCGTCCATAGATGGCTCATGTTTTAGAATGTACATGTCAAAGCTTTATTTAAGTGCTACCGTTTGTTATACATCATTCCGAGAAGGTTTCCATCTAAAGTTATGAGCTTTTTTGTATTGTCCCCATCTTACAGCCAGCATTGTCAGAGACACAGATGAGATAATTTTTACCAGCATGCTTTAAGAATCTTCTAACAGTGGTATATGACACATAAGTGCACAAAAGCCAGGACCCCAGTCCTAGTATCAGGATAGCTAATTGTAGTAGGTGGTGCTGCTGTCCCATTACAGTGATACACCGAGCTTTGTTGCTCGGCATGCAATTGTCAGTGCCCTACAAGATCACTATTCATGATGTGCCAAGAAGCGTAGCTCCAGATGCAGAAGCATGAAGGTGCAAGGATCCATCAGCACCTGCTCACCTACAAATAATCACTCCACATTTACATCCACCCACATACCAAAAGAATACCCATAAACCTCATAGGCAAAGTGCCCATTATTCCCTCCATAGACACACAAACTGACCGTTGCTCACCTTTGCACAAATAATCCTCAAACCACAGACTATCTTTTCACCCACATTCTCCATCCACAGACATCTACTCATCCATCCACACAAATTCAGCAATCATCCAAACATAACTTCATGGGCCATCAAGCTTCCCATTCACCCAACTGCCCACCAACTTACCGTACCATCCTACCACCCATTCTTCTATCCACTCCCACACTGATTCAGCCATTCACTTCCCACTTACCCATCCATATTTAACCAGTCACCACCTCAGCCATCCATACACTTTCCGATCCACACAATCATACTGAAGCATGCCCTTCAAATAGGTATGGGTATTTGCACTGTTGCGGCAAACTCTGCTGTGCCTGCTATATTCAGGAAGCTTGTCTTGCTGATGTAGTGCTAGATCTTTTCTGTCAGCGAGGAATGCCTGTACTGCTGTTACTATGCTGTACCTGCTCCTAAGGGAGGGACACTTGCACAGATGCTGTCCAGCTGCACCTGTTATATGAGGGATGCTTACACTGCTGATTGTGTGCTGTACCAATTATACGGGGTAGGAAAACTTGCAACTGCTGTTCTATTGTCTCAGAACCATTAGGCACACATGCCATGGTGTAACAGCCTGTTGGTATCCAAGGGGTATTGGTTCTATGTAGGCGACCTTGCGTGTGAGCATCCAGTTAAGGTCCCCATACTCTTAGAAGATCTGCAGGACTGGACTTATGCCACTTCTCAGAGAAAAAGACAGGATATTTGTGCATGGTTTGGGGTTCTGGAAGGGCCACCAGGGGTACATAAAAAACAATGTTTGTATTAATCTCATTAGTAGCTTTTAATATAGCAGTGTGCCTTTATTAAATCATTTAAAATCATCAGCTCTAAAATACCTTTGGCATATTTTCATTTTGCAGTTTCTGCTTTAAGTTTATATTTAGGTTGTCTGGTTTTAGGTTTAAACCTATAACAACTGACAAAACTCCACCGAAAGGAAAATAGCCCTCACCAGTGTAAACATATAAACACTGAAAAAACACCTACATAACCACAAACTAAATGGCATTCAAAGAAAGGAAAAGGAGAGGGAAAGAGTCATTTTTTTTCTTCCTGAAGTGGCCAATACAATCTAACTTTGTTATACGAGCTAGCAGCAAGAAAGACTGGGCTGAAATTATTCTGCTTGAGTTTTGTTGGATGTCACTAAAATATTGTTTTTTCTTCATTTTGCTTTTTTCAGTTTTGTGGACATTGGTCTAAAGATGCAGGGTTTAGAAGCATGTTTTAGGTATTGTTTAAATCATTTTATAATCTGCAGAGGATCAGGAAATATCAAAATCATATTTGAGGCTTACGCGGGCCACCCCATTGTGGCAGGGTACCCTGCTCAAGGAGACGGCAAGTCTGGAGGGCTTTCGCTATTGGGACATAATAGGGATCTCCTCGCTGGGGGATGTAATGAAGGGAGTGTCGCTTAAGTCGTTTCAGGTGTTGCAGGCCGAATTTGAGCTGCATAAATCCCAGTTTCACAAATATCTCCAGTTGCGGCATGCCCTCACACCTAGCATCCAGCACCTAGACACTCTGCCGGAGTTCCACCCGCTAGAGGGTAGACTGTTGATGGGAGACCTCGGGGATCACAAAATCCGCCAGATTTATCAGACACTGACAACCTTCATGAACACTACCCTAGATAATACCAAGGAGGCGTGGCAGCGCGATATCCCCACGCTCACGGAGGATGACTGGGCAGACGCTATAGCGGGTCCGCGATATGCTGCGGTGGCCACCAAATACTGCTTCATACAATTCAAATACCTGCACAGGGCGTATTACACCCGGCACCGCCTTTGGCGCATGCACTTAATTGGGTCCCCCACGTGTCTCCGTTGCGGTGATGGGGACGGTACATTCTTGCACACGGTGTGGGACTGTGGGCGGCTGCGCCCGTTCTGGACGGCGGTTCTGTCCTGCCTGGGGGGGGTGCTGGGTTGGGAGCTTCCCCCCGATCCCCGCTTAACACTGTTGCATTGTACCGAGGAGATAGGGGGCAACATCTATAAGCGACACCTCCTGTTTTTGGGTTTGACGCTGGCCAAGCGAGATATTGCCCAGCATTGGAAGTCTTCTGCCCCGCCCCCGGTTCAGGCCTGGAAGAAAGCACTAGATCGCTGCATGTCTGCGGAAGAGGCGGTATTCTTGGCAAGGGGTTGTCCGAATAAGCATGGTAAAGTCTGGAAGAGATGGGCGCGATATCGGGGTATTGTGTTGTCTGTGCGGGGGGATGCAGTGCCATTGGACCCAATAGAGAGGCTAATCAGAGCCCCGGTGGGTTCCCCTTCGGGGCCCCGGGCCCTATGCATTGTGGATGAGTAATCGGAATATGGAGCTCATGCGGATAGGAAATATTGCATATCTGTGTTGGACCGTGGGCGGGTGTGATGTGCGGGTGGGGGGGAGGGTTTGGGGGTCTGATGTTCTGCAGACCAGGGGGGGGCTGAACAAGGATGCCACTTCTCACTGTTCTTTTCTTCATCTTTGTACCGTGTATGGGGACAAATTCCCCGGTGTCCTTACAAATGCCAATAAAGTTTGTTGTCAAAAAAAATTAAAAAAAAATAAAAATAAAAAAAAATCATATTTGATATTTTGGCTGCATTTGATTTTTTCACTGATAGGTAAAATGGCTGGTTTCATAAGTATTGTTCCCAATATGTGCCATCACATTTACCCACAGAGAATGGGTTAAAAGCCTTGATATATCAGCTCCCAGTTTCTAGTGAGTCAGTATTGATAGTAGGTGAATTGTCATCACCTCAGGCTGTAAACTTTCAATGCAAGGTATAGTGACAAGTATATATGAAAAGAGTGCTATCACCAATCACCTGGGATACTGGTAAAAACATGACAGGATGAAACATGGAAGGCAGTGTCACTTGGAATGCTGCTGTAAAAAAGTTCTTTCCAATGTCAACAAAGATTGGAGTGAAATTGTTTGTATTTGCAGTGATTCAGCTACGAATATGAAAAAGTTGTGTGATGACCTGTCAATCGATACCTGAGCTGAAGTGCCTCCCTGTAAGAGATCCTCACCACTTGTTAGATGGTCTGCTGAAAGGATCTTTAAAATCTTCAGAGTGAATGAAGAATGTTAATGGCTTTTTAGTCAATTCTGGTGCACTGTTTTGTTGTGCGCGGGAACTAAAACGCACCATTTTTGCATTTTGTGCTTTGTGTTGCATCAAATAAAGAGTCATCCCAACTGTGCCACTTAGCTGATGGTTCTCATTCCAAGGGGCTGTGGATGCCATATTATCCATGCGGCAACCGTTTACAGAATGTTTGCTGAGTGATGATGCCAAAGGCAAGACATGTGAGGATCTTTGGTCGCATATTGATAGTGGTGTGAAACAAAGTACACTCTACTGCATCTTAGATTTTTAGAATTTTACAGGAAAACATAACTCCTTTAGAGTAGGCTCTGTGTCACCTTTAGTGACTTTGGCACTGCAACATGTTCTATGTTAGAGTGCTTGCCACTTGGTAAACAAAGCAATGTTGAAGAGCAATTCAGGAACTTTTATTTTACAATGTATGAGAAATGGCTTGCAATGATGCATAGAAATGTCCCTTCACCAACCACGGCATTTGAAGTCAATGAACCCTCAGTGTTGTACTCTGTACAAATTCTAGATCCCTGCGGTAAAGGAGATTTTTCTCTGCAGTTGTAAAAGTGCTGCTTCATTTTTGACTGCTTCAATAACTCTGAGGGTATAAGCGCTAAGGGTGGGCGGAATTTGCGAAAGTGCCTTTCGTAAAATATCGCGAAACTGCAAAAAATCTCCGCGATCACCCAAAATTTCACGTGATCGCGGAGATTTTGTGCTGATTAATGCGTTACTGAACTTGACCTTCAACTCGGGCACCTGCTTTATTTATATCTGTAAGTGTTTCCTGTTGAGGTTTAATTTTTGTGACAGGAGCATCGTGCCACTAGGAATCCTGCCCTGCATACAAGAAGATGCCACAGTTTTGTGCAATACTCAACTGGAGTACTTTCTACTGGCTAATCAGTAAGTGCTACGTCGGTGGGTAATGAAATGTATAGTGTTTTTCCTACACTACAGCTGCGTAAAGGGCCAGAAGAGTTGTCTCCAGCGACCATGTGTGTCTGTAACTTTTGCCACCGCGCCGATGGGCGCCGGGGTCCCTCGAGTGAGCGGTCCATCATAGTGGGGAAAGGGTGGGAAGGCGTTGCACACCACTGGTGTGTGGGCTGGGGCCAAACGGCGGGGCTTCTATGCAGTTAACATGTCTCTTGTTTATAAAGGGTCAGAGACCGACCAGAGCAGCAGATGAGGAGACAGAACGTCCTGGTGTCAGGAACTACACGGGGATTGCGCGCGAGAAACTCATGGATGCACAGACCTCCATCAAGGATTACAGCAAATTGTTGACGGTAGATATGGGGAGAAAGCACACCTGCCTAGCCTCCACCGTGCTCACGAATCTTTTGTGCTGATTAATGCGTTACTGAAAGTGACCTTCAACTAGGGCACCTGCTTTAAATCTGTTTGTGCTTCCTGTTGAGGTTTAAAATGACAGGAGTATCGTGCCAGAATGAATCCTGCCCTGCATATTTCCGTTCCCCCACGGATCGGGAAGTTTCGAAATTTTTGCGTTCCGCACGGAACACGAAAATGGCAAAATTTCGCAATTTACGTGAGCGGAACTGAATTTGTCGCCCACCCTTAATAAGCGCTCAGTTCAACACAATTGTTGCAGAACCTGCCCAGAGAATCGCAATCTTCAAGTGCACCAGTACTGGCATGGAAAGCTAGGTCAGTGGCCAGAGATAGCAAATTGTGTACTGGCTGTTTTGGTGTTGCCTGTCTCAAGTGCCAATGTTGAGAGGGCCTTTTCACAGAAAAAAGTTTACATGGGAAGGAAAAAGCGAGCGCAAATTACCAAAGACTCACTGAAGAATTATTGTATGGTTGACTACACTGAAAGAAACACGTAATGATAGATTCCTTACCTTACCCCCAGGTGTCAGACTGGATCTGGAAAGTTTTAATCAGCAGTACCCCTGCGCGTCGGTAGGCACCGTCGTGCGGCTCCGTATGCGTTGTTAGCGTCGTTGATGCCAGGATGATGTCGCTGGAGCTACTTAGACGTGCCCACATGCGCTGACGTCAGTTCTTTCTTTTCTGTTCCAGTAAGCGCAGATCCGGGAAGAGCTGGTACCTCCAGTCATTTTTTGACTGAGTTTTTTTAGGCCTTTTGTCTCCTTTTTTCTCGAGTCGATCGACTCCTGGTGTCGTAGGGGTGCCCGGGTTTAAGAACTGTGGGGACTGTCACCGCATGATGTCGGTGATGGTCCCACACCGCGTGTCTCTCTACTACCGGGGGTGCGACCACGACTCCAAGTCGTGCCCCGACTGCCAGGCGATGGCGCGGAAGACTTTGCGGGAGCGGTCCAGAAAGTTGCTGGAATTCCGGCAGTCGGCTCTGCGCCGCTCAAGGTCCCGGTCCCGTGGGAGGTCGAGGGACCGGTAGCGGAGCCGTCACCACCATTCTTCTGGAGCTAAGTCTTCGCACTCGGGTCGGGTAAGTCGAAACATTCCAAAAAGAAGTCGAAGAAGCATAATCGCTCCTCGACTTCCCCTCGCCCGTCGCACGACGTGGCTGAGGGTGCAGGTGGTGCCACCCCCGCAGCTCCGGCGGAGCCTGCGACATCGCCGCTGGTCTAACCACCCTTCCCGGGTCTGTCGGCGACGCCTGCCCAGGTGCAAGAGTTTCTTGCTGCCATGGCCTGACTCTTTGGGCCGCCTGGCCCCGCCGGTGCGCCTTTGGGCCCCACAGGCCTGAATGGGGGTCCTGTCCTTCCATCGCCGGTGACTCTGCCCCGGCGTCACCGGTAGCTCCGGCACCGCAGGACGCCCTGGGATCCGGAATTGGACCCCGGTCGACGCTGGTTGACCTTATAACACCTCCACCGACGTCGACCCCACCGACACCACCTCCGACGTCGCCCGCTCCTCGGGACGACGTCGTCCCAAGTTTCAGCCCTGAATCGGACACGGTGCTGGATCGGCGCCGCTTGGCGCCGATTCCGACGCCGATTGGGCCATTTTTTCCTACGTCCGTTCTCCGTATTTTCAGCCTGTTCCACAGACTTCGGAGGAAGGGGAGGACTGGGAGGGGTCTGAGGACCCTCTCGCACAAGACTGTGCTTATGACCCAGACTGGGCAGAGCATTTGGGGGATGCCAGTGGTCTTGACACCTCACCTGAACTTGGCCTGCTGTTTTCTCCTACCGTGGCCACGGAGGAGGGAGCCAGTTACGTAGTGTTGTTGCGTAGGGTGGCCGAGGCCCTTCAGCTCAAACTCCCTACAGTGGCCATCAGGACTAACCTCCTGACAGAAGTGCTCCAGCCGGCAGCGACCTCTTTGGAGCCCATGCTGCCCTTTAATGAAGCACTGTCTGGCGTTCTTTTGGGCACCTGGTCCAGGCCCAATGCAGGGGCTCCTGTGGACGGGAACGTGGCCCGACACCATCGCCCGGCTCCAGGCAACCCCCTCTTCCTCTCCCAATACCCCACTCCTGAGAGCTTGGTTGTCCAAGCCTCTGCGTCCCAGAGCTCTTTCCCTTCTGCACCTCCGGATAGGGAATCCAAGAAGCTGGAACAGCTTGGCAAGAAGCTGTTTTCATCTGCCAGCTTAGGGCTGCAGTCGGTGAACACCACATGCCTCTTGGGCCATTATTCCCACTCTGTGTGGGACGCGTTTTCCTAGCTGTCCGGAGGAGGCCCAGACAGTACTCGGCCAAGCTATTGCTGCTGGGAGAGACGCAGCTAAGTTCACCATCCGTTGTGGGCTTGACACTGCCAACTCACTGGGCAGGGCGATTTCCACGACGGTGGCGCTTAGGCCCCACGCCTGGCTGAGAACAACTGGCTTCTCTGGGGATGTCCAGAACAATCTGATGGACGTGCCCTTTGATGGCATTTGACTTTTTGGCAATAAGGCAGATAGTGCCCTGGAGCGCTTTAAGGACTCATGGCCAACGGCCAAGTCCTTGGGTCTGTTGGCCACTCGGCCTCCTCCGCCTTCTGCCTTTCGTAGCCATGGAAGGGGTGCCCACAACGTTAGCAACGCAGCAGCAACAACAGCGCAGCCACGGACAAGGGAACCGTCGAGGCGGTTCAGGGGGACAGCGGGCGGGTCAGTCCACCTCCACTCCGCAGCATCCACTGCAAAGCCTTCCTAGTCCGACCTTTCAGGCCCATCAAACCACAGTGGGCGGCAGAATTCGCCATCATCTCCCCCACTGGCGCAACATCACTTTGGACAAGTGGGTGCAGCAAATTGTCCAAAGGGGCTTCTCCCTCCCCTTCGAGACTTCCCTTCCAGCCATGCCACCTCAATACCACCGCATGTCGGGGGACCATCTTGCGCTTCTTCAGCAGGAAGTCACAGCCCTCTTGGCCAAGGGGGCCATCGAGCGCGTTCCTGGGCCAGAAGTAGGTTGTGGTTGTTATTCCCACTACTTTCTGGTCCCCAAGAAGGACAAGGGTCTGTGTCCTATCTTAGACCTTCGGAACGTCAATCGCTTCCACCGGAAGGAGAAGTTCAAGATGCTAACACTTGCTCAGGTCTTGTCTGCCCTAGACCCGCAAGATTGGATGGTAGCGTTGGACTTGCAGGACGCTTACTTTCATACTCCCGTCCTGCCAGCCCACCGGCGTTACCTGCGGTTCACGGTAGGCCACGAGCCTTTTCAGTCCACCGTGCTCCCTTTTGGCCTTACCAGCGCCCCTCAGGTGCTCACGAAAGTGATGGCGGTGGTCGCAGCTCATCTGCGCAGATCAGGGGTCCCAGTATTCCCCATCTCGACGACTGGTTGTTGAAGGCGGGCTCGCCCCAGGCAGTCATCTCCCACCTCCAGACTACGGCCGACCTCCTGCATTTGCTGGGGTTCTCCATCAACGTGCTGAAGTCTCACCTGATCCCCTATCCGAAGCTCCTCTTCATTGGAGCGGTTCTGGATTCAGCGCAGTGCCGGGTTTATCCTCCCGAGGAGCGTGTCCGGCATCTTCAGGCTATTATTCCCATCTTTCAGCCTTTATCCCGGGTTTCGGTCAACGCTTTTCGTCACGAGTGGAGCTGCGGTCTACTATACGCCTTTCCGCCTATACCACTTCTGCCCAGAGTGCTGGAGAAGATCAAGCACGACCGGGCCCAAGTCATTCTTGTGGCTCCGGACTGGGCTCGAAGAGTATGGTATCCCGAGCTACTCAGCATGGCTATCGATTCCCCGATCCGACTGCCTCTTCGGAGGATCTTTGTCACAGCAACAGGCGACGGTCTTCCACCCGAACCTGTCCAGCCTCCACCTCCTTGCGTGGAGATTGAGCGGCGGCAGTTGACGTCTTTTGACCTGCCTCCCGAAGTTTGTCACGTAATCTTGGCAGCCAGGCATCCCTCCACTAAGACGTCTACGCCTGCTGTTGGAAAAAGTTTGTGGCATGGTGCACAGCAAAGGCTGTGGATCCCCTTTCTGCCCCTCTTTCAGAGGTCCTTCTATTCCTCCTTTCTTTGGCCCAGCAGGGCTCTGCTCTGGGCACTATCAAGGGCTATCTCTCGGCCATTTCAGCCTTTTTCCGGCTTCCAGATCAGCCTTCCCTTTTCAAGTCCCTTGTTGTAAATAGATTCTTAAAAGGCATTACTCATCTTTTCCCTCATGTTCCTTTCATAATGCCTCAGTGGGACTTGAACCTGGTTCTGACATATCTGATGTGTGCTCCCTTTGAGCCACTTCACAACTGTCCTCTTCGTCTTTTCACTTTAAAGACAGCTTTCCTGGTGACCATCACCTCTGCCAGAAGAGTAAGTGAGCTCCAGGCTCTTTCTTCTAAACCTCCTTTTCTCTCTGTCCATCCGGACAAAGTGGTTCTAAGGACTCGTCCATCTTTTCTGCCGAAGGTTGTCACTGCCTTTCACATCGGGCAGACCATCACTTTGCCTACCTTCTTTCCGCCTCCGCATCCCTCGAAAGAGGAAGAGAGGCTCCACCGTCTATACCCAAAGCATGCGCTCTCATTCTATTTAAACCGCACACAACTGTTCTGGGTGGATGACCAGCTCTTTGTTGGCTACGTGGGCGCCAAGAAAGGTCAGGCTGTGCACAAGCGGTCCATCTCTTGGTGGGTCGTTCTGTGCATAAAGGCTTGCTTTTCTTTGGCTAAAAAAGGGCTTCTGGTGGGGCTGCGCGCCCATTCTACCAGGGCGGCGGCAGCCACTACTGCTTTGGGACGGGGTGTTCCCTTGCATAACATCTGTCAGGCAGCTACGTGGGCCTCGCTGCACACGTTTACCAAGCACTACTGCTGGACAGCCAAGTCCGGAGAGACGGCTTCTTTGTCCGTTCTGTTCTCCAGGACTTTCTGGTGTGATCTTGGTTCGCAGACCCACCACCAGGGTTGCTATTGCTGGGGTATCTATTCTAAGGTAAGGAATCTATCACTACGTGTTTCTTTCAGATGCACAAGTTACTTACCTTCGGTAATGATATATCTGTAAGAAACATTAGTAGTGATAGATTCCTTACCGCCCCACCCAACTTCCCTATTTTACGAACTGATTTCTAGGGTTAAGGTCATCCCTTTCAGGGCCCTGGTTTCATGGCACCAGTGGTCAGTTTCTTGCGTGGCTCTGCGTTCCTGGCGCGGAAAGTCGTGTACAGAACTGATGTCAGCGTGCGTGGGCGCGTCTAAATAGCTCCAGGGACGTCATTCCAGCGCTAACGACGCACGCAGAGCCGCACGACGATGCCTACTGACGCGCAGGGGTACTGCTGACAAAAACATTCCGGATCCAGTCTGACGCCTGGGGTAATTGTAAGGTAAGGAATCTATCACTACTATTGTTTCTTACAGATATATCGTTACCGAAGGTAAGAAACTTGTGCTTTGCAAAAATGTATTTGGACCTCATATAGACTGTACGTACACCATATATATACCATGCATTATCAGTGTAGAATGCAAGCAATAATAAAAGCAAAACGTTACATAAACACCGGAAAAGCACTGTTTCTGTTGTTTTTAATGGCGAAAAAATGTGTAACCACTGATAACCACTGTTTTTTTAAGGCACGGAAATCACTTGAAAACACTGAATTACCCCAACAGAATTTACCTAAAATAGAAACTGAAAACAGGAAAGCCTCTTTATATTTCAATTGTTATTCCTGACTTGGGATGAGAATACTGTGCAGGTCAATCTATGGTAATAGTTTCAATCCTCATGAATCCTTAGAGGGTTGATGTGCCTGCACCAGAGCACATATAATGTTGGTTGTTAGATTTGTATTGTAACTACAGTAGCTCAGTTGCTCACTGTTTTTGTTACAGGGATCTTTGATTAACATGTGGGACACAAGTTACAATAATAGTAAAATAGCTCAGTGAGTGATGCACCTACTGCAGACATTTGTGTGTCACAATCAAGGCATAAACTAGAGCCTGCAGGATTTTCATCAGTCTTTTATTCTTCTAAAACTATCAAAATTGGTTTGGTTGAGTAGTTATAAAAACAACCAAGCCCTGAAACAATCAGTTTGACCAACACCAACATAAATGGGTAATATTATTGCAATTACACATATACATGTTTCTCCTCTGCCCCCTCTTTGTCTTCCTTGCCTGCCCTTCCTGTGCTCTTTGTGTGGTTCCCTCTGTCCAGCCTCATCTGTGTAGGGTGTGAATATCTGGTTGGATTGCTTTGTCATCGAGGGCAAGTCTGGGCTGTGTCGTGGGTGGCCCGATTCATTTCCGACATTATCTGGTTAGAGTGAGGTGAGGGTTGGTCCTCCCACCATGTACCATGGATCATATCAGAGCACTTTTCCTGAGTTCTGACTTCTGCACCCCCTTGTACCATCCTTCCTTTAGCCTATACCCAAGAGGCCCTTATCATCAGCCTCCGCTATGGAGACAGTGGTGGTGCTTGTTTTTGACTCAATGTCACCGATGTTCTCAACTCATCTACCCTTCCTTGTAGTCATGTCCTATGAATCTGATGAAACAATGGGCACCCAGGATCATTCTGTGTCACTTCAGTGGTGTTTTCCAGTGGGCAGATGTTTGTGGATACAGTCATGTTTGAGTGACATGCCATATTTGTGTTGGTATGCCTAGAACACATGTATGTGGTGCTAAGATGCTTGCAAACAGCTCTTTGAATAGGAGCCCGCACTGGGCTTGCAACTCCCTGAAAGGGAGGAGGGTAGGACAGCAGTGGAGGTTGTCCGCCTGGGTAGATTGTCATTTTCTGCGGTGTTATCGATTAAAGCTATAACCAGATGGAGCGAGTGGGTTACCATAGCCAGGATCACTGCCTACACCCTTCTCACCTTCTAAGTGGTGGCCATGAATGACTTGAACAATGTAACTTTAGCAGGTTTGGATAGGAAGGTTGTGCCTCTGGTCTGCCTTTGGTGCATGGGTGATGCAGACAGTCCTCAGCTCCATTTTATTTATTTATTTATTTATTTTATGCGTTTTTATATAGTGCAGACTTTACCCGAAGGTGTCAGAGCGCTTCACAATAGGAACAGTAATGATACAGGAGGAGAAAATGACAAGTGAGCATGTTACAAAAGCAAACGTTACATTGAGGCAATAGGGACAATTGTGCATGGATCAAGAGCAAACAGAATACAAGAGGTAGCAAATGATACGTTACAAGAGGAAAAGGTGACATATGTGCATGTTACAAAAGCCTACAAAGTACAAGTAGAGGTATAATACTGCAATAAATGGCAGACACTCAAAACACAAGAACAAATGTTACGTTACATGAGGCAATGTTGGCAATTGTGCATGTATCAAAAACAAACAAAATATAAGAGGTAACAAACGATACGTTACAAGAGGAAAAGTGATGTGTGCATGTTACAAAAGAGTACAAAACACATGTAGAAGTATAATTCTGTAATAAATGGCAGACACTCAAAACATAAGAACACACTGGGAAGGCACTTCTATAGGCATGGAGAACAGAATTTCCTATAACGGCAGGACTTCCTTCAGATAATAGAGAGGGCGTGAATTAAATTTGGAAGTGTCTTTGCAGGAGGAGAACTTTGAGGTCAGTTTTGAAGACCTGGGAAGAGGTGGTGGTCTGGAGCTGAGGCGCAAGTGAGTTCCAGATTCTCACTGCGTTGCCTGAAAAGGATTGGGCCATCGATCTTTCCTTCTTGAAAGTGGGAGGTTCAAGCACAAATTTTCCGCATTACGTGATGGTCTGGAGCCTCCAGAGAGTTTCAGTTTATTCCTCAGGTAGCGAGGAGAGGAGGAGTGCAAGGCTTTGTGGGTGATACAGGCAGTCTTGTAGATAGATCTTGCCTCGATGGGAAGCCAACGGAGGGTGGATAAAATGGGTGTGATGTGGTCGCTTCTTTTGGCCCCATATATGAAACGAGCTGCTGAATTGAGAACAGATTTAAGGGGGGACAGGTGGGATTTGGGGAGGCCAATAAGAAGAGAATTGCAGTAGTCCAGTCTGGAGAGAACCAGTGATTGGACCAGGGTTTTAAGGTCTTGCTCCGGGAAGAAGCGACGTATCCCCCAATGAAGGCACAGTTGGTATCGAGCAGACTTTGCAATGGAATCGATGTGGGAGAGTAGATTGAGTTTTTTGTCGAGTATGACACCAATGGATTTTGCGCTGTCGACAATGATGGGTCCATCAACTGGCTGATGCAATAGTTTAAAGGGGCAGGCTTCAGGAACATTCCAATACTTCCTGGTCAAGAATACCTTTCAGTACAAACGCGTGCAAAGTGCCCTGAATATTTGGTGATCACCTTTGTTTAATGACCGACATGCCACAGAATGTTCACGTAGTACCCGCACTGCAGGCTGGAGCAAGGGCAACTTTGGGCAGTTATAATGTTCTTGTGATGCAAGCCTACCTATGGAGGGGGGTGAATGCACTAACTTTATACGGCACCTCTGGTTCTTTGGAGGTATGCGTATGTGGGAGTAAACAGCAAGCTCGAGACAGCACCTCGTTTGGAGGCACCCCTATCTCCAAGGTCTCCTAGGGAGAAAGCGTCTATGGGCTATTTAGTGAGACAGCTGGACAAAAAGGTCTCAGCACCTGACCATGCACAGAGAAGGATGAGATGTGCGAGTGTTTGGATACATGTCTAGGCTTCTTTCGTTCACCCATGTTGTGAACACTACTGTTGTCTATCGGCCTGGAGCTCAGAAAGGTCTAGAACAAGCAGGGAGGCCTGACATACATGCTATAATTACAACAACAAAAAACATTGCCCCGAGGAGGCAAGTTCCCTAACTGCTGTGGGTGTTTCAGTGCAGCTATGGAGAGGGGCAGTCCTTTGGTTAAAGTGGATGCAACAATGACCATAAGTGTTGCCTTGTGTTCAACGCTGCACTAAAAGGCACTTTCTCTAGGTCCAGCTTGTTGTTGGGAGCACAAGGCAATATCTATGGCAGTGATAGTAAAGGGATGGGAAACGAGGTATAGTAATAGGTGGTGGAGGGGGCGGGAATATAGAATTATAGGTCCCTGAAATGACTGGCGGATCGAGTGACCAATTGGTGTTTTTTTTAGTAGTTGTAGGAGCAACGTGTGACTGGTTGGGGTGGGGAGGGAGACGTGGAGTGAAACAGAGTTTAGGTGTTACTGGGATGACAGATGACTATCTAGAATGACTGATCGGGTAACAAGTGAGCGGCTGAAGGGGCTAATTGGTTTAGGAGACCAATAGAAATGATGTCTTGAGGGGTAAATTTGGCCTTCCCCCTTCACCTCTGAACATCATCCTCTCTCCCAGAATTGAGGAAGGGACTCAAGACCTGGCTTTTTGGTTGACCCCAGCAAGAACCTTCCGCCTGGATACCCTCACGGGTGATTAGCTGTGCTCTACAAATCCGAGTTAATTGATTGAAATCACGTGACTTGCTGATGAGGGCTAATGGAGTGATTGGTTACGTGGATTACGAGCCAAGCGTGGTACTGGTGTGTCATGGCTGGGAGAGCAGATTAAGTTTGTAATTGTGAGGTAACAAGAGGTTCAGGGTGACCCCGGTTGATTGAGACAGGATATGGAATGGCTTGTTGGAGAACTTGACGTGACAGGTCAAAAGAGGTTCATGGATGGACTGCGCTAGTAGCCGGGTCACGTCTCACCTTGTTGGGGCTCCTTTAGAGATACTTCTCAGTTCCTCTTCCCCCCAGGTCAGCTGAGGCTGGACTATGCCACTGAGGTGCGTTTCTATGGGTACCCTTTAGCGATGTATTCATTAACCTGCAGCCACCACCCCCAGTCACAACACTGTCTGGGCTGAGGAGGCAGGAGTCACTCCCAATCAGATGGCAGAGTACACAATGGGAGACCCTGGTCACCCCAGCATCACTTGACGATGAACAGCAAAGAGCAAGATGGAGGACAACCAGTGGATGTTCATGATAGCTTAGTTCACTGGAGGAAAGCACAGGGCTAGCAAGACGCAGCAGGAACGCGCAGCACCAGCAGGCCATGCAGCAGAATTCCATCCCTACATCTCTGCTTTGAAAATGAACCCAGGCCGCTGGGAGGGAGGGAAGGAGAGAAGAAGAAAAGGCAGGATGCCAGGGACATAGGCGTTTGGGTCCTCGACAGGAGGCAACTGCAGCTTGGGACAGCCATTGCCCTTGCCAGCGCTGTCAAATGTCATGCCAGCCTGCTAACCATCACACTGCTACAAGTGAGACAATTCGGACTCTGCCATGCCCCCAATGCTAGTAGGATGGTGTGGGTGGCAGGTATTAGTAATTTTTACCTTATATTGAACGAATAAAGAACTGTTCTTGCCCTGATCTCTAAATGAGATATACAGCGCCGCAATGTGGTAGTCTGTCAAAAGTACCGGTGCTGACAATCAAGTACTGGTGCCGAGCACCGGAAACCACAGGCTCAAATTAAGCACTGAAACAGGCCAGAAATGCCGAAGGCATACCATTGCCATTATGCGCCTCAAAGGCCCCTTCATAATGGACCACAGAGCTTTCAGGTTTTCCAGGCCCATTCGTGAATGGCTCATTCAGTCCAGAAGTGGTCTTTGCATTCTGGGACTTGTAGTACTGTTCACCCCGTTTTAAAAACAGGGCTGGTTGAGTTATGAATGTCTGGATCCGGGAATATTGGTCGCATTACACTAAGAAAATTGAAAATCCATTAAGTGGGGAGGGATGTGGTCCGTCGGCCAGACTGCCGACTTTGGTGCTGCAAACCAGGGTTCGAGCCTCGGGGTCGCGTCCACATCCTGTGATTCTGGGCAAATCACTTAATCTCCCTGTATCTGAATGTGTAATGTAAATACGGTGCTCGTGTAAAGAGCTCCAATACCTTCGGGTCGAGTTCGCGCTACATAAATATGCAACAAAAAAATAAACATGATGGTGTTAAGCTTTTCAATTGTGTGGTGCAATAATCATATTACGCGCTGATTTACAACGTGCTGCACTGACCTTTAAACTTTCACGGACGCTTTCCCGCCCAGAGTCTCGCTCTACACTTTCATGCCTACTTCTGCATTTTTTTTTAATGAAATTATTTTGCTTTGCGTTCATAAAGGGTGTGGACAACTTGTTATAAAACATAAGAATGAAGGCCTGCAGTTCCCGGCAGAGGGTTCGATGGGTACAATATGGTTACTTTCTTACTGCGTCACCGTCAGCGCTCAGACTGCTTTCAGTGCGGAAACAACACCGCGCGCCCTCACATGAACCCCCTCAGCTCGAGGCGGCCTTGAAGACACTCGGCTGTCTCGGTGCAGAATCCCAAGAAAGCAATCCTTTTTTGGATGCCACAAAGAGTAGCCCGCCCATTTTGGCTTGCCACATTCATTCCCCCCTCGCCTGTCTCTTATCCTCTGATGAAACTCAGCCGCCCCCCTGCACATTTAATATGTGCGGCACGTGAAGTGGAAACCCACTCCAGCCGCGCGGGGCAGGACGCCGGAGCATCCGTTCTCACTTCTCCTCCCAGGGCCTACTGCCCCGGCATGAATATTAAGGCCGTGCTCGTGCTGCTCGCCCTGGCACTGGCCACCATTTTAGCCCTGGTCTGCGTGCTCTTGTCTGGTGGAGGGGCCAAGGCGCAAGAGTGCGGGGGCCAAAAACACAGTGGCCAGCAGGAAAGGCAGACTGGCCAACAGGAAATGCAGGATGGCCAGGGTGTGATCTTTTCTGACCTCACCCCTACAGAGTTATCGCAGGTGGTGCGTTACCTTCAGCAGAACCTTGGCGATGACTTTGTAGACGCCGCGGAAGCGAACCCCTCCGACAACTGCATTTACTACGTCGATGTCGTGCTCCCCAAAAAGCAAGATGCCCTGAATTTCTTAGACAACAGAGGACCACAGCCCAAAAGAGAGGCGCTGGCGGTGGTCTTCTTCGGCAAACAGCAAGTACCTAATATCACGGAGTACGTGGTAGGCCCTCTGCCTCGCCCAACTTACCACTCAGACATCACTCTGCAGAAGTACAAAGACCAGCTCCCCTACTACCGCAGACCTGTGATTGGGAAAGAGTACATGGAAATGTACTCTTTGATCTACCAGAAAGAGTTTGCCAAGGCGCCTACCTTCCTGAAAGATGCGTATGACTATGATGGGACAAACTTTGCTGCTCTCACCACGGTCCCCCGTGGGTTCCGATCTGGGGACCGCAAAACGTGGTTTGTCCTCTTCCATAACGTTAGTGGTAGTGGCTTCTTCCTGCACCCGGTGGGCTTGGAAATCCTGGTTGATCATCAAAGTCTAGATGTCTCCCAGTGGAGAGTGGTCAAAGTGTTTTACAAGGGCAAGTATTTCAACGATATGGTTCACCTGGAGGAGGAGTATAAAACAGGCAAAGTGATGGTTGAAAAAATGGGTAAAGTGCCACCTGAAATGGACATTGCTTCCATGAATCCTTTAGGGGGCACCGCCGCAAATACTCCTTTCCAATATGAGCCCACCGGCCCACGTTACAGTGTCAAAGACAACCAAGTCTTCTTTCAGTCCTGGAGCTTCGCCTTTGGAAAGCACGTCAACTCTGGGTTGCGACTCTTTGATGTAAGATTTCAGGGGGAGAGGGTTGTCTACGAGCTGAGTGTGCAGGAGGCCATTGCAATCTATGGTTCGAATGCTCCAGGTTTACTCGTAACCAGGTACATAGACAGCAGTTTTGGCATCGGAAGATTTGCGCATGAGCTGGTCAGGGGAGTGGACTGCCCTTATCTAGCTACCTACGTGGATACCCAGCATATGATTGAATCCCAGACTCCAGAAACTGTCAAAAACTCAATATGCATTTTTGAGCAGAATGCAGGTATACCTCTGAGGCGGCACTATTCCAACTTGCATTCTATGTATTACGGTGGTCTACCTAGTACCGTCCTGGTAATCAGGGCCGTTTCCACACTCATCAACTATGACTATGTGTGGGACTTTATGTTCTACCAGAATGGAGTGATTGAAGCCAAAGTGTCTGCCACGGGCTACATAAGTTCTTCATACCTCTATGCCGACGGTCTCGATTTCGGGTCTAGAGTTGGCGAACACACCTTGGGAACGCTCCATACCCACTTCATGAATTATAAAGTTGACCTAGACATTGGAGGTAAGTTAATCCCCTTTACTCAATTTTACCATACTTTAGGCATAGCAAAACTCTGCCTGGCCACTAAAGGCATAAGGCTTCTGTTTTGCTTTTGAGGTTGGTTCTAGTCAATCAAAAGAAGGGGTCAAGGATGTTTTTTCCAATACTAGGCTCATTGTGAGTGCTATTACTGCTCTTCGGAATTTATACTCAATTAATTTCCCAGCTATTTTTTACTAAGATCAAATGTAGATTTTTGATTCCATTTGTATTTTTCATTTCTTTTGTCAACAACATGTCCTCTTTATGTAAATGCAGACATGTGGACTGAAAAGGTGTTTTGCATATGTTGAGTGTGTCCCTGTGTTTATTCACACATACCTCTGCTGGCCTTGCGTGGGATGCAAATTTACTAGTATGGGCAATGTTACATGGAGTTATCATTATCAAAGGAATGTTTTCCCAGCTTTCTTCTCACAGCTGATTCCAGTGCTAGCTTTATTAAAAGGCTAGTGATCGCCAGCCACCCTTTTAGGTTTTGTTCTTTTAAATGTGCCTCCCCATGCCATAAAGTTTTAAAGGTTTCTCATAGTAAGTTAGACAGTGAACAGTGGCTGTGAGGCAAGTTATATTGTTGCTGAAATGGACAGAGGGAAGACCAGGTGAGTGTTTTGCTCCCATCACTGACTCACTGAGAGCCTGAGAAATTTACTGGTTGAAAAGATATAAAGGCTAAAGTTAAAAAATATGAAAGAAGGGCAGCCTTCTGCGCGACTTATAAAAAAAGCATTTGCAATGCATTAGGTCTCGCATTTATGCGAGTTTGAGCTATTGACATTGCAAATAACAATGCCTATTGGCATTGTCATTTACAATGCCAATAGCTTTAACTCGTGTAACTGCGAGACCTATTGCATTGCAAATGCTTGTTTTGCTCACCATGCCGTTCCAGCTTGAACCTAGCCATATGCAAATCGGTCTTGACCCTGTGCCTCATGGGAACAGTCCAGCCCGCACTGCCAAGCCAGGTCTCGGGGTTTCACCCCTCTTCAGTCAGGATAGCTTGATTCCAGTGGCATGGAGAGCACGGGACCCACGTCTGGGCATACCCGTCCCACTCGGGGTGACAAATGCAAAAACAACAATTGATGGACAGAATGCAGAACAATGTCATACATTCACCCGAGTAGAGAGATCTGGGCCTAAATCCATTGTTTTTTTGCTCACAATGCCATTACAGTTTGGCCCCAACCATATGCAAATCAGTCTTGACCCTGCGCCCAATGGGAACAGTCCAACCCGAACTGCCAGGCCAGGTCCTCCCTGGACTGGTAAACAAGCATCCTTGGACCGGTTTTGGGCTTTCAGCTCTCATCAGCCAAGATAGCTTGACTTCAGTGGCATGGAGAGCACGGGACCCACGTCTGGGCTTACCCGTCCCACTCGGGGTGACAAATGTAAAAAGAACAATTGATGAACAGAATGCAGAACAATGTCATACATTCACCCCAGTACAGAGATCTGGGCCTAAATCCATCGTTTTTTTTGCTCACCATGCGGTTCCAGTTTGAATCTAGCCATCAATTGTGTGTCTTTTGCTTAATATACATCCAAGGCAGCACAAATATATGTTGATTGTCTACTATGGCAAAAAATGGCACTCGTTACTATGAACAGTCTTACACCCATGTACTTCTGACGGGCCATAAACATGCAAACAAGCCTAGAAGGCAAGTAGGCTCTGTATGGCCCTCTTGTCTCACCCATCACACACCAAGAACCGTCCCCCTTAACTCACTGATGTAAACAGATCCACCCAACACAGAAACATAACGAGTCACGCTGGTGGTAGCACATTTTCACAAAATGAACAACAAAATCTCGGACACATTTGGAAAATCATTCGTGGATTACAATGCTTACAACAAGAACAGAGAAGGGTCTGTTAACAGTATCATTAGCATAGCAGTTATAGCACGTGCAATTCAACTGTGTGCAGGGGTGTGATGGGCCCACTGCACACCAATTCTGGCTGTCTTACACTGCCCAACTAATATCAGAGACATTTCTCTTGCATTAGGGCTCATGGCAGCCTTGAAACTGCACCCCAATTCATCAAACACGTTTAGCTCGAAAAGGCAATTCTGCAAGCCCAGTCATTAAGCAAAACCTCAGTATAGCCAGAGCACTCGTAGATACTAACCAAACGGTGTAGCTCCAGTTTAAAGAGTAATCAATATTGACACTGAAGAAGCCTCGATAGAGGCAAACCTATAACATTATGATCCATTCCCCACTCGGAGGGTTTCAACCCTGCCTCAGTATGCTTCAATTTCAATTTACCAGGAACTTGGCACAGGTGTGTGTGCTCGGCCCCACGTAGTCCGAGGTATACATAATATTTTAATCTCATTATATAAGGTTGAGGTCATCAAACACATTCATCACCTATAAGGTGTTATTAGAAGATGCCATCAGCTGATTGCTACAGTGAATTACTTATACGTACCCACCCAAAACATTCCACTCCTTTCACGCGTGCGTCGCTTTCCGCAATTACAGTTCTGCGAAGGAGGCAACTTTACTTATGACACACGCACGCTTCCGTCTGATGTTGCCAATGACGTAAGTACGTAGAAAAAAAAACACCAAGACGCTACTTCAGCCTGCTCTATTTACAGCAGCTGCTACCATCGAATGCTGGGTGACGAAACACAACTAAATACAGGGACGTGGAAGAAGCAAACGTGACAACTGCAGCATCATGTGAGAAGCTGACCTGAAAATAATTATAGAGAAGAATGAAAACAACATTTTCGCACGTGTAGCAGGAAGTGTTCATCTTTGCTGGGCGTGTGAGATGCTTAAGAAAGCCTATGCTTTGACAGCACTGAGAAGAGGAATGTATTCTGAGAATAGCAGGTGCCGAATGATTTCTAGCTTCCCGGCTGTCAGCCTGACCCTGTTCTTCTCGCGGTAGGCTTGACTTCAAGTCACTTCTAATTACTGGACCCGCTTGAAAGACTTCAACACAGGCCTGTGACGTCATGCATGAAAATCACTCAAGTGCTACAGGGATTCACACAAGAAGCAGGTAATGACTGCCCATTGTACAGGGGGAGCGGCGGCGGTGGCGAGGTGTGTGCGCGCGCGTTAGGCAGCCACGGATGCGGTGAGGGGGGTCGGCAGCGGCGAGGAGTGTGTGCGCGCATGTCTGTGTGTGTGCGTGTGCGTCTGCGCAAGTGCGTCTCAGAAGCGCGTCCACAGACCCCGATCGCTGCGTGTGCCCCGGTCTGTCTCCCTTGAGAGGCATCACGGCAACAATAGTTCTCGTTGGCGGCAGCGCTTCGCGCTGCAACGCCAGCGAGACCTAAAAATCCTGTAGCTCACTACGGTGATTCATGGCGGCTAAGCACAGTGTTTGACCCATCTTTCTGCTGGGATCTGTTTTTTTGGGGGGGATATGGAATCTTGTATGGGCATTTCTTAGACATAACATATTGTGGAATACTGTATGCATTATCTGACATTCAATGACAAGAGTAAACCCATCTGGGGAAATTGTCTGCTGAGATCTTAATCTGACTCACCTGATAATGTAATAAATAATACCATGCATGGGTAAAGCCAATAGGTCTGGTGGTGCAACAGTTATTATTTTTTGTTTCTAACATATGCAACAAAAATAAAAATAAATGCTAAAAAGGAAAACATGCCACCTACCTGTGGCGATCATGTGCTTCCAAAAACAATGAAATAAAAAAATATATATAACCATCACAGATAATTTTAAAGAAGACTACGGGGGCCTGGTACCAAGCAAGCGTATGTGAAATGGGTATTGAAACCCTTTTCAGTTCTAATGACGAACACAGGAAAAAAGTCTTCTTGGCTCACGGAAATTGCACTATTGGCTTTGCTTAAAAAACATGAAAAAAGGCTAAAGAATGAAAATAAATATTGGCAAAGGAAATTATTGTCCCTCCAGCCCTAGCACTGAAGTATACTTCTCATTAGGAGGATGCACGCATGTGATTGGGTTAAATGCTGTCACTCACAATGCAAGAGAGCCAATGGCTGGAGTGGGCTGATCAATTGCCATGCTGTATGCTTTGGTAGAAGGACGCAAAATGTGAATGACAGTTAAATAGAGTAACCCAGAACTCCTTTTTGTAAATATAAGTGTATTTTTTATTTAGTATTTGTTTTTGTTTATATGAGGCTGGCGACACAGCTGTAGCTTTCTCTAAGACATCTAAAAATATTGGTAAGAGCTGGAGAGGCCTAAGTAAATGTGAAGAATAAGAAGGACAGTGGGAAGGGATTGAATTAGGGATAAGAGATAGTAAGGCACAATAGTTAAGGGGGTAACAGCAGGGTTAACTAGCAGGTGTGAGCAAAATAGGAAGATGATGGAATGAGCCAAGAGCAAAGAAAGATTGGCAAAAGAATAAAAAACAGGAGAATCAGAGTGAACAAACATTTACAAATGAAATAAGTTTCACCTTATCTAGAAAGTCCCATTTTTGGGCATAGTTATGCACCACCACAGGTACTGTAAGTACTTTACTACGTCATACCTTCCTATGTCTGGATTCTCAGCCTGCTTCCCTCTTGCCTCTCCCCCCCATGTTCCACTGTTGTGTTGTCATGTCACATACCCATCAATCACACCTCATTGGGTACAAGACTGGTCCACCCCTCTTTGGTATCCTGGCGTTGGCAACCTCCTCTCGAACTCGCCCTTCCTCTCTCCTGTTGTGACTGCAGTGTCACCCCATTTTCCCTGCCAACAACCTGCATCAATTGTTCTTCTTGACAGGAGTCGTTTTGGGAACACCGAACACTTACAACGTTTTGCCAATAGGCCAGACCTAAAAAGCAGGGCAGGGAAAAGGTCCGGGTGAAAGGGCTAGGGAGAAAAGTCATGGAGAATATAACATATAAATAGGCTGACCGGTGTTAGGCCTAAACCTATAATAACTGATAAAACCCCCCCTGATAGAAAAATAGCCTTCACCAGTGAAAACATATAAACACTGAAAAAACACCCGTACAACCACACACTAAATGCCATTCAAAGAAAGGAAAAAGAGAGTGAAAGAATCGTTTTTTTCTTCCTGAAGGGGCCAATACAATGTAACTCTGTTATACAAGCTAGCAGTAAGAAAGTCTGGGCTAACCTTAATCTGCTTGAGTTTTGTTGTTTAGGGGTGCCACTAAAATATTGTTTCTGCTTCCTTTTGTTTTTTTTCAGTTTTGTGGTCTCAGGTCTGAAGATGCAGGGTTTAGAAGCATGTTTTAGGTCTTGTTTAATTGTTTTATGAACTGTCGAGAATCAGGAATAATCAAAATCATATCTGATATTTTGGGTGCGTTTGATTCTTTAACTGATAGATAAAATGGCTGGTTTTATAATAATCTTTTCTAATATGTGGCATCACATTTACCCACAGAGAATGGGTAAAAACCCTTAATGCATCAGACCCCAGTTTCTAGTGAGTCAATATGGATAATAGGTGAATTGCCAACACCTCAGGCTTTAAACATTCAATGCAAGGTATAGTGACAAGTATATGTGAAAAGAGCGCTGTCACCAAGCATCTGGGATAGTGGTTAAAACATGACACGAGACTTTTGGAAAACACGGAATGCAGTGTCACTTGGAATGCTCTGCAAAAAAGGTTCCTTCCAAGTTCAACAAAGATTGGAGTTATATTGTTTGTATTTGCAGTGATTCAGCTTTGTATATGAAAAAGCTGCGTGATGACCTGTCAAAATTGAAACCTGAGCTGAAGTGCTTCCCTGTAAGAGATCCTTGCCACTTGTTAGATGGCATGCTGAAAGCATCTTTACAATCTTCAGAGTTAATGAGGAATGCTATTGACATTTTAGTCCATTCTGGTTCACTGTTTTCTTATGCACAGGAACTAAAACCCAAATATTTATCATTTGGTGCTTTATGCGGCATCAAAGAAAGAGTCATCCCAACTGTGTCCCTTAGCTGATGGTTCTCATTCCAAGGGGCTGTGGATGCCATATTATCCATGCGGCAACCGTTTACAGAATGTTTGCTGAGTGATGATGCCAGTGGCAAGAAATGTGAGGATCTTTGGTCGCATATTGATAGTGGTGTGAAACAAAGTACACTCTACTGCATCTTAGATTTTTAGATTTTTACAGGAAAACATAACTGCTGTAGTGGACATAATAAAAACTAGAGTCTGAAAACACCCTTGTCTGCCAAGTGTTCAGCATAATTGGTGTAGATGTGAAACATCTCCTTGAGAGTAGGCTGGGTGACACCTTTAGTGACTTTGGCACTGTAACATGTTCCAAAGCAATGGTGAAGAGCAATTCAGGAACTTTTATTTTACAATGTATGAAAAATGGCTTGCAATGATGCATAGAAATGTCCCTTCACCACCAATGACATTTGAAGTCAATGACACCTCACTGTGGTACTCTGTTCTAGATCCCTTCTGTAAAGGGGAATTTCCTACATAGTTCAAAAGTGCTGCCTCATTTTTGACCCCTTCAATAACTCTGAGGGTATAAGCGTCCAGATCAGTGCAAATACTGAAGACCCTGCCCTGAGTATCGCAATCTTCAAGTGTACCAGTATTGGCATGGAAAGCTATACCAGTGGCCAGATTTAACAAATTGCGTACTGGCTATTTTGGCTCTGCCCATCTCAAGTGTCAATGTTGAGAGGGCCTTTTCACAGAAGTTTACATGAGAAGGAAAGAGCGAGTGCACATAACCAAAGACTCACTGAAGAAGTATTGTATGGTGTACTACAATAAGTTTAATTTGCAAAAATCTATTTGGACCACATACACAATATACTTACACTATCTATATACCATGCGCTATCTGTGCAGAAAGCAAGCAATAATAAAAGCAAAACGTTCCATAAACACGGGAAACACACTGTTTCTATAGTTTTTAATGGCGCGAAAATGTGTAACCACTGATAACCACTGTTTTTTAAGGTATAGAAATCACTTGAAAACACTGAAAAAACCCCACTGGAATTTACCAAAAATAGAAACTGGAAACAGGAAAGCCTACATATAAACAATGATCACGCTGCACAGCTCTGTGCAAACAGTTGGACAGATACTGTATTATTGGGGAGAGAAAACAAATTCAGCCATGTGTCAAGTACACCGTGTTGGAACCACCAAGATTTGTGTCATTACTTAACTGAAGAATACCTTTGTCAGGTACAAATAAACAAACCACTGTGATTTGGAAGCAGTTCCGGATTACCAAATAGGCGAAGTAGGCACCAGCCTATGGGCCCCACTCCTTTTAGATGCCCCGCGACAATGGATCAAAATACAACTTTAAGTTAATAAACCAGACATCAGATTCACATAACAGTTTGACTCTTAAAAAGCACATCTTCTGTCAGCTGTCAGTTTGCACACAAATCTGGTGCATTTGGGTATTAGGAGATCATTTACGAGGGGGGCCATGAAATTTCGACTGCCTAGGGGTCTCAATAGGGTTTAATCTGTCCCTGCATGGAAGTTGCATATATAGGTGGCAGCTATACCCAGCTCTGATAGGGCTGGTAGTTATACAAATGCACAGGTGGTCATGGATGCCACATCACACAAAATTATATCCCTTCAGCCCTGCAGTAGCGCACAGGGGAAACCATTATGGCAACCAGTAAGTAAAGTAACATGAAAATAACATGGGTGTGTGAAATGGTTTTAATAATTTGTAGGTAGGATGGCTTCCAGTAGAGGCACGGGGGATAGCTGTGTGGAAGGAATTTTTATTTGCTTTAGCAACGGAGAAGTGACCTGGACGAGGGTTTTCTGGAAGTTGCTTTGGATGGGTTGATAGGTGAAAAGGAATTTTTACTAGCAAAGATCATTTATAGTTGGATGGAAGGTAGAGTTACTGACAATACAGTAGTGTGGGGAGATGGGTGGAATGAAGTATTACTGGCCCAAGGTATGGTGGTGGCTGGTTAGGAGGGTATGTTGTTTTGTGAGTATATATAGGGCACATATTCTTCCATTGGTGTGTACTTTACCGTGCCAATCAGGTTCGGTACCTACTTTCCCAAGTATTGAGAGTTCCAGCTCAGACAGCATTCTGGTGGTAAATTTGAGGCAGTTTGAGGATATCTGATATTCTGCTGTTGATAATTGTGTATATTATAAGTTTGGGGAGGTGTAACCAACATACTTACATGATAACTGAGTTACTTGCCTGCCATAGTACCCGGTTAATTTACATGTGAATGAACTAACTGAAAGCATCTGGTAAGTCCTGATATCCATCTGCTGACTATCTTGACTGAGTTGGGTTGTTGTTACAAGTCGTTTTTAGCTGTGTACTATTGCCTGGTCGTAAGCATTGATGGCATGATTGACTGCTGTTTTCAGCCTAGTGGTTCGATTAAATGTCCAGTATGAAGCGTGGATGCAAACTGTGCACCCATTAAATACCGCAATTGTAGCGGGCTACATTTACTGGGTTTAAAATTTGCACCTGATTTCGCTCTGCAGCTTTTTGATTGGGGAATTATGCACAGTTGCAAATAGTCTGGCCATGCATTCAACCAACTGCGTGCAGTTAGCCTGCCAGGAAGTAAGGAAAACCCTGGGTGAGGCACATTTTGTATTTTCGCTGCAAAGGGGACTTTGCTCCCTAAACGAATTTCCAGGGCCAACCGCAGTCGGGGTCTAAGTGGTAAATATGTGTGATGTTGGATGTGTGTGAGATGTTCTGTCTCATATATTGTTTGGAAGGTGATATATATAAAGCGCTGTTGGAAGCAGGTTGTTGCCCAATATGGCACGTGTGCACTGTGCTCTTTGTTTGTACAGAGGGTGTATAATGTGTTCTGCAGGAAGTTGTGCTAGTGTTAAATGATGCTGGGTCTTCATGTTGTGTTGTGCTCTAAGTATACTGTTTGACAAACCTTCACCATACTGATACAAAGAATCCACGGCCCAGCCAGCCTGGCACTCCCAGGAGTGGGTTCATACTGTGTGGTATATCACACCGCACAGACACAGCCTGTTCTCAGTGTTAGAGCGTGGCACTCCCCGGAGTGGGTTCATACTGTGTGGTATATCACACCACACAGACACAGCCTGTTCTCGGTGTTAGAGCCTGGCAATCCCAGGAGTGGGTTCATACTGTGTGGTATATCACACCACTCAGACACAGCCTTTTCTCGGTGTTAGAGCCTGGCAATCCCAGGAGTGGGTTCATCCTGTGTGGTATATCACACCACTCAGACACAGCCTGTTCTCAGTGTTAGAGCCTGGCACTCCCAGGAGTGGGTTCATACTGTGTGGTATATCACACCACTCAGACACAGCCTGTTCTCAGTGTTAGAGCCTGGCAATCCCAGGAGTGGGTTCATACTGTGTGGTATATCACACCACTCAGACACAGCCTTTTCTCGGTGTTAGAGCCTGGCAATCCCAGGAGTGGGTTCATCCTGTGTGGTATATCACACCGCACAGACACAGCCTGTTCTCAGTGTTAGAGCCTGGCACTCCCAGGAGTGGGTTCATACTGTGTGGTATATCACACCGCACAGACACAGCCTGTTCTCAGTGTTAGAGCCTGGCAATCCCAGGTGTGGGTTCATACTGTGTGGTATATCACACCACACAGACACAGCCTGTTCTCAGTGCTAGAGCCTGTCACTCCCAGGAGTGGGTTCATACTGTGTGGTATATCACACCGCACAGACACAGCCTGTTCTCAGTGTTACAGCCTGGCACTCCCAGGAGTGGGTTCATACTGTGTGGTATATCACACCGCACAGACACAGCCTGTTCTCAGTGTTAGAGCGTGGCACTCCCCGGAGTGGGTTCATACTGTGTGGTATATCACACCACACAGACACAGCCTGTTCTCGGTGTTAGAGCCTGGCAATCCCAGGAGTGGGTTCATACTGTGTGGTATATCACACCACTCAGACACAGCCTTTTCTCGGTGTTAGAGCCTGGCAATCCCAGGAGTGGGTTCATCCTGTGTGGTATATCACACCACTCAGACACAGCCTGTTCTCAGTGTTAGAGCCTGGCACTCCCAGGAGTGGGTTCATACTGTGTGGTATATCACACCACACAGACACAGCCTGTTCTCAGTGTTAGAGCCTGGCACTCCCAGCAGTGGGTTCATACTGTGTGGTATATCACACCGCACAGACACAGCCTGTTCTCGGTGTTAGAGCCTGGCAATCCCAGGAGTGGGTTCATACTGTGTGGTATATCACACCGCACAGACACAGCCTGTTCTCGGTGTTAGAGCCTGGCAATCCCAGGAGTGGGTTCATACTGTGTGGTATATCACACCGCACAGACACAGCCTGTTCTCAGTGTTAGAGCCTGGCACTCCCAGGAGTGGGTTCATACTGTGTGGTATTTCACACCGCACATACACAGCCTGTTCTCAGTGCTAGAGCCTGTCACTCCCAGGAATGGGTTCATACTGTGTGGTATATCACACCGCACAGACACAGCCTGTTCTCAGTCTTAGAGCCTGGCACTCCCAGGAGTGGGTTCATACTGTGTGGTATATCATACCACACAGACACAGCCTGTTCTCAGTGTTAGAGCCTGGCACTCCCAGGAGTGGGTTCATACTGTGTGGTATATCACACCGCACAGACACAGCCTGTTCTCAGTGCTAGAGCCTGTCACTCCCAGGAGTGGGTTCATACTGTGTGGTATATCACACCGCACAGACACAGCCTGTTCTCAGTGTTAGAGCCTGGCAATCCCAGGAGTGGGTTCATACTGTGTGGTATATCACACCGCACAGACACAGCCTGTTCTCAGTGTTAGAGCCTGGCACTCCCAGGAGTGGCTTCATACTGTGTGGTATATCACACCGCACAGACACAGCCTGTTCTCAGTGTTAGAGCCTGGCAATCCCAGGTGTGGGTTCATACTGTGTGGTATATCACACCACACAGACACAGCCTGTTCTCAGTGTTAGAGCCTGGCACTCCCAGGAGTGGGTTCATACTGTGTGGTATATCACACCGCACAGACACAGCCTGTTCTCAGTGTTAGAGCCTGGCACTCCCAGGAGTGGGTTCATACTGTGTGGTATATCACACCGCACAGACACAGCCTGTTCTCAGTGTTAGAGCCTGGCACTCCCAGGAGTGGGATCATACTGTTTGGTATATCACACCGCACAGACACAGCCTGTTCTCAGTGTTAGGGGTAAACGTCGGTGGCCCATCCTACTTTTAACACAAGACATGCATTCCCACCAGAAAACTGAACCGTAACTAAACCCTCCTCCCCTCCTTCTCCTTCACTTGGGTCAACTCTCACTATGCAGTTTGCTATGAAGAGTCACACAGGGCCATCCAAAAAATACAGTTCTAATCAGAGTCACAAAGATGCCTGCCCGGGTCCAGGGGCCCCAGGGACCGTCATCTTATCAGTCTTTATTCAAATACCTCGGGACTGAGTTCCTGTGTTTCACAAATTTATTCTATTCGTCCTTCAATTCATATGCAATTTTCTCAATGACTATCAGTTGTCATATCTTCTGTACCCAGTGTTACCTTGTGGGAAAACAGCCCTGCCCCATAGCCCCACGATTGTTTCTTTGGTTGCTAATATGTTATATTATGTTATGTCTATTTGTAAAGTGCACCAATCACCCATGGGAAATTCTCTTTTTGTGGCTTCTAGTAAAACACAGGCTGCACTATCCATCAGGTCCATATCCTCAATTTCCCTTCTGGCAGAGGTCGGTGACCAAAAACTTGCGATCTTGGGGCATAACCATGGGATGTGTAGAATCCTGTCTGCGCCTCCACATTATCTCCAGCATAGCCCAGAGTGTGTTGTTCATAACATGCAGTCTGGCGGGAGTGCAGTGCCATCTGTACACTATTTTATACAGTGTTTCTTAATCAATGTTTCCCAATCAATCAATCAATCAATCAGGGTTGATAAAGTGCAACTAGTCACCCGCGAGGGTCTCAAGGCGCTGGGGTCATCCGAAGAGCCAGGTCTTGAAGTTCTTCCTGAACTGCTGCAGTGTGGGGGCTTGCCGGAGGTCGAGAGGGTGGTCGTTCCAGGCCTTGGCAGCAAAGTAGGACAAGGATTTTCCTCCTGTTCTGGCTTTGTAGATGCACAGGACAGTGGTCGGATGATCGGAGGTGTCGTTTGGGTGCGTGGAAGGAAAAGCAGTTGTTCAGGTATGTTGGTCTGGTGTTGTGAAGGACCTTGTATGCGTAGGTGAGGAGTTTGAAGGTTATTCTTCTTTCAACTGGGAGCCAGTGGAGATCGCTGAGGTGTTGGGTGATGTGGCTGTGGCGGGTGATGCTGAGGATCAGTCTGGCTGGGGCGTTCTGGACGGTCTGTAGTCTGCGTAGGAGTTTCTTGTTGATTCCGGCATAGAGAGCGTTGCTGTAGTCCAGTCTGCTACTGATGACAGAGTCTGGGACAGTTTTTCTGGATTCGGATGGGATCCATCTGAACATCTTTCAAAGCATGCGGAGGGTGTTGAAGCAGGTCAATGATACGGTGTTGATGTAGCGGTTCACTGTGAGCAGAGTCTAGTTTGATTCCGAGGTTCTGTTTGTGGTCTGTCAGCGTGGGTGGATTTCTGAGGGCGGGGGGCCACCAGGAGTCGTCCCAACTGGAAGGGGTGAAGTCCCAGGATGAGAAACTCTGTTTTCTCTGAGTTGACTTTCAGGCAGCTGTTCTTCATCCAGGTGGTGTCAACTTTCATCCCTTCTTGGAAGTTGTGTTTGGTGACGTTGGGTTTATTGGTGAGGGAAAGGATAAGCTGGGTGTCATGTGCGTATGAGACAATGTTGAGCCCATGGTGCCTGACGATGGTTGCGAAGGGGGCCATGTAGTTGTTGAAGAGGGTGGGGCTGAGGGAGGAGCCCTGGGGCACTCCACAATTGGTCTCTGTCTGTTCCGAGATGTAGGGCGGCAGTCTGACTCGCTGACTTCTGCAGGTGAGGAAAGAGCATATCCAGTTGAGGGCCTTGTCGCGGATGCTGGCGTCGTGGAGTCTCAATCAATCAATCAATCAATCAATCAATCAATCAACAGATTTGTAAAGTGCACTACTCACCCGCAAGGGTCTCAAGGCGCTGGGAGGAAGGGGGAGATGCTATTGCTCGAACAGCCAGGTCGTGAGCTGTTTCCTGAAGGAGAGGTGGTCCTGGGTCAGCCGTAGGTGGGTGGGGAGGGAGTTCCATGTCTTGGCCGCCAGGTAGGAGAAGGATCTTCCTCCGGCGGTGGCTCTGCGGATGCGTGGGACGGTGGCGAGGGCGAGGCTGGCGGAACGGAGCTGGCGAGTGGGGGTGTAGAATGTGAGGCGGCTGTTGAGGTATTTGGGGCCCATGTCGTGGAGAGCTTTGTGAGCGTGGGTGAGGAGTCTGAACGTGATCCTCTTGCTGACTGGGAGCCAGTGCAGGTCTTTCAGATGGGCGGAGATGTGGCTGTGGCGGGGGATGTCTAGGATGAGTCGTGCAGAGGCGTTCTGTATGCGCTGGAGTCTTTTCTGGAGTTTGGCTGTGGTTCCCGCATAGAGGGTGTTCCCGTAGTCCAGTCAGCTGGTGACGAGGGCCTGGCTGAACGTCTTCCTGGTTTCGATGGGGATCCACCGGAAGATCTTTCGGAGCATGCGCAGAGTGTTGAAGCAGGATGACGAGACGGCGTTGGCTTGCTTGGTCATCGTCAGGGAGGAGTCCAGGATGAAGCCCAGGTTGCGTGCATGATCCGTTGGCTTGGGGGCGGTGCCCAGGGCAGGGGGCCACCAGGAGTCGTCCCAGGCAGAGTGGGATGGTCCCAGGATGAGGACTTCCGTCTTGTCTGAGATCAGTTTCAGACGGCTGAGCTTCATCCATTCCGTGACGTCTTTCATTCCTTCCTGGAGGTTGGCTCTGGCTGTGGCGGGGTCGTTGGTGAGGGAGAGGATCAGCTGGGTGTCGTCGGCGTAGGAGATGATGTTGAGGTTGTGTTGGCGTGCGATGGCCGCGAGAGGGCTCATGTAGATGTTGAAGAGGGTGGGGCTGAGCGAGGATCCTTGTGGAATGCCGCAGATGACTTCGGTGGCCGCGGATCTGGTGGCTAGGGTGCGGTGACAGATGGTGTTGAATGAAGCCGAGAGGGATTCTGTTTTGTCCTGGTGCGCCTTGAAAAATTGATGGTGCGAGTGAAAATCATTTCCCATTGTTTCTGGTCTAGCTGGAGGAGCATCGCCCCCCAAACCAGAGCTGAAAAATAAAATGGTAATAAAGTTTATTTATTAAAATTTTATTTTTAAGCAACCAATCCGGCCCAAACTGAACATCAAGACGGGGCGGGCCATTGCTGCTGAGTGGCAGCAGGGAGCTGTGTGCTTAAATTTAAAATGCGCATGTCTCTTTGGCCGGCCGTCTTGCGACGACCAGCCAAACATGCATATTTTAAACCTCTCTAACCCAGCTGTCTTAGAAAGCGCAAGCCTCCAGTGCTCTTAAGAGGGCTGAGAGAGGCCGCTCCCTCCAATCCTGGTGCTTCTCTCATGCTAGTTAACAGAATGAGAACAGTGCCAGGATTAGCTTGGGAGTTGGAAGGATTAGCTTGGGAGTTGGAAGCCTGCCTCGAGGAGAGAAGGCCTCCTTCATGCACAAAAACAATCAATGGAGGCTTTTTCCTCTTTCTATGTGTGCTGCAAAATGTAGCACACATAGAAAGAGGAAAAACGAGGAGAAATAAATATATTTCTCCTAGTTACGCCTTCCCTGGGGAGGCGAACAGTTTTGATGCATTCTCAGGTTTACGGATCCTTGGAAACCTGGGAGTGTGTCAAAACCCATGAGTGTTGCATGAGAAAAATCAGCATATTGCCCAATGAGCCTGATCAATAGCAGCAGCTGACCGATAACAGCATGATTTTTGCCTGCTCCGGTGATGGTAGGTGCAGTTGCCACCCATAGGTGAACTGCTGTTCCTGTCGGCAGGAATACTAAGAGTTTGTGTAGCAGAGAGTTTAAGGGGATAGCAGGCTTTGGTGGTCAGTGACAAAGGACACACTGCACACAATTTAAAGAGTGACCTTTTAATACTCCAAACTAAGCCTGGGCAAAGCACTACGCTACGCTACGCTCGCGTAGTTTGCGAAGTTTGCGCTACTTCGCACTACGCGAATTGCACATAGCACAGTGCAAACATCCGTAGCGTAGTGTTGCGTAGTGCAACGGTCATTTTTTGCTTGCTCGCAGTCCTCAACGTCAAGTTGGCGACCGCGAGCAAGCAAAATGACATCCCGGCGAGACTTTTTCCTCGTTCGCGATCAGCAACATCAAGTTGGCGATCGCGAGCGTGGAAAATAAACCTCCCGGCGAGATTCTCAACGCGAGGAGGTCATGTTTCTCATTGCGAGTGGTCGCGTATGCTCGCGACCGCTCGCGATGAGAAACAACCAGTCCGCGATGAGAAAGCTGCTGCTCGAGGAAAAATCTACTCGAGCAGCAGAAAACTACAGCTTGCACTGTGCAAGATGCCGTTTTTAATGATTGCACAGTGCCAGTTGCTTGTCCGCATTGTGCAATCATTGAAAACGACATCTTGCACAGTGCGAACAGGGTACTACGCAGTTCGCGAAGTGCTACGCGTAGCTCGCGTAGTGCGAAGTGCACTTTGCGTAGCTTCGCGTAGTGCTACTTCGCGAACTACGCCCAGGGTTACTCCAAACTAGTAAAATTAATCATTCGGGTGTACTAGGAATAGATTATGGCGCTCATATAGTTATCACACTCTATCTCAAAAGGACAAACTCCAAGGTGCATCCAAAATAAAGGGAAGAAAACACCCTACTACCCTAAATTCAATCTGAAGATCGAATAACACAATACAATTTTTTCGGAGCACACAATTTCAATGATCATTCAAATTACAGTTTGTTAAACACACAAGAACGAATAATCAGTTGGGCTCTTGCTCTTCTTTTAATGTTCCTCCAATCCCATAAGCCAACGCGTTTCGCCGTGGTAGGATTAACCTACGGCTTCATCAGGGCTGGAAGTAATACAGAGTATGTAATTGTAATCATAGTGTATATAAAACCATGGAGCCCACATTTTGTGACAGCCAAATGCCAATGAGTTATTCAAAACTATTTGATCCGGTGCAATACATTATAACATAAACCTTTATGAATACACAACGCATTCATAGTAAAAGATCAAGGAGGATTTACACTTCACCCAGTTCTCCAGTGAAATGTGACCAAACTGTCAGTTTCTCACACCACTATCAAAGTGTAAATTATATCTATTACACCTGTGCAAAAAATATTAAACTAAGCCTTCCGACGTAAGTACCTCAAAGTTCTATTGGATGTATTCTAGAAAAACATAAATAAAATCCTTACAGCTATAGATATTATGAGGCAAATGGGTTCACTCGCTTCGAATATTTAATCATTAGTAACAACATTGTTTCTTTTCATTAAGGAGCCATACCTTATCATAGATAGCTCTCCACTATGTAGTTATATCTCCATCTCATAAGCTCTTTGTGAAAATCAGGATAATAATCGATTCCAAATCTAAACCAAAATAACGTCATATTAGATTTTAGTCATTGTACCATAATCCAACGTCACAAAAACAACATTATTTAATATATCAAAATCCTTCTAAACCAGCTAATGAGGTTTAGGTACTGAGTCCACTATATCAGTATGGTACCAGCATACACTCAATCTGAGTCCCAAAACAACTCGTAAATATTCTTGCAGGCATAACATTAGTTGCCTATTCATTTAAAAAGAACTTTTGCCGCTAGAGAAGTTTAAAAACAATGAATCCATCGCGGTCTTTTTACCTATCAGTATAATACCAGCACATATTTAATCTAAGCCCCAAAACAACTCGTAAACATTATTGCAGGCATAACATTAGTTGCCTTTTCAATGCATTTACAAGAAACTTTCGCCGCTAGACAAATTTCAGAACAATAAATCAATCGGAGTCTTCTTACCTAGCTGTTAATACTCCACGTGTACTAGAGTTATCCAAAAACGCTGTCTGCCACAATGTATAAGTCAATGTTTCCAAATCCTGGTAGGAAGCGTCAATAACAGACAAAGAGTAAATTAACTACTCCTCCCTTTGATATTACATAGGTTAAGGCACTGTACAAATATTCTAACTCTCACCTTTAATTTCAAGAGCGTTTCCCGAGTACAGGTAACGTTTGCTCTCTTCCGGGTCTCCGAAGCACATAAAGGTTATCCGAGATAGAAAAAGGACTCGGACAAACCCTGTAATGCCAGCGCCATCTTGGAATGGCATAAACTCACCGATTTAGGTGCAATGAATATGATTCCCTCATTGAGGAGTTTAATACCCCTTGAAATAAAATAGTTTATCATTGATTCAAGCTTTCTCTAGCAGCTTAATCGCAAACACATCATGTCAATTTATAAGTACCATTACAATCGTCTAGAAGCCATGCCTCAATAATATCAATCAAACGTGTTATTAATGAAGTGCTGCATCTTTTCTCTACTTAGGTGTACCTATTCCATTATTAATCATCTTTAATTTCTAATTTTTAATTTTAGACTACATCAGAGGGTGAATCGTAAAAACTAAACACAATATTGAATGTATCAATTCAGTAATTCTGTATCAATTAATGAGAAATTCTCATTTCAATAGACTCAATCACCCAAAAAATATTGCAACTCCTGATCAAAATTCAAGCCGTCCTCCACGGCCCTCAAACGCATGATCCACTTTGCCTCATGTCTCCTCAAAGTGAGTTCTCTGTTACCACCACGTGAGTCTACTTTCAAATGCTCTATCCCAAAGAATTTAAAACTTTTGTTATAACCTTGAGATGCGCAGTTGTGTACATGTTCAGCAATGGGATATCTTACATCATTATTTTTAATAGCTCTTAAACTCTTAACTAGTCTCCAACTTCACAAAAAAGGACTGAAATTAGTCTTGTAGCCATAGTAGGTCTTCCAGGAGTATCAAACTTTAGACAACTATATCTCACGAACATTTGATCACAGCTTGGGCCACCAGTTCATATTATTAGATAGGGAACTGTATTTAGGTTAGGTTAAAGTTGAGTATTTCATGGTATCTCAGGAACCACAAGAGCTAGAAATATGGTCGAGTGGTTTCAGCATTTGAGGGACAAGCCTCAGTCAATAGGAGATGACCACAACATGGAATGGAAAAATAGTTCCATTCTTCTCACCTGAAAATGGGCTGATATAAGCTTTTTACAAAGTCACAGAATGGTAGGTGGCGGGTGAGTGTGCAGGCTGACCGCACACGGTCTTAGAATGTCTCCTGCAGGTCCTCAACTGTCTCTCAAAGCTGATGCCTACAGTGCATCTGGCTAGTGGTTCCTGATTGGCTCACATTTTCATGAGAACCTCTAAGCAGACATTGTTCAGCTGGGCCTTGTTCCTTGTCCTCCTAGCCAAGTCTTAATTTTGATCCTAGCCTTGAGATTATGATCCTAGCTTTGAGGAAAACAGCAGCTCACAGAGTTATGCCCCTAATCAAATGTCCTCTCTGATGTTGCAGCAAAGTCTAGATGGATATGAACTGCTGGATCAAGGGGTTATAACTGGGTGCTCTGATGACAAGTAAGAGCCACTCAAGTGAGGAAGTCACCTAGTGGTTCCTTGTTAAAATATCGATGTAAAAAATATAGTTAACAAAAATATTGCTGTAAAAATATTGAATACAAAAATATCGACTCCCTATACTTAAACAGGTAAGTATAATAATATCGAAACAAAAATATCGAAGTAAAAAATATAGATGTAAAAAATATCGACTTAAAAAATATATATAACTTGAACAAACTATATTAAATAATATTAATATATTTAACAAAAGAAATTATATTTAATACATTTTGTACCTAAATGTAACAAATAAACGTAATTTAAAAAAATATAAACACACAAAAATGTGTACATATACATATATTTACTTAAATACATTGTATTAACTATTATCTTTATTTTATAAACTTTTTAAATTATATAAAAATAAAATATACATATATATATCAATAATTTAAAATAAAATAAAACATCCTATAATTAATTAACACATTAAACTATTAAAAAAAAACATACATTTAACAAGACAATAATTACAATAGCAGGGAAAGTGTTGGATAGCGGAGGGGTAAAAATTACTATTCCCACTCCAGTGAGAGCAAAAGCAGGGAAAGTGTTGGATAGCGGAGGGGTAAAAATTACTATTCCCACTCCAGTGAGTGCAACAGCAGGGAAAGTGTTGGATAGCGGAGGGGTAAAAATTACTATTCCCACTCCAGTGAGTGCAACAGTAGGGAAAGTGTTGGATAGTGGAGGGGTAAAAAATACTATTCCCACTCCAGGGAGTGCAAAAGTAGGGAAAGTGCTGGATAGCGGAGGGGTAAACATTACTATTCCCACTCCAGGGAGTGCAAAAGTAGGGAAAGTGTTGGAGAGCGGAGGGGTAAAAATTACCATTCCCTATCCAGTGAGTGAAAAGCAGGGAATGTATTGGATAGCAAAGGGGTAAAAATTACTATTCCCAATCCAGTGAGTGCAACAGTAGGGAAAGTGTTGGATAGCGGAGGGGTAACAATTACTATTCCCACTCCAGTGAGTGCAGCAGTAGGGAAAGTGTTGGATAGCGGAGGGATAAAAAATACTATTCCCACTCCAGGGAGTGCAAAAGTAGGGAAAGTGCTGGATAGCGGAGGGGTAAAAAATACTATTCCCACTCCAGGGAGTGCTAAAGTAGGGAAAGTGCTGGATACCACGCCAATAAATATAAAAAAAAAATCTACATTTTTATTACATTTAATTTCCATTATTAACATAAATAATATTGAAATTTAAATATATTAATAAAAAATGGAATAAATATTCATTAATTACACATTGTTTAACACTATAATATCCACAACACACAACTAAAATGAATTACAATTATTAATTACTAATACATTTATACAAATTAATTAACAAATAATTAATAATTCATCAATAAAAAATAAATTCCTTCCCACCCTTTACATCTATAAACACCACAACACACAACTAAAATTAAACAATTACCGTAATTAATTAATTTAAATTAACTAACTATCAAACAATTATTAATAAATTAATGTACACATTTAACTCAATAACATCACAATTATACAATTATGAATAAATATAAATTATTGAATATATTTCATATAATTAAATTACTTCCCACCCTATTCTCCGATAAACCCACAACCCGCTACAGAACTAAAAATGCAAAATTCAATTTAAAAAAAATTGTTAACTACCATAAACAATAAATAAAATCTATATAATTAAATTACTTCCCACCCTATTCCCCTATAAACCCACAACCCGCTACGGAACTAAAAACGCAAAAATATTAATTACTAAGGTGCCGATTCCGATCCTGGAAAAATTTTCCCTGTACGAATCGTATCCGGATTTTTTTCCGTACGAATCGTACAAGAACCGTACAAACTGGCAAGTACGATTCGTATGGGAAAAAATACATACGAATCGCATTGGGAAAATTCCCCGACACGTCCTCGGGTCGGGAAAAGTGTCCGACACGTCCCCGGACGATTTTACGTACGAATCGGAAAACTGAAGTCCGAGCGCGCAAGTACGATCCGTCTCGTCCGTCCGATTGTACAACCATATGGAAAAAACACCGTATGGAGTGAACTGCAATAGCAACCATGGAGACATGTGCCCGCATACGCGCTGTCCCCCCCAAGCCCCCCGTATGTACGCGCCGTCCCCCCCAGCCCCCGTATGTACGTGCCGTACACCCCCCCAGCCCCCGTATGTACGCACCGAACACCCACCTAGCCCCCGTATGTACGCGCCGAACACCCACCCAGCCCCGCGGATGGACGCGCCGTACCCCCACCCGTGTATGTACGGAGCGTACCCCCACCCATGTATGTACAGAGCGTACCCCCACCCATGTATGTACAGAGCGTACCCCCACCCGTGTATATACGGAGCATACCCCCACCCGTGTATGTACGGTGCGTACCCCCAGCGCTACGCGCTGGGGGTCCGCACCGTACATACACGGGTGGGGGTACGCTGCGTACATACACGGGTGGGGTGGAGGTACGCTCCATACATACATGGATGGGGGTACGCTCCGTACATACACGGGTGGGGGTATGGCGCGTCCATCTGCGGGGGGGCTGGGGGTACGGTGCGTCCATCCGCAGGGCTGGGGGGTGTTCGGCGCGTACATACGGGGTTGGGGGGGTGCTCGGCGCGTACATACGGGGCTGGGGAGGCGGCGCGTACATACAGGGGCTGGGGGGGACGGCGCGTACATACGGGGGGCTGGGGGGGACGGCGCATACATACGGGGGCTGGGGGGGGGACGGCGCGTACCGGGCCCCCTATTCCGCTCGCATTGCGGCGTACTTAGCTTTTCTGGCACTTTTTGGGTGCCGTAAAAATATTGCCGTCCGGACTGCTGTCGGTACGAATCGTACTTGCTGGAACGTAAAAACATGCCTAACTCCGTCCGGACGTCACGTCCGCGGTGTCCCGGATCACATTCGTATGTATTGTACTGTCGGTCGGTGTTTTTTCCGACTCGTACGGAAATGGTGTTTCCGTACGAATCGTACTTGCAAGTTTGTAGGGTTTTTTTCCCGGGTACGAGTCGGACGGAGAAAACGCTCCGACCGACGGTTCGTACCCGGTTTTTCCAGGATCGTAATCGGCACCTAAGTTTTTAAAACATATAATAAAAATGAAAAAAAAATATCATACAAAATACTAAAATACATAACATTAATAATAAATGGATATTTTTTACAACTATATTTTTGTAAATTTTATTTAATACTTCGATATTTTCGCAATCGATATTACTTACCTAACAATCGATATTCTTGACAACGATATTTTTTTTTTTAATCGATATTTCTCACCCACGATATTCTTACCTCGATATTTCTGCACATCGATATTTATACATTGATATTCTTGCTCTGTACCCACCTAGTAGCCTAAGAAAAGGGGATCCCTATGAGGGCAATGCAGTTTTCCTGAGTGAAGTCCTTGCTACCTCTAGACAGCTCCTGGCTGAGGGCAAAGGGCTTTGCTCATTTTAAGAAACACCTGAAAACATTACTAGTCAAGCAGAAATAATTGGGGTTTCTCCTGTAGGGAGAAGTATCTATCAGTTCCAGGACAATATATTTAGGATGAGTTTTCTAGAATTTAAATAAATAAACAAACACATTTCACCCTTGCGTGTTCAGGCAAGGCTCTGAACTGAATGTAGGGTAGCCAGAATCCCGATCAGAGTGAAACTAGGATGGAGACCTTGAGGCGCAGTACAGAGAAGCTAGAATGGCCTTATTCTGCACAGGAGCCTCCATGGTATGTTGTACGTAGCATGTCCTTGCAGAAGACACCACTGACCCAACACTGGGTCTCTATTTACATAAGATGGCACAACCCTCATGGGGATGAGAATGACACCAGTTGTGTCAAACTGAAAGCTTGGCACAGAAACAACCACCAGCCGCCTCATATCCTGGCGGGGGTGAGCAGTAGCCACTCTTTAGTATGGCTGAAGGGTACACGTTGTGTGCCCTCTCCAGTTAGGTCTGCTGGAGAACAACAGGAAAGTACATGGAGCACCTCCAGAGGCATCACAGATCTTGAGTCTACTGGGATAAACAAAGGTGAGCCAGAAAGTCAAACAAAATTACAAAATTTCACAGCAGTTAACACAATGTGGCAGTGTTCCTCAGCTACAGCAGGGATTCCACAGTCCATGTATCCATTCCTGGGCTCTCTTGACAAATCTTTACTTTCTGGGTGTTGCAGCCTTTGAATCCTTGAACTGAATCAATTGGACTAAGACACCTGATAACAATGATGTTGATAGAGCACAGAAACACATGAATGCACGGAAGTAAAAGGTATGTGAACCTATTGAAAAATATGTGGCTTTGTTAAGTGTGTTGATAGCTAACTGCCACTTTGAAAAGTTTCTACATTTATCAGAACAAATGAAAGGATACAGTTTGTGGTGCCAGGAGATTTACTAATGAAGGAGACAGAGAGGAAAACCTAATTACCTTAATAACGGACACCACACCACTTACAGTCCCTAATAGGAGCTTTTTAGAGTGGTTTGAAAGAAGAAGGGCTGCTTTTGAAGTGAGCTCGATATAGATAAACTGGGAAAAGAACAGGAAAGAAATGGAGAAAATATGGAAAGGGAGATGTCAGTCCAAGTACTAAAAGGTCTGCAATGTGGTAAATGGGGTTTCAAGGTGTTTTTAAACTAATAGTTCACAGTTTTAAATGAAAGTGTTTCTGCAGGTTTTACATAGATCATCATGGGTAGCAGGGGATGTTAGGAGGTGGCCTAAGCATGCGGAAGAGGAAGCTGGACAAAGATGCTCTCAGGAGGGCAGGAATGTGGTTGACGTTAGGGTGGCGATGGCCGTGATGGAGGATGCTGCTGAAAGAATCAAGTCGAGAAAAGCTGCTACAGTGCATAAAGAATATTTGAGAAAGGCAAGGCCATGTTCTTGGAGTATGGTGCTGGCAGGAGAGTATCTGTGTGAACCTTAATTAGAATGTCGTGATTATACCAATGCACCTATAAAGTGGTAGGATTGTTGATGATTCTACAATGCGGCTAGGCTATGGAATGCCCTTCCCAACCACGTACATCCCGAATCCAACCATCTGTCTTTTCGGAAACTACTTAAAACGTGGCTTTTCAATGCCACTGTCCAGTAAAGGTGTTTTCTTCGACTGCTTCTGCAACCAGCGCTGGGATGCCTAAGGGTAGCTACAAGCTTTATAAATGTTTCTTTCAGGGTGTATGACGTTACAACGCACACTATTACAACGCATGCACTTACAACGCATTTTTTACAACGCATAATCCATTACAACGCATGACATTACAACGCATGACACTACAACGCATTTTAAAAAAATACCTTTACAACGCACTACCATTACAACGCATACTACCTTTACAACGCATACCATTACAACGCATAATATTAAATTACATTTAAGGTAAGTATTAGATAGTATAGGGGTAAAAATTACTATTCTAACTCCAGGGGGTGCAACAGTAGGGTAAGTGTTGGATAGTGTAGGGGTAAAAATTACTATTCTAACTCCAGGGGGTGCGACAGTAGGGTAAGTGTTGGATAGTGTAGGGGTAAAAATTACTATTCTAACTCCAGGGGGTGCAACAGTAGGGAAAGTGTTGGATAGTATAGGGGTAAAAATTACTATTCTAACTCCAGGGGGTGCATCAGTAGGGTAAGTGTTGGATAGTATAGGGGTACAAATTACTATTCTAACTCCAGGGGGTGCATCAGTAGGGAAAGTGTTGGATAGTATAGGGGTAAAAATTACTATTCTAACTCCAGGGGGTGCATCAGTAGGGTAAGTGTTGGATAGTATAGGGGTAAAAATTACTATTCTAACTCCAGGGGGTGCATCAGTAGGGTAAGTGTTGGATAGTATAGGGGTAAAAATTACTATTCTAACTCCAGGGGGTGCATCAGTAGGGTAAGTGTTGGATAGTATAGGGGTAAAAATTACTATTCTAACTCCAGGGGGTGCATCAGTAGGGTAAGTGTTGGATAGTATAGGGGTATAAATTACTATTCTAACTCCAGGGGGTGCATCAGTAGGGTAAGTGTTGGATAGTATAGGGGTAAAAATTACTATTCTAACTCCAGGGGGTGCATCAGTAGGGTAAGTGTTGGATAGTATAGTGTAATATTATGCGTTGTAATGGTATGCGTTGTAATGGTAGTATGCGTTGTAATGGAATGCGTTGTAAAGGTAGTTTTTAAAAATGCGTTGTAGTGTCATGCGTTGTAATATCATGCGTTGTAATGGATTATGCGTTGTAAAAAATGCGTTGTAATGGTAGTGCGTTGTAAAAGTTGCGTTGTAAAGGTTGTTCCCCTTTCTTTCATTAAATTTCATTCTTGGGGGCCGATTCCGATCCGGGTCGGAAAGCACTCCGACCGAGCCGGATCCGGAGTGTTTTCTGACCGTGCCGGAGTCCTGCAGTCCGACCGAGCGAGTACGATGCGCCCATATGCTGCCGGACTCCCATAGAAGTCAATGGGAGCCGGTTGTACGAGGCGTACATGGGCTCCCATTGACTGAATAGGTACGTCGCGGGCAAGTGCGCCCCCTACAGTGGGTACGCGTCGGTGCAATCCGCACCGTACATGCCTGTGTTGGGGAGACCCAAGCGTCTCCCCCTGTGTCTGAGTCGTAGGGCTGCGAGTGACAGGGGGTGTGACGCGGACCCCCAAAGGCAACCACCCAGACGATTTGCGAGCCGGACACTCTGGCTTGAACAGGCTGTCCAACGCGTGCATCGTACTGGCTCGGTTATGAATCGCATACACTGCACGCCACGGTTAGCTTACGACCGAGACGTACGGAGCGGTCCGGACCCGGAAACGACTCGGTCGGTGAATTTCATGTAGCTTGCATCGTACTTGCTCGCTTGTACAGCTGTACGAGTTGGCCAGAAAACAGCTCGTAGTTTTTCCGGCCAGATCGCGTTCGGTGCCCTTCCAACCCGGATCGGAATCGGCCCCTTAGCGTCACATGGTGTTTAAATGGCTGTCTATGGAGTGGTGACTCATGTGAATTTGTAAAAATGTTTGGCTGGTTGATGATCTTAGCACTGAAAATATAATTTAGAGGGAATTCATTAAGAAATATACAGTTCAACCCTTACTGCTCATTGTGGTTACTCAATTTGTCATCTCCACACTATCATAGGAAGTGTTTTTTATGGTTGCTACGACGCAATGTGTTGCCATACACCCACTGCACCGATCCAGATCTCACAAAGTGAGGAATGACTTCCTACATCAGTTGACAGTCACCCTACCCTAGTCTTTCCTTTCCAAAGCCACTGTGACCATTCTATTTGTATGAGTAACAATGCCATCCAGACTCACCCCATATGCAGAGGTCTGGAACTCCCTGTTTTTCTGGTTTACAGATAGACTTTTGAATAAAGCATTTGTTTTGTGGTCAGTGTACAATGCCATTAGCCTTTCTGTAGCAAACACCCACCTTCTTGTGGCTGGCATTATCATCTTTCTGCTACCAATGCCAGAAAAAAAGACATTAAATATACATCTCTTTGATGAACCATGTGACTTTCTGTGATAATAACAGGGAATCGCCAGACAAATTCTAATGGCTGTCATACAAACCTACAGGCAGTAACTTGCGGATTTATTGTCAAAAACTGCTCGTGTTTCACGGGACAAGCAGGGGCTACGGGGTCTCAACCATGGTGGTTGTGGCCTTTTACCACTGATGTCCTGGGGTCTGACTTACTAAAACACTGCAAACAGGACACCAAGTACACTATTTCGCAGTTGACCCTCAGGGTGGCAATGGTGAGCAGTCCACGGCTTTCCAGAGGAGAACACCAATGCTTTCCATCAGATCCAACATCAAGGGGCCGATTCCGATGTCAGACAGACTCAGGTCCGTCTGACATCGATCAGGAGCCGTAACTGACCAACCTGCTGTCGTCGGTTGCAGCCTTGCTAGTACGATGCGACCGAACAGGGTTCGGTCGCACTTGTATACAAGGAATGCAGGCCTGCATCCTTGAAAGCAGGGGTGCACCCTGTGGGCGGCACAACAAGGTGCCTGCCACCGGGTGCAGTGATCCACAGAGGGGCACCCTAGGTGCCCCCAGGCTGTCATTCGGCGGCCTCGCACTCATGGGGGCCCTACTGGGGGGCCCCAAAGACAGTTTCCGACTGCCTATCCGTGCCGGAAAAAACGGCTCGAAAAGTCAGTGAAAAGCTGCCATCGTACTCTCTCGGTCGCAAAGAGGTGGCCGGGGGAGTACTGGGAGATTTCCGGACGGTGGACGGGCTCTCCGAGCCTGTCGTCCACAATCGGGAAATCCATGTCGGATTCCTTTCCGACCGAACCCATCGGTATGGCTCGGTCGGAAAGGAATCCGGCCGACATGATCCAAATCGGTCCAACCCAAATGTACTAAAGAAAACACCTTGTGTATCTCAACAATTATCTGAAGACCTACTGGAATCAGGGCCGGACTGGCTGTAGTGAGCACCGGACATTTTCCCAGTGTGCTTTAAGGGTGGGGGCCAGTGTTTTAGTGGTGGGGGCCATTGTTGTTACTTAGGGCTGGTTTTGTAGCAGTGCTGTAATATCGGCCCCCTGTAACAAAAGCAGCAGCAGTGCTTCTCACTAGCTCCCCCCGGGGCTGGTCCAACTGAATTACCAGGGCTGATTTGTTTTCCCAGTCTAGCCCTGACTGGGGTGCCTAGATTCTAAAATAACTGAAATAGACAACTTAGAGGCCGATTCCGATCCGGGTCGGAAAGCACTCCGACCGAGCCGGATCCGGAGTGTTTTCCGACCGAGCCGGAGTCCTGCAGTCCAACCGAGTGAGTACGATGCGGCCGTATGCTGCCAGTCTCGGTTCGGTCAGACTCCCAAAGCAGTCAATGGGAGCCGGTCGTACGACGCGTACATGGGCTCCCATTGACTGAATGGGTACGTCTCGCGCAGTGGGTATGCATCGGTGCCATCCGCACCGTACATGCCTGTGTTGGGGGGACCCATGGGTCTCCCCATGTGTCCGAGTCGTAGGGCTGCGGGTGACAGGGGGGTCCGATGCGGACCCCCAAAGGCAACCACCCGGACGTTTTGAGAGCCGGACACTCCGGCTCACACAGGCTGTCCGACGCGTGCATCGTACTGGCTCGGTTGTAAATCGCATCCATTGCACGCCACAGTTAGCTTACGACCAAGATGTACGGAGCGGTTCAGACCCGGAAACAACTCGGTCAGTGCATTTCACGTGCTCGCATCGTACCTGCTCGCTCGTACAGCTGTACGAGTCGGCCGGAGAACACGCGTGCGGCTCGTTGTTTTTCCGGCCGCCTTCCGACCCGGATCGGAATCGGCCCCTTAATCTTACACTGCATCACCTATTCCACTGTCCGTATTCACCGCCTTCAGATTGGTGGGTTGTGAGGCGGGCCCTTACAACTAAAATTTCTCACTTGCCTGTCCAATGTTTGGCTTCAAACAAATGCTTCGGTCACTCACTTAAAATATGAACAATGCATCTGAACAACGCTGCATTTCTTAATAGTACTGTCCTGGATCCTCTGAAAGGCTGGAAAAGAAGGTATCTGAACCACGCGTAAAGAGGAACTGAGCTACCTCCTCTAAGACTACCACAAGCAATAAGGGCCCACAAGGGGTACTGAATTCCAATTTTGGAAAGAGCTCTTAGGCTGAAAAAATTAAAAAATCCCTAATACCTTGCAACCGTTTCCATACATTATGCTGGCAATACAACACATTAGTGTTTCTGTCAGAATAAATTGGCCATCATTTTCTTAGTTAAAAGGCAGTTATCAAATCCCTCCTCATGTACAAAAAAATGTAACAAGCATTGTCAAAGACAATAGGTCTCGGCAATGCAAGAATTATTGGCGTTTTCAATGTCAATGTCTTTTAGTCATGTTGTATAGCAGCACAGCTGCTGGTCAGCATGGCTGAAAATCCTTGTAAAAAAAGATATGTCGTTGCCTGTGTCAAAAGATTAAAAAGTGCTGCTGTGATAAATTCTTGAATCGCTATGGGGACCCTCAATGGCTCATTTATGATGGCTCAATCTGGTATCAGAAAACATTGCCTACATCTCTCCAGTTAGTAAACAGACTCTGCTCCTCACAATCTCCCACTTTAAGACCCCATCACTTTTCTGCTTCTGTACACCCAAACTGTCGCTTTCCAGGGTATTTCCTTAGAGTCCAACACTTATAATATTGACAAAAAAAGTAAGTGCCCCAAAAATGCTGGATAATGTGAGTGTGTGGCCTTAGCAGGGAACTACTCAAACTACCAACTGGAAGGATTTGTCCAATTATAAGCTTCATAATAAGGAAATTGGTAGATTTGCTTTCTACAGCCTCATGGTAAGAGACAGAAAAAAGACAAATAGTACAAAACTCTGATGGGAGGCTTAATCAACAGCAACCATTTTATGCTGGATTTGTTTTGGATTTCTGCTACGTTTAGTAACCGGCAGCAAGCTGTCCTGTCTAACTAACCTGTCTTGTGTCTCCTTCGATTTTGTTTTAAGGCTGATAAATATTAAACATTTTGGGCAGCAACATTATTTGAGGCAGAAACAGAGTTAGTAAGTGAACGGTCTAACCCAAATTCATACCTCGGAAGGCGGGGCTTGCGGTACAGTTGTCATCACACATATTGTGAGGCACAAGTGCACTAAATGCCTGTGGCAGGGGGCATGCAGGTAATGGTGAAATGGGAAAGACAGGTGAAATATAGGACAGAGCAAATATATATATAGGAGAAGAAGACAAGAAGAAATAGGAAGGGCAGACACGATGAGGGAAGTGTCAAAGAGTCGAAATGTAAAGGACAAGCAACCTTGAGACATTGATTTAAAAATTCCTCTCACTTTGAAGTCAGAGAAAGAAATGTAACGAGTAACCCTGGGTGGGTAACTCTGCTCCACCAGCAGAGATTGTGTAGATTTGCCTACTCTGCACTCCGTGGCGAACGCGGAGGTAGGCAAAACTCCACTTCCGTGGCAGAGTAGAGTTAGCCGCTCCCTCCCCCCTTCCAAATGCTTTAAAAAGGTATAAATAAGGCACTTACCTGCATGTCTGCAGCCTCCCGTGCCTCGCTGCTCCCCTTCCTGCTCCTCTCGCGTCCTCGACGTCCTTCTTAAAAACACTACGTTGTACCTCTTGCGAGTGTGCATGCGCACCTGCAAGTCTTACAACGTAGTGTTTTTTGTTTTTTTAAGAAGGAATTCGAGGACGAGACAGGAGCAGGAAGGAGAGCGGCGAGGCCCGAGAGGCAGCAGAAAAACAGGTAAGTGCCTTATTTACACCTTTTTAAAGCATTTGGGAGCGGGGAGGGAGCGGAGATGGAGCGGAGCAGAGCTACACAGAGATTTTGCCAAACTCCATGGAGCTACGCGTAGAGGCACTACGCCAGATCCGCCCAGGGCTAGTAACGAGGCGCCCTGGGAACACAGCATCTGACATTTTATCTCAGTCTTTGAATACACAACAAATGTGACAAGATAAGAACAAGATTTACATGCCTGTATACATCAATGGAGCTTGGAGTGTGTGAAAACACAAGCGCTTGTATGAAGTGCTCTTTAACAAAGAAAAAAGTAGTTCCTAAAACAGTTTCTAAAATGGGAACAGTAGATGGATAGTAGTAATTGGTCCATGCTTTCAGGGAGGGCTAAACACAAGAAGAGGCATGACGTATGAATGCCATGGACAAATGGGGAGAAAGAATACGAGAGAGTCAACGAAGCCAGCAAATGGGAAGCCCATGTGAGGGCTGAAGCCCACATATTGAATATCGCAGTCTCTCTGAGACTGTGCTGTCTAGCCAAGACTTAAAAAGATTTACAAGAAAAGCACAAGCTTAAGAAAAATAGAGTAGGTATTATTTTTGAAGCAATTTTATAATATATTATAAATAAGACAATTAGGCAAGGTGCTCCGTGTGCTAGTGAGACCAAAATGTGCTTGTGCTGAGTGAAAAGTGTGTGTTACAACATTCCAGAAAATAATAATTCAATTTCTTTCTCTTGTACAATCGCTTGGCAGGCCCACCTGTAAAATCTCTCAATATTAATCAGAAAGTGGAGATGAACAAATCCTCCATGTTAAATCCACACTCAGTCGTCCCACAGTGCAGGTCACATGTACATTTTGCCAGTGTTTTCACGTGGTACACGTGTGTGCAGCTTAAGCATTGTAGGTAAGTAGGATCTGCTTTTATGGATATCCCCACTTTATGCCTGGTGCTATGCTTGCAGTTTCTGACTAGTCTGACTGGGATCCTGCTAATCAGGACCCCAGTCTCTGTGCTGTCTCCCCTAAATTGGTATGGTAAGTACTTAGGTACAACCCAGATTGGACACTGGTATACCCTTATCAGTCCCTAGTATATAGTACTGAGGTACCCAGGGCATAGGTACATCAGGGACCCCCCATGGGCTGAAGCATTTACTATGCCACTCATGAGGGACCACTCAAACTGTAACTACAGGCGTGCCATTGCAGCCTGTGTAAGCTGGTGCTAGCACCACTTACGAAAGATATAGTTTTCCCTATATCTAAGGTCACTGCACATACGACCTATAAGTCACCCCTAAAGCAGGCCTTTCAATCCTGAAGGCAGGGTGCTCGGTTCTAAGAGTGAGGGTGCCCCTGCATTAGCAGGACACCCCTACAGCCTTCGGAGTCCATTCTCCCAGGCTGTAAGTGCATCAGCCATTACGATATGTAGAGTGGCCATGCGTCATTACGCGATGACCATCTCTAAACTGGCTGTAGCGAACCCTATAATATTTGGTATCAAACATGTTGGAATCGTACCCCCACACTGTAAATGCTGTGGGAGGTATGATTTCATGCACTGTAAAGCTCCTCCGGGAGGCCCTCAGTGCTCCCGGTACCAGTCTTCTAGACCCAGACAGCACAACATGGCAGCTGCCAACCAGAGACACGATTCTGCCCTCCTGCTGCTGAACCAAGCTCAAGCAGGGGAAGGCAGAACAATAGGTATGCTGTCACAGGGAGGTGCCACCACCTCCCAGACAGAGTTTAGTGTATTGGGGCCGGGTGGGAGCGCTTGCCAACGCCACTCAGTCTGCTTGAAGGGCACATTTGGTGCCCTCTTGCATAGTGCAGTTCAAAGCAGCTCGGGGAACCATTGGCTCCCGCTCTGGCATGAAACTGGACAAAGGACATGAGAGTATCCTCCCCACTGTCCAACCCCTACCCTGGGAAGGAACCCTGAATAATCCTAACCCTTTCCTTAGGGTACATAAGAGCTTACTTGAGGGTGGGTCCCCTGATTAATTGTGGGCCAATATTCATTTCAAGACACCACTTCTTCAACTGTCTGTGCACTCTGGACATCAAGGCTGCAACTGGGAAGACTCCTGCTGCTCCTGATCTCTTGCCGCCCTGCTCGTCTGCTGCAACGTCCGTGCATGTGCTCCATACAGGAACCTTCCAAGGCTTGTGAGCATCCAAAACACCTGAAAGAATCCCCCTTGAAGTGAAGGAGTCACTCCCCTGCATCTGCAGACACCGCAACTAAGCTGACCGGCCTGCTGATCCTAAGCTCCTACGGACTCCAAAAGGCTCAGCAACACAGGAGGTAGTTCTTCACATCCCTCAAGGCTTGTCCTGTCCTCTCACCAGGTTTGAGGCCAGAATCCCTCGCCAGAGCCGCAGGAACCAAACCACTGTGCACTGCATTGACTTCCTGTTGCAAAGGCTTAGTGGCTTCTTTCCATCAAGATCTTCAGGCTTGAAGTAGCCCCAATCTCAAGCATCTCCTGTGACCAAGATCTTTGTCCTCACCACATCACATGCACCGTTGGCCTTGATCTGTAGTGAGCTGCTTAAGGTCCTCTTGCAACTCCAGTGCCTTTGGCCTATGGGTCCTGTTAAGGGTCTTCCTTGATTTCTGCAGGCTCTCCTGATTTCTAGGGGCCTGCCCTGACTCCACTGCTTGTGGTGAGTCACCTGGACCTTGCTGGTCTCGACACGGCAGCTTCTTTGCTTTCCACGCTGTTTGCAGTTGCCAAGGTTTGTTGGTGTTCTCGACAGACACCGACCCCTCAACTCTCGACATTCGACAGCTCGTGAATGGCTTCTGGTCTTCCACAGTGTCGCCTGGTCCTCACAGCTGCAGCTTCAAGGTCACTATCATCTCTCCTGCAACACGACATCAGTGGCCATTCGTCTTCTGTGCCTCCTGGTCACTCCTGAGTGGCGCAGACCTTGTCCCCTCTGCTTGCAAGTACTTCACATCCTGAATCCACCTTTGTGTTCCACTGGACAATTTCACCTTCTCCAGTAACGGCATCTTCCTGCAGTCCTCCGTTGAGTTTGATGGCGGTTTGCGACGCCACTTCCCACTTATGCACCCGGCTTCCCTGTTGTAGGTATCCTAGTTCGAAGGGTATCCATGGATGGGGAGGCTCCCCAACCTTATGTCTTCCACAGGGTTTCCTCAGGGTCCACTGGGAAGGGTCCTTCTTCTTTAAAATTGCAACCGCAACTTACCCGTTGACATGCATTGAACCTGCGGTCGTGTTCCCACTCTGCATACGGCCTCGGTGGGGTACCTAGTTTCTTACCTTGGGTGGTTCCTTGGGTACCCAGCACTTCTACATCTTCTGGGTATAGTCTTGACTCGAGTCGTGGTTCGCGTACCACTATTTTAGTATATGGGTTGTTCTACCCTGGTGACAACTGTATATTTTGTGCTTCTAACCTGTATCTATTGAAAAGTTTTGTGCGCATTGTGTATATCTCTGTCTAGAAGATATCTGTATGTGTTAGTGAGTGTCTTATAGTAAATACATATTTTTATAAATACACTCTGTGGTTCTTTTTCACTTAATCTATACCTATAAGTTTATGTTCTGGTAAAACAAGCTGCTTTACACTCTTTCTGGACTAAGTCTGAAGGCTGCTCTACACAGCTACCACTTAGAGAGCTTTTTAAGGTTGTCTAAGACCACTAAAATCACCATAAGGGTTGCCTGGATTGCTGCATCATAAACCAAACCAGCTTCTCACAAGCATCTATTCTACAGGTAGAGAAAGCAAAGTGAATAAGGGGTAGTGGGGCATGGCTTACACACCAAAAGACCGACACTTTGGTCCTACGAAATGAACTGGCATTGAATATTTGTTTCTGCAAGTAATGTAAATTTAGCCATGTTTGCCACAGAAAACGTGCATGTCGCAAATTGTCTAAGTTGAAGAATGTGAAGGTTTTCCACAAAATATAGAAACTGTGCTTCTTTTTCACAGACTCATCGTTTTGTAGACACATACCCATAAAACAATACATACTTTCTGCAAAAAAAACGAGATTGCCCATTTTTGAGGGAAATGCACTGAACAAACGTACATTCATGAAAATGAAACAATACACAAGGGTTTTCTGCAACTAAACGATTGTAAATATGAAGAAAGCAGCTTCAGGATTGGTTGGAGCAGGCTAACCCAGCGCCCATTTTGAAACTGAGAGTTTGTGTTTGCAATCGCTCGGCTGTTTTACAGTACTGGGATTGCAGCCTTTTGAAGTGCACATTTCGGATTGGCCGGCTGTATAAAGCCAGCAAATGTGTCATGCGCACGCTTGCGCGACTGGCGGTACACAGAATAATACAATGGTAACAATTATTGTATTATTCTGTGTGTACCTTCTGTGCTCGCTGCAGGGGGGGGGTGACGCTCTTCTGCCTTAACCCCTTCCCTGCGGGGGTAATTCCCCCGCGGTGCAGGGGGGGCCGGGGTGCCGCTGCGCTCGTGACGAGCTCAGCTCGTCATGACTCACAGTGGAGCTGTGCTCATGACAAGCTGAGCTCATCACGACCCCGCACACTGATTAATTCTCCCACACAGGCGGGGAATTAGTCGCGCGTGGGCGGGCCGCAGCAGTTATGACGAGCTGAGCTCGTCATGAGCACAGCTCCACTGTGAATCATGACGAGCTGAGCTCGTCATGAACACGGAACGGTTTAACGGAGGAGCCGCTGTTGACGTGGCGTGCAGGAGCCATGTACTGTTTTGTTTGGCTTGATCTACACCTTAAAGGTTCTCACAAAGGAATGTATAACACAAAATCTCACTCACTTTAAAGATGCCTGTACCAAAGTGTTTTAGGCAGAACAGGTTCTATTGCTTGAAGGATTACATGAAAGGAATGTCAGGAACATAAAGCGCCGTAACAATGCTGCAAAAAGAACAATTCTGTGTGCAAACATTTCTGTTTTTCTGCTGCCAAATTTGGTAGTCCATGGCGCAATACCCTGGGAGGACTGAGCTCTATTGTAACATGCTTTAAATTGGGAACTCATAGAATGAGTGCAAAGACTACACAATCAGACAACCAGAAAGCACTCCTTTTCATACCCATCATGTGAACAGTCTTTTCAATGGTGCACAAAGTGTACAAGCTGCCATTGATTTCGGAATACACGAATGGGCCCCCACCTCAAAATACTGGACTCTACGGGGCATATTTACAAGAGCCATATCTCCGCTTTTTTGGCTTTTAAAGCCAAAAAAGCGGAGATAAAAATATCACCCTATTTACAAGAGGGTGCTAACATGCTTTAGCGCAGGTTAGCACCCTTTTACCCGCTGCCTCCCTTTGCATCTCTAATGAGATGCAAAGTGGGCGTCACTAGGCAGTACAACCTTGTAAATATCGCTGATGTACACATCGCAATATTTACAATGCTGCCCACGCATTTTAGCAGACGTTAGTTTTTGGAGAAAACAGCCGTTTTCTCCAAAAACTAACGTCTGCTAAAATGCAGACTTAGCTATACTTGCCATTGGGGGTGGATTATGCTGATACGACCACAGGGTCGTATCAGCAAGGTTATCGCCGTTTTCCATGGAACATCGCTGGAAAACCAGCGATGTTCCATGGAAAACATCGCTATCGCTGGGAAATTATCGCCATTGCGCTATGCGTTATTAATACAACGCTAGCATGGCGATAATTTCCTGCGATAGCCAGCGATAAAAAATTCTGGCTTAGAGCGGCCAGCGATAATCATTGCTGCCGCTTTTTAATATGCCCCTATTTTCCTAGTCTCTTGCACATTTCTACTGCAATAACATAGCTCGCTGAAGTGACTGAAAGGCGAGTGCAGCACTGCACAGAACTCTGGAATAAATACATATATGGTGCTCTATATAGATGCATCGGCAAATTCCCAAGTGCTCCCAGTTTTTGCCGCATAATGGATCTGAGATACACGGTGAAGTGCACTGGCCACGATCACACATGTTGTCAAGTGAACAGGGAGCCAGGTCTCCTGGATCTAAAGACGGCACATTGGCCTGTGTGGTGATACATGCCAGTCATGCACATGGCCCACCTTTCTTGCTCATAAAACAGGCATACACAGGCAGGCACAGAGGCCAGGCCTCCCGTGTTGAATCTTCACAGAGAGAGCATGATTGCTCCTTTCAGCTTTAAACAAATATTCCTGCCAAAAGATCCTGGCTTCTGGCTCCTTGGCATTTCCTTTTGTAGATGCAGTGGTGTGGCTTAGCTGCAAATATTTCCGGATGTTTAAAAATACAAGCAGCCTCCGACAATGCTCATCGTGTATTGATTTCAGACTACCGGGGGCCCTGGGCTGCAGGACGCACTCCCATACAAGGTGGGCGGCCCTGTCACCTTCTCTGAAATGCAGACACAAGAGGCACAGTTATCGTGCGATTATTTAAATTGACTTCATAAATCTGCTTCAAAATAATTCACCTGAATCTATAAGCGCTTCTATTGTATGCTGATGGCAAATTCTTCAATGTGCTCAGGGTCACACCGTGATCGAAGTACTGCTGCTGAGATTGCTGAGCTTCCATTTAATAATGAGCCACCACAGGACGAGGCTGAGTTTCAAATGGCTGCAACCAATCTTCTTTAATCTTATCTCACAATTTAAAAGTGGGAGGCTGATTTATACATCAGTTCAATGGATTTAGGGGTTTGGGCAACCCTAACAATAACTAGATCATTGGGGTTTTGGGAGGTCACTGAAGACAGTGGAGGGGCTGAGGGCCAATATGACTGGGAAAGACCTTTTGCTCCAACATCTCAATGCTTGGCTTTCCGTTTCTCCCCTAAAAAGTTAGAACAATCCACCTTCAGCGGGTGGAATGTTCTGTTAGCATTATAAGCCTTCTGCCTTAGGTTGCACCGCTATTGTATGAATCCTCAGCCACTGTAGGCCTGTAACTCGGTAGCAGGCCTTTAACGACCAGTATAGCCCTTGGCAGCAGCCCTCCATGTATAGTACAGGCAGTGGGGGATGGGTAGCTAAATGTTGGCATGATAAATTAGTTTATATCTGACATATATTGTGCCAAGTGAGTGTTGTCATTGAGTCTGACCATCTCTGTAGGAATTTGGGGAGAACATTATATTTGGGTCCACAAGAAAAGTGTGTGCGCTCTCTCGGGGCTGTTAGCCAGGCTGCGTATCTTTCCGTCCACCCCGTGACGCAGCCTCCTGGTCCTCAGCCTTCCAGGAGTTTTTCCTGTGCCTGGAATGGTCAGTCCAAGCCCTAATTACAACACATTACTTATTATTTATCAAAGTATCTAACTGTTAGTAGTGCTGCCCCTTGCATTATGAGCCTTGCACACAGGTACATATTATCATCTCACACCGTATGCAGAGAATGCACAATTATGCTATTTATTAATAGGTACTGACATACAACCTGGCTGTTCTCGTTTCTGATTGACAGTCTTTGGGGCAGATTAACAAGCCCCTTGCCACACATTTGCGCCGCAGTTGCGTCACTCCTGGGACGCAGCGGTGTCGTTAACAATGCGCCACATTGCGACATATTTACAACATGACACATCTAGGAGATGCGTCACATAGTAAAGCCCTGCACTACATTATACCTGCATCAGGTGTAATGGCACGCAGAAAAGCCTCGTAAAAGTGAAGCAGTGAAATCTACAAGATTTCACTGAGTCACTTTTATGACGCCACTGCGTCGAAACCTGAAGCAGGCGTAAGGAGTGACGCAGCATGTTAGGAATAGGCCGCCCCTGAGCACTGCTAGAGTTGCGTCACGCTTGCGACACAACTTCAGCAATGCGCTGCCCTTACGATAAAAGATGCAACACGCATCTGTTTATCCTTACACCACGGTGCGCCGCGTTGTAAATGCAACGCATTCCTGGTGGTGCAAGGGTATTTTTGTGTGTCGTATCTTTACTGGCGCATCCCTGCTAATATGCACAGATGCACCAGTCCTTGTAAATCTGCCCCTTTGTCCTTAGCTAGACCTTTGGCTGCCCATGGCAGCCCCGGTGTTGTACTGGCAGATTACTGAGACAGCCGCATGTACGAGTGGGGGCATGGGGGAGTCCGCCCCCCCTTTATACACCACTGCAAAAGGCCCCTGCAATCAATCAGTTCCACAGACAATGCAAAGGAAAACTTCACTAATTAACACCCTATACTTTAAGACTTATAAATCAGTATGCCATTTATTTCCTTCTGGGAACAAATATTCTTGAATAGAATAGGATTCAATGCAACTGTACTTATGTGCTCTCTTTACCCCACAAGTGGAGGAAAGTACAGCCTTAGGGACTCTTCAGAGGTTGGCAGGTGGCCTGACGTCCGTCCACCTTGCAAACTGTTGCCCACAACATTTAGAGATCTCTCCTGGCTTGGCAGAGATCTCTGTGCCTTCAAAGGAGGCTTCTCTGAAGGCACTGAAAGTTTGATGAGTGGCCACCTTGTCTCATGCGGCTATTCAGTAAACATTTTTTTTTTACAAAACCAAGCTCGCAAAGTGGGTCTTTGTTTTTGGGAAACAAAAGTCTGATGAGCCTGACACCCCGGGAATTTTCTCCCAGGTTGTGGGGGTCATTTTCTTTTCTTCTGTTTGGGAATGCTGGGCTTTCGCTGGTGGTCTTGAACGGAAAAATATACATTGGATTGTCTGCTGTAAATAGGGTGGATGGTCTGATGAACTTGAGACCCCCAAGTCTGTTGGGCAGACGATGTAAGGTTTCTGCTGGCGAAGCCAGCTGGTTCACCACCAGCAGAAGCATGGTGATCTGCCCAACTCTAAGTAGAGCAGACAGACTGTCTCTATTGCCAACATGGTACTCTGACCTAAGTCATCAGAACTCATCAATGATGGCAAATAGTCTCTCATTGTCTTCATCACAGGGTTTGATATTTCAAAAGTAAACAATGTCCAAAGCCGAATTTGTGATGTTACAATGCGTGCCATTACATCGCATGCCGTTGCAACGCCAACCTGTACCCCGACTTTCTGTCGGGGGTGCGCTGGAAGTTGGAATAGATTCATTTTCTATTCCAACTCCAGTGTGTGCAACAGTAGGGAAGGTGTTGGTGTTAAATCCAACCCCTTCTACCCACTGCTGCACACCTTTTTCATTGCAACGGCATGCGATGTAATGGCATGCGTTGTAACCGTTGCGTAGTAAAGGCTGATTCCCTCCAAAGCCTGATCTTCTTCCAATGTCTATTCTAGACAAACACCTCTCTCTTCTACCTTCCCTGTTTGACCTCTACCAACCAAGGACCTGATTTTGAGTTTGGAAGACAAAATTTACTCTGTCAGGGTGATGGAGGAAAGGACCTGTCGCCCCGAGGGAGTACCTGCCAGACACATTTTGAGATGTACGCCGGCCCAGCAGACATCGCGTGCACTTACAGGAACTGTTGTGACAGCAGTTCCTGTAAATGCATTGAAAGTTTGACGGAGTTGTACGTCAAAATTTCGATTTTTTTCATTTTCAAAAAGAAGTTTTGTTAGCAGAATTTTCATTTTGAAAATTAAAAGAAACAATGCCGCCTCACCATGGGAGATTTCTCCCATGGCATGGGGGTCGTTCTGTAGTTTTCACTGCTCGGACAATAAAAACTTGCCATGTGTTCACCCATTCCAAATAGGGTGGGGAACACACAGCCAAACCTTACTCCATCTGTCTGTCAGATCTCTATGTAGGCGACGGAGACAGAGTATTCTCCATTGTCTACATAATCAAGTTCCTCCTGACCAGCCGCGGTCCAGGCAGGTAACAGTGGTGGGGCCGTGTAAGGCGCAATTTCAAGGGACGATGCCGAGAAAAAATGTATTATTTATTTAATTTTCTCTCTGCAGCGTCCCTCAAAATCCCCCCTTTACCCGGCCCATCGCACCACTGCTGTTACCTGCATGGACCGTGGTTGCTCCTGACCCTAAATGATTTGTGCAGAACTTTGCTTTGGTGGAGAGGGCACTCAGTCACATTGGGATGGAGCATCCTCTCTGCCAAAGTCTAAGTCAGGCTCTAAGTCGTCATTTCTTCATTCCGTGAGGCCTTTTCCTTGGCTCCTAGGGCAATGAGTAGTTACAGGCAGTATCTTGTGTGTGTGTACAATGTTGCTTACCGTCAGTGCCATAGAGCCAACAATACTGCTGCAGAACAGCTGTATTGCTACCCTTTTCATGATGGACTCTTTTGAAGTAGCAAATTCGAGCAATGAAAGCATATTCTAGGAAGGGGTAGGGGCTAGAAAATCAACTACAGCAAGGCTGTCTGGCTCGCGCTATCCCCTTTCCCTGATCCCACACATCTCCCACTTAAGCCTCCCCTCCTCCTACATAGCAACAGCCACTCACTTTAGATTCCCAGCACACTGAGAGACTGGGGCTAAATAGCACCCCTTCTCCGCATGCTTTTCTCTCCAGTGACTGCACTCATCCAACCACCTATTCCGCAGACCCTCCTCCTAACCTCCCTACTTTCACCCTACTTATTACTCTTCATTCCTGTTTCCATCTTTCACCCCACCCTGTCACTACTGGCACAGGGAAACTGCCTCCTCCCTCCCACAACCTCCTGAACCCTACTGCTTCTTTACAAAGCCTTTTGGAGGGTGACTGCCAACATTCCTGAACCCTTGTCAAGGCCCCTCTCCAGGTGTCCCTACAACCCCTACCCTTTCCCTGTCCCTCATCCAAAGCACTTCTGTCCTGCAACCTCACCAGTGAAACATGAACAAGAATCAGATGAACATCTTGGACCATGCATGTCCCTTTTTAAAAGAAATATAACTAAAAAAAGATACTATAGTTACTCTCACGATGCATCTTAAAGGTAACTATATATAGGTAAGTTTAGATTTACTATCGACATACATATATTGTGAAGAACAGTATACATATATACACACATATGTGCGTGTGTGTAGATTCAAGTGTAGCAAACTTTAGGGGCCGTGCGAAGATTGCCATGGTGGACCAGAAGTTCCAGTGAATGCCAAAAACAAAACCCTTACATTTATTGTTTAAATCACAGAGGGTGACGCTTTATGACCCCCCCCCCCAACCCATCCAATGTGTGAGAGTACCTCCACCCGGCCCCCTTGCACCATAATTATCTTATTTGTTGAGTACATGGGGACTGAGTCCCCGAGTCCAAAGATGGCGGACGCAACTTGAACTTAAAGTTGTGGCCAGCCAATCCGAGTCCATGGTTTGGCTATCCACCACATAAAATATCTATAGGTTTTTTTAACCTACATTGCTCAGAAACTACTGAATGGATTAACACCAAATCACAAAATGCTCATTTTCTGGACCTAGATCTAACTTTCCACCAAATTTGGTGTAAATCCGTTCAGAGGGTTTGGCTGTATTTGTGTCTACATTTCCAAACGGAAAATGTGTTTTGGGACTCCTCCTTCTTTTCATCCCCCGCTTGATGAAACTTTTCAGTTTGGAGCTGAGGTGAAAGAACATTTTTATTGGAAAGTTTTGTGAAAATTCCTCAAATGGCACCAACGTTATTAGGAAAACAGAAATGCTCTTCCTATCGAAATACAATCCTAACTAACAATATTATGGATTTTGGTGGATATCTGGTCACAATATTTGTTGTTGACCTTCGATTTCTGGCCCCTATACAACCCCATTCAAACTATTAGCACTCAACAAAACAAAATCAGTGGTAGTGTTCAGGGTACCAAAGGAGGAGGCGACTGGTAACTGGGCCTCATCGGTGAGGTGTATCTTGAGTCCTATCTCACATGGAACTCAGACCCGTGGCTGGGTATACCTATCCTACCAGACATCATAGCGTTTTGAGTTCTAAGGCACAGTGAGCCAAGACTCATTTGCATAAGGTTGGTGCCTGTTTGTAATGGCACAGCAGAGCTGAAAAAACAATGGATATAAATGCAGTCCAGAGAAATTTCTGGCAGCTGAGATTATCTGAAGCATTTCACCCATCATTCTGTGCTGAGACTTCCCAAGTAGGGGGTTGTGCCCAGATGTCTGTCCCAAAGTCTTCCAACCATCGCTTTTTGTAAGGTTTAAGACAGTTTGCGCCCAGCTCGAAGGTATATTTCAGAGATTTTTCTGGACCAGGAGGGTTAAATTTGCTGTTCTCCAAAAAAACACAAATCCTTTGTAGATGGCATTAGAAGGGCTGTGCTACACTGGACGGCCTCTCTACTCTGTTTCCATTGGTGTATGGTCCACTGAGCAGAAGTGCCTGAGGGTGGAGCCAGCAGCAGCTCCATCATCGGGAACGCCGCATTGCCAAGCTCTAGATGAGGTGGGGATATGAAGAGGAAGGCAGACCCCCTTCTTTAATTAAGGCTCCTAGTTCACCGAGAGATGTCTGCATGAATGGGTGAGTCAGTGCTTAATTTGAGCCAGCGGTTGCAGGTGAGAGCCAGGGGCACCTATTTCTGGGGACCGGGACTTATTTTTCCACAACAGGATTTCGTCCAGAAAAACACAAAAGGGGGAAAGAGGGAGGAAGAGAACACCTAGAAAATAATGACACATGGAGAATGCAGGGATCAACAACAAGCAAGAGTTAGAGAAGGAGATAGGAAGTGTCTGGTGGTGGATTAAAGATGACTAAGATGGAAGCAACAGAATGCATCCTTGGTATTCGGCATGCTGGCATTCAAAAGCGCAGGCCGCGGGCTTCTTTGCAAAACCTTGGGACCCAGCGCTTATTCTTTTACACATTGAGCACTGGTGTGAGTGTATATCAAGGTGGATATCATTGTATGTCCATGGGTTTGGTCATGCATGTTCACATCATTTCGCACAAACGTGTGTTGATAAGTCCATCATCCCCTTTGGTGTCGATAAGTTTCCGCCTGCATGTAAGCGTCTTTAGTAGTCAACATGAGTCATTATGGCCGATTTAATGAGATATTGACGTTGACCTCAAGGTAGGCTCAAAATATCTACATGATGGACTGTTCTAAAATTCCGGAAAGCAAACAAGAAGTCAGATGGTGAATCAGGGTTTGTAACTTTGTGTCACAAGACAGAACATCTCCTCTTCTCTAGGCTTGGCAGCAAGAGTGGAGCCTCAAATTGCATCTTTTGTTCTTGTTTTCCAGGAACCTCTAACTCTTTTTTGACACAACACATGAAGTTCGAGCCTTTCAACATCCCTTGGCAACCAGAAGTGCAGATTCAAAGGCCAAAGATTGTCCGACAAGTGGTGGAAACGGAAAACCAGGCTGCCTATCGTCTGAATGACAAAATGCCCCGCTACGTCCACTTCGCCAGCAACCAGACCAACAAGTGGGGTCACCCGCGCTCCTACCGGATCCAGATTGTCAGCTTCGCCGGGGAGTACCTGCCGGAAACGAGTCCGGTAGAGAATTCAATGAACTGGGCAAGGTAGGTGTCTGCATTCGCCTATAGGCTGTATGATGCTATACCGACGTCACCAATATCAGCCTGCAAAAATATCTCACTGCCACATCGCCCATCTGTGCATGGTTGAGTTAGGCATACATCTACTACTACTTACCTCTTGATGTAGTGGTTAGGTCGGTGTTGTGGATGCAATATTTATGCCAAGCAATGTAACGCATGTGGTAAAAGAGGAGAGGGCCCGTTTTTGTGGTCCTTCATTCATCTATGCAAGAATAGCTCTCTTGCCGATTTGCAGTCACCATAGACCGCTTTTATGTGAAAGGAGAGGTGACATGTTGTCTAAAGAGAAGTAATCCAGCGCCAGGACACCTTCGGGTAATCGTGTGCTTTAGAAATCGCCTTAACATTAACATTAACATGTTGGTGTGAGGTCCCTTCCCTTTCTGCTTTTTTTTTTGTTGCAGTTTTATGTAGCGCAAATTCGCCCCAAGTGTATGAAAGCGCTTTACATGAGCGCCAGTTGCATTACAGACTGACCCATTGTTTAGATCCGCTGCGTTCCGAGACAGGAACAGTTCACAGACTCTAGATGTCATGGGCACAATTAAATGTTTGGGTCGTACCAATGCCCTGAGAAGGTCTGCATTCGCCACTCTCAGTGGCAGCTTTGTATCTCCTGCAGCCCTCTCCAGATTGTACTGTCGGTCTTCAAATACCATTTTGGGGGTTCAGAACATAGATCGGTTGTAGGAAAAAGGGGGTGGTGATGGACAGAGTTTCTGAATGATGCAGAATACTCTTACCAAGTCAAGAGATCATGGTTTTAATCCATCACCGTTTTTTAGCTCACTGCACCATCCCAGCTCAGAACCTGGCTACATGCAAAGTAGTCTGTACCTGTCCCAGTGCATGATGGGAACAGGGCAAACCAAACTACCAAGCCAATTCTTATACTGGGAAGGAAACAAGCTTCCGGGTTTTTTTTTCGGTTTCTGGCATCACAGCCTTCGTCGGCCCGGCTTGCCTGAATCCTGATGGTGCAATGAGCAAGGGACTCACGTCTGAGCATACCCTCCCACACTGAGTGTGGATAAAAACGATTAGGGAAAAAGGGGGTGGTGATGGACAGAGTTTCTGAATGATGCAGAATACTCTTACCAAGTCAAGAGATCATGGTTTTAATCCATCACCGTTTTTTAGCTCACTGCACCATCCCAGCTCAGAACCTGGCTACATGCAAATTAGTCTGTACCTGTCCCAGTGCATGATGGAAACAGGGCAAACCAAACTACCAAGCCAATTCTTATACTGGGAAGGAAACAAGCTTCCGGTGTGGGAGGGTATGCTCAGACGTGAGTCCCTTGCTCATTGCACCATCAGGATTCAGGCAAGCCGGGCCGACGAAGGCTGTGATGCCAGAAACCGGTCCCCGGAAGCTTGTTTCCTTCCCAGTATAAGAATTGGCTTGGTAGTTTGGATTCAGATGTGCTCAAGGGAGATTTGAAATACATCAGTGGCAATGTTGAAAGCACATCGGGCCAGGATCATCAAACATAATAGAATAAAAATGCATCTTTAGAGGACGTTTGGGACGGTCCCTCGAGGAAGTAACCTCAAAGTGTTATGTTCTTAAAAGGCAGTTCTAGCCACAATCAAACAGTCATCATACTAACAATCAGGAAACAGGGCAAATACTTCACAAGTAGAAGCAACCGCTCTCTGTTGTTACTATTCTCAGAGGGTGAGTTCTGGTACATTAAACACTTGCTGGATTTTAAGGGTTGTGTTTTGTGTACTTTCAATTTTACCTGGGCTGTTTGCAATATATAGTTTGTCCAGCCGAGCAAGGCTAGCCTCGAGCCTGGCTCGATTATAATGCCTGCCTCTTGCATCCCGTCACCATGGAGACTGGCATGTGGAAAACAGAAGCAGGCGTTGACCTTTTCCCTTCCTACTGCCGTGTTTTTTAAAATAAAAAACTGCTACGCACAGGACGAATGAAATGATTAATGAACACAAACATAAAGACCAGAAGGATGGTTTTTATTTTGATTTTTTTTCCTGAAGTTTAAACACTCCAAGAGTAATACTATTTTCTATGTAGAGGATTAAAAAATAGAGAAACATGTTTTAAATGCACTTTTACAAAATATATCCGAGTGTGTAAATGTACACCTTCTGCATTTACACATGCATAAACATTAATGCATGGGAGTATTCCTGAAAAGCACTTTCCAACTCTCCCAGGAGTACTCCTGGAATCCACTGTTAATTAGGAAACAAAAAACTACTCAAAAGTAGGCAGGATAATTAATGATATCTTTCTGAGAATGTCCCAGTAATCTTTTATTTACGAAAGCTCTTCTAACCCTGTGAATTTAACTCTTCAAAAAACTAACAATTCACTGGAAAGGAGACAAAAAATCCACAAAGGACGAAGTTGTTTGTTTAAAAGCAATCAGCAATGTACTCTGCGATGTTTACTTTGGTGGGCTCCATTAAACTGTAAAACAACGTTCTCATGTGGTCTCCGCTTAAGTATGTGGTTTATTTATTTATTTGTTTTAATTAGAGGAGGCTTTGAGTTAAGTGAAAATGCGGCCCCCGGGGGAAGAAAGGTCAGCGGACTAGTCTTCCCCCGGGGATTTCGCGCAAGGGAGGGACAGGATATGGAAGGGGTGGGATAAGGGGTGGGGTCGTTAGGAGGATAAAGGGGGCTGGAAGAGGAAGTCCTTCCTCTTCCTTTCCCCAGCGCCTCAGGGTGGGTTAGTTAGGTTGTTTGGAAGGGTTTCGGGATCTGCGTTGGTTTTTCTGTCGGGGCCTGCAGGCGGCGGAGCGGCGGACACGAGGCGGCCCAGTCTGGCGACGGGTGGCGGCCTGGGAGCGGTGCACGCATCGGTGGAGGCGGGGATCTTGGGGGCGCGGAGGCGGTTGATCGGCGATGAAGGTAGGCGAGGGGCAGAGGCCAGATAACGCTGCGGTGCGCGCAGCGCTGCAGCTCCTCGGCCGCGCGGGGACAGCGGATCTCCTGCGGCTGGGGGTTTTAGACCAGGCATGGGTGGGGATGACCCGGACACCGCGCTCGGCTTCCGCGGGGGTGGCGGCGGCAGTGGCAGCATGTATGGAGGAACCGCCTCCAAAAAAGCACGCGGTGACCGCGCGGGGGGGGGGCCAGGAGAGGGGGACACGGGGGGAAGCGTGGGGGTCGGCGTATGAGCCCCCCTGCGCTGGGGGCCACAGGAGTTTGCGGGGTGGGGGAGGGGGGGGTCAGGGGGGGTAGGGGGCCAGGTGATTCTGGTGCAGGAGGTCCCACGGGGGCGATCATGGGAGGGGTGCAGGCGGAGCGGGGGGGACGTGGCGCTTGGGCGGGGGAGGGGCGGGGGCCTGGTTGAGTACAGTGAGGACAGTGACCCGGGGGAGGAGAGTGAGGAGCCGGTGGGGGAGGATTTTGCGCTGTATCTCTCTGGTAGTGAGTTGGCAGGGGGGAGGGGGGTGGGTGGGGGGAATTGCCCCCGGAGTCCAGGGTGGGTGCAAGGGGAAGGGTGGGGGGCGGGGGGGCAAAAGCAAGGGCCCGGCAAAGGCGGCGGGGGGGTCTAGGGGGGGCGTGGGCAGGGGCGATGTCCGGTGGGACGACCGGTGGGAGGGGATGTCGTTGGAGGAGCGCATCCGGGAACAGCGTCGGTTGATTGAGGAGACGGAGCGTAAGTGGGGGGAGATGTGCGAGGCCAGGGAGAGGGCAGCGGGGGGGGGTGGCGCCGGGGGGGTGCGGTCCGAGGGCGGGGCGGCGGCACGCGGGGGAAGTGCGGGGCGGGCGGCAGGGCGCGGCTGGTGGGTATGGGTGATGAATACAGGCCCCAGCTAGGCCCGCAGGACACAAGGGTTCGCTCTCCTGTAATGGAATCTATAAGGAAGTTGGCACGGAAACTGCAAAGTACAAAGACAGCATTTATTAACCCTTAAGGGTGGTTCTACAATCCACACAACACTCTTCAGTATTGCATAGAGTAGCACAAAGAACCTTCGTACATGGTCCCCTTTTATACACAACAGAGGGGCTCATAAGCGGGTGGATACAACATGAGGCCGAAGAACATTACCATTTATGGTCATTTTCAATACTGAATCAATATGTGGGCGGAGCTAACGCACTCCTTGAGCCCGCGAAAACATGGTCAAGCAAGGCTAACTGATAACAGATGTGGTCAAGTCTGGGCATGTGCCAGATAGACAAAGGAGCTATTTATAGACTGTTACTAGGCAGATTGCAAGAGCAACTAACACAGAGGTTGGACTCATCTCGTGGGGAACACGCAAGAGCATGACAATACAAAATGGAGTCCAAGCTTCGGTCAACATAACAGAGAAAACACGATCTATAAAAGGGGAATTAATGTCTTTAGTAAATGCTTAATCACATCGTTGTTTCAATTTACAACATGGGTGGATGAGTCAGGGACTGACTTGACGTTTCAGAGACCTGGTGGCGCTGGGGCCCCTTCGGACTATGTTGGTCCCGCGCGCGGGGGGGGGGGGGATTCAAGCCAGCGCAGTTTGCTGAGGCCAGGGGGTCCGCGGCGGCCTGCCCTCCATCGCGGGAGCGGGCATCGTCGGCGCCGGAGTATGGTTTGTGCAGGGTGCGCATGGCAAGGGTGTGAAGCGAGTGGTGCGTGAGGTGCGGACGGATTTGTGTACGGATGATTTCGAGGAGGAGCTGGATTATGAGTCGGATGGTGAGGAGTTGGAGGAAGGTGAGCTGCGTGAGGTGCATGAGGTGAAGGGAAAGGCGGCAACCCGAAAGGTTGGTGTTTTGCAGGCGCAACAGGCCACCTGTAGCAGGACGCCCGTGGAGAGGACGACGGCCCCAGTGTTCGGACGGGCGCAGGAGGTGCCCGGCACCATTGCAGTTGGGGTGCGTGGTAGGGGGGGACAAGGCTGAGAGTAAGAAGACATGCAGGTCAGTGGGGGTAGGTGACGGATCGGTGCGGGAGGCGGGAGCGACGGCACAGGGGACGGACCTGAAGAAGGTGACGGACCTGGGGGGGGATGGGAAGCGGCTCGTGGGGGCCGGTGTTCAGACAGACAAGGAGGGGAGAAGGATGGGAAAGATGAGGGGGGGGAGAAGCACAAAAAGAAGCTGCCCTACATGGGCTTGGCGATGCCTTTAGGGTCGCACTTGTCCGAAAAAACGAGGACACGGATTTGGAAACATGAGTATGTCGATGTGTTCATGGAGAATTGGACGTCGGCCTTTTTGATTTACGTGAGTATTTATTGCGAAAAACATCAGGACAGGGCCATCGCGTTATTTAAATACATAGATATTATTCGCAAAGCGCAGATGCACTTTGGGGGTTTCGCCTGGCTTAGCTATGATGAGGAGTTTCGGGCCCGGATCAGTGTGAATCCTGATAAGCCCTGGGGAGAGGTGGACCAGGAGTTGTGGGTACAGTGGATGTCGTCGACACAATCGTCCGCGTCCACGCATACGGCCAGCGGGCTTCCGGTGACGTATCGGCCTTTTCAGTCCCGTCCCGCTTCGACAGGGGCGGGGGGAGGACAAACTGGTGTCACGAGTGCAGGAGGACAGGCTGCTGCTGCCGGCGCAGCTGGACAGTCGGCCAAGAGCGGGGGAGCCACCACGGGGGCCTGCTGGAACTTTAACAAGGGCTTCTGCTCCCGCTACCCGTGTAAGTTCAAACACGAGTGTTCTAAGTGTGGAGGGCGACACCCGGTCACACAATGTTTTACGCTGGCCACTCCCTCCGAGCAGTGGCGGATTACCAAGGGCCGGAGCCAGTCTGGGCTGAAGGGCTCCTACGCCGGTTAAGGTGGAGGCCATGAGTCCGTGGCTCTCCCGGTATCCTGATGGGGAAGCGGCATTGAAGCTTTACTGGGGGTTCACTGAAGGGTTTTGGGTGGGGTATCAAGGACCGCGGGAGCGCAGATGGGCGGAGAATTTGAGGTCAGCGAAAGATTTGCCGGGGGTGGTGGAGGCCAAATTGCGGAAAGAAGTTCTGGAAGGGAGGGTTGCGGGCCCATTTGACATGTGGCCTTTGCCTGAGCTTATCGTATCCCCTTTGGGGGTGGTACCGATGAAGGAACCAGGGGAGTTTCGCGTGATTCACCACTTCTCGTGGCCGGAGGGGGCGTCGGTGAATGATTTCATCGCGGAGGAGGATTCCAGGGTCCTATATGTGTCGGTGGATGATGCGATTGAGCTGGTGAGGGCGTGTGGCCGGGGGGCAGAATTGGCTAAGTGTGACATCAAGTCTGCGTTTCACCTCCTGCCCATTCACCCGGCGGATTTTCCTTTGCTGGGGATGCAGTTTGGGGGGGCAATCTTCGTGGACAAGGTTTTGCCCATGGGTTGTACGGTATCTTGTGCGCTGTTCGAGACTTACAGTTCCTTCCTGCAGTGGGCTTTCACAGACAGATCGGGGCACCGGCTGGTGTCCCACTATTTGGACGACTTCTTGTTCGTCGGGCGTGGGCAGTCGAGCGAGTGCGGGGGCGCGTTGAGGCATTTTCAGCAAATGGCTGGTGAGTTTGGGGTTCCCTTGGCGCCGTAAAAGACGGCTGGGCCCAGTTGTTGTCTGTTGTTTCTGGGGATTGAATTGGACTCGGTCGCCTGGGTGGCGCGGTTGCCCCAGCAGAAGGCGGAGGAAATGCAGGAATTTTTGCTGCATGTGGTGGTGCAGCGGAAGATTGACTTGAGGTCCGTCCAGCGGTTGTTGGGTTTACTGAATTTCGCGTGTCGCGTGGTGAGGGCTGGCAGGACTTTTTGCAGGCGGCTGGGGCTGGCCATGTCGGGGGAGGTGCTGCCCCACCACAAGGTGCGGATTTCCATGGGCGTGCGGGCGGATCTGCGGACTTGGCACACGTTTCTGAGCGATTTCAACGGGGTCTCCTTGGACTTTGCGGATGACAATATGGTGTGGCAGGTGCAAATCTTTTCGGATGCAGCTGGGGCACAAGGTTTTGCCATTTTCTGGGACGGGAGATGGTGCGCGGAACAGTGGCCGGTGCACTGGTTGACACAGGGCAGGAGTATTGCGTTTTTGGAGTTTTTTCCGCTTTGTGGTGGCATTGCAGGTGTGGGGGCTGGAATTTCAGAACAGATCAGTGTTGTTCCATGTGGACAACCGGACGGTGGCTGACCTGGTGAATCATCAGAGGGCCAGGGATCTGCGGGTGCTGCGCTTGCTGCGAAGTTTTATGCTGCTGTGTCTGCGTTTCAATGTGCTGTTTCGCGCGAAGCATGTGCCGGGCGCTAGCAATGACGTTGCGGATGCATTGTCTCGTTCGCAGTGGCAGCGTTTCAGAACGTTGGCGCCCGGAGCAGAGGTTTTCAAGACCAACGTGCCGGAGGGTATCTGGAGCTGGGGGGAGTGAGAGTGGTGGAGTTGGTTGAGAAGTCTGTTGCGGATTCTACAAGGCGGGCGTATCGTTTGGCTTGGGCTGAGTTGGGTGCTTTTCTGGGATGGTCGAAGGATGCCTGGCGTATGTCGCAGGGGGATTGTGAGGAGGGAGTGCTGAGGTATGTTTTGCACTGCATGGACAAGGGTTTGTCGCCAGTTACGATTGCGGGGAAGTTGGCGGGGATTTCCTTCTATCGGATGGTTTATTTGGGGTTTGATCCCGCACGGAGTGAGTTGCTGAGTAAGATGTTGAGGGGTTGGGGTAGGGTGCGTGGGGGGACTGGGGGGGCAGCCGTGCGTGCAGCTATTACGTTTGAATTGCTGGTGGACATCTTGGCGGAATTGAGTTTCTGTTGTTATGACGAGGTGGAAGTGGCGCTGTTTCGGTTCTGCATGACGTGGATGTTTTTTGGGGCCTTCCGGGTTTCGGAGTTGTTGGGGGCTAGAGGTGCTCCGGGTAGGGTATTTGAGGACGTTCGAATGGATGGAGCGCGCCTGGGTATTTGGCTGGGGAGGTCGAAAACAGACCAGGCTGGAAGAGGCACTTGGGTATGGTTGTGCGAGTCGGGAGAGGCGGGTGTTTGTCCTGTGCGAGAATGGAGAGCCTTTGCGGGCAGGTGGGTAGGAGTGTAGGAGAGATCTTTTGTCATGCTTCCGGGAAACGGGTCACAGCTTTTCAGCTGCTGGCGGTGTTGCGTATGGCAGTGAGGCGACTAGGTAGGGACCCGGCAGGGTATGGGACGCACTCTTTCCGGATCAGCACGGCGACGGCGGCTGCGCGGCTGGGGTGGTCCTGGCACAAGATCAGGCGGATTGGTAGATGGAGGTCGCACTGTGGCGAGCGGTACGTAAGGAAGTAGAGCGGCACGGTGCGCAGGGGCGCGACGGCTGTGGGGCGGTTCTGTTATGTTTCGTGTTCTAATTTCTCCTTTCTTCGTATGTTGTGTTGGGGGTCCGGGAGCCAAGACGGTTACCTGGATCGTTGGACATTCATTTGTGCATTGGGCCTCCAAGTATTCCGACAGGCAGGTGTATGGTCGTAGCCTGGGCCTGAGAAGCAGCCATCACGAGGTACATTGGTGGGGCAAGAGTGGGATGCGCTGGGGGGAGCTATTGCCCTGGCTGACGAAGAAAGTGTCGCAGAGGGGATGTCCGGACTTGCTCATCATCCACCTGGGGGAGAATGACCTGGTGAAGCAATCAGGGGTGTCGTTGCTGTATTTGATGCAAAGGGACTTGGAGGCTATGAAACGCAATCTGGCTGGTGCCTGTATTGTGTGGACTGAGTTCATCCCTCGTCGGATCTGGAGGGGGGCATTGAAGCCCGCAGCGGTTGAACGAGCCCAAAGGAAATTGAATAGGGCAATGTGGGTCTTTTGTGAGAACATTGGGATCAAAGTGCTGGCGCACACTGGACTGCGGCTTGAGGAGCCCCTGCTTTTTAGAGACGATGGCGTGCACCTTTCGCACATGGGCAATGCGTACTATATGATGGAGTTGAGGGATGTTATTAGTGGTTTATGGAACGAGTCTATCTGGTGTCGAAGAGCGTGAGGGCGAAAGGTGCACTGGAATGGGGTGGGGCAGGTAACCGCCCTCCGGGGGTTCCCTGGTTGGCGGATTTGGGAGGGGGGAGGAGTCCATGACGGGCATACTCACTCTTCCGGGGAGGGGGATACTGATGAAAGGTGGGGGTGCGTCATACCAGTTTACAACGAATGGAGATGATAGAACAGGTTGGAAGAGAAGTGAGGAAGTGAATGGGATAAGTCAGGCGGTTGCTGTGTGAAGTGGGATGGAGTAGTTGGAGTATGGGAGAGAATGAAGGAATGAGAAGTTATGTTGTTGGGGATTGTTGGGGGGTTTGTCTGATGTTTGGTTATGGTTGTCCAACCCTGTCCTAATAAAATGGCCTTTTACGCTAAGTTACCTTGCGTGGAGAGATTATTGCGCGATGCGGCCCCCGGGGGAAGAAAGGTCAGCGGACTAGTCTTCCCCCGGGGATTTCGCGCAAGGGAGGGACAGGGTATGGAAGGGGTGGGATAAGGGGTGGGGTCGTTAGGAGGATAAAGGGGGCTGGAAGAGGAAGTCCTTCCTCTTCCTTTCCCCAGCGCCTCAGGGTGGGTTAGTTAGGTTGTTTGGCCACCCGCCCACCCTACAGTCGAGGGATTCGATTGAGGGCTACTAAGTTTTTCTATAAGCGTGCCAGTTTAGGACGGGTTGTGAGTGCTTGGAGCGGATTTGGGAGGGGGGAGGAGTCCATGACGGGCATACTCACCCTTCCGGGGAGGGGGATACTGGTGAAAGGTGGGGGTGCGTCATACCAGTTTACGACGAATGGAGATGATGGAGGAGGTTGGAAGAGAAGTGAGGAAGCGAATGGGATAAGTGAGGCGGTTGCTGTGTGAAGTGGGATGGAGTAGTTGGAGTATGGGAGAGAATGGAGGAATGAGAAGTTATGTTGTTGGGGATTGTTGGGGGGTTTGTCTGATGTTTGGTTATGGTTGTCCAACCCTGTCCTAATAAAATGGCCTTTTACGCTAAGTTACCTTGCGTGGAGTGATTATTGCGCGATATATCTCCTCATCTATTTTGCCTAGCTGACCTTCCCCTCGACCTGCACTGTCGGTTTTCAGCAACTCTTGTGACTGCCGACTTTGGTACTGGAAACCATGGTTCGAGCCTCGGGGTCGCGTCCACATCCTGTGATTCTGGGCAAATGGCTTAATCTCCCCTAGCCTGAATGTGTAATGTAAATACGATGCTCGTGTAGAGCGCTACAATACCTTCGGGTCGAGTTCAGCGCTATATAAATATGCAAAAAAAAAAAAAAGGCAGTTCACTCAGATGAGAACGTTGATGGAGAGCTACATAGGGAAAGTAGTGCAAAGGCCCAGTGCCTCGCCCTCAATCTCAGGGATGTTCGCCAATAAAAAGTTGACTACCATTCCCAGAATGCATTGGGTTGTTAAATGAAATATAATCTCACAAGAAGGTCATAATTGGAGGAATTATTACCATCCACGGTACTACTCCACTCACATACTTCTCACAAAAAGTAACTGGATGGTGTATCAACTAAATGTAAATATGGGTTATGAAAATTAGGAAGCAATTGCTTTCTAAAGACAAGAACCCTCACTCACCCAGAGGTAACATGCTTCATCATTGGGTTCCCTCTTGCACACTGGGACCGCAAGGTACACAGTGTGGGCTACAACTTTCCCTCAGGAGAGGAGCGTGAGGTGTTTTTTCTCCAATGCTTCTATGAGTGAGGGGCAGAGTGCACGAAATATTTCAAAAGTGAGTTTAAAACTATCTCATCAGAGGAAAGTAATTTTAATAAGTATCCCCTATGGATAGAGCTAAAAAACTGTGTGAGGAATAAGGATATGGATATTCCCTAGAAGACTAGGTCAACATGTTTCTGCCTTGATGACCAGAGATTCGTGGCATTCTTCAGGACCGACATCATGTCACTCTGCTGTCAATGTGAATTAAAACAAAAAAACATACTTATTTATATGGACGATCAAGGAACCAACTGCAGTCTGTTCTGTTTTCTGTGAACATAAAAACACATTACCTATATCATATTTACATCCCATATAAACAAAAATTATACCCAAGTGAATGTGAGAAACCAGCGACAAATCACCACACTACACACATGGGAATTGGTGTATTTCAAGTCATCTCACCAATATCAGACCAATTGTCTGCCTCTCCCTTTAGGAGGTCCTCTACATATGAGTCTCGAGAATCTAAAGGCAACATGGAGAGCACAATTAAAACCACAACCATGTCATATATATACATTTTCCTCGGTCCCTTATACAGCACATCTTCAATGTATCCTAAACAGAGAGTCTACAGTCTACATTACTTTCTCATCATTAACGTTTTGTTGCTTGTCAATCATTCATGTCCATATTGCCCGCATTCTATGCTAATGGTATAAAAACCAAAAAAACAACAAGCATGTGCTAAAAAGCATCAACGATGCATCGCATAAAACACCACTCAATTCCCTCAACATATAATGGGATTCCAACGCGGTCTCCTTACCGACTTTCCCGGTTCTTCCAGCTGTTACGTAGAGGCCGAAAGGAGACCGGCCGCATCCGCTCTTAATACTCTTCCTGCTTAATGCGTCACTACCTGGAAGCGGAAAATCTACTTCCGGTTCAGTTAATGTTGAAGAAAATTCTTTTTTTTTTTTTCTTTTCACACGGGCAGTATCATAAAAATAAAGATGTCAAGAATGTCAGTGTTTCCATTGTACATGTAACTTCAATACATAATTCAAACAGCTTACAAAGTACATTATTACTTTCTTTTATGTATGTGTTTGTCGAAGACTACAGGGGTGATGGGAATTGTAGTTTTCAAATGTCGATCCATGTATAACATCTCTGTTGTAACACTATGGATAGAAAACTGACTAAATAGAAGCCCATGTCCTATCAAGTGTCTTCAAATGAAAAATATTCCATCACCTTTTCTCCAATGGACTGAACCAACGTAGCTACAAGTTAAGTAACACCTATGTATGTGTGCAGTGCATCCTACCACAAGAGTTAGTATAATAGTGTCACTATCTAGAAAGGTGTTAGTCGAAATCACAGGGTATTAATTTACATATTAACTGTAAGTATATGTCCGTCTATAATGAGCACCAAGGGATATCCTCATGAAGTCCTGTCACATGACTTTTAATGCGGAACACCCATCTCTGTTCCCGTCGGAAAAGCACTCTATCAAGGGGCTCCATATTGATTTTATATCTTGGTTTGTCAATAACAATCCATGTAAAGTCGTCCTCAGTATGGCCCATTTCTACATAGTGTCTTGTCATGGGCGTATTTGTTTTTTTGCATCTAAAGGCACTTTGATGTTCCACCATCCTGTGTTTAACCTTGTGTGTCGTCATCCCAATATATACCAACGAGCACGGGCATGTAATCAAGTACATTTCTCCGCTCATATTACAATTTGTATGTGAATTGAGTAACCGAGGTGTTTTCAAACCCATGTCCAATTATGTCACATGTTTAGTAAATGGACAAACAGAACAAGAACCACAAGGGAAGTGCCCTGTCACCGGGGATGCTCCCCACAAGGTGCTCTGTCTACCCTTTGTTGTCTCAGTCTAGGTCTTGTATGTACCAGTAGGTCTCGGAGACTACTACTCCGTTTCAAGGCAAAGAGTGGTTTCTCCAAAGTCAATTGCACCGTGTTCAGAATGTGCCAAGATTTGTTAATTGCCTTTTTATGTTGTCAGTCAGATTACTAAAAGTAGTCACACAAACCATTCTCTTATTTTCAGGTTTTTCATATGACTCAAGGAGTGCTTCTCTGGGGTTATTGCGTGCTCTCTTTTCTGCTCCACGTACCAATTTAATAGGATAGTCTTTTGCAAGTAGTTCTTCAATTAAGTTTTTTGGCTTGTTGTTTATATCTTGTAACTTCACTACAATTCCTACAAAAGCCTTAAGAATTTAGCTATCGGGAGATTGGTCAATAAGGCACGTGGATGGAAGCTATGGTAGCTAAGTAGTGAGTTCCTAGCCATAGATTTTTGGTATAATTATGTTTGAATCTTCCCATTTTTTGGGTATAGTCGAAGGTCCAAGTATGATTCTGTCATGGCACTTACTTCACCGGTAAACTTGAGATTAATGTCCCGACAGTTCAACCAGTTAGTAAGACATCTAGAGAATTCTGGTCACCTTCCCAGATGACCAGGATATCATCTATATATCGTCTCCAGAGTTTGCGGCAAGGTTGAAATGGATTGGTACTTGAGTATATGAACTTCGTTTTTAAAGCCATAAATATACAAATTAGCCATGCTGGGGGCACAGGTGCTGCCCATCGAAGTTCCAGTCGTCTGTCAATATAGATCACCTTCATAACTAAAAAAGTTCTCTTTTAAGGCCATCCTCCTAGCACACTGCATGACAAAAGCATTAGGTGTTTGATCCTCGCCTGGGTGACACCCAAGTAGATGTTCTATAATTTCAAGAGTGTAATTCTACGGAATGTTAGTATATAATGACTCAACGTCATATGTCACCATAATGTTCAACATAGGGTCAAAAGACACTGTATCCAAGAGACAAAGAACATGCTTATTGTCCTGCAAATATGAGGGCATCTCAGCCACTATAGGTCGAAGAAAATGATCCACAAACCTAGAGAGGGGTTCTAAGATAGAACCAATGCCTGACACGATTGGTCTGCTAGGTAGAGGTCTTTGTTCCTTGTGGATTTTTGGAAGAATATAGAACGCCGACACCTTGGGATGTTTTTGGATCAAAAATTCTGCCTCACTCCTAGTGATCCAATTGGAGTCTCTTCCCTCTTCCACAAGAGATTTAATCTGTAACCTGGGCGTGGGATCCTGTAAAATGAGAGTATAAAATCTGGCATCATTCAACTGTCTTAGACATTTATTATGTTAAACCTCAGTATCCAAAATGACCGTGGCACCACCTTTATCAGCCGGTTTAATCGTAATGTTGGCATCATTTCCTAATTCCTCAATAGATTTCCTTTCAACATTAGAGATGTTACAGAAGGGTTATTTGGGATGATCCGACCTGGACTCATATTCTTTGAGTACAGCTTTTTCAAAGGTATTTATTCCAGAAGGCACTTAATGATGGAAGGAAGGTAGATTTATTCCTAAAACCAGTACTTGGAACGAGATTAGAGTCATCCTTATCTAAATTAGTAAAGAAAAAGTGTAATCGTACCTGCCGAACAAACTCTGCCAATTCTTTATGAATCATAAAATCATCACCTAGTTTTGTGGGAAGAAAACCCAGGCCTTTAGACAACACACTATGTTCTAGAGCAGTGAGAGTTTTGGAACTGTTTTTTAGCTCTATCCATATGGGATACTTATTAAAATTATTTTCCTCTAATGAGATAGTTTTAAACTCACTTTTGAAATATTTCGTGCACTCTGCCCCTCACTCATAGAAACATTGGAGAAAAAACACCTCACGCTCCTCTCCTGAGGGAGAGTTGTAGCCCACACTGTGTACCTTGCGGTCGCAGTGTGCAAGAGGGAACCCAATGATGAAGCATGTCACCTCTGGGTGAGTGAGGGTTCTCGTCTTTACAAAGCAATTGCTTCCTAATTTTCATAACCCATATTTACATTTAGTTGATACACCATCCGGTTACTTTTTGTGAGTTGTTAAATGCAATCCAGCGTTGAAAATTAGCTGTACTAAGAAAATTGAGTTATATATTCAATTCCTATAGTTGCTACCAAGACTGCCATCCATTTTAGTCGTTCCATTGCGGAAAACAATGGTACATGATATTTGAACTCCATTTTAAGTGGGACTCATATTGCACACATATTCCCTTTAGCGATATCCTGTATTTTAAAAACAGAATACGATGCTGCTTAGAGGATAATTTAAATACCTTTCTATGGATATTTGTATAGCCTCAGTCACACAGCGGTAAAATGCACTGACATCATCCACCTAGGCTACTATTTGAATAGTATGGCACAACATATTCCAGTTCTATTTTGACCATAGTGTCTACTATGTATATTATTGATGAGTAGCTGTCAATAACAGGGTTGTGTCTCCACCAACAGGTTCTCAGAGACATGAAATAAACAACGAAAGCACAGCTGAAATGATGCATTGTGTCATAATGACCCTTGGTAACTACCTTTCCATAAAAACCCAATACTCGTCATCCTGCCGCTGTCTCCACCTTCCTCTAAGGCCTCTCTCCACCTTCCTCCTTGATTACCTGGCTCATTGCTCTCAGTAGGAACAGAGAGCTGGTGCCATGGTGGACCCCATCAGTGCGGATGCTGACAGTCGTGAGCTGCATAGACCTGTGGCTGCTAGGAGTGTCACTGGTCGGTGGCCATAAGAGTACTCTGCCCATTACCTCACCTCCCTCGGTGCTGCTCAGAGGCGGTGGAGTAGCCACCATCTGCCATGCCACCTACTTCATCCAGACCTCTGGAGACCCAGGTGAAGCAGAAGAAGACCAAAGGAAGTAACCCCTTGGTGGCAATGACTTGCTCTTTAAGTGCAGTGATGCATTGGCGTAGAATGCTTGCCTACTCTTGAGCCTGGTCACTAGCTGCTTGGACAGAGCAAGGGCAGAGAAACCACAGGCTTGAATCTGGCTCACAGCCACCGGCTAGTAAATATTACTCTCTGTCCATTCAGTCAGCCCTGATGTGGTAGTGGAGGAGTGAGGTGTGTGTGCTGCCTATTAGGACCCAGGGATTGGGGAACAGTGTTTACTTTCGCCTGAGCTGCCCTTTGCACTGGAAGTGACGTCAGAGACAGGCGTACGTATACTTACACTGCTGTTCGAAGCTTCCATTTTGTAGCCTATGGAAGAGATGTCATTTTCTAAAAGACCAAGAGTAACTCTATAGGTTTAGCACACCTTATTATATGTGACGAAGCATAGTCCGGTGTTGGAGGGGCAGGTTTTTCCTTTTCTGCTTTTCAGCTCTTACGTGAAAAATAGGAAGGGAATGGAGCTGCATGAAGACCTCTCAATATGTATAGAAGCCCTTCAAAGTTGCCCTGGTTCATGCACGACTAGCTACTCCAGCCCAGGTTTCTTCAATGGATTCCGGGACTTCATCCCATTATAAATCGAGGACTACACGTCTAGGTTTACAAAGGGAAAAAATTGAATGAAGCAACGAGTCACTCAAGGGCTATGGAATCTTGTCAGGGCTGGCATGACTCTTTACATGGGGCAAGAGAGGTGCCAGGAATCCCAGTGCTTAATTTCTCAAACATAAAATGTAATAAAATAAGTGCAGGGACCCAAACCTTTTCTTTGGAGCACACCACTAGAGCTACAGAATGCAGGGGTTGCCAGATGCCAATGCTACCTGTTCTTAATTTAATCTCTTTCTACCTTTTCTGCCATTCTCTTTTGGTCTGGGTACAAATCTGAGAATGAAAAATAAGTCCCGCTCCCCTGGTTAAGAGCACAGGTGCTGCCCACCTGCAACCACCAGCACAAAGTACGCACTGAAGAAATAGTTTATTAGGAAGTTACCCTATCTGTGATCAAGATGGGTCCTAGACGGATTGGCTTTAAATTTGTATTTAATTTTATTTATAAAATTTCTGGAGCACATTTGACCAAAAGGCATCAAAGCGCATAGAGCAGAGGAGTAACAGAAAGACCGGTGGCGACCCCAAACAAGCACCCCCAAAGTCAAGCTCCTTAACAGAAGCGTAATCCGTAAAAAGCCACCTTTTAAGTTGCTTACGGAACAATAGATGCGAGCTCAGGCAAAAAGTGTTGCATTTTTTAAGTATGAAATTAGTCTTGGGACATTGGTTTTTAGAAATACACCAGACATCTATGGTTAAATGGTGTTCGAACACGCAAAGTTGTTGGCCGATAACTGTGATAAAGGACTGTGCATCATCCGTGTATTTCAGAGGATCGATGTCTTGTTGGGTGAGTAAAAAACCAGGTAATCCATATAAAGATGATCTTTAGTTAGTAGCATTGGACTTGAGGATAATCTTTGACCTTGAGGATGTCATCTGGACCATCTTCCCAAGATGAACCTAGGGAGCCAAGTTGATATCTGTGATGCCCTGGTTCTGAAGAGGGTTCCACAGAGTGGCTTTTGGTCAAAAAATGAAAAGCTGCTGATGGGTCTTGAGGAAATAGGCAGACGGGGACTCCCTTGTTAATGATATGTAGAGGGTGGTTGACTACTTAGATGGTTGTTTTCTCAATGCTTCGGGAGACGGGTAGGGGATTGATATGCTGTTGGAAGTTGATGTTACTGGTCCACTCTGTGATTTTACCAATAAAAAGAAGGTGGGTACTTGCATTTCTTGCTGTGTTCAAACTATATATTCCGTGAGCAGAGTTGCCCCGGTTACTTACCGGTAACCTTCATTACTCCGAAAATAGCCTTCCTCACCACATGAGTTCCCATCCCTCCCTCCCTGTCTGGCTATCGGCTTCATGTTGTGCTTGGTAGTTTTAGGCTGATGGGTTGGGCCGGCCCGCCTCTTGTAGAGGTCAGGGTGTAATGGGTCGGCCATATTGGGAAGGGATGGGAGGCTTGGGAGGCTGACTTTTTGCTTTGGAGGGTTCTGGTGTGGAGCTGAAGCTCACTTTGTTAGTCATGTGGCGAGGAAGACTAACAAGGAGGTAATAGGGTCTTTCTGATACTGAGAAAGTGAAGAGCCACAAAAGGAGCGACAATTGACGATGTTGCCGATGTGTAGGAAGGCATCAGAGATTCATTTGATGGTCGAGGAGGCGATGACATTGTGATATGTAGTCGCTTTATGTTGGGTATTGATGATGTAGGTTAGGGATTAAATGCTCACGGTTTGGAAGGAATACCATGGGAGATTGAGGTGTCAGTTTATGTGAGGGGTGGGTTGTGGTTATTCTTAAATTTAGATTTTGCATCTGGGTATTTTGTGCATCTATTCCAAGTTATTTTCGGTAGGTTTAAAGTGAGGGGGCGTAAGAGAACACTACTTTGCTTTTATTGCTGGCACTGAGTATCGTTTTCAGGCAATGGCATAACATTATGTCTTCATGTTGTATGTGCAAGCACTCTGGGATGGTTTGAGGGTTTTTAGTTGTGTGCATTTTGGAATTTGCTCTGAGCCCTTTAAAGTTTATATATTTGTCTACAGTGATGCAAACCTGAAATATGTCTGTTTTATTCGTGGGGGAGTGAGGGGGAGGGGTGAGTGTACCCACTTGTGACATAGGCAGTTTGCTAAATCCCTCAGTGGGTTAATGCGCTTGTTTCTTCAATCTCAGTGAACATATCATGCGTTTCATGCTTCTGAAGTTGATACAGCCAGTGTTATTGAATACTGGGACCGTAGGCGGTATATCCAAAACATTACCCCCCCACCCGGCTTCCGCATACTCAAACCCTTCTGTTGAATCTACAAAGACTAACCAGGATCAGTGACAGTGGAGCCACTAACCAATGTCCTTTCCATATCCCAGCTCAGCAATGTTCATATCTTCTCTTCTAACTCCTAGGTACAAGCTGGCGGTCACCAAGCGCAAGGAGGAAGAGCTCCAGAGCACCTCCATATTCAACCAAAACGACCCCTGGACACCGACTGTGAGATTCACTGACTTTATAAATGAGGAGAACATCACAAACGAGGTCAGTGGAAGAAGAGTGAAACCATATCACTTATAACCACATATAGACAATGGTCCCCAAGGAGTCATTACATTATTTACTGATGCATGTTGGGAAATGGCCAACATGATTATGCATGAATGAGAAATCAACACAAAGGATGGCCGATGCTCTGTATTTAAGTATACAAGTTTTATAACAAAATAGTCAATGGGTAATCAAAGTTGTAATAATAATAATCCACACTTGTAAAGCGCGAACAATCACCCGTAAGGGTCGCTAGGCACTGGGGGCCGTCGGGAAGATTAAGCAAGCTATTGCCCAGAGTCACATGGTGCTGGGCTAATCTGCCGCCGGCGCCGGGAATCGAACCGTGCTCCCCAGATTCCAGAGTCAGTCGCCCTGGCCGCGGCACCACACCTCTTCAGGTGACGGCACAGTGCTGGTGCAATTTGGTAAGCCATACAATAACAAACATATACTATCAATCAATCAATCAGTCACTTGTAAAGCGCACTACTTACCCGTGAGGGTCTCAAGGCGCTGAGGGGAGGGGGGTGCTGCTACTGCTCGAAGAGCCAGGTCTTGAGGAGTCTTCTGACTGACAATATTTTGGTTTGCTACCCTTGTTCTTTGAAATGCTTGCTGCCCCATATTTTCTATGGCATATTGCATATAACAGCACAATGACCTGGCTGGGAAGAGAAAAGATAGCAGCAGAGTCTAACGATTTGAGCACTCAAGGGTTAGTTGTGGCATTCACCTCCATTATAGGGATATTCTGCGCTCCAGGCAACATTTATATTTTGCCTTGTTGGAGCTCCCTCACCCCACCAATAGGTGAGTGTTTTATGTGGATGATGGCTCTCTGGCACTGCCAATGGTAGCACCCAAAAGCAGCTTCACACAATATAACACAATATATTTGTAAAGCACACATTCACCCTTGGGACATCTTGGCGATGGATAACAGATGTTTATTGTCACCCAAGTCAATGGTACTCATTTTATTAACCTCATAAGAATGAAAGGCTGAGAGGACCCGCCGGGATTTAGCCTTGTGACCTTGGCATCAAACACGCATTTCTGAGAGGATTCATAAGGTCTCTGAGCCCCCAAGGCCTGCAGTCCTGGTGCATAGCTGCCAAGTTTCTCAAGTCCATGTGTGATGAGCTTCTCCAGTCTGGGTTGTTTCCTTTGAGTTCTTGGACTTGTAATCCCGTGTTTTTATGGAATAAACAATGTCTACACGTCCCAGAATTCAAAGAAAAAACATGTAGTGGAGTTGCAAAACAAGCAGGGACATGGGGAACTTCACAGGGCTGCTGGTGGTGGTTTAGCATTTTGTAGGAAGGAATACTGCACCTAGAGCCATCTACCAGGAAAACCCCACAGGAAGCAACCAACCAGCCAAAATGTATTTAATCTGCACTAGGTTCCCTAGTCCATACTAAAGGTACTTATCCGATGATAAAAATGAAGGGGCATATTAACAAGGCGGCGCCATAAAAATATCGCCGCTTTTGCGGCCGTTTGCTATCGCGTGTTTTGCTGACTTAGCGCCCGTTTCCAGCACGCCTAACTTTGCATCGCTAATGAGATGCAGAGTAGGCGTGGCTGTGAAACCAACCAGGGAAAATATCGCAAAGGCAGCTTTGCGATATTAACAAGGAAGGGTAGCGATTATTTAAATCGCGTTAACGCAGGAATTTAACGTCTGTTAAATTCCTGACTAATGCACACTTAACATGGGGGAAGGATTCTGTGGCTAAAACCACAGGCCCTATCATCTAGGATATCGCCGTTTTCCACTATGGAAAACGGCAATATCCACACTATGATGTTGCAGAAAAACAGGGGCCTAGGAGGTGGCATGGGCGGTATCACCCAATAAAATAGAAACATGGTACGAGAGAAAAAAATGTGAGTTAAGTTTAAGGAGGACGTATAGCGAATGGGTTAATGTACGGCTAGGTAGAATTCGTAAATAGCGTGGTAGAAATTCAAGTTCTACCTCTAAATTTTTTGAATCACATATATATGTTGCTTTGAAGTTTCTACCTCTATTAATGTACATTTTCCCATTTTAATTTTTGACATAGGTTAACTCTGATATTGTAACTATGCGACTATACAATATGTAATGTTTTTCTAAGACGGGAAGTTTCAAATGGAAACATCCGTCCGTCAAGCAGGCAAAGATATAAAATAAACCAAGCATTGTATTTTTTTTTTTTTTTGCATCTTTCATATAGCGCGAACTCGACCCGGAGGTATTGGAGCGCTGTACATGAGCACCGTATTTACATTACACATTCAGGCACGGGGAGATTAAGCCATTTGCCCAGAATCACAGGATGTGGACGCGACCTTGAGGCTCGAACCCTGGTTTCCTGCACCAAATTCGGCAGTTTAAGGGTGCACTTTTCAGCCTTTGAAGCTGTGGGTAAATTGTATTTTCCTTCAGATGGATATACTTAGGAAGCTATGAGTAACCTTGCTAGCTTAAAGCACCATGATGGCCCCTCCGGGTACTATTAGCTGAGCCGCCGCCCCCTGAGATTTCTGACACTCAAGTATGGAACAGGAGAAATAGAAAAACTCACTTATTGGCAGTGGAGTTCTGGCCTCCTGCCATTGTATGGGATCCGAACCTTTATTGACACTGGGCATCTGGACTGGTTGGCCGCAAGTGCCTGGGGCCTTTAGCATTAATGACAGCGGGGTTGTGCGCTGCTGCGGCTGTAAGCCCCTCAATTATTTAGGTCTCGCTGAGACATTTTGTAAGTGGGCTTTCAAAAGTGCTACCTACATGTTTTGCTGGCCTAGAGCTTGAGTGCACGATGGCGTGCACGTGCACAGCTGCTCCTCTGCTCCTTGCATTCCCCCCTCCCTTCTCACCCAGCCCTTTGATGCTCTGCTCGATTACTTTCACTTTCGCCGCTTTGATGTTTGATCGCAAACGCGATCACTTCCGCTTTGCATAGCCTGTACTTGTTCTCTTTGTCCTCACATATGCTCTTCCCTCTATGTTTTTCTCTCTGGTCTCACATGTGCTATTCCCTCTGTATTTTCACTCTGCCCTCACATGTGCTTTTCCCTCTCTATTTTTCTCTCTTTCCTCACACATGCTATTCCCTCTGTATTTGTCTCTCTTCCCTCACATGTACTCTTCCCTCTGCATTTTTTCTCTATGCTCGCACATGTGCTCTTCGCTCTGTATTTTTTTCTCTGCCCTCGCATGTGTTCTTCTCTCTATATTTTTCTCTCTGCTCTCACATGCTCTCTTCCCTCTATGTTTTTATCTCCGGTCTAACATGCGCCCTACCCTCTGTATTTTTCGCTTTGCTCTCACATGAGCTCTTCCCTCTCTATTTTTCTCTCCTCCCTCACATGGACTCTTCCCTCTGTATTTTTCTCTCTGCCCTCACGTGCTTTTCCCTCTGTATTTTTTTTCTCTGCCCTCACATACTCTTCCCTGTATGTTTTCCTCTTTGCCCTCAAGTGCACTCTTCCCTCTGATTTTTAGGTCTCGCCTCCGCCGGGCTTGTTAATTTGACCCTTGGCTCTGGCGCCATTTCATTGAGAAAGGCCGTCAGCAGGCGCTAGCAGTCCGTGAGTATCACCCCCATCCCTCTGCCTGCTTGTGTGGTCCACGGTTATCCACCATGACTCCCATACTCGTTTTCCGACTCTCTCTCTCTCTCCCCACTCGCCTACCAAGCGACACTTACATTTTTTTTCACTTTCTTGCCGACCATAAGATTTTTTTGTTTTTCCCGCCAGATTTCCATTCTAGTTTCTACAGAACGCGTTCAAGTTGGCAAGACGTCTCTGCAATCCAGTTCAGTGTTTACCGAGCACCAGAGGGTTGACAGCATCAACAGGCCAGCTGTGGTCTCACCACCCAACTTTGGGGAATGACCCTTCTTCACCGTAACCAGCTCGATGGGTTCGTCAACGGTATATGAATGAGTTGAAGGAAAGTATCCAAGGAAAATAGGCAAGAGAGAAACTAGTCTCGGTGAACCTGGAAACTACAGCGAACGACCCTCGACAGCCCCCCCTACACTTCGCAAACCCCCGCTAATACCCGGATGTCCTACTCTCTTTTTAATGTACCTCCTTGGACGTGTGCAGTGTCAAACATGGCCAGGAGGAAGCAATGCTGAGAAACCCTCGCTCTCATAGTCCCTGTTCCCTTACAGGCAAAACGTGGAAGCGCTTAGAATCAGGCGACCTCCGGATTCGAAGCGCTACACAAGAGGACGGCTCAGAAGGATGCCTGACCCCATACACAACGCGCCGGGCCACGAGTGTGACAAAAGACGGTGTTTGAGTTGTGTTACAGTGAGCACACAGTTCTGGAACCCAGCGGGGCACCCCCGTCTAACCCCCCTCCACCGAGGGCTGAACCCCTCCTTTACTAGAAACCGCATAAAGGGAAATTAAAAATTCGTTTCATGCATTTACTAATGTATTTTATGACAATGTCGGGAGTCGGACAGAATTACTGGCTGTTCCCACATCTCAACTCACGCTTGGCGTAGGTTTCCAATGGAGGCACGTGTGAAGGACACACACGCGAAAACACACGTGCACATATATACACACAAACACATATACACACAGGCAGCAACACACATAAACTTATGTAAGCATATGCACGTACATGCACACCAATACGCCAGCCATACATACACATGTAAACATGTATGCACACCAACATACACAAACACATACATGCACGCCATTATGGATCTACAGGTATAGGTATACACACAAAAACATATGTACACATCCATGCAGACAAGCACACTGACACACTAATACTTGCATACCATCACACCGGCCATACATACACATATAACACACACATGTATACACACCAACACACACATGCATACACAACTATGCACACATACAAACACACACATGCATTTACACACACATATGAACATATACAAACACACACAGACATGCATAAACATATACATATACATGCACACCAACACACCAACCCCACATACACATATAAACAAGCACGCACACCAACATACTCAAACACATATACATACACACAAACATGCATACACAGAGGTATACACACAAACATATGTGTACACATCCATGAAGACAAATGAACACAATGACACACCCATACTTGCACACCAATACACACATGCATACACAAACATATACACATACAAACACACACACATGCATACACACACAGATATATACATATAGACACACACACTATGCACACACACGCATCTCCCATACTGTCTCAGGGGAAGAGTCGGTGTCAGCTGTCTCCTGGAGGGGGATCTCGCATGAGACAGTAAAACTCAGAGACATGTGGCGGTGGGGAGAGACAGACATGCCTCCCTTTAATTGTGTTGTTGCAAGATGGTGACTATCTTCTGCCACTGGTGCATTCAGATAAGCGGCAGGAAGTTCGTCGGACACATGCACTGGTTTCAATTTTGAGAAAGTGGGGTGAACGTTTCACAGATCGGGTGTGTGTCAACACGTGTTTCTCCTTCACGGCAAGGCCAATCAGTACGTTTTGTTTAACCGTGTGGTCATGAATCTTTTAATTGCATTAGTGAGCGGGTATGGATGTAAATAAAAATATAACACTAATACCACATTTTCTGTCACCCTTGTGAACAGGTTTGCTGTGAATGTATGAATGAGAATGGCGTTTTAGAATACGTTGCATGGAAAAGGGTCAACATGGTGTATACGTGTTTTTTTATTTGTTTTTAATTTATTTTTTATTGCATGGTTAACGTCATGATATACCGGATTCGGATGCTTCATTGCAGATCAGTTGTTTGGCCCGTGGTTATTTACGAGTTTGGGAAATACTTTTGTATTGTTTCGACTCTTTTTGTCTCTGCCCTATCTCTTGGCTGCGTCCTTACTCTCTCCCATCTTCTCTCTCCACCTCTTTGCTTCATGTTCTCTCGTAATGTTTTCATTTTCCCCAACTCTCCTCTTTACTCTCTCTAATTCTTTTTTTGCTCCTTTTCTGTCTCTGTCCCTTCTCTCCTCTTTCTCTCCCCACCTGTACCTTCTCTAACCCCACTCCTCTTCCTCGCCCGCCCCCCCATCCCTCTCTCTCGCAGTACTGCAACATAGGCAGCACCAGGTCTCTGATGCCTTCTCAGTGTTGGCCCTGGGGGTGGAGGAGGTAAGTCAGCCCCCCAAGTGAATCCCAATATCAACAGATAGTGAACCTCTATTTACCAACAAGTACGGAGCGGTCTCGGGTGACGGCTGATGCGAACAGTGATCTGCTCTCGGCCCCGGCAGGGCCTGTGGGGTGGGGGCATTACCTTACACTAGGAGAGGAAGTAAAAGTGATATCCTCCCCTCCCCTCCACTCCACCACTGTCTCTCCTCACCCTCCACCTCCCTCTCTCCTCCACTTCTGATTCCCTTCCACCTCGGTCTCTCCTTACCCTCCACCTCGGTCTCTCCTTACCCTCCACCTCGGTCTCTCCTTACCCTCCACCTCGGTCTCTCCTTACCCTCCACCTCGGTCTCTCCTCACTCTCCACCTCGGTCTCTCCTCACCCTCCACCTCGGTCTCTCCTCACCCTCCACCTCCGTCTTTCCTCACCCTCCACCTCCGTCTCTCCTCACCCTCCAACTCTGTTTCTCCTCACCCTCCACCTCACCCTCCACGTGTCTCTCCTCACCCTCCACCTCACCCTCCTCACCCTCCACGTGTCTCTCCTCACCCTCCACGTCTCTCCTCACCCTCCACGTGTCTCTCCTCACCCTCCACACGTGTCTCTCCTCACCCTCCACGTGTCTCTCCTCACCCCCCACACGTGTCTCTCCTCACCCTCCACACGTGTCTCTCCTCACCCTCCACACGTGTCTCTCCTCACCCTCCACACGTGTCTCTCCTCACCCTCCACACGTGTCTCTGCTCACCCTCCACACGTGTCTCTCCTCACCCTCCACACGTGTCTCTCCTCACCTTCCACACGTGTCTCTCCTCACCCTCCACACGTGTCTCTCCTCACCCTCCACATGTGTCTCTGCTCACCCTCCACACGTGTCTCTCCTCACCCTCCGTGTCTCTCCTCACCCTCCACGTGTCTCTCCTCACCCTCCATGTGTCTCTCCTCACCCTCCACGTGTCTCTCCTCACCCTCCACGTGTCTCTCCTTACCCTCCACGAGTCTCTCCTCACCCTCCACGTGTCTCTTCTCACCCTCCACGTGTCTCTCCTCACCCTCCATGTCTCTCCTCACCCTCCACGTGTCTCTCCTCACCCTCCACGTGTCTCTCCTCACCCTCCACGTGTCTCTCCTCACCCTCCATGTCTCTCCTCACCCTCCACGTGTCTCTTCTCACCCTCCACGTGTCTCTCCTCACCCTCCACACGTGTCTCTCCTCACCCTCCACACGTGTCTCTCCTCACCCTCCACACGTGTCTCTCCTCACCCTCCACATGTGTCTCTCTTCACCCTCCACGTCTCTCCTCACCCTCCACATGTGTCTCTCCTCACCCTTCACATGTGTCTCTCCTCACCCTCCACACGTGTCTCCTCACCCTCTGCCTCACCCTCCACATGTGTCTCCTCCTCACCCTCCACAGGTGTCTCCTCCTCACGCTCCACATGTGTCTCTCCTCACCCTCCACACGTGTCTCTCCTCACCCTCCACACGTGTCTCTCCTCACCCTACACGTGTCTCTCCTCACCCTCCACGTGTCTCTCCTCACCCTCCACGTGTCTCTCCTCACCCTCCACGTGTCTCTGCTGCATGCTGCACAACACTGCTGCACGCAGCACACTGCTGCATGCAGCACACTGCTGCACGCCACACACTGCTGCACGCCGCTGCACGCCACAGTGCTGCATGCCTCACACTGCTACACGAAACACTGCTGCACGCCGCACACTGCTGCATGCAGCACACTGCTGCACGCCGCACACTGCTGCACGCCGCTGCACGCCACACTGCTGCACGCCGCACACTGCTGCATACCGCACACCGCTGCACGCCGCACACTGCTGCACGCCGCACACTGCTGTATGCCACACACTGCTGTACACCACACACTGCTGCACGCCACACACTGCTACACGAAACACTGCTGCACACCACACACTGCTGCACGGCACACACTGATGCAACCGGCACACTGCTGCACACCACACACTGCTGCACACTGCTGCATTACTCACTGCTGCATGCTGCACAACACTGCTGCACACAGCACACTGCTGCACGCAGCACACTGCTGCACGCCGCACACTGCTGCACGCCGCTGCACGCCACAGTGCTGCATGCCTCACACTGCTACACGAAACACACTGCTGCACGCAGCACACTGCTGCATGCCGCACGCTGCTGCACGCCGCTGCACGCCACAGTGCTGCATGCCTCACACTGCTACGCGAAACACTGCTGCACGCCGCACACTGCTGCACGCCGCACACTGCTGCACGCCGCACACTGCTGCACGCCGCACACTGCTGCATACCGCACACTGCTGCACTCCGCACACTGCTGCACGCCGCACACTGCTGCACTCCACACACTGCTTTTATGCGAGTTTATGCTACAGACACTGTAAATGACAATGCCTTTTATTTGTTATAAAACCAAAACATAAATAAAAGGCATTGTAATTTTACAATGCCAATAGCTCAAACTCTTATAAATGCGAGACCTATTGCATTGCAAATGCTTGTATTTTACTGATGGTGGGTGGAGTTTGACCTGCTATCGGGGCCTGAGACCTTCAGTTTTTTATAAGAATGGGGCCTGGTTTTCTGTATGCGTTTGTGCTCATTGGTTGTATTGACAGCGGGGTTATGACGTGCTGCCGCTGTAATGGGCTCGGGGCCCGAGTCTGTTGCTAGTATCTGGGACTGCAGTTCTTATCATAATGGGGGTTTGGTCTGTTGCTTGTGTATGGGGCCATTACCCCCCCATATGACCTCCTCTCTAACACGCTAGTATTTTTCTTTATTTTAATTGAATAAAGGCCCCTCCCACCTGCCTCCATGCCTGCTAGTACCAAGACCAGACACAACAAAAGAGAAGGGGTGGGAAGGGACATGATTGGGATGGGCAGGACTTTACTCGGGGTAATGAAGATTACCGATAAGTAAATGGGATATTAGTTTTAACTGAAGTGGTGATGAAATCTTCAAAAGGAGAAACATCCATTACAACGCAGTCATTACAATGACCTACCTTTACAACGCAACTGTTACAATGCAACTGCCTTTACATCGCATGCCATTACAAAGCATGCCATTAGAATGCATGTCACTACAACGCATGCCATTATAACGCATACCATTACAACGCATTATAAGGTAAGTAATGGAGATTTGTTTAGCATTAGAGTGGGTATGGGTTTTGGGGTGCATGGGGATAGTAATTTTTACCCCTACACTATCCAACACTTTTCTTACTGTTGCACTTACTGGAGTGGGAATAGTAATTTTTACCCCTACACTATCCAACAGTTACCCTACTGTTGCCCTAAATGTATTATGCGTTGTAATGGTATGTGTTGTAATGGAATGCGCTGTAATGGTAGTTTTAAAAAATACATTGTAATGACGTGTTGTAAAATCATACAATGTAATGGTAGTTGCAATGTAAAGACTGCATTGTAAAAGCATGCGTTGTAATTGCATGCGTTGTAACGTCATATATTCCTTCAAAATGCATGGACAAGTGCTGCCCCGTCAGACTAAGGGACTTACTGCCGCAGTGGCTGAAGGGGTGCACTTTATAGCTCTGATTTTGACAAAGGATGCTTCAGCAAAGTCATCTTAAGCCCCTGCATGCGAAGAGGACACAGGTTGTGAAATCAAAGGTGTGCAGAGTGTAACATTGTCTATTGTTTGTATTACATTGCTAAATGTGCATGAGCCAGAGGGATTTATGGGCTGCAATTCCAAGAGAAAGCTATAACTGGATTTCAGGAGATGTGTGGAAATTAATGTGAGGCCAAAGCACAGCATTTTACTTCCACAAAGGTATCAATTTAATTGTCGAGCTCTAACTATGTGTATTAGGTAGTAAAATAATGGGTAGGAGAGAAAGACGGAGGCGTGAAGAGGGTTTGAAGGGGGAGGTTGGCTCTGTAGGGAATGACACAGAAGTCCTGCAATAAAAGACACAGAAATGCCCATTAACTCAACATGTGCAAAAGGCATACTTTTCCCAATAACTGATGGTGCACATAGATGGGGAAACTATTTGAGTGGTGCGGTTTAAAGACTTCCGCAAACAATATGCATTCTGACTAGTTGGCCCAAACAGGAATGGTGGGAGAGAGACTTCTCCCAAGATACAAGCAATGATACATGCATCTAAGATGCATCTGTTGGATGTGCAAATCTTAGTGACAATTGTTACATGAGGACAGAGTTTGGGGTACTGAAGGGCTGCAATGCATCGAAAACTTTAACCATGCGTCGATATTTTAGTGACACGTCAATCTGAGTCACGAGTAGGTATCACTGCAGCTTTGAAAGGGGCATATCTGTTTAAGTCTATTTAAGGTGTGTCTGGCAGGCAAGAATAGTAGACACTGAAGACAGACAATTGTTGCCAGTCACACCAGTCTACCAAAAATCTTCTGCAAAGACCAAAAAGTTGCCTGCATCATCCTGCCAAGAATGCACCCCTTGCTTTCATCTCAATTTATGAGAACGGATATTTCATTGGAAATGTCTAACTTCTTTAGCCAATCCTCATATGCTCTTCATCAAGCTCTACTTTCATCTCCTATCATGCACATGCTGATCTCATTTTGATAGTCGAAAAACACAATTATGTTCATGGTCTCCATAATCACCTCCAGATTCTACTTAATCTGGATGTAAACTCTTCTCTCTTAGGCAGAGTGCAGGCCCACCTGCATTTGAATCCCTTTTTATAAGGTTTCTCTCACTTGACCTTCCGATAATGCGATCTCTGAGAACTAAATATGACTTCAAGCAATAGCTTTGACCTCACCAGCACTGTCCCAACTGACTCCGTAAACATTTCATACAGCCACTCTGACATCTCTCCACTTGACTCTGGCGGAGCAGAGAATTGAATTCAAATCCCATGATTCCATATCTCTATATCGGCTCCATATACCTCCAGCAATTGCCCCGTTTGACGTCACCTGTTCAGGTCTCATAAACCAGCTGCTGCAGCTCAGCTTATTGAGAAAAATTAAAACTTAGTAAATAAGCAGTGAAATCTAGCAAGGCACAGGGTAGTGTGTCAAGAAGAAGACCATCAACGAAGAGCGTCAACCAACCCAACCATGGTCAAACGTCTTAGTCAGGGACGTTTTCCACAACTGACAAATCTAAAATAAATAAAACGTGTCACCTTTAGTTTCGTACTTTTAGCTGATCAAATTTAATTATTGCCCGGTTCTTCAGTTTTTGAAGTTCCTTGATGGTTTCACAGTTCCCTTCAGTAAGAGAACAGAGGAGATACATTTGTTGGTCAAGAAGCATTGGTTCAAACATTTCCCTACATCATATTTGTTGTCTTACTGGAAAATCTGAAGTGAGTTGTGTACGACATGGGCCTGTAGCTTGCCATGCCGTATGAGCTCAAGTTCCATGAGGTTCAATAATAGAGAAACACTTTGGGGGTTAATTATGCGGTAAGACAGTGCTTTACAGTTGTGGTGCCTTACTCTTCTGGTCGAGATGTATATGCTTGGTCCCTTTCTGTAGTGGCATCAAGAAGCAAAACATATTTTATGGGATGCTGCCCAGAATAATGCCAGGAGCAGCAGACAATCATTTCCACCGATCACATTTCATAGTCCCAGCAATCCTTTCAGAGGTCCTGTTATGTGTTCACATTTGTGGAAAGGAGCTTTTTTGATCTTACAAGTTGCGGCTGAGCCTTAGATGCTCCCTGCCATGCTTTCCTCTTCAGACTCTCCTTTCCTCTCCGTTGTTGGATATGCAGAGGCAAGCACAACCACAACAGTGATGCCACTAGTTGGCACTGCCAGTTACCACTGAACATCTGTGCAGAAGATGTGATAGAGTTTGCTACCGACCTATTATTTAAATATCCCCTTCAGTGTCCTCAAATTGTTCAGATCAGGTTGTTCCACTGTTAGCTTGTGGGAAGATAAAGATGATCAAACTAAGATTATTTCTGGGCTCTGGATTGTTCCCGTTTTCTCGCATTTCTTTCCAGTGTACTTTGGGGGCTCCTGTTCCCCACAAGCAGCCACTATATGGATAAAAGTGTTGTTGGGATTATGATGTCCATAGATTTGAGCTCTCACACTAACACACAATTGTGTTTCATTATTGACATTGTCTCCTGTTCTCAACCTACTTTTTGAGAGAACTACTCAATTAGATCAGTGTTATGATCCCTGGCATAAGTCCTAGGAACATTTATAAACAGTCACGTTTGATTGCTGTGTTGCTTGAAATTGGATTTCCCTGAAAAACAGAAGACCAAAGGCATTTGGCAGAACAGGAACAGTTTGTTTACTTAAACAGTTCAACAGAACAGTTACAGGCAAAAGGTCTGAGGACTGTCTCAATTTACATTGAGTTTGAGGTTTCTTTATATATAATTTACAACAGTAAAATAAATACAATACAATAGCAATAAAAGGTTTCTGGTGTACCATATACGATGAGGAAATTTGTTTGCTGTTTAGGGTCATAAATTAATGGTCAATGGCTGCTACAGGTGTGTCTTGACCTGCAATGACACGTAAATCACTGATGGAGGGCAGGTGCAAAGGGGATGAAAAAAAAGTGAATACAATTTTACACAGTTATTAAACAAATCAATATTTTTGGTCTCTCATTTCTCCAGGACCTGGTTGCCTGGATCACTGCTGGCTTCCTTCACATTCCACACTCTGAGGACGTTCCCAACACTGCGACGGCAGGAAACTCTGCAGGTTTTTTTCTGAGACCATTCAACTATTTTGATAAAGACCCTTCCCTCTACTCTCCTGATGGGGTCTACTTCCGAAGTGACCAGAAGTACACCACCTGCGAAGTCAACCAGCTCGCCTGCCAGTTAAAGGAGTCTTCATGTCCCCTAAAACGCCCGCCATTCACCTACGATGGGTTTCAGAACATTGTAACTATATAAGCATCATCGACTAAGCCACCTGCATAAGTGGCTGGCAAATTCTAGGCTAGTGAGAGCTGGCATTGCCAATGCTCAGCCTCCAAGACATCTGTATCTGGAGGGCCACGCCCTATTGTTAACCAATCCGCCTTGAGGTCACCTGAATACAAATGTTTTTTTTCCAAATTGTTTGCTGATTTCCTTGGCCTGCTTAAAAGTACACGTTTCTCTTTTATTCTATTGAGCATGCAAGTACTATGCTCATTGGTCTTGCTGTAGCTCAGAGGTTTTCAAGGAAACCCCCATCAAAAAATAAGCACCTTAATTGAAACTTGTAGGCCCATCCAGCCTGCCCATTCCTACCTCCCTCCGTAAAACTCTATAGCCATATTACCACTATTAAACTCTATAGTCGTATTATTGTTTAGTCAGTACTGATACTAACACTAAACCTGGGAGCATTTATATATTTTCACACTAATCTATTCCACTGGAATTCACTCTCACCTCTCTTACTCAAGGCAGCTCACAAGGTTTCCATAACTTTCTAGTCTGGAAAGCTGATGCAGCTAGATATAGGGAGGTTTTAGTCAATATTATTGGCCACACCTAAAACAATCCTAAGCGTACCTTCCGACTGATTGAGCTGTAGCCAATCATTTGGCTTAAACAACAAGTTGCTCACATTGTTTCAGTCCTCTTTTAGGTCGAAGCCTTCCAGACAGCTGCTAAAGACATCTTGGGGACATTCAGAAAGCTTCCTTGGGAATGCATTCCACCCGTGGCTTACCATTAGCTTTGTTTGTTTGTAACTTACATTTTCTGACCCTCTATTTGCTGGCTTTATTTGGTTTAGGCTGTGCAGGGTGAGTTTGTCCCTCCCAGGGAGCAAAGCACACCAACTCTCCTTGTATTCTTCCATGAGTGGTCCTTTCTGTAAACAGGCCTGTAAATCTTGTTCTTATCTCGTCACGTTCACTGTGCATTCAAAGACAAGGGTAGATGCTAGAAGGTGGAGGTGACCTCAGACACATCCACTCTGCTGGACATATTGTGTGTTCTGTGGGGGTGGTCTTCAGGAGCATGCAATGGGCAACACTGTTTGAATCAGGTATTGAATGAGTCACAAACGTGGAATGAACATGCTAATGATTGCTGCAATGTGTGTATCTGTTGTCTTGTATTTTTAAATTGGTGGGTGTTTACATATGTTTCAAATTATATGTATAGTTTATGGTGCATATGATTTGCATACTCGTAACAATTCTTTACAGTATCAAATATACTGCTATAGTAGGTATAAGGGGTCTCTTTGGGGTGTTCTCAGTGTGATTACAGGTAATAAAATGTGTTTATTTGTTGCACTACTTGACAGTAGTGTTGTCTCAACAAGCACTGGGCTTTCTTTTCACTGTTAGAATTATTGGTGTCACCTCTTAAGTGTCTCTAGAAAGATTGCGTGAGCTACATTTCGTAGGAGCAGAATTTAAAAGTATTTCTTTCAGCGGGTTTACATCCACAAATTGCATGTAAACATTCTACACCTGTATTATTCCTTACAATTTGTATGAAATTTTACATTCTATCAAACTTTACTTACTTCCATCCCCCAATTTAGTGCACCACGGTTTCCCTTCTCCCTTCTGCCTGCCTTTTATGTTACAAGTTGTTCTAAATGTCATGCCTATTCATCTTAACCTCTTTTTGGAAACCATGACTCTCTTGTTAATTCCAGCAAGCACAGAGCCCCTTACAATCATCAGATCTGTGTCAATAATACAACACAAAGAAACTGGCATGAATGCATGGAATTCGTATTCAAAACTAGCCCCAATAACTAATGGACTGACCACTAACTATGGGCTCCTGGGTAGCGTGCTACTCACTGTAAAGCACTTCAATGCCTTGTCAGGGATAGGAAGTGCTATATAAATGCAATTTAAACAATTTAAAATTAAATATCAGTCTCTGTCTTCTGATGGAGCTTTGTGTTTACTTTTCTTTCTCTTACTTAAAAGTGAGAGGATTTATGTGACCATCTTGTTGGATACTGGGGTAGTAAAGAGTTTTTTCTAGCACACAACAACATTTAAATGAATTGTGCAAGTATTTCAGAATATATCAGAATTTCGAACGCACAAATAAAGCACATTTTTTGTTCATTCTGAAGTGTGTTGGAATCAAATACTTTGATATGATCAAAACAAGTCAATGCACTAGGTAATGCCATTTCCACACATTATTGTATGTGCGCTGTATAGTTTTATTAGTAAAACTGTATGTTTCTGCAAATGTAATGGTCATTTCAATTGAAAATGTGTTGTCTGTAATGGCATTTTACCACACTCTGCATATTCTACTCTACATCACTCCACTCTACTCTGCACCACTCCACGCCACTCACTACACTCTACTTTACACCACTGCACTCTATTCCACTCTGCACCACACCACTCTATGCCACTGCCCCTTATTGCCACTTCACTCTGCACCACTCTACTCTAGTCTGCACCACTTTACGCTATGAACTCTACTCTCCACTTCTGCACTCTTTTTCACTGCACTCTACACCACTGGAGCAGCTAGTCACGCATGGACCTGGGAAACTCGGCAGGGCTGTACTCAGTGGTGCCCTTGCAGTTTAAGCGAAGGTCATGATTGGCTGTAATTTTGGCATTGTATCTTCAAAGAAGGCATGTTTACATCCTGATAGGCACATTCGGGCTAGGGAAAGAGGAGCATTGCAATTAGGTGTGACCAGGTCCCACGGTAGGCGTTGTTCTCCCGCTGCCCCGGTATACAGATGGCCATGGAACTTACCGAGAACCCAGCCATTGTCTTTTATGTTTATATAGTCTTTTGAGTGATTTAAGACCAGATTTTCTATTTATGACTTAAACATGGTTCAATGACTGTTGCTCCCGACATATAAATAGCCATTCTGTAAGGATACTTTTTGGTGCACTTGGAAGGGGTGAAAAGGAAGGGTAGTGGGGTAGCCATTGCTTTCAAGCATGTGTTTCACTGCACCAGTTTTTGCTGCCTGAATTATTGGGAGCTGAGGGTCTAGGTTTTCGCTCGGTATTTGCCCAGCTTTCTTTTGCTAGTGCCTGGATTTACCACCATGTGGGGCAATTTATTAAGTCGCTCTTCAAAGCTCTGACCCTTTTAAATGATAATTTTACGCTGCTAGGGGGCTTCAATTTACAAACTGATAACTACACATAGGCTAGCCTGCATCCTGATAGATATGCTGGCTTCCCTTAATTTCACTCAAGTAGTGACCCCCCAACCCAAAAGGAAGGACATACTACTCATCTACTATTTTCTAACTTTCCCATTTTGGTTGAAGAGCCCAGGTAGTTTCTGGTCAGACCATTTTCATATTCCTTTTCAGTGGAGGTGGACCACTGGAGACAATCCTCACAGGCCAGGAACTCCCATAGACAAGCCTTTCGAGCCTGCAATAAAATTAAGTTGAAATAGATTATCGAGCTCCTTTCCAACATGGTTCTTTCTCTCTCGTTTGGCATTGAACATGATGCAGACGCAGTAAACTTAGGCTCTAGGCATAGTAAGAATCTGACTCTATATATGGTATGCCACTAGGTGGTTATACCGTGCACAGAGTCCAGGGGTTCCCCAAAAGTGGACAGGGCTAAATGTAAAACCCAAAGTGCTCTATTAGTGGTATGGTGGGTGAGCAGCCTTAGGCCTAACCCAGAGGAGTGTAAGACATTTGTTGCACAACACTGACCAATAATAAACAAATGACTGAAAGGAGATCCACACTCATTTTAGAAAAATAAGCTTTGTTTGTACTTTATTTTAAGACCAAGATCTTTGTAATAAGGTAAGTATGTTTTAAATACAACTACTTTCTACTTTAAAAGCAGACACTGCAATTTTTGAACCGTTCAATGTTATCCTATGGAGGAAACCAATAATGTGGTCAAACAGGTCAGTTTGCAACTTACAGTTCCTGTCTTTGGGACCAAAGATTAGCAAGGGGTAAGGGTCAGTTAAGTACCAAAACTGCACCAACAGCAGTAAAGTGCGGCCAGGCTCAGAGATCAAAATCGAAGTTCAGCCCAATGCATGTCAATGGAGACTGGAGGTGCTGGAACCCACGCTGCTGGCAGGTAAGTAAATCGGTTGCAGGGGGCCAAGTTTGGGGGTTAGGACCCGCATGGGGAGCCATAAAGCAGCACCAAACATACACCATAAGCGGCACAGGGACAGTCGGGTGCAGGATGCAATTTCAGCATCGTGCACCCAATGCTTTTAAATTGAGACTTTGCTTTCAACAAACAGGCTGCAGGCGTTGCACCAGAGGTTTTAGGAGGTAGACCAACAACAGCAGAGGTAAGTAGCGATGTTGGGGGTCATAAGGGCACCATCAATCTGGCTCACCAAGGCCCTGGGGCATCGGGTGCAGGGGTGCCTTTAGAAGTCGGAGCCTTCTTACCGGAGCAGGTCGTGGTCAGGGGGAACCTCTGGAGTCAGGCTGTAGGCTTCGTCGTGGAGTCCAGGAGGGGTCAGCCAATGCTGGACTTGAGGTCAGGATCGCTGGGGAACCTGTTCTGGGTCAGTGGTCCATCTGGACACGGGCCGGAGGCATCAGGTACAGAGTGGGCAGGTCACTGGAGTCCTTTGCGTTGGTTTTTTGGGGACAGAACCACTGTCCTCTGGATTTCTGGTCTTTTTTTAAGTTCAGGCAGTCTTCCTTGGGTTTCTGGAAGTCGCTGGTGTCAGGATAGGCATCGTCTTCTCACAGGGTTTTGGAAGCTGGAGTCAGGCCGCTAGGGCTAGAGCCAAGTCAGTACTCGTCTTCAAGCTTTGCTGCACGGTGTGGTGTCTTCTTTGTCCTTCTTAGGTCAAAGGTAGCTAGTTTCCAGGTCTGGGGGAGCCACCTAAATACTACATTTAGGGGGCGTTTTAGCAAGTGGGGCCAATGGGCACCTACCTGGGTTGACAGCACCCGCTATTATGCCCTCATCCTGTGGGATGGGGCATTGACCTTGCCCTGATTGGAGGAGTCCCCTCAACTTCAAGATAGAGGGGACTGAAAAGTGTGCTTAACTTTCCCTCCTCCACCTGAGGGGTGGTGTTGGCAAGGGTGGGCACACCTCCTTGCCTTTCTAAGTTTCCCCGCGGTTTTCCCACCCACAGTGGGGGAGTAGACCTGGGGCTTCCATCTGCTGCTGGCAGCAGAGGCTGGGGGTCCCATTACAAAGGTGGGAGGCCTTTGAAGCTTCCCTTTCGCGCACTGGGCCCATCCTGGGGGAGGAGGTGCGACACCTCCATCCAGTATGTGAATTGTTTGTGGTCCCAGGGCATAGGCTCTCCACCCAGGGGTTCAGAAACATCTCTATGCTTGGCAGGCTGCCTAACGCCAGTCAGTGACAACGCCAATGTAGGAAGCTGGCTCTGTATACGGTATGCCACTAGATGGTTATACCATGCACAGAGTCCAGGGGTTTGTCAAAAGTGTACAGGCCTAATTTGAAATAGAACTACTTTTTACTTTCAAAAGTCAACACTAAGTATAATTTTTTAACAGTTCAGTGATGTGGTTGGTTTTTGGGAATAGTAATGTGTTCTCAAGAAAGGAAAAAAAAATTTCTTGCATTTACTCCAGTTTCCTAGTTAGGTGTCAATATAAGTGGTGTCTAGGTGGTTCCAGGCAAATCGTTGGTGAGATAAATAGATAGGCTGACTGGGGTTAGTTATTGTTAGTTAGCAGAGAGAGGTTTTAAGGGAGGAGAGGTTGTGGTCCATGAAATGAGGTGTAAGCCATTTGCAGAATAACAATAAGAGAGATTAAGGCAGACAGCCATTTGAATGAGCGAGCCTATACTCTAGAAACATAGGGCATGCAGAGGATGGAAGGTAAGGAGAGGGTCACTCTGAAGAAAGGAAGGAAAGGAACTATTCAGAGGAGAGCAAATTCAACTTTTCATGCAACTTTTTATAATTATAGGGGGAGAAGGCTTTAGGAGATCACAAGCAATATGAGAAAGTAAGCTACAGAAGGAAACAACATTATATATTGTGCCCCATGTCACCAGACAGCTTAAACATGTGAATCCAAGTATACACATCATTAAAACTTTAAGAGCTCAAGCCTGCTGTTTGCCAGGCCTAGGACAGTCCTTTTTCTGCAATATCACAACCTTGGTGCAGGGTCTGTAAGTTGCACAAGCTGACCTGGTGCAAAAGAAGTAAGGGCCTGATTTAGATCTTAGCGGTCTTACTGTCGTCCTGCCACTGCGCTGTTGCCAAGTACTCTGTTGAGCCACGGGCAGTCCGCCCGCCGTGCTTAGATGTTGTGGCTAGAGATAGAAGACTTCCGAGGTGGCAGTCTTCTCTGCTGGCTAGCAGTACTCCGGCACCATTAGGCCAGCAGGAATGTGCACAGCTGATTTGGATGTTCCCGTTGGCAGTGTCCTGGCAGCGAAGTCCTGATGTGGTGGAGCAATGGTGGCGTGGAGACAGATAAGTTCTACTTATTTACATCTCAATACACATATATGTTGTATATATGTCAATACGTGCATGTAGGTACTTTGTACAGGCCATTGTTTTTACAAATAGCAATGCACACCAACAACATTCACACAACATTGACTGTACACACACACCCACCAGAAAAGCCTACCTTAAAATCCGGTGACAACAGGGTGGCTGAGCATCATGGTCAAGTAGCAGCAGCACAACGAGGACCTGAACAATGGCGTTGAAGATGGAATCAAAGGTGTGGTCCCAAAAACGGTGAGTTTCACCTCTATTTCTTTGTTTCCGCCAACATGAGCTTGCTGGCTTCCCAGCCACAGTTGCCTAGAAGGAAAGGAACTTCGTAATCTGGATGGCAGGATTCTCAGCGGGACTTCCTCCAACAGCTGCTCCAGCCTCGGACGCCATCGATGCAGGAGGCATATCCTGAGGGAGTAGGCAGGACAGCGGCGGTCTTCTCTCCAATGTCCAGCCAACATCTAAATCGGGCGGGAGGACCTCCAAGGCTGTGGACGGGAAGACTGTCAAAAAAAGTGACAGCGGACCAGACAAGTCAAAATCGAAATCAGGCTCAAAGTCTCATTTACCGATCTTCCCTCACTATTCTGTATTAAAGGTTATTTTACTCACTCACTAAAAATGTGTTGTTTTGCCCTATATGAGCATCTCTCAGATAGTTTTATACCATGTTATCTAATCCCACTCCTTCTACAACACAGCAGAGCAACCGTTTATACGAAAGGTACCTAGTGTTTGTAGAGTCTTGCAAGTAAGAAATGAAGGAACCCTTTTGGCTCCTGAGAGACTCCGTAGAACTGTGATGTAAGTGTTAGAGCAGAATGCACTGAAGGCTGGTTTAGATTGTTGAGTTCGCAGTTGTACGCAGACGAATAAAGAGGTGTAAAAATAAGCTTTGTGTGTGGCTTAATAATCATTGGCGGGTACCCTGGCTGGGAAAGACACTACAACTGGCGACGAGGATGGGATAAGTAACCCGAAGATAGACAGTGCTCTTCCAGAGAGTTTGCCATGGTGCAAGCATACTGCTTGTGCATGTCACATGTTTTGCAGTCGAAATACAGAATCGGCACTTAATGCATGTAGAGTCAAAGCACAATTCCATCCGTTGTAAAGAAGTTGAAATCAACTAAAGCACTGCAAAGAATTCTAAATATCGGTGGTTGAGAACCTGACGGCCAGACTGTATATCAAGGTACAGTGCTGCTACGCAATATACAATCATACGTAATCCGGAACATTGACGCTAAAGGTAGACACAACCAGGTTTCAAAGAGCAGCTATTAATAATCACAAGTTGCAAGATAATGATACAAGTTGAAAGTGGTGAAGACAAAGTGCAACCATAGACACGTCAAAGAATAAAATAGTTATTAACTTACCAGAACCTGAGTAAAGTGAGCCAGTCCGGCCTCAGCGGCAGGTGCTGCAGCCCAGGCAAAGCACAGGGGGTGTGCTTACGATGCTGGTGGGTGCTGCAAGCCGACTGAGGGACCGTGAAGGCAGTTGCAACAGGAACATAGCAGTGGGTGACAATCAAATTGGTCACACACATTGAAACGCTGCTTTTCAAATGGAGGCAAAAATGGAGGGCATAATTTCAAAAGTCATCAAGGATGATCCAGAGGCCAGCACATCTCCCGCAAGAAATGCGCATGCGTGGGCACACGTGCATGCGCAGTTTTCTCAAGCCTTATTGGTACAGCGAGGAAGAGGAGGAGGGCTGCCTACACAGGTAAGTGGTTTTAAGTTTCTTTTTAATTAAGGTTAAAGTATTTCTTATTGGGTGGTGGAGGCAGGGGCTGGCAAACTCTTCTCCGCTGAGGAGTGTGTGGAGATTTGCCTTCTCTGCGTTCTCCGTGGAACGCGGAGAAGGCAAATCTCCGCACACTCCGCGGGCGGAGCGGAGGTCTCCGCCCAGGGTTACATTTTTTAACAGAGGGAAGATGTAGTGTCTTGCGAGTAAGAAGTGATAGAACCCTTTTAGCTGCTGAGAACTGTGACGTACGTGTTAGAGCGGAATGCATTGAAGGCTGGTTTAGAATGTTGAGCTCGCAGTTGCAGACAGATAAATAAAGAAGTGTAAAACTGGGCTCCATGTGTGGTGTAGTCATTGGCGGATACCCTGGTTGGAGAAGACGCTACAGCGTTAAAATTCCAAGTGTATGTTATGCGTGTTTGTGTATGTGACCCGTGGAGTACATGCATCCTATGTGTTAGTAAAGGAGGCCTGTGGATCCCACTTTCAAAACCCCTGGCCTGTCCATTTGCACAGGATTTTGGTAATGTTGTTCGCAAATTGCTGGTATATTTGAAAGATTATGTAAGAGGCTAAATCTTTCTGTATATTTAATATTTTCATATTGGTGTTATTGTTATGGGTTTGTGTTTTTACTGTGGGGATTTGATGTGTAGTAAAGGATTAGTGATTAAGTATTATTAAGGGAAATGTGTAGGATGGCAATGATCTACAATGGAACTCTGCATGCTTGTGGAGAAAATGATGATCTGCAAGGGAGGCTTGACAGTTGCAAGGAGCTTAGGATGGATGAAGTATTATGAAGTTGCTCCTGGCTCAACCAGCTACCAGCAGCTTGCAAAGAATCATTTGTTACAACTTCTCAAGGCTCTATCCGAATTTATCATCGCAAAGCCCTGCAGGGGCCTTATGTCAGAATATCACTTACAAAAATATCTTCCCATCGGACACAATGGTTCTCTATTAAGATATTTTGGTTTCAATATTGTGGTACAATATTCTCTGAGGTTTAAATAACAAAAAGACAAGCAGACCTCAGGGTGCGACGTGGCACATATTGTGAATACAAAGAGCAGGGCCACTGGAACTATGCACCGGGAGAGGACCAAAGTATTTCACAAGGTTGACTAAACTATGTGGCAATGAAAGGCAAATTATGTGGCACAATACAGCTTATTTTATGATAGCTTTACTTCATCATTTTGTCCTTTGTTACCCATGCTAACACTGCCATAGTAAAGGTTTCACCTCAATAATATCAGTTAAATACAGAAATGGAGCAGGAAGCTACTGAAAGATGACCAATCGAGGGCCTTCTACTGCGTGACAAAACCTGGCTGCTTTTTGACAAACTTTTGATCCGTTTGAGATACAAACCATTTTTTTCTTAATATCTAGAAATTATGCGTGAGATGGTGGATTATGTGAAAAGTGGGCATCTCCATAAATATGCGGAAAACATCACTGCTGTAGAATCGCATAATTCCAGTGGCCCTGACAGTGGGCTACTCACAATGATATTTTCCCACTAGAAGTTAGTGGCCATTTGTTAATCGTCATTGGATAGCATTAGCACACTCCATTCTAGGATTAATAACAGACACTAGTGTGTGTGTTTTGTGGGAAATTCTGTCTAAATAAAGTAATAGCTGATTCAGCTGCGTTTGGGTTTCAAAACTGAAGGTTGATGTGCCACATAACTAGCAGTTTTTGCTGACTTCACAAAAGTGAAAATGAACATTTTGCTTCCAAAGGAAAACGAATTAAAGAAACAATCAGTGTCTACAGCTAGGAAATTCGTCTGAAAGGGATGCATCCTCCAGAGGTAGCACTCTGCCTAATTGTCTGTCGCGTGCATAGTGAGGACCATAGCAGCACTAGTTTCGACACTCCACGCGGTCTTTAACCTAGTGACAAAGTTACCATTCCAGATGGAGTTCCTGTCTGGTACGATTTTTGGATTATCCTGGTATGGACCATAAATTGCAGTTTATGTCTCTACTGCTATGTCACATTAATATTGCTAGAATTATGTCCGTGTACCCTTTGGTCATGAAAGTGTATGACACCCGTATCATAGAAATAATTAGGGATTTATATAGGATTCCCTGTTCGAGTTTATTCACTGCATAAGTAGTACTGGGAATAAGACTGATTTGTCCTTGTGTCTTTGGGCACCAAGATAGTGATAAGAAAGTCTAATGTCCTGAAGAGGGTCACATGCACGTCTTACATAATGAGACCGAAACATCATTGCCAGTTTTTGCTGTTGTTTCGAAATGTGTGCCTCTTCTGTTGTAACGGGAATTAGGGTGCTTATGTCTAGACAGAAGAACTTTTTAACCACACTCCCATTGTTTTGGGCAATATTGTGTTTTTTTAAGCTGGTGTTGTGTCTGTTGGCTGCCTGTCGGCGTTGTGTTGTAAATATGGGACATTTAAATATGAAAATATTTATTAATAAAAATTGATTATTTTTGAAAATCTATTTTCCATACTATAGCTCAATCAAAAAATGTTTCCTTTGGAACCATATTGTTAATTTTCATTGTATATTTTCCAACTTCCTTGGGGCTACTGAGTTGGCCGAAATGTGGTAAACCTCACCAAAGTGTCTGGGAGGCCAGACAACTCAGTGGGTTCTAGTAGTGTGCTGTGAGTGTAATTCATCCAGGAGGCGACCTCCTACATCCCTTCTTCAGGATCTCACAGTTATCGCCTGGACCTTTGGCACACAGTTTTGGAGGCACCACAAGGAGCAGGTGGTGGCCCTAGAATATAATTTATATTAGCGTTACACTTCGAGACTCTCGGACCCCAAGCGCCCCAGAAGCACCACTTTTTTTGAAGCTCTGGTGGCGCTGTGTGCTGACCCATATTTACAAGGCCTTCTCAACAGCCATAAGTAGGATAGAGGAGAATAGGAGTGCTGGAGGTCAAGCCACTTGGCTCCGGTCCCACTCCACCTGCTGCACAGGTTCATGCTATGCATGTGATCGCGCATTATATGCAAAGTTACGCTCAAATCAGATTTAACTACATAATCACATCAATTTAAAAAAAGGAAAAAAGGCGCTGACCTCGTAAAACATCTGCTCTGCGATCATGCTCAGCTGTAAAAACACTATAGTGTGCCACACCCCTTATTAAATCAGCACCAGAAAGAGACCTTTATCCCTGAAAGGATGAATGGGCGAGTATGAAGTGCCTACCATCCACATCAGAACAAAGTTTACCACTTTGCTAGAGTAATTGTTTCACATTTTTGCAGTCTTCTTTTGAGATGTTTGGTGATTCCTGCATAGACAGAGTTCACATAGTCCAGCCTGCTGGTGATGAGAGCTTGGTTGATGGTCTTTCTGGTATCGTTCAGTAGCCACAATGATGATACTGAGGTTTCCGGCATGAGGGTTTGGTGGTGGGTGTATGTCCGAGGTCTATAGGCCACCAGATGGAGTTCCACAGCGAGGCATCCTTTCTGAAAATCACCACTTCTGTCTTGTTGGTGTTGAGATTGAGACAGTTTGACTTCATCCAGGAGGCCACTTCGGCCATGCGGGTAGTTATTTTGTTCCTTGTGTTGGGGATCTGACTGAGAGGGACAGCATAGGTTGTTTGCCGTCGGCGTAGGGGAGGATGTTGATGTCATGGGCATAGATGATGGTGGCCAGTCGGGTCATGTAGATGTTGGAGAGGATAGGGCTGCATAAAAGCCCTAAGGTATTCTGCAGATGAGTTCCTTGGCCTTCAAGGACTATGGTGAAAGGTTGACTGGCTGAGTTTTCTATTCATAAAAGTGCAGATCTGTCGGATGGTAGGAGGTCCCTGAATGCCAGTCTTGTTAAGTTGTCTAATGAGGATGGGGTGGGAGACTCTTTTGGACACTGCCACAAGGTCCAGTAGGATGTGGGCTGCAGTTTCTTCCATGTCCATGATCATATGGATGTCTTCTGTTGTTGTGATAAAAGCTGTCTCCGAGTTGTGGTTGGGTCTGAAAACTGACTGGATTGTTTTGAGGAGCTGGTGGTTGGGGAGGTGGTCGGTGAGACTGCGTCCCCTTCCACCAACTCCGTCTTGCTTCCCCCCACCCACTCCTTCGTTGCTCTCTCATCCCTTCTGGTGCTTCAAATTATTTTTTTATATTTACTTTTTTGGCGCTGTGGCAGCTCCCAGTTGTTGCCGGGCCACTCTGCTTTAAGAAATGTGCTCAAGTGCAACTGAATATTCTGCCGTTCTGGATTGGTAAATGATAGATAGATAGATAGATAGATAGATAGATAGATAGATAGATAGATAGATAGATAGACAGACAGACAGACAGACAGACAGACAGACAGACAGACAGACAGACAGACAGACAGACAGACAGACAGACAGACAGATAGATAGATAGATAGATAGATAGATAGATAGATAGATAGATAGATAGATAGATAGATAGATACCACCTGCATCATTCAGTAGGCACGCTCATGGATGGAGACCTAAGCGTGAGTCTCGGGTATAACGTGGCTGCATGAGCATGCCCTTTTTTGCCGATGCTGCACGGCTTTTACAACAAGCACTGGCACAGCCAATAGGTCTCGCTTTTGGGACCTTATAAGTATTTAGTTATGCAGCACAATATTCTTACTGCAACAACATTAACTGTTGCGTGGCTAAACACTTATAAGGTCCCAAAGGCAAGACCTATTGGCTATGCCAATGCTTGTTTGTTGTGGTTGGCGATTTTATCTGAATAGCCTACGATCGCGTCTTCTAGAGTCAGGTCAGAGATCTCTCAGCTTTATTAAGGCCGTACATATACTATTAATGTATTTCTTATGCCACATAACTACCCTTCAGATTACACTGATGTGGCAAGTGAATGTCGAGGAATCCAGACCACAAGGCCTTCTAGGCCCTGGCAAAGAGTTGAGATAGCTCAGAGGAAAGAGAACGCATACAGATACATTCAACATAAAGGACCTCCCTCAGGTGACGTTGATTCACAGGTCCATTGTACAGCAGAGCCATCTCTCAGGTTTATAGATTTTGAATAATGTGCGTTTGGACACTGCTGCTATCCGTCACACTGCTTGGTCGTTATAAGAAGGTGCATTTCTATAGGAGATCTGTTCCTCGGGCCATTTCACTATTGGAGGAACAGACAAGCTATCCCTTGTATTACACAGATCTCTCTGGCTTATGCATCAAACAGCAGAACTAGCCCTTATGTGAGCCAGGTGCACTGCCCCCATATGTCGTACACACTCAGGTGTTACAGGCTGCACAGCAGTCGCTCATGTCACACAGATGTTGGAGGCCAGCACACGAAACAGCAGGGCTGTTGCCCGGATTACAGGAATGCTACAAGTTCGTGCATTAGATAACCGACCTGTTATTAATGTAATAGCGCAATGACGTGAAGGTGAATTAACATTAGAGCCACCCTTCGGTTTGAGTGCGTGCTACAAGCGGAAGCATTAGAAAGCACGGCTATTCCTCAGATTACACAGATGGTGCAAGTGTCACCATTACACACCACAACAACGCCTTTATTACACAGAAGTTAGAAGTCTGATGCTCTGGAACGCAGCGCTATCCTCAGAATATGCAGATCGATGCTGCAGGCAGATGCGTTTTAGAACAAAGCGATCCCTCATTTTACAGGCATGTCACAGGTTCATTCACTAAATTATAAACTGCCTCAGAAAAACACAGCTTGTGCGGGTTGTGGCCTCAGCCAGCAGAGCTATCCCCGGATCGATCAGCTGTTTGCACCTGAGACGGACACTTTCCCTTGTTGCTTAAACGCATCCAGTAAACAGCTCTGCATTTGGCGCGTGAAGGTTGTTATTATTCTTTTATGTAGGCGTCTGTTTTATGAATGAGGTTATTATTCTTGCTGTTTTACCCATCTGTCCTGCCTGACCTTTTTTTGAACTAGCGGAATTAAAGTGACAGTGCGCCAGAAAGTTCATAATTCCCTCCCAATATCTGTATACCACTACAAAGGGGTAATTTTTTAAAAAGCAAGCATGCGTACTGCGAGCCAAGTGGAAATCCAACGGGCTGCAGGAAAGTAAAACGTGTGGCACCGTCAAAAGGAAATAGATAACAAAAAAAACCACAAAAAAAAAAACCCTGTGAAGTGACCCACGACTGCGCTTCTGAGAGTCAGAGGAACGAGCGCCAAATCTAGAAAGTGACCATTTAAAAAGAATGAATGGGTAACACTGCCAGGTTGTGCAGTACCATACCTGCCTCTCAAATGTAGGGACAGTTCCATTTAAACAAACACTTCAACTGCATAATCCTAAATTCACGTTATTTCTCTGCCCCGCACACAACCATGCTCAAAGATATACTATTACGTTGCTCTTAATATAACGCATATTGGGGCATATTATCAAGACAGGCGATAAAATGTGTCCTTCACGTCTAACATGGGCTTCAATTGGAATTCCATAGAGCATATTATCAAGCCCATTATCGCCGTTTTAGCGGCAGTTTTCTGCCGCTAAAGCGGCGATAATTTTATCGCCTGTCTTGATAATATGCCCCATTGATTGTAGGGAAGTACCGACAATAGCCCCATTACTGCATCAGCGATGGTAGAAGAAAGAGAAACAAGCATTGGCACCGCGGCCGTGAAAGTAACGCGGCCGCAAAAGCAAAAGTAATCACGATCGCGGGGACGCGCTCTGTGGTGGGGAGGGGTGGAGCGCGGCGCTTGGGAAAGCAAGGGAAAGGAAAGGGTGCCGGGAGGAATGAGCCATGACAGAAACCCAGATGGCGGCTGCGACATCTGGGACATCTTGTTATCTGCAGATAACAAGATGGCTGCAGATAACAAGATGGCTGCCATCCAGTAGACACACTGTACTAAGATGACAACACAACAGGATAATAAGGCAAGCGCCTCATTCCCTTTAATCACAGAGAGACAATTATGAATGCCAGTGTATACATAGCTAAACCATCCGCATCAAAAACAATGAACAACCAGCTTTCCTCTAAATTAAAAGCACTGTAAACTGAGTGGTATGCCGACTCATGTCGAATAACCAAGGCTACTGGAAATATGAGACTTGAAGCAGCTTTCGAAATAATTATGGTTTTGCCACATAATCCAGCATCTGCGCTTAAACACCAGTTGCTCCCTCGGTGGAGCGGGGGCTTCATTTACCTATTGCCTGAGGTCGGATTGACACGCATTCTTCCCTGAGGACACTTTCACTGCTGGGGCCCTGACGCTGTTGTTCTCTCCGCCGCCGTTGCCTGTAACACCGCACGGCCGCTGTGGGGGAGGACTACAGCTCCCAGCTTGCACAGCGGTGACCAGCACCGCCCACTTCCTGCCGTGCGCGCCCGGAGGCGCTTAAACACCAGTTGCTCCCTCCCCGTCGCGGACGCGCGCGGGCGGCGCCGGGCTAAGCCCGGGCCAAGGGCGGGCCCGTTTTAGCCCGTTCTGGACCGGACAAGGCCGGGCCGGCCTTAGTTTCTTTTTTCTGCAATCTACAGTTAAGGTCAGTCTGCGGAAAACTTCATACCAAACTTTTGTCTGCATATATTACCGACGCTAGGTTGAGTACTTTTGTATACATTATGTCTGCTTCTCCACCAATCTGTAGGGATAATGCCAAAGATAATAGAAGGCCAATAGGAGGAGCGTTAATGGGCACTCTGGATAATTTTTTAGTTAGAGTGTCCTCTGCTCTTGCTAAGGATATTGAGCTAACTGAAAAAAGACTATCCCTTGACATCGCCTTTGAAAAAAGATCTTCTATGGGCAGGATAGTTGAAGCTCGTTCTCCGGATTTACTCTGGACTAATACCCAAGATTCAGTGGCCTCAATGGCATCCCCAGAGGAGGAGGGGGTGCAGGGGCTACCAGAATTAGCAAGACCCCAGACTAATGAGCTTCCCCGCAACGCTAGTATACCAGATACGAGTATAGATATAGTTACCCCTGTTGCAACAGGTACATGATTTGATAAAATTAAAACCCGGTCAACCACTAGTATCAAGGCGGTGCCGTCCAAAACTGAACAGGGTCTATTTTCAAAACGGAGCCGTAATGGTAATAAAGTACAGACCCCTGGGAAGAAGAGAAAACCTAGCAAAGCTCAGACCGTCAACAAGCCCATAACCCAAGGTGCTCTACATATTCCTGGAAGTACTTGCCCTGCAAGTGAAGATATAAATAACCATCCGCGTGATGAACAGAATAGTATAAATGAGTTGGGTCCACCCTTTTGGACAAAAATGGAACATTTGATTAAGAAGTCTTGGGCCCCATTAATTGAACGTTTGGACTCAATTGACTCCAGATTAGTATGCCTTGAACTATTGCTTGCCTCATCCCAGGGTAGGGAAGGGAAACAAGCCACTGGGCCAGTCAGTAACTATGCAGGGGGAGGGGAAGAGGGGATAATTACAACCCTTGGAGTAGAGATACCCCCCTCAGTCCCTAAGGGTCCTATAGCTCCCAGTAAAATGTCTGCAAGTGGTAATTTGGTAAAACCTCGGGGAAATCCCCCTGAACCAGTCTCAAACAACCTGTTAAGGGTAGAGCATTCCGGTGATAGGGGAATGCTGCTGCAAAGAGAGTCTGGTAAACCTCTAACACAGAAGGAAGCACCGCATAAAAGCATAATGGCCTATAGCGAAGCTCCTTTACCAAACATCCAGCTTCCTCCAGAGTCTGCACCTTATGTAGTGGTTCTGGTGGGGGCTCCTTCATTATGTCAGGGTAAGAGGGAATCATACCAGGAGCTAAAGAACAAGTGTATCCATTGGCTCAATAAGAATCGTCCATTACCAATACATGTCTCTGCTGAAATTCTCCACGCCAGAAGAGTGGGCTGGGTTGGGTACAAACCAAAGTCAGTGGGAGGGGACTGTTATGTTGTTAATTTCAGGGATTGGAGGGCGGTGGATTACATCTGTGATTGGTACCAAAACGATCCGGTATCATCTATTCACCCTCTTCCCCTGTCTTATTTCTACGCACCCGCGCTTCCAGGGAGGGGGGATAAACAGCTTTTTAGAGGGCAAAAGGAGTGGAGTACTGGGGGAATATATTGCTGTGTAATAGATTTGACGTGCTATCTGGCATGGAAGAATGTGACTGACTACAAGGGGATAAATATGGTCAGATGGTGGTTAATACAGCCCCCAATGAGGCAGAGAGGGTTGAAGTACAAAGGATAACTGTTATAGAAAGCCCAGTGGTTAATACTGATCTCCAAACATCAACTTGTAAAAGTTTGAGTTGGAACATTGCCGGGATGAGAAGTAAGCATAGGGATAGGTCCTGGTTGGAAGAGATAAAGCCCTATGACATAATGGCATTTCAGGAAACATGGGACACAAACCATAATTTCTATATAGATGGGTATACACATTTTTTTATTTCTGCTAAACAGGCCCAGCATGGTAGAGCAAAGGGAGGTTTAGCAATGTTTTTTTCCCTGAATTTGAATGGCTCCTTAAAACAGATTGATGCGAGCTGCCACAATTGTCTGGCAGTGGAGCTATCTCGGCCACAGTGTGGGAAATTATTATTGGTTAATTTTTATAACTCTCAAAATAGTGAATGTTCAAATCAATTTTTAATATGTCTAGAGGACTTTTTATTGACATATAAAGTAAAAAACCCATGGGCGGAGGTTATTGTTATGGGTGACTTTAACATCCACCCATGTGGACAAGAATGTGTTCTTGATAATTTAGATGGTCCCCCATATTCCGCTTTTGTACACTTTGAACACACTATGCAAGGGGAGGCCCTAGAGAAATTTTTGACCACCACAAATCTTTATGAATCGGGATGTACTGTGGGAGGTCCTAGGGTAGCCACCTATAAAGGCACGGATACAGGCACAGTCATAGATTATATTTTTATGACTCCCCCAGTCCTAGGCAGTGTTGTTTCATATAAGGTGGGGTCTTCTGTTTTTAGTGATCACAACCCTGTAATTTTAGAAATGGCCCAGGGGGGGCAATTAAGTTTTATAGAATTCAAGAATATGGGCACCAGACGAGAGGTGATATCAACGGACCAAGACAGGAGATTGAAATGGACGAAAGTAATTCCTGAAGTTTTCTTGGGGGAGGTTATGTCTAATACAGAGAAGGAAGTCAGTATCTGCTTGGATATTGTTGCACCAAATACACTGATTGTAGAAGCTTTTGGTATTATTTGCAAACATATTAGTAGCAAGCTGACGAAGCAAATACATTCCACAACCACTATTAGTGGAAAAAGATGGTTTGATAATGCTTGTACTGGGGCACATTCGGCACTCCTTAAAGCATTAAAACATTGCCCTAGAAATAGGGAGCAAATTAGGGAGCTAAGGAAGTCCTATAAACAGGTCATCAGGTTAAGAAAAAATCAGATCAAGGATGAGGCATGGGACAAACTTTTGTCCCAGAAGGTCTTGAGGGATAGTGGGAAATTTTGGCAAACTATCAACGAGCCTTTTTTTTCCGGTGAATATAATTCCCGACTTGATTGTAATATTCAAGATGACCAATGGACTGCCCACTTTGAGAACATTTATGGAAGTCAAGGGGTTGAGAGTCCACAAGTAGATATCTCTAATTCAGAATTAGCGCCAGTAGTGGTCTTCCAGGAGAGTGAAGTATTTAAAGCAATAACGGAGACCAGGATAAATAAGGCGCCAGGTCCGGATGGGGTCCCAGCGGACCTCTATAAAAGTCACCCTAGATTTTGGGCAAGGGTATTGACTAATGTTTTTAACGCATCAGGTTCAAACATAATTCCCATCTCTTGGTCAAAATCCATCATTATTCCTGTCTTTAAAAAAGGGCAAAGAGATGACCCATCCTGTTACAGGCCTATCTCCCTGATAGATTCTGCTGTGAAGATACTAGGCAGAGTTATTTTAGCTAGGTTGACAGATCATTTTGAGGGAAGCGGGATCCTAACTAATGCTCAATATGGCTTTAGAGCCAAAAGGAGCACATTAAATCAATGTCTTAATTTACAGGTCCTTATTAATAAGTATACTGTAGCTAAAAAGGGTTCCCTTTACCTGGGATTCATGGACCTCTCATCAGCTTTTGACCTAGTAAATAGGTCGAAGCTGTGGCAAATTTTACTAAATATGGGCATTGATAGTGCATTAGTTAAATTCCTTGCTGATCTCCATTGTGGCTTGATTGCTTCTATACGAGTCACCCAAGACAGGAGATGTACAAAGTATTTTAAATCAGAAAGAGGGGTTAGGCAGGGGTGCATTTTGGCACCCCTGCTTTTTACACTATACATTAATGCATTAGAACCTGCCCTGAAGGGAGCATCGTTAGATGTTCCGAGAGTAGGAGACAGACACAACTATACCAGTTCTCCTCTATGCTGACGATGTGGTTTTGCTGGCCCGTACTGGAGTCGGTCTAAATAAATTGTTAATGAAGTTTGACATATTTATGGAGTCACTTGATCTAAAAATAAATGCAAAAAAATCTCATGTAATGATAGTCGGGGAACAAAGTAGAACGAAAAATATGATGACATTTTTCTGTGGGAAAGATGAGGTTAGTAGGGTCCCTGTTTTTACATACTTAGGTCTCTTATTTGATGAAAAAGGGTCCTGGGGACCGCAAATGAAACTTAAAAGAAATGTATTTGCTAGATCCACATCAGCCCTGATGGGCTTTTCAAAACGTCTTGGAGCCAGACCCATGGAAGCTATTTTAAAGGTCTACAAGGCAAAGTGCCTTGCAATAGCTACTTATGGTTCTGAGATCTGGGGGTATACCTCACAAGATCATCAAATCCAAGTGGTGGAAAATACATTTCTAAGAACCTTATTATCTGTGCCACAGTCAACCCCTACCTATTCGATACATGTGGAGACGGGGCTGGATTATGTATTAGATAAAGTGAAAATGGCCCCGATATTATGTTGGCTCAAGACTTGGTTAATGAGGAGATAACTTTGAACCACATGATCCTGAATGACTGCCTAGCTCTAGATATGGCCAGTAAAATCCCGTGGTTAGCATACATTGAATCCACTTTTAAAAAACTTGGCCGGCCAGAGCTTTTTTTGGCCCCGGAAATCATTAAGAAAGCAGACATAGATCTGATAAAAACTGCCATGGTAAACTTACAATTAGCTGAAAGGGAGGAATTCGAGTTGAAAAAACCTTCAGTTAGACTACACTTTGGGTTAGTGAGTCTACCAGGTCTGGAACTCTACCTGAAGCTAGTTACACGACCCTTCCATCGTTCTCTGTTAATTAGATTTCGATTTAATTTAATTCATTATTCTTTGGGAGATTTCCCCAAATGGGGAGCACCGGATAATGCTGAGCCCTGCAAGTGTGACAATCTGTCATCACAAGACACTTTGCACTTTGTCATGCTTTGCAAGTATTACTCAGGCATTAGGGAAAGGTATCTACTACCGGTGCTAAAGGAAGTAGGGTTTGCTCAGGTTAGACCGGCACTTATACACTTACAATTATTGAGTAGTGTCCGGACTAATTTTCATGTCGCTAATTTTTTAGTGGCAGCCGTTCGAATCAGCAACACGAAGAAAAAAGTAGGCCTAGGGAATGCTGTATTTTGACCGGGGACGATGATGTGTTTTTATATAGACTTTATTAAATGGTTATGACCTTTTAATTAATTTTAAGTATAATATTTATTATAATATTTATTATTCATTATTAATTGCATGGAATTTTTAGTGAATATGAGGGGAGTGTGTCATTTGTTCCTGAATTTATACCTTATGAAATTGATATGTAAACGAATTTATGGTGTTCCTTTTGTTTTTATTTTTAATTGTATATTTATGTTAATTAATGCAATTGTGTCTTTTTATGATATTAATTTATCGAATAAAAGTATATGACTGACTGACTAACTCTTTTTTTTATTTTTATTGAAACTGAAAGGTGTCATACAACATTTAAGTACAATACAGAAAAAAATATAAAGTTACAAAAACCAGAACATCTCAGAAACAATGAACCAAGATCCTTCTAAAATAACAGAAACAATTAAGAAAATAACCTTAATACAAAGAGAGTCAGAAAAAATTTCCCCAAATTTTTTCGAATTTTCTCCCCCCTCCAATCCTCGCCGCATAGTTGCGCTCACTGATCTTAACTCTGCGCATTTTACGTAGCCATTCATAAAAAGATGGTATCTGGGTTGATCGCCAATTCTGAAGTAACAATGATCTGGCCACTACCATGCAAATAAATAGAAGTTTGGCAAGTGATACAGAGAGATTAAGATTCTGATCAAAGCCATGAAGCATCAAAATAGAATTTACAGATATCTGTATATGAAAAATCGAAGATAAAAAAGCAAAAATATCTCCCCAGAACTCTTTGACCATGCAACATTCAGCTATGACATGTGTCCAGTTAGCGGGGGCGAAGCTTTGACAACGATAGCAGATCGGTGTGTAATTACTAAACATTTTGGCAATTACCGCCGGGGTATAGTAGAGGAGCCATTTCCCAAAAAATATCATTCTGCGCCAATTGGCTCCCCGTAATGTGGAAAAATTATATTTATTAATGGTCCGCCACGTCGTTAAAGATAAAACCTGTTTTTCATGTTCCCACCATTTTTTAACTACTTTGGATCCTAAATCGTCTTGTTTAATCTGAGCAAGATGACGTTGCCACTCACCAGGTTTCCTTATTAAAGTACTATTGAAAAAAAGATCGTTGTTAAAAGGGGAAATCTGATAGAAGGAGGTGGGTGCAAATGGCTGCAAAAGTTTATAAATTATATTATAAGACCCGGCTAACAAAAAATTGCCAGAAAGTAGTAGGCGCATCTCGGACGGAGTTAACCACCTGGAATGATGTAAAAAATCGCCCACTTTGCTAAAGCCGGCCTTAGTCCAATAGCGCATTAAATGCGAGCTTACCCCCTGCCCTCTTGAGGAGAGTAAATTAGTCAGCAAAGAGGAGGTATTAAAAAGAGAGAGAGAATATCTGCTAATCATGGCCGAACGCTTCATGAAAAACCAAGCTAATATTTTATACCGAACCAATTTTGGGGATTTAGGTATTTGAAGAGGGGAGGATATTTGACTCTCTGAAAAAATTAAATCGAAGAAAAAACTAATATAGTGGTTTGGGTTCGGAGTAGGGACCTTGAAACGAGTTAAATACTGAGCAAAGTAGGCGAAATAATAATCTCTAATGTTTGGAAGTGCTAGGCCACCATTATCTAAACCGTCATAAAGAGTAGTCATCGCAATCCGGGGCTTTTTATGTGCCCAGAGAAAACTTGAAAATAAGGATTCTATTTTCGAGAAAAAAGACCCTGGGAGAAAACACGGAATTGTTGAAAACAAGAAATTAAATAATGGTAAAATAGACATTTTAATCAGGGCGACTCTACCCAGTAATGATAAAGGTAATTTATTCCAGCGGGTTAGCATTGAGCGAACCCTTTGAAGAAGGGGAACAAAGTTCAAACCGAAAAGATCTGTAACTGAAGAGGAAAAAAACACCCCCAGATATCTTTTAGGTTTATTATTTATACAGCCACGTAAATCGGGATATAATTCTGGAATATGATTGCCACAAATCAAAATTTCAGTCTTTTTTTTATTGATCCGGTAGCCCCCAAAAGACTCAAATTGCTCAAAAATCTGAAATGCCTGAGCTTGAGACTGCAGATCGGAATTAATAAGTAACATGATATCGTCCGCATAAAGTTTCATCTTAGACATAGATGGAATTGGGGGTGAAATCTCTGCAGACTTTCGAATAACTATTGCGAGAGGTTCGATAAAAAAAGCAAAAAGAATAGGTGATAAAGGACACCCCTGACGGGTTCCACGATTAACTGAAACAGATCCAACCGAGTGTGAATTAATGATAATATTAGCACTAGCACCCGAATAAAGATTACGAATGAAATTAATAACGTTACATGGGATATGAAAGTGCTGCAAAATAATAAAAAGTGTCTCCCAAACCACCAAATCAAAAGCTTTTTCTGCATCAAATAACAAAATAAGTGCAGGGATCCTCCGTGTCTCCAAGTAATCCAAAGCTTCTGCCAAATAGTGAGTATTAGTCATGAGCTGTCTACCGGTAATAAAACCGTTTTGGTCGTTATGAATCAGATCAGAAGAAATTCGGTTAAATCAAATAGCGAATAATTTAGTGACGATCTTGTAATCGGAATTTAAAAGAGTAATGGGACGATATGAGTTAGGATCGGTAGCATCTTTCCCCTTCTTCAAAAAGCTGACCACAGTGCCCTCGCGGAAAGAGTCAGGAATTGAGTCTCCAGACAGCATGGAGTTAAGCAAAAGTAGAAACAGATTAGAAAAAGAGGGAAAAAAAACCTTGAAAAACTCTGCGGGTAGTCTTTCCCTGATGGAAGATCTTTTACCACCGCCTCTATCTCTTCCAGAGAAAATTCATCTGCCATAATTAATTATTCGGAATGGGAAAGAGAAGGGATCTCAGCCTGCCGTAAAAAGGAGTTTAATTTAGACTGATTGATTTTAAGCTGATGAGAATATATATTTTGATAATGACGATGCATTATCGCACCTATTTTATCTGGATCGATTGTAGATTGATGCGAAACCGGGCATTTTAACTCCCGAATTAAATTAGATGCTGCTTGTTCTTTGGCCTGCCAGGCCAAGAATCTCCCAGTAAAATTACTTTCTTCATATATTTTTTGATATTGAGTACAAAAAAAAACCTCGCCCTGCTCATATAAAAAAGTGGTATATTTTTGTTTAGCTTCATTTAATTGTTCTTTAACCGATCGTGAGGGATTTTGTTGCCTTAGAACGCTAAGTGTATGTATACGGGATTCCAGTAGTTTGATTTGAGCCCTGGATACAATTGAAATGGCCGCATCTTTCCCTATGATGATTCCGCGAATAAAGGCCTTTAGGGCGTCCCAGATAATACTTATGGAGGCGGTGCCCATATTAAGAGTTATAAAGTCTTTAATCATGTTTTTTTAATTCAGAGACCCATTTATCGTCATTAAGATGAGCTCTATTAAGAACCCATCTTTTGGGGGATCTTCTAAAATCCCCAAAAGTGAACTCCCTAATAAGCAAAGCATGGTCTGAGAATACGTTGAACAACGTATTGCAAAAGCCGAGCTTAAGATTACGAGAAGCTATGAAAAAATCGATGCGGGATGAGGATTTGAATCTACCCGACCAGCAGGTATAATCTCTTTTAGAGATTATCAGCCCGCCAATGATCAGAAAGATCGAATAATTTGATATAATGTGAGATGGTTTGAAAGACTTTCGGTTTAAGTTGTTTGGATGATTGAGATGATGTATCCAAATGCGGGTCCATTAACACAATAAAATCCCCACCAATAACAATATCACCTGAGACCATCAAAAGAGATTGGAACAAGTCTTCATACAAACTGGCATCGTCTATTAGAGGTCCATAGCAACATACAAAGGTAAAAGGTCGCTGCCTGGTTTTAACTCTGCATGAGACCCAGCACCAACGTCCTGAGCCTCCCTGTTGTGATTGAATGATATCAGCACATAAGTTCTTATTCAAAAATATTGCCACCCCTCGCTGAGATACATCGCATGATGCGAAACACCGAAACGAAGCCCAGGATTTGAGCATTGAAAACCCATCAAGCTTGGAAGAGGGAATATGAGTCTCCTGTAACAAAATAACGGAGGGATTCTCGGCCTTTAACCAAACTTCCATAGCGCGCTTTTTCTTAATATTGTTTAAACCATTAACATTGAGAGAAAGGAACTTCAAACTATCCTTGTTAGACATTGAGATCAGAATTAAATTGACTAAGGAGAATTATCACCGAACCGCTTTTGCCCCCTAGATACAATAAATACATATTGACAAATGAAAAAAATAAAGAAAGATAGACAGACACCATCAGTTTCCTTTTTGTTTCGAACCACCCACCACCACCCACGACCCCAGCGACCCCACCCCCCCGGAGCCCTCCCATACCCAGACAACCCCAACCACACCTCCGTGACCCCCATCCCCACCACTGGCCAAGATTCCCCAGCCCACGCGGACCAACGGTTCCAACCCCCTGCCATTCGGGTGACATCTTGCACCCCCTGGGCCCCCTGGATTCCGCACTCCACCCTGCTCAACTGAACCTCCCCTCGCCCTACTCATACCCGCCAAGGAGAAAGACAGGACAGTTTTCCCAGCTAAGCACATCCGTCACATCTATCAACCTATATCTTTAAAAAAAAAACACGAAACAGAGTCCATAGAGTCCATAGATTGCCCAAATTTAACCTCATGAAGAGTTGGAAATGTCCCGGAGCAATTCCTGTGCTGCTGCAATATCAGATAACATAAAGAATTTGCCTTTCACTAAAACTTTAAGTTTGGATTGCTGCGCTATCGTGGCTTGAGCTCCTTTAGCTTTAAACAATTGTAGCATCTGGACAAACTCTTTTCTTCTCCGAGCAGCAGACGCAGACATGTCTGAAAAAATGCGACATTTCACAGTTTCATTGACAAAAAATTGTCTTTTCTGAATTGCCGTTGAGAGAATAGTCTCCTTAATCCGTGTGTCAGAGAAATTCAATAGAATTGTTCGAGGAAGAGAAGAATTTGGGAAAGGTTGAGCGGGAACGCGATGTGCTCGCGTGATAGTCAGGTCGCCCTCATGATTAGGAATCACTTTAGATTTTAAGAAAGAGGTGACCCACTGCAGCGTGCTGGACCCTTCAAGACCCTCCGGAACCCCCACTATGCGTAGGTTAGATCGACGATTATAGTTCTCTAAATCGTCCAATTTAGATTCAAGTGCACGTGAAGTGAGGGAGAGCTGATTTGTGTCCTCTTTAACCTTGATCATTTGATCCTCCAAACTAGAAATGCGGGTTTCAGCTTCTTTCAATCGAGCAGGGAATGTGGAAAAGAGATCCTCCATTTTGTCCAGACGTTGATGGATTAAAGCAAGCTCAGATTTCTGAAACCTCTTCAGCTCTCTAACCTCATCGAGGATTAAATTTAACATATCCTTGACTGACATCTTAATCTCCCCACACAGTCTCAGTATCTAAATCAAGCAAAGGACTGAAGTGGTCCACATTGGAGACATTAGAGACAAATTTAGCGGGGGGAATTAAAGACTTGTCAATAGATAGAGTCCCTGTATCCTTCCCTCCCAAAGTCAATGCATCCGCCGTAGTTGTTGGGGAATGTACTAAGGGATTATCTCTAGACAAAGGCGTAGAAGGCATAGATGATGTAGGGGGTGCCCCTATGTTAGATTTAGGCAAAGAATTAGGAGGGTGAATAATTGAAGGAGAAAGAGCAGGAGAAGCTTGGGCGGGCGCGACATTTTTCTTTTCAAAGAGAGGAAATGATTTAGTACCTTTAAGCCCCTCCACTGGGCTCGCCTGCGTAGATGACCCATCCTTGATGTGCGAGGAGCCTGCGATTTCTGTGCAGTGAGAGGCTTTCAAGACTGGAGATGGAGTCTCACAGATAGATTCCTCGAGCTCTTCTGAACTTCCCGCACTATTACTTCTCTCCTTTGCCTTGCCATCACCGAGGCACCCCTTATTTAATAATTTGGCGGCGTTCCGCGCCTCTTTAGCCTGGATACGTGAAGCCTTCGCCTTGCGTGTATTCAATAACTTCCCCATCCCAAAAGTCTCTGAGCGTCCAGCATTCAGCGTGTAGTAAAGCAGATAGAGGCTTTGATCGTTGTCACCGAGTAATGCTACGATAAGCAAATACTGAAAAGAGAAAGCTGAAAAAAGAATTTAATTTTTTTTCCGGTGCGCCCCTGGTGCAAGCAGCTCAGCTTACTCGCACCGCGACTGCCGCATCCATAGACCCTCAGGCATAAGCGTCAATACGAGACACAGGCACTGGGCTGAAATAATGCTGAAAACGTTGCAATGCAGAAATGCTGAAAACGCCCAAGGTACAGCAATGTATGAGAAGCAGCACCTCTCAAGTTGAATGGGCCGAACTGTTTTCCGCCCGGAACAGAATGATGAAAACTAGCTTTCTGTCAAGCTAATAACGGTGTACTGCTCCCCGCCATCGTATCTCCGACACCAAACACCAAACACCAAACGCCAACCGCTTCACGCCATCAACCGCCGCCGCCGAAACCTGCACTGCCTCGAGGAGAAAGGGAGGAGCCAGGAGCCGGGAATCCTCAGGTGCGCGTGGAGGCGTGGATCTCCATCGCGCCGGCCCCAACTGACTGACTAACTCAATAATTTTTTTTTTTTTAACCCTGCCATAAAGACATTGTCAACAAGGAGAAAAGTGGCAGTAATTCTGTTCTTAATTGGTCGCAATGTCTGTATTTTAAAATATCTTATTGAGACTGACTGACTAACTCAATAAGATATTTTAAAATACAGACATTGCGACCAATTAAGAACAGAATTACTGCCACTTTTCTCCTTGTTGACAATGTCTTTATGGCAGGGTTAAAAAAAAACAAATGTATAAATTGAGGGCCAGATTTTGCGTCAGGGTTGTGTCAATATTTTGGCACAATCCGATGCAAAATCTAATTTGTTAAATATTGTAAAGCGCTCAGATATACTCGTGATAGACCTGCTGAACATATGTGAGGTCTTAAGATCTGATATCACTTCCTGTGAGGTCCTGGGTTGCGATGCCACTTCCTGTGATGCCACATGAAATGTCACATGCTGTGATGTCATGAGATGTGATGTCACGTGCTGTGATGTGCACTTCCTGTGATTCACACAGTGATGTCACACCCATTCTGGCTGACTTGGTGAGTCCCACCACAATTTTGTTTTTCAGGACTTGAGACGTGGAGTAATGTAACCTGCAGGTAACAAGTTACATCAGGAGGTTAGTATACCTACTGCAGAGAGCTGTGTGTAACCTGCAGGTAACACGTTACATCAGGAGGTCAGTATACCTACTGCAGAGAGCTGTGTGTAACCTGCAGGTAACACGTTACATCAGGAGGTCAATGTACCTACTGCAGAGAGCTGTGTGTAACCTGCAGGTAACAAGTTACATCAGGTAGTCAGTATACCTACTGCAGAGAGCTGTGTGTAACCTGCAGGTAACACTTTACATCAGGAGGTCAGTATACCTACTGCAGAGAGCTGTGTGTAACCTGCAGGTAACAAGTTACATCAGGAGGTCAGTATACCTACTGCAGAGAGCTGTGTGTAATATATATATATATATATATATATATATATATATATATTATCTACTGCCGGTCGCCAGTAGATAGTTATAGTTAGAACCTATTTTCCATAGGAAATCCGCAACATTCTATTGGGAATAACTTTGGCGCCGGTTGACAAATCTTGGCGAAATTTTCCAAACTTTTGGCCAGCTCCGGTACGCTCGTATCCTGAAAGTTTTGTGGTGATTCATCAAGCAGGGGCAGAGAAAAAAGGGGGGTCCTAAAACACGTTTTCCCCATGCAATTTCCCATAGGACCTGTTGACGCAGCTACAGCCCGAACTGCTGAACGGAATTACACCAAATTTGGCAAAGAGGTAGTCCTCAGTTCAGACTCGTGCCTTTTGCTTAAATGGTGTAAATCCGTTCAGTAGTTCCTGAGATATTCAAAAGTAAAAAGATAGATATATCTAGGGCCGCTGATCCTCCCGAGCACGAGCTTTATGCTAATTGGCTGCCAACACTCTGAATCAGGAAGTGTTGGCCGCCATCTTGTGCCTCGGTAGAACCGAGGCACAAGAAAGCACACAAAAAACACGCAAAAAACGCAAAAAGGGGGCAGGGTAGAAACACCCTGACCCCCTAGGCCTGCTCAGGGGGTCCCACAAGGACCCCCAAGGCCCAAAAAAAATATATATTTTTTTTAATTCGCGGGATGCGCTTAGGATCCGCGCATCCCGCTCCGGAAAAAAAAAACAAAGCACGGGCTCCCGCTCTTCGTTTACAGTTAGCCCCCGGAGGTGGCCAAGTCCCGGAGGCAATATTTTATAGTATTGGGGGGCCAGAGGGGACCCCCAGTCCCGGGGACCGCCACCCCCGGGGCTTTAGTGAAATATGTGGGGGGGGCTCTCAGCCTCCCTCAGCCCCGAGGACCGCCACCCCCCAGGGCATTGCCAAAAATGGGTGGGGGGGCTCAAAGCCCCCACAAGCCCTGGGGACCGCCAGCCCCGGGCTTTATTTACATATTTGCGGGGAGCTCATGGCCCCCCCGCAGCCCTGGGGACCGCCATCCCCCGGGGCTTGTTTAATAAATAAAATAACTGTGTGGGGGGGCTCAAGCTTCCCCACACGCCCCGGGGACCGCCACCTCCCCGGGGCACTAAATATTTAAAATTGGGGGTCCGTTACGGACCCCCAAGCCCCGGGGTCCACCACCCCCGGGGTCCACCACCCCCCGGGGCTTTAAATGAAGTGGGAGATGGGCCGCGCGGCCCCCCTTCTGGAGCCAATGATGGCCCTGGGGACCGCCACCCCCCAGGGCCGGCTCCTGGAGTGCCCACCCCCGGGACACTGCTGTTTACAATGGCAAGCCCGGGCATTGCAAACTGCTTTGCAAACTGCTTTGCTTCATTGAAGCGAGAGCAGGTTTCCCTGCTCTCGCTTCAATGAAGCAAAGCACATTGCAGGAAGTGGGAGCCGGCTGGGACCTTGGGGGGATTGGCACCCCCCCACGGTCCCCAACGAGAGGCCAGGCCCCGGGGGATGGGGTCCCCGGGGCTATTAGTGGCCTGGGAGGGGGGCCACACGGCCCCCCTCCCCAAAATGTTTTTTATTTTTTTTAATTTAAAAAAGGGCTGGCCCCGGGGGATGGGGTCCCTGGGGCCCTAAGTAGCCATAGGAGGGGGGCAACGCAGCCCCCCTCCAAATAAAGATTATTTAAAAAAAAGGCCCAGGCCCCGGGGTGTGGGGTCCCCGGGGCAGATTAAGGCCTCGGGAGGGGGGCCACGCGGCCCCCCTCCACAGTTTTAAAATAAAAAATAAAAATTAGGGGGCAGGCCCTGGGGATGGGGTCCCCAGGGCCAAAAAATAAGAAAAAGAAGGGGGGCTACACAGCCCCCCTTCTTAAACAGATTTTTTTTTTTTAAACAGATCGGGGAGGAGGCCACGCCCCCTCCTTTCATCACTCTGCAAACGCGCCCCCTGGCGCGTTTGCAGAGGGGGAACGAATTCCCCTTCAATACTGGGGGTCCCTGGGGGCCAACTAGCCCACCAGGAACCTCCAGTATGCGCCAGGGGGCTGCGTTGCAGAGAGATGTTCTGAGGCCATGTCCCTTTTTACACCTCTCTGCAACGCAGCTCTGTGGCGCTTAATGGAGGTACCTTGTTGGCTAGTTGGACCCCAGGGGCCCTCAGGATTCAAAGGGACTTAATTCCCCAACTTAAAACGCATCACGGGGCGCGTTTGCACAGTGGTGAAGGTAGATGGCGTGGCCGGTGCGTTTTATGTTGGGGAATTAATTCCTCTTCAATCCTGAGGTCCCCTGGGGGCCAACTAGCCCACCAGGTACCTCCAGTAAGTGCCACGGAGCTGCGTTGCAGAGTGTTGTAAAAAGGGGCGTGGCCTCTGAACACCTCTCTGCAATGCCGCTCCCTGGCGCATACTGGAGGTAACTGGTTGGCTAGTTGGCCCCCAGGGGACCTCAGGATTGAAGAGGAATTAATTCCCCAATTTAAAACATGCCACAGGGCGTGTTTGCAGACATGTCACCTCAGGCCCCGCCCCCTTCCTTCACCGTTGTGCAAACGCGCCCTGTGGCACGTTTTAAGTTGAGGAATTAATTCCCCTTCAATCTTGAGGGTCCCTGGGGGCCAACTAGCCCACCAGGTACCTCCAGTATGCGCCAGAGAGCTGCGTTGCAGAGAGGTGTTCAGAGGCCACGCCCCTTTTTACACCTCTATGTAACGCAGATCTGTGGCGCTTACTGGAGGTACCCAGTGGGCTAGTTTGACCCTAGGGACCCTCAGGATTCAAGGGGACTTAATCTCCCAACTTAAAATACGCCATGGGGCGCGTTTACACACTGGTGAAGGGAGGGGACGGGGCTTGAGGTGACGTGTGCAAACACGCCCTGTGGTGCGTTTTAAGTTGGGGAAAAAATACCTCTTCTATCCTGAGAGACCCTGGGGGCTAAGTAGCCCACCAGTTGCTTCCAGGAAGTGCCACTGCGCTGCATTGCAGAGAGGTGGTGCAGGCCGTGCGCCTTTTTACATCTCTCTGCTACGAAGCTCTGTGGCGCTTACTGGATGTACCTAGTGGGCTAGTTGGACTCTACGGATCCTCAAGATTGAAGGAGAATTATTTCCCCACCTTAAAATGCGCCACAGGGCGTGTTTGCACAGAGGTGAAGGGAGGGGATGGTGTAGGAAAGTGTCTCTATACATACTGGACCGAAGTAAAATCAGCCGAACTACGAATTCCGATTTACTCACCTGTTATCAGGAGAGACCTCAGTGCTGAATCTTTAAGGCCAGTACTGATCCTGAAAAGTAATTCTAACCGTACTTAACAGTAACTTGAATTTCCTTCCATAGGCTAACATTGACTGGTTTCACTTGGAAATTCTTCTAAGTGTGGAGTTTTGGAACTTACAAATATTCCTCTAAAATCAGCCGAACTACGAATTCCGATTTACTCGCCTGGTATCAGGAGAGAACCCAGTGCTGCATCTTTTAGCCCAGCACGGACCCTGAAAAGTAATTCTAAGCGTACTTACCAGTAACTTGTATTTCCTTCCATAGGAATCCATTGTGTGGTTTTCAGCAGAAAAGCTTCTAAGTGTGGAGTTTTGGAACTTACAAATATTCCTCTAAAATCAGCCGAACTACGAATTCCGATTTACTCACCTGTTATCAGGAGAGAACCCAGTGCTGCATCTCTTAGCCCAGCACGGATCCTGAAAAATAATTCTAAGCGTAACAGTTCCTTCCATAGGAATCCATTGTGTGGTTTTCAGCAGAAAAGTTTCTAAGTGTGGAGTCTTGTAACTTTCAAATATTCCTCTAAAATCAGCCGAACTACGAATTCCGATTTACTCACCTGTTATCAAGAGAGAACCCAGTGCTGCATCTTTTAGCCCAGCACTGACCCTGAAAAGTAATTCTAAGCGTACTTACCAGTAACTTGTATTTCCTTCCATAGGAATCCATTGTGTGGTTTTCAGCAGAAAAGTATCAGTCGATTTTTGGAACGTACAAAAATTCCTCTAAAATCAGCCGAACTACGAATTCCGATTTATTCACCTGTTATCAGGAGAGACCTCAGGGCTGCATGTTTAAGCCCAGTACTGATCCTGAAAAGTAATTCTAACCGTACTTACCAGTAACTTGAATTTCCTTCCATAGGCTAACATTGACTGGTTTCACTTGGAAATTCTTCTAAGTGTGGAGTTTTGGAACTTACAAATATTCCTCTAAAATCAGCCGAACTACGATTTCCAATTTACTCACATGTTATCAGGACAGACCTCAGTGCTGCATCTTTGAGCCCAGTACTGATCTTGAAAAGTAATTCTAACCGCACTTACCAGTAACTTGAATTTCCTTCCATAGGATATCATTGCCTCCCACCCTTGTTCCTGTTTAATAGTACTTCCGTGAGTCATTGAGCTGACGAGCTTGTGGATGAAGCACCCGCATGCCTGTGAGAGGTACCTGACCTGAGAAAGATGTTGGCAGCCTACTTAACGAACTCCACATTTGAAAGACTGTAATCTCTACTGATGATGGTTAAAGAACCAGAACCACGTGTCTGGAGATCAGCACTATAGGCGCCAACTGTGGCGAAACACTCAAACACTCTTGAAGCAAGCAAGTAACCAAAACTGCATTTACCACAATGCCAGGGGTGAACCTTGCTGGGAGGTGAAGCGGTGTGCTCCCACCCCTGTTCCTGTTTAATAGTTCTCCCATGAGTCATTGAGCTGACGAGCTGGCGAATGAAGCACCCGCATGCCTGTGAGAGGTACCTGACCTGAGAAAGATGTTGGCAGCCTACGCAGCAAACTCCACATTTGAAAGACTGTAATCTCTACTGATGACGGTTAAAGAACCAGAACCATGTGTCTAAAGATCAGCACTATCTGCGCCAACTGTGGCGAAACACTCGAACAGTCTTGGAGCAAGCAAGTAACTGAAACTGCATTTACTACAATGCCAGAGATGAACTTTGCTGGGATTTGAAGCGGTGTGCTCCCAACCCTGTTCCTGTTTAATAGTACTCCCGTGAACATGGAGAGACCTCAGCGCTGCATCTTTGAGCCCAGTACTGATCCTGAAAAGTAATTCTAACCATACTTACCAGTAACTTGAATTTCCTTCCATAGGCTAACATTGACTGGTTTAACTTTGAAATTTTTTCAAGTGTGCAGTTTTGGAACTTTAAAATATTCATCTAAAATCAGCCACACTACAAATTCCGATTTACTCACCTGTTGTTAGGTGAGACCTCAGTGCTGCATCTTTCAGGCCAGTACTGATTCTGAAAAGTAATTCTAACACTTCTAAATTAACCCAGGCACTCTCCTTGCAGTACTCTAATCATTCAGTCAGTATCCAAGTACTCATGCAGCGAGCCAGGCATTAGTACATGGACTGCCTCAAACCCTACCCACTATGCATGCAGTATCCTAACTAACCAACACAGTTATAGTTCTGCACTTATACATTCAACAAAAAAAACAATATTTGAGTTTCAAATATTTTAAAAAACATTTTTATTTCCATTTATATTAAAACTATATAATGTAATTTAAAAAATAAAATATGTAAAAATAAACAGTTAAAAAACTCAGCATAAAAAAATACATATAACTAATATTACTTTTAAAAATTCTCATTTAAAAACCTTCCAAATTCACTGAAAAAAACATAGGTTTCAGACATGTTATAGTTAGGAATTAGCATTTAAAAAACCTTAGAAATTCACTGAAAAAAAAATAGGTTTCAGGGCTGTTATAGTTAGCTGGACATTTCACTCGTACAAAACCATTGAAATTCCTCCGGTATAGTTAGTTGTACTCACTATAACTCGTGCGCCCGCAATCCACTGCTGATGATGTCACATATTACATCATTCATGACATGGTCAGTGACATCACTGATGACATCCCAAATGACATCACTGATGACATCATCCAGTGAATGTGGTTTGGTTTGTTCGTTAAATATGTATGATATATATAGCAATCTGCATTGAAGAATGAGTGGATATATAAATATAAATATCTGGATGGAGGATTTAGTAGCAGTGTGATTGACTGTTTACCTGACTATTTTATAGTGTCTCACTAAATATATTGGATAGTGACTAAACTGTGTGAATATCTGTATCACTTTGTCAGTTGTTGTGTAAACTGCTGTACCAGTTGGTTACTAGCTATGTGAAAGTCTATATTAGTTGTTGATTAGTTAACTGAGTATTTGTATGGGAGAGTGAATGTGTGTGTGGTTCGGTGGGGGGGTGTGACTGTCGAAAGATGTGTGAATAGTTGATGGGGAACGAATTTCCCTTGAATACTGGGGGCCAACTAGCCCACCAGGAACCTCCAGTATGCGCCAGGGGGCTGAGTTGCAGAGAGGTGTTCTGAGGCCACGCCCCTTTTTACACCTCTCTGCAACACAGCTCTGTGGCGCTTAATGGAGGTAGCTGGTGGGTTAGTTTCACCCCAGGGACCCTCAGGATTCAAGGGGAGTTAATCCCCCAGCTTAAAACGCGCCACGGGGCGTGTTTGTACAGTGATGCAGGGAGGGGGCGGGGCCTGAGGTGACGTGTGCAAACACGCCCTGTGGCACGTTTTAAATTGAGGAATTAATTCCTCTTCAATCCTGAGGGTCCCTGGGGGCCAACTAGCACATCAGGTACCTCCAGTAAGCGACACTGCGCTGCGTTGCAGAGAGGTGGGTCAGGCCGTGCCACTTTTTACACCTCTCTGCAACGTAGCTCTGTGGCACTAACTGGAGATACCTGGTGAGCTAGTTGGACCCAGGGACCCTCAGGATTCAAGGGGACTTCGTCCCCCAAATTAAAACGGCCACAGGGCGTGTTTGCACACGTCAGCTCAGCCCCCCTCCTTTCACCAGTGTGCAAACACGCCCTGTGGCGCGTTTTAAGAGGTAGTTTTAATCCCCCTGCCCTATTATGTACTAGGGGTTTACAGAGGAGGCCATTCTAATCACAGGGGTACCCCAACGCATAGTGCTCCCTAGTGTATGTAGGTGTTTTAACTGTATTCTAAGTGTCTTTTAGCCTAGCACTGGCTCTGGGACTGGTTAGTCAGAGTCAGTTACCACCTGTACCCATCTGAAAAAGTTGAGGGTACTGGATGATTTTGCAACAAGGCCTCTTTCTGCTCCTATGTTTGTTCTTTCTGCGCGTCTTCCTTCTTCCTGCACTTTTCTTCGTCTTTGTGGACTTCTTTTGCTTCTTTCTGCATTTCTTTTTCTTCTTTCTTCACATGTCCTACCTCTGTAGGCGTAGTTAGAAACTAGCATTTAAAACACCTTAGAAATTAACTGAAAAAAAATAGGTTTCAGGCACGTTATAGTTAGGAATTAGCATTTAAAAAACCTTAGAAATTCACTGAAAAAACCATAGGTTTTAGGGGTGTTATAGTTAGCTGGACATTTCACTCATACAAAACCATTGAAATTCCTCCGTTATAGTTAGTTCTGCTAACTATAACTCGTGCGCCCGCAATCCACTGCTGATGATGTCACATATTACATCATTCATGACATGGTCAGTGACATCACTGATGACATCACTGATGACATCTCAAATGACATCACTGATGACATCATCCACGTGACAATCAGATACACCTAATCATACACTAGTATAACCTTTCATCACTCACTGTAAAATACAGAGTACCATATTTGAATCCATTGACACACCAATACAAGTTTCTAAAAACCCACTAAGTGATTCCTAGATCTACACACACATCTAATCACTTACCTATAGATTCACTCATACATGCTGTCAATGATCAATAGAACACTATAAAATATACTTATACACCTATATCGACATTACACAACAGCACACATCCTATTCACTTATGCAGTCATCCTACTCACTTATCCAAACAATGGATCATACTTACATTTAGTCAGCTACACACTTATACAAACACCACTTCATTTATTCATATAGATAGTAACTCATACTTAGTGTGTTATAAAATCACTATTACAAGTACACAGTTATCCATACAGTCACTCATACAATCACTGAGTCTTATGTATACTTATTTATATACAACTGTCACATACACTACCTTTTATTTTTCTAGTTTGTTGGATATGTACCATTGAGAGATATATTTGCTCATCACCACACCCATAAAGATATTCACTCACCCAAACAACTGTTATAACATGCAGTCTTAACCTCATATACCTACTGAATCAACTATTCACACATCTTTGGGCAGTCACACCCCCCCCAACGAACCACACACACATTCACTCTCCCATACAAATACTCAGTTAACTAATCAATAACTAATATAGACCTTCACGTAGCTAGTAACCAACTGGTGCAGCAGTTTACACAACAACTGACAAAGTGATACAGATATTCACACAGTTTAATCACTATCCAATATATTTAGTGAGACACTATAAATTAGCCAAGTAAACAGTCAATCAGGGGCGTAACACAGGCCCCCGCAGCCCCCGCGGTGCGGGGGGGCCCCCAAGCTCCAGGGGGCCCCCTCAGCAGAGTACTCCAGAGGGACGCAGGCAGCTTGTGCAGTATTATTACAACTCTTCATATTTGACACAATGTAAAAAGAAAATATTCAACCTTGAAAAGCAGCCTTACTAAAGGAAAAATAACCTCTGCGATGAGGCCCCTTCGAAATCACAGCAGTTTGTTGCTGACAGCAGTCTGCAGAACCAGGAGGGCGGTTTGTCCAGGGCATGACCTCTGACTGGGAGGCACGATAGACCACGTGACGTGCATGAAAAGTTAACCCCTCTCAGCATTGTCTCTGCATGCCTGCTGGGAGCCTCTCCTGACTAGAGGAAAAGAGCAGGCAATTCCAAAGAGGGACAGAAAGTCTCTCTCTTTGCCTGTAGCCTGTCTGAATCTTCCGACACACAGAAAATGGAACAGAATCTTTCCCCAGACATGACACCCTCTTTAAAACTGTGGTGTGGGTAAGTTTTGCATTTCTTTCACTTATGCACTCTAGCAGAAAGGGAACCACTGGACAACGTTCATGATATATTGTAATGAGCAATAAATGCAACAAAAGAAATGTTTGAAATGCATAGTTAGTCCTGCAGGTGCGATGACAGAAATCCTTGCATGTTACAGTTTGGAGCGCTAATGTACATTTTAACAACAACAATCGACTACACTGTCAGCATGATAACTGCAATTGGTGTTTTTATGTATTCCCAGAACATCAGGTATTACTTTCACACTTCAGGATTGTTGCGTGCACACTTATAAATGGTGCAAGTGGGCCCTATTATGTGTAACACAATCAACCACTCAAACTTTTAATCCAATCGCACTTTGAATTTCTGTTTTACCACAAAAATCCTGCCTGTAAACATCAGTTCATGTAAGGTACTGTTACGTGAAATCAAGGACAGCTCTAAAGCCTGCTACATGACCTAATGCCCCTTGGTAGATTTGCACACCTGTCCCTGCTAGCAGTATGTAGATATTTTGTGAGGGTTACTTGAAATGATGATTGCTTCGTAAAATCGTAAATCCGATATTTGTAAAGCGCAAACTACCCACCCTATGGGTCTCAAGGCACTGGGGGCCGTCGTGGAAATTAAGTGAACTTTTGCCCAGAGTCACATGGTGCTGAGCTCAGCTGCCGCCGGAGCCGGGGATAGAACCGTGAGCCCTGTGCTCCGAAGTCAGCTGCCCAGGCCGCTGCGCCACACCCCTCCCTCTCCTCTTCCTGTCCCTCTATTTTGTACATGCTAGTGAGGTTTGCACAGTTGTCATCTACGGTATTTGTTTTGTAAAGGTGAGTTTCAGCACCTGAAAACACGGCGATAGTGCGCTCTACAAATGTGCATGATATATAATTTACTTCCAGTGACCTACCTGTTTTAAGAGCTGCTGCCCATGCTGCTCATGTTTTGTGCAAAGTTTTGCACTCATCTCCTACCATTCTCTACCTATATTGTGAGGGAGCGTTCTCCTGCTACTTGATATAACTATGTGAAGGACACCTGCACAACTCCTTTCTGTGATGCACCATGTTGTGGGAGAGATGCCTGCCCATCTCATTCCCATGGATCAGCTGCTTTTCCTAAGAGTTATTTTTAGGGTCCAGCCTGCGAGAGCACGCGCCTCGCTTACGAGACACTCTTGTATAGAGAAAAGGGCTTGGAGCCCACCAGTTTCTTATCATTTGTCGGCTTGCGTGGCACTCTTCTTTACAGCCCAGTAATTTGTCACTGCATGCCTAACATAATTTCCGTTAATCTCTGTGGAGCAGGGACCAAGCACTGATTGATTCAACTTAATCAGTGTCTGTCCGCTGTTCCTGACGTGATTGAGGTACTATTTTGTTCTTTTTAACTTTTAGTACCCTGCAAACAGACGGCGTATGACTGGCAAAAACATACCCAGCAGGACAAATAAAATTGCAAAAGTTCAATTTCTATAGTTAACTTTATTTTATTTTGCCAAGTCTTCTTTTCTCACTTTGCACTCATGTTTTATATTATTTTTGATCATGGGCGCTATTCTAAAAAAATTAGGATTATGTTATTGCAAAAAGACATCCTTTCTTACGTGAAATTTCTGAAATGATGCTTTAACACATGATCATGCAATACACCCAAAGCCACCACTCTCAAATCCACCCCACTCAATTTAATCCACACCAGACCAATCCAATCCAACCCACTCTAATCCAAATCACTCTCCCCAATCCAAACCCCTCACCCCAATCAAATCCACTCCAAACCTCCACACTCCAATCCTCCCAACTCGTCCCACTCTAGTCTGCCCCACTCCAATCCATAACAATCTGTCCCACTCCAAAACAATCTGCCCCACCTCAATTCAAAGCAATCTGCACCTCTCCAATTTGCTCACCCCAAACTGCCCCATTCCAATCCAAAGCAGTCTCCTTCATTTCAATCTGCCCCACTCCAATCCAAAACAATCTGCCCCACTCCAATCCAAAACAATCTGCCCTACTCCAAAACAATCTTCCCCACTCCAATCCATCCCACACCACTCCCAAACAATCTACCCTATTCCAATCTGCCCCACTCCAATCTAAAGCAATCTGCCCCAATACAAAACAGTTTGCCCCACCAGTCTGCCTGACTCCAATCCAAAACAATGTGCCCCACTCCAATCCAAAACAATGTGCCCCACTCCAATCCAAAATAATGTGCCCCACTTCCATCCAAACAATCTGCCCCACTTCAGTACAAACAATCTGCCCAACTCCAATCCAAAACTATCTGCTCCACTTCAATGCAAACAATCTGCCCCACTTCAATCCAAACAATCTGCCTACTCCAATCTTCCCCACTCCAGTCTACCCCACTCCAATTCAAAACAGACAGCCCCACTTTAATCCACCCACCTCCAATATAAAACAATTTGCCCACTACAGTCCACCCACTATTATCTGCCCTACTATAATTTGCCCCACTCCAATCTAACTCACCCCAATCCACCTACTCAAACCCAATTCACCACACTCCAGTCCACCACAATCCACACCAATCCAATCTACCCCAATCCAATCCACCCCAATCCAATCCACTTTATCCCCATCCACTCCAATCCAGCCCACTTCAATCCACTCCAATCCAAAACAATCTGCCCCACTCCAATCCATCCCACTCCAACCTTCCCCAATCCAGTTAAAAACAATTTACTCTACTCCAATCTGCCCCACTCCAATCTAAAACAATCTGCCCCACTGCAATCTGCCCCAATCCCAAACAGATTACCCCGCCTGTTTGCCCCACTCCAATCCAAAATAATCTGCCCCACTCCAATCCCAAACAATTTGCCCCACTGTAATCTGCCTTACTCCAGTCTACCCCACTCCAGTCTGCCCCACTCCAATCCAAAAGAGACAGCCCCACTCTTATCCACCCCACTCCAATCTGTCCCACTCCAGATCCCTCCACTCCAATCCCACCACCCCAATCCAATCAAATCCACATCACTCAATCCACCCACACTCCACTGTACCACAATCCAGTCCACCCCACATCAATCCAATCCAGCCCAAGCCAATCTACCCAACTCCAATCCACCTCATCCCAATCCAGCCAACCCCAATCCAATCTAGTCCACTCTAATCCAAAACAATCTGCCCCACTCCAATGTGACCCACACCAATGTGCCCCACTCCAATCCAAAACAATCTGCTCACTCAAATCCAAAACAATCTGCCCCACTCCAATCCAAAACAATCTGCACCACTCCAATCTGCCCCACTCCAATTCAACAGAATCTGCCCCACTCCAATCCAACACAATCAGCCCCACTCCAATGCAAAACAATCTGCCCCACCCCAATCAACCCCATTCCAATCCAAACAATCTGCCCCACTCCAATCAGCCCCACTCCAATGTGCCCTACTCCAATCCAAAACAATCTACCCCACTCCAAATTCAAAACATTCCACCCCACTCCAATCCAACCACTATACCCTAATCCAATCCACCCGGGTCCAATCCAGTCCATCCCACCCAAATTCAATTTACCCCACTCCAATCTAATCCACCCCACTCCAATCCCCCCACCCCAATTCAATCCACCCCAATCCAATCCACCCCAATCTGTTCACCCCACCTAATTCAATCCACCTTCTGTAATCCAATCTAATCCACTCTAATCTACCCCATGCCAATCCAGTTCACCCACTCCAATCCACCCCACTCCACTTAATCCAACCCACTCTATCCCAATCCAATCCACCCCAATCTACTCCAGTACAGTCCACCCCACTACCTCAGTCCACTCTACCCTATTCCACCATACTACACTCCATTCTGCACCACTCTACGGTAGTGCACTCTGCCACTGCACTCTACGGCACTCTCTACCACTGAACCAGTAAACTCTACTCCCCTCTACTCAACTCAGGGGCGTAACACAGGCCCCCGCAGCCCCGCGGTGCGGGGGGGCATCGCGCTCCAGGGGCCCCCTCATTACATTATAAATTAAAAGGTGCTCAGTGCGCATGGCACGCCTGGCCTCTTAATAACTTAAATGGTGCACACGGCACGCACACCTGGGCCCCGGCCCCCGGGCCTCTGAGGCTAAATCCACAGTTATTCATCTATAACGATACATACTCACCGCCTCAATGCACTAGTCTCTGAAGTTGCTCATCGAACACCATGTCTATCATGTTCGAAAAGCCTTCAATGACTTGTACTTGAGGCTGATTTTCCTCTCAATGGTACTACTAATAAACACACGTTATGTTTGTTTCATTAAGGCACCCAATTAAAAATACTAAATATCCGTTTACCCTATAAGTGGGAAGTTAACCCTAGACCAATAACAAAATAGTCATAGTACAATACATATATTACTCCTTTTGGACAATAAGTATTTTAACTATTTCAAAGTAGTTGTTATTTCGCGCAGATTACCTGTGGACCTCATCTACTATTTTTCTAGTAATATCAAATAACATCACAATGGTTGTTACTATGAGGCCCCGTCAATCATCAAATTAACTATCAAAATAAACTGGGAAACAGACATAATTTTGATCTTAACATAAGTATTTGTAAAGTGCACATTCAGCCATAGGTCTCTTGGCACTGAATAACAGATGTTTATTGTTACCCAAATCAATGATACTCATTTTATTGACCTCAGATGGATGAAAAGCTGAGTGGACCTGCCGAGATTTGAACCTATGACCATGAGGTTCAACACAGGCCCCTGCAGTGGCTGCATTAGTCCACTGAGCCACCAGACCCGGCTTCTTTCACGTGTGGTGATGCATCATAATACGGTAATCTGTGTCAGCATATGGCTGTCCTGTTCTCCAAAAATTACCTAATTGAGCATATAGATTGGGAAATTACTTCACTTCTCAATTTCCTTAGCAATTCTTAGCACACTGAGCGCATCATAATATGATCACATGTATGACTATGGGCCAAGTTGACAAAACTGACCGGGAAGATGGTGGGTGGGTGTGTGCGCGGGCCCGGCCGGGCCTCTGAGCCTCGTCATTAATTAAATGGTGCGCTGGCCCGGCCGGGCCTCTGAGGCTAAATGGTGGGTGGATGAACGCGGTGCTCAGTTGTCTCCGCGGTCTTCAGGGTGGGGCAGGGGCAGGTGACCAATGCCCTGATTGAATTTTTCATGCTTGCGTATTGCAGAGCGCGTGCAATTAAAAGTGCACGTGAGCCGAGGTGTGGCATCCGATCCCAGGACCCAGCCACGCTACGCTAGCCCAGAGACTGAGAAGGACCGTGGATGTCCGTCACCGCTCATAGTTTAAATTATTACTAGCCCTGGGCGGGGGCCATGTCTGGCTAGCCTTGCCTTGCAGTGCCTTCTCTGCTGCCTGTCCGGCCCGCTTGGGCCTACTGTAGCTCTGAAGCTGCAGGCCAGGCCCAGCCCTCAGGTCAGGCGAGTCTGCGTCCGAGCCTAGGCGGGATTGGTCCGTGGGTGGTGGCGAGGACGGAGGCTCAGTGGGTGGTGGGGTGGTAATCTGATGAGATAATTTGGAATCAGGGAGGGCATCATGGTGGATATGTGTCGGCACTCACAAAGTCACTCCATTATTTTTGCAAGTGTTCTATTTTTGTATTTTCAACAATACTTGGTGGACAGTGAGCCATAGTTAGTTTTAAATTATTACGCACATTTTGCAATCAGAGACGCGCCATATCCACCGACCGCGTCGCCTTTCTCTGTTCCCAGGAAGGAGAACAGGGATCTCAAGTGTTCAAGACTTCACGACTGAAAACGAGGCCCGAGGCAGACACACGGATGCTTTTCACGTATGTTCAGTTCTGGCGTTCAGAATCCAAGTAGCCAGCAGCGATGTTGAATACATGAGGAACAGTGAGGCTCCAATGTTGCGGAAATTGTCCACAATGATCTACATTCATTTACATACCAGTGGAAACTAACAAGATGCTGTCCCTTTTTTTCCACCTTTTCCCAAAAACTCTTCTAGTTCTTTACCTTAGGTAAGGAATTAAGAGCCATGTACGTCCAACTGAAGCCCCTTGAAGATATGCACTGACCCCACCTCACCTTGGTGGGGGTTAAATATAGTACTGGAGCACTTGAAGATCCTGTACTACTGAGCACTTGCTTCGCTCTGCACCAGGGACATTTACGTCAACATAAAGCCCCGTCATTTGATGGCCCCAGGGCAAATATCGTATCAGAGCAGTAGCAGAACCTTGTGCTGGGTGCTTAACTCGCCCTGCTCCTAGGGCATTTACATCATCTTGTAGCCTGCAGGCCCTCTGGGATGAATACAGGATCGGAGCACGTAAGCAACACCCACCTTACACACCTGGGGACAGCATCGGGGCACTTACAGCACCTCACACTCGTGGCACTTTATGCATTCTGCAGCTCCTTTGTCTCATGGCACTTGGGGCAGCCATAATACCGGGTCACTTATTACAGGCGGCACATCTCGCTCCCCTGGAGGACTCCTGCTCTGGTGCCGAGGGTCACGGGTGTTTACGGTGTCAGCATTTACTGGAATCTAATCCTGGTACATGTGCGGGCGGATGCACTGACACAACGTTTACAATGTCACTTACTGCAGTAGGCACTTCGATGAAACGCAGTGAGGGCAATTATGATGTCTGGGCGCTTTGGTGCCACCAAAGGGTGGAGAGGATAAAGTAGTAGCCGTCGCGGGGTGCATATGCAGCAATTAAGGCAGACTACACTACAAGGACCACAGGGGCTTACAGTTCCACAATTTACCACAAAGGCAAACTGCATTATCAGCGATTTTGCAGCAAAAGTCTCCTGCGTCAGTCACTTTCAGGAGCTGCACTTCCTCTGTGTCTTGCACAGTGAGGGGTGTGTGCCCTAAAATTACCAAGCAGTGCCCCAAAATCCCAGAGAATGCCTGCCTCCAGCACTCACAGCAAACTCTCCTGTTTCGTTAAGTGTCAGGGTTCTTGCAAGAGGAGCGCTCACACCAACCTGCAGCATGAGTACTTGACTGTGCTTGCAAGATGGGCACAAGGGCGCTGCTCCAGCCAGGCACTTACACTACTTGTAGCACAAGATGCCCTACCAGTCAGTACTTCGCAGCACACTTCATCTGGAAGCTTGGGGCAACCTGCACTTGCAGCGGTGCCCCCTGTGTTTTCTTTCTCTTTGCTTTTTCCAATTGCCCATAGTGTGGACTCACATCTGTCTTGTTTTCAAAACTTTGTCTGATCTCTACTTTGTGACACGTTTGCCTCACTCCGGTTAAAACAAATATTGGGAGACTAATGTATCTGTGAATCGTGGGGTGTGGAGCAGTGTGTTGTTGTTTTTTTTATTGGGAGGGGGGGCAATATTAGCTGTATGAAACCCACTAAATTGTGAAATGAAGAGGAGAAAAAAACCACAAACTCGGTCCAGGAGATCACTGACCCTGTCAATTTAACCAACAGCCCTCAACATCCCAGCCCCTCCTTTTAACTAAGAGTCTAATGGCTATTGTACCATATTTTGCTTTTTTATTATTATTATGATTGTATTTGTCCAGGACACCCCACAAAATACACCCCTTGGGGGGGGGGAGTTTAAGTCCCCCACCGCGATATCAATCGCAATACACAACTGATAATGTGATTTTAATCACTAATTAACCCTTAACACTCCTCAAAGCAGCTTTTGTTCGGTTTTAGAGATGTCCCTCCACCCCTCCCCTCCAACCCCTCTCTCCTGGTGAAAGAAAACAAACAGCAGTGGGCTCTGGTGCAAAGGCTCAGTCAGGGCCGGCTCAAGGGCGGTGCAACCGGTGCCACCACACCGGGTGCTGACTCACACTGCGGCGCCTGTTTGGTGTTTGCTAGTGCATTCCTGGCCTCTAGCAATGTTCAGGCAGCAGCTAAAATGTAAAGAAAACTCCAGTGATTAATGTTCTTCCAGGCGAGATCGGAGTTTTGTCTAATAGAAGTTTTGACTCGAGTAGGTTTTGATACCTGGTTAGCACAGAGGGTTAATATGCCTGCTGCACAGAACATGTACCATGCAGATCACAAAGTGAATGTAATGTAAACAGGTCAGTGGGTTACGGCTTCTGTCAGAGACTTTCTTTTGTTAGTTGCAGTTTACAGTGAGCTATTAACAGTCATCAGAGAATTGCTGGCAGACTTCAAGGTATAGATTAGAGCGTATGGGTTTTTTCCCCAGACTTTCATTATTTTAATGTTGTGAAAAGGGTTCACTTGGGTACAAATCAGTTATTGTTATTAAAGAGAGCCCCAATCCATTGTGTTACATTTTGAATTCAGAGTTTGTGCTTCTCCAGACCAAGTACTCTTCAACTATACTGCCTACCTGTATGGATGACATGTGAATCCACCCCTTCTTGTCCTTTGTCTTATATAACATGTCCTATACACTGTTTTACAGACCTATGATTGATAGTCTCTGTGTAACGTGTGTGTTATGTTCAGTTCTCTGACACCCTTCACTTTTATGAGTGATGCAATAAAATGTATTAAATGCATCTGAGAGAGAGTGGTTATGGAGACTGTTAAAGGGTGGTAGGGAGGGAATCCGTGGAGGAGGTAGTCATTGGAGGGGGGACACCAAAAAACATTGTCGCACTGGGCGCCAGCAGTGCTAAAACCGTCCCTGGGCTCAGTGGTGCTCAGCCCCGGCTTGCTTCTTTTTTTAACCATAGCTGTTACTTTAATGCTTTTATTTGGTTTCTGTTTTTTATGCGACTTTGTCGGTTCCTATATTTGTTTCCTTTCGTCTCTAATGTAAATTCTGCTTTCATTGGTTTGTGTAGTCTCTACTTTGTGTTTGTTTAGGTGACTGCTTATTTTTGTCGGTGGGGCAAAGTGGTAGGTGGTGGGCCAGGCCGCTAGGGGGGCCCCCTCATTGTGCTTTGCAGGGGGGCCCCCTCAAGTTTCGTTACGCCACTGGGGACATGTAAATTTTGTGGTATCTGACCATAGGTGTGGATTATATTGAGCGCAGTCGGTGTTAGGCGTGCGCAGTACCATCAATGTGGATTTGGAGTAGATGTGGGAGGCCTGTCGCGGGGATTGATCAGAGGTTCTGGCCCCTGGCCCGGTCTCGGCACGGACGAGCACAGACGAGCTTGCCTTATGCGCGCCTTCGGCGCGCATTCGTCGCGCCCGCTGCGCTCGTCCGCTGTGCTTCCGGAACATGCACATATTTGTAGGGAGGGAGCAATGCGAGAGATGTTGCTTCAAGGTGGGCGTGTCCCAGTCAGGGAGAGGGGAATGAAGTTGGCGGGAAAACGGCGATTTTGCCCTTACCAGTGCTCGTTTTTCAGCAGGAAAGGGTGCCTGCACACTGCAGTGATGTGACAGGGAAGATGAGTGATTTTAACAGCAAAGTGAAATTTTACAGTTTCAAAACAAAGTTATGCTCAGTTTTCCTTGCTACTCCCGGCTGTGTCTCAGGAGGATTCAAAAGTTATCTAAAGCGCTAGTAGTCAGCGCGTCTTTTATAACTTTGAGGAGGGGGGGCGTGGCCTAAAACATGGGCGTGTCTCAGTCAGGGAGAGGGGAATCAAGTTGGCGGGAAAACGGCGATTTTGCCCTTACCAGTGCTCGTTTTTCAGCAGGAAAGGGTGCCTGCACACTGCAGTGATGTGACAGGGAAGATGAGTGATTTTAAAAGCAAAGTGAAATTTTACAGTTTTAAAACAAAGTTATGCTCAGTTTTCCTTGCTACTCCCGGCTTTGCCTCAGGAGGATTCAAAAGTTATCTGTTGGCAGAGTATGTACCACTGTCCAAGTAGGGACCCTTGCTTCTAGTCAGGGAAAGGGGGATACACTGTTAAGATAACCCCTGCTCACCCTCTAGGTAGCATGGCCTGAGCAGTCTAGGCTATCAAAGGCAATGTGTAAAGTATTTGTACCAACACTCACAGTAACACAGTGAAAACACTACAGATTTACTCCACACCAGATTTAGAAAAATAAGGTATCTTTACTAAAAACTTCACAAGACCAAATACTACAGAAAAACCAACATACAATTAAAAAGGTTACTTTAAGATAGTTCAAGAGTTTGCAGAAAGTAATCCAGGATGTCAAAATCAGTGTCCTGCACAATGCGACTCTCAATGCACAAAATGCGACACTCTCGTGCCCAACAGTACCTGTAGTTGCGATAAGGTTCCCAAAAGCTATAACAAGGAAGATGGCAAAGGCGATGCAATACTCCTGAGACCTTGGGGAGGCTTTGCAGCAGCCCTGCTTCACGCAGCAGAGGTGGATGCGCCGGCTCCGATCTGTAGGGGGAGGATGCGATGACTTTGGCTTTCGTTGCGTAGGTTTCTTGGGGGGAAGCTTCACGCACAGGTATGATGCGACGATCTTCGATGCGGCACGCTGCGTGGCGCAGCGTGGACTTCTGACGCCGCTAACCCTCGATGCGTCACGGGACGGGACACTGCGTCGACACACGCAGCGACTGGATACTTTCACGCACCGGCAGCGGTGCGGCTCTCAACTGGTTCTGCGACGACCCTCGCAGTGTCAGGAATCTTCACGCATCGGAACGATGCTCAACGCACTCGGCGATGCGGGGACTCCGGGTGCTGCGATGACGCCGCGATGAAATTTTCCTCGCACTCTTGTTCTTGCGACACGCAATCGGATGATGCGTTGGGTACCAGTTACTCTTTTTCACGCTTCTGCTTCCCAGCTCCCAAACACAGCAAAACGACCTCCTGAGGCCCCAAGACTGGGCAAGCACTCCAAGGCAGGTCAGAACTCTCTCTGCAGAGTTCCAGGGGAGCTGGTGGTGAAGTCCTTTTGTTCCTGGGACTTCTTAACAGGGAGCCAGCTCTTCTCAGGCCCTTGGAGATCAGAATCAAAAGAAGGGGACACAGCAAAGTCCTTCCCCTTTCCTTGGCAGCAAAGCAAAACAGCAAGCAGGCAGTCTTCTCCTCTTCAGTTCTTTTCAGCTTTCTCCTTGGCAGAGGTTCCTCCTTAGTTCCAAAGTGATCTAAAGTTTAGGTGTCTGGGGTCCTCTTCTTATACCCCTCCAAGTCTTTGTCTCTCTGTTTCAGTGGGGGGATTCCCCTGCTCAAACCGGTTCCTGGGTGTGCTCTGCCCTGGAGTACCTGGTTGCTTTCAGAGTGAGGGGCAGGGTCGTTAGACGCTCAGCAGGAGGTGGAGCCTTCTTTGTGCTGGCAGAGGCAGAGTCCTCAGCCTGGCCAGCAGGGGGTGGAGCCAGCATTGTGCTGGCAGAGGCAGCCCTACACAAACCCAGGGGCTACTCCTCCCACCCATCTAAAGCAGATCTCCCTATTCACCCTGCTGCTGACTCATCCAGACTCCTGGAGCCACCTAGCCCATCACATGACACCAGTCAGCCAACCAGCACACAGGCACACAGGAAGGTTAAACAGGAGAATAGCTACTTTCTAAACAGTGCTATTCTCACACAGTGAATTTAAAAACCATCTTGCTAAAAAGATGTATAATTAAATTCTGAACACAGAGATACCAAACTTGGATTTTCTATCTTGCCTTTAGGGGAAGATAGGCATGTAAACAGCCTCCCCCATTCTGTCCTATGGGCAAGATAGCCTCTCAGCAGTGAAAAACGAAAATGGCTGTAATTCACTACCAGGGCATGCTACACACCTCAGTACATGCCCTACCTCTCAGATACACTGCACCCAGCCCAGGGGGGTACCTAGGGCCACCATAGGGATGCCTTACATGTACAGAAAGGGAAGGATAAGGCCTGGTCAGTGGTTGCACTGGCCAGGTCGACATGGCAGTCCTGGACTGCACATAGGCACTGCAAGCAGGCCTAAGACATCATTTTAGAGCTACTCCTGTGGGTGGCACAATCAGTGCTGCAGCCCACTAGTAGCATTTGAATCACCAGCCCTGGCACACGCAGTGCACTTTACTAGGGGCTAACAGGTGAAACAAATATACCAATCATGGATAACCAATCAATATAACAATTTACCTAGGGAGCACTTGCACCTTGACACTGATCAGCAGTGGCAAAGTGCCCAAAGCATCTAAACCAGCAAAAACGAAATCCAGCACAGCATCAAAAATACAGGAGGTAGAGGCAAAAAGTCAGGGGTAACCACGCCAAAGATGCCAGGTCTAACACACATGCACAATACTAGCTCTGAAAGGGAGTGACAATTACTCAGAAGCCCCACCATCAGTGACAACATGTTTGCCCTGAATCGGGTCAGAATAAACCTTTGCTGGTCATTCTGTAGCAAAGTCAAATAAGATGTCACCCCTCCTGGCGGGCCCTCATACTGCAAGCCAGAACAGATGGTTTTTGCTCTTTCCCCTGCCCATCTCTCTCCCATGGCTTTGTTCAGGGCAGAATATTTCAACTTGTCTTTGGCTATCGATCTACAGGAATCTGGTGTGCTAAAGAGATCCACTGGGCCACTCTCCTCGCATGTAGGTTTTATGTGTCTCATCCATGGGATCTCCATAGCATGATCTAGATTCATGATATCCCTAAGGATTACCTTATTCAACCCTGTTTCCTCTCATGACCAAATTGAGTGCCAAAGCAATATCGGAGCCATCTTTATCCTCTCAGATATGAACGGGGTTCGGATCTCAGTATGGGTAATGCAACTTGAACAGCTTGGTGGGAGAGCTCAAATACGCTTCAGGAATGAGTCTTCAGCCCTGTGGATGTTATGTATTTTGACCATTCCCTAGATAGCCGCACCATATGAGGCCTCTGCCACGCTCGAATATATAGTGAGGAGTTCCCTTATTGCCTTCAAGCCCAACTTCTTTGTAAATGAAAATATCCCATTAATGGATCTTTTCTCTTTCAGCACACCTATTTTTTATCATAAGGGACCAGGAATTTGTGCTGATAATGAGTATACCTAAATACCAGAGTGTGGGTGATTCATTCAATCTGTGTCGTTCCGCATCAATAGTGGGTTTTACTCTGGGTTTGGTCCCGTTGGCCAAAGAATAAGTCCAGAACCTATTTACTTTCAGATCCAGGGCCGTCATAAAGGCAGTGTAATCATCACTTACACCCTGTAAGCGCCTTCCAGTTGGAGCAATTAGTAGAGCATCATCTGCATTGAGAGGATTGGGAGGGGGGTGCGTACATTTAATTGCTGTGTCCCTGGCGGATACATTTAGGACTGGTTCTACCCGGTCTGCGCATAGGGACGACAGGAAGAGGGCTAAAACACACCCCTGTCTGACCCCTCTTTTGATGTTAAAGCTAGCCGAGCATTCAGCATCCCTTTCAAAATGCACATGCGATTTGGCAACCTTCCTGCCTCAGCCTCTAAATCCCCCATCATTTTCCACAGTTCTGAATGCGACAGGCAGTCAAAAGCTGCTGACAAATCCATGAAGGGTTGTTATAGCGACCCCGTCTTGGCCACTGTGTACTTCCCTATGATAATACTTGGATTACAACATGGGTGGGTTGTGCCTGCCCCTTTTTAAAAGCAAATTGAGTATCTTCCCATGTATTATTTGCGGCTCCCCAATCTGCCGCATAATATGTGCCCCACAACTTTCACTGCGGCATCCAACAACGATGGGCGGATTATTTTGTGGGAGTGATTCATTGCCTTTTTTAAAATAAAGAAAAGGGATAATAATCGAAGATTTCTATGATGTGGGGGGTGCTGTCACTACTCTGGCATTATAAACATTTGTGAACATCGGGCCCATAGATATTGCTGCTCCTGGTGTATAAGTTAGGTCCTTTGAGATGATGAGCTTGTGTATAAGTTAGGTCCTTTGAGATGATGAGCTTGTGTATAAGTTAGGTCCTTTGAGATGATGAGCTTGTGTATAAGTTAGGCCCTTTGAGAAGATGAGTTTTTGCGCCTAAACGTGTTTTGTAAAATCAGCTTCATCTCTTTATTCCGCAGGCAGTAGATCACTGGGTTCACCATCGGAGTTATGACAGCATACAATGTGGAGATCAGTTTATTTATTTCAAAAGAATTGATCTTTTTTGGCCGAGCATATATGAAGAGGGTGGAAGTGTAAAATATGCTCACAACAGAGAGATGCGAGGCACATGTAGAGAACGCCTTCCGTCTGCCAGTAGTGGTGGGGATTTTGAGAATGGTCCAAATAATGCAGATATAAGACACGACTGTTACAAGTAGCGGGATCAGCAAAATGACGAGCGCGAGAATGAAATCCACCAGTTCGGCCAGAGACATGTCGGTGCAGGCCAGGTTCAGCACGGGGGAGATGTCGCAGAAGAAGTGATTGATGACGTTTGACCCACAGAACTCTAAGCGCGAAATAAAGACAACTTTGATGGCCGTGACGAGGAAGCCCGCCATCCAGGATCCCGCCGCCAGCTGCACGCAAAGCCTGTGGCTCATGATGGTTGGGTAGCGCAAAGGGTGGCAGATGGCAACGTAGCGGTCGAACGCCATGGCAGCTAAGATCACACACTCGGTGCACATTAGGGAAATGAAAAAAAAGAGCTGGGTCATGCAGCTCTCAAAGGAGATGTGTTTATTCTCAGTGGCCAGGTTGGCGAGTAGATTGGGGACTGTGACCGAGATGTAGCACAACTCCAGGAAAGCAAGGTTACTCAAGAACAAATACATGGGTTTGTGGAGGGTTCTGTTTGCTCTGATCAGGGCGATGATGAGGATGTTTTCCATTACTGTCAGGATGTAGGCTATAAAAAACAGAAATAAAAAGACTCCTTTCATTTGCTTTTGAGCTGGGAATCCACGGAGCATAAAATCCTTGCCTGTGCTCACGTTTCCTTTCTCCATGGCTTTTCAGAATCTGCGAGAAGAGAGAACAGGGCAGACTAAAAGGCATCTAATAAAGAGTCACATTTCTGTGAAGATGTTCAAAATTACAGGAAAGTGGAGAAAATGTAAAGAAGGAATCGACAAATCTGTGAACTCATGTTTACTTTTATCGCTAACTTGTTTTTCTTAATCATTTGTAACTTTTTTTATTGAGACCCATCAAAATTTCCAAATTCATCCATATACTACAGTATAATTTCTTGACTATACACCATTAATCAATAAATGCAGCATGCATATTCAGGAATATACAATAAAATACAGAGCAGAATAACAGCGAGAGTAACATGCTTTAAGAATCATTAGAAACCATACAATACAGATTTTACGATAAAGGACTAATAAAGTGCATATAATGCAAACTAAAAAGAGATGTGCAAATGTGTCAAATATCAATCCAAGTATAAATACGTTGTATATATAATCATCATACTAACAGTTCCCTCAAATAGACAGTGTACTTCGCTCTAAAATACTGAAAAAGTCGATCATATAAAATACACATTTGACATTACCTGAAAAAGATGGTGTGTCTTATGACATCATGAAGAGTACCCTGATTGAGGGGTTTGGACTCACCACTGAAGAGTATAGAATAAGGTCAGGGAGACCCGAAAAACCCAGAGTCAGTCCTGGGTGGAATACATTGACTTTTCTGAAAAAACACTAGATGGTTGGTTAATATGTAATAATGTGAAAGCCTATGAAGGGCTTTACAAGTTAATCATGATAGATCATATTTTGAGTAATTGTTGCAATGGGAAGTTACATCAGCATCTGGTAGACCTAGGCCCACTTTCTCCTCTAGAGTTGGGGAATTAAGGCAGACTGATGGGTCAAAACAAGAATGACCAGACATAACACTGGAGGGGGAGACCAAAAGAAAGAGGCCAAAAAACCCTCCACCAAGAGAAAGACAATGATCAAAAATGCTCAGAAGGGTGGGCCCAGAAACTCATCATAGCCGAAGAGAGAGTATGAGGGTAAGAACTGGGATCCCAAATAGGCTTGGAGTCGAGACTGTAGACCACTTGGGCACTGAACTGGAGACCCTGGCAGTAAAAACAAAACAAATGCCTCTAGTCCACCTGCAGCAAATGCAGTAGCCAATCTTCAGATGGGATCTCAGGTGAGCCCTGACCATGTTAGAGTAATCACAGAGACAACTCTTGACAGGGATGTTGACTTAGGGTACCTCAGCTGTCTGGCCCACTAATATGCCAAAATATAGGCAGCATCCTTTTATTAATGGGGTAGGGTGGAAGCACTAACAGACATTGGTGTCAGCATCACCATAGTGACTGAGCAACTAGGGTCCTCAGAACAGTATCTGTCTAGAAGGACCTATCTAGTCACCAGTGCTGACAATGTGGCAAAAACCCATCCCATGGCGATGGTGTCTTTTGATGGGGTAGGGGTTGCTGGGAAAAAGAAGTAGAAGTCTATTCATCAAAGCTAGTTGAGTGTTTGCTTGGCAATGATTTGGAGTCCTCAGCCTGGGTTGAGGCAGAGCTGAAAATCTATGCAGAAATGCTTGGAATCCCACATTGGGTGTGTGTATAACCAAGGCACAGAGCAGAGCCCAGAGTGAAAAAGAGTTGCCTGAGTCTGGGGAAAATGGCCAGTTCTCCAAGAGAATCGCAAATCAGACACTCAAATCTTCTCCTCAAGGGGGGGAAAGAGGCAGCCCCAGAAGGAACTGAGCCTCGAAAGGTAGATCCTTACCAAACTGAGCTTTTGGGCCTAGGGGGGCCCTCAGAGGAAGAGCTGTGCCAGGAGCAGAGGACCTGCCTCACTCTTGAAAGCCTGCATCAGCAAGCTGCTGCACAGGGAGGCAGTGATATCAGTGGTTTCCACAGGACATATTGGGAGGAGGGAATCCTTTACACTGAGGCCAAAGACCCCAAACCTGGTGCCACTAGGAGAGTGGTAGTGTCTCAGGCGTTTTTAGAATTCCTCCTCACTTTGGCCCATGACACCCCCCTAGCAGGACACCTTGGCCAGACCAAAACTCGGAGCATGCTTGTCAGCCACTTCTACTGGCCCGGGATGCACCAGAAGGGGGAAGGAGTTTTGTAACTCCTCCCCCACATGTCAAGCGAGTGGCAATACAGGTGGGCACCCAAAGGCCTGCTTAATTCCACTTCTAGTTTTTGGGGCACCCTTCAAAAGGGTGGGGATTGACATTGTTGGTCCGCTTGATCTTCCTACAGCCGCAGGGAGCAGATATATTCTGGTGGTAGTGGAGCATGCTACCAGGTATCCTGAAGCTATTCCCCTTAGGACTACTACTGCCCCTGTAGTGGGTAAGGCCATCATTGATATCTTTACCAGAGTGGGCTTTCCTAAATAGGTGATATCAAATAGAGGTACAGCCGTCATGTCTGGTTACCTAAAACACATGTGGAAGGAGTGTGGAATTACCAACAGGATCACTACCCCCTACCATCCGCAGTGTAACAGCCTTGTTCAAAGATTCAATAAGGCCATGAAAGGTATGATTTGAGGACTCCCTGAAAAAACGCAAAAGGAGATTCGATGTCTCTCTGCCATGCCTGCTTTTTGCCTATAGGGAAGTGCCACAAAAGGGAGTGGGGTTCTCCCGATTTAAACTTTTGTTTGGTCATCCTGTTAGGAGACCATTGTGCCTTGTAAAGGATGGATGGGAGAGACCTCTTGTTGAACCTAAACAGGATATGGTGGACTAGGTACATGGCCTTTGCTCCAGGAAGGCTGACTACATGGAGAAAGCACACCAAAACCTTGATGCCAGCCAATAGCTCCAGAAACAATAGTATGACCAAAAGGCTGCTATGGTGGAGTTCCAACCAAGTCAGAAGGTGTGGGTGTTAGAGCCTGTGGCCCCTAGGGCCTCCCAAGATAAGTGGAGTGGGCCCTAGAAAGAAAAGGAGCGATCACCTACCAAGCGGACCTTTGCTCTTGCAGGAAACCCAAGAGGGTATCCATGTGAACCGCCTTAAACCCTATTATGACAGGTGCAGATTAGACCATGCTCATGGTCACAGAGGAGGATCAGAAAGCAGAGAGTGAACCTCTCCTTGACCTCCTGTCCAACAACCCAAAAAATACGTCAGTAGAAAGAGTGGTCTTGTCAGACACCCTCACTACCCAACAGCAGGCTGATTGCAGGCAAGTCCTTATTCAGTATGCTCATCTCTTCTCTTTGACCCTTGGTCAGACTAGCTGATGTACCCATGATTTGGCCACCAGTGAAAGCCTACCTGTCAAAATGTATAGGCAGTCTGATCATGTAAAAGACAGCACCAAACGGAGGTAAGCAAGATGCTACATTTGGGAGTCATAGAGCCATCTGAGTGCCCCTATGCCATCCCAGTGGTATTAGTTCCCAAACCTCATACCCAGGGTGAAAAGAAAGAAATGAGGTTCTGTGTGGACTATAGGGCCCTCAATCATGTGACCATAACTTATGCCTACCCATTTTCAAGGGCAGATGAATTAATTGACAGGTTGGGAGCAGCCAAATATCTTAGTACCTTTGATCTCACATTTGGGTACTGGTAGATAGGTCTGACTCCAGCAGCAACAATGAGATCTGCATTGTCAACCCCAGTTGGCCATTATCTGTTAACTGTGATGGCTGTGATGGAAATTGCACATGCCAATTTTCAAAGGTTGGTGAACAAAGTCCTTGCTGGTTTGGAATCCAACAGCACAGCTTATCTAGATGATATTGCTGTCTTTAGGTTCACCTGGCAGGATCACATAATTCACCTTTGGAAGGTTTTAAAGGCCCTGAGATGTACAGGCCTCACTACCAAGGCAAGCAAGTGCGAGATAGGGCAGATAGAGGTTGTATACAGGGCCACCTTGTTGGTGGAGTCCAGGTTCAACCATTACAGCCCAAGATCCAGGCTATTCTGGACTGGGTGGCTCGAACCACCCATACTCTAGTCAGGGCCTTCATTGACTTGACTTGACATCCTAAAGGTAAGTAGCCCATTGGCTTCTACCTGTCTCCGCTTGTAAAGATCCAAAATTCAGTATTTAGGTGGCACCCCAAGGCCTGAACATCGGGTTTAACAGACAAGAGAAGACCAGGACAAAGAAGACAAGCTTCACAAGAACTGAAGCCCTGCTGTGTAAGAAAAAGATCCCAAACCCTGCCAAGGACTCGACATTCGCCACTGCTATGTCCTTGTGAAACCTGAAAGGACTCTAAAAACCCTGGAATTTTTCTAGGCTTAAAGACATTGGCGTGAAGCTCCCTTGGAGTGAAGGTATTACTCCCCGGCATACTGCAGGCAGCGTTCCTGTGATCTCCAAATTGACGACTTGCTGCTCCCCAATGACCTCTACACAGCACTGTAGAAAGAAAAGGTACAACAGCTCTGGAGGGTCAGATCTGCTTCCCCACTAAGTTTGGAGGCACCAAAACCTACCGTAGCTGCAGCATACCAATACCCAGGGTACCCGGCCACCAACAGCAAACAGTAAGAAGAAGAGTCCACTCCAGACTCCTAAAGAACCAAAAGCTAGCACCCATCGATGGTACATCAAGACACCCAAGACCCACTTCCTGAGTGGCCTAGCTGTTCTGAGATCGCTTCTCCAAGTTGCTTGCTCCTGCCTGCGAGGCCCAGCTGACCTGTTCACTCTGCACCCGGCCCCTCTAGCCCCAGCACTGACTAACCAGCATTGCTCCCATGTTCCTCAGGCCCTTGCAACCACCTCCCTCTAATGAGACCCACCAGAATTACTTGTGAGTCTCTCATTACAGTGCTTTTTCAAGTGGCCACCTTCGTCTTCGTGCACCAGCTTCTAAGACCTCGGCACTCTGCTCCCGGCAGATCCATGATGATCCCAAACTTCTCTTGCTGGAACTTTGGACCTGGTCCCGACATCAGCCAAAAAAAAGATGGTGAACTTCCTGAAAGTATTCGCCTAAATTTCTATGCATTTCTCTGCTTTTTCCACATTGTTTTCTATGATGCTTGATAGCTCATAGAAGTGATATATTTATCGAACTTTAAAAATTCATACATTTCTAAGTATTTATCCTAGAACTGTGTTAGTGGTCTTAAAAATTACAAAAAAATAGATGTTATTTTCACAAATTGGTCTTGGATTTATTCTTGAGTGTGTCTCATGTATTCCCTCTGGGAGTACAGTTGCTTAACACTAGCCTCTGATAAGCCTAACTGCTCACCCATACTACCACAAAAAGATAGTTTGTATTATCTACTTTATCCTCTGCCTGCCCCATTGGGATTTCTCACACTCTCTGCACTTAGTACTTCATTTTAGTACACTTTACAGAGAGACAGTTTCCTACAACATCCATGGAAGTAGTTTATCACATGAGAAAAGGGATGCAACACAGTGTGAGAAGCTTTTCTAAGAATGATTCATTAGTTGAGAGGGATAGCAGGAGGCCAAATGTGAGGGTTTGAAGCTTCTGCAGACAATGACAGGGTTTTGACTGTACTTACAATCTCTCTACTGGAGTGTTCATAGTGCTTTGCGGGCAAACAATCGATGAATTTTTAGTGCAAGACCTGGGGTCAAACTAGATAAACTCCCAACCAATGAGAAAAAAACCCTGCCCAATCCACTTTTGCTGCTCATTCAACACCGTCTTTTTTGCCTCTTTATGAGTCACAAACCAAAACAAGCCCAATGTTTACTGCATAATGATTTATTTGAGAAGAGGGCTTCAGTACAGTATCAAGCATGAAAAGAGAACCGAAGAAGAGTGCTCCAGCCGCCACTTTATCCTGCTCACCCAGCAGGGCCTGGAGGCCAATGGCGCTCTATCAGCCCATGTCCAGCACAGTGAACTCCCTTCTTCTGGCCCTCACCAGATCTCCTCTGCAGCAACTGCAGTCCCAGGCTGCCTCATGAAGTGACAACACGCCATGGAATGCTTTCATCTAGCATTCGACAAAGAACCAATCTCCAATACAACATGCTGGGTCGTCTGTCATATACATACACATTTTCAAGATCATTTACATATGAATGCTTGTGGGTGGAAGGTGAAGGAGGAAAGAGGCACAGGACACATTCCTAGCTACAGAATGGCTTTCCTCTCCATATTTCAGTTTCAAATGTTAGGACTGTAAAAAGCAGTTGGTCAAAAGCTTTTCACTTGACGACTTGGCCACACTGCCGCCGGTGGGAGTACATGGAGTAGAAGGAGTCCGAGAGCCTGGTGAGTACACAAACAACTTACCTCACATGGGGGGAACCCATCCACAACCAAAAGCACAAACATGCACCCAACCACCCCAAAGCCACCACCGGACACAACCACACTCCAAAAACACGCACATGCCTCACAGGCCACACAAAACACCAACAGAAGTCAGGATGTCCACGATGCCGGGAGGGTGGGCCTCGAAATTAACATAGTGCAACTCAGAAGCAGACAACAATGCCCTCAGCCCATATGGCCTAGGGCTGAGCCATACAAACAGTGTGTCCCCACACAGTACTGTGTTGCCAGCAAATGGTGGCCGCGTCGCAGGATGACATGGGTATGAAGGCACAATTTGCACATAACAGCAGCTAATGAAGACGTATCACTCTGGAAGAGTGTCAGCACACACCGCCACAGCAGCAGCGCAGACTCAGACACTCCGCCCAATGGGTGCCTGGAGATTAGAAACAAACCCACATGAACAAGCCAATGGCCTTTGAAAGACCTGCAGACTGTGTGTGCCCAGGAAGCTGGGCTGAGGTGACACAGGGTGACAGACAGAGGGAGGGAGAGGGGGAGAGAGAGGGAGGGAGACAGAGGGGGACACAGGGAGACACACAGAGGGAGGGAGGAGGGGACAGAGGGAGGGAGAGGGGGAGACAGAGGGAGGGAGACAGAGGGGGACACAGGGAGACACACAGAGGGAGGGAGGAGGGGACAGAGGGAGGGAGAAAGGGAGACAGAAGGAGACGGACAGAGGGAGGGGGCTGACAGAGGGAGGGAGAAAGGGAGACACAGGGAGACGGACAGAGGGAGAAGGCTGACAGAGGGAGGGAGAGGCGGAGACAGAGGGAGGGAGAGAGAGGGGGACACAGGGAGACACACAGAGGGAGGGAGGAGGGGACAGAGGGAGGGAGAAAGGAGACAGAGGGAGACGGACAGAGGGAGGGGGCTGACAGAGGGAGGGAGAAAGGGAGACACAGGGAGACGGACAGAGGGAGGAGGGGACAGAGGGAGGGAGAGGGGGAGACAGAGGGAGGGAGACAGAGGGGGACACAGGGAGACACACAGAGGGAGGGAGGAGGGGACAGAGGGAGGGAGAAAGGGAGAGAGAGGGAGACGGACAGAGGGAGGGGGCTGACAGAGGGAGGGAGAAAGGGAGACACAGGGGATGGACTGAGGGAGGAGGCTGACAGAGGGAGGGAGAGGGGGAGACAGAGGGAGGGAGACAGAGGGGGACACAGGGAGACACACAGAGGAAGGGAGGAGGGGACAGAGGGAGGGAGAAAGGGAGACAAAGGGAGACGGACAGAGGGAGGGGTCTGACAGAGGGAGGGAGAAAGGGAGACACAGGGAGACGGACAGAGGGAGGAGGCTGACAGAGGGAGGGAGAGGGGGAGACAGAGGGAGGGAGACAGAGGGGGACACAGGGAGACACACAGAGGGAGGGAGGAGGGGACAGAGGGAGGGAGAAAGGGAGACAGAGGGAGACAGACAGAGGGAGGGGGCTGACAGAGGGAGGGAGAAAGGGAGACACAGGGAGACACACAGAGGGAGGGAGGAGGGGACAGAGGGAGGGAGAAAGGGAGACAGAGGGAGACCAAATCACCCTTGGGTGGTGTGGCCATGTCCACTCGTCAGCAGGTGGACTGTGTGCATGTAGACAAGGTATGGCAGTGCATTGACCCCCCCTTTTTCCCTACAGAAACACTGGGCCATGTGTCAATATGTGCACGAGTACATCCGTGCTGCAGCCACAAACCTAACCTTGCACCCAGTGTACCCACCCACTGTGTTTGTCTGAACCCTGTCACAAATGCTCACGTTACCTACCTGCTTTCTCAAATAGCATGGTAAAAACACCATTTGCCCACGTACAGTGCAACACGTAAGGCGGCTATGCATGGCTTGCCACGCCCGCTCACTGCACTGCTGACAGCGTTCCAAAAAGATGCATCAACTAGGATTGTGTCACACATAGGCAAAGTGTTGAAAGCTGTGGCCAAGGGACATACCCATGCACAAGTGCACTGTGAGAGGAATGCAAGCCATAGCAAACCACCCAGAGGAACTGTGCCAACGCTAAAATGAATGAAACATGGATGTCACATGGAACACAATTAACATTGTCTCTCTCACACACAGGTCAACGTCGTCAATCTCCCCCCAACACTGGGAGGGGAGACTCACAGGACCAGGCCCTGCGTGAAGAGGACCCCACCGGCAGCGTGGATGACCTAGACCAACCTGGCCCCTCTGGTGTCCAACCACCTGCAGCACCTGCGTCAGGTGCAACTGGGCCAACCACCACCCCCATTCCTGCCACATCCCAGGGTACACACAGGAGCCCTGCCCGCACACAACGCAGCCAGTCTGACCATGAGGGACAAGGTACTCCGGGCACCCAGGAGGAGGCAGGCGACACCGCAAATGCCATCCCTCAGGGGTCCCGGAGACCCGATGTGCCCACAAGGGCAGGCCAGGTGCAAGTGGGCAGGGGTGGTGGGAGTGGAGGATGGCGGAGGCGCGAACCTGACGCGTTGGCTCAGGAACCGGTAATGTCACACGTCAGCAACATCCTTGACACATACCGGCGTGACACCAGAGGCATGGACCAGGTCGTGGCCAGACTTTCCGGGATGCAGGGGACCCTCGATGAGATCAAGAACCTGCAGGTGGAGCATCATGCCAGTCATCAACAACACCAAGGAAGGATGGAGGCAAGACTGGCAGAGCTCCGGGCGGTGCACAGGGACGTGGGACAATCACTCCGTCAGATCGCCCAAAGCCTGGCAAACCCTCCCTGTACCACCAGGCGGAGACCAGCACCAGACACAGGGAGGGACGAGGAGGAGGAGGATCCGTCTGACGGAGCGTCCCTGACATCGTCAAGGCCTGCTTCCGAGGGTCCCCGCTGGAAGGTGGGTCGTCCACGCAAAAGACCGTGAGAGTCAGCGGAACATCACCATCTCCCAGGTCACCTGGCCTGGCACCTGGCCCTCTGGCCCAACAGCAGCACATCAGCAAATGACATTCTCTGCCACAAGGACTTGCTGGTCACCGTCTGACCAATGTTGACAAAGACTGTGGCATGGACTCTGATGACTTCCAATGGCAAGGATACCAACTCCTCCAGTGAACTTTGGATTCTACACACCCGGCAAGCACCTCTTGTCATCCCCCCCCAAACACATACCCCACCACAAATAAAAATCTGCACTAACAAGAGATGATGCCGTCATGTTGCATTATTCAATTACATGTGTGTGTTGTTAAGTCAAACCATGCCTGAGTATTTCAAATAACTCCAACCATCCATACCCTGGGGTCTGAGTCTGGCACAGGACACACATGGGTCACAATGTATCATCCAATACAGACATGGAGCATCATACACACCCGTGATGGGCCCAACCAGCTGAGGGGGTGCCCGCACAACTGTGCCTACAGACCTATTCAGTAGAGCAACAGGAATGCGCAGAGGTCATGGATCATGTGGAGTGTCCTGGGGTGCTACTCCCTGGTATGTGTAGACAGGTGGCAGAACCATGTCCTGCATGCTTGAGTCAGGTGGATGTGGAGAATGGTGGGCCGGTCAAGGTTGGATGCATGGAGATGGCACAATGGGGTCTTGGATCACAGTGCCACAAGGTTGTGTTGGGGTTGTGGCCTGCATCCTGAGTGTGTGCGTGGATTGAGAAGGTCATCCTGCAGCTGGCAGTGATCCATTCCCCCATCTCTGTTGGACGTTGATGTGGCTTGGTTGCCGGATGTAGAAGCAGAGCTGTGCAGATGCACCATGGATGTGGACAAGTACCATGGGAGTTGTAACGCACATGTCCGTACAGTGCAGGGTAGGATTAGACACGGTTGTTGTAGTTGACCTGGGGGATGGTCTCTCTTGCCTTGAGGTGGATGGAACTGGGGATCTTGTGCATAATGCAGAGTGTGCTGCAGCATGTGGCACAGATGCTGATGATCAGCATAGCACATGTCAGCAAGCAATCCATGATGAACACCAGCTCGTTTGCGTGGCCACTGGGTGCCCTTGCTGCAGGGCCTGCAGCAGCATGCGCCATGTCAATCAAACAATGCCACAAGTTGCACACAAACACAAGGATCTCAGGAAGGAAGTATGCAAAAGGTGTATGTCAAGGAAGGAATGTCTGGTTCAACATGGCACACACACACACACAATGGATGCACATGCAGCACAGTGGCCGTCGTGGAGACTGACATGCCACAATACCTAGACAGCCATGGACAACATGCACAATACAGATCCCAATCCCTGACAAACAGCTTGCATCTTGCTACTCTACACATAGCCTCATATGCACTATCTCTGACAACTATGCCAGACATGCCGCATGCACAGTGGCAACAGACCACCATTGACAGAGATGAGGCACCTTGGAGGCAGAGGGACACCTTCTTCATTCATGTTTGTCGGAATGCTAATGCAACTCATACACAGGTAATGTGGATGAACATGTGGGACCGACACTGGCACACCCCTTTGCACCACAGATGCTGGAAATCCATGGAACTGACACACAAGTGACGGGTTACAGCTAAACACCCCTGCTGCTCACGGAGAGGCTGCTATACACCATTGAGCCTCTAATGGGGAAGTCCCACACCATGTCAACCCCGTGCAACCCGTATCTTTCCCAGGGCAGTGTTACACACATTGATGCCTTCATCACAATCCACCATCCCATTACAGATGACTGTCAACAAGTCTTACCATCAATTCAGGTGAATCCAGCTCCATGTCATGTGCCCCATGGTGATGCTACATGTATGCAAAGTAACCAAACATGAACAGGAGCAGTGCACACACATTCAAAACAAATACCACACCCAAAAACCCGTGTGGTATCCCTTACCCTAAGGAGATTTTCAAACTTGTCCGTGCATGTATCGCTGAGTCAGCACACGTTGCTGTGTTCATGAGGAATAGCAGGACCACAACAATGCCACCAGCACACAGCATGTGCAAGTACCTGGGGATGAGAGACACACAAGAAGTCAGCCACAAGAAGCACATCCCCTTGCATGTGCATGTACTCGACACGTATAAGGATGACAATATGCCAGGTGACAATGATGACTCTGGAAAAACATTCATCTATTGCACCATCACTCGTGTGACACATCCAAACACACCTCTGACTCACGTGGCATACATGCAGATGGACACACACATTGCGAGACATGCCACACAAGGCCCAATGCGTGCACACTCAGACACTGGAACTCACCACTAAGCAAAGAAGTCGCGTATGAGCTGACTCCGGATGTCCGCCTCCGCCTCCTCCTCCACATCACTTGCCTCATCACCAAGCCCTTCATCCTCCACCGGTGGATGGTCCTCATCATCCGGATTCAGGATGAGTGGCACAGCTTTCTCCACTGCCATGTTGTGCAGCATGCAGCAGACGATGAAGATGTTGCAGACCTTCACCGGTGCATATGGGAGTGCGCCGCCGGTCTTGTGGAGGCACCTGAATCGGCTCTTCAGGAGGCCAAACGTCCTCTCTATCACACGCCTGGTCCGCCCATGGGCATTATTGTAGCGGTGCCGGGCAGCCGTGGCGGGGTTGTGGAGAGGCGTAATCAGCCATGGCATGTTGGGATAGCCAGCGTCCCCTACATGGAAACATCATGGACAAAAGTGGGTCAGGAGAAGCAGGCACACAGGAAGTTCACGCTGAATACAGGACTGACAGAGTGTACCCACCAACAATACATGCTTGTTCGTTGCGCAGCTGCAGCATCATTTCAGGCACCCTGCTACGCCTCATGATGTAGGCATCGTGTGCTGATCCTGGAAAACGAGCACAGACATGTGAAATCACCATGTTGGCAAGACACACCACAAGGGCATTGATGGCGTGGTAATGCTTGCGATTCCTGTACGCTACCTCCTGTGCCTGTGGTGGTACCAAAGCCACATGTGTCCCATCTATGGACCCAATGACATGGGGCATCCCTCCCAGGGCATAGAACTCACGCTTGACACCTGTCAACTGCTCAGGAGTTGGGAACTTGATGAAGTCATCGAGGTGAAGCAACATGGCCTCTAAAAAATCATGCAGAACACGGCTAAACATGGTCTGGGACATGCCACCGACATGAGCAATGGTATATTGAAAGGTACCCGTGGCAAAGAAATGTAGGGCTGCCATCACCTGCATCTTGGGTGTCAGTGCTGTAGGATACCTGTGTAGCGGTTGGAGGTGTGGTGCCAGCCGTGCCGTCAAGTCCTCAATCAACCATCGGGGGAAGCGGTAGCGGCGTATACAGTCATTTTCCCTCAGGTCAGCCAAGTCCGGAATTGGTCGGGGGAGAGGTGGAGCCCTGCAGTAATTTGGAAGGGACAACGAAGAGTGAGTACAGTATTTGAATTTAATTTGAATTTAAAATTATTTATACAGCGCACGTACACCAGCGGTTTCATGGCGCTACAACTGACAGAGGACTGGGCAAGGGAGCTGGAGCTAAGTAAGAAAAAGATGAACTGCTAATGAATTAATTGAAGAATTTAGCAAAGAGATGTGCCTTGAGCTGTTTCCGGAAATGCGGGTACAGGGTTGAAGCTCTAAGCTCGAGAGGCAGGGAGTTCCAGAAGATCGGGGCGAGGGTCGCAAATTTCGAGCCTCCCCATTTCTTTCTCCGGAACCGTGGGACTGTAAGAAGGGATTGGGTAGATGAACGCAGTTCCCTAGATGGAACATAAGGGATAATCTCAGATGAGATGAAAGCCGGTGCCGTGCCCAGTCGTGCTTGAAAGGTGATGGAAGCAAGCTTAAACTGGACACGAGCACGAATAGGAAGCCAATGTAGGGACTTTAGGAGGGGGGTGATATGGTGGGACTTTGGAAGTTTGAACTCCAGGCGCGCCGCCTGGTTTTGGATCTGCTGCAGACGCCGGAGACTATATGCAGGTATACCTGCATATAGGGCGTTGCCATAATCCAGGCGGGATACGACCATGGCCAGGGTGATCAATTTTAAAGCATCAAATGAGAAAAAACGGGACACCTTGCGTATAGTGCGCAGTGAAAGAAAGGAAGAAGAAACCACAGAGCTGACCTGGGAGTGAAGGGTGAGTTGAGAATTGAGCTTAATGCCTAGAGTTTTGACTGAGGTAGAGGGAACAGGTGGGGGCCCTAGGGAAGGCGGCCAGAAGAGAGGGGACCAGGGGCTGGATGAACCACCCGTCAACACCAGCTCGGTCTTGTCTGGGTTGAGTTTCAGATGGTTGTGGTTCATCCAGTCCCGGATATGAGTCATGATGGTTTGGAAATTAAGAACAGAATCGGGGGAAGAGGAAAGATTAAAGACAAGCTGGAGGTCGTCCGCATAATTAAATACGGCGACCTCCATTTGTTGCAGTGAAAAAATAAGAGGGGAAATATAAAGATTAAATTAAAGGGGGGAAAGGGAGGAGCCTTGGGGGACCCCGCACTGAACATTGCGAAAGTCTGCAGTAAAATCACCCAGGCGAACTGCCTGTGTACGGTCCCTCAGGAAGGAGGATAACCAAACCAACGCGGTGCCCCCGATCCCCGCCGCCCTGACACGGGAAAGCAAGATGGAATGATCCACCGTGTCAAAGGCGGCTGAGAGATCGAGGAGGACCAAGGCCTGGGGTTGGTTGGTATCCATTCCCTCCCTGAGGTTATCAAGGACCGAGAGAACTACGGACTCCGTAGAGTGTGCAGGGCGGAACCCGGCCTGGCGGGGGGCGAGAGCCCCGTTCTTCTCCCCGAAAGAGCTCAGGGCGCAGGTGACGTGGCGCTCGAGTACTTTCGCCAGGAACGGCAGAAGGGAGATGGGGCGAAAATTAGCGGGAACTGAGGGGTCTGCGCCCGGTTTTTTCAAAATGGGGACAATGACTGCGGTTTTAAGTGGGTTAGGTACCACGCCCTGGGAAAGAGAGTTGTTAAGGAAATGAAGGGGGGGGTCTGAACAGCTGGTAAAGATATGACGAAGAATATGAGCCGGGCAGGGATCTAACGGGGAACCAGATTTGACAAGTGGAATTATGGCAGTCAGAGATTCCTTAGACAGAGGTGGGAGGGAGGTAAGTTGCCCCTTGGGGGGGGGGACACTGGGGATCCACAAAAGTAGGGGAAGGAGGGGGGATGTTAGCTTTACAACAACAATGTCAATGTACAGAGCACATGTTCAACAGGCAATACACATATGCTACATACAGAGTCAGGTCTGTGCAATATTCCCTGGACACGTATGCCAGGCAGGTGACACTACTACCAAGAAGCAGCTACTGACGTGTTTTGTGAGCCTCCACATCACATGCCATGAAACTAGCTGTGGGCCAGTGGAATTGAACAGCCAGACGCATTACAGGAGTGACAGACATCCACATGTGTGCAGAAGAAGGATGTCGATCGCACACACAGGCTGCGGAACACTAGAGGCACCGGTCAGATGACATAGAATAAGGACAGACCACACACCTTGGCATTAATGAGTACATGTCATGACTGATCACACATACATTGAGAGTATGCAGATATGTCCTTATTGTGCAACTCCGTGTTACATGCATACATACACACCTTCCGTCAGATTGCACATGTGGGCTGGTGTGCGTAACAGTGTGCCATGGCCATCTACACACAGACACATGTTGGTTGCAGCAACTGCAGATGCATTTGACCGAACACCAACATCAAGTTTATGGGAACACACGACACACACATGACATACTCACATAGTGCAATGCGGGTAGTCACCTGCCAGGTGTAAAAACCCCTGTACCTGCCATCATGGGACAGTTGCGGGTGTTGGTGACTGTGCCATGTCAGTGACGCATTGCTTCACTAGTCTGTACTACATGCACACATGTCAAAGGAGTGAAGGGGATGTCTGCCACGCAGTGCACCATCACACATGACATGAGTACACAGCTCATCACACATCTAATGGCATCACACCTCAGGAGTAATGTGCCACATCACAGCCTGACACCCCTCTGCCCAACACATGTAGTACTGCACAGACAATGCCTTGATGTCCAGCCTTGGACAAGTATGACAGCTCAATTCCCTTATGTGTGCCGCCTGTCACCACTGTCACGTGTGAAAGGCACCGTACATACGCTCTGGGGGCGTGTGTACGGTCCCTATCACTATGGTGGTGCTCGCGTACGTGTACGCCATAGTAGTTCGGGCCGTACACACGCGTGTGTACGATCACTATGGCGTACTCATACGCGAGCACTCCCATATTGATGGGGACCGTACACACGCGTGTACGGTCCGTTGCAATGCATTTGGGGTGCCCTAGGGCTGTGGAACGCACCGTACCTGTGTTTTCACATAGGAATGGCATAGAGGACACATGAGGGACAAGTATAGGGGCCTAAATGCATGCTGGTTGTCATGGAGACCGAGTTTCAGGTTTGAATTTTGCATCATGTGGCCAGCAGAAGTCGGTTGGAGACAATATACTTTGTTGCAATGTGGTTGTTGACTTGACATCATGCTCAATTTTTAAACCATGCAAAGCCTGTCACTGGGGTAGTTTTAAAGTGATTGGAGGACACGTAGGATGCAAATGTGACTGACCAATCACTCTGTACTCCTGTAAATGAAACAGGGCAGCAAGGCAGATATAAGGCAGCCAGGTCCCTTGAGAGAGCACTTGCCTGCACATCCTTTCATTCCACAACACTGCTGCTGCTCGTGATTCCTCGGGCACCATGTCCAGGTCTGTGGAGAGGGCAAAGCCATTCACCATGGAGGAGAATCTGGCGTTGGTGGATGTCATCCTCCCACAGTACCCTTGCCTGTATGGGACACCAGGGGAGCAGGTGAGTGCAGAGTCCACTAGCTTAGACTGTGCCCCTTTTTTGTGGCTGTGACTTCTGGCATTGTGTCCAGGTGTGACAGACATGCAGGGTTCTTAGTAGTGGGTCCCGGGGGGGGGGGAGGGCTCATGTCTCCCATGCAGAGCATGCTGTAGTTCCTGTGTGCACTACGCAGTTGCATAGTGCTTACTGTGACGATCACTGCATGGTGCATGCCGCTTTTGGACTGCCTAATCCTCCTGGAAATGTTGTTTCTACAGTCCTGATGTGAGTCTGTGCTCCCCCCAGGGTGACAGATGCCAGTACCCACAGATGTGTGTCTGTTCAGTGTACCTGTGGTGAGAGTGTCCAAATGATGTGGTCGTCCCCTGGACATTGGTGTGTGTGTGTGAGTCCCCTGTCATGTGGGTGTGTGCATATGTGGAGTGTTGCACCCCAGCTGCATGAGGGATGGATATACCCTGCCCATCTGATGTGAGCAGGGAGTAGTGCTGGATGTCTGCCGTGCTAAGACAGCCCCACATCTGTGACACCCCCAGTCTAATGGCACATGTGCAGAGTGAGGTTTGTAGCGGCAGTTGCCAATGGCAGGTGATTGTTCAGTGCCTGTGTGTGTCTGTGTACTCTGCTGAGGTAGCGTAAGTGGGCTGGGGCATGTGACTGCTTAGGGGTACTGTTCAGATTCCTGGTGGAGCTTGTGATGCACAGTGTGAGCCTGCATCATTGATTGTGTTGCACCCCTCATGCCACCTGTGTACTTTCAATGGCACCTACTGCATTAGCCCATTCCCAAGAGGATGATGTCACTATGACAAAGGTGCAATGAGTTGGCTGCATACTATGGCCTGTTCAAACATGCATCATTTTTAATATGTGTGTCTCTGTGTCATTGATAAGGTGGATTGATGTATTGTCACTTTTGCATCCTCACAGGTAGGCGTCTGTGCCAAGGGGGAGATCTGGAAGTGAGCCGTCAGTGCCGCGAGGAGGACGGATGGTCGGAATCGGCGCCTAGCCCAGGTGAGGAAACGCTGGCAGGATATCCGGTGCTGGACGCGGAGGATCGCACGGGTCCTGCTGGGGGACTCACCTGAGAGCCACAAAAACCGTGGGCGCCGGCGTCTGACCCACATCCAGAAGCGTGTGCTGGCGGTGGTCTTCCCCGACTTGGACAGGCGCTTAGCAGAGAAGCAGCAGCAGGAAGGGGGTAGGTACATGTGTGTTTGTTGTGTGTGACCAGCTTTTGGAAGTGCGCAGTTGCATGGATACACTGCCGGGGTTTAAATGTGCAGTGCATATCCTGTTCCCCAAAGTAAAGCGGTGCTGTTCTTCCTCCCTTCCCCTCCTTGCCATGTGTTCCCTGGTCTGTGTGTAGTCACTCTTGCACAAGGTTTTCCAGGCTGCCAGTTAATCCAAGTGCCCAATGCTTGCAGCATCATGTGTGGGGGTGGTGTGTAACAGGTTTTGGGACGTTGCCTGTGCCCTGGCCAGTTCTGTCATTGTGGGGTCCATGTTAGTTGCCACAGATGCTGAGTCCCGACATGGGAGTGTGTGTTTCATGTGTACTGCCTTACTGCATGCATGTCGAATGTTGTGCCCTCTGACATGATGTGCTTGAGTGTGAAATATGCATAGTGCAGGGATGGTGGCTTGTGTTCCAGTCATAGCCATCCAGGGCCATGGAGTTGTGTGGCCACTACAGTCCCCTGGGGCACCTTTTCCTAGGTATCATGTGTGTTATCAGACAATGTGGACATTCTCTGTGTCTTCAGCATAGTTTGGGCCTTGTGGCATTGTACCCTGGCCTCATTAGTATTTACGCATACTGTGCTACATGTGTCCACTGTACAGGGTGACCTAATTTAGCTGGGGCATACTCACAGGGGCCAGTGCCTGTGTGTCTTGGTACAACTTTCTGAGGATGGTTGTTTGTCAATGATATATGTGGACAGGCGCACCAGGGGTAGTTTGTGTACAATCAGGATTTATTGCAGGCCATGTGTTTTTATCCCAGACTAAGAGGTGTAAGTACTTCCTCTGTCTCAATCACATTGTCTCAGGTAGGGGGGGTTGGTGCGGGCAAGGCCTACATGTCCAAACCTGAAGTCTCCTTGCTCGGTCTGGCCAGTGTGTGATGTTTGTGTGGACAAACACTCAAGGTGCAGTGACCCAGTCATGTTGGCCATGGTTTTCAGTATTACCTTTGCAGCATGTCCCAAGGGTTAATAGACATGGTTCCTGCTCATCCCTTTTTTGGCTACGCTGTGTGTTGCAGATGCTGTGCTAGATTGTCACCAGAGCCTGGCTCCTCTGTACAATTTGATATCAAGTTATTTGCTGTTGTGTCATGCTCTCCATATTTTCTCAGTGGCATGGTGGGTCAACAAACTGTGTGTTGCAGGGCCTACATATGTACCTTGTATTGTAGATGTTACTCTTGTTGCTTTTCAGGCTATGCACTGTGACCTATGTAGAGTTGACTCATGTGACATATGTATACAGGTGTCTGATTTCTCCTGTCTCTTCCCCTTGCCCACAGCATCGTCGGGGGACTACGAGGGAGACACTGGCACGGACCGTGAGGAGGGAGCGAGCACCAGTGCCAGCAGTGCTGAGTTGGCTGGAACATCGAGTGGCACGGAGGCCGAGGGGAGTGTGGCGGAGGACCTGTCCAGTCAAACCACCACCGACTATGACGCAGACGGGTCCGAGGCTGAGCTCTCCGAGGGGGCGGAGGCTGCTCCCACAGCTGACAGCAGGACTCCATCAATACCCGCCCCCTCCATTCTGATCACCGGCCTCCCACTTGCTCGTGTCCCTTCCCACCGTGCTAGGTCACCACGTGTCTCCTTCTTGCCAGGCACCGCACCCCCTGCTCCTGTCTCCACTGCTGCCGCCAATGCCGAGTCTGTGGACATCCTGCGGCAGTTGCAGGTTGGTCAGACTGCGATGCTTAATGTCCTCCATGGCCACAGCCGAGTGCTCAACCAGATGGAGGCATACATGGAGGGCATTTCAGCTGCGCAGCTGCGCAGTCTGACCAATGCATCTTGCTGAGGTCCATAGACTCGACACTGACTGCAGCAGTGGGTCTCCTGCAGCGCTACGTCCCCCCCCTACCCCTGCACCATCCACACCTCCCACTCCCATGCCTGTCCCAAGCACATCCAGACGTCCCCATGCACGCACCCCACCAGACACAGGCACCACACCACCAGGGAAGGCAAAGCGCACACCTCCTGGCATGCACACACAGGGTGAAGTAGGCACACCCACTGGGTCGGGGGGAAACGTAAGACACGCAGCCACAGTGGTAGTCCACATTCGACACAAGCCGCTCCCTCCAAATCCACTCTCCTCAGCTCTCCTGGCCAAGAGTCGGACACAGGGTCAGTCCTGCCCAGTGTGTCCATCAGCCCCAGTGTGGCACCACCTGTCCACACCCTCCCCCAGTGGCGCTGCGACCCATCACTCCGACCCCCCCCCCTCCTTGGGGCCTGTGGTTCCTTCGGGTGCAGGGGAGACGCTGGGCGACCTGACAGTAGTGTGCAGCGCCGTGCTCGAATCCACCTTTGGCGCTGCCCCACCCCCTGTGTTGGAGTCGTCCGTCCCTGCACCCACAACACCTACCCTTGCCCCTCCTGTCCCTGCGGTGCCTGGTCCTTCCCCCCAACATGATGCCCCCCCTTCTGTGGATGAAATGGACATGTGAACTGTGCAGGCAAGCTAGGGGACACACGTCCCGATGTGTACCCCCCCCCCCCCCCAGGACTTTGCTGATGGCCTGGCCTATGGGCCTTGTAAATAGTGGACATTTAAACCAATTTCTTTTGCATGCTCAATAAAGCTTTTTGTTTTTCGTTTGCACACTAATGCTTTCCTGGACTTGCTGTTGGTGGTGCTGCTCCATGATTTGGGGTGGTGATAATGTGTTAGGTGTCTGTGAAATGTTGTAGTGTGCTGCTCATGGGGTGGACCCTGGTATCTGTGTAGCATCACAAGGGCTCTGCACATAATCTTTGGTCATGTGTGCTCTTACTGTATGGTGATATTGTCCCAAGGTGTGTTCCTTCCTCTGTGGACGCTGACATATTCCCTGCAGGCTGTTTCCCAATTGTTGTGCTGAGCTGTGTCTACATATCCTGGGTGTGTGATGGATCCCTTCAACTTTGGCCATGCCTGCTCAGCAATGTCTCCACCTGCATCATTTGTGGCATCCTTGGTGGTTACTGTACTAGTGTATGGAGTACATTGACATGCCTTCATGTGGACATGTTCCCTTTTACGCCCTATGCATGTGTATACTCCCAGCCTCGCACACATGTGTTTCGTGTTCTGCAGGGTCTTTGAGCACCTGACTGACAATAGTGGGCATTGTATCTGTGTGTACTCCACCCCTTTCTTTCCATGGGCACTGCTGGGAGGACTCTGCACCCACCTCTCCTCTGTCTGGACACTGCTGGGGGGACTCTGCACCCACCCCTTCTATGTCTGAGCACTGCTGGGAGTGATAGGCACCCACCCCTCCTGTGTCTGGGCACTGCTGGGAGTGATTGGCACCCACCCCTCCTGTGTCAGGGCACTGCTGGGAGTGATAGGCACCCACCCCTCCTCTGTCTGGGCACTGCTGGGGGGACTCTGCACCCACCCCTCCTATGTCTGGGCACTGCTGGGGGGACTCTGTACCCACCCCTCCTATGTCTGGGCACTGCTGGGGGGACTCTGCACCCACCCCTCCTCTGTCTGGGCACTGCTGGGGGGACTCTGCACCCACCCCTCCTATGTCTGGGCACTGCTGGGGGGTCTCTGCACCCACCCCTCCTATGTCTGGGCACTGCTGGGAGTGATAGGCACCCACCCCTCCTGTGTCAGGGCACTGCTGGGAGTGATAGGCACCCACCCCGCCTCTGTCTGGGCACTGCTTGGGGGACTCTGCACCCACCCCTCCTATGTCTGGGCACTGCTGGGGGGACTCTGCACCCACCCCTCCTCTGTCTGGGCACTGCTGGGGGGACTCTGCACCCACCCCTCCTATGTCTGGGCACTGCTGGGGGTTCTCTGCACCCACCCCTCCTATGTCTGGGCACTGCTGGGAGTGATAGGCACCCACCCCTCCTGTGTCAGGGCACTGCTGGGAGTGATAGGCACCCACCCCTCCTCTGTCTGGGCACTGCAGGGGGGACTCTGCACCCACCCCTCCTATGTCTGGGCACTGCTGGGGGGACTCTGCACCCACCCCTCCTATGTCTGGGCACTGCTGGGGGGACTCTGCACCCACCCTCCTATGTCTGGGCACTGCTGGGAGTGATAGGCACCCACCCCTCCTGTGTCGGGGCACTGCTGGGAGTGATAGGCACCCACCCCTCCTGTGTCAGGGCACTGCTGGGGGGACTCTGCACCCACCCCTCCTATGTCTGGGAACTGCTGGGAGTGATAGGCACCCACCCCTCCTGTGTCTGGGCACTGCTGGGAGTGATAGGCACCCACCCCTCCTGTGTCAGGGCACTGCTGGGAGTGATAGGCACCCACCCCTCCTCTGGGCACTGCTGGGGGGACTCTGCACCCACCCCTCCTATGTCTGGGCACTGCTGGGGGGACTCTGCACCCACCCCTCCTCTGTCTGGGCACTGCTGGGGGGACTCTGCACCCACCCCTCCTATGTCTGGGCACTGCTGGGGGGTCTCTGCACCCACCCCTCCTATGTCTGGGCACTGGTGGGAGTGATAGGCACCCACCCCTCCTGTGTCAGGGCACTGCTGGGAGTGATAGGCACCCACCCCTCCTCTGTCTGGGCACTGCTGGGGGGACTCTGCACCCACCCCTCCTATGTCTGGGCACTGCTGGGGGGACTCTGCACCCACCCCTTCTATGTCTGGGCACTGCTGGGGGGACTCTGCACCCACCCCTCCTATGTCTGGCCATGTACGCTCCATATATACACGGGTGGGGGTACGCTCCATACACACACGGGTGGGGGTACGCTCCGGACATACACTGGTGGGGTGGTGGTACGCTCCATACATACACAGGTGGGGGTACGCTTCGTACATACCCGTACCCACGCTCTACAGGCCTGGGTACAGGCCGTACCCATGCCTTTGGGACATGGGTACGGTGCGGACCCCCAATGTTGGGGTGCCATAGGGGTCCGCGCCGTCCCCAGGCCTTCAGAGCGTGGGTACGGGTCGTACCACGCCTACCCGTACGTCACCCCAAAAATGGCGGTACGGCCCGTACCCACGTTCTAAAGGCCTGGGTACGGGCCGTACCAGCATTGTTGGGGTGATGTAGGGGTACGCGTGGTACGATCCGTACCCACGCTCTTGAGGCATGGGTACGGTGCGGACCCCCAATGGGGTGCCGTGGCGGTACGTACCGTACACACGCCTTAAGAGCGTGGGTACGGGCCGTACCACGCCCACCCCTACGTCACCCCAACAATGGCGGCACGGCCCGTACCCACGTTCCAATGGCCTGGGTAGGGGCCGTACCAGCATTGTTGGGGTGATGTAGGGGTACGTGTGGTACGATCCGTACCCACGCTCTTAAGGCATGGGTACGGTGCGGACCCCCAATGGGGTGCCGTAGGGTTGCGCACCGTACCCAGGCCTTCAGAGCGTGGGTACGGGTCGTACCACGCGTACCCCTACATCACCCCAACAATGCTGGTACGGCCCGTACCCAGGCCTTTGGAACGTGGGTACGGGCCGTGCCGCCATTGTTGGGGTGACGTAGGGGTGGGCGTGGTACGGCCCGTACCCACGCTCTTAAGGCGTGTGTACGGTACGTACCGGGATTGTTGTGTTGGCGGTTCGCGTCATCACCCACTTCCGTTGTGGCGGACGCTGGCGTTGCAGGACACGCCCCCACCCCCTCGAAGTGACCAGGCCCTGGAGGTCAGGTATGTGCAGGGCATGTATGACTTGTAACATGGGTGGGGGTTATGTTTCCTGCCCCTGCCCCCCCCTTTGCCCCTGGGTGTGGTTCTGACCTTCTGCGGCGTCTGCGTCGGTACCTGTAGAGCAGGTGGACTGCTATGAGGGCCGGGATGACACGTAGGTTCGGATCCATGGCTGTCCATCGCGTACAGGTGCTCCTTGTGCGCGTCGTCCTGATTTCCCGGCAGTTTTTGGCAGCCGGAAAATATAATCCGTGCGTGGTGACGTCGGTACGGATCGTACTTCCTGGTTCGTGTAACGCTGCCTGAGTGCGTCCCGACGTCACGTCGGCGCTTTCCCGGATCACATTTGTGTGTTTATTTTGTTTGGTCGGTGTTTTGTAAGATTCGTACGGAAATAGTGTTTCCATACGAATCGTACTTGCATTTTTGTAATGTTTTTTGACCGGGTACGAATCGGACGGAGAATATGCTCCGTCCGACGGTTCGTACCCGGTTTATACAGGATCGGAATCGACACCTATGCGTGTAAAGTTACAAGGTTCGTTCTAAATTTTCACCTAGTTGGTGGATGTGGTACTATGGACTGTGGAGACACGCTTAAAGTTTGGACCGTGGATCAAGCTGTGCCGATGTGTCACAATTGAGTATAAGCGTCTACTCTGTTGAGCGCTGGCTCCCAGCTACGTGCGCGCTGTTGCAGACGCGCACTTGCTTTGCTGAGTGCACTTGTTGTCGAGGGATTATACTTTGCCATCAAGGGTTTTCTTTTTCCTTCGCTTGGATGCGCAGATTCCTCTAAGCAGCATATTGGCATTATTTAAAAAAATACGCGCACGTACCTAGATTCTTCGGAAGCATTCCTCGCGCTGTGTTCTCCATTCTGCCGTCTGGAGCAAAGTGTATTTTTTTTTCATCAAACAATGTCGTCACAGGTGATTCCAGCACCACCTTATTTTCTACCGAGTCCTGGTGAACCGTGCATGTTATGGGAGCACTGGAAGGAAACCTTTGAAACTTATTTAGAAGCCATTGGGGGTGATGACTACGTTTCAAAAAGAAAATTAGCGATCTTAAAACAATTTTTAGGCTTGGAGGGAAGAAATGTTCTAAAAACATTACCTTCAATGGAAGCCATTGTAACTGAAACCAGCGCTGATAGTGAAGCTTCTGGAGACAGCAACATTGACATCTTTGAAGTTGCGTTGAAAGCATTGGAGGAGAACTTTGGAAAAAAAGTCAGTGTTGTGGTGGAGAGACACAAATTTTTTTCACGCGTACAGGCAGCAGGAGAGACCATTGAACAATATGTAGCAAATTTAAGAATGTTGGCCGTTACATGTAAATTTAATGATATGAGGGATGATCTAATTAGGGACCAACTAATTAATAGAATGTCTAATTTAAAAATACAGGAAAAACTATTAGATTTAAAGGATCCCTCTTTAGATAAAACATTGTCAGTAGCCAAACGGATGGAAAACACTTCCAGATACGTAAAAGAGTTAAATACACCTTCCCCAAAAATTGTAAAAGAAGATGACACTATACACAACATAAAAAGGAATACAAAAAAAGTGGAAGCAAAACCTATATCTCTCAACAAACTAGAAGGTGTGAGATTTAAACCTAAAGTTTGTTATAGGTGTGGAAGCCCGAAACACACAGCAGATGCTCCCTATTGTCCTGCAATTAAAACAAGGTGCCATAAATGCAAAAGGTTAGGGCATTTTGCAAGATGGTGTAGAAGTGCAAGTTCTTCTGCGACATCTAAGTCTGTCAATGCATTCGTTCAAGATAATATGCCTCACAAGGAGGAGCTGTTCTATGATAGTGAGGGTGAGAATGAGGATATTGAAGTTATGGTCATTGAATCAAGTCAAGTTCTCAAATGTGAAACTAACAAACAAGATAGTTATCGCCCTCCCAAATGCATCATCAAAATTAAGAACAAGGATGTACATGTATGGGCAGATTCTTGTTCCCCATTTACTATTATAGACAAGTTTATTTGGGAAGGTTTAGGTGGTAACTTGAATGAATTGCAGCCTACCGATGTTTTTCCAGAGGGGTATATGCGTTTTTTAGACAGGAAGATAACAGCAAAATTATTTGTAGTAAAAAAAGGAAGATCTCTTTTAGGATGGAAGGAACAGAGAGCACTCAATATAGTATTGAATCCTAATCATCCCCAACAGGTTTTGCTAACCTCACCGAGCACAACTTCCAAATGGGTTAATAAATTTCCCAATTTATTCAGTGAAAAATTAGGGTGTTTGAAAAAATTCAAACACAAAATTATTTTGAAAGTAGATGCTACCCCTAAAGTTCATAAAGTAAGAAATGTACCTTTGGTTTTAGGAGAAAAACTTAAAAATGAATTGGTCAGATTGTGTAACGAAGATATTATTGAGCGAATTGAGGCGTCTGAATGGCTAAGTCCAGTAGTTTTGGCCCGAAAACCTAATGGAAATATTAGGATGTGCATTGATTTTAGAGATGTAAATGACAATATCTGGATAGATCGGTATCCTCTCCCACGAATAAACGAAATGCTAGCTACTATCAAAGGGGGAACATATTTCACCACGTTAGATCTATCTAATGCATACCATCAAATACTATTACACGAAGACTCCAAGCACATCCCTTCTTTCCTTACTCCAGAAGGAGCTTTTCAGTTTAAGCGCATGCCATTTGGTTTAGCGTCCGCTTCAGCTGTCTTCCAAAGGGTGATGCAATCTATTTTAACCGGTCTTAAAAATGTAGTTGTTTTTCAAGATGATGTGTTGGTATGGGGGAGTGATGAAAACAATCATGATTTAATCTTGGAAGAGGTTCTCATCAGACTCTCTGAAGCTGGTCTCACGATTGCATTAGAAAAATGCAAATTTGGAGTCAATGAGGTGGAGTATCTTGGTCATACTTTGTCCACTGAGGGAGTAAAACCAAAACGTAGTTTGGTTGAAGCCATTGAAAAGGCTCCCGCCCCAAGAGATAGAGATCAACTCAGGTCATTCTTGGGGTTAGCAGAGTATTACTCGAAATTTGTTCACCATTTTTCAGACAAGGTACAAGAGCTTAGGAACTTAATGAAGAAAGGTGCCAAATTCGAGTGGACTGAAGCATGTCAACAAAATTTTGATTCTATCAAGAAATGCATCATAAATGCTGTGTCGTTAAGGCCATTTGACCCTAATGACCAAACTATCATCATTACTGATGCCAGTAATAATGGATTAGGTGCAGTATTAGTCCAGATGCACAAGGGACAAGAAAGGGTAGTGGCGTTTGCGTCCCGCACACTAAAAGGGGCAGAACACTCTTATTCTACCATTGAGAAAGAAACTTTAGCATGTTGGTGGGGTATACAATATTTTAGGACATTTGTGTGGGGAACCAAGTTCCAATTACATACTGATCACAAACCTTTGATAGATCTATTCTCCACTAGAGGTGCAAGCAAGGCCACTCCCAGAATAGCAAAATGGTTATACCGTTTGCAAGAATATGTTTTTGATGTGAAATATATTCCAGGTGTAAGGAATGTAAATGCAGATTGCATATCTAGACTACCGTTAGAAAATACATATGAGGAGGAAGATGATGAATGGATGGTTGCTGAAATAATGGATGTGTGTACGGCCATCAGTGAAGTTGAGTGGAAGGAGGCCATGGAGGAAGGTGTTGTACTAGACATGGTTATAAAAGCCTTAAGTTGTGAACATGGATGGAAGGCACATAAGGATCTAAATTCCTTCAAATTGATATGGTCTGAGTTGAATGTGATAAAAGGTCTACCTAGGAGAGGTAGTAGATTAGTGGTTCCTGAGAAATTAAGAAACAGAGGGGCAGATTTATGAGCCCCTTGCGCCACTTTTGCGTCACTTTTCCCATGTTAAAAGTGACGCAAAAGTGGCGCAAGGGGCTCATAAATCTGCCCCATATTACTAAACATCATGCATGAAGGGCATGGGGGAATGTCAGCTATGAAGAGAAGGATCAGAGTAGATTTTTGGTGGCCTGGTATGGATGTGCAGATTGAGCGTTTTGTTCGAGATTGCATGGCTTGTGCTTGTAGCGACAAGACCCACTCTTCTCAAGAAACCTTTATAAGTGCGTCGCCCATGCCTAAAGGTGCATGGGATAAATTAGCCATTGATATATGTGGACCTTTCGATATCTTAAATGCATCAGAGAGATTTGCCATAGTTATGGTGGATTACTTTTCAAAGTGGCCAGAAGTTGCCTTTGTTAAGGAGGTCAAGGCTGCAAGTGTTATTTCATTTTGTGAAGACATTTTTAGAAGGGAAGGTTGCCCCACTGAACTTGTTACAGATAATGGACCCCAATTCATATCAGATGAATTTGAGAGTTTTCTGAGGATGTGGGGAATTAAACACACTACCACGCCAGTCTATCATCCGAGGGGAAACGGGTTGGTGGAGCGTTTCAACAGAGTACTGATTGAATGTATTCAATTAGCATGCAAAAACAAAGAGCTATGGAGGCAGTGTGTCAAGGATATGTTGTGGTCGTACCGCACAACTCCACATTCAGTGACAAGAGAAACACCTTTTTCCTTACTTAAAGGAAGGATTCCTTGTTCTGTGGCTGTGCCACCTTGGATGAATAGAGCTGGAATATACAATGCAAACTTAGAGGAAATGCGGAATAGAGTAGAAAAATATCAAAAAAATTATTGTGATCGCTTTAATGAAAACATTGTGAAGCCAAAACGTTGTTTCATGCAAGCAATGTTTGTGAGAGTATTTGTTGGAGACAAGGCAAAAAAGGGTCACTCTAAATGGTCTACTCCCAAAAAGATTATTGTTGTTAAGGGTAACAGTGTTAAGTTGGATGATGGAAATTGGTGGAGCACTAGGAAGGTATCACCATGCTCCGACACTGAAATTGTTACGCCTCCAAGTACTCAACAAAATATTGTTGCATGCAGAGTTAATACTGATCCTGTTGGATTGCCTGTTGCTAAGGTCAGAACAAATGTAAGACAACGTACAATGCCTTCAAGATATAAAGATTACGTATGTACATAGTTTTATTTTTTTTATTTGTTTAAGAGGGGAGATGTGTTGTATTCTACATAGTTTACCTTGTTGTTAGTTACCATGGATTGTCATGATGAAATGGAACACTGCGGTCCCCTAGCAACATCTATCTGATTGTAAACTGGGAGGAGAGCAGAGGAGTTGCAGTTGGACTTGTAAGCAGATGTGTCCCAGGGGTCTGTTCCTTACAACTAATAAAGCACAGTTTCTTCAAGAAGAGTGTGTTACCTTCTTCACAAACTAAACTTAGACCAAAAGTCTAACTTTAGTAGGGGTAAAGTTAGACTTTAGGTCTAAACCTAGACTTCAGGTCGAAACTTAGACTTATGGTCTAAGTTTACTTTTGTGAATCAAGCCTTTAGACTTCAGGTCTAAGCTTAAACTTTTGGTCTTCATATGCCTTTGTGAATCAGGCCCAAAGTGTTTTCAAACTGTAGGGCAAATAAATGCCTAGACAGGTAAATCACGATTGAACAACAATTGATGGCTAAAAGGGACCTAGGAAGGATTTCAAAACAACTGTGTTGCAGCAGAGGTTGGAGACACCAAGTGGGTCATGCAGGACAATGATTTTAACTTTGAACTTAGTCTCTGAAATGGAAGTTGTAAGAAACTGGGGGGCAGATTTACAAGCCCCTTGCAACACTTTTGCACCGCCGTTGCGTCAGCTTTGTGATACATTATACCTGCGTCAGGTATAATGTATGCAGGATGGGTGTTCCCACACAGGAAAGCCTCGTAAAAGTGATGCAGTGAAATCTACAAGATTTAACTGTGTCACTTCTAGGATGCCACTGCATCAAAACCTTACGCCTGCTTGAAGCAGGCGTAAGTAGTGACGCAGTGTAGTGGAAATAGGCCTCAAAATGCATTGCTGGAGTTGTGTCATGCTTGCGACACCACTCCAGCAATGCGTGACTTTTGCCCCAACAGATGCGTCAGAATTTCTGACGCATATGTCAATCCTTGCTCCATTGTGCGCCGTATTGTAATTATGGCACATCCATGGTGGCGCAAGGGTATCTCAGGGTGGTGCAGGGAAAGTGACGCATCTCTACAGATGCTCGACTTTCTTGTAAATCTGCCCCTGGGTGACTACCCCCCTTTATTTGATAATCTCACTCCTTGTCAGGGTAAATTCTCAAAGTTGATAAATTAACCTGCATACAAATTCCTGGTAGCAAAAGCACAGAGTAGAAAGGCTTGACTCAGGGCAATGCGCAAAGTAATTATGTAGTACTAAAACAGTAATGAAGTAATAACATAACACAATAAAAATCCCAAACAAAATTAGATAAATAGAGAACATTTTAATAAATAAAATGACACCAAAATGACAAAAAAATTGATTTATAATATTCTAAATGAAAAAGCCCCAAAATATTTAAATGCCTACTGCAGTCAACTGGTCACAGTAAACAAGGATCTAAGCCTAACTTCAAGTCAACAGTGAAACACCAAAAGTCAGATACAGAAACCAAGTTTCACCTGTTCAGAGGTTTTACCTCAGGGCTTAATTTAAAAAAAGGGAGTTAAAACTGTTTAGTGGGGCGAAGCAGCGCGCTGCAGCCGAAGAGGGCTTCACGAGGCTGGAAACCATCTCCAGTAGGTCCTTCAGCATTAGATTTCCTGCTGTGGAGAAACTCCAGGTGGGAGAAACCTGAATCTTCCATCCAGAGAAAACGCACTGTTTGTCCCAGGTTTTCAGGGGGGGGCAGGATAAGTCCAGCTGGACACAGCCAAAAGTTTCAGAACCTCAGCAACAGGACTTGGGAATCAAGAATTACTGAAGCAAAGGCCACTGGCAGGATCCAGGTCATGTTCAGATGGAACTAGTCAGCTGGAAATCTTCAGTCCTCTTGTAGCTTGCTGTGACCTTGTAGCTTAAACAGGAGGTCAGCCCTCTGACCCTGAAGTTCACTTCTTTGTACTGAGTAAAACTGGAAGAAGGTCCAGGCCTTTAAGGCCCCTCCATAGTCACAGATGCCAGGTATTTCCCCATCTGTTCCTCCTTAGGTCTAGTAATGTTCTGAGGCCTGCCCCAATTATGCCTGAGACTAGCTTGTGGGTGGGCTGAGAGATCAAAGGGGTTACCCTGCCAACTTTTGCTATAGGTCCTGCCTGTCTTACTAAGAACAATCAAACAGCAGCCCTCCCCACTATAATCCAAAATGGTGACACCCTTCTCCCCTTGTGCTGACAATGTGTGCCCACCCACAGATGTGGCCGGGATATTACGCAACCCCTCCTCTGCAATCACTCCAAATCAGTTCTGGGGCAGCTCATCCCCATTGCATTTTGTGCCTGCCTAAGTGGGAGGCCAAAAGAGGGAGTCTGTACAGGTATCATCTGACATCTGTGTGTGACAGATGAAGCACCTGCAAAGTAAATGAAGCTCCTAGTTCCAGCCCAAACAGCCCAACTGCCACAGAAATAAAACCACCTCCCAACTCTCAGTCCTCTTTGCTCCAATGTCTGAGTTCACACCTCTTTCAGGGACATTAACCAGATGGGTGACAGAAGGCTCATGTAAATTAACCTTCTGGAGTTTCAGGCAGGGTAAAGGTAATTTAATATTTATGAATAATTCAGTATCACCTGTGAGTTGGGCTTTTAAAAAATATGTTAAAATCTTTGTTAAATCATTTTTCTAGCTGTTCCATAACTGGAGATGCAAACACAAGTCTTTAATCTAGCTTTCAAGTGTTTAACTATTTGCAAAGTCAGACTCTCTACAGTGAAAATAGCTTTTGGGTGCTAATTACTGTAAGAACATGTTAACATAACATTTCTACATTCCTAGTTTTGAATACCATGCACCCTGCCTAGTTGGCATCATGGTGTACTTAAATCGACTTTTTAATATTTATTTTTTTAGGGGCTTATTTACATAGCCCTTGCAACACTTTTGCGTCACTTTTCCCATCTTAAAAATGACGCAAAAGTGGCGCAAGGGCCTTGTAAATCTGCCCCTTAGTCTTTAAAGTGCATCCACAGATTGCACTTAAAACCACAAGCAGTATTATATAAATACATAAACAAATTGCATAAATGTAAACAATACAAACATGATTAAAACAAGAACAATATATTATAATACAAACAGATGAATCAATGTACTTCAAGGAATTACCCAAAAAACGTCATCAGTGATAACAAATAGTCACAGTATGGGGATTCGAGAATTAGTAAAGTTTTTCTTCATGCACTACTATACTTAAACATCACAGGTAAATAAACTTTTGCTGCAGATAATAAAGAATGGAGCAAAAAATTAAACACAGTACAAATCCTGTTTCACCAATCCACAAGATTGATAGCATGGATGGTGGGGTGACCTGTCCCTCTTGATCCACACTGTGAGAAATTGGGGTGTTAGTTGACTGGGGTGTGAGCCTTTATCAATCAACAACCACAATGCCTTGTAGGGTGAACCATAAAAGTCACTATACTAACCTGTGCTTAACCTTTGCTTAACCCTGGGTATCTTGGCACAAAAAAGCAATCAGGCTTAACCTAGTGGCATTGTGTAAAGTATTAATGCAACACACAAACAGTAATACAGTGAAAGCATAACACAAGAACAATCCCACACCAATTTAGAAAAATAGAGTTGTTGCTTGAACATGAAATACCTTGAAAAAACAAGAGACAAGAGGCATTTGGCAAAACATGAACAGTTTGTTGAATTAAACAGTGTGGCCAGTAGCACAGTACAGGCATAAGGTCTGAGGACTGTCTCCATGTACAATCAGCCTCACATAGACTTGTACAGTTCATTAAATGTAATATTATGGTTTCACCAGTATTTTTTGGAAAGGAATTCAGACTGTCTTTGGAGCCATAAGTTGATGTTTTGGATAAGGAATATAGGGGGGCCACAACACAATGCAGCCCGTAGATAGTGTTTCCAGATGTCCGGCATGGGGAGAGGGTTATCACTTAATATACTGTGTGTGCTGTGTCCTGATTGGCTAAGTGTTCCAAACTTCATGTGGCATCTGACATTATGATGTTTGAGGAACGCGTGCACCCCGTCGGCCATGTGTGCTTTATTGGGGCCAATCTCCCTAAACCATTGTGTTGTAGCTGCGCCTCTCTTTGCGATTGATCTGGTATTTCCTGTTCTCACAGTTGTCAGCTGGCCATGTGCTACCCCACCCGCGATCTGTCAATTAGTGACCCCCCGGCCTGGGTCCCAGGGCCTTCCTATCTATGTATTTCTGAGTTGGAGTTGACGTGGAGTTCACAACAGGTGAATTAATCAATAAAGATGCAATTTAAGTTTTTGTATGTGAAGGTATTGTAATTCACATTGACATTAACTTTTTCAATATTAACATTCCCATCTCTAGTTGAATTTTCATCTACACTATAGTCCATACTTAATGACAGTTACATTATTGGGGGACCGTTGTAATCCTGTCTTTACCGTTACTACTTGCAATCTATGCAATTTAAGGACTTCATTTTTATGGAAGGAACTCCCCTGCATGGGACCACACACAACCAAGAACACTATGAAAACAAGTAGCAATGAAGTGCACAGTTTGGAAAGCCATGGGTGGAGCCAAGACACCAATTCAAGAACTACTCCTGCTCAGGGGCATCTCCCTCCTTACGTATGTCTCTTTGTGAATGGTGCAGTGCTTAGATGGCAAGAGTCAATGTCCCATTATTCAGGTCACTCCCTAGGATAAATGTTCAGCAGGACACACCATTCTTTGCAGACACCTCTCTCTCTATTGCGGTCATTAATTCTGACACATACCAATATTTCATCACCATGTGGTGGATTCCTCTCAGTTCTTCCTTGATTGAATTAAGGCAGTGCTTAGTGTTCTTCAACTCCCACCTGCTGATCTGTAACCTGCAGACATTAGCTCTTGTCTGCACAGTGAAGAAGGGAATGTTCCCTCCTGCCGATACATGTGTGTCCTAGAACAGTCTGAATTCTTCTGTAATGTTCTTATAATGAGATCAGCTCAAATGCTCTGCAGTATTCACAAGCCTGATGCAGCAATGTTGTCTTCTTCCTCAGCGGTTGCTGGTACAAATCAGATAGTTCTTCTCCAGGAATAACAAGGATTGTGATGTGTATGGTTATGAGGGAGCAAAGACTGCACCATCCATGGATGAGCTGAGTGTAGGCAAACTTGCCGCACTGCCAGTATGTATCCATCAGCGTGGAGGTGCCCCATTACAAATCCGGAATGTGCAGAATTGTGCTACAGTGTTCATTCATTCCCAGTGGAAGCATTCCTTTACCTCTAAACACAAGAATACAGTATAGGTTCCCGTAGAAGATAGAGTCTAGCCAAGTGTTTCCACCCAACTTGGTATCCCTTGTTTCCTGACATGGGGTGTCTATGCATAAACACTCAGTGGAATTCCGTGGATTCCGCCCCGTCCAAGAATCACTGTTGGAAATGGAATAGGAAACCTGCTCCAAGGCAGAGCAAGCAGAGGATCACACGAACAACAAACGATTAGGGAAAAAAAGTTGTTTTAAATATCTACACTGTTATAAAGAGTAAAGACCAGATTCCTCTTGCCTTGCTAGGGCGATGCCCAGCGTTCAACCACACTAACCTAGACCTGAGGGAGATCCCTCCCTATCCCCACTGGCACTACCTCATCCCCTACAGAGCCCCCCTTCTTACCAGTCATGATTGCTGCTAGTGCTGCTGGGCCTGCCATTGCAGCAACATGGCTGCCTCCGGGCCAAGCTCATGTCTGGGCCGCTAGCTCAGCCCGAAGTGTGGTTAGCAGCTTCTGTTCCTCCTTGTAGCCCATCAGCCAAAGCTCAGTGCAAAGCAGGGTGACAAGGAGGCAGGGGGTGTAGGAGAGCTGGGGAGGGTTAAAGTCTGGGTAGGAGTAAGGGAAGAGTGCTGGGCTACAGGGGAGGGAGTGGAGAGAGGCACTGATACACTGTTGCTCATCAGCATGTCAATCACAGTCACAACGTCACAGCAAAGTTATGTTCAAGTTTGGCCACATTCACTTCATTATGTGCTAATTTGGGCATTTTCACAAAGAGAGAATGGAAAACATTGCGATAAGGAACTTTTTATTAGCTAGAACAAATACTCCAGATTATTAATCTGTGACGTGCATACAGAGCTTTCCAGTAATGAATACCTTCTCTTGTACCTTTTGACTTTGATATTCCTTGATTACACATTTATGAGCCCTGATAGCCGGTTGACAGAGTCCTGTGTGTGTGTGAACCATTATCCACAAATCCTAACTCGGTATGAGTGAATGTGCTGTGTGGGTGCAGTGGAGGGGTCATTGGAGTCAGTGCCCAGAGATTCAGTTATGAATGTAATCAAAAACATTGTAAGAAATTGTAGCTTTCCTCATTTTGAAAAAATAATTGAAGTCCAGATCTGTAGAACTGGAATCAGATGATTGACGGGGACTTTTAGAGGTGGATCAATGTTTCACAGCTGTCCAAGCTTTCCAAGCTTATCATCAGTAATCAGTAACACTAAAAGCCTCACATATTGCCACCCTTCTACACCACTCTCCAGTCACCCGGCACTACAGTTTGCCTTTTTCTGTCTTTGCCTTCTTTCCTCATTTTGCTGTTTGCCTCTATTTTCCTTTTTACCTTTCCTGCCGCTGATGCCCCTGTGGCCCCTCCCTCCCTGTGTGTTCCTGCTCCCACCTCCCAGCTGTTCTCCCTCCCCCAACCCCTACTTAATGGCTGCCACTGTGCGACTGCGCCACTGGTGCGCCAAAGACAAGCCCGTCTGCTCCCGGGCATGACCTGACTGCAACCAGCACCAGGGCCCATGGTCCTCCGACCCCCCGCCACTACGACTCCAGCACTCTCCACAGACTCAGCCCAGGACATAACAACAATAGACAGCTCTCGATGCCGAGCAACTCCCAAGGCCCATTCTCCTACTGACACTGCCGACACACATTCACCTACTTCGGGACCCAGTCACCTACTGCCAACCCACCATATGCCAGCGCACCCAAACCCCTGAGCTGCAACCTCCTTATCGTGCACTCCTTGCACGGACACACAGTATAATTTGGGACCTCCTCACCACCCTCTCGCCTGACGTCACCTTCCGCACAGAGACCTGGACGAACGCCAGCTCCGCTCCTGACATCGCAACTGCCATCCCTGATGGGTACAAGATCCTGAGAAAAGACCACCCCAACTGCCCTAGAGGAGGCCTCGCCAACATCCTTAATGACAAAAGCTCCCTTTGACTAACAACCTCCACCTCTGATGACACCTCGCCCCCCACGGTACACATCCATTTCCAGATCCAGCCCAACCCCAAAACGACACTCAGAGGAACACTCGCCTACAGACCACCTGGACCCTGTTCCCCATTCACCAACACCATCGCAGACTACATGGCACCCCACACCCTCGCCTCCACGGACTACATACTGCTTGGAGACCTGAATTTCCTCCTTGATAACCTCAGCGAGCCCAACTCCACCCCCCTCCTTGAGAACCTTGTTAACACTGGACCGACACAACTCCTCTCAACCCCCACCCACACGGTGGGACACTCTCTCTAACCCATATTCGCAGGAGGAAACAACATTCGCTTCAGTCACACCATGGAACCTCTCTGGAGGGACCACCACTGCTTCCACTTCTTCTCGAAACCCACCACACACCATCTGCCACCACGCCTCCCATAGAGAAACTGGATCAAGATCACTGAAGAGCACCTCACCTCTGGCCTCAGCTGCACTTCTCCCCCTACCACAACAAACACTAACACCGCAGCCAATGGCCTTCACCAATAAATCGCTGACTGCACCATAATGCTTGCCCCCCTCCAGAACTCATACAGATGACTCAACACGAAAGCCACCTGGTTCACCACAGACTGCCGATGACTGGAGAAAGCATGGAGAAACAGCAAAACCCCGGAAGCAAGCATCCCCTACAGGGCCACCACCATGGCACACCACCAACTCACAAGTTCTACGAAGAGAAACTTCATTCAGGACAAAATCCTCTCCAAATCCCACAACTCCAAGGAACTCTTCACCATCATACAAGAATTCACCAGACCCCACAGTGAAACCATCAACGTCCCTCCCTCCCTCCCAGGACCTCTGCAACAAACTCAGCTTCTTCTTCCACCACAAAATCGGGACAGTCTATGACCAAGACCATGGCACCGACCCAAAACCTTCCACCTGCTAGGCCACCACGACGACCCTCCTCACTTGGACCCCGGTCACCACAGAAGACACCTCAAAGACTATGAAGAGCATCCACTCCAGAGCACCAACTGACCCCTGCCCACTGCACATCTTCCACAGGCTCACCTCTGCCATGGCACCAAAACTACGATGGCCAATCAATTGCACCCTCACAACAGGCAGGTTCCATGATGACTGGAAAGGTGATGAGGTCAAACCCCTCCTCTAGAAGCCCTCTGCATATCCGACGGACCTCAAGAGCTACAAGCCCATCTCTCTCCTCCCCTTTGCTGCCAAAGTCATCGAGAAAATCAGCAACACCCTGCTAACACACTTCACAGAAACTAGCAACATCACCAGAACTGCCCTCCTAGCCGCCACTGATGACATCTGCACCCTCCTCAATCAAGGCAACACTGCAGCCCTCATTCTACTAGACCTCTCAGCAGCCTTTGACCCCATCTCCCACAGCACACTAGCCACCAGACCTCACAACGCCGGCATACAGGTAACTGCCTTAGATTGGATTCGCTCTTTCCTCTCCGGGAGAACACAAAGAATAAGACTCCTGCCCATCCTCTCCGAACCCACTGAGATCTGATGCCGGGTACGCCAAAGATCCTCCCTCAGCCCCATGCTTTTCAACATCTACTTGGCCCCCCTTGCAAACATCGTCTGAAAACACAGACTCAGCATAGTATCCTATGCCGACAATCAGCTCATCCTCTCCCTCACCTAAGAACCCTTCATCAACAGGCACAGTTTCCAGGAAGGAATGAAGGACGTCACATCCTGGATGAAAAGCAGCTGCCTAAAGCACAACTCGGAGAAAACTGAAGTTCTCATCCTCGGATCCACCCCCACCACATGGGATGACACCTGGTGGCCCCCTGCCCTCGGAAACTTTCCCACCCCCACGGACTGCACCCACAACTTCGCATCATACTCGACTCCTCACTAACCATGATCCGACAGATCAACGCTGTGTCCTCCACATGGTTCAACACCCTCCGCATACTCTGCAAGACCATCAAATGAATCCCCTCAACTCCAGGAAGACCGTCACCCATGAACTCATCACCTGCAGACTGGACTACGGAAAGAATCTCTATGACGGAATCAACAAATCACTCCTTTGCAAACTTCAGACCATCCAGACGCCGAAACCAGACTTGTCCCGAACATCCCACGACACAACCACATCACCCACCACCTCCGTGACCTCCACTCACTCCCCATAGAAAAGAGAGTCACCCACAAGTTGCTTACACAAGCCTACAAAGCCCTCCACAACACCAAACCCCAATACCTCAATGAAAGAATCTCCTTCCACACCCTCGAGAGAAACATCCGCTCCGCCGATCTAGCCCTTACTGAAATCCCCCACATCCACAGAGCGAGAACAGGTGGCAGATCCTTCTCCTACCTCGTGGCTAAGACCTGGAACAAACTCCCCCTCATCATCAGACGAGGCCTTACACTGCAAGCCTTCAGAAAAGACCTCAAGAACTGGCTCTTCGGATGATCTCGGAGTTGCCCGAACCCCCCCCCCCCCAGCACCTTGAGACCCTTACAGGTGAGTAGTGTACTCTATAAGTCCCTGATTGATTGATTGATACTCATAAAGCATCCTTTGAACAATTTCCAAAGCACATCCCCTGTCTACTCCTAGTCACTCTATCAGCAGCAGATTAAAATCCATGTCAGTGCTGCTTGGTATTCCCTGTCAGCACCAGTTTGCAACCACATGCACCTGGCAAGGAAGATGGTGGTTAGAGAAAGCAAACCCCTGCCCATGTGATGCTGTTGCTTTATGGTCAAAAGACACACAAGGTAGGTAGTTAAAGGCAAATGCGTCTAGTGGTCACCATTCTTCCCATTGCTCGGCTCTAAGGAGACTCAACCATAGGGTAACATCATTGGGGAAATGAGTGATCTAGATTTGCAGCTCTTTCTTCTCAACAGTTTTTTATTTCAAATCGTTTTTATTGAATTTTCAAGTAAAGAACAGATAAATAATAAACACAATGGTAAAATGATAAACACAATGGTAACATTACAGTGAACACAAGAATACTGAAAAACAAAAATTTTAAAAAGTAGAAAACAGCAAGTTACTCAAGGGCATTATCAGTGAAACTGGAAAGAAATATAGGTGGTCTATCAAACACAATTTTCACATGTGTCTTGTAAGAAAACTACAATAAATTTAAAGGTGTCCCACAGAGGACATGGCATATTAAAAGCACTGCACTATAGGGGATTGAGATAATTTTCACGGTGGATCGTATGTGAAGGAAAAGGCATCAAGGGACCTCCATAATCTCCTATGTGAAAACGCCAAAGAGCGGCGTGAAGTGAGATGTTGTCAGCCCCTCTAAGGAAAGAAAACCATTCCTGCCACATCCTAAAGGAGAATTCTTTGGAATTTTTTCACTTATTGAGTACAATTTTACAAGCCAAAGTTAGAATAAGATCTAACAAATAACGATCAATCAATCAATCAATCAATCAGTGACACTTATAGAGCGCGCTACATACCCGTAGGGTCTCAAGGCGCTGGGGGAGGGGGGGTGCCGCTACTGCTCGAACAGCCAGGTCTTCAGCTTCTTCCTGAAGGAGAGGTGGTCTTGGGTCAGGCGCAGGTCGGCCGGGAGGGAGTTCCAGGTCTTGGCGGCCAGGTAGGAGAAGGACCTTCCTCCTGTAGTCGCTCTTCGGATGCGGGGGACGGTGGCGAGGGCGTGGTTGGCTGATCGGAGGTGGCGTTTGGGAGCGTAGAAGTTGATCCGGCTGTTGAGGTAGCTCGGGCCTTGGTCGTGTAGGGCTTTGTGTGCGTGGGTGAGGAGGCGGAAGGTGATTCTTTTGTTGACGGGGAGCCAGTGAAGGTCTCTCAGATGTCCGGAGATGTGGCTGGTTCGTGGGATGTCGAGGATGAGTCTGGCTGAGGCGTTCTGGATCCGCTGGAGTCTCTTCTGGAGCTTGGCGGTGGTACCGGCGTAGAGGGCGTTGCCGTAGTCCAGTCGGCTGGTGACGAGGGCCTGGGTGACGGTCTTCCTGGTCTCGGTGGGGATCCACCAGAAGATCTTCCGTAGCATGCGTAGGATGTTGAAGCACGCCGAGGAGACGTTGTTGACTTGCCTGGTCATGGAGAGGGAGGAGTCCAGGATGAAGCCCAGGTTGCGTGCATGGTCTGTCGGTTTGGGTGCGGTGCCCAGGGCGGGAGGCCACCAGGAGTCGTCCCAGGCGGAGGGTGAAGAGCCCAGGATGAGGACCTCCGTCTTGTCAGAGTTCAGTTTCAGGCGGCTGGTCGTCATCCACTCGGCTACCTCTTTCATCCCTTCGTGTAGGTTGGCTCTGGCGGTGGCTGGGTCGTTGGTCAGGGAGAGGATCAGCTGGGTGTCGTCGGCGTAGGAGATTATGCTGAGGTTGTGTTGGCGTGCGATGGCCGCGAGGGGGCTCATGTAGACGTTGAAGAGGGTGGGGCTCAGAGAGGATCCTTGAGGGACGCCGCAGATGACTTCGGAGGCCTCTGACTTGTACGGTGGTAGGCGGACTCTCTGAGTTCTTCCGTCGAGGAAGGAGATGATCCATTCCAGCGCCTTGTCCTGGATTCCGATGTTGCTGAGGCGCTGTACTAGGGTGCGGTGGCAGACAGTGTCGAATGCCGCGGAGAGGTCTAGGAGGATGAGGGCCGCTGTTTCTCCGTTGTCCATCAGGGCTCGGATGTCATCGGTGGCGGCGATGAGGGCGGTCTCGGTGCTGTGATTGGCTCGGAAGCCGGACTGTGAGGGGTCGAGGGATCCATTCGTCTCGAGGAAGGCGGCCATCTGCTTGTTGACGGTCTTCTCGATGACTTTGGCTGGAAACGGGAGGAGCGAGATGGGGCGGTAGTTCTTGAGTTCGGTGGGGTCTGCTGTTGGTTTTTTGAGTAGAGCGCTGAGTTCGGCGTGCTTCCAGCTCTCAGGGAAGGTGGCGGTGTCGAAGGATGTGTTGATGATGTCTCGCAGGTGGGGTGCGATGACAGCGTCGGCCTTGTTGAAGACGTGGTGAGGGCAGGGGTCGGTTGGTGATCCGGAGTGGATGGAGTTCATCGTGCGGATGGTGTCTTCGGTGCTGATCGGGGTCCAGGCGTGGAGGGTGGTGGTGGGGGGTGGTTGTTCGGTCATGGTGTGCGTTGGTTGGTTGTTGAAGCTGTTGTGTATGTCCGCGATCTTGTTGTGGAAGTATGAAGCGAGGGAGTTGCAGAGGTCTTGCGACGGGGTGATGTCGTTGTTTCCTGCGCTGGGGTTGGATAGCTCTTTCACGATGTTGAAGAGTTCCTTGCTGTTGTGTGCGTTGTTGTCCAGCCGGTCCTTGAATGCAGTTTTCTTGGCGGCGCGGATCAGCTGGTGGTGCTTCCGAGTGGCCCGCTTGAGGGTGGTCCTGTTGTCCGGTGTAGGCTCCCTTCTCCAGACTTTCTCGAGGGCTCGGCAGTTCTTCTTGGAGCTCTTGAGTTCGTCGGTGAACCACGGGGCTTTCTTGCTGCCGGGTCTGCTGGGCGGGGTCCTCAGCGGGGCGAGCTCGTCCGCGCAGTTGCTGATCCACTTCGTGAGGTTGTCGGCGGCCTGGCTGGGGTTCGCTGAGCTGGCAGGAGGGTGCTGGCTCAGGGAGGTGGCGAGCTGGTCTGCTGTGATCTTGTTCCAGCTTCTGCGGGCGGCCTGTTGCTGGTGGTGGTGGGTCGTCGTTCTCTTGAAGGTGAAGTGGACGCAGCTGTGGTCCGTCCATTGAAGCTCTGTGGCGTGGCTGAAGTTGATGTCTGTGCTGGAGGAGAAGACTGCGTCGAGTGTGTGTCCGGCGAGGTGGGTGGGGGTGGACACCAGCTGCTTGAGTCCAAGATTGGCGAGGTTGTCGAGCAGGGTGCTGGTGTTGCGGTCGTTGTTGTTCTCCAGATGGAAGTTGAGGTCTCCCAGGAGGATGTAGTCAGCGGAGGGGAGGGCATGCAGGCTGACGAAGTCGGCGATGTCCTCGCTGAATGGGGTGCGTGGTCCCGGGGGTCGGTAGATCAGGGTGCCTCTGAGGGTGGTGTTCGGGTTGGTGTGGATCTGGAAATGCAGGTGTTCGGCGCTGGTCAGGGTGTTGTCGGTGCTGGTCGTGAGACGGATGGTGTTCCTGTGGATGATAGCGATGCCTCCTCCCATCTGGTTGGCGTTGCGGTCCCTCCGGACGATCTTGTAGCCCTCTGGGATGGCGATGGCGATGTCGGGAGCTGAAGAGGCGTTCATCCAGGTCTCCGTGAGGAAGGCAACGTCAGGGGCTGTGGCGTCTAGGAGGTTCCAGAGTTCGATGGCATGTCTGTGGACGGAGCGGGTGTTGAGCAGGATGCACTTGAGGTGGGTGCTGCTGGTGTTTGACTTGGCGGGTGCTGGTGCGAGGCAGGTCCGGATGCAGGTGAATTTGCAGGCGTGGCAGCTGAAAGGTCCGTGGGTGCGTCGTGGTGTGGCTTGGTGGCATTCTGGGAGTCGGCCGGTGTTGAGTGCGATGAGGGTGGCGGCGGAGTACGTCAGGCGGGTAGGTCGGGGTCTTCGTGGGCCAGGGGTCCTGGCGCTGGGCGCGGTCCGGTCGCGGACGGGCGCAGACGGGCTTACCTTTGGCGCGCCTTCGGCGCACAATCGGCGCGCCCGCTGCGCGTGACCGCTGCGCGTTCGCACGGTCGCCATTTAAGGCAAAGTGCGCGGGTGGGCGGAGCAGCTGGGAGGCGGGAGCGGGGAGGGAACAGAAGAGAAAAGGGGCGGGGCAAATGGCGGTGGCGGGAAGCGGGAAGCGGGGAGGGAGAGCGGAGGGCGGCGAGGTAGGCGGGCAAACAGGAAGGAAACTGAAACACGGTACAGAGATTACATTAAATGAAACAGGCACAAATGGAGGGCAAAATAAATGGCAAAAACAGGAAGGAAAACGATGTCACGGCACAAAAAATACAAGCACAAATGGAGGGCAAAACAATGGCGAAAACAGCAAGAGAAACGATCACACGGCACAAAAAATACAAGCACAAATGTAGGGCAAAACAAATGGCGAAAACCAATGGGGAGCGACCAAGGCGGCAGCGAGGCCGGCGGCGAGGCAGTAAGGCAGGCAATGGGGCACACGCAGCAGCTGGTGGCCGTGCGGCGCGGGGGTGTCCCACAAGTGGGTCACACTCACCTGCGTCGCACGGTCGCCATTTAAGGCCAAGTGCGCGGGTGGGCGGTGCAGCTGGGAGGCGGGAGCGGGGAGGGAACAGAAGAGAAAAGGGGCGGGGCAAATGGCGGTGGCGGGAAGCGGGAAGCGGGGAGGGAGAGAGGAGGGCGGCGAGGTAGGCGGGCAAACACGAAGGAAACTGAAACACGGTACAGAGATTACATTAAATGAAACAGGCACAAATGGAGGGCAAAATAAATGGCAAAAACAGGAAGGAAAACGATGTCACGGCACAAAAAATACAAGCACAAATGGAGGGCAAAACAATGGCGAAAACAGCAAGAGAAACGATCACACGGCACAAAAAATACAAGCACAAATGTAGGGCAAAACAAATGGCGAAAACCAATGGGGAGCGACCAAGGCGGCAGCGAGGCCGGCGGCGAGGCAGTAAGGCAGGCAATGGGGCACACGCAGCAGCTGGTGGCCGTGCGATCATTCTCATGTGTGATCCTTGGGTCCAGAAAGCCTAGTAAGATATAGGAAAATTCCCTTAGGGGGACTATGTTGAAAGTTTTGTTTATACATACATAAATCTTATCCCAAAAATGTTCACTCTTTAGCTGATAAGGAGACATTTATGGCAGCATCTTCGTTTATTGCAGTTCATTGAAATCCTTTCCTTCTGACGAAAGTATGGAGGTGATTACTGATTTTTACCCCTTAGGGGCAGAAACTGAGTGGATACAAGATATAATATTAAAAAGAAAGTGCCCCCTGTTGTATTTTGAAGATGTAGAGCAACTAATTTGGGTGGATGTGTAATTACACTATTTCTGGGAAAAAGACGTGAGCTCAAGTTATATTTTTGGAAAAGGTCATTTTTTGAATAGGTGACCTCTTAGATCTTATTTTAAGACTCTCGCTCGTATTCCAAGGGCATCGCCATGTGACATATTTCCTTTATTGACCTGATGAAGACTCCTTTTGACGTAGTTAGACACACTTTGGATGTTTGGTGTCAAAACATTGACAATTTTATATTTGCTATACCATATACTGGCTTTCAGTGATTTTGACATGTATGAATATACATTTATGAATAAACAGCTGCAGTAGTACTAGTTATCAATAGAGTCAGGGAGTAATGATACTTAAAGTGTTACGCTTTGAGGGATAGATAAAGCAATGATAAGAAGGTTAATTATGGCACTTATTGGTTGATATTGAGTCTGGAGGTAACCTTAGTGTAAACAGGGTTGACATCCTTGTGGTCACAAATAGAGACAAGCAGGACAGTAAACTTATCTTGAACCTATTGCAATAGAAAAGAAGATGGCTTAGTATAGGAAGTTAGCCAAGTTAGCCTTTAACCTGTCCTGACACCAGTACAAGCAGAATAATGCAGGAGGATAAGGAGGATTTTTACGCTGGTCTGTAGATAAAAATCTGACCCACCATGTCTAGCAGAAGAGTTCCTTCTTCATCCCCATTCCCCTTCTACCAGTTCAGGGATATAGCTTTTGTTCTAAAGCCTTACCCAATAATGAGGTGACTTTTATGCTGAGAACTTGGATAACAGTAAAGGCTGGACTTCACTAACACATATATAGACACTTGCTTGTCAATGAATACTTAAGTATAACACATCACTAGTTATCATACACCTTTCTTCACAAATGTTCCCCTTTTACGCTGGAACAGGTTAAATTAAGGTCAATAGAAGTCCACACGTAAGGACTCGCTTTGACCTTGGTCTGACCTGTTCTTCTCATGGGCACTAGTCATAGCCACACAACTGAGGCAGCATGCTTAGTGGAAACAGTGGGGTAATGCTGGGTGGTAGGATTTTTTTTGATTCCAGAAGTTTCCATTACAGAAAAGTTAGAAAAAAATAGTAATTTAAGGGAACGCTTGAGGTTTGCATGGCCCTCCAGGTAAACAGCCCTTGTGGGATTCACATTAGGCACCCTATCATGGACTCCATTATTTTTCTAGTTTGCAGGTATGCTAGTTTTCCTTTGGAGCAACCTGAGTTAGGGCCCAACATCCACCGCTACCACTTTGGAAAAAACAGGTCCATTTTGAGTGGAAAAATGTGATGGATTTGTGCTGTTTCCTGTTGCAGTCACTAGGCCTTCCCACACAAGTGAGGCACCATTTGTATTGGAAGGCTTAGGGGGATGTTTGGCGGAAGGAAGATTGTGGCTCCTTTCAGATTCTACAACTTTCCATCACTGAAATGTGAGGAAAATGTGTTTTTGTAATAAAGGTTTGAGGTTTCCAATTAATTCTGGGTCAACCAATCTGGTGAGAGACATGCAAGTCACCCCATTCTGGATTCCCCTATTTATCTAGTTTTTAAAATATACAGGCTTTCTAGGTTCACTTAGGTCCCAACTGAGCTAGAGCCCAAAATCCTAAGCTACCCACTTTGCAAACAATTGGTCAATTTTGAGTGGAAAAATGTGGTGTACACCTGGGAGCAAAGCATACTAGGACATTTGTTATTACAAAATGGTATTTGATGCATTTGTAGCTTCAAAATTTAAGTTGGTGTGGAAGGAAATACACACTGACATAAATTTGAAAAATACCCTATAGATCATATGCTCTACCCACAAATTCAAAGATGGTCAAATAACCACTTCTCCCAAACTCTATATCTTGTGTCCATACATAGGCTACCTTGATACCTATTTTTTATTCTACATTTTTCACCATATGAATTGGTCTATACTCAGTGCTCAATGAAAAGAACATTGTACGGTGCAGCTTAGTTGTTGGCTCTGAATACCTCAGGTTCCCAGGAAACCTACAAACCCTATATACCACTACAACCAAAAGGGTCTAGTGAATGTAATGATACAATGCTTTTTTAAATCAGCCATCAAGATGAAAATATTATCATGAATGGCTTTTTTTCCTACCTTTTTTCAATATTTCTTTATTTCAACAAATAGCGGATCATTTCGATACTGGTCAGTTGGACTGCAGGCCATTATTGCGGTTGTTGGGAGACTGCCAACAAGCAAGTGGGAGGTCCAACCACTGTATTACAATTTGACCACCGGGCTGGGGATTGGAAACAAGGTGGGGCATGTAGCAGTCATGGAAAAGGGCTGCAGCACATGTTGGTGCTGTTCAGCACCTTCTGCATGTCTGTGCACCATGTGCCATGCAAATGTATGATGTTACAATGCATACATTTACAACGCATGCCTTTACAACGCAGTTTTTACATCGCAACATCCTTTACAACGCATTATTTTACATTGCATGCTATTACATACCATTTTCAGAAACTACCTTTACAACGCATTCCAATACATCGCATTATACCTTTACAATGCATACCATTACAATGCATACCATTACATCGCATTTAAGGTAAGTGTTGGATAGTATAGGGGGAATAATTACTATTTTAACTCCAGTGAGTGCAACAGTAGGGTAAGTGTTGGATAGTGTAGGGGTAAAAATTACTATTCAAACTCCAGTGAGTGCAACAGTAGGGTAAGTGTTGGATAGTGTAGGGGTAAAAATTACTATTCTAGCTCCAGTGAGTGCAACAGTAGGGTAAGTGTTGGATAGTGCAAGAGTACTATGCGTTGTAATGGTATGCATTGAAATGACTTGCGATGTAATGCCTGCGTTGTAGTGACATGTGTTATAATGACATGTGTTGTAGTCACATGCGATGTAATGGCTGCGTTGTAACGACATGCGATGTAAAGGATGTTGCGATGTAATGACTGCTATGTAAAGGTAGTGCGATGTAATGACTGCCCTGTAAAGGTTGTTTCCCGTGCCATGCACCGTGACATGCATGGCACATGGTGCATGGATGTGAGTGGGGACACTATAAGTTCCCTCAGGACACAGTGATGTCATCAGTGATGTCGCTGACCATGTCATTAGTGATGTAATGTGTGACATCGTCAGCAGTGCATTGAGGGGTGCGAGTTATAGTTAGCTCAGAATGTATTACTTTCTGCTCATAATACAGGGCACATGGGTACTCAATAGTGTATTTGAGGGGCTCTATAACACATATATACATAAGACATGTCTGCCTGTGAAACTGAATGACAGAGCAGAACCAAGAAGATTTGACCAACTATAGGAGAAGGTACCCACTTTTTAACCTATCATCTTCAGATGCATAATACACTTGAGAATAAATGTGCAAGTAGACATATACCTCAGTCATGAGAACATGCAGACCTTTAAACTTGACAGCTTGCACTTCCCATTTGAATACAGAAAGATGTGAGAGAAGTACAGAAAGAAGAGAATTGTAGAAAAAAAACAAGAGAGGTGCATTAAGATTAAGAAATGTGCGGAAAGAGGTAAGAGAAGTGTAGAAAGAGGCAAAAGAAGAGCAGAAAGAGGCAAGACAGGTACATAAAGAGGCAAGAGAGGTGCAGAAAGAGGCAAAAGAAGTACAGAATGAAGAATCAGAGATGCAGAAAGAGGCAAGCGATGTGCAGAAAGAAGCAACAGAGGTGCAGAAAGAGTGAGAGAGGTACAGAAACAGGCAAGAGAAGTACAGAAACAGGCAAGAGAAGTGTTGAATGAAGCAACGGTGATGCAGAAAGGAGCAAGAGAAGTAAAGAAACTGGCAAGTGAGGTGCAGAAAAAAGGAACGAGATGAGAACAAAGAGGCAAGAGGGGTGCAAAAAGACACAAGTGAGGTTCAGAGGCAGACAGGAGGGGTGCAGAAAGAGGCAAGAGAAATGCAGAAAGAAGCAACAGAGCTGCAGAAGGGGGCAAGAGAACTGCAGAAAAAGGCAAGACATTTTCAGAAACAGGCAGGAGAGATGTAGAAAAAGGGAACATGGGTGCAGAAAGAGGCAAAATGGGAGCAGAAGAAAGCAAGATAGCTGCAGAAAGAAGCAAGAGAAGTACAGAAAGAAGCAACTGAGGTGCAGAAAGAGGAAAGAGGGGCACAGAAAGAAAGAACAGAAATGTGGAAAGAGGCAAGAGAAGTGCACAAAGAAGCAACATAAATGCAGAAGGAGGAAGCAGAAGCAACAGTGGTACATAAAGAGGCAACAGAAGTGCAGAAAGAGACAAGAGAGGTGCACAAGGAGATAATTGAGATGGCGAAAGAAGGAAGACCAGTGCAGACAGAGACAAGAGGGGTGTAGAAAGAAGCAAAAGAGGTACAGAATGGAACAAGAGCAGTGCAGAAAGAAGCAACAATGGTGCAAAGAGAGGTGCAGAAAGAGGCATGAGAGTTGCAGAAAGAGGGAAGAGGGGTGCAGCATGAGGCAAGAAGGGTACAGAAATAGGCAAGAGTGGTACAGAAAAGAGCAAGAGAAGTACAGAATAAGGCAACAGGGGTGCAGAAAGAGGCAAGACGGGTGCAGAAAGAGGTAAGAGAAATGCAGAAAGAAGCAACACAGGTGAAGACGGAGATAAGTTAACTGCAGAAAGAGGCAAAAGAGTTGCAGAAACAGGCTCAAGAGGTGCAGAATGAGGGAACAGGGGTGCAGACAGAGGCAAGAGAGGTACAAAAAGAGGGAAAGGTGGTACAAAACGAGGCAAGAGGTGTGCAGGAAGAAGCAAGAGACCCTTGCTGGGGGTTGTGTTTCAGGGTTTAGGGCAGTGGTGTTTTGGGCAGTGTAGGGGGTCTTGCTGGGGGTGGTGTTTCAGGGTTTAGGGCAGTGCAGTGGTGTTCGGACAGTGTAGGGGGTCACGCAGGGGGTGGTGTTTCGGGGTTTGGGGCAGTGCAGTGTTGTTCGGGTTGTATAGTGTGTTGTGCTGGGGTTGGTGTTTCAGGGTTAAGGGCAGCGCAGTGTAATTCGGGTAGTGTAGGGGGTCAAGCAGGGGGTGCTGTTTCAGGGTTTAGGGCAGTGCAGCGGGTTTTGGGCAGTGTAGAGGGTCTTGCTGGGGGTTGTGTTTCAGGATTTAGGGCAGTGGTGTTCGGGCAGTGTAGGGGGTCATGCAGGGGGGTGGTATTTCAGGGTTCAGGGCAGTGCAGTGGTGTTCAGGCAGTGTGGGGGGTCGTGCTGGATATTGTGTTTCAGGGTTTATGGCAGTGCAGTGGTGATCGGGCAGTGTAGGGGGTCATCCGGGGGGTGGTGTTTCAGGGTTTAGGGCAGTGCAGTGGTGATCGGGCAGTGTAGGGGGTCGTCCGGGGGGTGGTGTTTCAGGGTTTAAGGCAGATCAGTGGTGTTCGGGCAATGTAGGGGGTCATGCTGGGGGTGGTGTTTCAGGGTTTAGGGCAAAGCAGTGGTGTTCGGGCAGTGTAGGGGTAGTGCTGGGGCTGGTGTTTCAGAATTTCGGGCAGAGCAGTGGTGTTCGGGCAGTGTAAGGGGTTCGTGCTGGGGCTGGTGTTACAGGGTTTAGGGCAGTGCAGTGGTGTTCCGGCAGTGTAGGGGGTCGTGCTGGGGGTGGTATTTCAGGGTTTAGGGCAGAGCAGTGGTGTTTGGGCAGTGTAGGGGGCCGTGCTGGGGCTGGTGTTTCAGGGTTTAGGACAGAGCAGTGGTGTTTGGGCAGTGTAGGGGGATATGTGTGGGCTGGTGTTTCAGGGTTGAGGGCAGAGAAGTGGTGTTCGGGCAGTGCAGGGGGATGTGCGGGGGTGGTGTTTTAGGGTTTAGGGCAGAGGATTGGTGTTCGGGCAGTGTAGGGGGTCGTGCTGGGGGTGGTGTTTCAGGGTTTAGGGCAGTGGTGTTTTGGGCAGTGTAGGGGGTCTTGCTGGGGGTGGTGTTTCAGGGTTTAGGGCAGTGCAGTGGTGTTCGGGCAGTGTAGGGGGTCTTGCTGGGGGTGGTGTTTCAGGGTTTAGGGCAGTGCAGTGGTGTTCGGGCAGTGTAGGGGGTCATGCAGGGGGTGGTGTTTCGGGGTTTAGGGCAGTGCAGTGTTGTTCGGGTTGTATAGGGTGTTGTGCAGGGGTTGGTGTTTCAGGGTTAAGGGCAGCACAGTGTAATTCGGGTAGTGTAGGGGGTCAAGCAGGGGGTGCTGTTTCAGGGTTTAGGGCAGTGCAGTGGTTTTTGGGCAGAGTAGAGGGTCTTGCTGGGGGTTGTGTTTCAGGATTTAGGGCAGTGGTGTTCGGGCAGTGTAGGGGGTGATGCAGGGGGGTGGTGTTTCAGGGTTCAGGGCAGTGCAGTGGTGTTCAGGCAGTGTGGGGGGTCATGCTGGATATTGTGTTTCAGGGTTTATGGCAGTGCAGTGGTGATCGGGCAGTGTAGGGTGTCATCCGGGGGGTGGTGTTTCAGGGTTTAGGGCAGTGCAGTGGTGATCGGGCAGTGTAGGGGGTCGTCCGGGGGGTGGTGTTTCAGGGTTTAAGGCAGAGCAGTGGTGTTCGGGCAATGTAGGGGTCATGCTGGGGGTGGTGTTTCAGGGTTTAGGGCAAAGCAGTGGTGTTCGGGCAGTGTAGGGGTCGTGCTGGGGCTGGTGTTTCAGGATTTCGGGCAGAGCAGTGGTGTTCGGGCAGTGTAAGGGGTTCGTGCTGGGGCTGGTGTTTCAGGGTTTAGGGCAGTGCAGTGATGTTCCGGCAGTGTAGGGGGTCGTGCTGGGGGTGGTATTTCAGGGTTTAGGGCAGAGCAGTGGTGTTTGGGCAGTGTAGGGGGCCGTGCTGGGGCTGGTGTTTCAGGGTTTAGGACAGAGCAGTGGTGTTTGGGCAGTGTAGCGGGATATGTGTGGGCTGCTGTTTCAGGGTTGAGGGCAGAGCAGTGGTGTTCGGGCAGTGCAGGGGGATGTGCGGGGGGTGGTGTTTTAGGGTTTAGGGCAGAGGATTGGTGTTCGGGCAGTGTAGGGGGTCGTGCTGGGGGTGGTGTTTCAGGGTTTAGGGCATTTCAGTGGTGTTCGGGCAGTGTAGGGGGTCATGCAAGAGGTGGTGTTTCAGGGTTTAGTGCAGTGGTGTTCACGTAGTGTAGGGGCTTGTGCTGGGGGTGGTGTTTCAGGGTTTAGGGCAGAGCAGTGGTGTTCGGGCAGGTTAGGGGGATATGTGTTGGCTGGTGTTTCAGGGTTAAGGGCAGAGCAGTGTTGTTCGGGCAGTGTATGAGGATGTGCGGGGGGTGTTGTTTCAGGATTTAGGGCAGTGCAGTGTTGTTCGGGCAGTGTAGGGGGTCATGCAGGAGGTGGTGTTTTAGTGTTTAGGGCAGTGCAATGGTGTTCGCGTAGTGTAGGGGCTTGTGCTGGGGGTGCTGTTTCAGGGTTTAGGGCAGAGCAGTGGTGTTCGGGCAGTGTAGGGGGATATGTGTGGGCTGGTGTTTCAGGGTTCAGGGCAGAGCAGTGTTGTTCAGGCAGTGTAGGGGATGTGCGGGGGTGGTGTTTTAGGTTTTAGGGCAGAGGATTGGTGTTCGAGCAATGTAGGGGGTCGTGCTGGGGGTGGTGTTTTAGGGTTTAGGGCAGTGCAGTGGTGTTCGGGCAGTGTAGGGGGTCATTCAGGGGGTTGTGTTTCAGGGTTTAGGGCAGTGGTGTTCGGGCAGTGTAGGGGGTAATTCTGGGGGTGGTGTTTCAGGGTTTAGGGCAGTGCAGTGGTGTTCGGGCAGTGTAGGGGGTCGCACAGGGGGTGCTGTTTCAGGGTTTAGGGCAGTGCAGTGTTCGGGTTGTGTAGTGTGTTGTGCTGGGGGGTGGTGTTTCATGGTTTAGGGCAGTGCAGTGTAATTTGGTTAGTGTAGGGGGTCGTGCAGGGGGTGGTGTTTCAGGGTTGAGGGCAGTGCAGTGGTTTTCTGGCACTGTAGAGGGTCTTGCTGGGGGTTGTGTTTCAGGGTTTAGGGCAGTGGTGTTCTGGCAGTGTAGGGGGTCATGCAGGTGGGTGGTGTTTCAGGGTTCAGGGCAGTGCAGTGGTGTTTGGGCAGTGTAGGGGTCATGCTGGGGGTGGTGTTTCAGGGTTTAGGGCAGTGCAGTCGTGATCGGGCAGTGTAGGGGTCTGTCCCGGGGGGTGGTGTTTCAGGGTTTAAGGCAGAGCAGTGGTGTTCGGGCAATGTAGGGGGTCATGCTGGGGGTGGTGTTCCAGGGTTTAGGGCAATGCAGTGGTGTTCGGGCAGTGTAGGGGTTGTGCTGGGGCTGGTGTTTCAGGATTTCTGGCAGAGCAGTGGTGTTCGGGCAGTGTAAGGGGTTCGTGCCGGGGTGGTGTTTCAGGGTTTAGGGCAGTGCAGTGTTGATTGGGCAGTGTAGGGGGTCTTCCGAGGGGGTGGTGTTTCAGGGTTTAGAGCAGTGCAGTGGTGTTCGGGCAGTGTAGGGGGTCGTGCTGGGGGTGGTTTTTCAGGGTTTAGGGCAGAGCAGTGGTGTTCGGGCAGTGTAGGGGGTCGCACAGGGGGTGCTGTTTCAGGGTTTAGGGCAGTGCAGTGTTTAGGTTGTGTAGTGTGTTGTGCTGGGTGTGGTGTTTCATGGTATAGGGCACCGCAGTGTAATTTGGTTAGTGTAGGGGGTCGTGCAGGGGGTGGTGTTTCAGGGTTTAGGGCAGTGCAGTGGTTTTCGGGCACTGTAGAGGGTCTTGCTGGGGGTTGTGTTTCAGGGTTTAGGGCAGTGCAGTGGTGGTCTGGCAGTGTAGGGGGTCATGCAGGTGGGTGGTGTTTCAGGGTTCAGGGCAGTGCAGTGGTGTTCAGGCAGTGTGGGGGGTCGTGCTGGATATTGTGTTTCAGGGTTTATGGCAGTGCAGTGGTGATCGGGCAGTGTAGAGGGTCATCCGGGGGGTGGTGTTTCAGGGTTTAGGGCAGTGCAGTGGTGATCGGGCAGTGTAGGGGGTCGTCCGGGGGGTGGTGTTTCAGGGTTTAAGGCAGAGCAGTGGTGTTCGGGCAATGTAGGGGGTCATGCTGGGGGTGGTGTTTCAGGGTTTAGGGCAAAGCAGTGGTGTTCGGGCAGTGTAGGGGTCGTGCTGGGGCTGGTGTTTCAGGATTTCGGGCAGAGCAGTGGTGTTCGGGCAGTGTAAGGGGTTCATGCTGGGGCTGGTGTTTCAGGGTTTAGGGCAAAGCAGTGGTGTTCGGGCAGTGTAGGGGTCGTGCTGGGGCTGGTGTTTCAGGATTTCGGGCAGAGCAGTGGTGTTCGGGCAGTGTAGGGGGCCGTGCTGGGGCTGCTGTTTCAGGGTTTAGGACAGAGCAGTGGTGTTTGGGCAGTGTAGGGGGGATATGTGTGGGCTGGTGTTTCAGGGTTGAGGGCAGAGCAGTGGTGTTCGGGCAGTGCAGGGGGATGTGCGGGGGTGGTGTTTTAGGGTTTAGGGCAGAGGATTGGTGTTCGGGCAGTGTAGGGGGTCGTGCTGGGGGTGGTGTTTCAGGGTTTAGGGCATTGCAGTGGTGTTCGGGCAGTGTAGGGGGTCATGCAGGGGGTTGTGTTTCAGGGTTTAGGGCAGTGGTGTTCGGGCAGTGTAGGGGGTAATTCTGGGGGTGGTGTTTCAGGGTTTAGGGCAGTGCAGTGGTGTTCGGGCAGTGTAGGGGGTCGCACAGGGGGTGCTGTTTCAGGGTTTAGGGCAGTGCAGTGTTCGGGTTGTGTAGTGTGTTGTGCTGGGGGGTGGTGTTTCATGGTTTAGGGCAGTGCAGTGTAATTTGGTTAGTGTAGGGGGTCGTGCAGGAGGTGGTGTTTCAGGGTTGAGGGCAGTGCAGTGGTTTTCTGACACTGTAGAGGGTCTTGCTGGGGGTTGTGTTTCAGGGTTTAGGGCAGTGGTGTTCTGGCAGTGTAGGGGGTCATGCAGGTGGGTGGTGTTTCAGGGTTCAGGGCAGTGCAGTGGTGTTTGGGCAGTGTAGGGGTCATGCTGGGGGTGGTGTTTCAGGGTTTAGGGCAGTGCAGTCGTGATCGGGCAGTGTAGGGGTCTGTCCCGGGGGGTGGTGTTTCAGGGTTTAAGGCAGAGCAGTGGTGTTCGGGCAATGTAGGGGGTCATGCTGGGGGTGGTGTTCCAGGGTTTAGGGCAATGCAGTGGTGTTCGGGCAGTGTAGGGGTTGTGCTGGGGCTGGTGTTTCAGGATTTCTGGCAGAGCAGTGGTGTTCGGGCAGTGTAAGGGGTTCATGCCGGGGTGGTGTTTCAGGGTTTAGGGCAGTGCAGTGTTGATTGGGCAGTGTAGGGGGTCTTCCGGGGGGGTGGTGTTTCAGGGTTTAGAGCAGTGCAGTGGTGTTCGGGCAGTGTAGGGGGTCGTGCTGGGGGTGGTTTTTCAGGGTTTAGGGCAGAGCAGTGGTGTTCGGGCAGTGTAGGGGGTCATGCAGGGGTTGTGTTTCAGGGATTAGGGCAGTGGTGTTCGGGCAGTGTAGAGGTAATGCTGTGGGTGGTGTTTCAGTGTTTAGGGCAGTGAAGTGGTGTTCGGGCAGTGTAGGGGGTCGCACAGGGGGTGCTGTTTCAGGGTTTAGGGCAGTGCAGTATTTAGGTTGTGTAGTGTGTTGTGCTGGGTGTGGTGTTTCATGGTATAGGGCAGCGCAGTGTAATTTGGTTAGTGTAGGGGGTCGTGCAGGGGGTGGTGTTTCAGGGTTTAGGGCAGTGCAGTGGTTTTCGGGCACTGTAGAGGGTCTTGCTGGGGGTTGTGTTTCAGGGTTTAGGGCAGTGCAGTGGTGGTCTGGCAGTGTAGGGGGTCATGCAGGTGGGTGGTGTTTCAGGGTTCAGGGCAGTGCAGTGGTGTTCAGGCAGTGTGGGGGGTCGTGCTGGATATTGTGTTTCAGGGTTTATGGCAGTGCAGTGGTGATCGGGCAGTGTAGAGGGTCATCCGGGGGGTGGTGTTTCAGGGTTTAGGGCAGTGCAGTGGTGATCGGGCAGTGTAGGGGGTCGTCCGGGGGGTGGTGTTTCAGGGTTTAAGGCAGAGCAGTGGTGTTCGGGCAATGTAGGGGGTCATGCTGGGGGTGGTGTTTCAGGGTTTAGGGCAAAGCAGTGGTGTTCGGGCAGTGTAGGGGTCGTGCTGGGGCTGGTGTTTCAGGATTTCGGGCAGAGCAGTGGTGTTCGGGCAGTGTAAGGGGTTCATGCTGGGGCTGGTGTTTCAGGGTTTAGGGCAAAGCAGTGGTGTTCGGGCAGTGTAGGGGTCGTGCTGGGGCTGGTGTTTCAGGATTTCGGGCAGAGCAGTGGTGTTCGGGCAGTGTAGGGGGCCGTGCTGGGGCTGGTGTTTCAGGGTTTAGGACAGAGCAGTGGTGTTTGGGCAGTGTAGGGGGGATATGTGTGGGCTGGTGTTTCAGGGTTGAGGGCAGAGCAGTGGTGTTCGGGCAGTGCAGGGGGATGTGCGGGGGTGGTGTTTTAGGGTTTAGGGCAGAGGATTGGTGTTCGGGCAGTGCAGGGGGTCGTGCTGGGGGTGGTGTTTCAGGGTTTAGGGCATTGCAGTGGTGTTCGGGCAGTGTAGGGGGTCATGCAGGAGGTGGTGTTTCAGGGTTTAGTGCAGTGGTATTCACGTAGTGTAGGGGCTTGTGCTGGGGGTGGTGTTTCAGGGTTGAGTGCAGAGCAGTGGTGTTCGGGCAGGTTAGGGGGATATGTGTTGGCTGGTGTTTCAGGGTTAAGGGCAGAGCAGTGTTGTTCGGGCAGTCTATGAGGATGTGCGGGGGTGTGTTGTTTCAGGATTTAGGGTAGTGCAGTGTTGTTCTGGCAGTGTAGGGGGTCATGCAGGAGGTGGAGTTTTAGGGTTTAGGGCAGTGCAATGGTGTTCGCGTAGTGTAGGGGCTTGTGCTGGGGGTGGTGTTTCAGGGTTTAGGGCAGAGCAGTGGTGTTCGGGCAGTGTAGGGGGATATGTGTGGGCTGGTGTTTCAGGGTTCAGGGCAGAGCAGTGTTGTTCAGGCAGTGTAGGGGATGTGCGGGGGTGGTGTTTTAGGTTTTAGGGCAGAGAATTGGTGTTCGAGCAATGTAGGGGGTCGTGCTGGGGGTGGTGTTTTAGGGTTTAGGGCAGTGCAGTGGTGTTCGGGCAGTGTAGGGGGTCATGCAGGGGGTTGTGTTTCAGGGTTTAGGGCAGTGGTTTTCGGGCAGTGTAGGGGGTAATGCTGGGGCTGGTGTTTCAGGGTTTAGGGCAGTGCAGTGGTGTTCGGGCAGTGTAGGGGGGTCGCGCAGGGGGTGCTGTTTCAGGGTTTAGGGCAGTTCAGTGTTCGGGTTGTGTAGTGTGTTGTGCTGGGGGTGGTGTTTCATGGTTTAGGGCAGTGCAGTGTAATTTGGTTAATGTAGGGGGTCATGCAGGGGGTGGTGTTTCAGGGTTTAGGGCAGTGCAGTGGTTTTCTGGCACTGTAGAGGGTCTTGCTGGGGGTTGTGTTTCAGGGTTTAGGGCAGTGCAGTGGTGTTCTGGCAGTGTAGGGGGTCATGCAGGTGGGTGGTGTTTCAGGGTTCAGGGCAGTGCAGTGGTGATTGGGCAGTGTAGGGGTCATGCTGGGGGTGGTGTTTCAGGGTTTAGGGCAGTGCAGTTGTGATCGGGCAGTGTAGGGGTCCGTCCCGGGGGGGTGGTGTTTCAGGGTTTAAGGCAGAGCAGTGGTGTTCGGGCAATGTAGGGGGTCATGCTGGGGGTGGTGTTCCAGGGTTTAGGGCAAACCAGTGGTGTTCGGGCAGTGTAGGGGTCGTGCTGGGGCTGGTGTTTCAGGATTTCGGGCAGAGCAGTGGTGTTCGGGCAGTGTAAGGGGTTCGTGCTGGGGTGGTGGTTTAGGGCAGTGCAGTGTTGATTGTGCAGTGTAGGGCGTCATCCGGGGGGGTGGTGTTTCAGGGTTTAGAGCAGTGCAGTGGTGTTCCGGCAGTGTAGGGGGTCGTGCTGGGGGTGGTTTTTCAGGGTTTAGGGCAGAGCAGTGGTGTTCGGTCAGTGTAGGGGGTCATGCAGGGGTTGTGTTTCAGGGATTAGGGCAGTGGTGTTCGGGCAGTGTAGAGGCAATGCTGGGGGTGGTGTTTCAGGGTTTAGGGCAGTGAAGTGGTGTTCGGGCAGTGTAGGGGGTCGCGCAGGGGTTGCTGTTTCAGGGTTTAGGGCAGTGCAGTGTTTAGGTTGTGTAGTGTGTTGTGCTGGGGGTGGTGTTTCATGGTATAGGGCAGCGCAGTGTAATTTGGTTAGTGTAGGGGGTCGTGCAGGGGGTGGTGTTTCAGGGTTTAGGGCAGTGCAGTGGTTTTCGGGCACTGTAGAGGGTCTTGCTGGGGGTTGTGTTTCAGGGTTTAGGGCAGTGCAGTGGTGGTCTGGCAGTGTAGGGGGTCATGCAGGTGGGTGGTGTTTCAGGGTTCAGGGCAGTGCAGTGGTGTTTGGGCAGTGTAGGGGGTCATACTGGGGGTGGTGTTTCAGGGTTCAGGGCAGTGCAGTGCAGTGGTGTTTGGGCAGTTTGGGGGGTCACGCTGGGTGTGGTGTTTCAGGGTTTAGGGCAGTGCAGTGGTGTTTGGGCAGTTTGGGGGGTCGCGCTGGGTGTGGTGTTTCAGGGTTTAGGGCAGTGCAGTGGTGATCGGGCAGTGTAGGGGGTCATCCGGGGGGTGGTGTTTCAGGGTTTAAGGCAGAGCAGTGGTGTTTGGTCAGTGTAGGGGGTCATGCTGGGGGTGGTGTTTCAGGGTTTAGGGCAGAGCAGTGGTGTTCGGGCAGTGTTGGGGATATGGGTGGGCTGGTGTTTCAGGGTTGAGGGCAGAGCAGTGGTGTTCAGGCAGTGTAGGGGGATGTGCGGGGGGTGGTATTTTAGGGTTTAGGGCAGAGCAGTGGTGTTCGGGCAGTGTAGGGGGTCATGCTGGGGGTGGTGTTTCAGGGTTCAGGGCAGTGCAGTGGTGATCGGGCAGTGTAGGGGGTCATCCGGGGGGTGGTGTTTCAGGGTTTAAGGCAGAGCAGTGGTGTTTGGTCAGTGTAGGGGGTCATGCTGGGGGTGGTGTTTCAGGGTTTAGGGCAGAGCAGTGGTGTTCGGGCAGTGTTGGGGGATATGGGTGGGCTGGTGTTTCAGGGTTGAGGGCAGAGCAGTGGTGTTCGGGCAGTGTAGGGGGATGTGTGGGGGGTGGTATTTTAGGGTTTAGGGCAGTGCAGTGGTGTTCGGGCAGTGTAGGGGGGTCGTGCAGGGGGTGCTGTTTCAGGGTTTAGGGCAGTTCAGTGTTCGGGTTGTGTAGTGTGTTGTGCTGGGGGTGGTGTTTCATGGTTTAGGGCAGTGCAGTGTAATTTGGTTAATGTAGGGGGTCATGCAGGGGGTGGTGTTTCAGGGTTTAGGGCAGTGCAGTGGTTTTCTGGCACTGTAGAGGGTCTTGCTGGGGGTTGTGTTTCAGGGTTTAGGGCAGTGCAGTGGTGTTCTGGCAGTGTAGGGGGTCATGCAGGTGGGTGGTGTTTCAGGGTTCAGGGCAGTGCAGTGGTGATTGGGCAGTGTAGGGGTCATGCTGGGGGTGGTGTTTCAGGGTTTAGGGCAGTGCAGTTGTGATCGGGCAGTGTAGGGGTCCGTCCCGGGGGGGTGGTGTTTCAGGGTTTAAGGCAGAGCAGTGGTGTTCGGGCAATGTAGGGGGTCATGCTGGGGGTGGTGTTCCAGGGTTTAGGGCAAACCAGTGGTGTTCGGGCAGTGTAGGGGTCGTGCTGGGGCTGGTGTTTCAGGATTTCGGGCAGAGCAGTGGTGTTCGGGCAGTGTAAGGGGTTCGTGCTGGGGTGGTGGTTTAGGGCAGTGCAGTGTTGATTGGGCAGTGTAGGGCGTCATCCGGGGGGGTGGTGTTTCAGGGTTTAGAGCAGTGCAGTGGTGTTCCGGCAGTGTAGGGGGTCGTGCTGGGGGTGGTTTTTCAGGGTTTAGGGCAGAGCAGTGGTGTTCGGTCAGTGTAGGGGGTCATGCAGGGGTTGTGTTTCAGGGATTAGGGCAGTGGTGTTCGGGCAGTGTAGAGGCAATGCTGGGGGTGGTGTTTCAGGGTTTAGGGCAGTGAAGTGGTGTTCGGGCAGTGTAGGGGGTCGCGCAGGGGTTGCTGTTTCAGGGTTTAGGGCAGTGCAGTGTTTAGGTTGTGTAGTGTGTTGTGCTGGGGGTGGTGTTTCATGGTATAGGGCAGCGCAGTGTAATTTGGTTAGTGTAGGGGGTCGTGCAGGGGGTGGTGTTTCAGGGTTTAGGGCAGTGCAGTGGTTTTCGGGCACTGTAGAGGGTCTTGCTGGGGGTTGTGTTTCAGGGTTTAGGGCAGTGCAGTGGTGGTCTGGCAGTGTAGGGGGTCATGCAGGTGGGTGGTGTTTCAGGGTTCAGGGCAGTGCAGTGGTGTTTGGGCAGTGTAGGGGGTCATACTGGGGGTGGTGTTTCAGGGTTCAGGGCAGTGCAGTGGTGTTTGGGCAGTTTGGGGGGTCGCGCTGGGTGTGGTGTTTCAGGGTTTAGGGCAGTGCAGTGGTGTTTGGGCAGTTTGGGGGGTCGCGCTGGGTGTGGTGTTTCAGGGTTTAGGGCAGTGCAGTGGTGATCGGGCAGTGTAGGGGGTCATCCGGGGGGTGGTGTTTCAGGGTTTAAGGCAGAGCAGTGGTGTTTGGTCAGTGTAGGGGGTCATGCTGGGGGTGGTGTTTCAGGATTTCGGGCAGAGCAGTGGTGTTCGGGCAGTGTAGGGGGCCGTGCTGGGGCTGGTGTTTCAGGGTTTAGGACAGAGCAGTGGTGTTTGGGCAGTGTAGGGGGGATATGTGTGGGCTGGTGTTTCAGGGTTGAGGGCAGAGCAGTGGTGTTCGGGCAGTGCAGGGTGATGTGCGGGGGTGGTGTTTTAGGGTTTAGGGCAGAGGATTGGTGTTCGGGCAGTGTAGGGGGTCGTGCTGGGGGTGGTGTTTCAGGGTTTAGGGCATTGCAGTGGTGTTCGGGCAGTGTAGGGGGTCATGCAGGAGGTGGTGTTTCAGGGTTTAGTGCAGTGGTATTCACGTAGTGTAGGGGCTTGTGCTGGGGGTGGTGTTTCAGGGTTGAGTGCAGAGCAGTGGTGTTCGGGCAGGTTAGGGGGATATGTGTTGGCTGGTGTTTCAGGGTTAAGGGCAGAGCAGTGTTGTTCGGGCAGTCTATGAGGATGTGCGGGGGTGTGTTGTTTCAGGATTTAGGGCAGTGCAGTGTTGTTCGGGCAGTGTAGGGGGTCATGCAGGAGGTGGAGTTTTAGGGTTTAGGGCAGTGCAATGGTGTTCGCGTAGTGTAGGGGCTTGTGCTGGGGGTGGTGTTTCAGGGTTTAGGGCAGAGCAGTGGTGTTCGGGCAGTGTAGGGGGATATGTGTGGGCTGGTGTTTCAGGGTTCAGGGCAGAGCAGTGTTGTTCAGGCAGTGTAGGGGATGTGCGGGGGTGGTGTTTTAGGTTTTAGGGCAGAGGATTGGTGTTCGAGCAATGTAGGGGGTCGTGGTGGGGGTGGTGTTTTAGGGTTTAGGGCAGTGCAGTGGTGTTCGGGCAGTGTAGGGGGTCATGCAGGGGGTTGTGTTTCAGGGTTTAGGGCAGTGGTTTTCGGGCAGTGTAGGGGGTAATGCTGGGGCTGGTGTTTCAGGGTTTAGGGCAGTGCAGTGGTGTTCGGGCAGTGTAGGGGGGTCGCGCAGGGGGTGCTGTTTCAGGGTTTATTGCAGTTCAGTGTTCGGGTTGTGTAGTGTGTTGTGCTGAGGGTGGTGTTTCATGGTTTAGGGCAGTGCAGTGTAATTTGGTTAATGTAGGGGGTCATGCAGGGGGTGGTGTTTCAGGGTTTAGGGCAGTGCAGTGGTTTTCTGGCACTGTAGAGGGTCTTGCTGGGGGTTGTGTTTCAGGGTTTAGGGCAGTGCAGTGGTGTTCTGGCAGTGTAGGGGGTCATGCAGGTGGGTGGTGTTTCAGGGTTCAGGGCAGTGCAGTGGTGATTGGGCAGTGTAGGGGTCATGCTGGGGGTGGTGTTTCAGGGTTTAGGGCAGTGCAGTTGTGATCGGGCAGTGTAGGGGTCCGTCCCGGGGGGGTGGTGTTTCAGGGTTTAAGGCAGAGCAGTGGTGTTCGGGCAATGTAGGGGGTCATGCTGGGGGTGGTGTTCCAGGGTTTAGGGCAAAGCAGTGGTGTTCGGGCAGTGTAGGGGTCGTGCTGGGGCTGGTGTTTCAGGATTTCGGGCAGAGCAGTGGTGTTCGGGCAGTGTAAGGGGTTCGTGCTGGGGTGGTGGTTTAGGGCAGTGCAGTGTTGATTGGGCAGTGTAGGGCATCATCCGGGGGGGTGGTGTTTCAGGGTTTAGAGCAGTGCAGTGGTGTTCCGGCAGTGTAGGGGGTCGTGCTGGGTGTGGTTTTTCAGGGTTTAGGGCAGAGCAGTGGTGTTCGGTCAGTGTAGGGGGTCATGCAGTGCTTGTGTTTCAGGGATTAGGGCAGTGGTGTTCGGGCAGTGTAGAGGCAATGCTGGGGGTGGTGTTTCAGGGTTTAGGGCAGTGAAGTGGTGTTCGGGCAGTGTAGGGCGTCGCGCAGGGGTTGCTGTTTCAGGGTTTAGGGCAGTGCAGTGTTTAGGTTGTGTAGTGTGTTGTGCTGGGGGTGGTGTTTCATGGTATAGGGCAGCGCAGTGTAATTTGGTTAGTGTAGGGGGTCGTGCAGGGGGTGGTGTTTCAGGGTTTAGGGCAGTGCAGTGGTTTTCGGGCACTGTAGAGGGTCTTGCTGGGGGTTGTGTTTCAGGGTTTAGGGCAGTGCAGTGGTGTTCTGGCAGTGTAGGGGGTCATGCAGGTGGGTGGTGTTTCAGGGTTCAGGGCAGTGCAGTGGTGTTTGGGCAGTGTAGGGGGTCATACTGGGGGTGGTGTTTCAGGGTTCAGGGCAGTGCAGTGGTGTTTGGGCAGTTTGGGGGGTCGCGCTGGGTGTGGTGTTTCAGGGTTTAGGGCAGTGCAGTGGTGTTTGGGCAGTTTGGGGGGTCGCGCTGGGTGTGGTGTTTCAGGGTTTAGGGCAGTGCAGTGGTGATCGGGCAGTGTAGGGGGTCATCCGGGGGGTGGTGTTTCAGGGTTTAAGGCAGAGCAGTGGTGTTTGGTCAGTGTAGGGGGTCATGCTGGGGGTGGTGTTTCAGGGTTTAGGGCAGAGCAGTGGTGTTCGGGCAGTGTTGGGGATATGGGTGGGCTGGTGTTTCAGGGTTGAGGGCAGAGCAGTGGTGTTCAGGCAGTGTAGGGGGATGTGCGGGGGGTGGTATTTTAGGGTTTAGGGCAGAGCAGTGGTGTTCGGGCAGTGTAGGGTGTCATGCTGGGGGTGGTGTTTCAGGGTTCAGGGCAGTGCAGTGGTGATCGGGCAGTGTAGGGGGTCATCCGGGGGGTGGTGTTTCAGGGTTTAAGGCAGAGCAGTGGTGTTTGGTCAGTGTAGTGGGTCATGCTGGGGGTGGTGTTTCAGGGTTTAGGGCAGAGCAGTGGTGTTCGGGCAGTGTTGGGGGATATGGGTGGGCTGGTGTTTCAGGGTTGAGGGCAGAGCAGTGGTGTTCGGGCAGTGTAGGGGGATGTGTGGGGGGTGGTATTTTAGGGTTTAGGGCAGAGCAGTGGTGTTCGGGCAGTGTAAGGGGTTCGTGCTGGGGCTAGTGTTTCAGGGTTTAGGGCAGTGCAGTGGTGTTCCGGCAGCGTAGGGGGTCATGCTGGGGGTGGTATTTCAGGGTTTAGGGCAGAGCAGTGGTGTTCGGGCAGTGTAGGGGGTTGTGCTGGGGCTGGTGTATCAGGGTTTAGGGCAGAGCAGTGGTGTTTGGGCAGTGTAAGGGGATATGTGTGGGCTGGTGTTTCAGGGTTGAGGACAGAGCAGTGGTGTTCGGGCAGTGCAGGGGGATGTGCGGGGGGTGGTGTTTTAGGGTTTAGGGCAGAGGAATGGTGTTCGGGCAGTGTAGGGGGTCATGCAGGTGGGTGGTTTTTCAGGGTTCAGGGCAGTGCACTGGTGTTTGGGCAGTGTAGGGGGTCATACTGGGGGTGGTGTTTCAGGGTTCAGGGCAGGGCAGTGGTGTTTGGGCAGTTTGGGGGGTCGCGCTGGGTGTGGTGTTTCAGGGTTTAGGGCAGTACAGTGGTGATCGGGCAGTGTAGGGGGTCATCCGGGGGGTGGGGTTTCAGGGTTTAAGGCAGAGCAGTGGTGTTTGGTCAGTGTAGGGGGTCATGCTGGGGGTGGTGTTTCAGGGTTTAGGGCAGAGCAGTGGTGTTCGGGCAGTGTTGGGGGATATGGGTGGGCTGGTGTTTCAGGGTTGAGGGCAGAGCAGTGGTGTTTGGGCAGTGTAGGGGGATGTGCGGGGGGTGGTATTTTAGGGTTTAGGGCAGAGCAGTGGTGTTCGGGCAGTGTAGGGGGTCATGCTGGGGGTGGTGTTTCAGGGTTCAGGGCAGTGCAGTGGTGTTCGGGCAGTGTAGGGCGTTGTGTAGGGGGTGGTGTTTCAGGGTTTAGGGCAGTGCAGTCGTGTTCGGGTAGTGTAGGGGGTCGTGCTGGGGCTGGTGTTTCAGGGTTTAGGGCAGTGCAATGGTTTTTGGGCAGTGTAGGGGGTCTTGCTGGGGAAGGTGTTTCAGGGTTTAGGGCAGTGGTGTTCGGGCAGTGTAGGGGGTCTTGCCGGGGGTGGTATTTCAGGTTTTAGGGCAGTGGTGTTCTGGCAGTGTAGGAGGTCGTTCTGGGGGTGGTGTTTCAGGGTTTAGGGCAGAGCAGTGGTGTTCGGGCAGTGTAGAGGGTCGTGCTGGCAGTGGTGTTTCAAGGGTCTAGGGCAGAGCAGTGGTGTTCGGGCAGTGTGGGGGGTCTTGCTGGGGAAGGTGTTTCAGGGTTTAGGGCAGTGGTGTTCGGGCAGTGTAGGGGGTCTTGCTGGGGGTGGTATTTCAGGTTTTAGGGCAGTGGTGTTCGGACAGTGTAGGGGGTCATGCTAGGGGTGGTGTTTCAAGGGTCTAGGGCAGAGCAGTGGTGTTCGGGCAGTGTAGGGGGTCGTGCTGGAGCTGGTGTTTCAGGGTTTACGGCAGTGCATTGGTGTTCGGGCAGTGAAGGGGTCATGCTGAGTTGGTGTTTCAGGGTTTATGGCAGTGCAGTGGTGTTCGGGCAGTGTAGGGGGTCGTACGGGGGGTGGTGTTTCAGGGTTTTGGGCAGTGCAGTGGTTTTCGGGCAGTGTAGGGGGTCTTGCTGGGGGTGGTGTTTCAGGGTTTAGGGCAGTGCAGTGGTGTTCGGGCAGTGTAGGGGGTCATGCAGGGGGGTGATGTTTCAGGGTTCAGGGCAATGCAGTGGTGTTCAGGCAGTGTGGGGGGTCGTGCTGGATATTGTGTTTCAGGGTTTATGGCAGTGCAGTGGTGATCGGGCAGTGTAGGGGTCATCCGGGGGGGTGGTGTTTCAGGGTTTAGTGCAGTGCAGTGGTGATCGGGCAGTGTAGGGGGACATCCGGGGGGGTGGTGTTTCAGGGTTTAAGGCAGAGCAGTGGTGTTCGGGCAATGTAGGGGGTCATGCTGGGGGTGGTGTTTCAGGGTTTAGGGCAAAGCAGTGGTGTTTGGGCAGTGTAGGGGTCGTGCTGGGGCTGGTGTTTCAGGATTTCGGGCAGAGCAGTGGTGTTCGGGCAGTGTAAGGGGTTCGTGCTGGGGCTGGTGTTTCAGGGTTTAGGGCAGTGCAGTGGTGTTCCGGCAGCGTAGGGGGTCATGCTGGGGGTGGTATTTCAGGGTTTAGGGCAGCGCAGTGGTGTTCGGGCAGTGTAGGGGGTTGTGCTGGGGCTGGTGTTTCAGGGTTTAGGGCAGATCAGTGGTGTTTGGGCAGTGTAAGGGGATATGTGTGGGCTGGTGTTTCAGGGTTGAGGGCAGAGCAGTGGTGTTCGGGCAGTGCAGGGGGATGTGCGGGGGGTGGTGTTTTAGGGGTTAGGGCAGAGGATTGGTGTTCGGGCAGTGTAGGGGGTCATGCATGAGGTGGTTTTTCAGGGTTTAGTGCAGTGGTGTTCGCGTAGTGTAGGGGCTTGTGCTGGGGGTGGTGTTTCAGGGTTTAGGGCAGAGCAGTGGTGTTCGGGCAGGTTAGGGGGATATGTGTTGGCTGGTGTTTCAGGGTTAAGGGCAGAGCAGTGTTGTTTGGGCAGTGTATGGGGATGTGCGGGGGTGTTGTTTCAGGGTTTAGGGCAGTGCAGTGTTGTTCAGGCAGTGTAGGGGGTCATGCAGAAGGTGGTGTTTTAGGGTTTAGGGCAGTGCAATGGTGTTCGCGTAGTGTAGGGGCTTGTGCTGGGGGTGGTGTTTCAGGGATTAGGGCAGAGCAGTGGTGTTCGGGCAGTTTGGGGGATATGTGTGGGCTGGTGTTTCAGGGTTAAGGGCAGAGCAGTGTTCTTCAGGCAGTGTAGGGGATGTGCGGGGGATGGTGTTTTAGGGTTTAGGGCAGAGGATTGGTGTTCGAGCAATGCAGGGGGTCGTGCTGGGGTGGTGATTCAGGGTTTAGGGCAGTGCAGTGGTGTTCGGGCAGTGTAGGGGGTCATGCAGGGGGTTGTGTTTCAGGGTTTAGGGCAGTGGTTTTCGGGCAGTGTAGGGGGTAATGCTGGGGGTGTGTTTCAGGGTTTAGGGCAGTGCAGTGGTGTTCGGGCATTGTAGGGTGTCACGCAGGGGGTGCTGTTTCAGGGTTTAGGGCAGTGCAGTGTTCGGGTTGTGTAGTGTGTTGTGCTGGGGGTGGTGTTTCATGGTTTAGGGCAGCGCAGTGTAATTTGGTTAGTGTAGGGGGTCGTGCAGGGGGTGGTGTTTCAGGGTTTAGGGCAGTTCAGTGGTTTTCGGGCACTGTAGAGGGTCTTGCTGGGGGTTGTGTTTCAGGGTTTAGGGCAGTGCAGTGGTGTTTTGGCAGTGTAGGGGGTCATGCAGGTGGGTGGTGTTTCAGGGTTCAGGGCAGTGCAGTGGTGTTTGGGCAGTGTAGGGGTCATGCTGGGGGTGGTGTTTCAGGGTTTAGGGCAGTGCAGTCGTGATCGGGCAGTGTAGGGGTCCGTCCCGTGGGGGTGGTGTTTCAGGGTTTAAGGCAGAGCAGTGGTGTTCGGGCAATGTAGGGGGTCATGCTGGGGGTCGTGTTCCAGGGTTTAGGGCAGAGCAGTGGTGTTTGGGTAGTGTAGGGGGATATGTGTGGGCTGGTGTTTCAGGGTTGAGGGCAGAGCAGTGGTGTTCGGGCAGTGCAAGGGGATGTGCGGGGGTGGTGTTTTAGGGTTTAGGGCAGAGGATTGGTGTTCGGGCAGTGTAGGGGGTCATGCTGGGGGTGGTGTTTCAGGGTTTTGGGCATTGCAGTGGTGTTCGGGCAGTGTAGGGGGTCATGCAGGAGGTGGTGTTTCAGGGTTTAGTGCAGTGGTGTTCACGTAGTGTAGGGGCTTGTGCTGGGGGTGGTGTTTCAGGGTTTAGGGCAGAGCAGTGGTGTTCGGGCAGGTTAGGGGGATATGTGTTGGCTGGTGTTTCAGGGTTGAGGGCAGAGCAGTGTTGTTCGGGCAGTGTATGGAGATGTGCGGGGGGTGTTGTTTCAGGGTTTAGGGCAGTGCAGTGTTGTTCGGGCAGTGTAGGGGGTCATGCAGGAGGTGGTGTTTTAGGGTTTAGGGCAGTGCAATGGTGTTCGCGTAGTGTAGGGGCTTGTGCTGGGGGTGGTGTTTCAGGGTTTAGGGCAGAGCAGTGGTGTTCGGGCAGTGTAGGGGGATATGTGTTGGCTGGTGTTTCAGGGTTAAGGGCAGAGCAGTATTTTTCAGGCAGTGTAGGGGATGTGCGGGGGGTGGTGTTTTAGGGTTTAGGGCAGAGGATTGGTGTTCGAGCAATGTAGGGGGTCGTGCTGGGGGTGGTGTTTCAGGGTTTAGGGCCGTGCAGTGGTGTTCGGGCAGTGTAGGGGGTAATGCTGGGGGTGGGTTTTCCGGGTTTAGGGCAGTGCAGTGATGTAATGTAATGTAATGTAATGTAATGTAATGTAATGTAATTCGGTTTTGTATAGCGCTGGTTGCACTCCATGGAGCATCTTTGCGCTTCTGAGTACGAAAAAAGGATCAGATGAAAAGATTCTTATGATGTTTCGGAGATGGAGTGTTATATCAGATTTTTACATTTTGTATCAGATAACGTATAAATCCAGGTTTTGAGGGTGCTTCTGAAAGAAATTTCTGTGGAAATTTGCCGAAGGGAGGACGGCAGAGAGTTCCAGGCTTTGGATCCCAAAACTGCCAGGGACTTGCCTCCTTTGGTTTTAAGTCTGAACTTGGGGATAGTGAGAAAATTCTCATTTTGAGATCTCAGACATCGTGTAGGGGCATAGTGTTGGAACATGTTTTCAATGTATTTGGGTCCTGTTTTGTTAAACGCCCTAAAGGTAATTAGCAGGATTTTAAACAACACCCTTTTGTGTATTGGCAGCCAATGCAGTATGTTCAGAGCTGTTGAAGCCGAGGTCCTTCTTTTCCAGCCCAACACTAATCTGGCCGCTGCATGTTGTACAATTTGCAGTTTATGGCATACTGTCCTATTTGTTCCCGCATATAAACTATTACAGTAGTCAATGCGGGAAGTGATAAGGGCAACCGCCACCGTCTTTCTTGCTGCAAAAGGGATCAGATCGAAAAATTTCCTAAGTCCCTTTATTATGCCGAAGCAGATCCCTGCCACGGCATTTGCTTGTTGTTTAAAGCTCAGAGAAGGGTCAAATTTTATTCCCAGATTACGGACTGCATTTGCTGTATTGGGAGGGACGGTGGCGTCTTCTGGCCACCATAGAGTTGGGTTGAAGGAGTTGTTTTTTGCAACAGGTAGGATCTCAGTTTTCCCTGAATTGCATTTAAGATGATTTGTGCTCATCCAGTGGAAAGTAGCCTTCATACAGTTCTGGAGTGTAGCTTCTGCTTGGCTGGATTCATCCTCCATCACTAAGATGAGTTGTGTATCATCTGCATATGCGATGGTAGCTATGCCGAAGGATGATATGAGGGCAATCAGGGGAGCCATATATACATTGAAAAGTGTCGGACTCAAACACGAGCCCTGTGGCACACCTGAATTCAGTGGGATTTCTGCTGATCTAAATTGGCCCAAGGTAACCACTTGTCGTCTGTTTGTCAAAAAACTCTTTAGCCAGCTCAGTACTTTGCCCGTTATTCCTGCCGCGGTTAGCCGGTCTATCAAGATGGTATGAGACACCATGTCGAAGGCCGCGGATAGGTCTAAAAGTATGAGGACAGCTTTTTTTCCCTGGTCTAGTGCTGTTCTAAGTGTTTCCACGGAGAAATTTAGAGCCGATTCAGTCGAATGTTTTGCTCTGAAGCCAGCTTGGTTCGGGTGCCAGATGTTATTTGCCTCTAAAAAAGAAGTGAGCTGTTTATTTACTTCCTTTTCTGTAAGTTTACAGAAAGTAGAGAGTAATGAAATTGGTCGTAGATTGGTAAGAATGGCGGGGTCTGATAATGGCTTTTTCTGTAGGGGTCTCACTGCTGCAACTTTCCATTCTTCAGGGATTACTCCCTGGGAAAGTGAGGAGTTTATGATATTATTAATGATCGGATTTACGATCTCCACCATGGTGTGGAGGACGTAGGGGGGCAGGGATCAAAGGGAGAACCAGATTTGATAGTGATGTTCGGGCAGTGTAGGGGGTCGCGCAGGGGGTGCTGTTTCAGGGTTTAGGGCAGTGCAGTGTTCGGGTTGTGTAGTGTGTTGTGCTGGGGGTGGTGTTTCATGGTTTAGGGCAGCGCAGTGTAATTTCGTTAGTGTAGGGGGTCGTGCAGGGGGTGGTGTTTCAGGGTTTAGGGCAGTGCAGTGGTTTTCGGGCACTGTAGAGGGTCTTGCTGGGGGTTGAGTTTCAGGGTTTAGGGCAGTGCAGTGGTGTTCTGGCAGTGTAGGGGGTCATGCAGGTATGTGGTGTTTCAGGGTTCAGGGCAGTGCAGTGGTGTTTGGGCAGTGTAGGGGGTCATGCTGGGGGTGGTGTTTCAGGGTTCAGGGCAGTGCAGTCGTGATCGGGCAGTGTAGGGGTCCGTCCCGTGGGGGTGGTGTTTCAGGGTTTAAGGCAGAGCAGTGGTGTTCGGGCAATGTAGGGGGTCATGCTGGGGGTCGTGTTCCAGGGTTTAGGGCAAAGTCGTGGTGTTCGGGCAGTGTAAGGGGTTCGTGCTGGGGCTGGTGTTTCAGGATTTCGGGCAGAGCAGTGGTGTTCGGGCAGTGTAAGGGGTTCGTGCTGGGGTGGTGTTTCAGGGTTTAGGGCAGTGCAGTGTTGATCGGGCAGTGTAGGGGGTCATCCAGGGGGGTGGTGTTTCAGGGTTTAGAGCAGTGCAGTGGTGTTCCGGCAGTGTAGGGGGTCGTGCTGGGGGTGGTGTTTCAGGGTTTAAGGCAGAGCAGTGGTGTTCGGGCAGTGTAGGGGGTCATGCAGGGGGTTGTGTTTCAGGGTTTAGAGCAGTGCAGTGGTGTTCCGGCAGTGTAGGGGGTCGTGCTGGGGGTGGTGTTTCAGGGTTTAAGGCAGAGCAGAGGTATTCGGGCAGTGTAGGGGGTCATGCAGGGGGTTGTGTTTCAGGGTTTAGGGCAGTGGAGTTCGGGCAGTGTAGGGGGTAATGCTGGGGGTGGTGTTTCAGGGTTTAGGGCAGTGAAGTGGTGTTCGGGCAGTGTAGGGGGTCGAGCAGGGGGTGCTGTTTCAGGGTTTAGGGCAGTGCAGTGTTTAGGTTGTGTAGTGTGTTGTGCTGGGTGTGGTGTTTCATGGTTTAGGGCAGCGCAGTGTAATTTGGTTAGTGTAGGGGGTCGTGCAGGGGGTGGTGTTTCAGGGTTTAGGGCAGTGCAGTGGTTTTCGGGCACTGTAGAGGGTCTTGCTGGGGGTTGTGTTTCAGGGTTTAGGGCAGTGCAGTGGTGTTCTGGCAACGTAGGGGGTCATGCAGGTGGGTGGTGTTTCAGGGTTCAGGGCAGTGCAGTGGTGTTTGGGCAGTGTAGGGGGTCATGCTGGGGGTGGTGTTTCAGGGTTCAGGGCAGTGCAGTGGTGTTTGGGCAGTTTGGGGGGTCGCGCTGGGTGTGGTGTTTCAGGGTTTAGGGCAGTGCAGTAGTGATCGGGCAGTGTAGGGGGTCAAGCAGGGGGGTGGTGTTTCAGGGTTTAGGGCAGAGCAGTGGTGTTCGGGCAGTGTAGGGGGTCGTGCTGGGGGTGGTGTTTCAGGGTTTAGGGCAGAGCAGTGGTGTTCAGGCAGTGTAGAGGGTCGTGCTGGCAGTGGTGTTTCAATTGTTTAGGGCAGAGCAGTGGTGTTCGGGCAGTGTAGGGTACGTGCTGGGGGTGGTGTTTTAGGGTTTAGGGCAGTGCAGTGGTGTTCGGGCAGTGTAGGGTACGTGCTGGGGCTGGTGTTTCAGGGTTTAGGGAAGAGCAGTGGTGTTTGGGCAGTGTAGGGGGTTGTGCTGGGGGTGGTGTTTCATGGTCTAGGGCAGTGCAGTGGTGTTTGGGCAGTGTAGGGGGTCATGCTGGGGCTGGTGTTTCAGGGTTTAGGGCAAAGCAATGGTGTTCGAGCAGTGTAGGGGGTCATGCTGGGGCTGGTGTCTCAGGGTTGAGGGCAGAGCAGTGGTGTTCGGGCAGTATAGGGGGATGTGTGGGGGTGGTGTTTTAGGGTTTACAGCAGAGGATTGGTGTTTGGGCAGTGTAGGGGGTTGTGCTGGGGATGGTGTTTCAGGGTTTATGGCAGTGCAGTGTAATTCGGGTAGTGTAAGGGGTCGTGCAGGTGGTGGTGTTTCAGGGTTTAGGGCAGTGCAGTGGTTTTCGGGCAATGTAGGGGGTCTTGCTGGTGGTTGTGTTTCAGGGTTTAGGGCAGTGGTGTTCGGGCAGTGTAGGGGGTCTTGGTGGGGGTGGTGTTTCAGGGTTTAGGGCAGTGCAGTGGTGTTCGGGCAGTGTAGGGGTTCTTGCAGGGGGTGGTGTTTCAGGGTTTAGTGCAGTGTTGTTAGGGTTGTGTAGTGTGTTTTGCTGGGGTGGTGTTTCAGGGTTTATTGCAGCGCTTTGTAATACGGGTAGTGTAGGTGGTCGTGCAGGGGATGGTGTTTCAGGGTTGAGGGCAGTGCATTGGTTTTCAGGCAGTGTAGTGGGTCTTGCTGGGGGTTGTGTTTCAGGGTTTAGGCAGTGGTGTTCGGGCAGTGTAGGGGGTCTTGACTGGGGGTGGTGTTTCAGGGTTCAGGGCAGTGCAGTGGTGTTCGGGCAGTGTAGGGGATCATGCTGGGGCTGGTGTTTCAGGGTTTAGGGCAGAGCAGTCTTGTTCGGGCAGTGTAGGGGATATGTGTGGGCTGGTGTTTCAGGGTTGAGGGCAGAGCAGTGGTTTTCGGGTAGTGTAGGGGGCATGCTGGGGTGGTGTTTCAGGGTTTAGGGCAGTGCAGTGGTGTTCGGGCAGTGTAGGGGGTCATGCAGGGGGTGGTGTTTCAGGGGTTTGGGCAGTGCAGTGGTGTTGGGGTAATGTAGGGGCTTGTGCTGGAGGTGGTGTTTCAGGGTTTAGGGCAGCGCAGTATAATTCAGGTAGTGTAGGGGGTCATGCATGTGGTGGTGTTTCAGGGTTTAGGGCAGTGCAGTGGTGTTCGGGCAGTGTAGGGGGTCGCGCAGGGGGTTGTGTTTCGGGGTTTAGGGCAGTGCAGTGTTGTTCGGATTGTATAGTGTGTTGTGCTGGGGTTGGTGTTTCAGGGTTTAGGGCAGCGCAGTGTAATTCGGGTAGTGTAGGGAGACAAGCAGGGGGTGGTGTTTCAGGGTTTTGGGTAGTGCAGGGGTTTTCGGGCAGTGTAGAGGGTCTTGCTGGGGGTTGTGTTTCAGGATTTAGGGCAGTGGTGTTCGGGCAGTGTAGGGGGTTTTGCTGGGGGTGGGGTTTCAGGGTTTAGGGTAGTGCAGTGGTGTTCGGGCAGTGTAGGGGGTCATGCAGGGGGGTGGTGTTTCAGGGTTCAGGGCAGTGCAGTGCAGTGGTGTTCAGGCAAAGTGGGGGTCGTGCTGGATATTGTGTTTCAGGGTTTATGGCAGTGCAGTGGTGATCGGGCACTGTAGGGGGTCATCCGGGGGGGTGGTGTTTCAGGGTTTAGGGCAGTGCAATGGTGATCGGGCAGTGTAGGGGGTTGTCCGGGGGGTGGTGTTTCAGGGTTTAAGGCAAAGCAGTGGTGTTCGGGCAGTGTAGGGGGTCATGCTGGGGGTGGTGTTTCAGGGTTTAGGGCAAAGCAGTGGTGTTCTGGCAGTGTAGGGGTTGTGCTGGGGCTGGTGTTTCAGGATTTCGGGCAGAGCAGTGGTGTTCGGGCAGTGTAAGGGGTTTGTGCTGGGGCTGGTGTTTCAGGGTTTAGGGCAGTGCAGTGGGATCGGGCAGTGTAGGGGGTCATCCGGGGGTGGTGTTTCAGGGTTTAGGGCAGTGCAGTGGTGTTCCGGCAGTGTAGGGGGTCGTGCGGGGGGTGGTGTTTCAGGGTTTAGGGCAGAGCAGTGGTGTTCGGGCAGTGTAGGGGGTCGTGCTGCTGCTGGTGTTTCAGGGTTTAGGGCAGAGCAGTGGTGTTCATGCAGTGTAGGGGGATATGTGTGGGCTGGTGTTTCAGGGTTGAGGGAAGAGCAGTGGTGTCCGGGCAGTGAAGGGGGATGTGCGGGGGGTGGTGTTTTAGGGTTTAGGGCAGAGGATTGGTGTTCGGGCAGTGTAGGGTGTCTGGCTGGGGGTTGTGTTTCAGGGTTTAGGGCAGTGGTGTTCGGGCAGTGTAGGGGGTCTTGACTGGGGGTGGTGTTTCAGGGTTTAGGGCAGTGCATTGGTGTTCGGGCAGTGTAGGGGATCATGCTGTGGCTGGTGTTTCAGGGTTTAGGGCAGAGCAGTCTTGTTCGGGCAGTGTAGGAGATATGTGTGGGCTGGTGTTTCAGGGTTGAGGGCAGAGCCGTGGTGTTTGGATAGTGTAGGGGCTTGTGCTGGGGGTGGTGTTTTAGGGTTTAGGGCAGAGGATTGGTGTTCGGGCAGTGTAGGGGGTCGTGCTGGGGGTGGTGTTTCAGGGTTTAGGGCAGTGCACTGGTGTTCGGGCAGTGTAGGGGGTCATGCAGGGGGTGGTGTTTCAGGGTTTAGGGCAGTGCAGTGGTGTTCAGGTAGTGTAGGGGCTTGTGCTGGGGGTGGTGTTTCAGGGTTTAGGGCAGCGCAGTATAATTCGGGTAGTGTAGGGGGTCATGCATGTGGTGGTGTTTCAGGGTTTAGGGCAGTGCAGTGGTGTTCGGGCAGTGTAGGGGGTCGCGCAGGGGGTTGTGTTTCAGGGTTTAGGGCAGTGCAGTGTTGTTCGGGTTGTGTAGTGTGATGTGCTGGGGTTGGTGTTTCAGGGTTTAGGGCAGCGCAGTGTAATTCGGGTAGTGTAGGGGGTCAAGCAGGGGGTGGTGTTTCAGGGTTTAGGGTAGTGCAGTGGTTTTCGGGCAGAGTAGAGGGAGTTGCTGGGGTTTGTGTTTCAGGATTTAGGGCAGTGGTGTTGGGGCCGTGTAGGGGGTTTTGCTGGGGTTGGGGTTTCAGGGTTTAGGGCAGTGCAGTGGTGTTCAGGCAGTGTGGGGGGTTGTGCTGGATATTGTGTTTCAGGGTTTATAGCAGTGCAGTGGTGATCGGGCACTGTAGGGGTCATGCAGGGGGGTGGTGTTTCAGGGTTCAGGGCAGTGCAGTTGTGTTTCAGCAGTGTAGGGGGTCTGTGCTGGGGGTGGTGTTTCAGGGTTCAGGGCAGTGCAGTGGTGTTCAGGCAGTGTGGGGGGTCGTGCTGGATATTGTGTTTCAGGGTTTATGGCAGTGCAGTGGTGATCGGGCACTGTAGAGGGTCATCCGGGGGGTGGTGTTTCAGGGTTTAGGGCAGTGCAATGGTGATCGGGCAGTGTGGGGTGTTGTCCGGGGGGTGGTGTTTCAGGGTTTAAGGCAAAGCAGTGGTGTTCGGGCAGTGTAGGGGGTCATGCTGGGGGTGGTGTTTCAGGGTTTAGGGCAAAGCAGTGGTGTTCGGGCAGTGTAGGGGTTGTGCTGGGGCTGGTGTTTCAGAGTTTCGGGCAGAGCAGTGGTGTTCGGGCAGTGTAAGGGGTTCGTGCTGGGGCTGGTGTTTCAGGGTTTAGGGCAGTGCAGTGGGGATCGGGCAGTGTAGGGGGTCATCCGGGGGAGGTGTTTCAGGGTTTAGGGCAGAGCAGTGGTGTTCGGGCAGTGTAGCGGGTCGTGCTGCGGCTGGTGTTTCAGGGTTTAGGGCAGAGCAGTGGTGTTTAGGCAGTGTAGGGGGATATGTGTGGGCTGGTGTTTCAGGGTTGAGGGAAGAGCAGTGGTGTTCGGGCAGTGTAGGGGGATGTGCAGGGGGTGGTGTTTTAGGGTTTAGGGCAGAGGATTGGTGTTCAGGCAGTGTAGGGGGTCTGGCTGGGGGTTGTGTTTCAGGGTTTAGGGCAGTGGTGTTCGGGCAGTGTAGGGGGTCTTGACTGGGGGTGGTGTTTCAGGGTTTAGGGCAGTGCAGTGGTGTTCGGGCAGTGTAGGGGATCATGCTGTGGCTGGTGTTTCAGGGTTTAGGGCAGAGCAGTCTTGTTCGGGCAGTGTAGGGGATATGTGTGGGCTGGTGTTTCAGGGTTGAGGGCAGAGCAGTGGTGTTCGGGTAGTGTAGGGGCTTGTGCTGGGGGTGGTGTTTTAGGGTTTAGGGCAGAGGATTGGTGTTCGGGCAGTGTAGGGGGTCGTGCTGGGGGTGGTGTTTCAGGGGTTTGGGCAGTGCTGTGGTGTTCGGGTAATGTAGGGGCTTGTGCTGGGGGTGGTGTTTCAGGGTTTAGGGCAGCGCCATATAATTCGGGTAGTGTAGGGGGTCATGCATGTGGTGGTGTTTCAGGGTTTAGGGCAGTGCAGTGGTGTTCGGGCAGTGTAGGGGGTCGCGCAGGGGGTTGTGTTTCGGGGTTTAGGGCAGTGCAGTGTTGTTCGGGTTGTATAGTGTGTTGTGCTGGGGTTGGTGTTTCAGGGTTTAGGGCAGCGCAGTGTAATTCGGGTAGTGTAGGGGGTCAAGCAGGGGGTGGTGTTTCAGGGTTTAGGGTAGTGCAGTGGTTTCGGGCAGTGTAGAGCGACTTGCTGGGGGTTGTGTTTCAGGATTTAGGGCAGTGGTGTTTGGGCAGTGTAGGGGGTTTTGCTGGGGGTGGGGTTTCAGGGTTTAGGGCAGTGCAGTAGTGTTCAGGCAGTGTGGGGGTCGTGCTGGATATTGTGTTTCAGGGTTTATGGCAGTGCAGTGGTGATCGGGCACTGTAGGGGGTCATGCAGGGGGTGGTGTTTCAGGGTTCAGGGCAGTGCAGTTGTGTTTCAGCAGTGTAGGGGGTCGTGCTGGGGGTGGTGTTTCAGGGTTCAGGGCAGTGCAGTGGTGATCGGGCACTGTAGGGGGTCATCCGGGGGGGTTGTGTTTCAGAGTTTAAGGCAAAGCAGTGGTGTTTGGGCAGTGTAGGGGGTCATGCTGGGAGTGGTGTTTCAGGGTTTAGGGCAAAGCAGTGGTGTTCGGGCAGTGTAGGGGTTGTGCTGGGGCTGGTGTTTCAGGATTTCGGGCAGAGCAGTGGTGTTTGGGCAGTGTAAGGGGTTCATGCTGGGGCTGGTGTTTCAGGGTTTAGGGCAGTGCAGTGGGGATCGGGCAGTGTAGGGGGCCGTCCGGGGGTGGTGTTTTAGGGTTTAGGACAGTGCAGTGTTGATCGGGCAGTGTAGGGGGTCATCCGGGGGAGTGGTGTTTCAGGGTTTAGGGCAGTGCAGTGGTGTTCCGGCATTGTAGGGGGTCATGCGGGGGGTGGTGTTTCAGGGTTTAGGGCAGAGCAGTAGTGTTTGGGCAGTGTAGGGTGTCGTGCTGGGGCTGGTGTTTCAGGGTTTAGGGCAGAGCAGTGGTGTTCGGGCAGTGTAGGGGGATGTGTGGGTGGTGGTGTTTTAGGGTTTAGGGCAGAGGTTTGGTGTTCGAGCAGTGTAGGGGGTCGTGCTGGGGGTGGTGTTTCAGAGTTTAGGGTTGTGCAGTGGTGTTCGGGCAGTGTAGGGGGTCATGCAGGGGGTTGTGTTTCAGGGTTTAGGGCAGTGGTGTTCAGGCAGTGTAGGGGGTAATGTTGGGGTTGGGGTTTCAGGGTTTAGGGCAGTGCAGTGGTGTTCGGGCAGTATAGGGTGTCATGCATGAGGTGGTGTTTCAGGGTTTAGTGCAGTGGTGTTCGCGTAGTGTAGGGGCTTGTGCTGGGGGTGGTGTTTCAGGGTTTAGGCAGAGCAGTGGTGTTCGGGCAGTGTCTGGGGATGTGTGGGTGGTGGTGTTTTAGGGTTTAGGGCAGAGGTTTGGTGTTCGAGCAGTGTAGGGGGTCGTGCTGGGCGTGGTGTTTCAGAGTTTAGGGCAGTGCAGTGGTGTTCGGGCAGTGTAGGGGGTCATACAGGGGTTGTGTTTCAGGGTTTAGGGCAGTGGTGTTCGGGCAATGTAGGGGGTAGTGTTGGGGTTGGTGTTTCAGGGTTTAGGGCAGTGCCGTGGTGTTCGGGCAATGTAGGGGGTAGTGTTGGGGTTGGTGTTTCAGGGTTTAGGGCAGTGCCGTGGTGTTCGGGCAATGTAGGGGGTAGTGTTGGGGTTGGTGTTTCATGGTTTAGGGCAGCGCAGTGTAATTCGTTAGTGTAGGGGGTCATGCAGGGGGTGGTGTTTCAGGGTTTAGGGCAGTGCACTGGTGTTCGCGTAGTGTAGGGGCTTGTGCTGGGTGTGGTGTTTCAGGGTTTAGGGCAGAGCAGTGGTGTTCGGGCAGTGTAGGGGGATATGTGTGGGCTGGTGTTTCAGCGTTAAGGGCAGAGCATTGGTGTTCGGGCAGTGTAGGGGATGTGCGGGGGGTGGTGTTTTAGGGTTTAGGGCAGAGGATTGGTGTTCGAGCAATGTAGGGAGTCGTGCTGGGGGTGGTGTTTCAGGGTTTAGGGCAGTGCAGTGGTGTTCGGGCAGTGTAGGGGATGTGCGGGGGGTGGTGTTTTAGGGTTTAGGGCAGAGGATTGGTGTTCGAGCAATGTAGGGGGTCATGCAGGGGGTTGTGTTTCAGGGTTTAGGGCAGTGGTGTTCGGGCAGTGTAGGGGGTAATGCTGGGGGTGGTGTTTCAGGGTTTTGGGCAGTGCAGTGGTATTCGGGCAGTGTAGGGGCTCTCGCAGGGGGTGCTGTTTCAGAGTTTAGTGCAGTGCAGTGTTCGGGTTGTGTAGTGTGTTGTGCTGGGGGTGGTGTTTCATGGTTTAGGGCAGCGCAGTGTAATTCGGTTAGTGTAGGGGATCGTGCAGGGGGTGGTGTTTCAGGGTTTAGGGCAGTGCAGTGGTTTTCGGGCAGTGTAGAGGGTCTTGCTGGGGGTTGTGTTTCAGGGTTTAGGGCAGTGATGTTCGGGCAGTGTAGAGGGTCTTGCTGGGGTGGTGTTCCAGGGTTTAGGGCAGTGCAGTGGTGTTCTGGCAGTGTAGGGGGTCATGCAGGTGGGTGGTGTTTCAGGGTTCAGGGCAGTGCAGTGGTGTTTGGGCAGTGTAGGGGGTCGTGCTGGGGCTGGTGTTTCAGGGTTTAGGGAAGAGCAGTGGTGTTCGGGCAGTGTAGGGGGATGTGCGGGGGTGGTGTTTTAGGGTTTAGGGCAGAGCAGTGGTGTTCGGGCAGTGTAGGGGGTTATGCTGGGGGTGGTGTTTCATGGTCTAGGGCAGTGCAGTGGTGTTTTTCGGCAGTGTAGGGTGTCATGCAGGGGTTGCTGGTTTAGGGTTGAGGGCAGTGCAGTCGTGTTCTGGTAGTGTAGGGGGTGGTGCTGGGCGTGGTGTTTCAGGTTTTAGGACAACGTAGTGTAATTCGGGTAGTGTAGGGGGTCGTGCAGGGGGTGGTGTTTCAGGGTTTAGGGCAGTGCAGTGGTTTTCAGGCAGTGTAGCGGGTCTTGCTGGGGGTGATGTTTCAGGGGTTAGGGCAGTGGTGTTTGGGCAGTGTAGGGGGTCTTGCTGGGGGTGGTGTTTCAGCGTTTATGGCAGTGCAGTGGTGTTCGTGCAGTGTAGGGGGTCAAGCAGGGGGGTGGTGTTTCAGGGTTCAGTGCAGTGGTGTTTGGGCAGTGTAGGGGGTCGTGCTAGGGGTGGTGTTTTAGGGTTCAGGGCAGTGCTGTTGCAGGGATTCTGCTTATGCACAGAACTATGCACAGGAAACCAGGACCTCAGTGAATTGTGGTGTACCAAAAACTCACTTCAGAGCCCAGAACGCCTTATCCGACCAGAATGTCCCATTCGTTACCAGTCCAACTCATGAGCCACTAAGGGGTTTATTAGCCGATCATAATCCGGGGCAGGAGACACCGAGTTCGACAAGCACAAATCCAGAGCCCATTGGAACGGACACTTTAGGCAATGAAAGACAGGCTGCACGCAAGTAAAGTAGGGAAACCGGAAGGACAATCCATAGGCTATGCTTAGAGTTGCCAGTGGTAATGTTCCATAGTATTCAAGCATCCGGTTACGAAGATGGAGCAGCCGGGACATGCTGTCGTGTGACGCAAGTTTTGCATCCATAGCATAGTACGCAGATCAACAAAAGCACCCCAGCTACAAGGGCGAGAATCAAAGGGAGACCTCCGAAGACGATGGAAAAAATAGAATGAAAAAATGCCGGGATCACACCAAAAATAGTTTGAAAGGAGGTCACGAGGCCGGAGCCCACAATTTAAAAAAAATGGGCCAGGCCACTTGTTGACGAGGCATTAAAGATAGTCTGAATCAGAGCGCCAAAATGAAGTGGGAGATCAGTATTCAAAAGCGCTTCCACCTCTGTGCGCGTATTTTCTACGTGAAGGACAAATGTTTCCCGGGACGAAGTCAACGTGACTTCTTTTTGAGACAATAGAGCCCTTATTCTGCTCATCTTGTTGAACTCTGCTTTCAAGGTTGGAATGGAAGGCCAGATGGATACATCGAGCCTTCCATGCGGGGGTGGGAAAAGGACGTTATTACAGCAGACTACTCTCTGTGAAATAGTCACTATGTAGGGAATTCCCACTAACATCCCACAGCAAGCGTCATTATTCAATAGGAAATAACTACCGTTAGCAAGCAGCGTAAAAGACGGTGTTATAACTGGCACTGGAATCCCTTTCAGGACGCAAGCTCAATTAGGAGCGTGCACATTACATGCACCATGCAATTAAATGTGCCTACACACCACAGAGTGATCTGGAGTGGAAGTGCACTCTTCACTTTTTAAGTAAACCTCTTTTCCGTCCCTCACGCATCTGTACGTGAATGGGAGTGACCAAACTTCGTGCAGGAAGGCAGTACCCAGTTTTTCATATCGGCCTAGGGCATAATGTTTCATGCATGAACTGAACTTAAACAGGGGGAATGGTAATGTGATCAACCCGTAGATAAGCCACACAGCGGAGTTTAATTCAGCAACAGAGAAAGGTAAAGGTTCTAACTTTTCAATGTGCAGCAATGAGTATGTTGCATCCTTCATGGACATGAACTGTTGTTTCGCAGTTAAATTAAAAGGAAGGAACAAAGATGAAGTATTCATGTAATCCCAAGGGACTTGTCCAGCCTTTAGCGTTTGCAACGTCCATGCAAACTGCATAATGGAACGCAATTGATTTTGACCATGATACAAAACAGACAAATCATCCTGCACAATGTCTACCACATATGAAACAATATTATCTAAGGTATAAATTCTTGAAGACAGGGTGTTAATGCTATTATCTATTACAGCCAATACTTTCTCCGTATTGGCTTGATCAATAGCTCGTAATCTGGATGCAGCTTCAATCTGTGATAGCTTCCAAACTTCGTTGTAAACAGCATATACCCATCTTTTGGACCTGCCAACCGCAGGACCCTTAACAAAATCATTCAAATCTATTTTGTCGTTCAATTGTGATAAATGTAGTTTAACAGATGCTAAGGTGGAATGTTGCAGCCAAGATTGGCATAACTTCCCTACTGAGTAGGTAGTTACAGTGTGAGAAGATTCAAAACGGGGGTCTACACGAACTTGTGTATACCCCGGTGCCAAATCCAGAAACCGATGTTGACAGGAATCTCAGCTCGTTTGCCATATTAACCACCCTTCCGGATTCAATTCAGAAATATTGAAGGATGTGTTGGAAATGTATGACTGCAACGTAGCAAGGGACAGATCCGTATGATTATCCCAAATAGGATAAGCACCCAGACCCGGAGCGGAGGGAGAATTTAGTTTTTTAGAAGTAGCCAATCCAAAACAGGTGGTCTGAAAAATTGACGAATTCAAAAATAACATGTGGTTCGGGATGAGGCAGGCACGATGCAAAGCTTCTGTTCCCTGTACCTGCCACGGTTTAGAACCCCAAACCGATTTAAGATCGATAGTAGCTTTCCACGGATCATAGCCTCCGATTGCCAACTCGTCCACAAAGGACTTGGAATACAACAATTTGATGTGTGTCAGTCTTACTTTAGAAGCAGACTCAGCCCCAACCTTAAAATAAAAGGAGACCGGATTCGACACACTGAAATCAGAAAAATATGTGAATTTGTCCACTAACGTGGTGGAGCTGCCCAGCCTAGGGGCTGGACAGTGTTCCCATTGCGTATAATTTACAAAATTTCTAAACGTATTTGCTTTGTGTGGGAAATGCGTGCCATAATGTTGATAGCAGAATTGCTCATCATAATTAGCAGTATCTAAATACAAATCCTCAGCATCAAATGCAGCATAATATTTCAAATCAGAAAACAGTGCTTCTATTGCTTGTACATCCCAATCATCCGAGTGGATGTTTTGCTTAACTACATCACCCATAGAAACACGAAATACATTTGGCACATTGATTACTTCAGTGGGACCATGAATTTGAAATTTAACAGCATCCCAAGCGATCCCATCCAGTACAGGCCAGGCAGTAATGTTCACAAAAGTCTGGTCCCTTTTCATAATATGTGATGAGGAGTGGGGGGCCAAAGTTCCATCAATTAGTCTAATTGTAGATCTTTCTTTTAGGTAGTGTCCATTTATAAGTCTAAAAAACACTACCACAAAGCCAATGGATGTAAACAAAAAAATACCTATGAGCACCAGCCAAATGTAAGTCCAAGGGGGAATTAAAAAATGTCTTTTAAACCAGGCAACAAAAATCGAAACTTTTGAAGGGGCAATGGAAGTCATTGAATTAGTGTCAAAGGAGTAGCGTGACTGGGTAACTGTGGTGGATTGTAAAACAGGCAACGGGACATCCGCAGGATAAGCATACTCATTATCTTCAGGTAGACCACCAGCTGTCGGTGGCAATAAAGGACCAGTAACTGTATGCATCTCGACGGCAACATTAGGCAAGGTGGTAGGAGCCGGGGCCAAAACAGAATTTTTCAGCATCGCAGGGCAAGAAACCGCTGGAGTCATACTAAGAAGAATCGGCCACTCGCTGCAGCTTGACATTGTCAATAGAGATGTACCTGTTATCCTTGAGACCAGGAAGTGGAGGTAAAATGACTGTACGTGTACCCTGTACTCCAAGCACTGGAACTGGTGCACGATAAGAGGGGCCGAACTCCTTCTTGTTCTCCACCTTCTCACGGACCAGGTCACCAACTCGAGGTAGCCAGCCGACTACCGGAATCTGAAGCGCAGTATCAGATGTGGAGGGCACGTGTTCCTTCGCTAGACTGTCTCTGACTTCTTGTAGATTCTGCAATACAGCACAGTGATCATCTATGTCAAAAGGTGCGGCCGACGCCGCCATGTCTAGACCATAAAGGTCCGGGACAAACATTCGTATGCCAAAGAGCATCATGTATGGGGTCCGCCCACCCAGAGACCTTCTAGGGAGATTATTAAGTGCACGTTGTACGTCATACAAGTGGGCTAGCCAGTTCCGGCCAGTACCTAAAACCCTAGCTGTCAAAGATTGCTTTAAGTCACGGTTCATTCGCTCCACCACACTATTACCCTCAGGTCGGTATGGAGACGAAAATTTGACTTGGACCCCAAAATTTCTCATGGCTTCTTTGTACGCCTTAGAGGCAAACGCATGGCCCTGATCAGAATGAAAGGTACCACATGCAAAACTTCCAACAAAGACACGCAAATCCTTGATGACAGTACGGGCATCAGCACTCCTTTGTGGCCACACCCACAGAAAACGTGTGCACGAATCCACTGCAACCAAGATGTATTTGTACGCAGTATCAGAGGTGAATGGACCGCAATGATCTAATTCAACGTACCCCAGTGGTTTATTAGATATGTACAACTGAGTCTGTGGTGGGCGCACCGCAGTTGAAGGTTTTATCTGCTGGCAAATGTCACAATTAAGAACATAAGCGCGAGCACCACCAGTAACGTTGTTGTAACAGAGATACAGTAGCTGCAACGCCGGCATGAGCAGACACCATGCCCTCGTGAGCCGCTTATATCAAAGATGGTCTGCAGTCCGCGTTGGGAATCAGTCTGTCACCAACGTCGTTAATCCTCACTAACGGGACGTTATCAGGACCTCCGCGATAATGGTAACGAGAAGGGAAACCTCTTGGATATTTTGTTTCCTTCTCTGTAGCAGCAATAGCTGCCAAGATGTCATCATCGATCTTACTTTGTGATCTTGTAACTGCTGCTACTAAGTATGTCGCCACTGCTGTTTTTGCTGCTCGTCAGCTAGGCTGTTGCCGACAGCATGGACACCAACTCGTTGGTGACCAAGAGTGTGAATAACATTCACGAGAGGCAGATGTTCTTTAAGTTCTGCCACTCGAACCCAAAGTGTTTTATGCTTAATTATGCTTAATTGTGCTACCTTTGGAATCACGGTAGTCATTTTGAGACCAAAAATGTAGATTGTCGTTGTAAGATTGAACACATTAGAACGAGTCACTCACTATAAGTGTTATGACTCGAGGATCAGCAAACTCCAGTGCAAGAACCAGAGCACGAAGCTCCGCCAACTGTGCGGTACAATCACCCAATGACTGCGTATGCACGACATCAGATTGGAATTCACCATTCACGAAAGTACCGACCACAATTGCGCAGGCCGCTGAATAGGCATGCTTCGATCCAGTAGCCGGTTGCGCAGAACCGTCAGTGTAAATGACAAATGACACAATGGTAATCCTCGAGCGGGCGCAAGGACAGAGGAGCTGGATGAACGAATTCATACTTTAAGAACTCCTGAGTCTGTAGAGCCGCGTCAAAGATATATGTGACGGTGGCCCATTGTATCCACCGTGGATGCAAAGCTTTAGAATTTGGTACTCTTGCTTTCGTCACCGCCTTAAGGGCAGGATATGGTGTTACCACCAACATGCGTTTTCCTTGCGAAAGCGCTCGTTCTTTCAGAATCACCATCTGCACTGCCGTCAGAACTTTCTCGACAGCGGAAAATCGCAGTTCAGCCGAAGTGTACAGGTGTGATGTGTAGGCAATGGAGACGGTGTCGCCCTCATTGAACGTTAAGTACGTGAAACTCACTGCGCCTGGCACAATTCTTATGACCAGGTTAGTGTGGTTATCACGCGTCAGTAAGTATTTTGAAGCAAGAAGGTCAGCTTGCAAAGATTGCAATATAGCTGAATGCTCCGGCAGCCAGCATGATTTGGAAAAAGTAGGTTGTACCAAGGCATAAAGCGACTTGATACGCTGGGCATAATCAGGAATGTACGTTCGACCGAAATTCAGAAAGCCCAGCAAAGATTGTAATTTCTTCAGTGTCGTAGGAGCACGTAGGCATGCGCATTTCTCTAGGAAGTGCGGAGCCAATCCTCGACCTTGATTGTTGAGTTTGTATCCCAAAAACAACACTGTATATTCCGCAATGTGAGACTTCGCAAAGTTGAATTTGTAACCGAAGTCTGCAAACAAAACAATAATGCGATCAACGCGACACAGATGCGGCCACAACTCGTCATCCTTGAGATAAATATCATCCACATACGAGTACGCATCAGGGTCTATGCTCTCTAACAGAGAGACTACACGAGCGGCAAGGACACCAGGGCTGTTCTTATAGCCCATCGGTAATCTTTTGAAATGTTTTTGTTTGCCGCCCGAGGTAAATGCTGTCCATTCACTACTAAGAGAGGACAGGTTGTGGCTATAAAAGCCGTTGGAAATGTCAAGTGTGGTTTTAAACCGTTTTCTCACGAGACTATCGACGAGAGCCGAACTGTGGGTATTCTGTACTGCGCCAGGCGGTACAACCCATCATGCTTTGTCACAGTGAATAAAGGATTATTCATTGGTGACACACATGTTTCAATTACACCTTGATATTCCAATTGTTCAAGGATAGCCGCGACCTGAGGTCTTGCTTCACGACGCATGGGATATTGGGGTTGTGGCTGGGGCGTGGACCGCAACGGAATCTCATGGCTGGGAGACAATTTATCCCAGCCTACCTGATTACGATACAAAGCAGGCGCAAGCACCAGAGCCCACTCCTCGGCGAACTTCTTAGCTTGGTCCTTTGGCACTGTGTGCGCAAAGGACGGGAGGATCATCTCCTCCCCTCTAGGAGCATCTAAAATGAAAGCCGGGGGCCAGTCTGCCTCTGCCAATAGAATATCATACGAAGAGGTCAGATTATCCCAAAAAATCCCTTGAATCGTGCGTTGTATGTCACCTTCAATTAAAAGGACTATATTATACAGTCTGTCAGGGGGAGCCACTCTAGTGTCAGCAGTTTCTACAGTTATGAACGTATCAGTTGCTGTCGCCACCAGATATGGACGCAGTGCTTGTCGCACTACTGTAACTTCCGCCGCGCTGTCGAGCAGCGTTAGTGCCCATGTCAGGTTCTGAAGCTGCGTCCGCACTATCTGTGGCATACCTCGCTGTTAGCGCAGCAACTTGCTTCTTCTGAAACGGGGGTCGTTGACGTGCAGACTCGTCCTGCTTGCCTTTGCCGTCAGTCTGGCGGGGTTGCTCGCGACTTTGGGCACCCCGTCCTTTCCCACGGTGTCCGCCACCGGATTGTGAAGCCGATGTTTCCTGTGAAGAACGAGGAGAACGTTGTTCAGAAACCTGAAACCTATCAGGTGACTTAATTCTAGATCGATCGCGCAGATCATATGTGCGTTCACTAGACGACTGTATGGGTGAGGCAGGACGAGACCTCTGTTTCTGTGTCTGCTTCCCCCTGTTTCTTTGCTCGCCAATTTTGTTTAGGAAAATTTGGGCGTTCGTCTTTACTAGACGAGCTCAGCTTTGTTTGCTGTACTATATCAGGAATTATCACAGTTGGTTTAACACCTAAGGCACTGCTACCTATGGTCCTATAGGCTTCCGCAATTATTTTAGCGAACTCCTTAGGCATGCGAGTTCGTCCACGCGGTCCAGCTTATTAGCTACTTGGAACTGCATGGCATCGCCTTTGAGGTTGCCCATTACCATGGAAGCAACCACATCGAACACCCAGACATGCCTCATTCCCAATTCAACAGCAGCCTCCGCCCCGTGATTCTCTTGAACACGTTTAATGACGGAGGGTAGTACAGACATAGAAGGAGTGCCGAAGCACTTCGAGTTGGTCGCGGCAAAGACCTTGCCCCAGTTTGCGCAATCGGCCATATCTGGGACCAAGTCTTTCGGCAAACTAATGGTGAGAATCCTGTGTTTCTCCACAGGAGAGGTATGGAATGGAATGGAATGGAATGAGGATTTGTATAGCGCGTTGGCTACCCAGGGGCGTCCCAGCGCTGCAAAGAGATTGGGTTGAGCCGAAGAGGCTGGAATGAGTGAAGCTGAATGAAGATTTAAACCGAAGTTTTGCCTAAAAGCCAGGTTTTAAGAAGTTTACGGAAGGTGAATAGATTGGGTTCTGATCTGATAGGGAGGGGAAGAGAATTCCAAATCTTGGCTAGGTTGTAAGAGAGCGAGCGGCCTCCACACCTGGCTTTCCTAATGCGTGGTACTGATGCGAGGTGGGAGGTCGCGGATCTGAGGGGGCGGGAAGGCTGATAGGCTTTCACCAGGGGGGAATTGATGGAGGGGCCTGTTCCCCAGTAGGAGCGGTGTGCAATGCACATGCTCTTAAATTCGATTCTGGATCTCACCGGGAGCCAGTGGAGGTCCCTCAATCTGGCTCTGACTGAGGTTCGGCGAGGAATATCCAGGAGAATTCTTGCCGCGCAATTTTGAATAACCTGGAGTTTGTTAAGTATAGATTGTGGGGCCCCAAGATATAGGGCGTTTCCACAGTCCAGGCGGGAGAGGATTAATCCTTGAACCATAATCCGTCTTGAATGGAACGGAAGGAGAGGGAGAATCTTACGAAGTAGTCTCATCAGCCCGAAACATGTGGCAGCGAGCTTGGTAGCTTGATGGTTAAAGGTGAGAGTTTGGTCGAGCCAGATGCCTAGGCTCTTGATTTGCTCCTTGGGTTGCGGGGGACTTCCTAAACAGAGGGGCCAGATAGGGTCAATGGATTTCGCGATGTTATTTCCAAGGAGCATTACCTCTGTTTTGTCCCCGTTAAGTTTTAAACAGGAGCCAGACATCCAAGCAGCGACAGCTTCCAGGCATTTGTGTAAACTGTGATGAGAGTTGAGGGGAGGGTCCAGTGCTACCACTAGCTACGTGTCGTCCGCATAAGTGACAATCTTCACACCGAAGGGGCGGACGACATCAGCTAGAGGGCGTAGGTAGACATTAAAAAGGGTAGGGCTCAGGGAGGAGCCCTGAGGCACTCCACAATTGAGGGGTTTACTGGCAGAGGTGAAATCCTTCTCAAATACTTGAAAGGATCTGTCTGTGAGAAAAGACCTCATCCAATTGAGTGCTGTGCCTGACACTCCTATTTTGTCAAGGCGATGGAGTAGGATATTATGATTAACAGTGTCGAAGGCGGCACTTAGGTCGAATAGGACGATGGCCGCGGACCCGCCATCATCCAAGATCCTTCTTGCCTCCTCCGTCACTGCAATCAATGCAGTCTCCGTTCCGTGACGGGGCCTGAAGCCAGTCTGGGAAAGGTCTAGTATGTTATTGACTTCCAGGAAGTCAGTGAGAACGGAGTTAACATGCTTCTCGAGAAGTTTACTGAGCCATGGCAGGAGGGAGATGGGTCGATAGTTAGCGGGGTTAGATTGATCGAGACTGGGTTTTTTTAATAGAGCTTTAACCATTGCTCTTTTCCATAGAGGTGGGACAATACCAGTATGGAGGGAGGAGTTGAGCAGGTCTTGGATGGTAGGCAAAATCTGATGGGTTATCTGGGTGAGAGTACTGGGAGGAGCTGGGTCGATAGGTGATCCAGATTTAACCTGTCCCATGAGTTTTTCCAGGTTAATAAGTTCTAATGGAGGAAAGCTATTGAGAACATAAGTAGGACCTGTCGTGCAGCCTATGTTGATGGAATCTGTGGGCAAGGTGACAGGGTGGGGAAAAGAAGAGTTGATGGTTTCTATCTTCTGATGAAAAAACTCAGCTATTTCCTCACAATGGGTCTGAGTGTTGTTATGATACTTTGGGGCCTCGGGAAGTTGCAAGAGGGATTTGGCTATCCGATAGATCTCCTTAGGTTTGGACGCTGCCTTCTCGATCTTATGTTCAAAATATTTAGCCTGAGCTAGATGAATGTCTGCTTTGTAGTTTTTAATTGCTGTTCTATAGCTCGTTTTGTCTGCTGGGAGGTAACTGAGGCGCCATTTCCTCTCAAGTCGTTTACAGACACGTTTGGCCTCTCGTAGATCAGTCGTATACCACGGGGCTGTAGGATTGCCCCGCTTAGGATGGGAATTTTTTAGTGGTAATACTCGATCTAGGGAGCTGATGATCCATTTGTTATAGTTCTCATTGTCTTGAATGGGGATAGATGTGTTAGTGGGTTTGGTGCCTTGTAGGAGATCCTGCCACTCAGATAAAGGGATTATAGACCAATTGCTGGATCGTTGAATTGTCGGGGGTTTGGGGGGGAGGTGATGGGGCAGGGTCCAGGTGAGCGGGATAAGGAAGTGGTCAGACCAGGGAAGGGGGGAAGGGTTTCCAACATGAAGGTTTTTGCAATTACTGAAGACGGGGTCTAAAAGATGTCCTTTTAAGTGGGTGGGCCCAATGACACGTTGATGTAATTCGAGGGCATTTAAGCTCAAGGATAGTTCTCTGGTTATAGAGTCGTTTGGGTCATCCAGGTGGATGTTAAGGTCACCCAAGATTGTAAAATTGGCAGAGCTAACTGCAAGGCTTGCAGCTATCGGTAAAACCGCCTCCAGTTAGTCAAATTTCTCAGCAAGCCAATAAGGCAAATCATCCTTATTTTGGGGGCGCTTGCCCATCACTGAATTAACCATAACAGGACTAATAACCACCGCGTGGTGGTCCGTTGGTTGTCCCGCAACAGCAGGTGCCCCCACCTGCACGTTGCGTGACACGTACTGCACTAAAGCCCTATGAACTGTAATCAGGGCTGTGTGTAGTACCCGCAACTCAGCCACCGCCCCCGTGAGATAGCGGGGATGAGGTGTAAATCCGGCTAGCACCGGCCATGTGGCCCCCTGCAATCGACAACGGGCCCATTCTAGCCGGTGCAACCGCATGGGGAAGGGCACCATTAAACCAAATGGTATGCTTCCAGGCAGAAATAGGAATTTCTTGTGTCCTATACGGCGTATAGATCGCAGGTAGCTGCGTGGGAGTATAGGAAGGAAACGTATCATCGTCTGCATCCACCACCAGAAAAGTCATATAAGAGTAAAACAACTCATATGGGTAAGACGCATCAGCGCTCACCACAAAAATAACAGCCATCCCATCATCCGGCACCCCATACGTCGTCAAATGACGGTGCACGACTATGTGCGGCTATATCAACCGCCATGAGGACACACTAAAGAGTATCAACGATATCAACAGTAGCACTGGGGTTCAGAAAAAAACCTTTTTAATGATCAAGCTTGAAAGAACCTATTAGTCGAAACACAGGTAGGTTAAACCCGTCACTCCCGTTAACCGGAAACAAGAGTGAGGGTGTTGTGGACTAAAATAAGCACTACTAAGGCGTTTCAAATCAATCGACCAAACGTTAGGTGCGCCATGTTGCAGGGATTCTGCTTATGCACAGAACTATGCACAGGAAATCAGGACCTCAGTGAATTGTGGTGTACCAAAAACTCACCTCAGAACCCAGAACCCCTTATCCGACCAGCTTCACTGTCCCATTCGTTATCCGAGTTTTATCTCGGCGGTCCCAATGTATAGACAACCCAGAACAAGCGACTTAGGGTATTCTCAGGAATGGTGGGAATCAGAAATACCTGTTCGTAATTATTCTCATATCAGTCCACAACAGAATAAACAGAGACGCAGTAAAGTTTAAAGAGTTTATTTTATAAACCTCGTGTCCTAAGATGCAGTACTTTGGCTAACATAAGCAGACAAATGATTAAGATCAAAACCATCAGCATAGTTACAATACCATAGAAAATGAAAAGAGTAATCATAATAAAATGACAGTGGATGACAGCCGCCTTCCTTTCGCTAGTAAACTAATATTATTATTATTAGACTAATAAAAGGTCTCTAGGCTTGAATGAGGAACCCCATACCGTAAAGATCAGCTTAGTGGAATCACATCACAGGATCAGCTAGACTCTGCTCCCGGGAAAGCTCTTCTTCCGAATGTGTCTAAAGCATGCTGCCTGCAATATTAAAAGCACTCGACTTTCAGGTAATTGCAGCTGCGTGCGTGTTATGGCTAAATAGTGGGCCGATCAACCTGAACCCAACAACATGCACCGTCTAGCGACCCAGACTGTTTCTTTACACAATGTTCAGACCAAGGTCGCAGATCACTGTTTGGGATGTGAACAACAGACAGTTCTCATGCTGCTCCACAGGCCATAATCCTGACGCCAGACCAGTCCAACTCATGAGCCACTAAGGGGCTCATTAGCCGATCATAATCCGGGGCAGGAGACACCGAGTTCGATAAGCACAAATCCAGAGCTCATTGGAACGGACACTTTAGGCAATGAAAGACAGGCTGCACGCAAGTAAAGTAGGGAAACCGGAAGGACAATCCATAGGCTATGCTTAGAGTTGCCAGTGGTAATGTTCCATAGTATTCAAGCATCTGGTTACGAAGATGGAGCAGCCGGGACATGCTGTTGTGTGATGCAAGTTGTGCATCCATAGCATAGTACGCAGATCAACAAAAGCACCCCAGCTACAAGGGCGAGAATCAAAGGGAGACCTCCGAAGACGATGGAAAAAATAGAATGAAAAAATGCCGGGATCACACCAAATATAGTTTGAAAGGAGGTCACGAGGCCGGAGCCCACAATTTTAAAAAAATGGGCCAGGCCACTTGTTGACGAGGCATTAAAGATAGTCTGAATCAGAGCCCCAAAATGAAGTGGGAGATCAGTATTCAAAAGCGCTTGCACCTCTGTGCGCGTATTTTCTACGTGAAGGACAAATGTTTCCCGGGACGAAGTCAACGTGACTTCTTTTTCAGACAATAGAGCCCTTATTCTGCTCATCTTGTTGAACTCTGCTTTCAAGGTTGGAATGGAATGCCAGATGGATACATCGAGCCGTCCATGCGGGGGTGGGAAAAGGACGTTATTACAGCAGACTACTCTCTGTGAAACAGTACCTATGTAGGGAATTCTCACTAACATCCCACAGCAAGCTTCATTATACAATAGCAAATAACTACCGTTAGCAAGCAGCGTAAAAGACGGTGTTATAACTGGCACTGAAATCCCTTTCAGGACGCAAGCTAAATTAGGAGCGTGCACATTACATGCACCATGCAATTAAATGTGCCTACACACCACAGAGTGATCTGGAGTGGAAGTGCACTCTTCACTTTTTAACCTCTTCAGTGCCCATGACGAGATAGTCTCGTCATGGAGCACAGTCGCGCTGTGCCCATGACGAGACTATCTCGTCATGAACCCCACCCACTAATAAAACGCCCGGCACAGGAGGGGGAAAGGGCGTTGCACAGAAGGGGTTAAGTAAACCTCTTTTCCGTCCCTCACGCATCTGTACGTGAATGGGAGTGACCAAACTTCGTGCAGGAAGGCAGTACCCAGTTTTTCATATCTGCCTAGGGCATAATGTTTCATGCACGAACTGAACTTAAACAGGGGGAATGGTAATGTGATCAACCCGTGGATAAGCCACACAGCGGAGTTTAATTCGGCAACAGAGAAAGGTAAAGGTTCTAACTTTTCAATGTGCAGCAATGAGTATGGTCCCGCTTCGTTCCTTTGGCCAGTACCGCCTTGTGCTGCCTGTCACCCCCGGAGGGGTCGACACCTGGGACTGCTGCCGCTCCACTGCCCGGTGCCTGAGGAAGAACTTCGCACGGGACTCCATTGTCCAGGAGTCCGTGCGTCATCACACCTGCTTGGAAGCCCGCCTCCCTGCCCACAAGCCCTTCAAAACTGCTTGCGGAACCCGCTGGCGCGGGTCCCGCTTCGTTCCTTTGGCCAGTACCGCCTTGTGCTGCCTGTCACCCCCGGAGGGGTCGACACCTGGGACTGCTGCCGCTCCACTGCCCGGTGCCTGAGGAAGAACTTCGCACGGGACTCCGTTGTCCAGGAGTCCGTGCGTCAGCACACCTGCTTGGAAGCCCGCCTCCCTGCCCACAAGCCCTTCAAAACTGCTCGCGGAACCCGCTGGCGCGGGTCCCGCTTCGTTCCTTTGGCCAGTACCGCCTTGTGCTGCCTGTCACCCCCGGAGGGGTCGACACCTGGGACTGCTGCCGCTCCACTGCCCGGTGCCTGAGGAAGAACTTCGCACGGGACTCCGTTGTCCAGGAGTCCGTGCGTCAGCACACCTGCTTGGAAGCCCGCCTCTCTGCTTACAACCTTTGTCTATTGGTTCCCGCTCATATAAGTTCATCCATCCATCGCAGAGCGGGACGCGCCGCGGGACACCCAGGACGAAGCCCGGACAAAGGGCGGACAGTCTGAGACAGTCCGGGACAGGAGGGGGCCGGAGGGGGCCGTATACAGGTCTGCCAGTTCGCTGTTACTCTGCCCAACGGTTGGGTGATTTGTCGTTGTAACGTTATAGTCATAAGGGCAGGGCAGCGATCTGTACAGTGGTATTACGGGAAGTTGTCGCATAAGTTAGACTGTCTTATCCAGTACAGGTCTGCAGGGTGCCGCTTTGTGGTGCTAATCTATTTTAGAGTCTGGGTACAGGTCTAGCCCGATCATTATGCCTAAAGCTAAATCAGCGGTTGTAAAGTCCACTATGGATAACTATCTAGTCAAAATGGTGGATAAAATTAATAAAGAACGGAGGAAGTCCCTTGGACGACCGGGGTCTCAAAGTTCGAGCCCCACCTCTCCCGACCAATCAGGTATCCAGGCATCCATCAACCCTGATGTTAGTGTGTTTATAGATCCAATGGATAGTCCTATTGTGGTTGACACAAATGATACTTCTATTGAGGCTATGGTTATCCCTGGGCCACCTAATGATGTGGAATCTGGTCCAGAAACTATTATTGATTCGATTATTCCAAAAGTGCAGGCACCGAGGCCACAAAGAGTAATAGGATCATGTAGGAATATTAGCAAGATCAATCAGCCTAAACGAGGGGGGAATCGCCCCGTAAAAAGAAATGATCCCTCATTGTCTAATGCTCAATGTGACCAAAAAAAGAAACAGGATGGTAACGCGATCAGTTTAGATAAGGAGCAATTAGATTATTTAATCAATGCTATTGATGTTAAGTTTGACATACTTGTTAAACCCCTATTGATTAAACTGGCTACAATATCAGACGAAGTAGTCAGATTGGGAGGTTTAGTGGATACATTTATTAAGGCCGCCAAGGGAGCAAAAGATAATGGTAATGATCCTAGCCCTGTGGAGGTACCATGTAACTCCCGTAATTTGGTTGTAACGCCGGCCGAGAGTAGCACACTTGGTCTTGGGAATGTTTGTGTAGCTCCCTCAGCTGTTCCCAATTTTCCCCCGCAGTTGCCGGCCCAAGCTAAACCATCCTTTAGCACAGCCCTAAGGAAGCCGGTGGGTCCCAACGCAAATTTTAATATATGTAGTAGACATCAGCCAGACTTACCTCCGACTTGTGCACCTTTTGTGGCAGTTTTAACCAATGTTCCTCCCTTAAGTGTGACCGGAAGCAACCACGGTCTTGATGAATCCCATTCTTCATTAAAGAATAAAACCATGGATTGGCTCCACCGGCAGTGTGGTTTCCCCGTAGCTTTGTCAGGGGATATCTTAAGCACCAGAAGAGTTAACTGGGTGGGGAAATCCTGTAAGACATGTGGAGGGGATTGTATTGTTATTAATTTTTGAAATCCTCAACTTACCTCCACGGTCCTGATCAAAGCCGCTTCTCTTCCTTCTCGAGATCAAGGGATTTCTCTACGCCCCCTTGGGTTCTTTTATAGAGATCATGATATTCAATTGGATGCTGGGTATCACCAAGGGAGGACCAGAGATATGAACATGTGTGTTGACCCCACTATCCCCACGACTGACTGGTATCCCCTATGGTGGACCCAGGCATTGTGGATATGACCCTGGACGAGGGAAGATGTAGAGCGGTCCCAGTGGCCTCAGATTCAGTAGAGGCCATAGTTACAAGTGGTTCCAGTGTTTATAACACTGATGTAATAGTCGATTGTGGAAACGTAAGATCGATCCCGGGGGCTTCAGAATCAGGGGAGGCCATTTGTATAAGCGGATCCAGGGTGAACCCTACGGATGCACCAATCGCCAGTGGAATTGGAAGACCGACCACTGGCGATGGGGATGGGGTTGTATCTTCTAAACCCACTGCATCAGTTAATTGGGACCGGTGTTCTATTGCCAGCTGGAATGTTGCTGGCCTCTCACAAAAGGATGCTTGTTTAGGATGGTTAGATTTTATTAATAAGTTTAAAATCATTTGTTTTCAGGAAACTTGGAGTATGGACCCCATTCATTACTCGGGTTATGTTTCTTACCAACTGCCGGCGGTGGCTTCCACCTTGGGCAGAGCTAAGGGTGGGCTGTTAATTTTGATTTCTGTGGATGCACCACTTATTGTTAAGAAATATGTACCCATTGGGGCCCATTCCCAGATCCTATGGCTTTACCTGGAGCTGGGGAGAAATATCCTTTTAATTAATTTTTATAATAATGTTTTTGACAATGCTAGGCAGCAGGTAGTGTTTGCTTTAGAGTCTGCTCTGGATGACATAGTAACGGGTAATAATATTGTGTTCGATTTCATATGGCTAGGGGATTTTAATATTGCTGTGTGCCCATTATCTGCACATAGGGTTTGTGGTTTTGTAAATTGTTGGGGGGGAAGGCGTCTCCCATTTTCCCCATAACCCATACGGAGATTCATTAAACAAAATCTTGATGACCTACGACATTGAATTGTTGGAGAATCTGAAAGGTGCCTCTGGGGAAACTATCCCTACTTTTACGGGCCGAAATGCAAATACGGTGATTGATTTTATTTGCATTTCAACAAGCCTTAACCCATGGTGTACTGCCCCTTTGGTAGTTGATAATCTCATTAGCGATCACAACTGCCTACCCATGGAGGCCACTCTTTGGAAGGCGACACAAGGCCCCTATCCTAACACTATAGCAAATATCGAACCCCACCGTTCAAATGGAACTAGAATTAGGTGGAAGGGAGATAAAGCTGACATTCTGTCCAACTCCATTATTTTTAATTGCGCTAATGAAATTGCCGTCATTTTAGAAAGTCAAGTATTAACGGATGTAATAGTACCCAAGTTTACAAATATTAATCTCATTATTGAGGCCAAATTCACTAGGCTTCTTAAGGGGAAGACGTGCAGGCAAAGGGGGTGGTTCGACCATGCTAGCACCATTGCCCTCAAAGGTTTAAAAGAGGCACTCGTAGCTAAACCAAGGGATATTCCTTTGGTTAGGGAGCTCAGAGCCACCTATCAGGCCGCAGTTAAAAAAAGGAAGGCCGAATTGAGGCATGAGGCATGGGACAAGCTAGACCAGGCGGCCGAAACTTCTGACTCCTCCCTTTTTTGGGCAACAGTCAATAGTCCCTTTCTTAAGAGCGAGGAGATGCCTGAACTGACGGCCAATGTCAGTGCAGATAGCTGGGTCTCCCACTTCTCCGAGATTTTTGACTCGGATAAATCACTGGAGGTCGGGGGTGGGGATTGGCCTGTCATTTCCTTAGACATTTTAATTTCCGAGGTTCAGGATTGCATTACTGTTAGTAAGGGAGGAAAGGCCCAGGGGCCCGACGGGGTGCCCATTGATGTATACAAAAAAGAACCAGAGATATGGGGCCCGATACTATCTAATGTATTCAACGCAGCGGTCCGTTATGGAGTCCCAAACACCTGGGAGGAATCTATTATTATCCCCATATATAAGAAGGGGGAGAGGAGGGACGCTAAGAACTACCGTCCGATCTCCCTCCTCGATTCCTCTGTGAAAATTATGAGCAGGGTGCTTCTGGTCAGACTAGAAGAATGGGCCAATTCAAATAATATATTAGCCAATTCCCAATACGGTTTTAGGAAGGGTCGAGGGACAGTAGAACAGTGCCTCAACCTTGATCTTCTCATAGGGAAGTACACGAGGGCCAAGAATGGTTCTCTTTTCCTCTGCTTTGCAGATTTGAGCAGTGCCTTCGATATGGTGAACCATAAGATCCTATGGGAGAAATTATTGGAAATGGGGGCACCCGAGGGCATTGTTTATTTCTTGGCCCGGTTATACGCTAACCTTAGAACTAGTGTTCGCTTTGGCCCGGAAGGGGAGCGTACCTCTAAGTTCCCTATTAGACGTGGAATTAGACAAGGTTGTGTGCTTGCCCCTCTACTTTTTACACTTTTTATTAACGAGATTGACTCTGTTTTAAATGCCGTTGCTGCTGACGCCCCCAAAATCCTTGATTTCAACGTCCCAGTTTTACTTTATGCGGACGATGCCGTTATTTTATCTAGGACCCCCATTGGCCTTCAACGCCTAATGGACAGGTTTTCCCAGTTCATTAAGGTAAGGAAGTTGAAGATCAATAAAACCAAAACATTTGTTATGGAATGTGGTAAGAGCTGTAAAAAACCGCATTTGTTTTTTATTGATGGGGTTAAAGTCCAAACGGTGGACTCTTTTAACTACCTAGGTATAACATTTTCTAAGTCAGGTAGTTGGACCAGTGAGATCAACCATGTCAGAGTGAGGATGGCGAAATGCGCACATGGGGTGTTTCAGTTCGCATCTAAAATTGGGGATAAACGGATAAAAGACATGTTGAAAATTTATCAAATGAGGTGTCTTTCTATAGCTCTCTATGGTGCTGGTATTTGGGGGCATTCTTTTAGTGGTAGTCTACAAGTGGAGGAAAACCTCTTCCTAAAAAGACTCCTGTGTCTTCGTATTTCGGCTTCTACCGCTCTGGTGCACAGGGAGTTTGGTATTCAACATCTTAAAGATTCTGTAGCCCTTAGGCCACTTTTGTTGTGGCGAGCTATTTGGGCAAAGGAAGAGACCTCCTTAAATAGAGCTATCATCAAAGACTGTTTCTCTATTGATAATTATCAAAAGATTCCATGGGTCAAATTTGTCTCGGGTAGTTTCCTGGAGATCTATGGTCTTAATGTAATAGAGGATCATTATGCAGCCTCGGGTCTGACTAAAAATGAAATGAAATCTGTTTTTATGAGCCATAAGACAGAGGTGCGTGGGAGGGACAACGGTAATTTATCTACCTGTTTGTTTTATGATAGTTTCTGTGAGACGATGGATTTCCAACCATATCTGAGTTTTGTCACCAGACCCTCCCATCGGTTCGTATTGACAAGATTTCGATTTGGGATTGTCCACCATTTGGTGGCTTTTCCAAGTATCAAAAAACGCCAGAATGGTCCCTGCCCCTGTGATAATACTACTGCTCAAAGCACCTTGCATTTTTTACTATTCTGTCCGATTTATGGCAATTTTCGCTCAGCTTTTTTAAAACCTGTTTTTAAGAAATATGGAGTTAGGACAGTAAAAGATACTATGAAATTGTTCTTTAACCCGACACCTGATGTCTGCTTTTTTACTGCTACTTTTCTTCTCCGAGCCATTAAAGCAAGGCCTAGTATGATATTTTAAACTGTTTTTTCTAATGTTTTTTAAAAGTATTTTAACAGCTTGATCATTTTATTAATATGATGTTTCTTTTATTGTTATGTATGAGCTTTTATGGACTTTGTGTTTAAGCTCCGAATAAAGCCTTATGAAATGAAAATGAGTATGTTGCATCCTTCATGGACATGAACTGTTGTTTCGCAGTTAAATTAGAAGGAAGGAACAAAGATGAAGTATTCATGTAATCCCAAGGGACTTTTCCAGCCTTTAGCGTTTGCAACGTCCATGCAAACTGCATAATGGAACGCAATTGATTTTGACCATGATACAAAACAGACAAATCATCCTGCACAATGTCTACCACATATGAAACAATATTATCTAAGGTATAAATTCTGGAAGACTGGGTGTTAATGCTATTATCTATTACAGCCAATACTTTCTCCATATTGGCTTGATCAATAGCTCGTAATCTGGATGCAGCTTCAATCTGTGATAGCTTCCAAACTTCGTTGTAAACAGCATATACCCATCTTTTGGACCTGCCAACCGCAGGACCCTTAACAATATCATTCAAATCTATTTTGTCGTTCAATTGTGATAAATGAAGTTTAACAGATGCTAAGGTGGAATGTTGCAGCCAAGATTGGCATAACTTCCCTACTGAGTAGGTAGTTACAGTGTGAGAAGATTCAAAACGGGGGTCTACACGAACTTGTGTATACCCCAGTGCCAAATCCAGAAACCGATGTTGACAGGAATCTCAGCTCGTTTGCCATATTAACCACCCTTCCGGATTCAATTCAGAAATATTGAAGGATGTGTTGGAAATGTATGACTGCAACGTAGCAAGGGACAGATCCGTATGATTATCCCAAATAGGATAAGCACCCAGACCCGGAGCGGAGGGAGAATTTAGTTTTTTAGAAGTAGCCAATCCAAAACAGGTGGTCTGAAAAATTGACGAATTCAAAAATAACATGTGGTTTGTGATGAGGCAGGCACGATGCAAAGCTTCTGTTCCCTGTACCTGCCACGGTTTAGAACCCCAAACCGATTTAAGATCGATAGTAGCTTTCCACAGATCATAGCCTCCGATTGCCAACTCGTCCATAAAGGACTTGGAATACAACAATTTGGTGTGTGTCAGTCTTACTTTAAAGCAGACTCAGCCCCAACCTTAAAATAAAAGGAGGCCGGATTCGACACACTGAAATCAGAAAAATATGTGAATTTGTCCACTAACGTGGTGGAGCTGCCCAGCCTAGGGGCTGGACAGTGTTCCCATTGCGTATAATTTACAAAATTTCTAAACATATTTTCTTTGTGTAGGAAATGCGTGCCATAATGTTGATAGCAGAATTGCTCATCATAATTAGCAGTATCTAAATACAAATCCTCAGCATCAAATGCAGCATAATATTTCAAATCAGAAAACAGTGCTTCTATTGCTTGTACATCCCAATCATCCGAGTGGATGTTTTGCTTAACTACATCACCCATAGAAACACGAAATACATTTGGCACATTGATTACTTCAGTGGGACCATGAATTTGAAATTTAACAGCATCCCAAGCGATCCCATCCAGTACAGGCCAGGCAGTAATGTTCACAAAAGTCTGGTCCCTTTTCATAATATGTGATGAGGAGTGGGGGGCCAAAGTTCCATCAATTAGTCTAATTGTAGATCTTTCTTTTAGGTAGTGTCCATTTATAAGTCTAAAAAACACTACCACAAAGCCAATGGATGTAAACAAAAAAATACATATGAGCACCAGCCAAATGTAAGTCCAAGGGGGAATTAAAAAATGTCTTTTAAACCAGGCAACAAAAATCGAAACTTTTGAAGGGGCAATGGAAGTCATTGAATTAGTGTCAAAGGAGTAGCGTGACTGGGTAACTGTGGTGGATTGTAAAACAGGCAACGGGACATCCGCAGGATAAGCATACTCATTATCTTCAGGTAGACAACTAGCTGTCAGTGGCAATAAAGGATCAGTAACTGTATGCATTTCGATGGCAACATCAGGCAAGGTGGTAGGAGCCGGGGCCAAAACAGAATTTCTCAGCATCGCAGGGCAAGAAACCGCTGGAGTCATACTAAGAAGAATCGGCCACTCGCTGTAGCTTGACATTGTCAATAGAGATGTACCTGTTATCCTTGAGACCAGGAAGTGGAGGTAAAATGACTGTACGTGTACCCTGTACTCCAAGCACCGGAACTGGTGCACGATAAGAGGGGCCGAACTCCTTCTTGTTCTCCACCTTCTCACGGACCAGGTCACCAACTAGAGGTAGCCAGCCGACTACCGGAATCTGAAGCGCAGCATCAGATGTGGAGGGCACGTGTTCCTTCGCTAGACTGTCTCTGGCTTCTTGTAGATTCTGCAATACAGCACAGTGATCATCTATGTCAAAAGGTGCGGCCGAAGCTGCCATGTCTAGACCATCAAGGTCCGGGACAAACATTCGTATGCCAAAGAGCATCATGTATGGGGTCCGCCCACCCAGAGACCTTCTAGGGAGATTATTAAGTACACGTCGTACGTCATACAAGTGGGCTAGCCAGTTCCGGCCAGTACCTAAAACCCTAGCTGTCAAAGATTGCTTTAAGTCACGGTTCATTCGCTCCACCACACTATTACCCTCAGGTCGGTATGGAGACGAAAATTTGACTTGGACCCCAAAATTTCTCATGGCTTCTTTGTACGCCTTAGAGGCGAACGCAGGGCCCTGATCAGAATGAAAGGTACCACATGCAAAACTTCCAACAAAGACACACAAATCCTTGATGACAGTACGGGCATCAGCACTCCTTTGTGGCCACACCCACAGAAAACGTGTGCACGAATCCACTGCAACCAAGATGTATTTGTACGCAGTATCAGAGGTGAATGGACCGCAATGATCTAATTAAACGCACCCCAGTGGTTTATTAGATATGTACAACTGAGTCTGTGGTGGGCGCGCCGCAGTTGAAGGTTTTATCTGCTGGCAAATGTCACAATTAAGAACATAAGCATGAGCTTGTTTATGTAAACCGCACCACCAGTAACGTTGTTGTAACAGAGATACAGTAGCTGCAAAGCCGGCATGAGCAGACGCCATGCCCTCGTGAGCCGCTAATATCAAAGATGGTCTGCAGTCCGCGTTGGGAATCAGTCTGTCACCAACGTCGTTAATCCTCACTAACGGGACGTTATCAGGACCTAAGCTATAATTGTAACGAGAAGGGAAACGTCTTGGATATTTTGTTCCCTTCTCTGTAGCAGCAATAGCTGCCAAGATGTCATCATCGATCTTACTTTGTGATCTTGTAACTGCTGCTACTAAGTATGTCGCCACTGCTGTTTTTGCTGCTCGTCAGCTAGGCTGTTGCCGACAGCATGGACACCAACTCGTTGGTGACCAAGAGTGTGAATAACATTCACGAGAGGCAGATGTTCTTTAAATTCTGCCACTCGAACCCAAAGTGTTTTATGCTTAATTGTGCTACCTTTGGAATCACGGTAGTCTTTTTGAGACCAAAAATGTAGATTGTCATTGTAAGATTTAACACATTAGAACGAGTCACTCACTATAAGTGTTATGACTCGAGGATCAGCAAACTCCAGTGCAAGCACCAGAGCACGAAGCTCCGCCAACTGTGCGGTACAATCACCCAATGACTGCGTATGCACGACATCAGATTGGAATTCACCTTTCACGAAAGTACCGACCACAATTGCGCAGGCCGCTGAATAGGCATGCTCCGATCCAGTAGCCGGTTGCGCAGAACCGTCAGTGTAAATGACACAATGGTAATCCTCGAGCGGGCGCAAGGACAGAGGAGCTGGATGAACAAATTCATACTGTAAGAACTCCTGAGTCTGTAGAGCCGCGTCAAAGATATATGTGACGGTGGCCCATTGTATCCACCGTGGATGCAAAGCTTTAGAATTTGGTACTCTTGCTTTCGTCACCGCCTTAAGGGCAGGATATGGTGTTACCACCAACATGCGTTTTCCTTGCGAAAGCGCTCGTTCTTTCAGAATCGCCATCTGCACTGCCGTCAGAACTTTCTCGACAGCGGAAAATCGCAGTTCAGCCGAAGTGTACAGGTGTGATGTGTAGGCAATGGGGACGGTGTCGCCCTCATTGAACGTTAAGTACGTGAAACCCACTGCGCCTTGCACAATTCCTATGACCAGGTTAGTGTGGTTATCACGCGTCAGTAAGTATTTTGAAGCAAGAAGGTCAGCTTGCAAAGATTGCAATATAGCTGAATGCTCCGGCAGCCAGCATGATTTGGAAAAAGTAGGTTGTACCAAGGCATAAAGCGACTTGATACGCTGGGCATAATCAGGAATGTACGTTCGACCGAAATTCAGAAAGCCCAGCAAAGATTGTAATTTCTTCAGTGTCGTAGGAGCACGTAGGCATGCGCATTTCTCTAGGAAGTGCGGAGCCAATCCTCGACCTTCATTGTTGAGTTTGTATCCCAAAAACAACACTGTATATTCCGCAATGTGAGACTTCGCAAAGTTGAATTTGTAACCGAAGTCTGCAAACAAAACAATAATGCGATCAACGCGACACAGATGCGGCCACAACTTGTCATCCGTGAGATAAATATCATCCACATACGAGTAAGCATCAGGGTCTATGCTCTCTAACAGAGAGACTACACGAGCGGCAAGGACACCAGGGCTGTTCTTATAGCCCATCGGTAATCTTTTGAAATGTTTTTGTTTGCCGCCCGAGGTAAATGCTGTCCATTCACTACTAAGAGAGGACAGGTTGTGGCTATAAAAGCCGTTGGAAATGTCAAGTGTGGTTTTAAACCGTTTTCTCACGAGACTATCGACGAGAGCCGAACTGTGGGTATTCTGTACTGCGCATGTCCGGCAATGAGAGTTTAAATGCCGGTAATCCAAAACCAGGCGGTACGACCCATCATGCTTCGTCACAGTGAATAAAGGATTATTCATTTGTGACACACATGTTTCAATTACACCTTGATATTCCAATTGTTCAAGGATAGCCGCGACGTGAGGTCTTGCTTCGCGACACATGGGATATTGCGGTTGTGGCTGGGGCGTGGACCGCAACGGAATCTCATGGCTGGGAGACAATTTATCCTAGCCTACCTGATTACGATACAAAGCAGGACAAGCACCAGAGCCCACTCCTCGGCGAACTTCTTAGCTTAGTCCTTTGGCACTGTGTGCGCAAAGGACGGGAGGATCATCTCCTCCCCTCTAGGAGCATCTAAAATTAAAGCCAGGGGCCAGTTTGCCTCTGCCAATAGAATATCATACGAAGAGGTCAGATTATCCCAAAAAATCCCTTGAATCGTGCGTTGTATGTCACCTTCAATTAAAAGGACTATATTATACAGTCTGTCAGGGGGAGCCACTCTAGTGTCAGCAGTTTCTACAGTTATGAACGTATCAGTTGCTGTCGCCACCAGATATGGACGCAGTGCTTGTCGCACTACTGTAACTTCTGCCGCGCTGTCGAGCAGCGTTAGTGCCCATGTCAGGTTCTGAAGCTGCGTCCGCACTATCTGTGGCATACCTCGCTGTTAGCGCAGCAACTTGCTTCTTCTGAAACGGGGGTCGTTGACGTGCAGACTCGTCCTGCTTGCCTTTGCCGTCAGTCTGACGGGGTTGCTCGCGACTTTGGGCACCCCATCCTTTCCCACGGTGTCCGCCACCGGATTGTGAAGCCGATGTTTCCTGTAAAGAACGAGGAGAACGTTGTTCAGAAACCTGAAACCTATCAGGTGACTTAATACTAGATCGATCGCGCAGATCATATGTGCGTTCACTAGACGACTGTACGGGTGAGGCAGGACGAGACCCCTGTTTCTGTGTCTGCTTCCCCTGTTTCTTTGCTCGCCAATTTTGTTTAGGAAAATTAGGGCGTTCGTCTTTACTAGACGAGCTCACCTTAGTTTGCTGTACTATATCAGGAATTATCACAGTTGGTTTAACACCTAAGGCACTGCGACCTATGGTCCTATAGGCTTCCGCAATTATTTTAGCGAACTCCTTAGGCCTGTCGAGTTCGTCCACGCGGTCCAGCTTATTAGCTACTTGGAACTGCATGGCATCGCCTTTGAGGTTGCCCATTACCATGGAAGCAACCACATCGAACACCCCGACATGTCTCATTCCCAATTCAACAGCAGCCTCCGCCCCGTGATTCTCTTGAACACGTTTAATGACGGAGGGTAGTACAGACATAGACGGAGTGCCAAAGCACTTCGAGTAGGTCGCGGCAAAGACCTTGCCCCAGTTTGCGCAATCGGCCATATCTGGGACCAAGTCTTTCCGCAAACTAATGGTGAGAATCCTGTGTTTCTCCACAGGAGAGGTATGCGGAAAAACCGCCTCCAGTTGGTCAAATTTCTGAGCAAGCCAATAAGGCAAATCATCCTTATTTTGGGGGCGCTTGCCCATCACCGAATTAACCATAACAGGACTAATAACCACCGCATGGTGGTCCGTTGGTTGTCCCGCAACAGCAGGTGCCCCCACCTGCACGTTGCGTGACACATACTGTACTAAAGCCCTATGGACTGTAATCAGGGCTGTGTGTAGTACCCGCAACTCAGCCACCGCTCGCATAAGATAGCGGGGATGAGGCGTAAATCTGGCTAGCACCGGCCATGTGGCCCCTGCAATCGACAACGGGCCCATTCTAGCCGGTGCAACCGCATGGGGAAGGGTACCATTAAACCAAATGGTATGCTGCCAGGCAGAAATAGGAATTTCTTGTGTCCTATACGGCGTATAGATCGCAGGTAGCTGCGTGGGAGTATAGGAAGGAAACGTATCATCGTCTGCATCCACCGCCGGAAAAGTCACCCAAGAGTAAAACAACTCATAAGGGTAAGACGCATCAGCGCTCACCACAAAAATAACAGCCATCCCATCATCCGGCACCCCATACGTCATCAAATGACGGTGCACAACTATGTGCGGCTATATCAACCGCCATGAGGACACACTAAAGAGTATCAACGATATCAACAGTAGCACTGGGGTTCAGAACCTATCCGTCGAAACACAGGTAGGTTAAACCCGTCACTCCCGTTAACCGGAAACAAGAGTGAGGGTGTTGTGGACTAAAATAAGCACTACTAAGGCGTTTCAAATCAATCGACCAAACGTTAGGTGCGCCACGTTGCAGGGATTCTGCTTATGCACAGAACTATGCACAGGAAATCAGGACCTCAGTGAATTGTGGTGTACCAAAAACTCACCTCAGAACCCAGAACCCCTTATCCGACCAGCATCAGTGTCCCATTCGTTATCCGAGTTTTATCTCGGCGGTCCCAATGTATAGACAACCCAGAACAAGCGACTTAGGGTATTCTCAGGAATGGTGGGAATCAGAAATACCTGTTCGTAATTATTCTCATATCAGTCCACAACAGAATAAACAGAGACGCAGTAAAGTTTAAAGAGTTTATTTTATAAACCTCGTGTCCTAAGATGCAGTACTTTGGCTAACATAAGCAGACAAATGATTAAGATCAAAACCATCAGCATAGTTACAATACCATAGAAAATGAAAAGAGTAATCATAATAAAATGACAGTGGATGACAGCCGCCTTCCTTTCGCTAGTAAACTAATATTATTATTATTAGACTAATAAAAGGTCTCTAGGCTTGAATGAGGAACCCCATACCGTAAAGATCAGCTTAGTGGAATCACATCACAGGATCAGCTAGACTCTGCTCCCGGGAAAGCTCTTCTTCCGAATGTGTCTAAAGCATGCTGCCTGCAATATTAAAAGCACTCGACTTTCAGGTAATTGCAGCTGCGTGCGTGTTATAGCTAAATAGTGGGCCGATCAACCTGAACCCAACAACATGCACCGTCTAGCGACCCAGACTGTTTCTTTACACAATGTTCAGACCAAGGTCGCAGATCACTGTTTGGGATGTGAACAACAGACAGTTCTCATGTGAAGCAAAGGCGAGCAAGCATTTCTCAATTAATAACATGTAACTACAGTGTCGTGTGCAAAAGCAGCAAAAGTGGCAAGATGGCTTTCTAACATCTAACGCAGTTGTGCTAACTTAGCATTGTACGTATATAAATAGCGTGTTTGGGCAGTGGTGGGGGGTCCTGCTGGGTGTGTTGTTTCACGGTTTATGGCAGTGCAGTGGTGTTCGGACAGTGTAGGGGGTCATGCTGTGGCTGGTGTTTCTGGGTTTAGGGCAGTGTAGTGGTGTTCGGGCAGTGTAGGGGGTCGTGCTGGGGGTGGTGTTTCTGGGTTTGGGGCAGAGTTTGGGCAGTGTAGGGGGTCTTGCTGGGGGTGGTGTTTCTGGGATTAGGGCAGAGCAGTGGTGTTCGGGCAGTGTAGGGGGTCCTTGGGGGGTGGTGTTTAGGGTTTAGGGCAGTGCAGGGGTGTTCGGGCAGAGTAGGGGGTCATGCTGGCGGTGGTTTTTCAGGGTTAAGGGCAGTGCAGTGGTGTTCGGGCAGTTTAGGGGGTCTTGCATGGGGTGGTGTTTCAGGGTTTAGGGCAGTACAGTGGTGTTCGGGCAGTGTAGGGGGTCATGCTGGGGCTGGTGTTTCAGGGTTTAGGGCAGTGCAGTGGTGTTTGGGTAGTGTAGGGGGGTCATCCAGGGAGTAGTGTTTCAGGGTTTATGGCAGTGCATTGGTGTTCGGGCAGTGTAGGGGGTCTTGCTGGGGCTGGTGTTTCAGGGTTTAGGGCAGAGCAGTGGTGTTCGGGCAGTGTAGGGGGTCATGCTGGGGCTGGTGTCTCAAGGTTTAGGGCAGAGCAGTGGTGCTCGGGCAGTGTTGGGGGATCTGTGTGGGCTGGTTTTTCAGGGTTGAGGGCAGAGCAGTGGTGTTTGGGCAGTATAGGGGGATGTGCGGGGTGGTGTTTTAGGGTTTACAGCAGAGGATTGGTGTTCGGGCAGTGTAGGGGGTTGTGCTGGGGTTGGTGTTTCAGGGGTTAGGGCAGTGCAGTGTAATTTGGGTAGTGTAGGGGGTCGTGCAGGTGGTGGTGTTTTAGGGTTTAGGGCAGTGCAGTGGTTTTCGGGCAGTGTAGGGGGTCTTGCTGGTGGTTGTGTTTCAGGGTTTAGGGCAGTGGTGTTCGGGCAGTGTAGGGGGTCTTGGTGGGGGTGGTGTTTCAGGGTTTAGGGCAGTGCAGTGGTGTTCGGGCATGGTAGGGGGTCTTGCAGGGGGTGGTGTTTCAGAGTTTAGTGCAGTGTTGTTAGGGTTGTGTAGTGTGTTTTGCTGGGGTGGTGTTTCAGGGTTTAGGGCAGCGCTTTGTAATTCGGGTAGTGTAGGTGGTCATGCAGGGGACGGTGTTTCAGGGTTTAGGGCAGTGCAGTGGTTTTCAGGCAGTGTAGTGGGTCTTGCTGGGGGTTGTGTTTCATGGTTTAGGGCAGTGATGTTCGGGCAGTGCAGGGGGTCTTGACTGGGGGTGGTGTTTCAGGGTTTAGGGCAGTGCAGTGGTGTTCGGGCAGTGTAGGGTATCGTGCGGGGGCTTGTGTTTCAGGGTTTAGGGCAGAGCAGTCTTGTTCGGGCAGTGTAGGGGATATGTGTGGGCTGGTGTTTCAGGGTTGAGGGCAGAGCAGTGGTGTTCGGGTAGTGTAGGGGCTTGTGCTGGGGTGGTGTTTTAGGGTTTAGGGCAGAGGATTGGTGTTCGGGCAGTGTAGGGGGTCATGCTGGGGGTGGTGTTTCAGGGTTTAGGGCAGTGCAGTGGTGTTCGGGCAGTGTAGGGGGTCATGCAGGGGGTCGTGTTTCAGGGTTTAGGGCAGTGCAGTGGTGTTCGGGTAGTGTAGTGGCTTGTGCTGGGGGTGGTGTTTCAGGGTTTAGGGCAGCGCAGTGTAATTCGGGTAGTGTAGGGGGTCATGCATGTGCTGGTGTTTCAGGGTTTAGGGCATTGCAGTGCTTTTCGGGCAGTTTAGGGGGTCTTGCTGGGGGGTTGTGTTTCAGGGTTTAGGGCAGTGGTGTTCGGGCAGTGTAGGGGGTCTTGCTGAGGGTGGTGTTTCAGGGTTTAGGGCAGTGCAGTTGTGTTCGGGCAGTGTAGGGGGTCGCGCAGGGGGTTGTGTTTCGGGGTTCAGGGCAGTGCAGTGTTGTTCGGGTTGTATAGTGTGTTGTGCTGGGGTTGGTGTTTCAGGGTTTAGGGCAGCGCAGTGTAATTTGGGTAGTGTAGGGGGTCAAGCAGGGGGTGGTGTTTCAGGGTTTAGAGAAGTGCAGTGGTTTTCGGGCAGTGTAGAGGGTCTTGCTGGGGGTTGTGTTTCAGGATTTAGGGCAGTGGTGTTCGGGCAGTGTAGGGGGTTTTGCTGGGGGTGGGGTTTCAGGGTTTAGGGCAGTGCAGTTGTGTTTGGGCAGTGTAGGGGTCGTGCTAGGGGTGGTGTTTCAGGGTTCAGGGCAGTGCAGTGGTGTTCAGGCAGTGTGGGGGGGTCGTGCTGGATATTGTGTTTCAGGGTTTATGGCAGTGCAGTGGCGATCGGGCACTGTAGTGGGTCATCCGGGGGGGTGGTGTTTCAGGGTTTAGGGAAGTGCAATGGTGATCGGGCAGTGTAGGGGGTCGTCCGGGGGGGTGGTGTTTCAGGGTTTAAGGCAAAGCAGTGGTGTTCGGGCAGTGTAGGGGTTGTGCTGGGGCTGGTGTTTCAGGATTTCGGGCAGAGCAGTGGTGATCGGGCAGTGTAAGGGGTTTGTGCTGGGGCTGGTGTTTCAGGGTTTAGGGCAGTGGAGTGGGGATCGGGCAGTGTAGGGGGTCGTCCAGGGGTGGTGTTTCAGGGTTTATGTCAGTACAGTGTTGATCGGGCAGTGTAGGGGGTCATCCGGGGGGGGGGTGTTTCAGGGTATAGTGCAGTGTTGTTAGGGTTGTGTAGTGTGTTGTGCTGGGGTGGTGTTTCAGGGTTTAGGGCAGCGCTTTGTAATTCGGGTAGTGTAGGTGGTCGTGCAGGGGATGGTGTTTCAGGGTTTAGGGCATTGCAGTGGTCTTCAGGCAGTGTAGTGAGCCTTGCTGGGGGTTGTGTTTCAGGGTTTAGGGCAGTGGTGTTCGGGCAGTGTAGGGGGTCTTGGTGGGGGTGATGTTTCAGGGTTTAGGGCAGTGCAGTGGTGTTCGGGCAGTGTAGGGGGTCTTGTAGGGGGTGGTGTTTCAGGGTTTAGTGCAGTGTTGTTAGGGTTGTGTAGTGTGTTTTGCTGGGGTGGTGTTTCAGGGTTTAGGGCAGCGCTTTGTAATTCAGGTAGTGTAGGTGGTCGTGCAGGGGATGGTGTTTCAGGGTTTAGGACAGTGCAGTGGTTTTCAGGCAGTGTAGTGGGTCTTGCTCAGGGTTGCGTTTCAGGGTTTAGGGCAGTGGTGTTCGGGCAGTGTAGGGGGTCTTGACTGGGGGTGGTGTTTCAGGGTTTAGGGCAGAGCAGTCTTGTTCGGGCAGTGTAGGGGATATGTGTGGGCTGGTGTTTCAGGGTTGAGGGCAGAGCAGTAGTGTTCGGGTAGTGTAGGGGCTTGTGCTGGGGTGGTGTTTTAGGGTTTAGGGCAGAGGATTGGTGTTCGGGCAGTGTAGGGGGTCGTGCTGGGGGTGGTGTTTCAGGGTTTAGGGCAGTGCAGTGGTGTTCGGGCAGTGTAGGGGTCATGCAGGGGGTCGTGTTTCAGGGTTTAGGGCAGTGCAGTAGTGTTCAGGTAGTGTAGGGGCTTGTGCTGGGGGTGGTGTTTCAGGGTTTAGGGCAGCGCAGTGTAATTCGGGTAGTGTAGGGGGTCATGCATGTGGTGGTGTTTCAGGGTTTAGGGCATTGCAGTGCTTTTCGGGCAGTGTAGGGGGTCTTGCTGGAGGTTGTGTTTCAGGGTTTAGGGCAGTGGTGTTCGGGCAGTGTAGGGGGTCTTGCTGGGGGTGGTGTTTCAGGGTTTAGGGCAGTGCAGTGGTGTTCGGGCAGTGTAGGGGGTCGTGCAGGGGGTTGTGTTTCGGGGTTCAGGGCAGTGCAGTGTTGTTTGGGTTGTATAGTGTGTTGTGCTGGGGTTGGTGTTTCAGGGTTTAGGGCAGCGCAGTGTAATTTGGGTAGTGTAGGGGGTCAAGCAGGGGGTGGTGTTTCAGGGTTTAGAGCAGTGCAGTGGTTTTCGGGCAGTGTAGAGGGTCTTGCTGGAGGTTGTGTTTCAGGATTTAGGGCAGTGGTGTTCGGTCAGTGTAGGGGGTTTTGCAGGGGGTGGGGTTTCAGGGTTTAGGGCAGTGCAGTTGTGTTTGGGCAGTGTAGGGGGTCGTGCTGGGGGTGGTGTTTCAGGGCTCAGGGCAGTGCAGTGGTGTTCAGTCAGTGTGGGGGGTCGTGCTGGATATTGTGTTTCAGGGTTTATGGCAATGCAGTGGTGATCGGGCACTGTAGGGGGTCATCCGGGGGGTGGTGTTTCAGGGTTTAGGGAAGTACAATGGTGATCGGGCAGTGTAGGGGGTCGTCCGTAGGGGGTGGTGTTTCAGGGTTTAAGGCAAAGCAGTGGTGTTCAGGCAGTGTAGGGGTTGTGCTGGGGCTGGTGTTACAGGATTTCGGTCAGAGAAGTGGTGTTCGGGCAGTGTAAGGGGTTCGTGCTGGGGCTGGTGTTTCAGGGTTTAGGGCAGTGGAGTGGGGATCGGGCAGTGTAGGGGGTCGTCCAGGGGTGGTGTTTCAGGGTTTATGGCGGTGCAGTGTTGATCGGGCAGTGTAGGGGGTTATCCGGGGGGTGGTGTTTCAGGGTGTAGTGCAGTGTTGTTAGGGTTGTGTAGTGTGTTGTGCTGGGGTGGTGTTTCAGGGTTTAGGGCAGCGCTTTGTAATTCGGGTAGTGTAGGTGGTCGTGCAGGGGATGGTGTTTCAGGGTTTAGGGCAGTGCAGTGGTTTTCAGGCAGTGTAGTGAGCCTTGCTGGGGATTGTGTTTCAGGGTTTAGGGCAGTGGTGTTTGGGTAGTGTAGGGGGTCTTGACTGGGGGTGGTGTTTCAGGGTTTAGGGCAGTGCAGTGGAGTTCGGGCAGTGTAGGGGGTCGTGCTGGGGCTGGTGTTTCAGGGTTTAGGGCAGAGCAGTGGTGTTCGGGCAGTGTAGGGGATATGTGTGGGCTGGTGTTTCAGGGTTGAGGGCAGAGCAGTGGTGTTCGGGTAGTGTAGGGGCTTGTGCTGGGGGTGGTGTTTTAAGGTTTAGGGCAGAGGATTGGTGTTCAGGCAGTATAGGGGGTCGTGCGTGGGGTGGTGTTTCAGGGTTTAGGGCAGTGCAGTGATGTTCGGGCAGTGTAGGGGGTCATGCAGGGGGTGGTATTTCAGGGTTTAGGGCAGTGCAGTGGTTTTCGGGTAGTGTAGGGGCTTGTGCTGGGGGTGGTGTTTCAGGGTTTAGGGCAGTGCAGTGGTGTTCGGGCAGTGTAGGGGGTCGCGCAGGGGGTTGTGTTTCGGGGTTTAGGGCAGTGCAGTGTTGTTCGGGTTGTATAGTGTGTTGTGCAGGGGGTGGTGTTTCAGGGTTTAGGGCAGTGCAGTGGTTTTTGGGCAGTGTAGAGGGTCTTTCTGGGGGTTGTGTTTCAGGATTTAGGGCAGTGGTGTTCGGGCAGTGTAGGGGGTTTTGCTGGGGGGGGAGTTTTAGGGTGTAGGGCAGTGCAGTGGTGTTCGGGCAGTGTAGGGGGTCATGCAGGGGGGTGGTGTTTCAGGGTTCAGGGAAGTGCAGTTGTGTTTGGGCAGTGTAGGGGGTCGTGCTGGGGGTGGTGTTTCAGAGTTCAGGGCAGTGCAGTGCTGTTCAGGCAATGTGTGGGGTCATGCTGGATATTGTGTTTCAGGGTTTATCGCAGTGCAATGGTGAGCGAGCACTGTAGGGGTTCATCCAGGGGGGTGGTGTTTCAGGGTTTAGGGCAGTGCAATTGTGATCGGGCAGTGTAGGGGGTCGTCCGGGGGGGTCGTGTTTCAGGGATTAGGGCAGAGCAGTGGTGTTCGGGCAGTGTAGAGGGTCGTGCTGGCAGTGGTGTTTCAGGGGTCTAGGGCAGAGCAGTGGTGTTCGGGCAGTGTAGGGGAGCGTGCTGGGGCTTGTGTTTCAGGGTTTAGGGCAGTGCAGTTGTGTTCGGGCAGTGAATGGGGTCGTGCGGGGTTTGTGTTTCAGGGTTTAGGGCAGTGCAGTGCAGTGGTGTTCGGGCAGTGTAGGGGGTCGTACGGGGGTGGTGTTTCAGGGTTTAGGGCAGTGCAGTGGTGTTCGGGCAGTGTAGGGGGTCAAGCAGGGGGGTGGTATTTCAGAGTTTAGGGCTGTGCAGTGGTGTTCGGGCAGTGTAGGGGGTTGTGCGGGGTGTGGTGTTTCAGGGATTAGGGCAATGCACTTGGGTTCGGGCAGTGTAGGGGTCGTGCGGGGGGTGGTGTTTCAGGGTTTAGGATAGAGCAGTGGTGTTCAGGCAGTGTAGAGGGTCGTGCTGTCAGTCGTGTTTCAAGGATTTAGGGCAGAACAGTGATGTTCGGGCAGTATAGGGGGTCGTGCTGGTGGTGGTGTTTAGGGTTTAGGGTTTAGAACAGTGCAGTGGTGTTGGGGCAGATTAGGGGGTCGTGCTGGTGGTGGTGTTTAGGGTTTAGGGTTTAGAACAGTGCAGTGGTGTTGGGGCAGATTAGGGGGTCGTGCTGGAGCTGGTGTTTAGGGTTTAGGGCAGTGCAGTGGTGTTCGGGCAGAGTAGGGGGTTGTGCTGGCAGTGGTGTTTCAGGGTTTAGGGCAGTGCAGTGGTGTTCGGGCAGTTTAGGGGGTCTTGCTGGGGGTGGTGTTTCAGGGTTTAGGACAGTGCAGTGGTGTTTGGGCAGTGTAGGGGGTCGTGCTGGGGCTGGTGTTTCAGGGTTTAGGGCAGTGCAGTGGTGTTCGGGTAGTGTAGGGGTCGTCCGGGGGGTAGTGTTTCAGGGTTTAGGGCAGTGCAGTGGTGTTGGGCAGTGTAGGGGGTCTGGCTGGGGGGTAGTGTTTCAGGGTTTATGGCAGTGCATTGGTGTTCGGGCAGTGTAGGGGGTTATGCTGGGGCTGGTGTTTCAGGGTTTAGGGCAGAACAGTGGTGTTCTGGCAGTGTAGGAGGTCATGCTGGGGCTGGTGTTTCAGGGTTTAGGGCGGTGCAGTGGTGTTCGGGCAGTGTAGGGGGTCATGCAGGGGGTTGTGTTTCAGGGGTTAGGGCAGTGGTGTTCTGGCAGTGTAGGGGGTAATGCTGGGGGTGGTGTTTCAGGGTTTTAGGCGGTGCAGTGGTGTTCGGGCAGTGTAGGGGGTCTCGCAGGGGGTGCTGTTTCAGGGTTAAGGGCAGTGCAGTGTTCGGGTTGTGTAGGGGGTCGTTCAGGGGGTGGTGTTTCAGGGTTTAGGGCAGTGCAGTGCTTTTCGAGCAGTGTAGAGGGTCTTGCTGGGGGTTATGTTTCAGGGTTTAGGGCAGTGGTGTTCGGGCAGTGTAGAGGGTCTTGCTGGGGTGGTGTTTCAGGGTTTAGGGCAGTGCAGTGGTGTTCTGGCAGTGTAGGGGGTCATGCAGGTGGGTGGTGTTTCAGGGTTCACGGCAGTGCAGTGGTGTTTGGACAGTGTAGGGGGTCGTGCAGGGGGTGGTGTTTCAGGGTTCAGGGCAGTGCAGTGGTGTTTGGGCAGTTTGGGGGGTCGCGGTGGGTGTGGTGTTTAAGGGTTTAGGGCAGTGCAGTGGTGTTCTGGCAGTGTAGGGGGTCGTCTGGGGGGTGGTGTTTCAGGGTTTAGGGCAGTGCAGTGGTGCTCGGGCAGTGTAGGGGGTCGTGCTGGGGGTGGTGTTTCAGGGTTTAGGGCAAAGCAGTGGTGTTCGGGCAGTGTAGGGTTCGTGCTGGGGCTGGTGTTTCAGGGTTTAGGGCAGAGCTGCGGTGTTCGGGCAGTGAAGGGGGATATGGATGGGCTGGTGTTTCAGGGTTGAGGGCAGAGCAGTGGTGTTCGGGCAGTGTAGGGGGATGTGCGGGGGTGGTGTTTTAGGGTTTAGGGCAGAGCAGTGGTGTTCGGGCAGTGTAGGGCGTTGTGCAGGGGGTGGTGTTTCAGGGTTTAGGGCAGTGCAGTCGTGTTCGGGTAGTGTAGGGGGTGGTGCTGGGGATGGTGTTTCAGGGTTTAGGGCAGCGCAGTGTAATTCGGGTAGTGTAGGGCGTCGTGCTCGGGGTGGTGTTTCAGGGTTTAGGGCAGCGCAATGGTTTGCAGGCAGTGTAGGTGGTCTTGCTGGGGAAGGTGGTTCAGGGTTTAGGGCAGTGATGTTCGGGCAGTGTAGTGGGTCTTGCTGGGGGTAGTATTTCAGCTTTAAGGGCAGTGGTGTTCGGGCAGTGTAGGGGGTCATACTGGGGGTCGTGTTTCAGGGTTTAGGGCAGTGCAGTTGTGTTCGGGCAGTGAATGGGGTCGTGCGGGGTTTGTGTTTCAGGGTTTAGGGCAGTGCAGTGGTGTTCGGGCAGTGTAGGGGGTCGTACGGGGGTGGTGTTTCAGGGTTTAGGGCAGTGCAGTGGTGTTCGGGCAGTGTAGGGGGTCAAGCAGGGGGGTGGTATTTCAGAGTTTAGGGCAGTGCAGTGGTGTTCGGGCAGTGTAGGGGGTCGTGCGGGGTATGGTGTTTCAGGGATTAGGGCAATGCACTGGTGTTCGGGCAGTGTAGGGGTCGTGCGGGGGGTGGTGTTTCAGGGTTTAGGTTAGAGCAGTGGTGTTCAGGCAGTGTAGAGGGTCGTGCTGCCAGTCGTGTTTCAAGGATTTAGGGCAGAACAGTGATGTTCGGGCAGTATAGGGGGTCGTGCTGGTGGTGGTGTTTAGGGTTTAGGGTTTAGAACAGTGCAGTGGTGTTGGGGCAGATTAGGGGGTCGTGCTGGAGCTGGTGTTTAGGGTTTAGGGCAGTGCAGTGATGTTCGGGCAGAGTAGGGGGTCGTGCTGGCGGTGGTGTTTCAGGGTTTAGGGCAGTGCAGTGGTGTTCGGGCAGTTTAGGGGTCTTGCTGGGGGTGGTGTTTCAGGGTTTAGGACAGTGCAGTGGTGTTTGGGCAGTGTAGGGGGTCGTGCTGGGGCTGGTGTTTCAGGGTTTAGGGCAGTGCAGTGGTGTTTGGGTAGTGTATGGGTCGTCCAGGGGTGGTGTTTCAGGGTTTAGGGCAGTGCAGTGGTGTTGGGCAGTGTAGGGGGTCTTGCTGGGGGGTAGTGCTTCAGGGTTTATGGCAGTGCATTGGTGTTCGGGCAGTGTAGGGGGTTATGCTGGGGCTGGTGTTTCAGGGTTTAGGGGAGAACAGTGGTGTTCTGGCTGTGGAGGAGGTCATGCTGGGCTGGTGTTTCAGGGTTTAGGGCAGAGCAGTGGTGTTCGGGCAGTGTTGGGGGATCTGTGTGGGCTGATTTTTCAGGGTTGAGGGCAGAGCAGTGCTGTTTGGGCAGTATAGGGGGATGTGCGGGGGTGGTGTTTTAGGTTTTACAGCAGAGGATTGGTGTTCGGGCAGTGTAGGGGGTTGTGCTTGGATTGGTGTTTCAGGGTTTAGGGCAGTGCAGTGTAATTCGGGTAGTGTAGGGGGTCGTGCAGGTGGGTGCGTTTCAGGGTTTAGGGCAGTGCAGTGGTTTTCGGGCAGTGTAGGGGGTCTTGTTGGGGGTGGTGTTTCAGGGTTTAGGGCAGTGTAGTGGTGTTCGGGCAGTGTAGGGGGTCTTGCAGGGGGTGGTGTTTCAGGGTTTAGGGCAGTGCAGTGTTGTTAGGGTTGTGTAGTGTGTTGTGCTGGGGTGGTGTTTCAGGGTTTAGGGCAGCGCTTTGTAATTCGGGTAGTGTAGGGGTCGTGCAGGGGGTGATGTTTCAGGGTTTAGGGCAGTGCAGTGGTTTTCAGGCAGTGTAGTGGGTCTTGCTGGGGGTTGTGTTTCAGGGTTTAAGGCAGTGGTGTTCGGGCAGTGTAGGGGGTCTTGACTGGGGGTGGTGTTTCAGGGTTTAGGGCAGTGCATTGGTGTTCGGGCAGTGTAGGGGGTCGTGCTGGGGATGGTGTTTCAGGGTTTAGGGCCGAGCAGTGGTGTTTGGATAGTGTAGGGAATATGTGTGGGCTGGTGTTTCAGGGTTGAGGGCAGAGCAGTGGTGTTCGGGCAGTGTAAGGGGATGTGCGGGGTGGTGTTTTAGGGTTTAGGGCAGAGGATTGGTGTTCGGGCAGTGTAGGGGGTCGTGCGGGGGTTGTGTGTTTCAGGGTTTAGGGCAGTGCAGTGGTATTTGGGCAGTGTAGGGGGTCATGCAGGGGGTGGTGTTTCAGGGTTTAGGGCAGTGCAGTGGTGTTCGGTTAGTGTAGGGGCTTGTGCTGGGGGTGGTGTTTCAGGGTTTAGGGCAGCGCAGTGTAATTCGGGTAGTGTAGGGGGTCGTGCATGTGGTAGTGTTTCAGGGTTTAGGGCAGTACAGTGGTTTTCGGGCAGTGTAGGGGGTCTTGCTGGGGAAGGTGTTTCAGGGTTTAGGGCAGTGGTGTTCGGGCAGTGTAGGGGGTATAGCTGGGGGTGGTATTTCAGGTTTTAGGGCAGTGGCGTTCGGGCAGTGTAGGGGATCGTGCTGGGGGTGGTGTTTCAGGGTTTAGGGCAGAGCAGTGGTGTTCGGGCAGTGTGGAGGGTCGTGCTGGCAGTGGTGTTTCAAGGGTCTAGGGAAGAGTAGTGGTGTTCGGGCAGTGTAGGGGGTCGTGCTGGGGCTGGTGTTTCAGGGTTTAGGGCAGTGCAGTGGTATTCGGGCAGTGTAGGTGGTCGTGCGGGGGGTGGGGTTTTAGGTTTTAGGTCAGAGCAGTGGTGTTCAGGTAGTGTAGGGGGTCGTGCGGGGGTGGTGTTTCAGGGTTTAGGGCAGTGCAGTGGTGTTCGGGCAGTGTAGGGGGTCTTGCTTGGGGGTTGTGTTTTAGGGTAGGGCAGTGCAGTGGTGTTTGGGCAGTGTAGGGGGTCATGCTGGGGGTGGTGTTTCAGGGTTTAGGGCAGTGCAGTGGTGTCCGGGCAGTATAGGGGGTCATGCTAGGGCAGGTGTTTCAAGGTTTAGGGCAGTGCAGTGGTTTTCGGGCAGTGTAGGGGGTCGTGCTGGGGCTGGTGTTTCAGGGTTTAGGGCAGAGCAGTGGTGTTCGGAAAGTGTAAGGGGTCATGCTGGGGCTGGTGTTTCAGGGTTTAGGGCAGAAATGAAATGAAATGAAAAAGGCTCTTTTATAGCGCATGGCTACCCGTGAGCATACCAGCGCTTAGGACCAACGGTGAGTTGAAGCGGAGAGCATGAGGCCTCTGCGTGGCAGATACTTAAGACCGAGGGAACAGCCAGGTCTTTAGTCTTTTGCGAAATGCGAGGAGATTGGGTTCCTGGCGAAGGGCCGGGGGCAAAGAGTTCCAGAGTCTGGAGGCGTTATAGGAGAAGAGGCGTCCGCCCGAACGGGACCTGCTGATTCTGGGAACTTCTGCCAGATTGAGGTTGTTGGAACGCAGGTTTCTGGGTGCTTTATATGGTCTAATCAGTTTGGCAAGGATAGGTGGGCCTCTGCCATGGAGGTTTTTGTGAACCATGCAGAGGGCCTTAAAATGTATCCGTTCCTTTATCGGAAGCCAGTGCAGAAGTTCAAGCGCGGGTTTTGCTGAGGAGCGATGGCTAGTGCTCGTCAGCAATCTGGCTGCAGAGTTCTGCACAACCTGAAGTCGGCGGATTACCGAGGTCGGGGCACCAAGGATGATGGAGTTTCCATAATCGAGCCTGGATAGGATTAGGGCCTGGACTAATATTTTTTTGGCTTTTTCCGGCAGCTGAGGGAGAATTTTACGGATGGATTTTAATAGGCCGAAGCAGGTGGCCGCAGTTTTCCTCACTTGAATTTTAAACGAGAGGTCCACATCTAGCCAAATGCCCAGGCTCTTGATCTCACTTTTAGGGATGGGGCCAGGGCCCATACAAGGGGGCCATAGCGTGAGGCTGTCAAATGAGGCCTGCCTGCCTAGAAGCATAAGCTCCGTCTTTCCTCCGTTTAATTTAAGGTAAGACTGATCCATCCAATTGGCTACTGACTCTAAGCAGCTACACAGGTTCGAGGGAAGTGATTCTGCTTGATTCAGAGAGACCACCAACTGGGTGTCATCAGCGTAGCTGACTAATTCAATCCCAAATGGGGCCACTATCTCCGCTAAGGGCGACATATACACATTAAACAGTGTGGGGCTGATGGAAGAGCCCTGCGGCACCCCACACTGTAACGGTACCGGGGAGGAACACCGATCGCCTTCAAATACCTTGACGAACCTATCCTGGAGGAAAGATTCGAGCCACATAAGGGCCTTCCCCGTGACTCCGAGTTTGTTAAGGCGGGCTAGGAGGATCCGGTGATTCACCGTGTCAAAGGCGGCACTGAGGTCCAGGAGGATAATGGCCACCCTGCCACCTGCGTCCAAAATCCTCCTGGACTCCTCGACCACCTTCAGCAGTCCCTTGCCCGGGGCGAAATCCAGTTTGAGAAGGGTGAAGCAGGGTGAATGTTTCTAAAAATGAGGCGAGTTGTCTGTTTACAAATTTTTCAGTTAGTTTGCTTAAGGCGGGGGAGAAGGGAAATGGGGCGATAATTAGAAAGGTCACCAGGGTCGAGATTGGGTTTCTTTAACAATGGCTTGACCATGGCCATTTTCCAATCTCGTGGAACTATCCCTGATTCAATCGAAGAATTAACCAGATTGATGATGGGCGTATTGATGTAGGGCATGGCTGTTTTTATAATATTCATAGGGGCTGGATCGAGCGGGGTACCGCTTTTTATGGCATTGAGGAGGGGGAGTAACAATTCCTCTGTAAGTGGAGAAAAGGAGGAGAGCTGGGGGAGCGCCTCTTGAACAGGTGTGTTAATGGGAAGGCATGAATCTATGAAGGATGTAGGGGGAAGGGTAAGAAGGATCTTTTGGATTTTGGTGTAGAAGAAATTTGACAATTCTTCACAGCGGGCACCTGTTTTATCTGGGATAGGGGGAGGTTCGGGGACTTTTAACAAAGTTTTGGCAATTCTGAAGATCTCTTTTGGGGTGTTAACGGAGGCCTCAATCTTTTCTGTAAAGAAGGTAGATTTTGCAGTTTTTATCGCAGATTTGTAAGCCTTGATAGAGGCTCTATATTTGCTTTTCTTCTCAGGGGTGAAATCTTTCCGCCACTGTCTCTCCTCACGTTTGCACTCTTGTTTGAGGGTCCTGAGCTCTGGGCTAAACCACGGAAAATTAATAGAGCCCTTTTTTTGGATTATAGACTTTCTAGGGAGTACAGTATCGAGCGACTGCTCGATCCACTGGTTAAACTCAGAATTAGCTGAGTTTATATCCGAGTTAGCACGGGGTTCAGTTGCCCTCAGAATTTCAGACCATTCATTGAGCTTGAGCTTGGGCCAATATCTGGCTTGAGCTCTGTGGAAGGGTTTGATCGGGCCGGGGAGAGGTGCGTTCCAGGCAAAAGGTATTGCCATGTGATCCGACCACGGGACCGGACTCGGGTCCTTAATAGTTAACTCTGGGATGTTTGAAAAAATTGGGTCTAGAAGGTTGCCCTTGGAGTGGGTGGGCAACTGAAGCTTTAAGGTAAGTTCACAGGAGCCCAGGTCTTTAATCAGATCGGTGGCTGTGGTATCTTGCGGGTCGTTAAAATGAATGTTCATGTCCCCTAAAACAGTAAAATTGGGGGCTGAGCTAGCCTTGTCCACTACCGCTTCTACTAGACCCTCGTGATATTGTCCTAAGGGTCCAGGTGGTCGGTATATCAGAAGCTCTGAGAAGGAGGCTACTGGGGACAGGGTGATAGAGAAGTGGACGTTTTCGCAGTCTGGGAGAGGACTGCCCAATAAACGACACACTAAGTGGTCTTTGTAAAGGATGGCAATCCCACCTCCAACCTTAGCCACTCTATCAATATGTTGGATTAAGTATCCAGGTGGTAAGGCCTGTACCATGTCAGGGCCCGAATTGGGTCCAATCCATGTTTCGGTGAGGAACAGTGCGTCGAGCGCCATACTGTGCGGTAAAAGGGAGATTTCAACTGCGTGCTTGGCTAAAGATCGGCAGTTTAGTAGTGCCATATTAAGTTTGAGCTCCTGTTTCCGTCTAGTTTCTTCTGGCCTAATCGTTTGGAACAGGCGGTGCTGACAAACAAATTGACTGTGCACAAAATCTACTGAGTGCCTGCAGGGAGGAGGAATGTCACTTCTTAATTGAAGAAGAGAGGAACGCGAGTAGGTAAGGGGGGCATTAGTGGTAGAAGGGGGGCCCTGTTCCCTGGGCTCGGTCGTGCGCGGACGGGCCCAGTCGGGCTTACCTTTGGCGCACCTTCGGTGCGCCATCGGTACGCCCGCCGCGCGTGCCCGCTGCACGTCCACTGAGCCAGCAGCCTAAGTACGTGAAGTGGAGACGCGGCTCCGCCCCCTATTAGCAGGAGGTGCGGCCCGGGGTCAGTCTACAGCTAACACGCCCTCCTCTCTAACAGCTGAGCTGCGGGGTCCGAGGCAGTTAGCAGTAGAGTGAAAGCAACAGGTGAAATCACACAAATTTAAAAAGCTTCAATCGCTAAACATAAGAGTTTTAAAACAGTGCAGGTCGCGCTTTTAAAGTCAGCGCTTCTATCAGGATGACAACGCCATGTGGCCGCGCGTGAGGTCAGGCAGGCGCCTACTCACCGCAGTCCTTTCAGCGCCCACGACCGGTTTCTGGCATTTCAGCCGTTTTCAGCCAGGCTTGCTTGAATCCAGAGCAGTGGTGTTCGGGCAGTGTAGGGGGATGTGTGGGGTGGTGTTTTAGGGTTTAGGGCAGAGCATTGGTGATCGGGCAGTGCAGGGGGTCGTGCTGGTGGTGGTGTTTCAGGATTTAGGGCAATGCAGTGGTGTTCAGGTAGTGTAGGGGGTCGTGCTTGGGGTGGTGGTTTAGGGTTTAGGGTAGTGCAGGTGTTTTTGGGTAGTGTAGGGGGTAGTGCTGGGGGTGGTGTTTCAGGGATTAGGCAAGTGCAGTGGTGTTCAGGCGGTGCAGGGGTTCGTGCTGCGGCTGGAGTTTTAGGGTTTAGGGCAGTGCAGTGGTGTTCAGGCAGTATAGGGGGTCGTGCTGGGGCTGGTGTTTCAGGGTTTAGGGCAGTGCCGTGGTGTTCTGGCAGTGTAGGGGGCCATGCGGGATGCGGTGTGTATCAGGGTTTAGGGCAGTGCAGTGGTTTTCGGGCAGTGTAGGGGGTCTTGTTGGGGGTGGTGTTTCAGGGTTTAGGGCAGTGCAGTGGTGTTCGGGCAGTGTAGGGAGTCTTGCAGGGGGTGGTGTTTCAGGGTTTAGGGCAGTGCAGTGGTTTTCAGGCAGTGTAGTGGGTCTTGCTGGGGGTTGTGTTTCAGGGTTTAAGGCAGTGGTGTTCGGGCAGTGTAGCGGGTCTTGAGTGGGGGTGGTGTTTCAGGGTTTAGGGCAGTGCAGTGGTGTTCGGGCAGTGTAGGGGGTCCGCTGTGGGTGGTGTTTCAGGGTTTAGGGCAGTTCTGGGGTGTTCGGGTAGTGTAGGGGGTCATGCTGGGGGTGGTGTTTCAGGGTTTAGGGCAGTGCAGAGGTGTTCAGGTAGTGTAGGGGGTCGTGCTTGGGGTGGTGGTTTAGGGTTTAGGGTAGTGCAGGTGTTTTTGGGTAGTGTAGGGGGTAGTGCTGGGGGTGGTGTTTCAGGGATTAGGCAAGTGCAGTGGTGTTCAGGCAGTGTAGGGGTTCGTGCTGCGGCTGGAGTTTTAGGGTTTAGGGCAGTGCAGTGGTGTTCAGGCAGTATAGGGGGTCGTGCTGGGGCTGGTGTTTCAGGGTTTAGGGCAGTGCCGTGGTGTTCTGGCAGTGTAGGGGGCCGTGCGGGATGCGGTGTGTATCAGGGTTTAGGGCAGTGCAGTGGTGTTCGGTTAGTGTAGGGGCTTGTGCTGGGGGTGTTGTTTCAGGGTTTAGGGCAGCGTAGTGTAATTTGGGTAGTGTAGGGGGTCGTGCATGTGGTGGTGTTTCAGGGTTTAGGGCAGTGCAGTGGTTTTCGGGCAGTGTAGGGGGTCTACCTGGGGGTTGTGTTTCAGGGTTTAGAGCAGTGGTGTTTGGGCAGTGTAGGGGGTCTTGCTGGGGGTGGTGTTTCAGGGATTATGGCAGTGCAGTGGTGTTCGGTCAGTGTAGGGGGTCGCGCAGGGGGAGGTGTTTCGGGGTTTAGGGCAGTGCAGTGTTGTTCGGGTTGTATAGTGTGTTGTGCTGGGGTTGGTGTTTCAGGGTTTAGGGCAGCGCAGTGTAATTCGTGTAGTGTAGGGGGTCAAGCAGGGGGTGGTGTTTCAGGGTTTAGGGCAGTGCAGTGGTTTTTGGGCAGTGTAGAGGGTCTTGCTGGGGGTTGTGTTTCAGGATTTAGGGCAGTGGTGTTCGGGCAGTGTAGGGGGTCTTGCTGTGTGTGGGGTTCATGCAGGGGGTGTTGTTTCAGGGTGGTGCAGTTGTGTTTGGGCAGTGTAGAGGGTAGTGCTGGGGGTGGTGTTTCAGGGTTCAGGGCAGTACAGTGGTGTTCAGGCACTGTGGATGGTCGTGCTGGGTGTTTCAGGGTTTATGGCAGTGCAGTGGTGATCGGGCAGTGTAGGGTGTCATCCGGGGGGGTGGTGTTTCAGGGTTTAGGGCAGTGCAGTGGTGATCGGGCAGTGTAGGGGTCGTGCTGGAGCTGGTGTTTCAGGATTTCGGGCAGAGCAGTGGTGTTCGGGCAGTGTAAGGGGTTCGTGCTGGGGCTGGTGTTTCAGGGTTTAGGGCAGAGCAGTGGTGTTCGGGCAGTGTAGGGGGATATGTGTGGGCTGGTGTTTCAGGGTTTAGGGTAGTGCAGTGGTGATCGGGCAGTGTAGGGGGTCCGCTGTGGGTGGTGTTTCTGGATTTAGGGCAATGCAGTGGTGTTCGGGTAGTGTAGGGGGTCATGCTGGGGGTGGTGTTTCAGGGTTTAGGGCAGCGCAGAGGTGTTCAGGTAGTGTAGGGGGTCGTGCTTGGGGTGGTGTTTTAGGGTTTAGGGTACTGCACGTGTTTTTGGGTAGTGTAGGGGGTAGTGCTGGGGGTGGTGTTTCAGGGATTAGGCAAGTGCAGTGGTGTTCAGGCAGTGTAGGGGTTTGTGCTGCGGCTGGTGTTTCAGGGTTTAGGGCAGTGCAGTGGTGTTCAGGCAGTATAGGGCGTCGTGCTGGGGCTGGTGTTTCAGGGTTTAGGGCAGTGCCGTGGTGTTCTGGCAGTGTAGGGGGTCATGCGGGATGTGGTGTGTATCAGGGTTTAGGGCAGTGCAGTGGTTTTTGGGCAGTGTAGGGGGTCTTGTTGGGGGTGGTGTTTCAGAGTATAGGGCAGTGCAGTGGTGTTCGGGCAGTGTAGGGGGTCTTGCAGGGCGTGGTGTTTCAGGGTTTAGGGCAGTGCAGTGGTTTTCAGGCAGTGTAGTGGGTCTTGCTGGGGGTTGTGTTTCAGGGTTTAAGGCTGTGGTGTTCGGGCAGTGTAGGGGTCTTGACTGAGGGTGGTGTTTCAGGGTTTATGGCAGTGCAGTGGTGTTCGGGCAGTGTAGGGGGTCGTGCTGGGGATGGTGTTTCAGGGTTTAGGGCCGAGCAGTGGTGTTCGGGTAGTGTAGGGAATATATGTGGGCTGGTGTTTCAGGGTTGAGGGCAGAGCAGTGGTGTTCGGGCAGTGTAGGGGGATGTGCGGGGTGGTGTTTTAGGGTTTAGGGCAGAGGATTGGTGTTCGGGCAGTGTAGGGGGTCGTGCTGGGGGTGTGTGTTTCAGGGTTTAGGTCAGTGCAGTGGTGTTCGGTTAGTGTAGGTGCTTGTGCTGGGGGTGGTGTTTCAGGGTTTAGGGCAGCGCAGTGTAATTCGGGTAGTGTAGGGGGTCGTGCATGTGGTGGTGCTTCAGGGTTTAGGGCAGTGCAGTGGTTTTCGGGCAGTGTAGGGGGTCTTCCTGGGGATGGTGTTTCAGGGTTTAGAGCAGTGGTGTTCGGGCAGTGTAGGGGGTCTTGCTGGGGTTGGTGTTTCAGGGTTTAGGGCAGTGCAGTGGTGTTCTGGCAGTGTAGAGGGTTGCGCAGGGGGTGGTGTTTCAGCGTTTAGGGCAGTGCAGTGTTGTTCGGGTTGCGTAGTGTGTTGTGCTGGGGGTGGTGTTTCATTGTTTAGGGCAGCGCAGTGTAATTCGGTTAGTGTAGGGGGTCGCGCTGGGTGTGGTGTTTCAGGGTTCAGGGCAGTGCAGTGGTGATCGGGCAGTGTAGGGGGTCGTCCGGGGGTGGTGTTTCAGCATTTAGTGCAGTGCAGTGGTGATCGGGCAGCGTAGGGGGTCATCCGGGGGGGTGGTGTTTCAGGGTTTAGGGCAGAGCAGTGGTGTTCGGTCAGTGTAGGGGGTCGTGCTGGGGGTGGTGTTTCAGGCTTTAAGGCAATGCAGTGGTGTTTGGGCAGTGTGGGGGTCGTGCTGGGGCTGGTGTTTCAGGTTTTAGGGCAGAGCAGTGGTGTTCAGGCAGTGTAGGGGGATACGGGTGGGCTGGTGTTTCAGGGTTGAGGGCAGAGCAGTGGTGTTCGGGCAGTGTAGGGGGATGTGCTTGGGGTGGTGTTTCAGGGTTTAGGGCAGAGCAGTGGTGTTCGGACAGTGTAGCGGTCATGCTGGGGCTGGTGTTTCAGGATTTAGGGCAGAGCAGTGGTTTTCGGGCAGTGTAGGGGTCGTGCTAGGGCTGGTGTTTCAGGGTTTAGGGCAGAGCAGTGGTGTTCGGGCAGCGTAGGGGGATATGTGTGGGCTGGTGTTTCAGGGTTGAGGGCAGAGCAGTAGTGTTCGGGCAGTGTAGGGGGATGTGCAGGGGGTGGTGTTTTAGGGTTTATGGCAGAGCAGTGGTGTTCGGGCAGTGTAGGGGGTCGTACTGGGTGTGGTGTTTCAGGGTTCAGGGCAGTGGTATTCTTGCAGTGAAGGGGGTAGTGCAGGGGGTTGTGTTTCAGGGTTTAGGGCAGTGGTGTTCGGGCAGTGTAGGGGGTAATGCTGGGGGTGGTGTTTCAGGGTTTAGGGCAGTGCAGTGGTGTTCGGGCAGTGTAGGGGGTCGCACAGGGGGTGGTGTTTCAGGGTTTAGGGCAGTGCAGTGTTCGGGTTGTGTAGTGTGTTGTGCTGGGGGTGGTGTTTCATGGTTTAGGGCAGCGCAGTGTAATTCGGTTAGCGTAGGGGGTCATGCAGGGGGTGGTGTTTCAGGGTTTAGGGCAGTGCAGTGGTTTTCGGGCAGTGTAGAGGGTCTTGCTGGGGGTTGTGTTTCAGGGTTTAGGGCAGTGGTGTTTGGGCAGTGTAGAGGGTCTTGCTGGGGGTGGTATTTCAGGGTTCAGGGCAGTGCAGTGGTGTTCGGGCAGTGTAGGGCGTTGTGCAGGGGGTGGTGTTTCAGGGTTTAGGGCAGTGCAGTCGTGTTCGGGTAGTGTAGGGGGTGGTGCTGGGGGTGGTGTTCCAGGGTTTAGGGCAGCGCAGTGTAATTCGGGTTGTGTAGGGGGTCGTGCACGGGGTGGTGTTTCAGGGTTTAGGGCAGTGCAATGGTTTTCGGGCAGTGTAGGGGGTCTTGCTGGGGAAGGTGTTTCAGGGTTTAGGGCAGTGGTGTTCCGGCAGTGTAGGGGGTCTTGCTGGGGGTGGTATTTCAGGTTTTAGGGCAGTGGTGTTCGGGCAGTGTAGGGGATCGTGCTGGGGGTGGTGTTTCAGGGTTTAGGGCAGAGCAGTGGTGTTCGGGCAGTGTGGAGGGTCGTGCTGGTAGTGGTGTTTCAAGGGTCTAGGGCAGAGCAGTGGTGTTCGGGCAGTGTAGGGGGTCGTGCTGGGGCTGGTGTTTCAGGGTTTAGGGCAGTGCAGTGGTATTCAGGCAGTGTAGGTGGTCATGCGGGGGGTGGTGTTTTAGGTTTTAGGTCAGAGCAGTGGTGTTCGGGCAGTGTAGGGGGTCGTGCGGGTGGTGGTGTTTCAGGGTTTAGGGCAGTGCAGTGGTGTTCGGGCAGTGTAGGGGGTCTTGCTGGGGGGTTTGTTTCAGGGTTTAGGGCAGTGCAGTGGTGTTCGGGCAGTGTAGGGGTTCATGCTGGGGGTGGTGTTTCAGGGTTTAGGGCAGTGCAGTGGTGTCTGGGCAGTGTAGGGGGTCATGCTAGGGCAGGTGTTTCAGGGTTTAGGGCAGTGCAGTGGTTTTCGGGCAGTGTAAGGGGTCGTGCTGGGGCTGGTGTTTCAGGGTTTAGGGCAGAGCAGTGGTGTTCGGAAAGTTTAGGGGGTCATGCTGGGGCTGGTGTTTCAGGGTTTGGGGCAGAGCAGTGGTGTTCGGGCAGTGTAGGGGGATGTGTGGGGTGGTGTTTTAGGGTTTAGGGCAGAGCATTGGTGATCGGGCAGTGTAGGGGTCGTGCTGGTGTTTCAGGATTTAGGGCAGTGCAGTGGTGTTCGGGCAGTGTAGGGGGTCTGCTGTGGGTGGTGTTTCAGGGTTTAGGGCAGTTCTGGGGTGTTCGGGTAGTGTAGGGGGTCATGCTGGGGGTGGTGTTTCAGGCTTTAGGGCAGTGCAGAGGTGTTTAGGTAGTGTAGGGGGTCGTGCTTGGGGTGGTGTTTTAGGGTTTATGGTAGTGCAGGTGTTTTTGGGTAGTGTAGGGGGTAGTGCTGGGGGTGGTGTTTCAGGGATTAGGCAAGTGCAGTGGTGTTCAGGCAGTGTAGGGGTTCATGCTGCGGCTGGTGTTTTAGGGTTTAGGGCAGTGCAGTGGTGTTCAGGCAGTATAGGGGGTCGTGCTGGGGCTGGTGTTTCAGGGTTTAGGGCAGTGCCGTGGTGTTCTGGCAGTGTAGGGGGTCGTGCGGGGTGTGGTGTTTCAGGGTTTAGGGCAGTGCAGTGGTGTTCGGGCAGTGTAGGGGGTCGTGCAGGGGGCGGTGTTTCAGGGTTTAGGGCAGAGCAGTGGTGTTTGGGCAGTGTAGGGGGTCGTGCAGGGCGTAGTGTTTCAGGGTTTAGGGCAGTGTAGTGGTGTCCGGGTAGTTTAGGGGGTTGGACGGGGTGGTGGTTTAGGGCAGTGCAGTGGTGTTCAGGCAGTGTAGAGGGTCTTGCTGGGGGATAGTGTTTCAGGGTTCAGGGCAGTGCAGTGGTGTTCGGGCAGTGTATGGGGTCATGCTGGGGTGGAGTTTCAGGGCAGTGCAGTGGTGTTCGGGCGATGTAGGGGGTCTTGCTGGGGCTGGTGTTTTAGGGTTTAGGGCAGAGCAGTGCTGTTCGGGCAGTGTAGGGGGTCGTGCTGGGGCTGGTGTTCAGGGTTTAGGGCAGAGCAGTGGTGTTGAGGCAGTGTAAGGGGATATGCGTGGGCTGGTGTTTCAGGGTTGAGGGCAGAGTAGTGGTGTTCGGGTAGTGTAGGGGGATGTGCGGGGGGTGGTGTTTTAGGGTTTAGGGCAGAGCAGTGGTGTTCGGGCAGTGTAGGGGATCATGCTGGTGGTGGTGTTTCAGGGTTTAGGGCAGAGTATTGTTCTTCGGGCAGTGTAGGTGGTCGTGCAGGGGTGGTGTTTCAGGGTTTAGGGCAGCGCAATGCAATTCGGGTAGTGTAGGGGGTCGTGCAGGGGTGGTGTTTCAGGGTTTAGGGCAGTGCAGTGGTTTTCGGGTAGTGTAGGGGGTCTTGCTGGGTGTGGCGTTTCAGGGTTTAGGGCAGTGGTGTTAGGGCAGTATAGAGGGTCTTGCTGGGGGTGGTGTTTCAGGGTTTAGGGCAGTGCAGTGGTGTTTGGGCAGTGTAGGGGGTCTTGCTGGGGGTAGTGTTTCAGGGTTTAGGGCAGTGCAGTGGTGTTCGGGCAGTGTAGGGGGTCATGCTTGCGGTGGTTTTTCAGGGTTTAGGGCAGTGCAGTGGTGTTCGGGCAGTGTAGGGGGTCGTGGTAGGGCAGTTGTTTCAGGGTTTAGGGCAGTGCAGTGGTGTTCGGGCAGTGTGGGGGGATGTGTGGGGGTGGTGTTTTAGGGTTTAGGGCAGAGCATTGGTGATCGGGCAGTGTAGGGGGTTGTGCTGATGGTGGTGTTTCAGGGCTTAAGGCAGTGCAGTGGTGTTCGGGCAGTGTACGGGGTTGTGAAGGGCTGGTGTTTCAGGGTTTAGGGCAGAGCAGTGGTGTTCGGGCAGTGTAGGGGTTGTGCTGGGGCTGGTGTTTCAGGGTTTAGGGCAGAACAGTGGTGTTCGGGCAGTGTAGGGGGTCTTGCTGGGGGATAGTGTTTCAGGGTTTAGGGCTGTGCAGTGGTGTTTGGGCAGTGTAGGGGATCATGCTGGGGCTGGGGATTTTCTGGGTGTAGGCCAGAGCAGTGGTGTGATTATCATGCCCAGGGAAATGAAGGTTTTTGGGGACGTCCTTGATGCATGAGAACTTACAACCTCACTGTATTTGTTCAATACAGTGTTGCAGAAAGTCTGATATGAATTGCTTACATCATGTCTCACTTGCCTTAACGCTGATAATTGTTAGTTATACATATGATACCGGAGCTGGTGTTAAGCACATAAATAGACATTCATATGTGTTGTGGCACAGTATCCAAGACTCCGACTTCTGTAAACAGGTGTGTTTCCTCTGCTCAGCTTTCAGCAAACAAAGACAAAACAAATCATGCTGGTAGACAGCAGCACCGATTCTCATCTTTCCTTCCATCTTTTCGGAGGAGAGACAAGACTCCAGTTCAATTTCCACCCCTTACTGCAATGAGCACTGATCCCAGCTTATAGGGAAAAGGAAGACCCCGGTGCAGAGCTCACCCGGCACAGAGACTAGGCCTGATTGGAGCAAGCACATTTGCTGCTCCACACAGGAGGGTTCAGTGGGCTCCAACCATCCAGGGGCCCTCAAACCTTCAATAGTTCTCCATTCAGACCAAGGCCAGTGAATATCTATGAAATATGGGAGACTTGGGTCACTTTATCACATTTTGTGGAGGAGGGCATTTTTTTTTTTGCATTACGCCACGGGCTCCTCACCTTAAAGTGCACCAATCCAGATGTTTGATGTACCACATGAGCATGCAGAGCCAGAAGGGTTGCCAGTCCCTGTCCGAAGCCAGCCCTGCGCCCGAGTACTGCCTCAGGAGGTTCTTTTTTGGCTGTGGGGGCAGGCTCAGATCCTCACACCGGGAGGATCAGTAGCAGGCTTGAGCTAGAGCCTACATCCAATACCTTTATGTCTGCATGCATCAGCGGGCCCTGCTGCCCAGACTCGGATAATCTGCATCTTGAAACAGTCTCTTGATTGGGGCACTCAGTCCTGATAAACACGGTCGCCAGGTCACTTGGTGTAAAGAGGAGCGAGGTGGACAAATTGGGGGCTCCTTGACTGCAGTGATATCTCTCACTGCATTGACACAGTGAGGTCTAGGGTGCAGGATGACAAATCCAGAACACACACACGATCTTTTTGTGTAGACAATGACAGTGACAATCCAGTGCTTTCAGAAACGGCACAAATGGTGAAAACGGTATCACTGAACTACTTAAAGAACAACTTGTAACACGTGCATGGGCTCCTGCTCATCTTCTGGGACCCAGGGCAGAACACATTCTAAAAGTTGTAAACTCACTACCGTGATACACTCTACACCTCTCTACATCTCAGGTCACAGTCCCAAAGGAGACCTCCTGATTCCATGCTCTCTCGACCTCACATTCCCGCGATCTTAGTTTGTGCACAAAATATCATAATGCAACATATCCTGCATAACTACTCAAACTACAGAAAGGCTGGGTCGGCGCCACTGAGGAATCATACATCCCTTCTGGCAACAGAACCTAAATAGTCACAATGCAGCTCGGGCTGTTTAAGTTTTGATGGCAACGGAAATCCTGCAATTTAGAGAGAAATATTGGCGGCAGTAGAATCCGCTGGCTTCATTTCCTCTGCCAGGCTGTACCATTAAAATGGGCGATCCCGCCAGTGAATTCCCCTCACAATGTGACATTTTCTCCATAAGTTGGAATGTTTTCAGGCACCACCAACTCTCTGACCCCACAGTGTGCTGCAGATTGCCTCTGTTCCACTGGCTGCAGGCAGGGATCTTGCATAGCCTACACGGGGAGCTGGCACCTAGGACCGTGCTGCCTACCGGGTGTTTTGGCATGCTGCCGAGCTGGAGGCTGAGGTCACTGCGGTGGGAGCTAATTTCGTTGATGGAGACCTGCGTGTGCTTCGAAATAAACAAAGCAAAACTAATTTCGTTCATAACACGCAGGTCCCCATCTGTTGTGGTGTGCCTGTGATGCAACAGGCACGTTGTGTGAGGGTCAGGTGACCCTGACTACATAAATAGTGTACGCACGAACGTACACCAGTTGGGCTACGGACGGCGATACCACAATACCCCACTCATGTCTCTGTTGTTTATTTGAGGCATCTGCCCATACCACGTGTCCCTCCACTGGTGTCGGAGCTGGCGCATAACGTAATCACTCACCCAACACAACAGCTGGCGACAAAGGTGGGCATGCCCTCTGCTTGCACCGTGCGCGGCTGCGAGTGTCTGCCATCGACCTCGAAGTGCTCGTGCCGCGGTGCGCTGTGCCCTGGTGACCCTGGACGTTGGGAGGCCTGCATGGAGCGTCTCCAGTCGGTTCGAGACAGTACATCTACTGCCGAGGTGAGCCGCTGCGGCCAGCACTTTGGCCAGCGGCATGGGAGGCGGTGTGCGGCTGGACCCTGAAGCGGGGAGGCGCGCGCCCGTGAGCGCGCATGAACATACACTCGTCAGCGTCAACGCCGTGGTGAATGCCCCTAGAGGAACGGCTGCGATCGGCAGTCAGCGTTGCCAGAGGCTGCTCCGTGTGCAGAGAGTCCAGGGTGGAGTGACGCACTGCCAGAGGCTGCTCAGTGTGAAGAGGGAGTGGCAACCTCAATATTAAAACTAGCACTGGCAGCTGTAAGAGCTGTAAGGGGAAAAATTAAACACCCACAAATAATCAAGCACTGCAGCAGCAACACCAGACAAAGCTCAAGGAAAGAGGACATACTGAGAGGCTACAGGTGCCTGTTTTCAGCGAATCAGTGTGGGGGGGGCCCAATAGAAGAGGCAACTGAGGGGATAGAAGCCAACACACCCTCCACAAGTACTAAAAACAACAAAATAAAGGAGACAGCGCGTAGGGCAGTGCGCATCACAGGACCAGTAAATCACGGTGGAGATAAACACCTCAAGGATAATACAACATAAGGCATAGGGTGGACAACCATGTCGACAATTCCCCCGATAGAACCATTCATAGTGGAAGGGTCCCCATCATCACTCACACCAAAGTGGAAAGACTGGGTAGACCGATTGAAAATCTTCTTCAAAGCCACCAAAGTCCATAAGTACCAGAAAAGAGCTATGCCATTACATCTCGGGGGCAAGGACATGCACAATATCACCAAAACACTTGCCGCGGCCACGCCCAAAACCCACCACACCTTGATAAATGCTCCCAATGGGTATTTCGAACCGATGGCTAATCAGGATTATGAACGGTTTATATTCAGGCAAGCGCGACAACTGCCAGAAGAGTCGCTGGACATCTTCCATGCATAGCTCAAGAACCTAGCGTCTATGTGCGGATTCCGCAACGAAACGGAAGAGATTAGGGGACAGATAATCCAGGGCTGTGCATTGGCCAAGCTCCGCGAACGAATCCTGGAGGAAGCTGGAAAGTCGTTGACCGACATATTGACCCTAGGGCGCACCAAAGAACTGTCCAAGGCCCGTGCTGCCCACATGGAGGTGGCTCTCCAATCACCAGTCAAGACAGAACCGGTGAATGCGGTAACAACCAGGCCACAGGCCAAGTGGAACAAGAAAGAAGCAAGGGCTGCGCCCTCAGGGCAAGGAAGAAGCTGTGGATACTGCGGAGGACCACCCCACAAAGCGGCGGAATGTCGAGCTAAAGGCAAGAGATGCTCGGGTTGTGGGCGATTTAATCACTTTGAAAAAGTTTGCAGATGCAAGCGATATCGGAAGCTCCGGCAAGAGGTCAACACAATACCAGAGGGAGAGAGAGAGCCCAGCGACATGGATGATGACGAGGAAGAAGAGAGGGTAGTCCACAAAGTGCATATGATCGGGACGACAACCCGAAAAGCGCGACGACTGCCCCAGTGCAACATTCGAGTGGGGCACCAAGATGTCATGGCCATGGTTGACACAGGTGCCACGATCAACATCATGGCTTCTGCCTTGTACGAGAGCATATCTCCGGCCCCTACCCTACACCCGTCAGCGATCACGGTCTTCGCCTATGGACAAGAAACACCCTAGAAGATATGGGGCCAGTTCAGAACGGTAATCTTCCATGGCACGAATTCCCTTGACACCAATGTGTACGTTACGGAAGATGGGCAAGGCATGCTACTAGGATGCCGCACCGCGGAAGACATGGGAGTGGTGACTTTTGCATTCGGGGTGCACCAGGAGTCGATTCAGCACATTCTGACAGAGTTCTCGGAGGTCTTCAAAGGCATTGGGAAATTTAAAGGCAAAAAGATTCATCTTCACATTGACCCAACAGTACAACCTGTGGCTTTACACCACCGCCGGATAGCGTTTCACTTGCGTCCCCTGGTGGAAGAAGAGCTAAAGAAGCTAGAAGCCGCCGGCATCATTGAAAAGGTGACTGGGCCCACCCCGTGGGTTTCCCCGATAGTCGTCACCCGGAAGCCCAAGCAACCAGGTGCCGTGAGAATTTGCGTGGACATGAGGCAACCCAACACAGCCATTAAAAGGGAACGTCATATCACCTCAACTATAGACGATTTGATAGGGGAAATGGCCAGGGCATGTTGGTTCTCCAAGCAAGATCTAAGATCTGGTTACCACCAGCTGGTGCTGGACGAAGCATCCCGCAACATCACAACCTTTTCAATCCACGTCGGTCTCCGGAGGTATACTCGCCTGAGTTTCAGGGTGTCCAGCGCAGCGGAGGTATTTCAGAACATAATAGACAAACTGGACATACCCAGAGTAATCAATGCCAGTGATGACATCATGGTGCACGCCAAGACCATCCCGGAACACAACTCCCATCTGACTCAGGTCTTTCGCCAACTGCAGGATGCTGGACTCACTCTCCATAGGGAGAAGTGTGAGTTTCTAAATACGAAACTACAGTTCTTTGGGTACACATCCTCCACTGAAGGAGTCAACCCCGACCCCAAAAAGGTCAAGGAAATAAAAGATGCTGACACCCCCACCAACATTACCGAGGTCCGCAGCTTCCTTGGTATGGTAAACTATTGTGGAAGATTCATACGAGACCTCACCACACTAACTCGACCACTACGGGACCTCACAAAGGATTCCACTCCCTGGAAGTGGAGCCCAGACCAAGCCAAGGCATTTGCAGACATCAAGGATGCACTTTCAGAGGCGACTACACTGGCTTTCTTTGACCCAGGGAAGATGACTTTGATAGCCGTAGACACCGGTCCAATGGTGTTAGGAACCATTCTATTGCGGAGACAACACCAGGAGGAGGACTGGGCTCCCGTAGCATTTGCCAGCAGATCCCTCACCGAGACGGAACAGCGTTACTCCCAAAACAAAAAAGAGGCCATCACTATCCACCTGGGGTGCCGTCACTTCCACCTCTACGTCTATGGCAAGTCGTTTGTAGTAATGACGGACCACAAACCCCTCGTAGCTCTATTCTCAGGCACTTCCACCAAACTGCCACCTTGGATCGAAAAGTGGATGTTGAAGCTACAGAATTATAACTGCCGAGTTGAATATCAACCAGGGTCTCGAAACCCTGCAGACTACTTGTCACGTCACCCAAGGGCAGCCACGGCTCAGGAGATGGAAAATGCTGCTGATACCGAGGAATATGTGAAGTGTATCACAGCCTGTCCTGCCCCCTCCCACTCTCCATGGAGGATCTTCGAGAGGAGACTAATAAAGATGACTGTTTGCAACGGGCCCGAGCGGCTCTCAAGAGTTGTAACTGGCGCAAGGCCAAAGACGAATGGAAGATAATGACAGCAAATGCCCAGTGCATAATGGACGGTTTGTACCACGTCCGAGATGAGCTTACTGAAGATGCCACTGGATGCCTACTGAGAGGACATCGCCTGGTAATCCCTACAGCTCTGACTGCCAGAGTTGTTCAGCTAGCCCACATTGGGCACCAAGGTATGGTCAAGACAAAGTCCAGGCTCCGAACCAAGGTGTGGTTCCCTCTCATGGACGAACTGGTGGAAGCTACGGTCCGCTCCTGCTCATCGTGTGAAGTGACTGGAGACATCCCTCGCCCAGCCCCGCTACTTGCGGAACCACGGCCGCGAGTACCCTGGTCATGTGTTAGCCTCGACTTTGGCAGTCTCCCAGACGGTCGCCACACGTTTGTGGCCATCGATGATCACTCCAAATACCCCGAGGTCGAGATCATAGCCGCGCCCAGTGCCACGGAAGTGATCCCGAAATATGAAAAGATCATGGCAACTCACGACCTCATACAGGAACTGAGGACTGACAATGGGTCCCCTTTCAAAGGACAAGAGCTAGCTACCTATCTAAGTACACTGGGCATCTGCCACCGGAGAATTACCCCAAGATGGCTGCAAGCGAAGGGGGAGGTGGAACGTTTTATGCGGACCTTAAATAAAGTGATACGCATCGATCATAACAAAGGTCAGTCAGTGGAGTTAGCCATCTTCACCTTCCTACGAAGCTACCACCAGACACCCCATACCACCACGGGGGTAGCACCAGCACATCTCCTCATGGGGAGAGTGATCACGGATTCTATTCCACATCACCCCCAGTGGCGCCCTGAGGTGCCTGATGATGTTCAAGTTGACTCGAGACGTCTAAAATCTCATGCTCAAGTCAGCCAAAGGAGGCGGGAGCAACCACTGATAATTGAAAAGGGCAATTTGGTGCTACTCCGAAAGAGAATAACCAGAGGCAAATTCCGATTGCCATATGAGAAGGACCCGTGGACTGTTGTTAACATCAAAGGTACTCGGATCATCGCAGCTCGAGGGAGAGAAACAGTGACCCGAAATATATCGCACTTCAAGAAATATCAGCAGGCGGTGACACCGTCTGTGCCGGCGGGGGTGAGACCTCCCTTGGGCACTCTGGCACCGACGGACGGCAGACAGGATCCAACTTTGGAAACCTCCCTGGCAGAAAGTGGTGGGGAGACCAGTGATAGTGTCCCAACTCAAGGCGATGAAGTGACGAGCGCAGGGCCAGAGGCAGATCAAGGTCACCCTGGAAATGACTGCAGTGAGGTAATGTCTGGAGCCGGAGCCGGAGAGACCCTGGGGCGTGGCAGGTCCCAGCATCGCTGGGGGAGAATCCAGAGCCCACTCGCTGCCTGCTGGACTATTTCACGTAAGACTGTTCTTAGTAGTTTGAGCAAGAAACTGCTTATGGTACGCCTGAATCTAGTGGGACCACCTACGCCTAGTTAGGCGCTGGGTGGTCTTTGTTGTTGGTTTAATGTTTGTTGGGGTGGAATGTTGTGTTGTGCCTGTGACGCAACAGGCACGTTGCATGAGGGTCAGGTGACCCTGACTAAATAAATAGGGTACGCACAAACGTACGCCAGTTGGGCTACGGACGGCGATACCACAATACCCCACTCATGTCTCCGTTGTTTATTTGAGGCCTCTGCCCATACCCCGTGTCTCTCCACTGGTGTCGGAACTGGCGCGTAACGTAATCACTCACCCGACACAACACCCATCAAGGAAATCAGCCCCCAGCTCAGCAGCATGCCAAAACGCCCGGTAGGCATTCCGGCCCTGCATGTGGACTGGCTTAACACAGGCACCCGCAGTCCCTGCAGTGCGGGGAGCCCACACTCCAGCGGCCCCCTCACTCAGCGGAGCCAGGATGCAAGCAAGCCTCTTCATTCCCAGCCAGCCGGCAGAATACCTACACACATTAACCTGCTAAGCGATATCAGTACGGGAGAAATGGGCAGAGAAGGAAAAGGACTCTGTCTTTTCCTTCGTGCCCAAAGAAGACAAAGACATTGTTTGTCTATTTCCCCTGCCGCTGGCAGCTGCCCCCACCCCTTTTTTGTTCCCCCTCTCTCTTTCCTCTCTTACTGTCGCGCTCCTCCTCATTTAGTAAACCGAGACTTCAAGAAACTCGTATTACCTTCTCTTTCCTCCTTTCGTTTATTTGCTCCCCTGTATAATGGATCTAAAAAAGAACAAGCATTGAAAATGCAATAGGTCTCACCTTTGATTAAGTTAAAGCTATTTGCTTTGCTAATGGTATTATGCAGCAAAGCAAATGACTTTAACTTAATGAAAGGCAAGACGTATTGCATTTTTAATGCTTGGTTTTAAGGTGCCCCGGCCTATTTTGCGTCCCAGTCAAACCTAAACTACAAAAACTCCTAATCAGGCGCATATGTAGAACTGGGGACGTGTTTCACTTGAATTGCTAGAAATAAAATGTTTTTGTTTAAAAATGCCTGGAAGTAATTGTAACCATTTAATCGTAAAAGCTATAAAACCCTAGTAGGTAGGAAACTACAAGTCCTGGAATTCACTGCCTAGCACTTGAAATGTTTTCATGGTTTTGTTTGTAAAAGCCATGCTGGCCGCAAATGTGTAATAATAAAATACACGCTTGCTCTACATGTCAGGGTATAACTTTTTAGCAGGGCGGCTCGGTGAGAGCTGGGTGCTTGTCTCCCTGGCAGTGGCATTGCTGTCCTCTGTGTGGGGGGATGCTTTGCCATACACTTCAACAAGAAGCTTTTACAGCCCGACTCGAAAGGAAACCGACGTGACGCCGAACAAAAGCCTCCACCCCTCCTCCTTGCTGGGGGCAAGCCGAGCAAAGCAAACTTCACAGAACATGTTTGCATATTGGTTATGCTAATAAACCTGCAGCAATATTTCTCCACTTACAATACAGTGTCGTGTGTTTTATTTATGTAATTATGAGTTTTGTGATAACTGTTGCCGATATTGGCACTAAGCTGCTGCAGCTGAAGTGAGTCACCCAGACACGATGCACATGCAGAGTAAAACAGTCTCAGGTTTTTGCCACTCACCCCTTGACGATACAACTGATTTCCTGTAAAGGGTGATTCACATGAGGGACAGATGCGCGTGAGTCCCAGCGTTTAAAATGTGGTTCGAATGAGGGGCACACAGAGACATGACGGGGTTTAATAGAAAACACATCAAACTACAAGTTTGTAAAACTGGGCTATATTTTGGAGGAAGATATATACTATAATCACCATTGTGTGTCAGTATTTATTCTAGAGCCCCCGGCCTCAAACCATCTTGATTTTTTTTTTTTTTAAACATTTTACGATTATAAAGTTTAAAAATAGCCAATACTACGTAGTCTTTGGGCTTTTTTTGTTGCAGTTTTAATTAGCGCAAACTCAACCCGAAGATATTAGAGCGTTTTACATAAGCACCAGTTGCATTACAGACGAACACATTCATTTGTAGGCACAGAGTGATTTGCCCAGAATCACAGGATGCATAAGTCTCCCGCCAGACTCGAACCCGGTTCACCCAGCTTCAAAGTCAGACGTGTGTGAAAATCCCACCAAACACATAACGTGTCAGCGTGCCCTGCTCCACTTCATCCAAAACTTACACTTTGTATTATCGCGCCTTTGGGCTGTGTTATGGTTACTCCGATATTTCGATTTATTTAAAGCAATGGTGCGGTTTTCAAGAGAGTGCTTCCCGCTATGTGGTCGCGCACGATAAGATAAAGGGGCAGATTTATGAGCCCCTTGCGCCACTTTTGCGTCACTTTTCCCATGTTAAAAGTGACGCAAAAGTGGCGCAAGGGGCTCATAAATCTGCCCCAAAGTGTAGTGAAGTCGCAAAACAAAGAAATGTTTACGCGCGGAAATCTTTGTTGGGATCTGAAGCCCAACACCATGTGCAGATTTTGAATGGTGCACGACAGCGCCCCCACCCCAATAAAAGCGATCGTTAGGATGTAAGAACTGTCGCAGAATCACAGCTGCTGCCCGATACAAGCACAAAAAAATGCATTAAATACATAGGGGCAGATTTATGAGCCCCTTGCGCCACTTTTGCGTCACTTTTAACATGGGAAAAGTGACGCAAAAGTGGCGCAAGGGGCTCATAAATCTGCCCCAAAACGTTTAAAGTTTGAAAGATGCGCTTCGACTCCTGGGGGGTGGGAGCACACCTACTGTTCTCCCTTTAAAAGGGATCTGTGTGTCATCCCATTGAAATGTAAACCACACCACACCTGGAAAACGGGGCGAAAATGGAAGGTCCTTCTGACTAATTGAAAAGCAAATGGCTTGGCTCAAAGGGGGAGGGGCTTTGGGGCCAGAGTACGTGATAACTTGAGAAGTGACGGAGAGAGGCAGCTCCTGCTGTGTGCAAATGGCGTCTGGGAGCAGCCCCCCCTGGCAGTCAGCAGAGGCCCCTCTAACAAAATAACGCCACGGTGAGTGGGTTTTCGCAAAATTATGCCCCCCACAACCCTCCAAATGTGATGAGGGCCCCCGAGTCAATGTTCACTGGACTTTTCTGAATGGGGGGCCCTGAATGATCGGCTCTCCCCCTGCACCGCAGGAGTCTGCGTGACGCCCCTCCACAGAGCGCAGACTGTGCGTGCGATGACAAACGGACGAGGACTCAAACTTATCGGCACGTTGTCTCCTCCTGAGCGTGCAATGTAAACAACTGATGACGTCAAGAAGGCATCACACTGATGACAACCAAAGAGGGGCAGATTTTGAAAATCAACTGTCCATTTGCAGTCCCCTCAAACATGACACGCTTCTAACAGTGCCCAAAAAGATACAGGACAAAGACGTAAACATGTGTCCCTATACAAGTGAAACGATAAACATCAATGGGCTTATATATGCAATACAAAGGGGTACTGTCCTTAAAAAAATCTCAAGTGTCAGTGACACCGTAAGAACAGTTATTCTGAGAACTCAGACAGCACCCTATAAAAACACAGGTCATATGGACCTGATAGAGCGGTGCTGATGCGAAAATTGTAGGGGTGCACCATATTCTTTGTTAGTCAGCACCCACATATATATGAACATGTTACCCAAGTATAATGGAAATGTATTCAAGGAAATAGAAAAGTAGAAATGTAAACAGGCCTCGAGGGAAGAGAAGGGCCTTCAGTTATTCTGATATATTGATGTGTATATGTAATGCTTAGTATAAAATGTTGTGCATTAAGTGACGTAAAGTTATGTTAGAGGGATGAAGAAGGTAAACCTCTTAAGTATAGAACGAATAATTAGAGTTACTAATGGTAGAGTGTTTAGTTTGAGGCCTAACCAAGAGTGTAAAGTGAAGGCCTCGTTTATTTTAGCCATGTTTTATTAAGGCGGCAGGATTCTAGCAGAGTTTAAAATATAGTGCATTGTGAAACCTCATGAAGTTAGGGTTTTTTTCTTATTCAGCATTTGGCTGCAGGTACAAGGCCATGTAGCTCGTTAGTTAGAAAGAGCCTTTGTTCAAATGGAATGGAGACAGAAGGAGTAGACATGAAGGGAGTGGATTGGAATGTAAAGTTGCAACTCCTGGTACAGAGAAGGCCTGGGACCCAAGGTCGAATTCGTAGAAGGAAGAAGAAAGGACCCAAATGGAAATTTACTGAAGAAGGAGGCTGCCTGAAGGGGTGTGCTGAAGGGCGTGTACCGCTTTTTGGGGTTTTGTATTAGGGACAGAGCCCCGTGGGTGGGGCAGACGAGACTTAGGCGAGGGACAGAAAGGAGCAAAATAGATCGAGCTCTCATATAGTGAAGACTTCTTAGGAAGTTTCACTGCTGACACCTTTTTTATGCGATCCTCACCTGGAAGGGAATGTTAAGTAGGTATGTCACCTTAGAGTAGAGTAGGGACAGAAATGATTTGATTGATGACTTTAAATTTTGATATCACGATTGCCATAGGGTATTTGATGCTCTTGGAAGCTGTAATCCTGTTCATTTTCAGTCGTATGCGAATACTTCGCAGACTAGCATTTGTATTAATCCCCATATATCTTTTGTGTTTGGTATTGAGGTGCCTATATATTCAGATGTTTTTGCTGATAATAAAAGATCAACCTCCCAGATCATGAGTCTTCTTTCCTGAGATGTCCAATTGCGGTAAATACGACCTGATAATTGTGTTTCTTCCCTCTACGCTATTCTGCAAGTAAAAAGATCCTGGCGACCTGTGTAGGTTCTTGTAGTAAATTTGGCAAGGTCAAGAACCGGCGTTCCCAGTTGGTAGCAGAGGATGGTTTCTTTCTGATAGCGAGGGAAGATTAAGAATAGGATAAGTGCTCCTTGAGGCCCATCCATGATAAGTGAGGTTGAATCATCGGAGGGCGAGCGGCAGACGACCTGGCAGACGGAAGTAGATGGCGAGTAGCAGTGCGACAGCAAGCAGAAGCTCGAAGAGTGAGTATGAACAGGATACGATGTTGTAGATTGCGGTGTTGTATTGTATGAGATGTTTTGCGGAGTTGGTGTGAGTGTTGTGTGACTGTGAGATCAGGCTGTGAGCGCGCGCAGCCCGGGAAAGTCTTAGGCGATGAGAAGCCTGAGCAAGAGGGTGTAGAAGACACCCCTGGTAGATTTTGTTGACCACCGATCGTGAGGTACCATCGATCAATAGGACCGAGATAGGGGGAACGAGTGTATGAGTGTGTGACAACCTGACGCCGGTCGTGGGTTGTAGTATGTGGAATTGAGTAATTGAAACCTATCAGAGGCGATCTGTCTGCCCGAAAGGGACGGACAGTAACCAACCGAGGTCGACAATTTCGAGAGACTGTGGACGGACAGTCAGAGGTTGTGGACGGACAACCAGAGGAGTAATTTGTTTGGGATCAAACGGTTATTTCAGCATGTGAATGGGACAAATGCAAGGGTGAGACAAGCGGTGTGCAGGAGGGGAACTGCTGCGAGCGGAGGAACTGTGACGTCAGAATGTGTCGCGCTGCGATAGGCTGGTCGGTGTAGTTCGCGCTGTCATTGGCGGACGGAAACCAGGAAGTAAATAGAAGTTGTGTGCGTTTAGTATTTGGTCATGATGAAATGTTTTAAAGTTTTTAGGGAATTGTGTCGGGGGGATGAACCTGTGGTTACTCGGGAGGGTGCGGAGGCCCCTCCGGAGGATTCGCCAGCACACTACATGGCAAGAAATGTAGGGTTGCATACTATCGTTTGAATTGAAAATTGGCACAAGGTGACTCAGGGAGAAGGAGAGTTAGCGTTCCCATGGTATGGTTCATTTAGACTAGCAGTGTTGTATCAGTTAAAGACTGTGATGGCAGCTTTACGACCTATGCCGAGGCCCACACAATTTGAAGCACTACATGTGTGAATAAGAGCAGCGCATGATAAAGAGAGAGGCAGAAATCAAGAAAGGGTGAAGAGGTCGGTTCAGGCGTTACAGGATGCTAGATGGGATGCCGCGGAGAAAAGATGGAGAAAGCAGGCCATAGAGGGACATAAATTGTATCCCTTGTTAGAGACGACAGGAAAACCAAAGGAAAAGACAGTAGATGGAGAGGAAGACAGTGACACGGATGATAGCCTGGTAGAAAGGTTGTTATCCGAGAGACCACCTCCGTACAATCCAGATGCCTCAGAAGGCAACGAGACGAAAGAAGAAGAGTGTAGGGGAACGGTACCTCGATCAGAAGTAAGAGTAGAAGGAAAGATCTCTATGGGAACCGAGAATATTAGGTATAAGTCTGTCAGCAGCTCGGAGGTGGAGAAAGGAGTGAGGTTACCAGATGCGTTGAAGATACCAGTTATCATCGGACCTATTGAGTCGATGTATGAGCTTGAGCCGGAAACAGCAGGGAGTTCAGAACGGTCAGAGGGCAGGACGAGAAATGAGATGGAGGGAAGTGGCTCGGTGAGGAGAATGGAGAGAGCTCCACAGCCTATAGAATGGAGTACGCCGATGCCAGCTACAGCGGACTCTTCAGGAGGACAGGGAGAATTGAGACCTATAAGACCAAAGTCGTTAGTAGAGTCAAGATCCGACTTGAGAATGTGGACTCCACCAGTGAGAACTCAAAGTCAGGGTGTTTTAGATGCAGAAAGGGATCGAGGGGCGGTTGTAAATCGCTCGATTCCTATGGGCAGATCAGAAGAGAGTAGGTCGCAAGAAAGAGAATGTGGATACAATGACAGGGATGGTACAGCTTGTCGAGAAGTCCTGAGGGGAGCATTGAGAGGGAAAATGTTGGATGTTGTAAGACTAAAGGCCGAATTGGATGAGATAATAGGTGGAAATCTACCCCTAGAAAGAATACAGACTTACGAACAAGATGAGTTACTCTTTTTAGCGAAAGATGTGACTCGCAAGGCACGCACAGCTCATGAGAAATTGGTGGAGATGGCAAAAAGATATGGGGTGGATCTGTCCAAAACTAAAACGTTGCAAGGTGACCACCGGTTACAGTATAGTGATCAGGAACTGGAAGATAAGAGACTCATGGGATTAAGAACCCATGTCAAGGACCTGATTATAGCAATGCGAGCATGGATAATGCTCGATAAATGGGAAGAAAGATGGTCCAAGAAGAAAAGTTCTAGAGGAGTAATGGGAGAGACGCCACCTCCAGGAGGAGGCGCGATGGCGATAGGGAGTTTCCCTTTAAGGGAAGTACAGAATGGAGGATACGTGCATGTACCCTGGAGTAGAGGGGACTTGGCTGCATTCACAAATGATTTTCCCAGGCTAAGGGAAAAACCTGTGGAGTGGTACAAGCAGGTTGACCGTTTTGTCAAGATCTCGAAAGTATTGTGGATTGATTTGAATACTTTGTTTGACATTGTGATCCCGGGGGATTTGTGGTCGGCATGTAAGGTTGCGATTGAATGGCCGGCCTCAGAGCCCGACAGAGATTTGCTTACACATGGCCCGTCGCCGATAGTGATGAAAAAGTTCGAGCAGGTAATCACTTGGTTGAAATCGAAGGTCTCGCCTCAAGATACCGATTGGGTGAAGATAGATAGGACAGTACAGGAGCCCAAGGAGACAGTGCATGAATTCTATGAGAGGCTTTTGCAAGCTTTTAAACAGTACAGTGGTTTGGAGGCATTGGATACCAAGGATATGGGGCAGTTTGTGTCTAAGTTTGTGTTGGGATTGAGGCCAGAGGTGAGCCTAATGATACAGCAACACTTGATTTGTTGGCAGAATAAGCCTGTGGATGAGATTCTCCGATATGCTAGGTATTGCAGTGATGAAATCGAATCTAAGCACAAGAAATTGAAAGACAATCTGTTATTGGTACAGATGCAGACCGCAGTACAGGGACAGTCTACTGGAGGAACGTTGGTAAGGAGACAGGGAAATTACCAAGGAGGAGCACAGAATGCTCAAGGACTGGGGAGGCCGAGAGGAGTAGATCCTAAGACTGGAATAGATGTGACAGTATTGAAAAAGACCACAGCTTGTCACCTTTGCCATCAGATTGGACACTGGAGACGCGAGTGTCCGTTTAATCCATTAAATCAGATACAGCAGGAAGAAGAGTTGACCCATGTTCCAGTAGCAGACACACTCCCTGTAGTGACGCCACCTAGAATGACAAAAGGGGGGACGAACGTTCCGCAGGTACAAGTTCCCCGACCGCCTAGAATACAGAATATGCAGCAGGGAGCTCAGACGTATGTACAGATGCCTCTATTCGAAGTGAATGGGGAAGGCGATGCCGAGCCAGCCACAAGATCGTATTGGAGAGGAGATGATGACTGTGCGCTTAGAGCAGTCCTAGAAGTAGACCAAAGGGGACCATTTGTAGAAGCAGAGATTGATGGCCACCCTACGACCTTTTTGGTTGATACGGGGGCTACAAGGTCGACTGTAAGGTCTGCAGTGATCCCGTATCTACCCCTCTCTGGTCAAACAATCCAAGTTGTGGGAGTAGCGAACAGGCAATTGACTAGCCCACTGACGGAACCAATCCCGATCAGGATCGGGAACTTCAGTGATAGACACCAGTTTGTGGTGTGTGATTCTAGCCCAGTCTGTTTGTTAGGAAGAGACCTATTGTGTAAACTTAATTGTACCATCTATTGCACCCCGAATGGAGTGGAAGTCCAGACAAGAGATGATGATGCGACCTTTAAGGTTGCGAATCAGCTTTGGTGCGTGGAAATGTATCCTGCACTTACAGTGGAGGAACTCCCCTTAGATCTAAGGGAGTCTGTGTCAGTTGAAGTATGGGACCTTAGTGGGGAAGAGATCGGATTAGTAAAGGGTGTAGATCCAGTGAAAATAAGAGTCAAAACGAATGTGGAATACCCGAGAACTCCCCAGTACAAATTGTCACCGGAAACTATTGAAGGGATCAGACCTGTAATTGAGTCCATGCTGAGGCAGGGGATTCTGAGAGAAATCAGAGGTAGTCCGTGTAATTCGCCCATAATGGGATTGCAGAAGCCGAGTGGGAAATTCAGGATTGTGCAAGATTTGCGAAGGATTAATGAAATCGTAATCCCATGTTGTCCTGTGGTACCGAATCCATCCGTGATCCTGTTCCAAATCCCATGTGATGCGGAATGGTTCACCGTGATTGACTTGTGTCAAGCTTTTTTCTCAATACCTCTGCATGAGGAGAGCCAATTTCTTTTTGCGTTCAGGCTGGAAAATCGTGTGTTAACATGGTGCCGTATCCCACAGGGGTACACTGAGAGCCCATCTATTTTCAACCAGATTTTGAAAAAGAATCTTGAAGGTCTAGTGCTTCCCCAGGAGTCTGTTCTTGTCCAGTACATAGATGATTTGTTAGTGGCGTCAAAAACTGAGGACGCCTGCAGGATTGATACGGTGGCACTGTTGAATTTCCTGGGAGAGAATGGGCATAAAGTGTCTCTAAATAAATTGCAGTACTGTTTGAGTGAAGTACAGTATTTGGGTCACAGGATCGAGAAGGGCAAGAGGAAAATATCCCCCGATCGCATAGAGGCGATCTTGAGAATGCCCGTCCCTACGACTCAGAGGGCAGTTCGAATGTTTTTGGGAATGGTTGGCTACTGTCGCCAATGGATCCCAAACTTCTCCTTTGAGGCAAAGCCCTTACAGAGGCTGACGCACAAAGATGTGAGTGATCCGGTACCATGGGATGAAGATTGCTTAAGGGCATTTCTGAAATTAAGAGAAGCCTTGTGCTGTGCACCAGCATTGGGAATGCCTGATTATAAGAAGGCATTCGCATTGTTTTGCTGTGAAAAAGAAGGTTGCGCATTGGCAGTGTTAACTCAGGTCCATGGGAATGTCCGTAGACCAGTTGCTTATTTTTCGGCTACACTAGATCCAGTAGCCTCTGCGTTGCCCGGATGTCTCAGATCCGTTGCTGCAACAGGTGTCAGTATCGAGAGATGTGAGAGCATTGTGATGGGTCATCCGCTTACTGTGCATGTGCCACATTCGGTTGAACTGTTGATGACCAGGACTAAGACACAACACCTCACGAATAATAGATTGACACGTTATGAACAAGTCATCCTAGCTGCTGAAAATGTAATGTTGAAGAGGTGTTCTGTTTTAAATCCTGCTACACTGTTGCCAATCCCAAATATTGATGATGAAGATTGTGAGGATCATGACTGCCTCGATGTGACTGAATTGTGCACCAAACCCAGACCTGATATTGTAGATGAACCACTTTCCGAACCTGATGAAATATTCTTTGTAGATGGTTCATGTTTAAGAGACAATATGGGTCAGTTGAAAGCAGCCTTTGCTGTGTGTACCATCACTGGAGTGGTCGAAGCCGCTTGTTTAGAAGGAGTATACTCCGCACAGGTGGCCGAGCTCATTGCTTTAACTCGCTCCTGTGTGGCCGCAACCCAGATCCGTGTAACGATTTATACGGACAGCCAGTATGGGTTTGGTGTCGTTCACGACTTCGGACAGTTATGGTCCCAGAGGGGGTTCATGACATCATCTGGGTCACCCATTAGAAATGGAGAATATGTGAGACAACTGTTGGAGGCGTTGCAAGGCCCCGATGAGATTGCAGTAGTGAAGTGTGCTGCTCATACGAGAGGAAATGATTTTGTATCTCTTGGAAATAGCTATGCCGACGAAGTGGCCCGATTTTGTGCAGAGCAGGGGTGCAATTTTACAGAGCGACACATGAGGGGAAATGAGGAAACCACTGATCTTAGTATGATGTTGGCGATGGCCGATACATGGGAGGAGTTGAAACAGTTGCAAGAAGAGGTGTCAGAAGAAGAACGAGATGGTTGGGTACGAGCTGGGTGTGAAAAGGGAGATGTGGATGTTTGGGTTTCAAATGATGGAAGAGCGGTGTTACCGGAATGTTTGTTAAATCCAATGGCGCGATTGATACATGGTGCTGTGCATCTTGGCAGGGACGCGATGGTGCGAGTGTTTCGTCAGACATGGTACAATACGAAGTTTCGGGCAGCAGCAGAAGCTGTATGCCAGAGATGTGTCACCTGTCAACAAATGAATGTAGGGAAAAGGACAGCTGTGACGATGAGTCATATAGGGAGGTCGGGTGGCCCTTTCAACAGGATGCAGTTAGATTTCATTGAGATGCCAAAGTGTAATGGGTTGAGATACATATTAGTCGTGGTGTGTGTCTTTTCCAGATGGGTGGAGGCTTACCCGACACGCAGGTGTGACACTCTAACTGTAGCTAAGTTGCTGTTGAGAGAGCTCATCCCGAGGTTCGGGGTCCCGACCTCTTTGGAATCGGACAGAGGAACGCATTTCCACAGTGAATTAATGAAGTTGCTATGTGCTGCCTTGAACATAGATCAAAGGTTGCATTGCAGTTATAGACCAGAGGCTTCTGGGATAGTCGAACAAGTTAATGGGACGTTGAAAGCCCGAATGGCAAAGGTGTGCTCCTCTACTCCCCTGAAGTGGCCAGACGCTCTACCCCTGGTACTAATGAGTCTTCGAAGTGTGCCAGATAGGAGGACTGGATTATCGCCCCATGAGATATTGATGGGGAGAGAGGTGCGTGTGCCAGCAATACCAGCCTCTGCATTAATAAATATCACTGATGATGTTATTCTGGACTACTGTAAAGGCCTGGCTGATGTAGTTCATTCTGTGTCCCAGCAGGTGCAGGCGGTAGCTGTTCCAGCCGCAAGTGATCTGTGCCACGACCTGTGCCCAGGGGACTGGGTGTTGGTGCGGAAGCACGTGAGGAAGAATTGCTTGGATGTTCGCTGGAGAGGTCCCTACCAAATCATCTTAGTCACGAACACTGCAGTGAAGTGTGGGGGACTACCGAACTGGGTGCATGCCTCCCATACCCGTAGAGTTCCACCACCCTTGGAAGATACAGCCCCTCTTGTAAGTGAAAACCCAGCTGAGGTGGCAGGGCCACCTGAGAGGGCAAGTCAAGCTGTAAGGGTGGCTGACGCAGCTGGTTGTGCACTGGAACAAGCTGTAAGCGAAGGAGAGAGAAATTCTGAATCAGAATCAGAAGAAGGTGCATTCGGCGGGGAAGAGCCAAATCTTCCTGGAGGAAGAGATAGTGCACAGGGTATCGGAAGGGAGAGCAGAGGTGTCTCAGAAGCAGAAAGAGTTTGGCCCGTAAATCAGAGACGGGAAAATTCAAGAGGGACACCGAGAAGAGATCTTGCCCCAGTGTCGGAGGTGCAGGAGTTGGAGCAGAGCGAGGAAGAACAAGATCCTGAAGCCCCGAGGAGGTCGAGGAGAGCCAGAGTACCGTGTCACAGGTACGCTTCACCTGAGTGGACGTACGTAGCAACGAATGCTAGGATCGATGAGTACAGGGAGACTGAGATCGATCACGCTTGTCAGTGGTCCACCGAATTTGAGGGCAGAAGTGTTGCTGAAGGTTCCAGGATTGGAAATCGAGGGGATATTGACTCTCTTCATTCCAGACCCTCCACTCCTGAGTAACATTCGTGGTCTGATTTTGGATACATTGGCTTTCCCGAACTTTGCAGTTGTACCTTCTCCCCAAGAACTGAAAGCACTTAAGCTTGAAATATTGCAAGGGGTTCTGGAGGTGTTGGGACCCGCAGTCATTTTAGATTGAAGTTGACTTTTGTTAGGAGGGAGATAAAGGAAGGGAGCCTTTGCGAATCCGGAAAAGAAGGTAGAGAACTGAACACTTAGATATTAGACTGAATGAGAAGGAGACTCTCGCCCATTGTTATAGAACTAGATTCGGAGTGTGGGGGAAAGATGGCAGAGACTAGAAGTTCACACCGTAGGGCGAAGAAAGTGATAGGTACACTCTTAGGAGTAGTCAGAGCTGTTATTTTTGCAGTGGTCATAACTTCATATGTAGTGGCTCACAGAGAAGAGGGAAAGATGTTAGGAACACCTACACCTGTTACCATCAGTACAGAGAAGGATATCTCAGGAGATAAAAGAGCAATGATGATAGAAGAAAGTCGTAGGCTACACATGGATTTGTCGAGAGGTGATTTCAAGCTCAATGCATATGCAAAACTGTTGTATGAGTACGTGGATGCGATGGATGCGAAGGATTGCTATGTATGCATGCAGTTACCTGCTTCTTTAGATGAGGGTATTAGATACCATCACCTTCCGTTGACTTATGGGATCTCTTGCAGTCTATTGCTTAGCCTGTTTTATGAAAGGAAACAGTTCGAGTACTACTTCTCAAATTATGATACAGTACTTCCCGATGTACCAGCGTTCAAGCATTGAATAAGTATGATTATTATAAGTCGCACGAAAGACTTCGGTCTTATTTTATCCCGACTCAAAGTTTGGATACTGCTTATGCACATAGAAATAATTTGACATGTTCGGTGTCGGACACTGAAAAGAAATGTATTGATCAAGTCGAGGACAGATATAGAAAATTAACCCAAGATAAAGATGGGGGAAAGAAGTCAACTGATTGGACAGAAGAAGAGAGGCTGCATAAGTCAAGGGGAAGTTATGGACCCATAGCTTTAGACCAAGTACAGAGAGGAAATCTGTGTGTTGCTCGTCCACAGTCGGACAAGGATAAGATCTTGGTGGGACATAGCACATGTTCCCACACCTTTACTATAGAAGATTCAGCTAGGAACTTTTTGCAGGGTCAGATACAGGTAATCCCAACGGTGTATTATGTGTGTGGGAGGAATGCATACGTGAGATTGCCTGAGCAGTGGTACGGGGCTTGTTATTTGGCTGTTATTTTCCCGAAGATATACCATGCCGAGGATTTGACCCTGCTAGAGACAGGACAACACTCCAGAGCACGCAGGGATGCTAGTGCAGGAGCTGTGATTGGTGATATCTTTGGAGCAATCATACCTGGTTTGGGTGTGATTTTAAATGACGTGAAAATACGAAAATTAGCAACTGTGGTGGATGAGTTGTCAATGAACACAGCGAAGTCATTGTTGCTGGTGGATGGAGAGATGTTATCGATCAGGACAATGGTTTTACAAAACCGTCTTGCTTTGGACGTACTGTTAGCCAAAGAGGGCGGAGTCTGTAAGACATTGAAGGTTCAGGAATGTTGCACATATATTCCAGACAACAGCAAAGAGCTGAGGAAATATATAGTCAACATTACCACACTTCATGAAGAAACTGCAATATTAGCAGAAGAGAATGTGTGGGAAAAGATTGGAAAAGGATTTGGGGCACGTAGGAAGCTGGTTTGCAGATTTGGGAAAGGGAATTCTTGGATATGTGCTGAAGCCAATTTTGATTGTGGTGGTTTGTGTGGTTTGCCTGTGGGGACTTGTGAGAGCATACAAGTGGCACCGAGGAAACCGAGCTGAGAGGATTCTCAGGGGATATGAAAGACGAATGGCACATATGCAAGATAATCAGTACCAAGAGCTGAAAAGAATGGAAGGTTTCCGACAGAATGGAATGGTTACCACTTCTATGTAGATGGATTTGTGTGATGACAAGTTGTCATCAAAGGGGGGACTGATAGAGCGGTGCTGATGCGAAAATTATAGGGGTGCACCATATTCTTTGTTAGTCAGCACCCACATATATATGAACATGTTACCCAAGTATAATGGAAATGTATTCAAGGAAATAGAAAAGTAGAAATGTAAACAGGCCTCGAGGGAAGAGAAGGGCCTTCAGTTATTCTGATATATTGATGTGTATATGTAATGCTTAGTATAAAATGTTGTGCATTAAGTGACGTAAAGTTATGTTAGAGGGATGAAGAAGGTAAACCTCTTAAGTATAGAACAAATAATTAGAGTTACTAATGGTAGAGTGTTTAGTTTGAGGCCTAACCAAGAGTGTAAAGTGAAGGCCTCGTTTATTTTAGCCATGTTTTATTAAGGCGGCAGGATTCTAGCAGAGTTTAAAATACAGTGCATTGTGAAACCTCATGAAGTTAGGGGTTTTTTCTTATTCAGCATTTGGCTGCAGGTACAAGGCCATGTAGCTCGTTAGTTAGAAAGAGCCTTTGTTCAAATGGAATGGAGACAGAAGGAGTAGACATGAAGGGAGTGGATTGGAATGTAAAGTTGCAACTCCTGGTACAGAGAAGGCCTGGGACCCAAGGTCAAATTCGTAGAAGGAAGAAGAAAGGACCCAAATGGAAATTTACTGAAGAAGTAGGCTGCCTGAAGGGGTGTGCTGAAGGGCGTGTACCGCTTTTTGGGGTTTTGTATTAGGGACAGAGCCCCGTGGGTGGGGCAGACGAGACTTAGGCGAGGGACGGAAAGGAGCAAAATAGATCGAGCTCTCATATAGTGAAGACTTCTTAGGAAGTTTCACTGCTGACACCTTTTTTATGCGATCCTCACCTGGAAGGGAATGTTAAGTAGGTATGTCACCTTAGAGTAGAGTAGGGACAGAAATGATTTGATTGATGACTTTAAATTTTGATATCACAATTGCCATAGGGTATTTGATGCTCTTGGAAGCTGTAATCCTGTTCATTTTCAGTCGTATGCGAATACTTCGCAGACTAGCATTTGTATTAATCCCCATATATCTTTTGTGTTTGGTATTGAGGTGCCTATATATTCAGATGTTTTTGCTGATAATAAAAGGTCAACCTCCCAGATCATGAGTCTTCTTTCCTGAGATGTCCAATTGCGGTAAATACGACCTGATAATTGTGTTTCTTCCCTCTACGCTATTCTGCAAGTAAAAAGATCCTGGCGACCTGTGTAGGTTCTTGTAGTAAATTTGGCAAGGTCAAGAACCGGCGTTCCCAGACCCATACGTGCAAATGGAAATCTCACGTGTCAGAAGAGTGTGCAGGCACCCAGGCCATTTTGGAAAAGGGGTTGTGGGGAAACAAACCACTATTTACAAACAGGGAGCAATGCATGCACCCCATCGACCAAGCGTGCAGGATTCCCTGTCAGCCTGGAAGCAGGAGGGGTGGCGCCTTTTAATCTCCCGCAGCCTCCATGTTGTCCGATTCCAACTCACTGATATTTTCCCGAGTCCGAAGAAAGGGTGGGGGGGGAGTGCTTCATGAGACCAGCCTCTGGGCACTAGGCTGCGGCCCACACATTATTATCCCGGAGCTTCTTAGTGAGTGTGTAGTGGCAAGAAACGAAGGTCACTTGCAAAGAACGCTTTAAGCAACGTTCCTCCGTTCCTCCGTGGAAAGCACCGTCAAAGCAGAACAACCGTGATACTGCAAAGGCAGCCGCATGTTTATTTTCCCACCGCACTTTCACTTTAAGTGAAAGAGCGATGGGAAAATAAACACGCGACTGCCTTTGCCAAAGCCGAATGTGGGAAAAAAAGTGCGTCCCACCTAATGAGGAAGAGAGTGTCACGCCGCCGGTAAAAGATCAAATCCCGGTGGGCGTGGCCAAAGGAGACAAGGCGGGCAACAAGGAGGGACTAAGAAGCCTCCTTTACAATGAGAAGCCTGCGTTTTGCATACTACATGACACAAACCAATTAGAAAGATGGGCGGGGCTTCAACTTCTCCTCAGAGAGCTTCGGAATCTGAATTGATTCCAAGAAGCTCTCGATGCCGAGAGCTGCGCATGCGCTGCTTACGTCACAAGACCTAAAAATACTTGCTGGATACCTCGGCTTTTTACGCCATTTTTCAATTTCTAAGTGCAGCCTCGGGGTGGAGAGAAAAAAAACATTCAAAATATGAAAAATAACTAACTAACTAACTAAAGCAAGACAGAGTGGTTGCAAGGTGGCCAGATTGAGTTATTCACCCCTAAACACATTAGCGCCACTTTACAGTGTTTGCCAGTGAAGCGCTACTTTTGTTTTCTCCTAGCTCTTTGAACAACATTGTTTTTCCTGGGTGGGAAAGTGCACTATTCCTGGAGGTACTGAAATATCTGCTTGATGGGTGAATTGGAAAACAAAATGCATACTGCGGCTCTGTATTCACAAACAAAGCCTTTTTAAACCACAATTCTTACGTTTTGTAAGGATATATAAGCAATGGGCATTGAAACGGGCCCCTTCTGGACCCTGTAGTCATGAACTTAACTTTTCAGGCAAAAGCACTCACTCATTTCTGAATAATGAGTGTAAAAAGAAAAAGGTAACCATGTTGTTCCTAGTTACATTCCACATGCTTTACTTAATATTGCATTCTCTATGAGTGTTTGCTTTTTCTAGGATTTTGTTAATTTTTTTTAGGCAGCATATTGCTATTTAGTGTGTAATTTGAATTGAGTCACATCCAGGTGTTTGTTGCGGGTCAGTGCAGTGCAAGACTGGTTTCTCTCAATGGGGCAGTATGGTGTTCAGTGGAGGAGAGGATGTGGCACTATGGTCAGAGCTGCTGAATTTTGAACTGGGGAACCAGGTTCAACCTTTATGACCAGTCCACCAGACCACTCCCCCTGAGGGAGCACATTCCCATGCTAAACCTTAGAAGGCCCCACAAGATCTTAAAAGCCCTGGTGTCTTAGCACCAGCAGGTGGACCCTATAGCAGTGGCAAGTGTAGGTTAACCTTGAAGGCCTGTCCACCACAATTCATTCTGAAGTTCACCTCCAGTCTTGCAGGCAGGCCTATGAAGCAGCACACCATAGCGTGACAGTGACTCTGTCACTGAGGTCACAGGACCCTTGAGCAGGGCGGCTCTAGGGCAGTGTGACTGCACCAGGCACTGACTAGCCGCGGTCCGTGCAGGTAACAGCGGTGGGGCAGAGGGGCCGGGTAATGGGGGATTTCGAAGGATGATGCAGAGGGGAAATTAAATAAATAATTAATGTTCCTCTGCATCGTCCCTCTAAATCCCCCCTCACCCAGGTCCACCGCTGTTACCTGCATGGACCGCGGCTGGCGCTGACTTTAGGTGGAGGCATTGTGTTTGCAAGTATAAAATGGATTTAAAAACACTTGCTGCCTCCTTCCTGGCCTCCAACAATTTTCGGCAACAATAAAAATGTCATGATAACTCCAGTGGTTAATGTTCTTATTAGAGAGATGGTGTTTTGTCTAGTGGACGTTTTGACTCATGGAAATGAAGTGCAGAGGGTAATGTGCCTACTGCTAAGAACATGTACCATGCAGATCACAAAGTGCGCATAATGTAAATAGTTCAGTGGGTTACTGCTTTTGTCAGAGAGACCCTATTGTTACTTGCAGTTAATAAGCTAAAATCCTAACATAGAACAGTGAGCTCTTAATTGTTGTGTAAGAGCTGCATGCAAACTGCAAGGTATAAATTAGAGCGTTATGTTTTTTTCCCTAGTCTTTGATTATCCTAAAGTTGCAGAAAAAGGGTTGATTTGGGTAGAAATCAATTCTGATTATTAAAGAGAACCATCAACCATGGCATTACGTTTCAAATTCTGAGTTTGTGTTTCTCCAGACCAATCACTATTAAACTATGCTGCCTACTAGTATGGTTGTCATGTGACTCCTCCACCTTGTAGTCCTTTGTCTTATGTAACATTTCCTATACAGTGATTTACACACATAAGATTGATTATCTCTGAGTAATATGTGTGGTGTAAAATGCTCTGACACCCTCCATTTGTGTTAGTGGTGCTGTAAATTTTCTGATACTTTATTATTTTGTGATGTTTACACATGCTAACAGTCTCTGCAAAGAGTTTTCCTTATTAGTATCAGTGGATCATAAAACTGCAGCAGTGAGAAAAGTGACCAGTCAACCTTTGCAAAGGACCCTTCACTTCACAGCAGCACAACTCGCATGTTTTAGGAACCTTTGATCCGTTTGAGCTATAAACAATTTACTAGTTAAAAATCATCACATTATGCAGATGATGTATTATGTGGCAAATATGGCAGAGCCATAATTATGTGGAAAACAATTGCAAACTAGGATATTTTGCCATTCATGTTTTAACTGCTCTTGTGGAAAAAGGGAGGAGAAGTGCTGATGACAGAAACTCCATGGCTGGGAGACAAATGGTTTGCGATTCCACTTTTAAGCATATTTGGGACATTCTGTGATTGGAAACGTATCCCACTTTGTGAATGTATTTTAATGTCAATAACTCATATTAAACCTTAAGTAAACATGTGTATCAATTGGTTAAAATGAATAACGTAAAATGTTGCAACTGGTCAGTGAAATGGGAAACAAATACAAAAAGATGGGATATTTTGCTCTTCCTGCCACACCTCTGACTCTGACCACTGATCCAATCTACGGGTTATTCCTGCCCTCTGATTCTCCACCCACAGTTCCCCTATTTTTTTTCCCCCACTTCGACCACTGGATATCACATAGTGTTGGTGTGTGCCCTGAAATAAAATGCCGGCCTCACATGTTTACCTTGTTGGTTACATGAATAGATTCATGGGTAAATAAATGCATAAGAAAATCTGCCACTGAAGTTTCAGTATAATGGCTCTGAAGATGATATAATAAGCAGAAATCTGTTACAGCCTTTTTACAAGTTTTGTTGTTAGAGAGCAAAACTGCCAGCATCTGCAAACTCCACTTCTATACTCTAAGTATGTACACCACACCCACGATTTTGCCTGATAGTGGTACTTATATGTGCACTAATTCCATGCAGTGTTACTGAGTTTATTTTTATTTTGAGAGTTTTATATAGTGCTGGCTAGACCCAGAGGTATCAGAGCGCTTTACATAAGGTTCCACAGAAATTACAAAATTACATCAGTTACACGTTACATCAGTTACTAGAAGTTACTAGACTAGAAGCGCTGGCTAGACCCATAGGAATCACATTATTACATAGTTAAAAACAGTTACAGGTTACATCGGTTATACGAAACACATTTAAATAGTATGAAGGAAGGATAAATAGGGCGGATAGGGGTAAGGGGGAAGGGTGTAGGTGGAAGGAGGGAGATAACGGCAGTAGAGACGAAGGAAGGTCTGCCCAATGTCCGGCTGGGTAGGTGACGGCCGAGGAGGGAATTCACAGCCCATCCCCCCCTATAGCTATCAGGGTAGCACCACCAGGCAACGGTCAGGTAGTAAGGTCTCAGCGGTCGAGAGAAAGTTCACAGGGTAAATGTCCTGAAGGGTGTGCAGGATCCAGGTCGGATAGGGGTAAGAGGGAAGGGTGTAGGGGGAAGGGGGAAGATAACAGCAGGAGAGACGAAGGAAGGTCTGCCCAATGTCCGGCTGGGTAGGTGACAGCCTAGGAGGGAATCCACAGTCCATCTCCCCTATAGCTATCGGGGTCGCTCCACCGGGCATCGGTCAGGTAGCAAGGTCTCAGCGGAAAAGGGAAAGTTCACAGGGTAAATGTCCTGAAGGGTGTGCAGGATCCAGGTCGGTTGAGGGCTAAGATCAAGGTCTGTTCGATGACCAGTTGTTTGATTGTCCAGGAGTCAAATTAAATCATGGTGAGGTCAACAGTGGCGGCCATCTTGTGGTCAGGCAAGGAGGATAGGTATTTGCTGTTTCAATACTATTAGGTTATAATTATAATCTATGAATCATAAAGGGGGGTGCTTGTTTTGCAGAAGTGCGGCATGAGGTAGGAGCCAGTGTCCGTAAGTCTCCTAGTGAGCGAGGGGTGTAACTTAGACCCCCAGTGAAGATCGGCGGGAGGCGCCATTTTGAAGTCAGGCGCGTTTCAGAAGGGACACTCGAGGAATACAAATTGCAGGCTATGCCCTAGATGTGTACGATCTTTCAAGTACTGTTAAGTTCAGTCTCCTAGCGCTTTAGTGCTGGAAGGTTCTGTGTTTATGGGCTTATTGGCAGACGTATTTTATTTCTCAGCCCAGCGCTGCTCCGCTATGCCCCTAAGCTTATTAACGGATTTCAATGACTGTAAAACTGTACAGAATTAGCACATATGCAAATACACCATATGTGTGTCCACCAGAAGTCACGCTAGTGGGCATCTTGATCTGTACAACAACAGTTTACAAGTACATGCAAGCATAAGGAGGATCGACCTCGGGGATGGTTCAACTCCGCATGCACCTCGGCTTTAAAGGAATTGAAATCAGCTCTATCTGTAATACCAAGAGATAAGGGTTTAGTCGTAGACTTAAGAGCCAGATACCAAGAAACCCTCAAACGTAGGAAGTCGGAACTTCGGCAGGAGGCATGGGACAATTTGACTAAGGCTGCTGAATTAAACGACTGTTCCTTGTTCTGGAAAACTGTTAATTCAACATTTCTTAAAGATGACAAAATTCCGGAATTAACTTCCAACGTCTTGCAGGAAGAGTGGGTTTCTCATTTTTCTAAAATCTTTGAGTCAGATTATGCATCCAGAGATTTAGGGGATAGGTGGCCATACATCCCATTGAATTTTACTGTCCAAGAGGTTTTAGACAGCATAAGGGACAGCAAAGGGGGAAAAGCGCAGGGCCCAGATGGGGTTCCAATTGATGTCTATAAATTGGTCCCTGAATTATGGGGGCCTCTGTTAACTATTATTTTTAATGTAGCTGTCCGCTATGAGATGCCCCCGACATGGGAAGAATCCATTCTAATCCCAATTTTTAAGAAAGGAAATCGTGGGGAAGTTAAGAACTATCGCCCAATTTCCTTGTTAGATTCTTCCGTAAAAATAATGAGCCGAGTGCTCTTAGTGAGGTTGGAAGAATGGGTGGAGGAAAATGGTATTCTAGCTGAGAGCCAGTTTGGGTTCAGGAAGGGTCGTGGTACGATTGAGCAGTGTCTAAATCTAGAACTACTCATCGGTAAATACACCTTGGCAAAGTCTGGCACTATTTGCTTTGCAGATTTGAGTAGTGCCTTTGACTTGGTGGACCACGGTATTCTTTGGGCAAAGTTAATAGAAATGGGGGCCCCCGAGGGTATTGTGTTCTTTTTAGCACGTCTCTATACTAAATTACGAGCATGCGTCCGTTATGGACCCAGAGGAGAATGCACATCCATGTTTAAGATTGGGCGCGGAATTCGCCAGGGGTGTGTATTGGCCCCCCTGCTTTTTACACCTTTCATTAATGAGATTGACTCCTTTCTCAAATCCTTGGCAGTGGATGCTCCCAAAATTAATAACGATTATGTCCCTGTGTTACTTTACGCGGATGACGCGGTTTTAATTTCACGCACCCCATACGGTCTTCAACAGCTGATGGATGGCTTTCTGCAATTTATTAATAGCAGAAAGTTAGTGTTAAATAAATCCAAAACTTATGTCATGGTATGTGGGCGCAGGAACGGAAAGAAACAGTCTTCCTTTTTTATAGAGGGACAAAAGGTCCAGGCTGTTGATAACTTTTCGTACCTGGGGGTTACTTTTTCAAACAAAAATAACTGGGCCAATGAACATAAGAACGTACGGGCCAAGATGGCAAGGAGTGCTCATGGAATCTTTACAATGGCTACGAAGCTGGGAGATAGACAGGTCAATGAGATGTTGAAAATTTTTCAATCTCGGTGTGTTTCAATCGCCTTGTACGGAGCTGGCATTTGGGGCTATGCCCCGGCCGGGTCTCTCCAGGTCGAGGAGAATGTATTCCTGAAGAGACTTTTGTGCCTGCCAAGCTCTGTTTCTAACGCCCTAGTGCACCATGAATTGGGTATTCATCACCTGGCTGATTTGATCCTCCTCAAGCCATTGATCCTATGGCGCTCCATTTGGATGAAAGAAGAGACCTCTTTGTGCAGAGCTATTATTTCTGACTGCCTTTCCCTGGACCATTATTTAAAGATTCCATGGTTAAATTATGTTGTAGTTAATTTTCGGGAGTTCTTCAACATTGACATCTCCGTGGATCATTATGGGGCCACCGAACTGTCCAAATCCGACCTTAGACAATGCCTCTTACAACAGTTTTCCATCAGAAGGCACCAAAAAAGCTCTGATCTTTCATCTTATGTTTTTTATCACGATTTAAATGAATTTGTGGGTTTCCAACCTTATTTGTCACAAGTAACCTGGAAGGCACATCGGTTTGTGTTGACTAGACTTAGAATGGGAGTAGCCCACAACCTTGTTGCCTTCCCTTCCTTGCACCTACATCCAGTTGACCCGTGTCCATGTGACAACACTACCTCTCAAAGCACTGTGTACTTTCTCCTGCTATGTCAGCTGTATAAACATTTTCGGACTGTATATTTGAAACCACTGTTTGTAAAATTTGGAGTTAGGTCAATACATGACTGCATGAGTTTGCTTTTTAACCTACACCTTCCTGACACCATCACAGGCCTCATCACAGTGGACCAATTTTCCTTTTTCCACCTGGCCCTCCCAAAGATGTCTTGGTGCCTGGTAGGTGGGAGAGTAAGTGACTAGGTTAAAGGAACACTTCTGAGAAGGTTCGGAAGTAGGTCAAGACACTGACTGACCCCCTTGTGCTTCTCAGAACTGGGCTGGTGTCAGAAGGCCCGGGTGGAGCCTTGTTTCTAACCAGTTATTGCCCCAAACCTGCTTCTGCTTTACAACCTATTGGTGAACTTCCCGAGTGTAGCCAAGACCCCTTTGTTTGTGTCTACCTCTTGTTTATTTAGACTACTTATCCCCACCTGCTTTCCAGGGACCCAGACTAAGTGTGACCTTGACCGTGTGTGGCCTAGTATCTGGACGGAGCGGCTGGTGATCTTCCATCCAGGGTGTCAGGGACAGTGGGTTTAAATAGGAGGGTGGTGGGAGACTTGGAGCCATGGGGTCTTCAGTGTGTTATTCGTTGACATGCCGGGTATTAGTGGCACCACATTAGGGTGTCAGTGTGTATGTGTTCGAGAGTGTCCTGTACAGACTGGGCTGGTACCTGTTGCATCGTGTAACGGTGCAAGGTGAGTCAGTGTGTGGGAGTGACAGTCTGTGGACCACCTGTGATTAACGATACTAAACAGCGGTGATGGTTTATATGTTGATTTCCTGCCAAAAGTACATACAGTTTACACTGGTTTTACCTGGGTGGCCCCAGCCTGCAGTGCTGCTAAAAAGTGTTATCATTCTTTGTATGTACATATTGCTGATGCCGTTGTAGCCTAAGGTGCACCCTTAAACAGTGTGATATTGCAGTAATAGGATTGTGGGGGTGGGCTTGAGACTGACAACGTATTGCACCAGATACGGGTGCTGTGTGGGGTTTAGAATACAACTTTTTCTCATGTGTACATATATTCTTCTTCTTTTTTAAGCTTTATTTCGGCTGATATAGCCATAAAAGCAAGAATACATAAAAACATTTCCAACAAGTAAATATAAATACACAGACCAAATATTCAAGATAATACATACAGAGGGGCAAACAACAATTACTCACCTCATCAGTTGTGCAACTTACAACTTTAAAATCAAAGACATACATAAAAATGTAATTTAAAAAGCCAGATTTAAAAAAAAAACACATTAAAAAGAGGAATCAGTACATTTCATAATAACTAACTAGGTCAAGGAAGGGTGCAAACCGCATCAGTACATTACAACTTGCAACCTATCTGTTTCCTTGTAAGGTACACATTGAATAAAAACCTACTTATACAAAACACTACTAATTGCGAGGTATTTGACTTGAGTATACGTTCTGCCTCTTTATAAGACCTAATCCCCATGTTTTTACATAAGGGTTTGATCCAAAGGTCCCTTGATTTTTTTTAAGCTGGACAGAAGAAAAATAGGTGGACATCATCTTCTTTTGCTTTTTGAAAGCAAAGGGTACACAGCCCACTGGCCTCCTTACCCCCCCACCTACAAGTGTTTGCAGAAGTCTGTAAGACCCCGTATCTAAATTGCATATATAGTGTTTTTGCTAAGGGTGGTCCTATCTCGTCCATGAATTCTTCAAAGTCAGGGATATCCTTTATGGTCAGGAATCTCTGTGTCAATATGCCAAATGTTGAGCTATAAAATAGTTCGCCATTGATATGTGTCCAGAAAGTAGACTTCACAAGCTTTTTGAAAGGCGGTGTCATATTCTGAGGTTCTTCCCAAAAGTGGGAGAACCCTAGCCTGATAAACCACTGGAAAATGTGCTTTAACCACACAATCTTCTTATACCCATCGATCCGGATTATTTCTATCAGATCACTCTTATAATCACTCAACTCCGGGGTTGTCCATAACCTAACCCAGTACAGTAGTGGCCTTAGTGTGGCTAGGTAGTCTGTCCTTTTAAGGTTAATATCCAGAAACACTGGAACTATGGGGGTTCTAATTGGTATTTTAAGCAACCTGCGTATAAAATAATTTTCTTCCTTCTCAAAGTTGCTTTTACAAGAATGCCCCCATACTTCAGCACCATAAAGTGCCGCTGATTGAGCCTTCACTTTAAATAGTTCAAGTGCCGGCGTAATAGCTTTAGAATGACTACTGCCGTGCACCTTTAGAATAGGCATCGAATTTTGTTTTAAGATTAATTTACTTTTTTCCAACTGCCCCTTCCAAGAAAGCGTACTATCCAGCATAATTCCTAGATAATTAAAACTCTCCACATACTCCAATTTTTGATTGTTTAAGGCCAGATTCTTCCTAAAAGACTTCTGGGGATTTATGGACATATATTTTGTTTTAGATACATTTATTTCTAACCCCTTCCCCACACAGTAGTTGTTAAATGAATTCACTAAGTTTTGAAGACCCTTAGGAGTCTGTGAGATGAGAATTGTATCATCGGCATAAAGTAATGCCGTGATCGCCTCATCTCCTAGTTTCGGGGAGTCATGATCGCAGTCTCTTAGATAGATAGGTATATCATTAACGTATAATGAAAAGAGTGTAGGCGCCAGCACACAGCCTTGGCGCACACCCCGTCCTACTGGTATGGCTTTTGAGGTTTCACCTCCCTTCCCCCATCTAACTTTGGCATAATTCCCTGTGTGTAGTCTAATGAGTTCTTTAAGTAACTCACTAGGGACCGCCATGTTCTTAAGAGTAGACCACAACAATTTACGAGGTACGAGGTCAAAAGCAGCCCTCAAGTCAATAAATGCCACGTACAAACTGCCCTTCTTTATGTTAATATATTTCCAGCAGATGCACGTGAACCTGAATACTTGGTCGACCGTGCTGGTTTTTGACCTAAACCCTGCCTGGTATTTAGTTAATATCTGAGTCCCCTCTATCCATACTAAAAGTCTATTTAAAATATGTCTGGCAAAAACCTTTTGTAAAAGATCTATTAAACTTATAGGGCGGTAATTGGCCGGATCATAACGATCGCCTTTTTTAAAAATTGTTACAATTTCAGCCCCTTTCCAGGTTTCGGGAATTGGCGTTCCGGCCACTATAGAATTACATAGGAAATTAATATAGGGCTCCCAAACTTCCACATCGTGTTTTAATAAATCACCAGGGATTTTGTCAGGGCCAGGGGCTTTACCCATTTTGACGGCCTGTAATGCCTCGATAGTCTCTTCTAGACCAAATCGCAAGGGAGAGTTACCCGATGTTAGATTAATTTCTTGTTCCACCATGGTTAACCCCTCATTGTCATTAAGATATAGTTTTGAAAAATGGTCACACCATGTTTTTTCATTAGGTCTCGCTGAGACAGCGAAAGCTGTCTCTTTGAGACATTTTGTAAGTGGGCTTTCAAAAGTGCTACCCACATGGTTTTGCTGGCCTAGGGCTTGAGTGCACGATGGCGTGCACGTGCACAGCTGTTCCTCTGCTCCTTGCATTCCCCCCTCCCTTCTCACCCAGCCCTTTGATGCTCTGCTCGATTACTTTCACTTTAGCCGCTTTGACCCTTGCATTCCCCCCTCCCTTCTCACCCAGCCCTTTGATGCTCTGCTCGATTACTTTCACTTTCGCCGCTTTGATGTTTGATCGCAAACGCGATCACTTCCGCTTGGCATAGCCTGTACTTGTTCTCTTTGTCCTCACATATGCTCTTCCTTCTATGTTTTTCTCTCTGGTCTCACATGTGCTATTCCCTCTGTATTTTCACTCTGCCCTCACATGTGCTTTTCCCTCTCCATTTTTCTCTTTCCTCACACATGCTATTCCCTCTGTATTTGTCTCTCTTCCCTCACATGTACTCTTCCCTCTGCATTTTTTCTCTATGCTCTCACATGTGCTCTTCGCTCTGTATTTTTTTCGCTGCCCTCGCATGTGTTCTTCTCTCTATATTTTTCTCTCTGCTCTCACATGCTCTCTTCCCTCTGTTTTTATCTCCGGTCTAACATGCGCCCTACCCTCTGTATTTTTCGCTTTGCTCTCACATGAGCTCTTCCCTCTCTATTTTTCTCTCCTCCCTCACATGGACTCTTCCCTCTGTATTTTTCTCTCTGCCCTCACGTGCTTTTCCCTCACATACTCTTCCCTGTATGTTTTCGTCTTTGCCCTCAAATGCACTCTTCCCTCTGATCACATGCATACACAACTATGCACACATACAAACACACACATACATTTACACACACATATGAACATATACAAACCACACATGCATAAACATATGCATATACATGCACACCAACACACCAACCCCACATACACATATAAACAAGCACGCACACCAACATACTCAAACACATATACATACACACAAACATGCATACACAGACATAGGTATACACACAAACATATGTGTACACATCCATGAAGACAAATGAACACAATGACACACCCATACTTGCACACCAACACACACATGCATACACAAACATATACACATACAAACACACACACATGCATACACACACAGATATATACATATAGACACACACACTATGCACACGCACGCATCTCCCGTACTGTCTCAGGGGAAGAGTCGGTGTCCGCTGTCTCCTAGAGGGAGATCTCGCATGAGACAGTAAGACTCAGAGACATGTGGCGGTGGGGAGAGACAGACATGCCTCCCTTTAATTGTGTTGTTGCAAGATGGTGACTATCTTCTGCCACTGGTGCATTCAGATAAGCGGCAGGAAGTTCGTCGGACACATGCACTGGTTTCAATTTCGAGAAAGTGGGGTGAACGTTTTACAGATCGGGAGTGTGTGTCAACACGTGTTTCTCCTTCACGGCAAGGCCAATCAGTACGTTTTGTTTAACCGTGTGGTCATGAATCCTTTAATTGCATAAATGAGCGGGTATGGATGTAAACAAAAATGTAACACTAATACCACATTTTCTGTCACTCTTGTGAACAGGTTTGCTGTGAATGTATGAATGAGAATGGCGTTTTAGAATACGTTGCATGGAAAAGGGTCAACATGGTGTATACGTGTTTTTTGGTGTTTTTTTAATTTATTTTTTATTGCATGTTTAACGTCATGATATACCGGATTTGGATGCTTCATTCCAGATCAGCTGTTTGGCCCGTGGTTATTTACGAGTTTGGAAAATACTTTTGTATTGTTTCGATTCTTTTTGTCTCTGCCCTATCTCTTGGCTGCGTCCTTACTCTCTCCCATCTTCTCTCTCCACCTCTTTGCTACATGTTCTCTCGTAATGTTTTCATTTTCCCCAACTCTCCTCTTTACTCTCTCTAATTCTTTTTTTGCTCCTTTTCTGTCTCTGTCCCTTCTCTCCTCTTTCTCACCCCACCTGTCCCTTCTCTAACCCCACTCCTCTTCCTCTGCCCGCCCCCCCATCCCTCTCTCTCGCAGTACTGCAGCATAGGCAGCACCAGGTCTCTGATGTCTTCTCAGTGTTGGCCCTGGGGGTGGAGGAGGTTAGTCAGCCCCCCAAGTGAATCCCATTATCAACAGATAGTGAACCTCTATTTACCAACAAGTACGGAGCGGTCTCGGGTGACGGCTGATGTGAACAGTGATCTGCTCTCGGCCCCGGCAGGACCTGTGGGGTGGGGGTGTTACCTTACACTAGGAGAGGAAGTAAAAGTGATATCCTCCCCTCCCCCCCACTCCACCACTGTCTCTCCTCACCCTCCACCTCTCTCTCTCCTCCACTTCTGATTCCCTTCCACCTCGGTCTCTCCTTACCCTCCACCTCGGTCTCTCCTTACCCTCCACCTCGGTCTCTCCTCACCCTCCGTCTCTCCTCACTCTCCACCTTGGTATCTCCTCATCCTCCACCTCGGTATCTCCTCATCCTCCACCTCGGTCTCTCCTCACCCTCCACCTCGGTCTCTCCTCACCCTCCACCTCGGTCTCTCCTCACCCTCCACCTCGGTCTCTCCTCACCCTCCACCTCGGTCTCTCCTCACCCTCCACCTCGGTCTCTCCTCACCCTCCACCTCACCCTCCACGTGTCTCTCCTCACCCTCCACCTCACCCTCCACGTGTCTCTCCTCACCCTCCACGTGTCTCTCCTCACCCTCCACGTGTCTCTCCTCACCCTCCACGTGTCTCTCCTCACCCTCCACGTGTCTCTCCTCACCCTCCACACGTGTCTCTCCTCACCCTCCACACGTGTCTCTCCTCACCCTCCACACGTGTCTCTCCTCACCCTCCACATGTCTCTCCTCACCCTCCACACGTGTCTCTCCTCACCCTCCACACGTGTCTCTCCTCACCCTCCACACGTGTCTCTCCTCACCCTCCACACGTGTCTCTCCTCACCCTCCACCTCACCCTCCACGTCTCTCCTCACCCTCCACACGTGTCTCTCCTCACCCTTCACACGTGTCTCTCCTCACCCTCCACACGTGTCTCTCCTCACCCTCCACACGTGTCTCTCCTCACCCTCCACACGTGTCTCTCCTCACCCTCCACGTGTCTCTCCTCACCCTCCACGTGTCTCTCCTCACCCTCCACGTGTTTCTCCTCACCCTCCACGTGTCTCTCCTCACCCTCCACGTGTCTCTCCTCACCCTCCACGTGTCTCTCCTCACCCTCCACGTGTCTCTCCTCACCCTCCACGTCTCTCCTCACCCTCCACGTCTCTCCTCACCCTCCACGTGTCTCTCCTCACCCTCCACACGTCTCTCCTCACCCTCCACACGTCTCTCCTCACGTCTCTCTCCTCACCCTCCACACGTCTCTCCTCACCCTCCACGTGTCTCTCCTCACCCTCCACGTGTCTCTCCTCACCCTCCACGTGTCTCTCCTCACCCTCCACGTCTCTCCTCACCCTCCACGTGTCTCTCCTCACCCTCCACGTGTCTCTCCTCACCCTCCACGTGTCTCTCCTCACCCTCCACGTGTCTCTCCTCATCCTCCACGTGTCTCTCCTCACCCTCCACGTGTCTCTCCTCACCCTCCACGTGTCTCTCCTCACCCTCCGTGTCTCTCCTCACCCTCCGTGTCTCTCCTCACCCTCCACACGTCTCTCCTCACCCTCCACACGTCTCTCCTCACCCTCCACACGTCTCTCCTCACCCTCCACACGTCTCTCCTCACCTGTCTCTCCTCACCTGTCTCTCCTCACCCTCCACGTGTCTCTCCTCACCCTCCACGTGTCTCTCCTCACCCTCCACGTGTCTCTCCTCACCCTCCACGTGTCTCTCCTCACCCTCCACGTGTCTCTCCTCACCCTCCACATGTCTCTCCTCACCCTCCACATGTCTCTCCTCACCCTCCACATGTCTCTCCTCACCCTCCACGTGTCTCTCCTCTCACCCTCCACATGTGTCTCCGCTCACCCTCCACATGTGTCTCCGCTCACCCTCCACATGTGTCTCCGCTCACCCTCCACATGTGTCTCCGCTCACCCGCCACATGTGTCTCCACTCACCCGCCACATGTGTCTCCGCTCACCCGCCACATGTGTCTCTCCTCACCCGCCACATGTGTCTCTCCTCACCCTCCACATGTCTCTCCTCACCCTCCACACGTCTCTCCTCACCCGTCTCTCCTCACCCGTCTCTCCTCACCCTCCACACGTCTCTCCTCACCCTCCACACATCTCTCCTCACCCTCCACACGTCTCTCCTCACCCTCCACACGTGTCTCTCCTCACCCTCCACACGTGTCTCTCCTCACCCTCCACACGTGTCTCTCCTCACCCTCCACGTCTCTCCTCACCCTCCACGTGTCTCTCCTGCACGCCTCACACTGCTGCACGCCTCACACTGCTGCACGCCTCACACTGCTGCATGCCGCTGCACGCCTCACACTGCTGCACGCCTCACACTGCTGCACGCCACACACTGCCACACACTGCTGCACGCCGCACACTGCTGCACGCCGCACACTGCTGCACGCCGCACACTGCTGCACCCCACACACTGCTGCACGAAACACACTGCTGCACGAAACACACTGCTGCACGAAACACACTGCTACACGCCACACACTGCTGCACGGCACACACTGATGCAACCGGCACACTGCTGCACGCCACACACTGCTGCATTACTCACTGCTGCATTACTCACTGCTGCATTACTCACTGCTGCATGACACTGCTGCACGCAGCACACTGCTGCACGCCGCACACTGCTGCACGCCGCTGCACGCCACAGTGCTGCATGCCTCACACTGCTACACGAAACACTGCTGCACGCCGCACACTGCTGCACGCCGCACACTGCTGCACGCCGCACACTGCTGCACTCCACACACTGCTTTTATGCGAGTTTATGCTACTGACATTGTAAATGACAATGCCTTTTATTTGTTTTAAAACCAAAACATAAATAAAAGGCATTGTAATTTTACAATGCCAATAGCTCAAACTCTTATAAATGCGAGACCTATTGCATTGCAAATGCTTGTCTAAATAGATATCCCTAGGTGATCTGCCCTTTTTATTTCCTTTTGAAATTAAATTCCAAAAAGCGCCCTGATCTCTCAGTTTAGCCGCATTTAGAAGGTCATCCCATAGGGCATCATCCCAAGCTTTTTTTGCTTGGGTCAGTGTTTTATTATATACCTGTCTACTATCACTTATACCCTGAGGGTTCTTTAGTCTAACAGCCTGGATCAAATTGGACTTGCCTACACGACAATCCTTATTATACCATTGATTTACTACCTCCAAATGGTTTTCTTTCTGATTCTTGTCCTTTTTATAAATTTTACTTAGGTGAGGAGTTAGCGCATTTACCAATTTATAGTGCAAATCTAAAACACCCTGGGTGCCCAATAAGGGCATCTGGGATGCTTCAATGGTATCAGAAAAGGTATTGTAAATATTTAGCATTGTCTCTTCTTTAGCCAAGATATAGGGCCATCTTATAGCACGCCTATTGTTTGTTACCTGGAGTTCCCCAGGGGGGCTGCTTAACATAACTTCTTCAACTATGATAGATATAAAAGGCTCTGGGTATAACCATAGTTGAAGGGGAAAGTGGTCACTCTCTGTTCTATGATCTATTTTAAAATCAATTATTAAGTACCATAGGCTCAGGGAGACCAATATAAAGTCTATATGTGACCTACAGTTGCCTTTACAAAATGTTGGAGCCGATGGTCTATCGGACTGGAAACGGCCATTACATGCCTTTAAATCATGATTCACTGACATTTGTAAAATCTGCATAACAGCTATAGAGTTTTTAGCTGAACCAGTGGAATCCAAGGGCAGGACGTTGTTTGCAATATCCTGTTCATCAAATAGAATGTCCAGGCCCAGCACTGGTTCATATTTACAATTAAAATCCCCTCCAACTACTACCTTTGCGTTTGGTCTTAGTGTATCTAAAAAAGAATCCAAAAGCTCTACCACCTTCGATTCCTTGTTAAGAGGGTGTGGTCTATTATAAATATTTAGTAAATATATAATTTCTTTTCCCCTAGTCACCATTTTTAATCCCAGTAAATCGGGAGAGGAAATCGACAGTTGGGTGATATCAATTTCCAGAGTAACCCTTACCCAAATCACCAAGCCCCCTGACGCTCTCCCTCTTACTGACGGAATTGCGCCACAACAGAATGTTTTGTACCCTAGTCTATGCGGCATTTCTATGGCCCAAGAATCCTGGAGGAGAATTATATCATACTCCTCAACATACATCCCGTAGGTTCCTGGCTATCCCTGCTATATTCCATGATGTTAATCTAACAGGTACATTTTCTTTTGGGCAAGGTAAAAATACATTCACCAGTCTGTCATGCCTTGCTCCACCATCTACAGGGCTACTTAAGGTATTAGTTCCATCAACTGGGAGTTTTACAATATTAATCCCCTCTATCTCAGTACTCCCAATGCAACACTGTCCAGCCTCACCCAGACTAGCAGTACTAGCTCCTATATTATTTAGGAGTTCATCAGTTACCACAGCTTTAAGAGTCGAGACAAGTCTAGCTCTAGGATCATAAGATAATGTAGGAGCCTCCATCTTTGGTTGTTCAAGCTCTACAATACTCGGATTCATATCCCCAGCCTGAGTAACTACAGTAGCCTCTAAATCAAAATTACCGACCGATGAAAGTCAATCATTCTGATCCAGAGGACTTAATGCCAGATATCTGTTATTTTTAGGGATCTGGAAGGTTGTGCATTTGTTGGAATTCTGGAACCTACTTGGAATATTTACCTGGGGAGCCCTGGTTAGATGACTATAAAAATATCCCAAGGGATGCACACCCACACTATTCTCTCCCAGTACCAACGATGCTGCTCTGAGTAACACAGTTGCAACATGTTGGGGATATTTAAAATGTATAATTATACATTCGCCTCTACAGGTTTTCCTAGCATTACCAATCCGGGAAACCCGTCTAGTCGATAGTATCTGATCCGAATAATTTATAGGGAACCCACAATTTTTATTCAACCAGGACACTGTTTTCCGTTTAAGAGAGTCATGTGATTCATTTCGTGTACAAAGCTATGAGGAGTCTAAGGGAGGAACATTTGAAAGAACAACAACATGTGGCTCACACTCTGGGGGTAGATTAATGGAGCGTGTTTTTCTTACTGGGACTGAAGTCCATACTGAGCCAGTTGAAGCCATTTTTGACGGAGTAGTTTTGTCGACCAACCGGCTTCTCACCCGGGGATTAGGTGAGCAAACTCTCTCTATCAACGGTGGCTGTACAGCTTTTCCATGTTGTTCCACTATCTCCCTCGGAAAATTACTCTGGACATCAGTTATTCTAGATAAAAGGCCACCCAATCTGATCACTTCCGCTGATAGTGAATCTATCTTTTCAACGAGTGGCTTAACGACAACCTCCAATTTGGCTTCAAGTATCTTGGCTATGTGAGCCAAAATTTCTGAGCTCTTATCTATATTAGTGTCACAATTGTCGGTCATAGTCTCCTTATGGCCAATAGAACTTCTCTGTGCTGGTTCTGATAATAGCTTGTGCTGTACACCCCCCCCCCCGCTTAAACTGCGTTTTCCTACACTTCCTTACCGCTCTCTTTACAGGAGAGCGTACTATTGGAGCGGCCCTGGGCTCGTCCAATGGATTCAGGTCTAATACATCCTGGTCCACAACCATTAGTGCAGGAGACTCTGCTAATAAGCAGTCAGTAACAAGAGGATCAATAACATTTGGGCTGCTGCTAACGTCAAGGGTCGGAGATGGTAATTCCGTACCACTCTCCTGGCCCAATGATTTCCTTCTATCATTATTGATTTTGCTCACCACCTTTACTAGGTAGTTATCCATGGTTGATTTGTTTTTAGCCATTGATATGCTTATGGTACACTTTTTAACTCTCAGGCTATATAACAGAACACCTAAAAAAAAATGCTACCAGCAGTGTTCAAGCTTCACAAGTACTTGTTAAATAATCATCCACACATTAAACACGAAATACAAAGGCAATCTTATTGCTACGACCAAGCGTAATTTAAGAGACGCAATAGTCCGGGAGTAGCCGTAACCGGAAAGCAAACAGAACAGGCGACAAGCAGCCCCGCCCTTCTCCTTTCACCTGGGCGTGGAGTGAGCGCCTCAACCCACAAAGTACCTCCAGATGCGCTCAAGGCGAGAAAGTAAGAGAGCCCACGAGACTTTCGGGGAACTATTGGCTCTGTCGCACGATAGATCACAGAAGCAACAGAAAAGCCGTCAGCATCACCCCCCAGGAGCTGGCCACCGAGGTTATAAAAATAAATAAGGGGGCTATGTCAATAATATCTTGCTCGGTCCATAAATAAGGTGTTCAGCACAGTCAATGCGCAAATATGGCACTAACGTTAGTCAAAGGATCTTCCCCCACCTTACCTCACGACAAGGGGGGTGGCCCAGCCCTGCCTCTCCCTGCCCCGGACGGCCACAGACGGCCCGCCCTTTGCCCGGGCTTAGCCCGGCGCCGCCCGCACGCATCCCGCGATGCGGAGGGAGTCGTTTGCATTTAGCGCCTCCAGGCGCGGAAGTGACAATGGGTGGGGGCGGTAACGCTGCCGGGGATCCTGGGAGGCGTAGTTCTGCACTCCCTTCGTCGGGCGCTGCAAGCGCCAGCAGCTGCGGCAACGAGGAGGGGAGCGTCCGCCTCAATGGTCTGGCCGGGGACCGCTGAACTCGCCAACACAGCTGCCCAGGTACGAATGCTCCGTACTGTCTGCCCGCTACAAAATCACCCGCTCCACCGAGGGAGCCGTTTGCATTTAGCGCCTCCAGGCGCGGAAGTGACAATGGGTGGGGGCGGTAACGCTGCCGGGGAGCCTGGGAGGCGTAGTCCTGCACTCCCTTCGTCGGGCGCTGCAAGCGCCAGCAGCAGCGGCAACGAGGAGGGGAGCGTCCGCCTCAATGGTCTGGCCGGGGACCGCTGAACTCGCCAACACAGCTGCCCAGGTACGAATGCTCCGTACTGTCTGCCCGCTACAAAATCACCCCATATATTGAAATCCTATCAACACGATTGGGCCTAGTCAAGCTAATAATATTGCGAAGTGTGATTTATGCCCATAAATACATGATATTCATGTTGAATCGATTAATGTGTGTGCTGACTAAAAACAATATTTGGTGTGATGTCTCTCTTTTGTGACGTGCCGTGTATTTACCGTGGGGGCGTGCTGTGCCTTTGCTTTACACATTGCCTCTGTAATAATCCTGACTGCTCAGTGCCAAGCTACACAAGGGTGAGCGTGGGAAGTACAGTTGGTGTAATAACCTGCCCTTGACAGGAGCAGAGGATTCTGCCTGGCTGGGGGTACCCCTTCAGCCAACCAGGAGGTGCTGGTTCCAGCAGTAGTCCCATTCAGAAGTTACCCAGGTTGGAATGCCAGCAGGTAACCCTGTGTTAGCCAATGGGGCTACTAACTTTCCTCAGCAAAACGACAACTTTTAGAGGTTTTGCAGCTAAGCCATATATAAATCTATGTGTCTTGCTTAACAATATAAAGCTCCCGGCCCTAGGGCTCAATAGGTCTTCCTTGGAGTAGACTTACACATCTTGGTGGCTTTGCCATTAGTTGCACTGGTAAAGTTGAACTTGCAGTGAGACAACTGTCTTTCCAGTCTGCAGTGGCAGGCAGGGAGCAGGGGCATAACACAGGCCCCCGCAGCCCCTGCGGTGCATGGGGACCCCCAACCTCCAGGGGGCCCCTCCACACACCCTGCAGGGGTGGGCCCTCTAGTTTCGTTACGCCACTGGCCAAAACATATATCCTAAGACATACCTGTTCACCTGCTATATCAAACCCTGAATGGAATGATTTATCTCCATTAACTGATCATTATCTTCATAGCTAAAGTTCACATTTCAGTGTTTGATGTTATGATCTGGTTAAAAATCCAATTCTGAGAACGGGCGAACTAAGTAAGAACTCTGAGCTGTGTTTACACTCCTCCATATCCAGAGAAAACGGGTTCCTGTCTTTATGGGCTATTCATTCCTGATCAAAATGATGTTTTACTGAGCTCCATCATGTTCAAACGGAACATGTGTACTAAGGGTGCTATGTTAAAACAAAGCAATGCTGAAGCTTTGCGAATAAAGAGAAGGTTGTGTTTCAAAACATCCATTTAAACAAGCATTTGCAATGCAATCGGCCTCGCCTTTGGGACCTTATATGTATTTAGTTATTCAGCACATTAGCCTGGGTGCTGTAACATCTACTGTTGTTTAACATGGAGGGAAAGTAAGCACCAAACTGCGTGACTCACTAGGTATTATTTTTGTTTTTTAAAACATAAATTAAAGGCATTGTCAATTACAATACCAATAGTTTAAACTCGCGTAAATGCGAGACCTATCGCATTGCAAATGCTTGCTAAAACGTCATCACCGGCAAGACCCGGCCCACTTAAAGCCCTGTATACATGCCAACATGTATTGTGTAATGTAACTGTTAGCATGCACATTGATAAAGTGACGTGATCGGTCAAGCCCCCTTTCGTACCACTTGTAAAAATCAGCATTTGTGAAAGCATGTGTTGGCGCCACCAAGCTAGGCTATTGGCTTTGTCAAGTGCTCCCTTTTATTAGCAAGTGTCCCAGTTATACACATTATCCCCATTATATGAGTATTTATCCAAATGCAATAAGTTTCAGGTTGCTGATATTTTCATTATTGGTTAATTAATTTAACTTAATTTTTGGTATACCTGTTATCTTCTGGATTGTAATGGGGTAACTACTTCACTAATTATGGATTTTTATGGTTATGAAATAATTTAGAGTGTGGTTGTGTCCTTTCCAAGCAGTTGTGAAAGGAAGAGAAGTTTTGAATCCGGGGACCAATTTTCAGAAGTCACTAAAGCGAAGCAGAGTCGTCGGGGGCGCTAATGTTGCTGAGGCAAGACAGAGAGCAAAGGTAAAAGTGGACATAAAGCACAGTTGCGGTGGTATATGAGGGATGTGCAAGGGGAGGAGGGGTCACTGTTGGGCTAATGGAGCAAGACTTCAAAGAGTAGCAATTGGGTCAGTGCGAGATGGCACAGGATGCATAGCATCAGGTCTTCAAAAAAAACAGCTTGGTGCTAAAAGACAAGACTCTGAAGTACGAACGGGGCAGATGAGACTACACACTGGGGTCCCAACCAAACAGAAGCTCCAAAAGAGGGAGAGAGTGCATGTATCGGCTAACGAGACAAGCTTACATTTTAGGAGGAATGAGAGAGGCTCTTCTCTGTGTTTCCTTATATCTCATCATCATAAGTATCTTGGGCAGAGGACCTGACTTTGGCATTTTGGACTATATATTCCATTCGGGTATATTTATCGCTAGGATCATCTCTGCAGATGTTAACAACATACTTGTTAAGCGATACAGAACTCCTCTTCAGTCTATTCACACTGTTTTTAACCATTGTTGTATGTTGATTCTGCTGTTTGCAGTTCATTACATAAATAAACAAACGCTGCAAAAATGAATTGCGGTTGCTGAGTGTTATATTATAATTGACACTTGGCTGCATGTTTGCTAATGTTATCCTGCCGTGGTTCATCCCCCAAACTGACACTCAACGTGGAAAGAGAGCCCAAGCAGGCTGTCATTAACAAAAACGCAATAGAGTTGTAGTTGTGATGAAGGTGGGCTGACAGGGATACAACAACAGGGTGGACGGTCCACCAGATAGAAACAGGTCAAATGTGAAGTGTCAAATGAGAAAAAGAGAAGTGGCTAGCGAGAACAAACTCGCACAATTATATCAGGGTAGTGGACATGGTATGATTTGAGACCCTTCTGCCGTGTGGCCAGGAGGGGCGGGCTTTGTAACTGGGGGTCAGGATTGTCAGTGGAGAAATTCTGGACAACCATAGGGTTCCGGTGTGCGCCCAGTGGATGAGCAAGGCTCTTACATCCACATGTGGGGCACACTCGAGATGCAAGGGGGCAGTGCAGCCTGCATGGCCCCGGGAGGTGCGGCTTGCTCCGTGCACGGTGGGACACTCCATGGATGCGGCGAGAGCATGTGAAAAGGCACAAAGTACTTTCCATGGGAGGCTGCACAGGTAGGCCCCGCCAGGACCCTCACACACAAGCAGAGCCCCAGCACCACCACATCCCACCCCCTTCCCCAGTAGAGAGCGGTACACAAAATCAGCTCCAGTTCTGTTACCGAAATCTGCTCTTTTTATAGCAGCCTTCAAACATTTTACTAATAAGGTGTGCACTTGTTACTTACCATGTCCGTTTAGTTTCCTTTCAGCTACCAGCTGCATTCAAGGCAGCAGCCAGTCTCCTCAGGCAGCGAGCCACTGACCCCCCGCGGGCAACAATCATTTCGGTTTGCCGCCCGCCTCCTTGGTCCAGAAGCGGTTGGTGGCTGTTCAGTGTGGCAGGAGTCTGTCGTGGCAGCCCCGAGCCGCTGCATAGCTGGGTGACGGTCAGTAACTGACTGCACTAGTGGACTTGGCAATTTCAATTGGATTTGCAGCGAGCGGCGGCGATAATGGATGAGGTGTCAGCCACGCTTCTGGTATCGCGCCTTCTCGTCATCGCGGAAGATGTTGCAGGCGTAGCGGCCTTCGGGTGCAGCAGCTGGTGCCACCACCGTGTGCTTCATAGCGCTCTTCTTTGGCCCTGCTATGTACATTGCGCTGCCTGGATGAAAGAAGGGACCCGGCCCACCGCAGCGGTTACCCCTTTTGTGTGTGTGTTTATCTGGGGGCGGTGGGTCAGAGGGGCGAGGTATAAAGAGGGCAGTGCAGGCCTGAAAGTGTCAAGGCATCTCCGAGTTTGGACACATTCAGAGCAGCACAAGAATAGACAGTTACAACTGAAAAAACCACCGCAGGTCCTGAAGCGAAGCCGCAAAAGCACCTGGTATTGCGAGGCAGTAGCAAACGGAAGGACAGTTCACGCGCCATCATGATCTGCAGCACAAAGCACAGCAGCAGCGTGAAGAAACCGAGGCTCTCTTTCCATCCGGTGCCGGCCCGGAGGGGCCTGTACTGCCAGCAGCCCGTGGCACCCGCAGCAGCAGCCGACAGGCCGCGGTGAGTCAAAGGGGTGAAAGGAGGAGCAGACACGGCGGGCGAGATAGAGGGCACGCTACCCAGGAAACCGTGCTGTAATTTCGACTAAATGGGGAGAAAAAAAATACTGTTGTGTTAGTGAGCATGCTTGAAATACTTCTGCATGCACACCAGAGACTGTGGGGCTTTGACAGCACGCTGGAACAATCAACTAGCTATGTGTGTCGCACACCTACATGGGCGGGCTACTCTGTATGTGTGCCACAAAAGCCCAACAGACAGTCTGCACCGTGCTCCCCATAGACCCCGTATGTAGACTGCACCGTTCTCCCCATTGACCTCTTATATAGACTGCACCGTGCTTCCCATAGACCTCTTATATAGACTGCACCGTGCTCCCCATAGACCCTGCATATAGGATAGAATAGGATAGGATACGTATTTATATAGCGCAGCGAATGCCGAAGCGTCTTGGCGCTCATACAACACAAAAGGGGAAACAAAATCCTCAAATACAAGCCTCTTGAAAAAGCCGTGTCTTTAACATTTTTCTGAAGGTCTGATGGTTATGTATAGATTTTAAAGAGTGGGGAAGCCTATTCCAGAGTCCGGCGGCACGAACCGAAAAGGCTCTGCCACCCCATCTAGCTTTCCTAATCCGATTAATCTTGATGAGACTCTGAGTGCTAGATCTTAGCACACGGCCGGCGGTATAAGGAATAAACAGCTTCTGAACGTCCCTAGCACCACCTCCGAAGACAGCTTTGTGTACCAGGCAGATAGCTTTAAAATCTATACGCAGATGGACAGGGAGCCAGTGTGATGCAATGATTCCCTCTGAGATCGATTGATCTCTTGGGACATCCAATAGTAACCTCGCCGCTGCGTTTTGGAGAGTCTGCAACCTTCCTATCTGCGTCTTGTTTATCCCTAGCAATAAAGCGTTGCAGTAGTCTAGTCTGGATAGGACAAGTCCCACTACCACCGCTTTGCGCATTTCGGCGCTGATGAAAGGAAAAATCTTACGCAGCGTCCTTATAAGTAAGGAGCAGGATGATGCAAGGCTGTTGACATGGGCTGAAAAATTCAGCTGTTTTTCAAACAGCACGCCCAGATTTCTCACTTTGGGCACGGGGCAGGGACACTCCCCGGCCCTTGCCGGCCACCAAGATCTGTTCCACAAGGGACTTCCATGACCAAACTCCATAATCTCGGTTTTCTCAGTATTAATCTTCAGGAAGCTTTCCTGCATCCAACTCATAATTTCTGACAGACAGCTATGGAATTTAAGGGCCAAGTCAGTAGAATGTTTAGCCGCGGAAATTATGAGCTGAGAGTCATCAGCGTAGGAGACTATCTGGAACCCATGCTTCCTGATGAGTTTCGCCAAGGGAGTCACATAGATGTTGAACAGCGTGGGTGACAATGCTGAGCCCTGAGGAACACCACACGGCAGCTGAAAACTGTCCGACTGTAGCCCGTCCCAAAGTAAATTTTGCTCCCTCCACTCCAGAAAAGAAGAGAGAAGGGACAGTGCCGTCCCCCGAATGCCAACCTCCTGAAGCCTCCGAGTCCACACCGTATGATTTACGGTGTCGAAGGCTGCTGATAAATCTAGCATCACTAGGACTGCCTTACCTCCCTTGTCCACAATATTGCGGATCTCCTCTGCTGCCACCAGAAGGGCTGACTCAGTAGAATGCTGTGCCCGAAAACCATGTTGGCTCGAATCAAGTAGGTTGTGGGCAGTTAAATATTCTGTCAGGGATCTATTTAGCTCCCTTTCCATAATTTTAGCTGCAAAAGGCAAAGCGGCGATTGGGCGATAGTTCTTTAGTGTAAGAGGGTCTAATGAGGGTTTTTTTTAATAGTGGTCTGATGGTTACACTCTTCCAGCTTCTAGGGTAAGTGCCGGACTCTATTACCTGGTTGATTAAAGCGCATAGCTCTCCAGCAATCAGGTCTGGCGCAAGGTGCATAACAAGGGGGGGGGCAGGGATCTTTAGGCGAGCCTGATTTCGTAAGAGTAATAGACTGCCCTGTGCTCCGCATAGACCATCGTACATAGGAACACAGGCTGCCTGACGTGTGCGCTTCATCGACTCCCCTTCTGTGGGCCCACGTACCTTCGAGGTCAGGGTCAGGGCCACGAGTGTGTGTGCAGTTTTACAGATGGAACCTGACAAGCGTGCCCCAGAGACACCCAAAGACAGTGCCTACAGTCTGTCATGTTTGTAACTCGCAGGACCAGGCTCGCGACCCCAACACAGACACTGTTTGTGCTACATAGGTTACAGCTGATAAGCTGGCCTGTGTGTGCCAAGTTCCCAACCAAATCACCACAGACAGGCCGCCCCCATTTGTAGGCCGGAGTGATGATGGCCTCGTATTTATGCTGATTTCTCAGCCCCGATGTGTATGTGGCCGTCACGAGGTGCACACCATGTACGCTGCCTGTTTGCAAACCGCAATAATGCGAAACATACTAGTAAGCGACTGGAAACACTAGCTGTTTGATGTTAAGTTTTATATCATTCCGACATGGTAACATTTTCGCCTGAAAAGCATAAGCGGTGCTTGCGTCCTAATCGCTATATTTGCCCACCTATATATATTTTCTGCCATTTTTAATCTGTCAATGAAAACTTTAATTGGGTGAAAGGAACAGGGGCACAGGAGATAATTCACAGTGAGAAAGGAACAAAGGTGCCAATGCTGGTCCAATCCTCCCAATAATGGCACTCGAGAGGGCGCCTGCGCCTGCCAGAAGGCTGTTTTTCCACAGAGAAATTAATAAAGTTTGTTTTATTTTGCATTCCGTGTCCGATTCCATTTGCATGCACTGAGCTGTACCGTGCCAAGTACAAGGAAGATGTTGCAGTTGAAGCTGGGCGGCTTGACTCTCACAGTTGGTCCCGGTCAGTGCTTAATTTGTAACATATTAAGTGCCAGGGCTCTGACCCGGAGGCCACTGCAGCTTTCACCACCCATCACCCCTGTCATTGCTGCCGAAACAACTACTAACCATCTCTCTCACATGTAAATGCGACAGTTCAGATTATTCCAGGTCCCCAAAGCTAAAGGAATGGCTGGGGAGGCAGGTATTAGTAATTTTAATGTACATTGTAGTCCCACACTACTGGTGTTTTGCTCATCTCTAAATTAGATGAACAGCGCCACCATGTGGTGAACTGTTCTAAGTCTGGTGATGACAATTAGGTGCCGGCGCCGAGCATGGGACACCAAATAAGTGCCGGTGCTGAGCAACAGAAAGGCTCAAATTAAGCAGCCCTCTTCAGGCCACGATATACTGTTACCACACGTCAACTCCATTGCCACCAACACCAATAAACTGCAGAGCAGCCGAATGTGTCTGTACGTCTGTTTTTCTTTTGTAACACTTTTTCATTTATGCTTGTATTTTTGTCATTTAATAGATTGCATTTAGGCTACCCACTACGGCCACTTTACTGTGCACATTCTTGTAAAAGCGACAGTCTCCTTACCGACAATCTCTTTACTGCGACAGATTCTGAATGCAGGTGCGACTCTCTTACATGCTGAGCGGTAGTGGGTGCCACGTGTTGTCTGCTGGGCTTCCCATACTTCATGCAGGATGACAAGCTACTTGCGTTAGGACATAACCCAGGGCTGCTACCTCAGCAATGTTCATAGTTTAAATGCCACTTCTTTCTGCATTCCTGCCCTCAGCTCCCTTCTTGACTCCTCTCCCCTGTCCTTGATGAAGAGGATGTCTTATATCTTCGTGGTGAGGCGGCCTCACACTCTCTATAGCCCAGGGGCATGAGTCTGAGGACTCGGGGACATGGTGCGCCACCCACACAAGAGCGCCTCTCTCCAAGGGCAGGCACAACGCAGCTTCATCAAGCGCCCCGGCTGTGATACACATCCTTAGAGACATTGGCAATTCTGCCACAGTTCATAGTTTGTTATCAGATTCATGTCCCTGAAATTGTGGCAGCTGGGCAGTGGGCACGAGGGAGAGCTGGTACAATACTTCCTGTTCAAGGGTACTGAGGAGGCAGGAAGGCATCATTGAGTACTGGTAACCGGATATGACACTGCTTCTAAAAAGGGAGAAGGACAGGGGCATAAGACAGGCCCCCGCAGCCCCCGTGGTGCGGGGGGGGGGGGCGCACTCCAGGGGCCCCCTCACTCAGCGGAGCTGGGCTGCAAGCAAGCCTCTTCACAGCCAGCCAGCCGGCCGAATACCTACACACATTAACCTGCTAAACCATATCAGTACGGGAGAAACGGGCAGAGAAGGAAAAGGACTCTGGGACAGATTAACAAGAAAGAGACGCATCTGCAGATGCGTCACTTTCCCTGCGCCACCCTTAGTAACCCTTGCGGCACCATAGATGCGCCGTATTTCTAATACAGCGCACTATAGCGCAATGATTGACAGATGCGTCAGAAATTCTGACGCATCTGTTGGCGGAAAAGTCACGCATTGCTGGAGTCATGTCGCAAGCACGGCGCAACTCCAGCAGTGCGTGTTGAGGCCTAATCCAACTACAGGTATATGGGCCTGTATTCATCAGGTCTGCATGTGCCAATGAAAACACGTTATCCTGATATTGTCTGCCCTGTGTTGTGATTGTGTCTACACTGTGCCTATATACAGCAAACTAAGAAACAATACCCAGATACCACAAAAGACCCTCCCTCGCTGCCTCCACAGTACAGCTGGGATGCAGCTAAATTTAGCTTTAAAGATTCAGACCTGCCACAATGAGACGATGATAGGATTACAAAGACGCTAAAATACGCAGTAGATACATTACAACAGTGGAAGAAACGAATCAACACCATGGAAGTCCTAGAAGTAGTCCAGACCCTTACCCCTCATAGCGGCACTACTCCAGCAGCACCCAGGTCAATAATGCCTCTGCAAGAGGTGCCGCCTCCAGCTGGAGACAAAGACACCGAACTCACATATGTCCATGTCCCATGGCCCAGAGCAGACCTCATGTCCTTTACTAAAGACTTACCCAAATTAAGAGAAGAACCAAGGAAATCGTACATAGAATTAGAAAGGATGGCAGTGATAGGGGGACTGTTATGGAGGGACTTTGATGTTCAATTCAATATAATAGTGCCAAAAGACCTACGGGAAGACTTCAAAAGGAGAGTAGATTGGCCTAAGAGGGAGCCAGAAAGGGGAACAGGAGGGATGCCAGGAGAAGAGGTAGATGAAAAATACAGAGAGGTAGTGAAAGACTTGAAGGAAAAGGTTCCAGAAGATAAGGTAGACTGGAACAAAATAACACACACAAAACAGGAAAAACATAAGAGTGTAAAGTCGTACTTTGACTGCCTTCAGCAAGTCTACCAGCAGAAGAGTGGGTTAAAGAATCCAATGGGAGATGTCATGCCTGCATTTGTCACCACGTTTGTTCAAGGGCTGAGAAACCCATTGAGGCATACCTGCAAAATCATTTGTTTGTCGGCAACAAGAACCAATTGAAAATGTATTGGCAGCAGCCAGATAGTGTGCTGATTATCAGTCACATGCAAAAACAACAGTTGATGGACAGAATGCAGAACAATGTCGTACATTCACCCCAGTACAGGGATCTGGGCCTAAATCCATCATTGTTTTGCTTACCATGCCATTCCAGTTTGAACCCAGACATATGCAAATCAGTCTTGACCCTGTGCCTCATGGGAACAGTCCAGCCCGAACTGCCTAGCCAGGTCCTCCCTGGACTGGAACCAAGCATCCTAGGACCGGTTTCGGGGTTTCACCCCTCTTCAGCGAGAATAGCTTGATTCCAGTGGCATGGAGAGCACGGGACCCACATCTGGGCATACCCTTCCCACTCGGGGTGACAAATGCAAAAACAACAATTGATGGACAGAATGCAGAACAATGTCATACATTCACCCAGTACAGAGATCTGGGCCTAAATCCATCGTTTTTTTGCTCACCATGCCATTCCAGTTTGAACCCAGCCATATGCAAATCAGTCTTGACCCTGTGCCTCATGGGAACAGTCCAGCCCGAACTGCCAAGCCAGGTCCTCCCCGGACTGGAAACAAGCATCCTAGGACCGGTTTCAGGGTTTCACCCCTCTTCAGACAGGATAGCTAGATTCCAGTGGCATGGAGAGCACGGGACCCATGTCTGGGCATACCATTCCCAATCGGGGTGACAAATGCAAAAACAACAGTTGATGGACAGAATGCAGAAAAATGTCATACATTCACCCCAGTACAGGGATCTGGGCCTAAAGTCATCGTTTTTTTGCTCACCATGCAATTCCAGTTTGAACCCAGCCATATGCAAATCAGTCTTGACCCTGTGCCTCATGGGAACAGTCCAGCCCGAACTGCCAAGCCAGGTCCTCCCCGGACTGGAAACAAGCATCCTAGGACCGGTTTCAGGGTTTCACCCCTCTTCAGCCAGGATAGCTAGATTCCAGTGGCATTGAGAGCACGGGACCCACGTCTGAGCATACCCTTCCCACTCGGGGTGATAAATGCAAAAACAACAGTACATTCACCCCGGTACAGAGATCTGGGCCTAAATCCATCATTTTTTTGCTTACCATGCCATTCCAGTTTGAACCCAGCCATATGCAAATCAGTCTTGACCCTGTGCCTCATGGGAACAGTCCAGCCCTAACTTCCAAGCCAGGTCCACCCTGGACTGGAAACAAGCATCCTTGGACCTGTTTCGGGGTTTCACCCCTCTTCAGCCTGGATAGCTTGATTCCAGTGGCATGGAGAGCACAGGACCCACGTCTGGGCATACCCTTCCCACTCGGGGTGATAAATGCAAAAACAACAGTTGATGGACAGAATGCAGAACAATGTCATACATTCACCCCGGTACAGAGATCTGGGCCTACATCCATCATTTTTTTGCTTACCATGCCATTCCAGTTTGAACCCAGCCATATGCAAATCAGTCTGTACCCTGTGCCTCATGGGAACAGGCCAGCCCGAACTGCCTTGCCAGGTCCTCCCCGGACTGGAAACAAGCATCCTAGGACCGGTTTCAGGGTTTCACCCCTCTTCAGCCAGGATAGCTAGATTCCAGTGGCATGGAGAGCACGGGACCCACGTCTGAGCATACCCTTTCCACTCGGGGTGATAAATGCAAAAACAACAGTTGATGGACAGAATGCAGAACAATGTCATACATTCACCCCGGTACAGAGATCTGGGCCTAAATCCATCATTTTTTTGCTTATCATGCCATTCCAGTTTGAACCCAGCCATATGCAAATCAGTCTTGACCCTGTGCCTCATGGGAACAGTCCAGCCCTAACTGCCAAGCCAGGTCCTCCCTGGACTGGAAACAAGCATCCTTGGACCTGTTTCGGGGTTTCACCCCTCTTCAGCCTGGATAGCTTGATTCCAGTGGCATGGAGAGCACAGGACCCACGTCTGGGCATACCCTTCCCACTCGGGGTGATAAATGCAAAACCAACAGTTGATGGACAGAATGCAGAACAATGTCATACATTCACCCCGGTACAGAGATCTGGGCCTAAATCCATCATTTTTTTGCTTACCATGCCATTCCAGTTTGAACCCAGCCATATGCAAATCAGTCTTGACCCTGTGCCTCATGGGAACAGTCCAGCCCGAACTGCCTAGCCAGGTCCTCCCTGGACTGGAACCAAGCATCCTAGGACCGGTTTTGGGGTTTCACCCCTCTTCAGCGAGGATAGCTTGATTCCAGTGGCATGGAGAGCACGGGACACACATCTGGGCATACCCTTCCAACTCGGGGTGATAAATGCAAAAACAACAGTTGATGGACAGAATGCAGAACAATGTCATACATTCACCCCAGTACAGGGATCTGGGCCTAAATCCATCGTTTTTTTGCTCACCATGCCATTCCAGTTTGAACCCAGCCATATGCAAATCAGCCTTGACCCTGTGCCTCATGGGAACAGTCCAGCCCGAACTGCCTAGCCAGGTCCTCCCTGGACTGGAAACAAGCATTCTAGGACCGATTTCGGGGTTTCACCCCCCTTCAGCCAGGATAGCGTGATTCCAGTGGCATGGAGAGCACGGGACCCATGTCTGGGCATACCATTCCCAATCGGGGTGACAAATGCAAAAACAACAGTTGATGGACAGAATGCAGAACAATGTCATACATTCACCCCGGTATAGAGATCTGGGCCTAAATCCATCATTTTTTTGCTTACCATGCCATTCCAGTTTGAACCCAGCCATATGCAAATCAGTCTTGACCCTGTGCCTCATGGGAACAGTCCAGCCCTAACTTCCAAGCCAGGTCCTCCCTGGACTGGAAACAAGCATCCTTGGACCTGTTTCGGGGTTTCACCCCTCTTCAGCCTGGATAGCTTGATTCCAGTGGCATGGAGAGCACAGGACCCACGTCTGGGCATACCCTTCCCACTCGGGGTGATAATTGCAAAAACAACAGTTGATGGACAGAATGCAGAACAATGTCATACATTCACCCCGGTACAGAGATCTGGGCCTACATCCATCATTTTTTTGCTTACCATGCCATTCCAGTTTGAACCCAGCCATATGCAAATCAGTCTGTACCCTGTGCCTCATGGGAACAGGCCAGCCCGAACTGCCTTGCCAGGTCCTCCCCGGACTGGAAACAAGCATCCTAGGACCGGTTTCAGGGTTTCACCCCTCTTCAGCCAGGATAGCTAGATTCCAGTGGCATGGAGAGCACGGGACCCACGTCTGAGCATACCCTTTCCACTCGGGGTGATAAATGCAAAAACAACAGTTGATGGACAGAATGCAGAACAATGTCATACATTCACCCCGGTACAGAGATCTGGGCCTAAATCCATCATTTTTTTGCTTACCATGCCATTCCAGTTTGAACCCAGCCATATGCAATTCAGTCTTGACCCTGTGCCTCATGGGAACAGGCCAGCCCGAACTGCCTTGCCAGGTCCTCCCCAGACTGGAAACAAGCATCCTAGGACCGGTTTCAGGGTTTCACCCCTCTTCAGCCAGGATAGCTAGATTCCAGTGGCATGGAGAGCACGGGACCCACGTCTGAGCATACCCTTTCCACTCGGGGTGATAAATGCAAAAACAACAGTTGATGGACAGAATGCAGAACAATGTCATACATTCACCCCGGTACAGAGATCTGGGCCTAAATCCATCATTGTTTTGCTTACCATGCCATCCCAGTTTGAACCCAGCCATATGCAAATCAGTCTTGACCCTGTGCCTCATGGGAACAGTCCAGCCCTAACTGCCAAGCCAGGTCCTCCCTGGACTGGAAACAAGCATCCTTGGACCTGTTTCGGGGTTTCACCCTTCTTCAGCCTGGATAGCTTGATTCCAGTGGCATGGAGAGCACAGGACCCATGTCTGGGCATACCCTTCCCACTCGGGGTGATAAATGCAAAAACAACAGTTGATGGACAGAATGCAGAACAATGTCATACATTCACCCCGGTACAGAGATCTGGGCCTAAATCCATCATTTTTTTGCTTACCATGCCATTCCAGTTTGAACCCAGCCATATGCAAATCAGTCTTGACCCTGTGCCTCATGGGAACAGGCCAGCCCGAACTGCCTTGCCAGGCCCTCCCTGGACTGGAACCAAGAATCCTAGGACCGATTTCGGGGTTTCACCCCTCTTCAGTGAGGATAGCTTGATTCCAGTGGCATGGAGAGCACGGGACCCACATCTGGGCATACCCTTCCCACTCGGGGTGATAATTGCAAAAACAACAGTTGATGGACAGAATGCAGAACAATGTCATACATTCACCCCGGTACAGAGATCTGGGCCTAAATCCATCATTTTTTTGCTTACCATGCCATTCCAGTTTGAACCCAGCCATATGCAAATCAGTCTTGACTGTGTGCCTCATGGGAACAGTCCAGCCTGAACTGCCTAGCCAGGTCCTCCCTGGACTGGAAACAAGCATTCTAGGACCGGTTTCGGGGTTTCACCCCTCCTTCAGCCAGGATAGCGTGATTCCAGTGGCATGGAGAGCACGGGACCCATGTCTGGGCATACCATTCCCAATCGGGGTGACAAATGCAAAAACAACAGTTGATGGATAGAATGCAGAAAAATGTCATACATTCACCCCAGTACAGAGATCTGGGCCTAAATTCATCGTTTTTTTGCTCACCATGCCATTCCAGTTTGAACCCAGCCATATGCAAATCAGTCTTGACTCTGTGCCTCATGGGAACAGTCCAGCCCGAACTGCCAAGCCAGGTCCTCCCCGGACTGGAAACAAGCATCCTAGGACCGGTTTCAGGGTTTCACCCCTCTTCAGACAGGATAGCTAGATTCCAGTGGCATGGAGAGCACGGGACCCACGTCTGAGCATACCCTTTCCACTCGGGGTGATGAATGCAAAAACAACAGTTGATGGACAGAATGCAGAACAATGTCATACATTCACCCCGGTACAGAGATCTGGGCCTAAATCCATCGTTTTTTTGCTTACTATGCCATTCCAGTTTGAACCCAGCCATATGCAAATCAGTCTTGACCCTGTGCCTCATGAGAACAGTCCAGCCCTAACTGGCAAGCCAGGTCCTCCCTGGACTGGGAACAAGCATCCTCGGACCTGTTTCGGGGTTTCACCCCTCTTCAGCCAGGATACCTTGATTCCAGTGGCATGGAGAGCACGGGACCCACATCTGGGCATACCCTTCCCACTCGGGGTGATAATTGCAAAAACAACAGTTGATGGACAGAATGCAGAAAAATGTCATACATTCACCCCAGTACAGGGATCTGGGCCTAAAGTCATCGTTTTTTTGCTCACCATGCAATTCCAGTTTGAACCCAGCCATATGCAAATCAGTCTTGACCCTGTGCCTCATGGGAACAGTCCAGCCCGAACTGCCAAGCCAGGTCCTCCCCGGACTGGAAACAAGCATCCTAGGACCGGTTTCAGGGTTTCACCCCTCTTCAGCCAGGATAGCTAGATTCCAGTGGCATTGAGAGCACGGGACCCACGTCTGAGCATACCCTTTCCACTCGGGGTGATAAATGCAAAAACAACAGTACATTCACCCCGGTACAGAGATCTGGGCCTAAATCCATCATTTTTTTGCTTACCATGCCATTCCAGTTTGAACCCAGCCATATGCAAATCAGTCTTGACCCTGTGCCTCATGGGAACAGTCCAGCCCTAACTTCCAAGCCAGGTCCACCCTGGACTGGAAACAAGCATCCTTGGACCTGTTTCGGGGTTTCACCCCTCTTCAGCCTGGATAGCTTGATTCCAGTGGCATGGAGAGCACAGGACCCACGTCTGGGCATACCCTTCCCACTCGGGGTGATAAATGCAAAAACAACAGTTGATGGACAGAATGCAGAACAATGTCATACATTCACCCCGGTACAGAGATCTGGGCCTACATCCATCATTTTTTTGCTTACCATGCCATTCCAGTTTGAACCCAGCCATATGCAAATCAGTCTGTACGCTGTGCCTCATGGGAACAGGCCAGCCCGAACTGCCTTGCCAGGTCCTCCCCGGACTGGAAACAAGCATCCTAGGACCGGTTTCAGGGTTTCACCCCTCTTCAGCCAGGATAGCTAGATTCCAGTGGCATGGAGAGCACGGGACCCACGTCTGAGCATACCATTCCCAATCGGGGTGACAAATGCAAAAACAACAGTTGATGGACAGAATGCAGAACAATGTCATACATTCACCCCGGTATAGAGATCTGGGCCTAAATCCATCATTTTTTTGCTTACCATGCCATTCCAGTTTGAACCCAGCCATATGCAAATCAGTCTTGACCCTGTGCCTCATGGGAACAGTCCAGCCCTAACTTCCAAGCCAGGTCCTCCCTGGACTGGAAACAAGCATCCTTGGACCTGTTTCGGGGTTTCACCCCTCTTCAGCCTGGATAGCTTGATTCCAGTGGCATGGAGAGCACAGGACCCACGTCTGGGCATACCCTTCCCACTCGGGGTGATAATTGCAAAAACAACAGTTGATGGACAGAATGCAGAACAATGTCATACATTCACCCCGGTACAGAGATCTGGGCCTAAATCCATCATTTTTTTGCTTACCATGCCATTCCAGTTTGAACCCAGCCATATGCAATTCAGTCTTGACCCTGTGCCTCATGGGAACAGGCCAGCCCGAACTGCCTTGCCAGGTCCTCCCCAGACTGGAAACAAGCATCCTAGGACCGGTTTCAGGGTTTCACCCCTCTTCAGCCAGGATAGCTAGATTCCAGTGGCATGGAGAGCACGGGACCCACGTCTGAGCATACCCTTTCCACTCGGGGTGATAAATGCAAAAACAACAGTTGATGGACAGAATGCAGAACAATGTCATACATTCACCCCGGTACAGAGATCTGGGCCTAAATCCATCATTGTTTTGCTTACCATGCCATCCCAGTTTGAACCCAGCCATATGCAAATCAGTCTTGACCCTGTGCCTCATGGGAACAGTCCAGCCCTAACTGCCAAGCCAGGTCCTCCCTGGACTGGAAACAAGCATCCTTGGACCTGTTTCGGGGTTTCACCCTTCTTCAGCCTGGATAGCTTGATTCCAGTGGCATGGAGAGCACAGGACCCATGTCTGGGCATACCCTTCCCACTCGGGGTGATAAATGCAAAAACAACAGTACATTCACCCCGGTACAGAGATCTGGGCCTAAATCCATCATTTTTTTGCTTACCATGCCATTCCAGTTTGAACCCAGCCATATGCAAATCAGTCTTGACCCTGTGCCTCATGGGAACAGTCCAGCCCTAACTTCCAAGCCAGGTCCACCCTGGACTGGAAACAAGCATCCTTGGACCTGTTTCGGGGTTTCACCCCTCTTCAGCCTGGATAGCTTGATTCCAGTGGCATGGAGAGCACAGGACCCACGTCTGGGCATACCCTTCCCACTCGGGGTGATAAATGCAAAAACAACAGTTGATGGACAGAATGCAGAACAATGTCATACATTCACCCCGGTACAGAGATCTGGGCCTACATCCATCATTTTTTTGCTTACCATGCCATTCCAGTTTGAACCCAGCCATATGCAAATCAGTCTGTACCCTGTGCCTCATGGGAACAGGCCAGCCCGAACTGCCTTGCCAGGTCCTCCCCGGACTGGAAACAAGCATCCTAGGACCGGTTTCAGGGTTTCACCCCTCTTCAGCCAGGATAGCTAGATTCCAGTGGCATGGAGAGCACGGGACCCACGTCTGAGCATACCCTTTCCACTCGGGGTGATAAATGCAAAAACAACAGTTGATGGACAGAATGCAGAACAATGTCATACATTCACCCCGGTACAGAGATCTGGGCCTAAATCCATCATTTTTTTGCTTATCATGCCATTCCAGTTTGAACCCAGCCATATGCAAATCAGTCTTGACCCTGTGCCTCATGGGAACAGTCCAGCCCTAACTGCCAAGCCAGGTCCTCCCTGGACTGGAAACAAGCATCCTTGGACCTGTTTCGGGGTTTCACCCCTCTTCAGCCTGGATAGCTTGATTCCAGTGGCATGGAGAGCACAGGACCCACGTCTGGGCATACCCTTCCCACTCGGGGTGATAAATGCAAAACCAACAGTTGATGGACAGAATGCAGAACAATGTCATACATTCACCCCGGTACAGAGATCTGGGCCTAAATCCATCATTTTTTTGCTTACCATGCCATTCCAGTTTGAACCCAGCCATATGCAAATCAGTCTTGACCCTGTGCCTCATGGGAACAGTCCAGCCCGAACTGCCTAGCCAGGTCCTCCCTGGACTGGAACCAAGCATCCTAGGACCGGTTTTGGGGTTTCACCCCTCTTCAGCGAGGATAGCTTGATTCCAGTGGCATGGAGAGCACGGGACACACATCTGGGCATACCCTTCCAACTCGGGGTGATAAATGCAAAAACAACAGTTGATGGACAGAATGCAGAACAATGTCATACATTCACCCCAGTACAGGGATCTGGGCCTAAATCCATCGTTTTTTTGCTCACCATGCCATTCCAGTTTGAACCCAGCCATATGCAAATCAGCCTTGACCCTGTGCCTCATGGGAACAGTCCAGCCCGAACTGCCTAGCCAGGTCCTCCCTGGACTGGAAACAAGCATTCTAGGACCGATTTCGGGGTTTCACCCCCCTTCAGCCAGGATAGCGTGATTCCAGTGGCATGGAGAGCACGGGACCCATGTCTGGGCATACCATTCCCAATCGGGGTGACAAATGCAAAAACAACAGTTGATGGACAGAATGCAGAACAATGTCATACATTCACCCCGGTATAGAGATCTGGGCCTAAATCCATCATTTTTTTGCTTACCATGCCATTCCAGTTTGAACCCAGCCATATGCAAATCAGTCTTGACCCTGTGCCTCATGGGAACAGTCCAGCCCTAACTTCCAAGCCAGGTCCTCCCTGGACTGGAAACAAGCATCCTTGGACCTGTTTCGGGGTTTCACCCCTCTTCAGCCTGGATAGCTTGATTCCAGTGGCATGGAGAGCACAGGACCCACGTCTGGGCATACCCTTCCCACTCGGGGTGATAATTGCAAAAACAACAGTTGATGGACAGAATGCAGAACAATGTCATACATTCACCCCGGTACAGAGATCTGGGCCTACATCCATCATTTTTTTGCTTACCATGCCATTCCAGTTTGAACCCAGCCATATGCAAATCAGTCTGTACCCTGTGCCTCATGGGAACAGGCCAGCCCGAACTGCCTTGCCAGGTCCTCCCCGGACTGGAAACAAGCATCCTAGGACCGGTTTCAGGGTTTCACCCCTCTTCAGCCAGGATAGCTAGATTCCAGTGGCATGGAGAGCACGGGACCCACGTCTGAGCATACCCTTTCCACTCGGGGTGATAAATGCAAAAACAACAGTTGATGGACAGAATGCAGAACAATGTCATACATTCACCCCGGTACAGAGATCTGGGCCTAAATCCATCATTTTTTTGCTTACCATGCCATTCCAGTTTGAACCCAGCCATATGCAATTCAGTCTTGACCCTGTGCCTCATGGGAACAGGCCAGCCCGAACTGCCTTGCCAGGTCCTCCCCAGACTGGAAACAAGCATCCTAGGACCGGTTTCAGGGTTTCACCCCTCTTCAGCCAGGATAGCTAGATTCCAGTGGCATGGAGAGCACGGGACCCACGTCTGAGCATACCCTTTCCACTCGGGGTGATAAATGCAAAAACAACAGTTGATGGACAGAATGCAGAACAATGTCATACATTCACCCCGGTACAGAGATCTGGGCCTAAATCCATCATTGTTTTGCTTACCATGCCATCCCAGTTTGAACCCAGCCATATGCAAATCAGTCTTGACCCTGTGCCTCATGGGAACAGTCCAGCCCTAACTGCCAAGCCAGGTCCTCCCTGGACTGGAAACAAGCATCCTTGGACCTGTTTCGGGGTTTCACCCTTCTTCAGCCTGGATAGCTTGATTCCAGTGGCATGGAGAGCACAGGACCCATGTCTGGGCATACCCTTCCCACTCGGGGTGATAAATGCAAAAACAACAGTTGATGGACAGAATGCAGAACAATGTCATACATTCACCCCGGTACAGAGATCTGGGCCTAAATCCATCATTTTTTTGCTTACCATGCCATTCCAGTTTGAACCCAGCCATATGCAAATCAGTCTTGACCCTGTGCCTCATGGGAACAGGCCAGCCCGAACTGCCTTGCCAGGCCCTCCCTGGACTGGAACCAAGAATCCTAGGACCGATTTCGGGGTTTCACCCCTCTTCAGTGAGGATAGCTTGATTCCAGTGGCATGGAGAGCACGGGACCCACATCTGGGCATACCCTTCCCACTCGGGGTGATAATTGCAAAAACAACAGTTGATGGACAGAATGCAGAACAATGTCATACATTCACCCCGGTACAGAGATCTGGGCCTAAATCCATCATTTTTTTGCTTACCATGCCATTCCAGTTTGAACCCAGCCATATGCAAATCAGTCTTGACTGTGTGCCTCATGGGAACAGTCCAGCCTGAACTGCCTAGCCAGGTCCTCCCTGGACTGGAAACAAGCATTCTAGGACCGGTTTCGGGGTTTCACCCCTCCTTCAGCCAGGATAGCGTGATTCCAGTGGCATGGAGAGCACGGGACCCATGTCTGGGCATACCATTCCCAATCGGGGTGACAAATGCAAAAACAACAGTTGATGGATAGAATGCAGAAAAATGTCATACATTCACCCCAGTACAGAGATCTGGGCCTAAATTCATCGTTTTTTTGCTCACCATGCCATTCCAGTTTGAACCCAGCCATATGCAAATCAGTCTTGACTCTGTGCCTCATGGGAACAGTCCAGCCCGAACTGCCAAGCCAGGTCCTCCCCGGACTGGAAACAAGCATCCTAGGACCGGTTTCAGGGTTTCACCCCTCTTCAGACAGGATAGCTAGATTCCAGTGGCATGGAGAGCACGGGACCCACGTCTGAGCATACCCTTTCCACTCGGGGTGATGAATGCAAAAACAACAGTTGATGGACAGAATGCAGAACAATGTCATACATTCACCCCGGTACAGAGATCTGGGCCTAAATCCATCGTTTTTTTGCTTACTATGCCATTCCAGTTTGAACCCAGCCATATGCAAATCAGTCTTGACCCTGTGCCTCATGAGAACAGTCCAGCCCTAACTGGCAAGCCAGGTCCTCCCTGGACTGGGAACAAGCATCCTCGGACCTGTTTCGGGGTTTCACCCCTCTTCAGCCAGGATACCTTGATTCCAGTGGCATGGAGAGCACGGGACCCACATCTGGGCATACCCTTCCCACTCGGGGTGATAATTGCAAAAACAACAGTTGATGGACAGAATGCAGAAAAATGTCATACATTCACCCCAGTACAGGGATCTGGGCCTAAAGTCATCGTTTTTTTGCTCACCATGCAATTCCAGTTTGAACCCAGCCATATGCAAATCAGTCTTGACCCTGTGCCTCATGGGAACAGTCCAGCCCGAACTGCCAAGCCAGGTCCTCCCCGGACTGGAAACAAGCATCCTAGGACCGGTTTCAGGGTTTCACCCCTCTTCAGCCAGGATAGCTAGATTCCAGTGGCATTGAGAGCACGGGACCCACGTCTGAGCATACCCTTTCCACTCGGGGTGATAAATGCAAAAACAACAGTACATTCACCCCGGTACAGAGATCTGGGCCTAAATCCATCATTTTTTTGCTTACCATGCCATTCCAGTTTGAACCCAGCCATATGCAAATCAGTCTTGACCCTGTGCCTCATGGGAACAGTCCAGCCCTAACTTCCAAGCCAGGTCCACCCTGGACTGGAAACAAGCATCCTTGGACCTGTTTCGGGGTTTCACCCCTCTTCAGCCTGGATAGCTTGATTCCAGTGGCATGGAGAGCACAGGACCCACGTCTGGGCATACCCTTCCCACTCGGGGTGATAAATGCAAAAACAACAGTTGATGGACAGAATGCAGAACAATGTCATACATTCACCCCGGTACAGAGATCTGGGCCTACATCCATCATTTTTTTGCTTACCATGCCATTCCAGTTTGAACCCAGCCATATGCAAATCAGTCTGTACGCTGTGCCTCATGGGAACAGGCCAGCCCGAACTGCCTTGCCAGGTCCTCCCCGGACTGGAAACAAGCATCCTAGGACCGGTTTCAGGGTTTCACCCCTCTTCAGCCAGGATAGCTAGATTCCAGTGGCATGGAGAGCACGGGACCCACGTCTGAGCATACCATTCCCAATCGGGGTGACAAATGCAAAAACAACAGTTGATGGACAGAATGCAGAACAATGTCATACATTCACCCCGGTATAGAGATCTGGGCCTAAATCCATCATTTTTTTGCTTACCATGCCATTCCAGTTTGAACCCAGCCATATGCAAATCAGTCTTGACCCTGTGCCTCATGGGAACAGTCCAGCCCTAACTTCCAAGCCAGGTCCTCCCTGGACTGGAAACAAGCATCCTTGGACCTGTTTCGGGGTTTCACCCCTCTTCAGCCTGGATAGCTTGATTCCAGTGGCATGGAGAGCACAGGACCCACGTCTGGGCATACCCTTCCCACTCGGGGTGATAATTGCAAAAACAACAGTTGATGGACAGAATGCAGAACAATGTCATACATTCACCCCGGTACAGAGATCTGGGCCTAAATCCATCATTTTTTTGCTTACCATGCCATTCCAGTTTGAACCCAGCCATATGCAATTCAGTCTTGACCCTGTGCCTCATGGGAACAGGCCAGCCCGAACTGCCTTGCCAGGTCCTCCCCAGACTGGAAACAAGCATCCTAGGACCGGTTTCAGGGTTTCACCCCTCTTCAGCCAGGATAGCTAGATTCCAGTGGCATGGAGAGCACGGGACCCACGTCTGAGCATACCCTTTCCACTCGGGGTGATAAATGCAAAAACAACAGTTGATGGACAGAATGCAGAACAATGTCATACATTCACCCCGGTACAGAGATCTGGGCCTAAATCCATCATTGTTTTGCTTACCATGCCATCCCAGTTTGAACCCAGCCATATGCAAATCAGTCTTGACCCTGTGCCTCATGGGAACAGTCCAGCCCTAACTGCCAAGCCAGGTCCTCCCTGGACTGGAAACAAGCATCCTTGGACCTGTTTCGGGGTTTCACCCTTCTTCAGCCTGGATAGCTTGATTCCAGTGGCATGGAGAGCACAGGACCCATGTCTGGGCATACCCTTCCCACTCGGGGTGATAAATGCAAAAACAACAGTTGATGGACAGAATGCAGAACAATGTCATACATTCACCCCAGTACAGAGATCTGGGCCTAAATCCATCATTTTTTTGCTTACCATGCCATTCCAGTTTGAACCCAGCCATATGCAAATCAGTCTTGACCCTGTGCCTCATGGGAACAGGCCAGCCCGAACTGCCTTGCCAGGTCCTCCCTGGACTGGAACCAAGAATCCTAGGACCGATTTCGGGGTTTCACCCCTCTTCAGTGAGGATAGCTTGATTCCAGTGGCATGGAGAGCACGGGACCCACATCTGGGCATACCCTTCCCACTCGGGGTGATAATTGCAAAAACAACAGTTGATGGACAGAATGCAGAACAATGTCATACATTCACCCCGATACAGAGATCTGGGCCTAAATCCATCATTTTTTTGCTTACCATGCCATTCCAGTTTGAACCCAGCCATATGCAAATCAGTCTTGACCCTGTGCCTCATGGGAACAGTCCAGCCTGAACTGCCTAGCCAGGTCCTCCCTGGACTGGAAACAAGCATTCTAGGACCGGTTTCGGGGTTTCACCCCTCCTTCAGCCAGGATAGCGTGATTCCAGTGGCATGGAGAGCACAGGACCCATGTCTGGGCATACCATTCCCAATCGGGGTGACAAATGCAAAAACAACAGTTGATGGATAGAATGCAGAAAAATGTCATACATTCACCCCAGTACAGAGATCTGGGCATAAATTCATCGTTTTTTTGCTCACCATGCCATTCCAGTTTGAACCCAGCCATATGCAAATCAGTCTTGACTCTGTGCCTCATGGGAACAGTCCAGCCCGAACTGCCAAGCCAGGTCCTCCCCGGACTGGAAACAAGCATCCTAGGACCGGTTTCAGGGTTTCACCCCTCTTCAGACAGGATAGCTAGATTCCAGTGGCATGGAGAGCACGGGACCCATGTCTGGGCATACCATTCCCAATCGGGGTGACAAATGCAAAAACAACAGTTGATGGACAGAATGCAGAAAAATGTCATACATTCACCCCAGTACAGGGATCTGGGCCTAAAGTCATCGTTTTTTTGCTCACCATGCAATTCCAGTTTGAACCCAGCCATATGCAAATCAGTCTTGACCCTGTGCCTCATGGGAACAGTCCAGCCCGAACTGCCAAGCCAGGTCCTCCCCGGACTGGAAACAAGCATCCTAGGACCGGTTTCAGGGTTTCACCCCTCTTCAGCCAGGATAGCTAGATTCCAGTGGCATTGAGAGCACGGGACCCACGTCTGAGCATACCCTTTCCACTCGGGGTGATAAATGCAAAAACAACAGTACATTCACCCCGGTACAGAGATCTGGGCCTAAATCCATCATTTTTTTGCTTACCATGCCATTCCAGTTTGAACCCAGCCATATGCAAATCAGTCTTGACCCTGTGCCTCATGGGAACAGTCCAGCCCTAACTTCCAAGCCAGGTCCACCCTGGACTGGAAACAAGCATCCTTGGACCTGTTTCGGGGTTTCACCCCTCTTCAGCCTGGATAGCTTGATTCCAGTGGCATGGAGAGCACAGGACCCACGTCTGGGCATACCCTTCCCACTCGGGGTGATAAATGCAAAAACAACAGTTGATGGACAGAATGCAGAACAATGTCATACATTCACCCCGGTACAGAGATCTGGGCCTACATCCATCATTTTTTTGCTTACCATGCCATTCCAGTTTGAACCCAGCCATATGCAAATCAGTCTGTACCCTGTGCCTCATGGGAACAGGCCAGCCCGAACTGCCTTGCCAGGTCCTCCCCGGACTGGAAACAAGCATCCTAGGACCGGTTTCAGGGTTTCACCCCTCTTCAGCCAGGATAGCTAGATTCCAGTGGCATGGAGAGCACGGGACCCACGTCTGAGCATACCCTTTCCACTCGGGGTGATAAATGCAAAAACAACAGTTGATGGACAGAATGCAGAACAATGTCATACATTCACCCCGGTACAGAGATCTGGGCCTAAATCCATCATTTTTTTGCTTATCATGCCATTCCAGTTTGAACCCAGCCATATGCAAATCAGTCTTGACCCTGTGCCTCATGGGAACAGTCCAGCCCTAACTGCCAAGCCAGGTCCTCCCTGGACTGGAAACAAGCATCCTTGGACCTGTTTCGGGGTTTCACCCCTCTTCAGCCTGGATAGCTTGATTCCAGTGGCAGGGAGAGCACAGGACCCACGTCTGGGCATACCCTTCCCACTCGGGGTGATAAATGCAAAACCAACAGTTGATGGACAGAATGCAGAACAATGTCATACATTCACCCCGGTACAGAGATCTGGGCCTAAATCCATCATTTTTTTGCTTACCATGCCATTCCAGTTTGAACCCAGCCATATGCAAATCAGTCTTGACCCTGTGCCTCATGGGAACAGTCCAGCCCGAACTGCCTAGCCAGGTTCTCCCTGGACTGGAACCAAGCATCCTAGGACCGGTTTTGGGGTTTCACCCCTCTTCAGCGAGGATAGCTTGATTCCAGTGGCATGGAGAGCACGGGACACACATCTGGGCATACCCTTCCAACTCGGGGTGATAAATGCAAAAACAAATGTTGATGGACAGAATGCAGAACAATGTCATACATTCACCCCAGTACAGGGATCTGGGCCTAAATCCATCGTTTTTTTGCTCACCATGCCATTCCAGTTTGAACCCAGCCATATGCAAATCAGCCTTGACCCTGTGCCTCATGGGAACAGTCCAGCCCGAACTGCCTAGCCAGGTCCTCCCTGGACTGGAAACAAGCATTCTAGGACCGGTTTCGGGGTTTCACCCCCCTTCAGCCAGGATAGCGTGATTCCAGTGGCATGGAGAGCACGGGACCCATGTCTGGGCATACCATTCCCAATCGGGGTGACAAATGCAAAAACAACAGTTGATGGACAGAATGCAGAACAATGTCATACATTCACCCCGGTATAGAGATCTGGGCCTAAATCCATCATTGTTTTGCTTACCATGCCATCCCAGTTTGAACGCAGCCATATGCAAATCAGTCTTGACCCTGTGCCTCATGGGAACAGTCCAGCCCTAACTGCCAAGCCAGGTCCTCCCTGGACTGGAAACAAGCATCCTTGGACCTGTTTCGGGGTTTCACCCTTCTTCAGCCTGGATAGCTTGATTCCAGTGGCATGGAGAGCACAGGACCCATGTCTGGGCATACCCTTCCCACTCGGGGTGATAAATGCAAAAACAACAGTTGATGGACAGAATGCAGAACAATGTCATACATTCACCCCGGTACAGAGATCTGGGCCTAAATCCATCATTTTTTTGCTTACCATGCCATTCCAGTTTGAACCCAGCCATATGCAAATCAGTCTTGACCCTGTGCCTCATGGGAACAGGCCAGCCCGAACTGCCTTGCCAGGTCCTCCCTGGACTGGAACCAAGAATCCTAGGACCGATTTCGGGGTTTCACCCCTCTTCAGTGAGGATAGCTTGATTCCAGTGGCATGGAGAGCACGGGACCCACATCTGGGCATACCCTTCCCTCTCGGGGTGATAATTGCAAAAACAACAGTTGATGGACAGAATGCAGAACAATGTCATACATTCACCCCGATACAGAGATCTGGGCCTAAATCCATCATTTTTTTGCTTACCATGCCATTCCAGTTTGAACCCAGCCATATGCAAATCAGTCTTGACCCTGTGCCTCATGGGAACAGTCCAGCCTGAACTGCCTAGCCAGGTCCTCCCTGGACTGGAAACAAGCATTCTAGGACCGGTTTCGGGGTTTCACCCCTCCTTCAGCCAGGATAGCGTGATTCCAGTGGCATGGAGAGCACAGGACCCATGTCTGGGCATACCATTCCCAATCGGGGTGACAAATGCAAAAACAACAGTTGATGGATAGAATGCAGAAAAATGTCATACATTCACCCCAGTACAGAGATCTGGGCATAAATTCATCGTTTTTTTGCTCACCATGCCATTCCAGTTTGAACCCAGCCATATGCAAATCAGTCTTGACTCTGTGCCTCATGGGAACAGTCCAGCCCGAACTGCCAAGCCAGGTCCTCCCCGGACTGGAAACAAGCATCCTAGGACCGGTTTCAGGGTTTCACCCCTCTTCAGACAGGATAGCTAGATTCCAGTGGCATGGAGAGCACGGGACCCATGTCTGGGCATACCATTCCCAATCGGGGTGACAAATGCAAAAACAACAGTTGATGGACAGAATGCAGAAAAATGTCATACATTCACCCCAGTACAGGGATCTGGGCCTAAAGTCATCGTTTTTTTGCTCACCATGCAATTCCAGTTTGAACCCAGCCATATGCAAATCAGTCTTGACCCTGTGCCTCATGGGAACAGTCCAGCCCGAACTGCCAAGCCAGGTCCTCCCCGGACTGGAAACAAGCATCCTAGGACCGGTTTCAGGGTTTCACCCCTCTTCAGCCAGGATAGCTAGATTCCAGTGGCATTGAGAGCACGGGACCCACGTCTGAGCATACCCTTTCCACTCGGGGTGATAAATGCAAAAACAACAGTACATTCACCCCGGTACAGAGATCTGGGCCTAAATCCATCATTTTTTTGCTTACCATGCCATTCCAGTTTGAACCCAGCCATATGCAAATCAGTCTTGACCCTGTGCCTCATGGGAACAGTCCAGCCCTAACTTCCAAGCCAGGTCCACCCTGGACTGGAAACAAGCATCCTTGGACCTGTTTCGGGGTTTCACCCCTCTTCAGCCTGGATAGCTTGATTCCAGTGGCATGGAGAGCACAGGACCCACGTCTGGGCATACCCTTCCCACTCGGGGTGATAAATGCAAAAACAACAGTTGATGGACAGAATGCAGAACAATGTCATACATTCACCCCGGTACAGAGATCTGGGCCTACATCCATCATTTTTTTGCTTACCATGCCATTCCAGTTTGAACCCAGCCATATGCAAATCAGTCTGTACCCTGTGCCTCATGGGAACAGGCCAGCCCGAACTGCCTTGCCAGGTCCTCCCCGGACTGGAAACAAGCATCCTAGGACCGGTTTCAGGGTTTCACCCCTCTTCAGCCAGGATAGCTAGATTCCAGTGGCATGGAGAGCACGGGACCCACGTCTGAGCATACCCTTTCCACTCGGGGTGATAAATGCAAAAACAACAGTTGATGGACAGAATGCAGAACAATGTCATACATTCACCCCGGTACAGAGATCTGGGCCTAAATCCATCATTTTTTTGCTTATCATGCCATTCCAGTTTGAACCCAGCCATATGCAAATCAGTCTTGACCCTGTGCCTCATGGGAACAGTCCAGCCCTAACTGCCAAGCCAGGTCCTCCCTGGACTGGAAACAAGCATCCTTGGACCTGTTTCGGGGTTTCACCCCTCTTCAGCCTGGATAGCTTGATTCCAGTGGCAGGGAGAGCACAGGACCCACGTCTGGGCATACCCTTCCCACTCGGGGTGATAAATGCAAAACCAACAGTTGATGGACAGAATGCAGAACAATGTCATACATTCACCACGGTACAGAGATCTGGGCCTAAATCCATCATTTTTTTGCTTACCATGCCATTCCAGTTTGAACCCAGCCATATGCAAATCAGTCTTGACCCTGTGCCTCATGGGAACAGTCCAGCCCTAACTGGCAAGCCAGGTCCTCCCTGGACTGGGAACAAGCATCCTCGGACCTGTTTCGGGGTTTCACCCCTCTTCAGCCAGGATACCTTGATTCCAGTGGCATGGAGAGCACGGGACCCACATCTGGGCATACCCTTCCCACTCGGGGTGATAATTGCAAAAACAACAGTTGATGGACAGAATGCAGAAAAATGTCATACATTCACCCCAGTACAGGGATCTGGGCCTAAAGTCATCGTTTTTTTGCTCACCATGCAATTCCAGTTTGAACCCAGCCATATGCAAATCAGTCTTGACCCTGTGCCTCATGGGAACAGTCCAGCCCGAACTGCCAAGCCAGGTCCTCCCCGGACTGGAAACAAGCATCCTAGGACCGGTTTCAGGGTTTCACCCCTCTTCAGCCAGGATAGCTAGATTCCAGTGGCATTGAGAGCACGGGACCCACGTCTGAGCATACCCTTTCCACTCGGGGTGATAAATGCAAAAACAACAGTACATTCACCCCGGTACAGAGATCTGGGCCTAAATCCATCATTTTTTTGCTTACCATGCCATTCCAGTTTGAACCCAGCCATATGCAAATCAGTCTTGACCCTGTGCCTCATGGGAACAGTCCAGCCCTAACTTCCAAGCCAGGTCCACCCTGGACTGGAAACAAGCATCCTTGGACCTGTTTCGGGGTTTCACCCCTCTTCAGCCTGGATAGCTTGATTCCAGTGGCATGGAGAGCACAGGACCCACGTCTGGGCATACCCTTCCCACTCGGGGTGATAAATGCAAAAACAACAGTTGATGGACAGAATGCAGAACAATGTCATACATTCACCCCGGTACAGAGATCTGGGCCTACATCCATCATTTTTTTGCTTACCATGCCATTCCAGTTTGAACCCAGCCATATGCAAATCAGTCTGTACGCTGTGCCTCATGGGAACAGGCCAGCCCGAACTGCCTTGCCAGGTCCTCCCCGGACTGGAAACAAGCATCCTAGGACCGGTTTCAGGGTTTCACCCCTCTTCAGCCAGGATAGCTAGATTCCAGTGGCATGGAGAGCACGGGACCCACGTCTGAGCATACCATTCCCAATCGGGGTGACAAATGCAAAAACAACAGTTGATGGACAGAATGCAGAACAATGTCATACATTCACCCCGGTATAGAGATCTGGGCCTAAATCCATCATTTTTTTGCTTACCATGCCATTCCAGTTTGAACCCAGCCATATGCAAATCAGTCTTGACCCTGTGCCTCATGGGAACAGTCCAGCCCTAACTTCCAAGCCAGGTCCTCCCTGGACTGGAAACAAGCATCCTTGGACCTGTTTCGGGGTTTCACCCCTCTTCAGCCTGGATAGCTTGATTCCAGTGGCATGGAGAGCACAGGACCCACGTCTGGGCATACCCTTCCCACTCGGGGTGATAATTGCAAAAACAACAGTTGATGGACAGAATGCAGAACAATGTCATACATTCACCCCGGTACAGAGATCTGGGCCTAAATCCATCATTTTTTTGCTTACCATGCCATTCCAGTTTGAACCCAGCCATATGCAATTCAGTCTTGACCCTGTGCCTCATGGGAACAGGCCAGCCCGAACTGCCTTGCCAGGTCCTCCCCAGACTGGAAACAAGCATCCTAGGACCGGTTTCAGGGTTTCACCCCTCTTCAGCCAGGATAGCTAGATTCCAGTGGCATGGAGAGCACGGGACCCACGTCTGAGCATACCCTTTCCACTCGGGGTGATAAATGCAAAAACAACAGTTGATGGACAGAATGCAGAACAATGTCATACATTCACCCCGGTACAGAGATCTGGGCCTAAATCCATCATTGTTTTGCTTACCATGCCATCCCAGTTTGAACCCAGCCATATGCAAATCAGTCTTGACCCTGTGCCTCATGGGAACAGTCCAGCCCTAACTGCCAAGCCAGGTCCTCCCTGGACTGGAAACAAGCATCCTTGGACCTGTTTCGGGGTTTCACCCTTCTTCAGCCTGGATAGCTTGATTCCAGTGGCATGGAGAGCACAGGACCCATGTCTGGGCATACCCTTCCCACTCGGGGTGATAAATGCAAAAACAACAGTTGATGGACAGAATGCAGAACAATGTCATACATTCACCCCAGTACAGAGATCTGGGCCTAAATCCATCATTTTTTTGCTTACCATGCCATTCCAGTTTGAACCCAGCCATATGCAAATCAGTCTTGACCCTGTGCCTCATGGGAACAGGCCAGCCCGAACTGCCTTGCCAGGTCCTCCCTGGACTGGAACCAAGAATCCTAGGACCGATTTCGGGGTTTCACCCCTCTTCAGTGAGGATAGCTTGATTCCAGTGGCATGGAGAGCACGGGACCCACATCTGGGCATACCCTTCCCACTCGGGGTGATAATTGCAAAAACAACAGTTGATGGACAGAATGCAGAACAATGTCATACATTCACCCCGATACAGAGATCTGGGCCTAAATCCATCATTTTTTTGCTTACCATGCCATTCCAGTTTGAACCCAGCCATATGCAAATCAGTCTTGACCCTGTGCCTCATGGGAACAGTCCAGCCTGAACTGCCTAGCCAGGTCCTCCCTGGACTGGAAACAAGCATTCTAGGACCGGTTTCGGGGTTTCACCCCTCCTTCAGCCAGGATAGCGTGATTCCAGTGGCATGGAGAGCACAGGACCCATGTCTGGGCATACCATTCCCAATCGGGGTGACAAATGCAAAAACAACAGTTGATGGATAGAATGCAGAAAAATGTCATACATTCACCCCAGTACAGAGATCTGGGCATAAATTCATCGTTTTTTTGCTCACCATGCCATTCCAGTTTGAACCCAGCCATATGCAAATCAGTCTTGACTCTGTGCCTCATGGGAACAGTCCAGCCCGAACTGCCAAGCCAGGTCCTCCCCGGACTGGAAACAAGCATCCTAGGACCGGTTTCAGGGTTTCACCCCTCTTCAGACAGGATAGCTAGATTCCAGTGGCATGGAGAGCACGGGACCCATGTCTGGGCATACCATTCCCAATCGGGGTGACAAATGCAAAAACAACAGTTGATGGACAGAATGCAGAAAAATGTCATACATTCACCCCAGTACAGGGATCTGGGCCTAAAGTCATCGTTTTTTTGCTCACCATGCAATTCCAGTTTGAACCCAGCCATATGCAAATCAGTCTTGACCCTGTGCCTCATGGGAACAGTCCAGCCCGAACTGCCAAGCCAGGTCCTCCCCGGACTGGAAACAAGCATCCTAGGACCGGTTTCAGGGTTTCACCCCTCTTCAGCCAGGATAGCTAGATTCCAGTGGCATTGAGAGCACGGGACCCACGTCTGAGCATACCCTTTCCACTCGGGGTGATAAATGCAAAAACAACAGTACATTCACCCCGGTACAGAGATCTGGGCCTAAATCCATCATTTTTTTGCTTACCATGCCATTCCAGTTTGAACCCAGCCATATGCAAATCAGTCTTGACCCTGTGCCTCATGGGAACAGTCCAGCCCTAACTTCCAAGCCAGGTCCACCCTGGACTGGAAACAAGCATCCTTGGACCTGTTTCGGGGTTTCACCCCTCTTCAGCCTGGATAGCTTGATTCCAGTGGCATGGAGAGCACAGGACCCACGTCTGGGCATACCCTTCCCACTCGGGGTGATAAATGCAAAAACAACAGTTGATGGACAGAATGCAGAACAATGTCATACATTCACCCCGGTACAGAGATCTGGGCCTACATCCATCATTTTTTTGCTTACCATGCCATTCCAGTTTGAACCCAGCCATATGCAAATCAGTCTGTACCCTGTGCCTCATGGGAACAGGCCAGCCCGAACTGCCTTGCCAGGTCCTCCCCGGACTGGAAACAAGCATCCTAGGACCGGTTTCAGGGTTTCACCCCTCTTCAGCCAGGATAGCTAGATTCCAGTGGCATGGAGAGCACGGGACCCACGTCTGAGCATACCCTTTCCACTCGGGGTGATAAATGCAAAAACAACAGTTGATGGACAGAATGCAGAACAATGTCATACATTCACCCCGGTACAGAGATCTGGGCCTAAATCCATCATTTTTTTGCTTATCATGCCATTCCAGTTTGAACCCAGCCATATGCAAATCAGTCTTGACCCTGTGCCTCATGGGAACAGTCCAGCCCTAACTGCCAAGCCAGGTCCTCCCTGGACTGGAAACAAGCATCCTTGGACCTGTTTCGGGGTTTCACCCCTCTTCAGCCTGGATAGCTTGATTCCAGTGGCAGGGAGAGCACAGGACCCACGTCTGGGCATACCCTTCCCACTCGGGGTGATAAATGCAAAACCAACAGTTGATGGACAGAATGCAGAACAATGTCATACATTCACCCCGGTACAGAGATCTGGGCCTAAATCCATCATTTTTTTGCTTACCATGCCATTCCAGTTTGAACCCAGCCATATGCAAATCAGTCTTGACCCTGTGCCTCATGGGAACAGTCCAGCCCGAACTGCCTAGCCAGGTTCTCCCTGGACTGGAACCAAGCATCCTAGGACCGGTTTTGGGGTTTCACCCCTCTTCAGCGAGGATAGCTTGATTCCAGTGGCATGGAGAGCACGGGACACACATCTGGGCATACCCTTCCAACTCGGGGTGATAAATGCAAAAACAAATGTTGATGGACAGAATGCAGAACAATGTCATACATTCACCCCAGTACAGGGATCTGGGCCTAAATCCATCGTTTTTTTGCTCACCATGCCATTCCAGTTTGAACCCAGCCATATGCAAATCAGCCTTGACCCTGTGCCTCATGGGAACAGTCCAGCCCGAACTGCCTAGCCAGGTCCTCCCTGGACTGGAAACAAGCATTCTAGGACCGGTTTCGGGGTTTCACCCCCCTTCAGCCAGGATAGCGTGATTCCAGTGGCATGGAGAGCACGGGACCCATGTCTGGGCATACCATTCCCAATCGGGGTGACAAATGCAAAAACAACAGTTGATGGACAGAATGCAGAACAATGTCATACATTCACCCCGGTATAGAGATCTGGGCCTAAATCCATCATTGTTTTGCTTACCATGCCATCCCAGTTTGAACGCAGCCATATGCAAATCAGTCTTGACCCTGTGCCTCATGGGAACAGTCCAGCCCTAACTGCCAAGCCAGGTCCTCCCTGGACTGGAAACAAGCATCCTTGGACCTGTTTCGGGGTTTCACCCTTCTTCAGCCTGGATAGCTTGATTCCAGTGGCATGGAGAGCACAGGACCCATGTCTGGGCATACCCTTCCCACTCGGGGTGATAAATGCAAAAACAACAGTTGATGGACAGAATGCAGAACAATGTCATACATTCACCCCGGTACAGAGATCTGGGCCTAAATCCATCATTTTTTTGCTTACCATGCCATTCCAGTTTGAACCCAGCCATATGCAAATCAGTCTTGACCCTGTGCCTCATGGGAACAGGCCAGCCCGAACTGCCTTGCCAGGTCCTCCCTGGACTGGAACCAAGAATCCTAGGACCGATTTCGGGGTTTCACCCCTCTTCAGTGAGGATAGCTTGATTCCAGTGGCATGGAGAGCACGGGACCCACATCTGGGCATACCCTTCCCTCTCGGGGTGATAATTGCAAAAACAACAGTTGATGGACAGAATGCAGAACAATGTCATACATTCACCCCGATACAGAGATCTGGGCCTAAATCCATCATTTTTTTGCTTACCATGCCATTCCAGTTTGAACCCAGCCATATGCAAATCAGTCTTGACCCTGTGCCTCATGGGAACAGTCCAGCCTGAACTGCCTAGCCAGGTCCTCCCTGGACTGGAAACAAGCATTCTAGGACCGGTTTCGGGGTTTCACCCCTCCTTCAGCCAGGATAGCGTGATTCCAGTGGCATGGAGAGCACAGGACCCATGTCTGGGCATACCATTCCCAATCGGGGTGACAAATGCAAAAACAACAGTTGATGGATAGAATGCAGAAAAATGTCATACATTCACCCCAGTACAGAGATCTGGGCATAAATTCATCGTTTTTTTGCTCACCATGCCATTCCAGTTTGAACCCAGCCATATGCAAATCAGTCTTGACTCTGTGCCTCATGGGAACAGTCCAGCCCGAACTGCCAAGCCAGGTCCTCCCCGGACTGGAAACAAGCATCCTAGGACCGGTTTCAGGGTTTCACCCCTCTTCAGACAGGATAGCTAGATTCCAGTGGCATGGAGAGCACGGGACCCATGTCTGGGCATACCATTCCCAATCGGGGTGACAAATGCAAAAACAACAGTTGATGGACAGAATGCAGAAAAATGTCATACATTCACCCCAGTACAGGGATCTGGGCCTAAAGTCATCGTTTTTTTGCTCACCATGCAATTCCAGTTTGAACCCAGCCATATGCAAATCAGTCTTGACCCTGTGCCTCATGGGAACAGTCCAGCCCGAACTGCCAAGCCAGGTCCTCCCCGGACTGGAAACAAGCATCCTAGGACCGGTTTCAGGGTTTCACCCCTCTTCAGCCAGGATAGCTAGATTCCAGTGGCATTGAGAGCACGGGACCCACGTCTGAGCATACCCTTTCCACTCGGGGTGATAAATGCAAAAACAACAGTACATTCACCCCGGTACAGAGATCTGGGCCTAAATCCATCATTTTTTTGCTTACCATGCCATTCCAGTTTGAACCCAGCCATATGCAAATCAGTCTTGACCCTGTGCCTCATGGGAACAGTCCAGCCCTAACTTCCAAGCCAGGTCCACCCTGGACTGGAAACAAGCATCCTTGGACCTGTTTCGGGGTTTCACCCCTCTTCAGCCTGGATAGCTTGATTCCAGTGGCATGGAGAGCACAGGACCCACGTCTGGGCATACCCTTCCCACTCGGGGTGATAAATGCAAAAACAACAGTTGATGGACAGAATGCAGAACAATGTCATACATTCACCCCGGTACAGAGATCTGGGCCTACATCCATCATTTTTTTGCTTACCATGCCATTCCAGTTTGAACCCAGCCATATGCAAATCAGTCTGTACCCTGTGCCTCATGGGAACAGGCCAGCCCGAACTGCCTTGCCAGGTCCTCCCCGGACTGGAAACAAGCATCCTAGGACCGGTTTCAGGGTTTCACCCCTCTTCAGCCAGGATAGCTAGATTCCAGTGGCATGGAGAGCACGGGACCCACGTCTGAGCATACCCTTTCCACTCGGGGTGATAAATGCAAAAACAACAGTTGATGGACAGAATGCAGAACAATGTCATACATTCACCCCGGTACAGAGATCTGGGCCTAAATCCATCATTTTTTTGCTTATCATGCCATTCCAGTTTGAACCCAGCCATATGCAAATCAGTCTTGACCCTGTGCCTCATGGGAACAGTCCAGCCCTAACTGCCAAGCCAGGTCCTCCCTGGACTGGAAACAAGCATCCTTGGACCTGTTTCGGGGTTTCACCCCTCTTCAGCCTGGATAGCTTGATTCCAGTGGCAGGGAGAGCACAGGACCCACGTCTGGGCATACCCTTCCCACTCGGGGTGATAAATGCAAAACCAACAGTTGATGGACAGAATGCAGAACAATGTCATACATTCACCACGGTACAGAGATCTGGGCCTAAATCCATCATTTTTTTGCTTACCATGCCATTCCAGTTTGAACCCAGCCATATGCAAATCAGTCTTGACCCTGTGCCTCATGGGAACAGTCCAGCCCGAACTGCCTAGCCAGGTCCTCCCTGGACTGGAACCAAGCATCCTAGGACCGGTTTTGGGGTTTCACCCCTCTTCAGCGAGGATAGCTTGATTCCAGTGGCATGGAGAGCACGGGACACACATCTGGGCATACCCTTCCAACTCGGGGTGATAAATGCAAAAACAACAGTTGATGGACAGAATGCAGAACAATGTCATACATTCACCCCAGTACAGGGATCTGGGCCTAAATCCATCGTTTTTTTGCTCACCATGCCATTCCAGTTTGAACCCAGCCATATGCAAATCAGCCTTGACCCTGTGCCTCATGGGAACAGTCCAGCCCGAACTGCCTAGCCAGGTCCTCCCTGGACTGGAAACAAGCATTCTAGGACTGGTTTCGGGGTTTCACCCCCCTTCAGCCAGGATAGCGTGATTCCAGTGGCATGGAGAGCACGGGACCCATGTCTGGGCATACCATTCCCAATCGGGGTGACAAATGCAAAAACAACAGTTGATGGACAGAATGCAGAACAATGTCATACATTCACCCCGGTATAGAGATCTGGGCCTAAATCCATCATTTTTTTGCTTACCATGCCATTCCAGTTTGAACCCAGCCATATGCAAATCAGTCTTGACCCTGTGCCTCATGGGAACAGTCCAGCCCTAACTTCCAAGCCAGGTCCTCCCTGGACTGGAAACAAGCATCCTTGGACCTGTTTCGGGGTTTCACCCCTCTTCAGCCTGGATAGCTTGATTCCAGTGGCATGGAGAGCACAGGACCCACGTCTGGGCATACCCTTCCCACTCGGGGTGATAATTGCAAAAACAACAGTTGATGGACAGAATGCAGAACAATGTCATACATTCACCCCGGTACAGAGATCTGGGCCTACATCCATCATTTTTTTGCTTACCATGCCATTCCAGTTTGAACCCAGCCATATGCAAATCAGTCTGTACCCTGTGCCTCATGGGAACAGGCCAGCCCGAACTGCCTTGCCAGGTCCTCCCCGGACTGGAAACAAGCATCCTAGGACCGGTTTCAGGGTTTCACCCCTCTTCAGCCAGGATAGCTAGATTCCAGTGGCATGGAGAGCACGGGACCCACGTCTGAGCATACCCTTTCCACTCGGGGTGATAAATGCAAAAACAACAGTTGATGGACAGAATGCAGAACAATGTCATACATTCACCCCGGTACAGAGATCTGGGCCTAAATCCATCATTTTTTTGCTTACCATGCCATTCCAGTTTGAACCCAGCCATATGCAATTCAGTCTTGACCCTGTGCCTCATGGGAACAGGCCAGCCCGAACTGCCTTGCCAGGTCCTCCCCAGACTGGAAACAAGCATCCTAGGACCGGTTTCAGGGTTTCACCCCTCTTCAGCCAGGATAGCTAGATTCCAGTGGCATGGAGAGCACGGGACCCACGTCTGAGCATACCCTTTCCACTCGGGGTGATAAATGCAAAAACAACAGTTGATGGACAGAATGCAGAACAATGTCATACATTCACCCCGGTACAGAGATCTGGGCCTAAATCCATCATTGTTTTGCTTACCATGCCATCCCAGTTTGAACCCAGCCATATGCAAATCAGTCTTGACCCTGTGCCTCATGGGAACAGTCCAGCCCTAACTGCCAAGCCAGGTCCTCCCTGGACTGGAAACAAGCATCCTTGGACCTGTTTCGGGGTTTCACCCTTCTTCAGCCTGGATAGCTTGATTCCAGTGGCATGGAGAGCACAGGACCCATGTCTGGGCATACCCTTCCCACTCGGGGTGATAAATGCAAAAACAACAGTTGATGGACAGAATGCAGAACAATGTCATACATTCACCCCGGTACAGAGATCTGGGCCTAAATCCATCATTTTTTTGCTTACCATGCCATTCCAGTTTGAACCCAGCCATATGCAAATCAGTCTTGACCCTGTGCCTCATGGGAACAGGCCAGCCCGAACTGCCTTGCCAGGTCCTCCCTGGACTGGAACCAAGAATCCTAGGACCGATTTCGGGGTTTCACCCCTCTTCAGTGAGGATAGCTTGATTCCAGTGGCATGGAGAGCACGGGACCCACATCTGGGCATACCCTTCCCACTCGGGGTGATAATTGCAAAAACAACAGTTGATGGACAGAATGCAGAACAATGTCATACATTCACCCCGGTACAGAGATCTGGGCCTACATCCATCATTTTTTTGCTTACCATGCCATTCCAGTTTGAACCCAGCCATATGCAAATCAGTCTGTACCCTGTGCCTCATGGGAACAGGCCAGCCCGAACTGCCTTGCCAGGTCCTCCCCGGACTGGAAACAAGCATCCTAGGACCGGTTTCAGGGTTTCACCCCTCTTCAGCCAGGATAGCTAGATTCCAGTGGCATGGAGAGCACGGGACCCACGTCTGAGCATACCCTTTCCACTCGGGGTGATAAATGCAAAAACAACAGTTGATGGACAGAATGCAGAACAATGTCATACATTCACCCCGGTACAGAGATCTGGGCCTAAATCCATCATTTTTTTGCTTACCATGCCATTCCAGTTTGAACCCAGCCATATGCAATTCAGTCTTGACCCTGTGCCTCATGGGAACAGGCCAGCCCGAACTGCCTTGCCAGGTCCTCCCCAGACTGGAAACAAGCATCCTAGGACCGGTTTCAGGGTTTCACCCCTCTTCAGCCAGGATAGCTAGATTCCAGTGGCATGGAGAGCACGGGACCCACGTCTGAGCATACCCTTTCCACTCGGGGTGATAAATGCAAAAACAACAGTTGATGGACAGAATGCAGAACAATGTCATACATTCACCCCGGTACAGAGATCTGGGCCTAAATCCATCATTGTTTTGCTTACCATGCCATCCCAGTTTGAACCCAGCCATATGCAAATCAGTCTTGACCCTGTGCCTCATGGGAACAGTCCAGCCCTAACTGCCAAGCCAGGTCCTCCCTGGACTGGAAACAAGGATCCTTGGACCTGTTTCGGGGTTTCACCCTTCTTCAGCCTGGATAGCTTGATTCCAGTGGCATGGAGAGCACAGGACCCATGTCTGGGCATACCCTTCCCACTCGGGGTGATAAATGCAAAAACAACAGTTGATGGACAGAATGCAGAACAATGTCATACATTCACCCCGGTACAGAGATCTGGGCCTAAATCCATCATTTTTTTGCTTACCATGCCATTCCAGTTTGAACCCAGCCATATGCAAATCAGTCTTGACCCTGTGCCTCATGGGAACAGGCCAGCCCGAACTGCCTTGCCAGGTCCTCCCTGGACTGGAACCAAGAATCCTAGGACCGATTTCGGGGTTTCACCCCTCTTCAGTGAGGATAGCTTGATTCCAGTGGCATGGAGAGCACGGGACCCACATCTGGGCATACCCTTCCCACTCGGGGTGATAATTGCAAAAACAACAGTTGATGGACAGAATGCAGAACAATGTCATACATTCACCCCGGTACAGAGATCTGGGCCTAAATCCATCATTGTTTTGCTTACCATGCCATTCCAGTTTGAACCCAGCCATATGCAAATCAGTCTTGACCCTGTGCCTCATGGGAACAGTCCAGCCTGAACTGCCTAGCCAGGTCCTCCCTGGACTGGAGACAAGCATTCTAGGACCGGTTTCGGGGTTTCACACCTCCTTCAGCCAGGATAGCGTGATTCCAGTGGCATGGAGAGCACGGGACCCATGTCTGGGCATACCATTCCCAATCGGGGTGACAAATGCAAAAACAACAGTTGATGGATAGAATGCAGAAAAATGTCATACATTCACCCCAGTACAGAGATCTGGGCCTAAATTCATCGTTTTTTTGCTCACCATGCCATTCCAGTTTGAACCCAGCCATATGCAAATCAGTCTTGACTCTGTGCCTCATGGGAACAGTCCAGCCCGAACTGCCAAGCCAGGTCCTCCCCGGACTGGAAACAAGCATCCTAGGACCGGTTTCAGGGTTTCACCCCTCTTCAGACAGGATAGCTAGATTCCAGTGGCATGGAGAGCACGGGACCCACGTCTGAGCATACCCTTTCCACTCGGGGTGATGAATGCAAAAACAACAGTTGATGGACAGAATGCAGAACAATGTCATACATTCACCCCGGTACAGAGATCTGGGCCTAAATCCATCATTTTTTTGCTTACTATGCCATTCCAGTTTGAACCCAGCCATATGCAAATCAGTCTTGACCCTGTGCCTCATGAGAACAGTCCAGCCCTAACTGGCAAGCCAGGTCCTCCCTGGACTGGGAACAAGCATCCTCGGACCTGTTTCGGGGTTTCACCCCTCTTCAGCCAGGATAGCTTGATTCCAGTGGCATGGAGAGCACGGGACCCACATCTGGGCATACCCTTCCCACTCGGGGTGATAATTGCAAAAACAACAGTTGATGGACAGAATGCAGAAAAATGTCATACATTCACCCCAGTACAGGGATCTGGGCCTAAAGTCATCGTTTTTTTGCTCACCATGCAATTCCAGTTTGAACCCAGCCATATGCAAATCAGTCTTGACCCTGTGCCTCATGGGAACAGTCCAGCCCGAACTGCCAAGCCAGGTCCTCCCCGGACTGGAAACAAGCATCCTAGAACCGGTTTCAGGGTTTCACCCCTCTTCAGCCAGGATAGCTAGATTCCAGTGGCATTGAGAGCACGGGACCCACGTCTGAGCATACCCTTTCCACTCGGGGTGATAAATGCAAAAACAACAGTACATTCACCCCGGTACAGAGATCTGGGCCTAAATCCATCATTTTTTTGCTTACCATGCCATTCCAGTTTGAACCCAGCCATATGCAAATCAGTCTTGACCCTGTGCCTCATGGGAACAGTCCAGCCCTAACTTCCAAGCCAGGTCCACCCTGGACTGGAAACAAGCATCCTTGGACCTGTTTCGGGGTTTCACCCCTCTTCAGCCTGGATAGCTTGATTCCAGTGGCATGGAGAGCACAGGACCCACGTCTGGGCATACCCTTCCCACTCGGGGTGATAAATGCAAAAACAACAGTTGATGGACAGAATGCAGAACAATGTCATACATTCACCCCGGTACAGAGATCTGGGCCTACATCCATCATTTTTTTGCTTACCATGCCATTCCAGTTTGAACCCAGCCATATGCAAATCAGTCTGTACCCTGTGCCTCATGGAAACAGGCCAGCCCGAACTGCCTTGCCAGGTCCTCCCCGGACTGGAAACAAGCATCCTAGGACCGGTTTCAGGGTTTCACCCCTCTTCAGCCAGGATAGCTAGATTCCAGTGGCATGGAGAGCACGGGACCCACGTCTGAGCATACCCTTTCCACTCGGGGTGATAAATGCAAAAACAACAGTTGATGGACAGAATGCAGAACAATGTCATACATTCACCCCGGTACAGAGATCTGGGCCTAAATCCATCATTTTTTTGCTTATCATGCCATTCCAGTTTGAACCCAGCCATATGCAAATCAGTCTTGACCCTGTGCCTCATGGGAACAGTCCAGCCCTAACTGCCAAGCCAGGTCCTCCCTGGACTGGAAACAAGCATCCTTGGACCTGTTTCGGGGTTTCACCCCTCTTCAGCCTGGATAGCTTGATTCCAGTGGCATGGAGAGCACAGGACCCACGTCTGGGCATACCCTTCCCACTCGGGGTGATAAATGCAAAACCAACAGTTGATGGACAGAATGCAGAACAATGTCATACATTCACCCCAGTACAGGGATCTGGGCATAAATCCATCGTTTTTTTGCTCACCATGCCATTCCAGTTTGAACCCAGCCATATGCAAATCAGCCTTGACCCTGTGCCTCATGGGAACAGTCCAGCCCGAACTGCCTAGCCAGGTCCTCCCTGGACTGGAAACAAGCATTCTAAGACCGGTTTCGGGGTTTCACCCCCCTTCAGCCAGGATAGCGTGATTCCAGTGGCATGGAGAGCACGGGACCCATGTCTGGGCATACCATTCCCAATCGGGGTGACAAATGCAAAAACAACAGTTGATGGACAGAATGCAGAACAATGTCATACATTCACCCCGGTATAGAGATCTGGGCCTAAATCCATCATTTTTTTGCTTACCATGCCATTCCAGTTTGAACCCAGCCATATGCAAATCAGTCTTGACCCTGTGCCTCATGGGAACAGTCCAGCCCTAACTTCCAAGCCAGGTCCTCCCTGGACTGGAAACAAGCATCCTTGGACCTGTTTCGGGGTTTCACCCCTCTTCAGCCTGGATAGCTTGATTCCAGTGGCATGGAGAGCACAGGACCCACGTCTGGGCATACCCTTCCCACTCTGGGTGATAATTGCAAAAACAACAGTTTATGGACAGAATGCAGAACAATGTCATACATTCACCCCGGTACAGAGATCTGGGCCTAAATCCATCATTTTTTTGCTTACCATGCCATTCCAGTTTGAACCCAGCCATATGCAATTCAGTCTTGACCCTGTGCCTCATGGGAACAGGCCAGCCCGAACTGCCTTGCCAGGTCCTCTCCAGACTGGAAACAAGCATCCTAGGACCGGTTTCAGGGTTTCACCCCTCTTCAGCCAGGATAGCTAGATTCCAGTGGCATTGAGAGCACGGGACCCACGTCTGAGCATACCCTTTCCACTCGGGGTGATAAATGCAAAAACAACAGTACATTCACCCCGGTACAGAGATCTGGGCCTAAATCCATCATTTTTTTGCTTACCATGCCATTCCAGTTTGAACCCAGCCATATGCAAATCAGTCTTGACCCTGTGCCTCATGGGAACAGTCCAGCCCTAACTTCCAAGCCAGGTCCTCCCTGGACTGGAAACAAGCATCCTTGGACCTGTTTCGGGGTTTCACCCCTCTTCAGCCTGGATAGCTTGATTCCAGTGGCATGGAGAGCACAGGACCCACGTCTGGGCATACCCTTCCCACTCGGGGTGATAATTGCAAAAACAACAGTTGATGGACAGAATGCAGAACAATGTCATACATTCACCCCGGTACAGAGATCTGGGCCTACATCCATCATTTTTTTGCTTACCATGCCATTCCAGTTTGAACCCAGCCATATGCAAATCAGTCTGTACCCTGTGCCTCATGGGAACAGGCCAGCCCGAACTGCCTTGCCAGGTCCTCCCCGGACTGGAAACAAGCATCCTAGGACCGGTTTCAGGGTTTCACCCCTCTTCAGCCAGGATAGCTAGATTCCAGTGGCATGGAGAGCACGGGACCCACGTCTGAGCATACCCTTTCCACTCGGGGTGATAAATGCAAAAACAACAGTTGATGGACAGAATGCAGAACAATGTCATACATTCACCCCGGTACAGAGATCTGGGCCTAAATCCATCATTTTTTTGCTTACCATGCCATTCCAGTTTGAACCCAGCCATATGCAATTCAGTCTTGACCCTGTGCCTCATGGGAACAGGCCAGCCCGAACTGCCTTGCCAGGTCCTCCCCAGACTGGAAACAAGCATCCTAGGACCGGTTTCAGGGTTTCACCCCTCTTCAGCCAGGATAGCTAGATTCCAGTGGCATGGAGAGCACGGGACCCACGTCTGAGCATACCCTTTCCACTCGGGGTGATAAATGCAAAAACAACAGTTGATGGACAGAATGCAGAACAATGTCATACATTCACCCCGGTACAGAGATCTGGGCCTAAATCCATCATTGTTTTGCTTACCATGCCATCCCAGTTTGAACCCAGCCATATGCAAATCAGTCTTGACCCTGTGCCTCATGGGAACAGTCCAGCCCTAACTGCCAAGCCAGGTCCTCCCTGGACTGGAAACAAGCATCCTTGGACCTGTTTCGGGGTTTCACCCTTCTTCAGCCTGGATAGCTTGATTCCAGTGGCATGGAGAGCACAGGACCCATGTCTGGGCATACCCTTCCCACTCGGGGTGATAAATGCAAAAACAACAGTTGATGGACAGAATGCAGAACAATGTCATACATTCACCCCGGTACAGAGATCTGGGCCTAAATCCATCATTTTTTTGCTTACCATGCCATTCCAGTTTGAACCCAGCCATATGCAAATCAGTCTTGACCCTGTGCCTCATGGGAACAGGCCAGCCCGAACTGCCTTGCCAGGCCCTCCCTGGACTGGAACCAAGCATTCTAGGACCGGTTTCGGGGTTTCACCCCCCTTCAGCCAGGATAGCGTGATTCCAGTGGCATGGAGAGCACGGGACCCATGTCTGGGCATACCATTCCCAATCGGGGTGACAAATGCAAAAACAACAGTTGATGGACAGAATGCAGAACAATGTCATACATTCACCCCGGTATAGAGATCTGGGCCTAAATCCATCATTTTTTTGCTTACCATGCCATTCCAGTTTGAACCCAGCCATATGCAAATCAGTCTTGACCCTGTGCCTCATGGGAACAGTCCAGCCCTAACTTCCAAGCCAGGTCCTCCCTGGACTGGAAACAAGCATCCTTGGACCTGTTTCGGGGTTTCACCCCTCTTCAGCCTGGATAGCTTGATTCCAGTGGCATGGAGAGCACAGGACCCACGTCTGGGCATACCCTTCCCACTCGGGGTGATAATTGCAAAAACAACAGTTGATGGACAGAATGCAGAACAATGTCATACATTCACCCCGGTACAGAGATCTGGGCCTACATCCATCATTTTTTTGCTTACCATGCCATTCCAGTTTGAACCCAGCCATATGCAAATCAGTCTGTACCCTGTGCCTCATGGGAACAGGCCAGCCCGAACTGCCTTGCCAGGTCCTCCCCGGACTGGAAACAAGCATCCTAGGACCGGTTTCAGGGTTTCACCCCTCTTCAGCCAGGATAGCTAGATTCCAGTGGCATGGAGAGCACGGGACCCACGTCTGAGCATACCCTTTCCACTCGGGGTGATAAATGCAAAAACAACAGTTGATGGACAGAATGCAGAACAATGTCATACATTCACCCCGGTACAGAGATCTGGGCCTAAATCCATCATTTTTTTGCTTACCATGCCATTCCAGTTTGAACCCAGCCATATGCAATTCAGTCTTGACCCTGTGCCTCATGGGAACAGGCCAGCCCGAACTGCCTTGCCAGGTCCTCCCCAGACTGGAAACAAGCATCCTAGGACCGGTTTCAGGGTTTCACCCCTCTTCAGCCAGGATAGCTAGATTCCAGTGGCATGGAGAGCACGGGACCCACGTCTGAGCATACCCTTTCCACTCGGGGTGATAAATGCAAAAACAACAGTTGATGGACAGAATGCAGAACAATGTCATACATTCACCCCGGTACAGAGATCTGGGCCTAAATCCATCATTGTTTTGCTTACCATGCCATCCCAGTTTGAACCCAGCCATATGCAAATCAGTCTTGACCCTGTGCCTCATGGGAACAGTCCAGCCCTAACTGCCAAGCCAGGTCCTCCCTGGACTGGAAACAAGCATCCTTGGACCTGTTTCGGGGTTTCACCCTTCTTCAGCCTGGATAGCTTGATTCCAGTGGCATGGAGAGCACAGGACCCATGTCTGGGCATACCCTTCCCACTCGGGGTGATAAATGCAAAAACAACAGTTGATGGACAGAATGCAGAACAATGTCATACATTCACCCCGGTACAGAGATCTGGGCCTAAATCCATCATTTTTTTGCTTACCATGCCATTCCAGTTTGAACCCAGCCATATGCAAATCAGTCTTGACCCTGTGCCTCATGGGAACAGGCCAGCCCGAACTGCCTTGCCAGGCCCTCCCTGGACTGGAACCAAGAATCCTAGGACCGATTTCGGGGTTTCACCCCTCTTCAGTGAGGATAGCTTGATTCCAGTGGCATGGAGAGCACGGGACCCACATCTGGGCATACCCTTCCCACTCGGGGTGATAATTGCAAAAACAACAGTTGATGGACAGAATGCAGAACAATGTCATACATTCACCCCGGTACAGAGATCTGGGCCTAAATCCATCATTTTTTTGCTTACCATGCCATTCCAGTTTGAACCCAGCCATATGCAAATCAGTCTTGACTGTGTGCCTCATGGGAACAGTCCAGCCTGAACTGCCTAGCCAGGTCCTCCCTGGACTGGAAAAAAGCATTCTAGGACCGGTTTCGGGGTTTCACCCCTCCTTCAGCCAGGATAGCGTGATTCCAGTGGCATGGAGAGCACGGGACCCATGTCTGGGCATACCATTCCCAATCGGGGTGACAAATGCAAAAACAACAGTTGATGGATAGAATGCAGAAAAATGTCATACATTCACCCCAGTACAGAGATCTGGGCCTAAATTCATCGTTTTTTTGCTCACCATGCCATTCCAGTTTGAACCCAGCCATATGCAAATCAGTCTTGACTCTGTGCCTCATGGGAACAGTCCAGCCCGAACTGCCAAGCCAGGTCCTCCCCGGACTGGAAACAAGCATCCTAGGACCGGTTTCAGGGTTTCACCCCTCTTCAGACAGGATAGCTAGATTCCAGTGGCATGGAGAGCACGGGACCCACGTCTGAGCATACCCTTTCCACTCGGGGTGATGAATGCAAAAACAACAGTTGATGGACAGAATGCAGAACAATGTCATACATTCACCCCGGTACAGAGATCTGGGCCTAAATCCATCGTTTTTTTGCTTACTATGCCATTCCAGTTTGAACCCAGCCATATGCAAATCAGTCTTGACTATTGCCTCATGAGAACAGTCCAGCCCTAACTGGCAAGCCAGGTCCTCCCTGGACTGGGAACAAGCATCCTCGGACCTGTTTCGGGGTTTCACCCCTCTTCAGCCAGGATAGCTTGATTCCAGTGGCATGGAGAGCACGGGACCCACATCTGGGCATACCCTTCCCACTCGGGGTGATAATTGCAAAAACAACAGTTGATGGACAGAATGCAGAAAAATGTCATACATTCACCCCAGTACAGGGATCTGGGCCTAAAGTCATCGTTTTTTTGCTCACCATGCAATTCCAGTTTGAACCCAGCCATATGCAAATCAGTCTTGACCCTGTGCCTCATGGGAACAGTCCAGCCCGAACTGCCAAGCCAGGTCCTCCCCGGACTGGAAACAAGCATCCTAGGACCGGTTTCAGGGTTTCACCCCTCTTCAGCCAGGATAGCTAGATTCCAGTGGCATTGAGAGCACGGGACCCACGTCTGAGCATACCCTTTCCACTCGGGGTGATAAATGCAAAAACAACAGTACATTCACCCCGGTACAGAGATCTGGGCCTAAATCCATCATTTTTTTGCTTACCATGCCATTCCAGTTTGAACCCAGCCATATGCAAATCAGTCTTGACCCTGTGCCTCATGGGAACAGTCCAGCCCTAACTTCCAAGCCAGGTCCACCCTGGACTGGAAACAAGCATCCTTGGACCTGTTTCGGGGTTTCACCCCTCTTCAGCCTGGATAGCTTGATTCCAGTGGCATGGAGAGCACAGGACCCACGTCTGGGCATACCCTTCCCACTCGGGGTGATAAATGCAAAAACAACAGTTGATGGACAGAATGCAGAACAATGTCATACATTCACCCCGGTACAGAGATCTGGGCCTACATCCATCATTTTTTTGCTTACCATGCCATTCCAGTTTGAACCCAGCCATATGCAAATCAGTCTGTACCCTGTGCCTCATGGGAACAGGCCAGCCCGAACTGCCTTGCCAGGTCCTCCCCGGACTGGAAACAAGCATCCTAGGACCGGTTTCAGGGTTTCACCCCTCTTCAGCCAGGATAGCTAGATTCCAGTGGCATGGAGAGCACGGGACCCACGTCTGAGCATACCATTCCCAATCGGGGTGACAAATGCAAAAACAACAGTTGATGGACAGAATGCAGAACAATGTCATACATTCACCCCGGTATAGAGATCTGGGCCTAAATCCATCATTTTTTTGCTTACCATGCCATTCCAGTTTGAACCCAGCCATATGCAAATCAGTCTTGACCCTGTGCCTCATGGGAACAGTCCAGCCCTAACTTCAAAGCCAGGTCCTCCCTGGACTGGAAACAAGCAGCCTTGGACCTGTTTCGGGGTTTCACCCCTCTTCAGCTTGGATAGCTTGATTCCAGTGGCATGGAGAGCACAGGACCCACGTCTGGGCATACCCTTCCCACTCGGGGTGATAATTGCAAAAACAACAGTTGATGGACAGAATGCAGAACAATGTCATACATTCACCCCGGTACAGAGATCTGGGCCTAAATCCATCATTTTTTTGCTTACCATGCCATTCCAGTTTGAACCCAGCCATATGCAATTCAGTCTTGACCCTGTGCCTCATGGGAACAGGCCAGCCCGAACTGCCTTGCCAGGTCCTCCCCAGACTGGAAACAAGCATCCTAGGACCGGTTTCAGGGTTTCACCCCTCTTCAGCCAGGATAGCTAGATTCCAGTGGCATGGAGAGCACGGGACCCACGTCTGAGCATACCCTTTCCACTCGGGGTGATAAATGCAAAAACAACAGTTGATGGATAGAATGCAGAACAATGTCATACATTCACCCCGGTACAGAGATCTGGGCCTAAATCCATCATTGTTTTGCTTACCATGCCATCCCAGTTTGAACCCAGCCATATGCAAATCAGTCTTGACCCTGTGCCTCATGGGAACAGTCCAGCCCTAACTGCCAAGCCAGGTCCTCCCTGGACTGGAAACAAGCATCCTTGGACCTGTTTCGGGGTTTCACCCTTCTTCAGCCTGGATAGCTTGATTCCAGTGGCATGGAGAGCACAGGACCCATGTCTGGGCATACCCTTCCCACTCGGGGTGATAAATGCAAAAACAACAGTTGATGGACAGAATGCAGAACAATGTCATACATTCACCCCGGTACAGAGATCTGGGCCTAAATCCATCATTTTTTTGCTTACCATGCCATTCCAGTTTGAACCCAGCCATATGCAAATCAGTCTTGACCCTGTGCCTCATGGGAACAGGCCAGCCCGAACTGCCTTGCCAGGTCCTCCCTGGACTGGAACCAAGAATCCTAGGACCGATTTCGGGGTTTCACCCCTCTTCAGTGAGGATAGCTTGATTCCAGTGGCATGGAGAACACGGGACCCACATCTGGGCATACCCTTCCCACTCGGGGTGATAATTGCAAAAACAACAGTTGATGGACAGAATGCAGAACAATGTCATACATTCACCCCGATACAGAGATCTGGGCCTAAATCCATCATTTTTTTGCTTACCATGCCATTCCAGTTTGAACCCAGCCATATGCAAATCAGTCTTGACCCTGTGCCTCATGGGAACAGTCCAGCCTGAACTGCCTAGCCAGGTCCTCCCTGGACTGGAAACAAGCATTCTAGGACCGGTTTCGGGGTTTCACCCCTCCTTCAGCCAGGATAGCGTGATTCCAGTGGCATGGAGAGCACAGGACCCATGTCTGGGCATACCATTCCCAATCGGGGTGACAAATGCAAAAACAACAGTTGATGGATAGAATGCAGAAAAATGTCATACATTCACCCCAGTACAGAGATCTGGGCATAAATTCATCGTTTTTTTGCTCACCATGCCATTCCAGTTTGAACCCAGCCATATGCAAATCAGTCTTGACTCTGTGCCTCATGGGAACAGTCCAGCCCGAACTGCCAAGCCAGGTCCTCCCCGGACTGGAAACAAGCATCCTAGGACCGGTTTCAGGGTTTCACCCCTCTTCAGACAGGATAGCTAGATTCCAGTGGCATGGAGAGCACGGGACCCATGTCTGGGCATACCATTCCCAATCGGGGTGACAAATGCAAAAACAACAGTTGATGGACAGAATGCAGAAAAATGTCATACATTCACCCCAGTACAGGGATCTGGGCCTAAAGTCATCGTTTTTTTGCTCACCATGCAATTCCAGTTTGAACCCAGCCATATGCAAATCAGTCTTGACCCTGTGCCTCATGGGAACAGTCCAGCCCGAACTGCCAAGCCAGGTCCTCCCCGGACTGGAAACAAGCATCCTAGGACCGGTTTCAGGGTTTCACCCCTCTTCAGCCAGGATAGCTAGATTCCAGTGGCATTGAGAGCACGGGACCCACGTCTGAGCATACCCTTTCCACTCGGGGTGATAAATGCAAAAACAACAGTACATTCACCCCGGTACAGAGATCTGGGCCTAAATCCATCATTTTTTTGCTTACCATGCCATTCCAGTTTGAACCCAGCCATATGCAAATCAGTCTTGACCCTGTGCCTCATGGGAACAGTCCAGCCCTAACTTCCAAGCCAGGTCCACCCTGGACTGGAAACAAGCATCCTTGGACCTGTTTCGGGGTTTCACCCCTCTTCAGCCTGGATAGCTTGATTCCAGTGGCATGGAGAGCACAGGACCCACGTCTGGGCATACCCTTCCCACTCGGGGTGATAAATGCAAAAACAACAGTTGATGGACAGAATGCAGAACAATGTCATACATTCACCCCGGTACAGAGATCTGGGCCTACATCCATCATTTTTTTGCTTACCATGCCATTCCAGTTTGAACCCAGCCATATGCAAATCAGTCTGTACCCTGTGCCTCATGGGAACAGGCCAGCCCGAACTGCCTTGCCAGGTCCTCCCCGGACTGGAAACAAGCATCCTAGGACCGGTTTCAGGGTTTCACCCCTCTTCAGCCAGGATAGCTAGATTCCAGTGGCATGGAGAGCACGGGACCCACGTCTGAGCATACCCTTTCCACTCGGGGTGATAAATGCAAAAACAACAGTTGATGGACAGAATGCAGAACAATGTCATACATTCACCCCGGTACAGAGATCTGGGCCTAAATCCATCATTTTTTTGCTTATCATGCCATTCCAGTTTGAACCCAGCCATATGCAAATCAGTCTTGACCCTGTGCCTCATGGGAACAGTCCAGCCCTAACTGCCAAGCCAGGTCCTCCCTGGACTGGAAACAAGCATCCTTGGACCTGTTTCGGGGTTTCACCCCTCTTCAGCCTGGATAGCTTGATTCCAGTGGCAGGGAGAGCACAGGACCCACGTCTGGGCATACCCTTCCCACTCGGGGTGATAAATGCAAAACCAACAGTTGATGGACAGAATGCAGAACAATGTCATACATTCACCCCGGTACAGAGATCTGGGCCTAAATCCATCATTTTTTTGCTTACCATGCCATTCCAGTTTGAACCCAGCCATATGCAAATCAGTCTTGACCCTGTGCCTCATGGGAACAGTCCAGCCCGAACTGCCTAGCCAGGTCCTCCCTGGACTGGAACCAAGCATCCTAGGACCGGTTTTGGGGTTTCACCCCTCTTCAGCGAGGATAGCTTGTTTCCAGTGGCATGGAGAGCACGGGACACACATCTGGGCATACCCTTCCAACTCGGGGTGATAAATGCAAAAACAACAGTTGATGGACAGAATGCAGAACAATGTCATACATTCACCCCAGTACAGGGATCTGGGCCTAAATCCATCGTTTTTTTGCTCACCATGCCATTCCAGTTTGAACCCAGCCATATGCAAATCAGCCTTGACCCTGTGCCTCATGGGAACAGTCCAGCCCGAACTGCCTAGCCAGGTCCTCCCTGGACTGGAAACAAGCATTCTAGGACCGGTTTCGGGGTTTCACCCCCCTTCAGCCAGGATAGCGTGATTCCAGTGGCATGGAGAGCACGGGACCCATGTCTGGGCATACCATTCCCAATCGGGGTGACAAATGCAAAAACAACAGTTGATGGACAGAATGCAGAACAATGTCATACATTCACCCCGGTATAGAGATCTGGGCCTAAATCCATCATTTTTTTGCTTACCATGCCATTCCAGTTTGAACCCAGCCATATGCAAATCAGTCTTGACCCTGTGCCTCATGGGAACAGTCCAGCCCTAACTTCCAAGCCAGGTCCTCCCTGGACTGGAAACAAGCATCCTTGGACCTGTTTCGGGGTTTCACCCCTCTTCAGCCTGGATAGCTTGATTCCAGAGGCATGGAGAGCACAGGACCCACGTCTGGGCATACCCTTCCCACTCGGGGTGATAATTGCAAAAACAACAGTTGATGGACAGAATGCAGAACAATGTCATACATTCACCCCGGTACAGAGATCTGGGCCTACATCCATCATTTTTTTGCTTACCATGCCATTCCAGTTTGAACCCAGCCATATGCAAATCAGTCTGTACCCTGTGCCTCATGGGAACAGGCCAGCCCGAACTGCCTTGCCAGGTCCTCCCCGGACTGGAAACAAGCATCCTAGGACCGGTTTCAGGGTTTCACCCCTCTTCAGCCAGGATAGCTAGATTCCAGTGGCATGGAGAGCACGGGACCCACGTCTGAGCATACCCTTTCCACTCGGGGTGATAAATGCAAAAACAACAGTTGATGGACAGAATGCAGAACAATGTCATACATTCACCCCGGTACAGAGATCTGGGCCTAAATCCATCATTTTTTTGCTTACCATGCCATTCCAGTTTGAACCCAGCCATATGCAATTCAGTCTTGACCCTGTGCCTCATGGGAACAGGCCAGCCCGAACTGCCTTGCCAGGTCCTCCCCAGACTGGAAACAAGCATCCTAGGACCGGTTTCAGGGTTTCACCCCTCTTCAGCCAGGATAGCTAGATTCCAGTGGCATGGAGAGCACGGGACCCACGTCTGAGCATACCCTTTCCACTCGGGGTGATAAATGCAAAAACAACAGTTGATGGACAGAATGCAGAACAATGTCATACATTCACCCCGGTACAGAGATCTGGGCCTAAATCCATCATTGTTTTGCTTACCATGCCATCCCAGTTTGAACCCAGCCATATGCAAATCAGTCTTGACCCTGTGCCTCATGGGAACAGTCCAGCCCTAACTGCCAAGCCAGGTCCTCCCTGGACTGGAAACAAGCATCCTTGGACCTGTTTCGGGGTTTCACCCTTCTTCAGCCTGGATAGCTTGATTCCAGTGGCATGGAGAGCACAGGACCCATGTCTGGGCATACCCTTCCCACTCGGGGTGATAAATGCAAAAACAACAGTTGATGGACAGAATGCAGAACAATGTCATACATTCACCCCGGTACAGAGATCTGGGCCTAAATCCATCATTTTTTTGCTTACCATGCCATTCCAGTTTGAACCCAGCCATATGCAAATCAGTCTTGACCCTGTGCCTCATGGGAACAGGCCAGCCCGAACTGCCTTGCCAGGTCCTCCCTGGACTGGAACCAAGAATCCTAGGACCGATTTCGGGGTTTCACCCCTCTTCAGTGAGGATAGCTTGATTCCAGTGGCATGGAGAGCACGGGACCCACATCTGGGCATACCCTTCCCACTCGGGGTGATAATTGCAAAAACAACAGTTGATGGACAGAATGCAGAACAATGTCATACATTCACCCCGGTACAGAGATCTGGGCCTACATCCATCATTTTTTTGCTTACCATGCCATTCCAGTTTGAACCCAGCCATATGCAAATCAGTCTGTACCCTGTGCCTCATGGGAACAGGCCAGCCCGAACTGCCTTGCCAGGTCCTCCCCGGACTGGAAACAAGCATCCTAGGACCGGTTTCAGGGTTTCACCCCTCTTCAGCCAGGATAGCTAGATTCCAGTGGCATGGAGAGCACGGGACCCACGTCTGAGCATACCCTTTCCACTCGGGGTGATAAATGCAAAAACAACAGTTGATGGACAGAATGCAGAACAATGTCATACATTCACCCCGGTACAGAGATCTGGGCCTAAATCCATCATTTTTTTGCTTACCATGCCATTCCAGTTTGAACCCAGCCATATGCAATTCAGTCTTGACCCTGTGCCTCATGGGAACAGGCCAGCCCGAACTGCCTTGCCAGGTCCTCCCCAGACTGGAAACAAGCATCCTAGGACCGGTTTCAGGGTTTCACCCCTCTTCAGCCAGGATAGCTAGATTCCAGTGGCATGGAGAGCACGGGACCCACGTCTGAGCATACCCTTTCCACTCGGGGTGATAAATGCAAAAACAACAGTTGATGGACAGAATGCAGAACAATGTCATACATTCACCCCGGTACAGAGATCTGGGCCTAAATCCATCATTGTTTTGCTTACCATGCCATCCCAGTTTGAACCCAGCCATATGCAAATCAGTCTTGACCCTGTGCCTCATGGGAACAGTCCAGCCCTAACTGCCAAGCCAGGTCCTCCCTGGACTGGAAACAAGCATCCTTGGACCTGTTTCGGGGTTTCACCCTTCTTCAGCCTGGATAGCTTGATTCCAGTGGCATGGAGAGCACAGGACCCATGTCTGGGCATACCCTTCCCACTCGGGGTGATAAATGCAAAAACAACAGTTGATGGACAGAATGCAGAACAATGTCATACATTCACCCCGGTACAGAGATCTGGGCCTAAATCCATCATTTTTTTGCTTACCATGCCATTCCAGTTTGAACCCAGCCATATGCAAATCAGTCTTGACCCTGTGCCTCATGGGAACAGGCCAGCCCGAACTGCCTTGCCAGGTCCTCCCTGGACTGGAACCAAGAATCCTAGGACCGATTTCGGGGTTTCACCCCTCTTCAGTGAGGATAGCTTGATTCCAGTGGCATGGAGAGCACGGGACCCACATCTGGGCATACCCTTCCCACTCGGGGTGATAATTGCAAAAACAACAGTTGATGGACAGAATGCAGAACAATGTCATACATTCACCCCGGTACAGAGATCTGGGCCTAAATCCATCATTGTTTTGCTTACCATGCCATTCCAGTTTGAACCCAGCCATATGCAAATCAGTCTTGACCCTGTGCCTCATGGGAGCAGTCCAGTGTCATGTTCACGGCGCCTGCCGTTTTCCCCGCTCCCCCGCTTCCCCGCTACCACACACAGAAACGGCCGAGAGACTCACTTCCGGCTGGGAGATGAGTCACGGTCTAGTCTTTAGACAAGCATAGCAGTTCACGGAAGCACTTCCGGGGGAAACGCTTAAACACCGCGTTTCCCGCCGGCTCTGTGCTTCGGATTTCGCTAGATGTGCTGAACGACACGAGACGCTGTTTCTGCTGCACGGAAGACCTTGGAAGCGGGCTGTGCCTTCCTGACTGGAGCCCCGCTGTGGTCTTCGTAATCCCTCTGGGGAACAATAAGGTACTTTCGTTCCATTCTGGTGGAGTCACCGTAACGCGGCTGCGTTATGGGTGATCAGAAGTAGATCCGCGCAGGAGCGCTTAGAGTTATTGATTTTGACCGCGCAAGAGCGCCTTTTGATGATTTTGTTAGATCCGCGCAGGAGCGCTTAGAGTTATTGATTTTGACCGCGCAAGAGCGCCTTTTGATGATTTTGTTAGATCCGCGCAGGAGCGCTTAGAGTTATTGATTTTGACCGCGCAAGAGCGCCTTTTGATGATTTTGTTAGATCCGCGCTGGAGCGCTTAGGGTTGGTTGATCTTGAAAGCGCAGGAGCGTTTTATGGTTCATTTGCATCTTGTCCGCGCTGCCGCGCTTGAAGATGATTTTGGTAAATCCGCGCAGGAGCGCTTAGGGTTATTTTGTTCTTGTTCGTTCTCCCTGGGTTTCCACTATTTGCTTTCCAGGGATGCCAGTATTTTGTTAAGCCCAGACACGTGGAACTGACGCGCAGGAGCGCTATTCCTTTAGTTCTTGATAGCCTAACGCTGCCATCTCGTCACAACTGAACCTTCCTTGAAGCTGTATTTCAGGGTTCAATAGTTGCAGCCACTGGTGAGTTCTAGGTTGGGAACAGGGCTTTTCTGTGTGTGTTTGGCGTATCTTGCAACGCGGGAGTTGGGTCCTTCACTGATCTGGGTCTCTTTGTCTTTCAGTTGGCTCCGAGACACCCTTCACCTCAACCCCCTGCTTTCATTCTGGCTCCCTTCCCTGCGTCCATCTCATCCTTGCTGGGTTCTACTGTCCACACGGGTCAGGTGGGTACAGGGGTGGGCGCTCCTGTCGTCTCTGCGGACTTGCTCCACAGGCAGAGGTAAGCATTGTGGGGCACCTGACAGAATCCGAAGCCCACGTTTATCAGTCCACCTAGACGACATGGGCGACCCGGAGGTTACCTTACAAGACATCGCAGTCATGCTGGCTGCCATGCAGGCAGAGAACCACAGTCTGCGCCATGACATAACCGCCCTACAGGGCCAGATGTCAGCTGGAGTCACCAGTCCTTGGGGAACCAACCCGAGCCCCAGGGTCAGTCAGGAGGGTCTTTTGAGACCACCTATTTTTACCTTTGGGGGGTCCTCCGCTGCCACCACTCCGAATACAGCCATCCAAGTCATCGCCCCTCATTCAGTCCAGTTGGCACCACCTGAACGCTTCTATGGGGACAGTACCAAGTATGGTATTTTCATGCACCAATGCCACCTGCATTTCATGGCCAGACACACGGCTTTTCCCGACGACGCAGCCAAGGTGGCTTACATCCTGTCCTACATGGGCGGAGACGCCGCCCAGTGGTCTATTGCGTTGGTAGAAAACGACGATCCCATGCTACACCACTTGCCCACCTTTCAGGAGTCCATGCGGCGTATGTTCGCTCGTCACACCTTTGTGCAAGCAGCGGACAACGAGCTGCTCAACCTCAAGCAAGGCAGCCAGGACCTCCTTCATTATATCACCACGTTCAGCAGGCTTGTTATCGAATCCCATTGGCCTGAAGACAAAAAGGTGTCTGTGTTCTATCGAGGATTGCGCGATGATCTGAAGGATCTCATAGCGCAATTACCCAACCCACCGGAGGAGATAGGTCCTTTCATCGATCTAGTGGTGAAAATGAATTTCCGATTACAGGAACGAAGGACCGAGAAAGGGAAAGGCAGTGAAAACCGTTTCTTATCCTTCGGGGACAAAAGTGTAGAAAAAGCCAGAGAGGACCCTGCTTCCGCTTCCCAAGGCGAGACAACCGAACCAATGCAGATCGGGGGCATCAGGGGGCCCTTAACAAGTCAAGAAAGGGAAAGGCGAAGGAGGCAGAATCAATGCCTGTACTGCGGGAAAAGCGGCCACTTCGTCAGAGAATGTCCGGTGAAGCCAACGAAACCCCGGGGCAGAAGACCTTTCGCAGTGCCCATCACCAAGACGGACAAGGCGGGAAACGAAAACACCCAGTAGACAAGGGGATCCGTCCTCTGGGTTCTTCGACTCGCACCTTAGCGATCCCTGCGGTATTTGACGGCAGTCACCACGTAGGAATGGAAGTGTCCTTACGGAACCAGGCGGGCAGGACCTGGCAGGTGACAGCTATGTTAGACTCCGGTGCTACAGGCAGTTTTATCGATACTGCTTTTTCCTGTGCCCTGGGCATGGCTACAGTGCCAAAAGACCAACCTGAAACCGTCAAGGCTGTTGATGGTACGGATCTCACCTCCGGTCCTATCCGGCATCAAACAGAGAGCCTGATCATGTCTTTTGTTAATCACCACGCCGAATCAATCAGCTTTGATGTTATCGATGCCCCTCAATTCAAGGTGATATTGGGATTACCATGGTTGGTGAAACACAATCCCCACATCGATTGGGTGTCGAGAATAGTACACCTGAATTCGGAATACTGCAGTGAAACCTGTTATGCGAAGGACGATCTCCTGGGGAGTCATGCTATACAAGCACAATCGCTTCCTCTCCGAGGAATGGGGATAGTCTCCCAGGTAACTACACCAGCCATACCAGAGGAATACCAGGACCTAGCCGAGGTGTTCGACAAGAAGGGGGCTAACACCTTGCCACCGCATCGGTCGTTCGACTGCCGTATAGACCTCGTTCCAGGCTCCACCTTGCCTTGTAGCAGAATTTATTCGCTCACGGAAAAGGAGAACATCCACCTTCGCTCCTATTTGGATGAGTATCTGGACAACGGCTTTATACGTCATTCCAGGTCTCCGGTTTCCTCTCCTCTTTTCTTCGTATCTAAGAAGGAAGGTGATCTAAGGACCTGCATAGACTTTCGAGCTATGAATGCCATCACCGTAAAAAACCGTTACCCCCTGCCGTTAATCACCAACCTTCTGGATCAGGTAAAGAACGCCTCCGTATACACCAAGCTCGACCTCCGTGGGGCTTACCATCTCGTCAGAGTCCGAAAGGGTGACGAATGGAAGACCGCCTTTCGGACGAAATTCGGTCTGTTCGAATACCAGGTCATGCCTTTCGGACTCTGTAACGCCCCCGCGGCGTTTCAGTTCTTTATAGACGAGGTGTTACGGGACTACCTAGACGTCTTCTGTATCGTCTACATAGACGACATCTTGATATATTCGCAATCCATCACCGAACACGTGCAGCATGTGCGTTCCATCCTACGACAGCTGAGTAAACATCGCTTGTACGTGAAACTGGAAAAGAGCATTTTTCACGTTACCTCGGTGGAGTTTCTGGGTCACATCATCACTCCGGCAGGCATACAAATGGACAGCAAGAAGGTGGACGCCATTCTGTCCTGGCCTCCTCCGGAGTCCGTAAAAGGGGTTCAACGGTTCCTGGGGTTTGCCAACTACTACCGGAGATTCATCACCGGATTCTCCGGGATGGTAGCTCCTATCACCCGCTTGTTGCGGAAAGGAGTACGGTTTGAGTGGAATCAGACAGCAGACGACGCTTTTCAGGAACTAAAGAGGCGTTTTACCATAGCCCCGGTCCTGGTGCACCCAGACACAGAACAGCCCTTCATTGTAGAGGCAGACGCATCTGAACACGCCATTGGAGGGGTGTTATCTCAAAGGAGTACTAGCACAGGACAGCTGCATCCGGTGGCTTTCTACTCCAAGAAACTGCAACCAGCCGAACGCAACTACACCGTGTCTGACAGAGAACTTCTCGCTATCAAGACCGCATTCGAGGAATGGCGCCACTTCCTGAAAGACGCTAAGCACACGGTTACCATCTACACGGACCACAGGAATCTCCAATTCCTGAGGTCAGCCCGTGCCCTTACCGCCCGACAGCTTCGATGGACTCTATTCTTTAATGAATACAATTTCGTGATCACATTTCGACCTGGGAAGGACAACGCCAAGGCCGATGCCCTATCACGGCTAGGAGAATCCGACGAGGAGGCAGAAAACACCGAGCCTGTCCCCATCATCGCTGAGACACGCTTCCAGGGCGTTGTAGCATCCTCAGACTTCATGCTTCAGGTACAAAAAGACACGAAGCAGTCCGACCTGGAGGTTCTGGCGGACGGACAAGGAGGGGTAACGTGCGTAGATGGGTTGCTGTTCCATGGACAACAATTGTATTTACCGGGGTTGACCAGTCAGCAAAAGGCAGTCTGCCTGTGCCATGACCATGTTCTATCCGGCCATCCAGGGTACCACAAGACGCTTGAGCTCGTACAACGACAGTTTTGGTGGCCATCGCTGGTGACGGATACCAAGAACTATGTGGCGAGCTGCACCATCTGTCTCTTAGGGAAGAACAAATCCGAGCCTCCTAGGGGTCTTCTACGTCCCATCCCGGTGCCACCGTATCCGTGGCACACCATTTCCATGGACTTCGTGGTGGAACTCCCTCTCACCAAGACGGGGCACACCACCATTCTCACCATAGTGGATCATCTCTCCAAGATGGCTCATTTCGTGCCTTTGGTGAAACTACCCACGGCTGCGGAACTGGCTTTGATCTTTGTACACGAGGTGGTTCGCCTCCATGGAATTCCATCGGTGGTGATCACGGACCGGGGATCGCAATTCATCTCCCGCTTCTGGAAGGAAGTATGCAGGATCCTCGAACTGGACGTGCGCCTGTCCTCGGCGTACCACCCTCAGACCGACGGTCAGGCCGAAAGAACCAACCACACCATGGAGCAGTACCTCCGTTGTTTACTGCTTATGGTTGAAAAGGAATGGTCCGAGGTGTTATGGATGGCGGAGTACGCCTATAACAACAGTAAACATTCGGCCATTGGAATGTCTCCTTTCTTTTGTCTTCATGGCCGTCATCCCCGCACCTCCGCATGGGAGGGTCCCCCCGACAGCAGGTTACCCACAGTCCGGTCATATCACGAATCCTTGCGCCGCATCTGGCAACAAGCCCGTTTTGAGTTGGCCAAGGCTAAGGACACCTACAAAGCACAGGCCGATGCACACAGACAGAAGGAGCCCAAGTACGGTGTGGGTGATCGGGTGTGGCTGTCCATTCGGCACCTCAATGTGCACGGTCCCAAGAAACTGTTGCCCCGTTTTGTGGGTCCGTTTGAGGTCGAGCGGGTGGTTAATCCCGTGGCTATGAGACTCTCACTCCCTCCACACATGAAGATTCACCCGGTCTTCCATGTCTCGCTGCTGCAACCGGTCCGTTCTGGTGACTCTCTTCCCTCTCCTCCTTCTCCGGTGGTGGTGGAGGACCATGTCGAGTATGAGGTCAAGGCCATTCTGGGTTCTCGTCGTACTAAGGGTAAGCTCTTCTACCTGGTTGACTGGAAGGGGTACGGGCCGGACGAGCGTTCTTGGGAGCCATTGTCCCATGTTCGCCATGCTCCCATACTGGTTCGTGCCTTTCATCTGAGCCATCCGCTCAGTCCTCGTCCTGTATCCCCCATTTAAGGTTCTGGCGGGGTTGAGGGGGGACCTGTTTTGGGGGGGGGGGTACTGTCATGTTCACGGCGCCTGCCGTTTTCCCCGCTCCCCCGCTTCCCCGCTACCACACACAGAAACGGCCGAGAGACTCACTTCCGGCTGGGAGATGAGTCACGGTCTAGTCTTTAGACAAGCATAGCAGTTCACGGAAGCACTTCCGGGGGAAACGCTTAAACACCGCGTTTCCCGCCGGCTCTGTGCTTCGGATTTCGCTAGATGTGCTGAACGACACGAGACGCTGTTTCTGCTGCACGGAAGACCTTGGAAGCGGGCTGTGCCTTCCTGACTGGAGCCCCGCTGTGGTCTTCGTAATCCCTCTGGGGAACAATAAGGTACTTTCGTTCCATTCTGGTGGAGTCACCGTAACGCGGCTGCGTTATGGGTGATCAGAAGTAGATCCGCGCAGGAGCGCTTAGAGTTATTGATTTTGACCGCGCAAGAGCGCCTTTTGATGATTTTGTTAGATCCGCGCAGGAGCGCTTAGAGTTATTGATTTTGACCGCGCAAGAGCGCCTTTTGATGATTTTGTTAGATCCGCGCAGGAGCGCTTAGAGTTATTGATTTTGACCGCGCAAGAGCGCCTTTTGATGATTTTGTTAGATCCGCGCTGGAGCGCTTAGGGTTGGTTGATCTTGAAAGCGCAGGAGCGTTTTATGGTTCATTTGCATCTTGTCCGCGCTGCCGCGCTTGAAGATGATTTTGGTAAATCCGCGCAGGAGCGCTTAGGGTTATTTTGTTCTTGTTCGTTCTCCCTGGGTTTCCACTATTTGCTTTCCAGGGATGCCAGTATTTTGTTAAGCCCAGACACGTGGAACTGACGCGCAGGAGCGCTATTCCTTTAGTTCTTGATAGCCTAACGCTGCCATCTCGTCACAACTGAACCTTCCTTGAAGCTGTATTTCAGGGTTCAATAGTTGCAGCCACTGGTGAGTTCTAGGTTGGGAACAGGGCTTTTCTGTGTGTGTTTGGCGTATCTTGCAACGCGGGAGTTGGGTCCTTCACTGATCTGGGTCTCTTTGTCTTTCAGTTGGCTCCGAGACACCCTTCACCTCAACCCCCTGCTTTCATTCTGGCTCCCTTCCCTGCGTCCATCTCATCCTTGCTGGGTTCTACTGTCCACACGGGTCAGGTGGGTACAGGGGTGGGCGCTCCTGTCGTCTCTGCGGACTTGCTCCACAGGCAGAGGTAAGCATTGTGGGGCACCTGACATCCAGCCTGAACTGCCTAGCCAGGTCCTCCCTGGACTGGAAACAAGCATTCTAGGACCGGTTTCGGGGTTTCACCCCTCCTTCAGCCAGGATAGCGTGATTCCAGTGGCATGGAGAGCACGGGACCCATGTCTGGGCATACCATTCCCAATCGGGGTGACAAATGCAAAAACAACAGTTGATGGATAGAATGCAGAAAAATGTCATACATTCACCCCAGTACAGAGATCTGGGCCTAAATTCATCGTTTTTTTGCTCACCATGCCATTCCAGTTTGAACCCAGCCATATGCAAATCAGTCTTGACTCTGTGCCTCATGGGAACAGTCCAGCCCGAACTGCCAAGCCAGGTCCTCCCCGGACTGGAAACAAGCATCCTAGGACCGGTTTCAGGGTTTCACCCCTCTTCAGACAGGATAGCTAGATTCCAGTGGCATGGAGAGCACGGGACCCACGTCTGAGCATACCCTTTCCACTCGGGGTGATGAATGCAAAAACAACAGTTGATGGACAGAATGCAGAACAATGTCATACATTCACCCCGGTACAGAGATCTGGGCCTAAATCCATCATTTTTTTGCTTACTATGCCATTCCAGTTTGAACCCAGCCATATGCAAATCAGTCTTGACCCTGTGCCTCATGAGAACAGTCCAGCCCTAACTGGCAAGCCAGGTCCTCCCTGGACTGGGAACAAGCATCCTCGGACCTGTTTCGGGGTTTCACCCCTCTTCAGCCAGGATAGCTTGATTCCAGTGGCATGGAGAGCACGGGACCCACATCTGGGCATACCCTTCCCACTCGGGGTGATAATTGCAAAAACAACAGTTGATGGACAGAATGCAGAAAAATGTCATACATTCACCCCAGTACAGGGATCTGGGCCTAAAGTCATCGTTTTTTTGCTCACCATGCAATTCCAGTTTGAACCCAGCCATATGCAAATCAGTCTTGACCCTGTGCCTCATGGGAACAGTCCAGCCCGAACTGCCAAGCCAGGTCCTCCCCGGACTGGAAACAAGCATCCTAGGACCGGTTTCAGGGTTTCACCCCTCTTCAGCCAGGATAGCTAGATTCCAGTGGCATTGAGAGCACGGGACCCACGTCTGAGCATACCCTTTCCACTCGGGGTGATAAATGCAAAAACAACAGTACATTCACCCCGGTACAGAGATCTGGGCCTAAATCCATCATTTTTTTGCTTACCATGCCATTCCAGTTTGAACCCAGCCATATGCAAATCAGTCTTGACCCTGTGCCTCATGGGAACAGTCCAGCCCTAACTTCCAAGCCAGGTCCACCCTGGACTGGAAACAAGCATCCTTGGACCTGTTTCGGGGTTTCACCCCTCTTCAGCCTGGATAGCTTGATTCCAGTGGCATGGAGAGCACAGGACCCACGTCTGGGCATACCCTTCCCACTCGGGGTGATAAATGCAAAAACAACAGTTGATGGACAGAATGCAGAACAATGTCATACATTCACCCCGGTACAGAGATCTGGGCCTACATCCATCATTTTTTTGCTTACCATGCCATTCCAGTTTGAACCCAGCCATATGCAAATCAGTCTGTACCCTGTGCCTCATGGGAACAGGCCAGCCCGAACTGCCTTGCCAGGTCCTCCCCGGACTGGAAACAAGCATCCTAGGACCGGTTTCAGGGTTTCACCCCTCTTCAGCCAGGATAGCTAGATTCCAGTGGCATGGAGAGCACGGGACCCACGTCTGAGCATACCCTTTCCACTCGGGGTGATAAATGCAAAAACAACAGTTGATGGACAGAATGCAGAACAATGTCATACATTCACCCCGGTACAGAGATCTGGGCCTAAATCCATCATTTTTTTGCTTATCATGCCATTCCAGTTTGAACCCAGCCATATGCAAATCAGTCTTGACCCTGTGCCTCATGGGAACAGTCCAGCCCTAACTGCCAAGCCAAGTCCTCCCTGGACTGGAAACAAGCATCCTTGGACCTGTTTCGGGGTTTCACCCCTCTTCAGCCTGGATAGCTTGATTCCAGTGGCATGGAGAGCACAGGACCCACGTCTGGGCATACCCTTCCCACTCGGGGTGATAAATGCAAAACCAACAGTTGATGGACAGAATGCAGAACAATGTCATACATTCACCCCAGTACAGGGATCTGGGCATAAATCCATCGTTTTTTTGCTCACCATGCCATTCCAGTTTGAACCCAGCCATATGCAAATCAGCCTTGACCCTGTGCCTCATGGGAACAGTCCAGCCCGAACTGCCTAGCCAGGTCCTCCCTGGACTGGAAACAAGCATTCTAAGACCGGTTTCGGGGTTTCACCCCCCTTCAGCCAGGATAGCGTGATTCCAGTGGCATGGAGAGCACGGGACCCATGTCTGGGCATACCATTCCCAATCGGGGTGACAAATGCAAAAACAACAGTTGATGGACAGAATGCAGAACAATGTCATACATTCACCCCGGTATAGAGATCTGGGCCTAAATCCATCATTTTTTTGCTTACCATGCCATTCCAGTTTGAACCCAGCCATATGCAAATCAGTCTTGACCCTGTGCCTCATGGGAACAGTCCAGCCCTAACTTCCAAGCCAGGTCCTCCCTGGACTGGAAACAAGCATCCTTGGACCTGTTTCGGGGTTTCACCCCTCTTCAGCCTGGATAGCTTGATTCCAGTGGCATGGAGAGCACAGGACCCACGTCTGGGCATACCCTCCCCACTCTGGGTGATAATTGCAAAAACAACAGTTTATGGACAGAATGCAGAACAATGTCATACATTCACCCCGGTACAGAGATCTGGGCCTAAATCCATCATTTTTTTGCTTACCATGCCATTCCAGTTTGAACCCAGCCATATGCAATTCAGTCTTGACCCTGTGCCTCATGGGAACAGGCCAGCCCGAACTGCCTTGCCAGGTCCTCCCCAGACTGGAAACAAGCATCCTAGGACCGGTTTCAGGGTTTCACCCCTCTTCAGCCAGGATAGCTAGATTCCAGTGGCATGGAGAGCACGGGACCCACGTCTGAGCATACCCTTTCCACTCGGGGTGATAAATGCAAAAACAACAGTTGATGGACAGAATGCAGAACAATGTCATACATTCACCCCGGTACAGAGATCTGGGCCTAAATCCATCATTGTTTTGCTTACCATGCCATCCCAGTTTGAACCCAGCCATATGCAAATCAGTCTTGACCCTGTGCCTCATGGGAACAGTCCAGCCCTAACTGCCAAGCCAGGTCCTCCCTGGACTGGAAACAAGCATCCTTGGACCTGTTTCGGGGTTTCACCCTTCTTCAGCCTGGATAGCTTGATTCCAGTGGCATGGAGAGCACAGGACCCATGTCTGGGCATACCCTTCCCACTCGGGGTGATAAATGCAAAAACAACAGTTGATGGACAGAATGCAGAACAATGTCATACATTCACCCCGGTACAGAGATCTGGGCCTAAATCCATCATTTTGTTGCTTACCATGCCATTCCAGTTTGAACCCAGCCATATGCAAATCAGTCTTGACCCTGTGCCTCATGGGAACAGGCCAGCCCGAACTGCCTTGCCAGGTCCTCCCTGGACTGGAACCAAGAATCCAGGACCGATTTCGGGGTTTCACCCCTCTTCAGTGAGGATAGCTTGATTCCAGTGGCATGGAGAGCACGGGACCCACATCTGGGCATACCCTTCCCACTCGGGGTGATAATTGCAAAAACAACAGTTGATGGACAGAATGCAGAACAATGTCATACATTCACCCCGGTACAGAGATCTGGGCCTAAATCCATCATTTATTTGCTTACCATGCCATTCCAGTTTGAACCCAGCCATATGCAAATCAGTCTTGACCCTGTGCCTCATGGGAACAGTCCAGCCTGAACTGCCTAGCCAGGTCCTCCCTGGACTGGAAACAAGCATTCTAGGACCGGTTTCGGGGTTTCACCCCTCCTTCAGCCAGGATAGCGTGATTCCAGTGGCATGGAGAGCACGGGACCCATGTCTGGGCATACCATTCCCAATCGGGGTGACAAATGCAAAAACAACAGTTGATGGATAGAATGCAGAAAAATGTCATACATTCACCCCAGTACAGAGATCTGGGCCTAAATTCATCGTTTTTTTGCTCACCATGCCATTCCAGTTTGAACCCAGCCATATGCAAATCAGTTTTGACTCTGTGCCTCATGGGAACAGTCCAGCCCGAACTGCCAAGCCAGGTCCTCCCCAGACTGGAAACAAGCATCCTAGGACCGGTTTCAGGGTTTCACCCCTCTTCAGACAGGATAGCTAGATTCCAGTGGCATGGAGAGCACGGGACCCATGTCTGGGCATACCATTCCCAATCGGGGTGACAAATGCAAAAACAACAGTTGATGGACAGAATGCAGAAAAATGTCATACATTCACCCCAGTACAGGCATCTGGGCCTAAAGTCATCGTTTTTTTGCTCACCATGCAATTCCAGTTTGAACCCAGCCATATGCAAATCAGTCTTGACCCTGTGCCTCATGGGAACAGTCCAGCCCGAACTGCCAAGCCAGGTCCTCCCCGGACTGGAAACAAGCATCCTAGGACCGGTTTCAGGGTTTCACCCCTCTTCAGCCAGGATAGCTAGATTCCAGTGGCATTGAGAGCACGGGACCCACGTCTGAGCATACCCTTTCCACTCGGGGTGATAAATGCAAAAACAACAGTACATTCACCCCGGTACAGAGATCTGGGCCTAAATCCATCATTTTTTTGCTTACCATGCCATTCCAGTTTGAACCCAGCCATATGCAAATCAGTCTTGACCCTGTGCCTCGTGGGAACAGTCCAGCCCTAACTTCCAAGCCAGGTCCACCCTGGACTGGAAACAAGCATCCTTGGACCTGTTTCGGGGTTTCACCCCTCTTCAGCCTGGATAGCTTGATTCCAGTGGCATGGAGAGCACAGGACCCACGTCTGGGCATACCCTTCCCACTCGGGGTGATAAATGCAAAAACAACAGTTGATGGACAGAATGCAGAACAATGTCATACATTCACCCCGGTACAGAGATCTGGGCCTACATCCATCATTTTTTTGCTTACCATGCCATTCCAGTTTGAACCCAGCCATATGCAAATCAGTCTTGACCCTGTGCCTCATGGGAACAGTCCAGCCCGAACTGCCTAGCCAGGTCCTCCCTGGACTGGAACCAAGCATCCTAGGACCGGTTTTGGGGTTTCACCCCTCTTCAGCGAGGATAGCTTGATTCCAGTGGCATGGAGAGCACGGGACCCACATCTGGGCATACCCTTCCAACTCGGGGTGATAAATGCAAAAACAACAGTTGATGGACAGAATGCAGAACAATGTCATACATTCACCCCAGTACAGGGATCTGGGCCTAAATCCATCGTTTTTTTGCTCACCATGCCATTCCAGTTTGAACCCAGCCATATGCAAATCAGCCTTGACCCTGTGCCTCATGGGAACAGTCCAGCCCGAACTGCCTAGCCAGGTCCTCCCTGGACTGGAAACAAGCATTCTAGGACCGGTTTCGGGGTTTCACCCCCCTTCAGCCAGGATAGCGTGATTCCAGTGGCATGGAGAGCACGGGACCCATGTCTGGGCATACCATTCCCAATCGGGGTGACAAATGCAAAAACAACAGTTGATGGACAGAATGCAGAACAATGTCATACATTCACCCCGGTATAGAGATCTGGGCCTAAATCCATAATTTTTTTGCTTACCATGCCATTCCAGTTTGAACCCAGCCATATGCAAATCAGTCTTAACCCTGTGCCTCATGGGAACAGTCCAGCCCTAACTTCCAAGCCAGGTCCTCCCTGGACTGGAAACAAGCATCCTTGGACCTGTTTCGGGGTTTCACCCCTCTTCAGCCTGGATAGCTTGATTCCAGTGGCATGGAGAGCACAGGACCCACGTCTGGGCATACCCTTCCCACTCGGGGTGATAATTGCAAAAACAACAGTTGATGGACAGAATGCAGAACAATGTCATACATTCACCCCGGTACAGAGATCTGGGCCTAAATCCATCATTTTTTTGCTTACCATGCCATTCCAGTTTGAACCCAGCCATATGCAATTCAGTCTTGACCCTGTGCCTCATGGGAACAGGCCAGCCCGAACTGCCTTGCCAGGTCCTCCCCAGACTGGAAACAAGCATCCTAGGACCGGTTTCAGGGTTTCACCCCTCTTCAGCCAGGATAGCTAGATTCCAGTGGCATGGAGAGCACGGGACCCACGTCTGAGCATACCCTTTCCACTCGGGGTGATAAATGCAAAAACAACAGTTGATGGACAGAATGCAGAACAATGTCATACATTCACCCCGGTACAGAGATCTGGGCCTAAATCCATCATTGTTTTGCTTACCATGCCATCCCAGTTTGAACCCAGCCATATGCAAATCAGTCTTGACCCTGTGCCTCATGGGAACAGTCCAGCCCTAACTGCCAAGCCAGGTCCTCCCTGGACTGGAAACAAGCATCCTTGGACCTGTTTCGGGGTTTCACCCTTCTTCAGCCTGGATAGCTTGATTCCAGTGGCATGGAGAGCACAGGACCCACGTCTGAGCATACCCTTTCCACTCGGGGTGATGAATGCAAAAACAACAGTTGATGGACAGAATGCAGAACAATGTCATACATTCACCCCGGTACAGAGATCTGGGCCTAAATCCATCGTTTTTTTGCTTACTATGCCATTCCAGTTTGAACCCAGCCATATGCAAATCAGTCTTGACCCTGTGCCTCATGAGAACAGTCCAGCCCTAACTGGCAAGCCAGGTCCTCCCTGGACTGGGAACAAGCATCCTCGGACCTGTTTCGGGGTTTCACCCCTCTTCAGCCAGGATAGCTTGATTCCAGTGGCATGGAGAGCACGGGACCCACATCTGGGCATACCCTTCCCACTCGGGGTGATAATTGCAAAAACAACAGTTGATGGACAGAATGCAGAAAAATGTCATACATTCACCCCAGTACAGGGATCTGGCCTAAAGTCATCGTTTTTTTGCTCACCATGCAATTCCAGTTTGAACCCAGCCATATGCAAATCAGTCTTGACCCTGTGCCTTATGGGAACAGTCCAGCCCGAACTGCCAAGCCAGGTCCTCCCCGGACTGGAAACAAGCATCCTAGGACCGGTTTCAGGGTTTCACCCCTCTTCAGCCAGGATAGCTAGATTCCAGTGGCATTGAGAGCACGGGACCCACGTCTGAGCATACCCTTTCCACTCGGGGTGATAAATGCAAAAACAACAGTACATTCACCCCGGTACAGAGATCTGGGCCTAAATCCATCATTTTTTTGCTTACCATGCCATTCCAGTTTGAACCCAGCCATATGCAAATCAGTCTTGACCCTGTGCCTCATGGGAACAGTCCAGCCCTAACTTCCAAGCCAGGTCCACCCTGGACTGGAAACAAGCATCCTTGGACCTGTTTCGGGGTTTCACCCCTCTTAAGCCTGGATAGCTTGATTCCAGTGGCATGGAGAGCACAGGACCCACGTCTGGGCATACCCTTCCCACTCGGGGTGATAAATGCAAAAACAACAGTTGATGGACAGAATGCAGAACAATGTCATACATTCACCCCGGTACAGAGATCTGGGCCTACATCCATCATTTTTTTGCTTACCATGCCATTCCAGTTTGAACCCAGCCATATGCAAATCAGTCTGTACCCTGTGCCTCATGGGAACAGGCCAGCCCGAACTGCCTTGCCAGGTCCTCCCCGGACTGGAAACAAGCATCCTAGGACCGGTTTCAGGGTTTCACCCCTCTTCAGCCAGGATAGCTAGATTCCAGTGGCATGGAGAGCACGGGACCCACGTCTGAGCATACCCTTTCCACTCGGGGTGATAAATGCAAAAACAACAGTTGATGGACAGAATGCAGAACAATGTCATACATTCACCACGGTACAGAGATCTGGGCCTAAATCCATCATTTTTTTGCTTACCATGCTATTCCAGTTTGAACCCAGCCATATGCAAATCAGTCTTGACCCTGTGCCTCATGGGAACAGTCCAGCCCGAACTGCCTAGCCAGGTCCTCCCTGGACTGGAACCAAGCATCCTAGGACCGGTTTTGGGGTTTCACCCCTCTTCAGCGAGGATAGCTTGATTCCAGTGGCATGGAGAGCACGGGACACACATCTGGGCATACCCTTCCAACTCGGGGTGATAAATGCAAAAACAACAGTTGATGGACAGAATGCAGAACAATGTCATACATTCACCCCAGTACAGGGATCTGGGCCTAAATCCATCGTTTTTTTGCTCACCATGCCATTCCAGTTTGAACCCAGCCATATGCAAATCAGCCTTGACCCTGTGCCTCATGGGAACAGTCCAGCCCGAACTGCCTAGCCAGGTCCTCCCTGGACTGGAAACAAGCATTCTAGGACCGATTTCGGGGTTTCACCCCCCTTCAGCCAGGATAGCGTGATTCCAGTGGCATGGAGAGCACGGGACCCATGTCTGGGCATACCATTCCCAATCGGGGTGACAAATGCAAAAACAACAGTTGATGGACAGAATGCAGAACAATGTCATACATTCACCCCGGTATAGAGATCTGGGCCTAAATCCATCATTTTTTTGCTTACCATGCCATTCCAGTTTGAACCCAGCCATATGCAAATCAGTCTTGACCCTGTGCCTCATGGGAACAGTCCAGCCCTAACTTCCAAGCCAGGTCCTCCCTGGACTGGAAACAAGCATCCTTGGACCTGTTTCGGGGTTTCACCCCTCTTCAGCCTGGATAGCTTGATTCCAGTGGCATGGAGAGCACAGGACCCACGTCTGGGCATACCCTTCCCACTCGGGGTGATAATTGCAAAAACAACAGTTGATGGACAGAATGCAGAACAATGTCATACATTCACCCCGGTACAGAGATCTGGGCCTACATCCATCATTTTTTTGCTTACCATGCCATTCCAGTTTGAACCCAGCCATATGCAAATCAGTCTGTACCCTGTGCCTCATGGGAACAGGCCAGCCCGAACTGCCTTGCCAGGTCCTCCCCGGACTGGAAACAAGCATCCTAGGACCGGTTTCAGGGTTTCACCCCTCTTCAGCCAGGATAGCTAGATTCCAGTGGCATGGAGAGCACGGGACCCACGTCTGAGCATACCCTTTCCCCTCGGGGTGATAAATGCAAAAACAACAGTTGATGGACAGAATGCAGAACAATGTCATACATTCACCCCGGTACAGAGATCTGGGCCTAAATCCATCATTTTTTTGCTTATCATGCCATTCCAGTTTGAACCCAGCCATATGCAAATCAGTCTTGACCCTGTGCCTCATGGGAACAGTCCAGCCCTAACTGCCAAGCCAGGTCCTCCCTGGACTGGAAACAAGCATCCTTGGACCTGTTTCGGGGTTTCACCCCTCTTCAGCCTGGATAGCTTGATTCCAGTGGCATGGAGAGCACAGGACCCACGTCTGGGCATACCCTTCCCACTCGGGGTGATAAATGCAAAACCAACAGTTGATGGACAGAATGCAGAACAATGTCATACATTCACCCCGGTACAGAGATCTGGGCCTAAATCCATCATTTTTTTGCTTACCATGCCATTCCAGTTTGAACCCAGCCATATGCAAATCAGTCTTGACCCTGTGCCTTATGGGAACAGTCCAGCCCGAACTGCCTAGCCAGGTCCTCCCTGGACTGGAACCAAGCATCCTAGGACCGGTTTTGGGGTTTCACCCCTCTTCAGCGAGGATAGCTTGATTCCAGTGGCATGGAGAGCACGGGACCCACATCTGGGCATACCCTTCCAACTCGGGGTGATAAATGCAAAAACAACAGTTGATGGACAGAATGCAGAACAATGTCATACATTCACCCCAGTACAGGGATCTGGGCCTAAATCCATCGTTTTTTTGCTCACCATGCCATTCCAGTTTGAACCCAGCCATATGCAAATCAGCCTTGACCCTGTGCCTCATGGGAACAGTCCAGCCCGAACTGCCTAGCCAGGTCCTCCCTGGACTGGAAACAAGCATTCTAGGACCGGTTTCGGGGTTTCACCCCCCTTCAGCCAGGATAGCGTGATTCCAGTGGCATGGAGAGCACGGGACCCATGTCTGGGCATACCATTCCCAATCGGGGTGACAAATGCAAAAACAACAGTTGATGGACAGAATGCAGAACAATGTCATACATTCACCCCGGTATAGAGATCTGGGCCTAAATCCATCATTTTTTTGCTTACCATGCCATTCCAGTTTGAACCCAGCCATATGCAAATCAGTCTTGACCCTGTGCCTCATGGGAACAGTCCAGCCCTAACTTCCAAGCCAGGTCCTCCCTGGACTGGAAACAAGCATCCTTGGACCTGTTTCGGGGATTCACCCCTCTTCAGCCTGGATAGCTTGATTCCAGTGGCATGGAGAGCACAGGACCCACGTCTGGGCATACCCTTCCCACTCGGGGTGATAATTGCAAAAACAACAGTTGATGGACAGAATGCAGAACAATGTCATACATTCACCCCGGTACAGAGATCTGGGCCTACATCCATCATTTTTTTGCTTACCATGCCATTCCAGTTTGAACCCAGCCATATGCAAATCAGTCTGTACCCTGTGCCTCATGGGAACAGGCCAGCCCGAACTGCCTTGCCAGGTCCTCCCCGGACTGGAAACAAGCATCCTAGGACCGGTTTCAGGGTTTCACCCCTCTTCAGCCAGGATAGCTAGATTCCAGTGGCATGGAGAGCACGGGACCCACGTCTGAGCATACCCTTTCCCCTCGGGGTGATAAATGCAAAAACAACAGTTGATGGACAGAATGCAGAACAATGTCATACATTCACCCCGGTACAGAGATCTGGGCCTAAATCCATCATTTTTTTGCTTATCATGCCATTCCAGTTTGAACCCAGCCATATGCAAATCAGTCTTGACCCTGTGCCTCATGGGAACAGTCCAGCCCTAACTGCCAAGCCAGGTCCTCCCTGGACTGGAAACAAGCATCCTTGGACCTGTTTCGGGGTTTCACCCCTCTTCAGCCTGGATAGCTTGATTCCAGTGGCATGGAGAGCACAGGACCCACGTCTGGGCATACCCTTCCCACTCGGGGTGATAAATGCAAAACCAACAGTTGATGGACAGAATGCAGAACAATGTCATACATTCACCCCGGTACAGAGATCTGGGCCTAAATCCATCATTTTTTTGCTTACCATGCCATTCCAGTTTGAACCCAGCCATATGCAAATCAGTCTTGACCCTGTGCCTTATGGGAACAGTCCAGCCCGAACTGCCTAGCCAGGTCCTCCCTGGACTGGAACCAAGCATCCTAGGACCGGTTTTGGGGTTTCACCCCTCTTCAGCGAGGATAGCTTGATTCCAGTGGCATGGAGAGCACGGGACCCACATCTGGGCATACCCTTCCAACTCGGGGTGATAAATGCAAAAACAACAGTTGATGGACAGAATGCAGAACAATGTCATACATTCACCCCAGTACAGGGATCTGGGCCTAAATCCATCGTTTTTTTGCTCACCATGCCATTCCAGTTTGAACCCAGCCATATGCAAATCAGCCTTGACCCTGTGCCTCATGGGAACAGTCCAGCCCGAACTGCCTAGCCAGGTCCTCCCTGGACTGGAAACAAGCATTCTAGGACCGGTTTCGGGGTTTCACCCCCCTTCAGCCAGGATAGCGTGATTCCAGTGGCATGGAGAGCACGGGACCCATGTCTGGGCATACCATTCCCAATCGGGGTGACAAATGCAAAAACAACAGTTGATGGACAGAATGCAGAACAATGTCATACATTCACCCCGGTATAGAGATCTGGGCCTAAATCCATCATTTTTTTGCTTACCATGCCATTCCAGTTTGAACCCAGCCATATGCAAATCAGTCTTGACCCTGTGCCTCATGGGAACAGTCCAGCCCTAACTTCCAAGCCAGGTCCTCCCTGGACTGGAAACAAGCATCCTTGGACCTGTTTCGGGGATTCACCCCTCTTCAGCCTGGATAGCTTGATTCCAGTGGCATGGAGAGCACAGGACCCACGTCTGGGCATACCCTTCCCACTCGGGGTGATAATTGCAAAAACAACAGTTGATGGACAGAATGCAGAACAATGTCATACATTCACCCCGGTACAGAGATCTGGGCCTAAATCCATCATTTTTTTGCTTACCATGCCATTCCAGTTTGAACCCAGCCATATGCAATTCAGTCTTGACCCTGTGCCTCATGGGAACAGGCCAGCCCGAACTGCCTTGCCAGGTCCTCCCCAGACTGGAAACAAGCATCCTAGGACCGGTTTCAGGGTTTCACCACTCTTCAGCCAGGATAGCTAGATTCCAGTGGCATGGAGAGCACGGGACCCACGTTTGAGCATACCCTTTCCACTCGGGGTGATGAATGCAAAAACAACAGTTGATGGACAGAATGCAGAACAATGTCATACATTCACCCCGGTACAGAGATCTGGGCCTAAATCCATCGTTTTTTTGCTTACTATGCCATTCCAGTTTGAACCCAGCCATATGCAAATCAGTCTTGACCCTGTGCCTCATGAGAACAGTCCAGCCCTAACTGGCAAGCCAGGTCCTCCCTGGACTGGGAACAAGCATCCTCGGACCTGTTTCGGGGTTTCACCCCTCTTCAGCCAGGATAGCTTGATTCCAGTGGCATGGAGAGCACGGGACCCACATCTGGGCATACCCTTCCCACTCGGGGTGATAATTGCAAAAACAACAGTTGATGGACAGAATGCAGAAAAATGTCATATATTCACCCCAGTACAGGGATCTGGCCTAAAGTCATCGTTTTTTTGCTCACCATGCAATTCCAGTTTGAACCCAGCCATATGCAAATCAGTCTTGACCCTGTGCCTCATGGGAACAGTCCAGCCCGAACTGCCAAGCCAGGTCCTCCCCGGACTGGAAACAAGCATCCTAGGACCGGTTTCAGGGTTTCACCCCTCTTCAGCCAGGATAGCTAGATTCCAGTGGCATTGAGAGCACGGGACCAACGTCTGAGCATACCCTTTCCACTCGGGGTGATAAATGCAAAAACAACAGTACATTCACCCCGGTACAGAGATCTGGGCCTAAATCCATCATTTTTTTGCTTACCATGCCATTCCAGTTTGAACCCAGCCATATGCAAATCAGTCTTGACCCTGTGCCTCATGGGAACAGTCCAGCCCTAACTTCCAAGCCAGGTCCACCCTGGACTGGAAACAAGCATCCTTGGACCTGTTTCGGGGTTTCACCCCTCTTCAGCCTGGATAGCTTGATTCCAGTGGCATGGAGAGCACAGGACCCACGTCTGGGCATACCCTTCCCACTCGGGGTGATAAATGCAAAAACAACAGTTGATGGACAGAATGCAGAACAATGTCATACATTCACCCCGGTACAGAGATCTGGGCCTACATCCATCATTTTTTTGCTTACCATGCCATTCCAGTTTGAACCCAGCCATATGCAAATCAGTCTGTACCCTGTGCCTCATGGGAACAGGCCAGCCCGAACTGCCTTGCCAGGTCCTCCCCGGACTGGAAACAAGCATCCTAGGACCGGTTTCAGGGTTTCACCCCTCTTCAGCCAGGATAGCTAGATTCCAGTGGCATGGAGAGCACGGGACCCACGTCTGAGCATACCCTTTCCACTCGGGGTGATAAATGCAAAAACAACAGTTGATGGACAGAATGCAGAACAATGTCATACATTCACCCCGGTACAGAGATCTGGGCCTAAATCCATCATTTTTTTGCTTCTCATGCCATTCCAGTTTGAACCCAGCCATATGCAAATCAGTCTTGACCCTGTGCCTCATGGGAACAGTCCAGCCCTAACTGCCAAGCCAGGTCCTCCCTGGACTGGAAACAAGCATCCTTGGACCTGTTTCGGGGTTTCACCCCTCTTCAGCCTGGATAGCTTGATTCCAGTGGCATGGAGAGCACAGGACCCACGTCTGGGCATACCCTTCCCACTCGGGGTGATAAATGCAAAACCAACAGTTGATGGACAGAATGCAGAACAATGTCATACATTCACCCCGGTACAGAGATCTGGGCCTAAATCCATCATTTTTTTGCTTACCATGCCATTCCAGTTTGAACCCAGCCATATGCAAATCAGTCTTGACCCTGTGCCTCATGGGAACAGTCCAGCCCGAACTGCCTAGCCAGGTCCTCCCTGGACTGGAACCAAGCATCCTAGGACCGGTTTTGGGGTTTCACCCCTCTTCAGCGAGGATAGCTTGATTCCAGTGGCATGGAGAGCACGGGACCCACATCTGGGCATACCCTTCCAACTCGGGGTGATAAATGCAAAAACAACAGTTGATGGACAGAATGCAGAACAATGTCATACATTCACCCCAATACAGGGATCTGGGCCTAAATCCATCGTTTTTTTGCTCACCATGCCATTCCAGTTTGAACCCAGCCATATGCAAATCAGCCTTGACCCTGTGCCTCATGGGAACAGTCCAGCCCGAACTGCCTAGCCAGGTCCTCCCTGGACTGGAAACAAGCATTCTAGGACCGGTTTCGGGGTTTCACCCCCCTTCAGCCAGGATAGCGTGATTCCAGTGGCATGGAGAGCACGGGACCCATGTCTGGGCATACCATTCCCAATCGGGGTGACAAATGCAAAAACAACAGTTGATGGACAGAATGCAGAACAATGTCATACATTCACCCCGGTATAGAGATCTGGGCCTAAATCCATCATTTTTTTGCTTACCATGCCATTCCAGTTTGAACCCAGCCATATGCAAATCAGTCTTGACCCTGTGCCTCATGGGAACAGTCCAGCCCTAACTTCCAAGCCAGGTCCTCCCTGGACTGGAAACAAGCATCCTTGGACCTGTTTCGGGGATTCACCCCTCTTCAGCCTGGATAGCTTGATTCCAGTGGCATGGAGAGCACAGGACCCACGTCTGGGCATACCCTTCCCACTCGGGGTGATAATTGCAAAAACAACAGTTGATGGACAGAATGCAGAACAATGTCATACATTCACCCCGGTACAGAGATCTGGACCTAAATCCATCATTTTTTTGCTTACCATGCCATTCCAGTTTGAACCCAGCCATATGCAATTCAGTCTTGACCCTGTGCCTCATGGGAACAGGCCAGCCCGAACTGCCTTGCCAGGTCCTCCCCAGACTGGAAACAAGCATCCTAGGACCGGTTTCAGGGTTTCACCCCTCTTCAGCCAGGATAGCTAGATTCCAGTGGCATGGAGAGCACGGGACCCACGTCTGAGCATACCCTTTCCACTCGGGGTGATAAATGCAAAAACAACAGTTGATGGACAGAATGCAGAACAATGTCATACATTCACCCCGGTACAGAGATCTGGGCCTAAATCCATCATTGTTTTGCTTACCATGCCATCCCAGTTTGAACCCAGCCATATGCAAATCAGTCTTGACCCTGTGCCTCATGGGAACAGTCCAGCCCTAACTGCCAAGCCAGGTCCTCCCTGGACTGGAAACAAGCATCCTTGGACCTGTTTCGGGGTTTCACCCTTCTTCAGCCTGGATAGCTTGATTCCAGTGGCATGGAGAGCACAGGACCCATGTCTGGGCATACCCTTCCCACTCGGGGTGATAAATGCAAAAACAACAGTTGATGGACAGAATGCAGAACAATGTCATACATTCACCCCGGTACAGAGATCTGGGCCTAAATCCATCATTTTTTTGCTTACCATGCCATTCCAGTTTGAACCCAGCCATCTGCAAATCAGTCTTGACCCTGTGCCTCATGGGAACAGGCCAGCCCGAACTGCCTTGCCAGGTCCTCCCTGGACTGGAACCAAGAATCCTAGGACCGATTTCGGGGTTTCACCCCTCTTCAGTGAGGATAGCGTGATTCCAGTGGCATGGAGAGCACGGGACCCATGTCTGGGCATACCATTCCCAATCGGGGTGACAAATGCAAAAACAACAGTTGATGGATAGAATGCAGAAAAATGTCATACATTCACCCCAGTACAGAGATCTGGGCCTAAATTCATCGTTTTTTTGCTCACCATGCCATTCCAGTTTGAACCCAGCCATATGCAAATCAGTCATGACTCTGTGCCTCATGGGAACAGTCCAGCCCGAACTGCCAAGCCAGGTCCTCCCCGGACTGGAAACAAGCATCCTAGGACCGGTTTCAGGGTTTCACCCCTCTTCAGACAGGATAGCTAGATTCCAGTGGCATGGAGAGCACGGGACCCACGTCTGAGCATACCCTTTCCACTCGGGGTGATGAATGCAAAAACAACAGTTGATGGACAGAATGCAGAACAATGTCATACATTCACCCCGGTACAGAGATCTGGGCCTAAATCCATCGTTTTTTTGCTTACTATGCCATTCCAGTTTGAACCCAGCCATATGCAAATCAGTCTTGACCCTGTGCCTCATGAGAACAGTCCAGCCCTAACTGGCAAGCCAGGTCCTCCCTGGACTGGGAACAAGCATCCTCAGACCTGTTTCGGGGTTTCACCCCTCTTCAGCCAGGATAGCTTGATTCCAGTGGCATGGAGAGCACGGGACCCACATCTGGGCATACCCTTCCCACTCGGGGTGATAATTGCAAAAACAACAGTTGATGGACAGAATGCAGAAAAATGTCATACATTCACCCCAGTACAGGGATCTGGCCTAAAGTCATCGTTTTTTTGCTCACCATGCAATTCCAGTTTGAACCCAGCCATATGCAAATCAGTCTTGACCCTGTGCCTCATGGGAACAGTGCAGCCCGAACTGCCAAGCCAGGTACTCCCCGGACTGGAAACAAGCATCCTAGGACCGGTTTCAGGGTTTCACCCCTCTTCAGCCAGGATAGCTAGATTCCAGTGGCATTGAGAGCACGGGACCCACGTCTGAGCATACCCTTTCCACTCGGGGTGATAAATGCAAAAACAACAGTACATTCACCCCGGTACAGAGATCTGGGCCTAAATCCATCATTTTTTTGCTTACCATGCCATTCCAGTTTGAACCCAGCCATATGCAAATCAGTCTTGACCCTGTGCCTCATGGGAACAGTCCAGCCCTAACTTCCAAGCCAGGTCCACCCTGGACTGGAAACAAGCATCCTTGGACCTGTTTCGGGGTTTCACCCCTCTTCAGCCTGGATAGCTTGATTCCAGTGGCATGGAGAGCACAGGACCCACGTCTGGGCATACCCTTCCCACTCGGGGTGATAAATGCAAAAACAACAGTTGATGGACAGAATGCAGAACAATGTCATACATTCACCCCGGTACAGAGATCTGGGCCTACATCCATCATTTTTTTGCTTACCATGCCATTCCAGTTTGAACGCAGCCATATGCAAATCAGTCTGTACCCTGTGCCTCATGGGAACAGGCCAGCCCGAACTGACTTGCCAGGTCCTCCCCGGACTGGAAACAAGCATCCTAGGACCGGTTTCAGGGTTTCACCCCTCTTCAGCCAGGATAGCTAGATTCCAGTGGCATGGAGAGCACGGGACCCACGTCTGAGCATACCCTTTCCCCTCGGGATGATAAATGCAAAAACAACAGTTGATGGACAGAATGCAGAACAATGTCATACATTCACCCCGGTACAGAGATCTGGGCCTAAATCCATCATTTTTTTGCTTATCATGCCATTCCAGTTTGAACCCAGCCATATGCAAATCAGTCTTGACCCTGTGCCTCATGGGAACAGTCCAGCCCTAACTGCCAAGCCAGGTCCTCCCTGGACTGGAAACAAGCATCCTTGGACCTGTTTCGGGGTTTCACCCCTCTTCAGCCTGGATAGCTTGATTCCAGTGGCATGGAGAGCACAGGACCCACGTCTGGGCATACCCTTCCCACTCGGGGTGATAAATGCAAAACCAACAGTTGATGGACAGAATGCAGAACAATGTCATACATTCACCCCGGTACAGAGATCTGGGCCTAAATCCATCATTTTTTTGCTTACCATGCCATTCCAGTTTGAACCCAGCCATATGCAAATCAGTCTTGACCCTGTGCCTCATGGGAACAGTCCAGCCCGAACTGCCTAGCCAGGTCCTCCCTGGACTGGAACCAAGCATCCTAGGACCGGTTTTGGGGTTTCACCCCTCTTCAGCGAGGATAGCTTGATTCCAGTGGCATGGAGAGCACGGGACCCACATCTGGGCATACCCTTCCAACTCGGGGTGATAAATGCAAAAACAACAGTTGATGGACAGAATGCAGAACAATGTCATACATTCACCCCAGTACAGGGATCTGGGCCTAAATCCATCGTTTTTTTGCTCACCATGCCATTCCAGTTTGAACCCAGCCATATGCAAATCAGCCTTGACCCTGTGCCTCATGGGAACAGTCCAGCCCGAACTGCCTAGCCAGGTCCTCCCTGGACTGGAAACAAGCATCCTTGGACCTGTTTCGGGGTTTCACCCTTCTTCAGCCTGGATAGCTTGATTCCAGTGGCATGGAGAGCACGGGACCCATGTCTGGGCATACCATTCCCAATCGGGGTGACAAATGCAAAAACAACAGTTGATGGACAGAATGCAGAACAATGTCATACATTCACCCCGGTATAGAGATCTGGGCCTAAATCCATCATTTTTTTGCTTACCATGCCATTCCAGTTTGAACCCAGCCATATGCAAATCAGTCTTGACCCTGTGCCTCATGGGAACAGTCCAGCCCTAACTTCCAAGCCAGGTCCTCCCTGGACTGGAAACAAGCATCCTTGGACCTGTTTCGGGGATTCACCCCTCTTCAGCCTGGATAGCTTGATTCCAGTGGCATGGAGAGCACAGGACCCACGTCTGGGCATACCCTTCCCACTCGGGGTGATAATTGCAAAAACAACAGTTGATGGACAGAATGCAGAACAATGTCATACATTCACCCCGGTACAGAGATCTGGGCCTAAATCCATCATTTTTTTGCTTACCATGCCATTCCAGTTTGAACCCAGCCATATGCAATTCAGTCTTGACCCTGTGCCTCATGGGAACAGGCCAGCCCGAACTGCCTTGCCAGGTCCTCCCCAGACTGGAAACAAGCATCCTAGGACCGGTTTCAGGGTTTCACCCCTCTTCAGCCAGGATAGCTAGATTCCAGTGGCATGGAGAGCACGGGACCCACGTCTGAGCATACCCTTTCCACTCGGGGTGATAAATGCAAAAACAACAGTTGATGGACAGAATGCAGAACAATGTCATACATTCACCCCGGTACAGAGATCTGGGCCTAAATCCATCATTGTTTTGCTTACCATGCCATCCCAGTTTGAACCCAGCCATATGCAAATCAGTCTTGACCCTGTGCCTCATGGGAACAGTCCAGCCCTAACTGCCAAGCCAGGTCCTCCCTGGACTGGAAACAAGCATCCTTGGACCTGTTTCGGGGTTTCACCCTTCTTCAGCCTGGATAGCTTGATTCCAGTGGCATGGAGAGCACAGGACCCATGTCTGGGCATACCCTTCCCACTCGGGGTGATAAATGCAAAAACAACAGTTGATGGACAGAATGCAGAACAATGTCATACATTCACCCCGGTACAGAGATCTGGGCCTAAATCCATCATTTTTTTGCTTACCATGCCATTCCAGTTTGAACCCAGCCATCTGCAAATCAGTCTTGACCCTGTGCCTCATGGGAACAGGCCAGCCCGAACTGCCTTGCCAGGTCCTCCCTGGACTGGAACCAAGAATCCTAGGACCGATTTCGGGGTTTCACCCCTCTTCAGTGAGGATAGCTTGATTCCAGTGGCATGGAGAGCACGGGACCCACATCTGGGCATACCCTTCCCACTCGGGGTGATAATTGCAAAAACAACAGTTGATGGACAGAATGCAGAACAATGTCATACATTCACCCCGGTACAGAGATCTGGGCCTAAATCCATCATTTTTTTGCTTACCATGCCATTCCAGTTTGAACCCAGCCATATGCAAATCAGTCTTGACCCTGTGCCTCATGGGAACAGTCCAGCCTGAACTGCCTAGCCAGGTCCTCCCTGGACTGGAAACAAGCATTCTAGGACCAGTTTCGGGGTTTCACCCCTCCTTCAGCCAGGATAGCGTGATTCCAGTGGCATGGAGAGCACGGGACCCATGTCTGGGCATACCATTCCCAATCGGGGTGACAAATGCAAAAACAACAGTTGATGGATAGAATGCAGAAAAATGTCATACATTCACCCCAGTACAGAGATCTGGGCCTAAATTCATCGTTTTTTTGCTCACCATGCCATTCCAGTTTGAACCCAGCCATATGCAAATCAGTCTTGACTCTGTGCCTCATGGGAACAGTCCAGCCCGAACTGCCAAGCCAGGTCCTCCCCGGACTGGAAACAAGCATCCTAGGACCGGTTTCAGGGTTTCACCCCTCTTCAGACAGGATAGCTAGATTCCAGTGGCATGGAGAGCACGGGACCCACGTCTGAGCATACCCTTTCCACTCGGGGTGATAAATGCAAAAACAACAGTTGATGGACCCTGTGCCTCATGGGAACAGTCCAGCCCGAACTTCCAAGCCAGGTCCTCCCTGGACTGGAGACAAGCATCTTAGGACCAGTTTCAATGCTTGCAATGTTCAACACTCCGTCCATCATCCCCTTTGGTTTTGCTTTGTTCGCCCTAAATTGGCAGGGTATGCCCACTGGTTCAAGATAGCCTGGCTGATGAGGGTTATGAACCCGAAACCGGTCCCAGGATGCTTGTTTCCGGTCCAGGGAAGACATGGATTGGCAGTTCAGGCTGAACTGTTCCCATGAGGCACAGAGTCAGACTGATATGCATATGGCCATGTCTGAACGGGGGTGGCAGAGTGAGCTAAAGAATGATGATGGATTAAACCCAGATCAGTTGACTGGGGGTGAGTGCTTACAATGTTCAACACTCCGTCTATCATCCCCTTTGGCTTTGCTTTGTTCATCCTAAGTTGGCAGGGTATGCACAGACGTGTGTCCCTTGCTTACTTTGCCACTGGATTCAAGATAGCCTGGCTGATGTGGGTTATGAACCCTACAACAGTCCCAGGATGCTTGTTTCCGGTCCAGGGAAGACATGGCTTGGCAGTTCCGGCTTGACTGTTCCCATGAGGCACAGGGTCAGACTTTTTTGCATATGGCCATGTCTGATCTGGGGTGACAGAGTGAGCTAAAGAATGACGATGGATTAAATCCAGATCAGTTGACTGGGGGTGAGTGCTTGCAATGTTCAACACTCCGTCCATCATCCCCTTTGGTTTTGCTTTGTTCGTCCTAATTTGGCAGGGTATGCCCAGACATGTGTCCCTTGCTTACTTTGCCACTGGATTCAAGATAGCCTGGCTGATGAGGGTTATGAACCCGAAACCAGTCCCAGGACGCTTGTTTCCGGTCCAGAGGAAGACATGGCTTGGCAGTTTGGGCTTGACTGTTCCCATGAGGCACAGGGTCAGACTGATTTGCATATGGCCATGTCTGAACTGGGGTGGCAGAGTGAGCTAAAGAATGATGATGGATTAAACCCAGATCAGTTGACTGGGGATGAGTGCTTGCAGTGTTCAACACTCCGTCCATAATCCCCTTTGGCTTTGCTTTGTTCGTCCTAAGTTGGCAAGGTATGCCCAGACGTGGGTCCCTTGCTCACTTTGCCACTGAATTCAAGATAGCCTGGCTGATGAGGGTTATGAACTCAAAACCGGTCCCAGGATGCTTGTTTCCGGTCCAGGAAAGACATGGCTTGGCAGTTCGGGCTTGACTGTTCCCATGAGGCACAGGGTCAGACTGATTTGCATATCACCATGTCTGAACTGGGGTGGCAGAGTGAGCTAAAGAATGATGATGGATTAAACCCAGATCAGTTGACTGGGGGTGAGTGCTTGCAATGTTCAACGGTCCACCATCCTTAGCAGGTTCTGCTCTGTGAATTTACTGGGTAGGCATCTGCTTTGCAAACTACAATGCACCATACACTGTTCACCAACAGTTTTCCTAGAAAGCAGGGCAAATGGTTTGATGTTGCCAGCTTTCATGACATGCACAGAACCCCGTAATACTGCCAGATTTGAGAGATTGCTTGCCACTTCAGGTGGGCCCGAGGTAACAATGACATGGGACAGGTGCTAAACTACCCCCCAGTTCAGATCAAATTGAAACCAGTAGCTCCCCTCCCAAGAGTGCCACAAAATAAGATTTCGAAAGAGAGAGAGGGCACAGCACCAGTCATAGAGTACCTCCTCCAACAGGGAGTTATAGAAGAGATTCACTCTAGTGCATGCAACACACAGATACTTCCTGTAATTAAAGCTTCTAAGGGCCTGGAAAGTGCCCCGGTCCATATTTTTACACAAGACCTAAGAGAATTGAACAAAATCGTGGTACCTTCCTTTCCCATGGTCCCCAATCCAGCTACAATATTGTCCAACATTCCCGTGACAACCACACACTTATCAGTGCTGAATCTCAGCTCCACCTTCTTTACCATTTCCGTTCACCCTGACTGCTAGTATCTCTATGCGTTCTCCTTTTGTTCTAAGAGATTTTGTTGGTGCCATCTTCCTCAGGGGTACACAGAGTCCTCCTCCATCTTCACAAATGCATTAAAAACAGACTTGGACTCCCTAGTACTAAAAGAGGGTTCCACACTTATCCAGCACATAGACGACTTACTATTGGCTTCTCATTTCAGGGACGCTTGTGCAAAGGACACTGCTACCCTCCTGTGCCACCTAGCGCTGAAGGGTTACAAGGTCACCCCAAAGCAATTGCCGTTTTGCCTCACTGCTGTGAAATATCTGGCCCATGAATTGTCTGAAGAAACAAGAAAATTACTGCCTGACAGAAAATCCACCATCACCCATTTTCCCCATCTCCGCACACAAAAAGAGGTTTGGGCTTTCCTGGGTGTGGCGTGATACTGCAGGCACTGGATCCCAAATAACTCTCTGATTGCCAAGACCCTACAAGCCCTCACACACAAAGACATACCAGATATCGTGCCCTCATCACAGGACTGTGAAAAAGTGTTCCAGAATTTGAAACAAGAACTCAGTGGGGGCCCAGATTTAGGCCTCCCAGAGTACAGCAAAGACTTCCATCTCTTCTGCAATGGGAAGGGGGGCTGCTCACTAGGGGTCCTCACACAAAAGCATGGGTCTTTATACCGTCCAGTGGCATACTATTCTGCAACATTAGACCCAGTGGTTTCAGCGCTTATGCCTTGCCTCCGAGCACTCGCGGTGGCAGCACTAGCAGTAGAACAGTCAGAAAATATAGTACTGGAACACTCCATGGTTTTGCACGTTCCCCACACTGTGGACACAATTCTCACGTCCACCAAGACCCAGCATCTGCCAAATGCACGCCTCACCAGATATGAGCTGACACTTTTAGCGCCACACATTGTCATCAAAAGGTGCACCACTCTGAATCCAGCATGCCTTTTTCCCACAGAGCATGACCTAGATGATCTGACCTCAGATGATGCATTCCAAGATTATGCCCTGGCTATAGGCAGGCATACAAAGGTGTGCCCAGACCTGAAAGACACACCACTGCCAGACACCCAAGGGGATTTGTTCGTAGATGGGTCATGTCTCAGGGACGACAATGGAACACTGCAGGCCTCCTATGCAGTGGAAGGGGAAAGGTTGACACTTGCCAAAAGTGCACATGCAGCTGGATTAGTGGCACTGACGAAGGCATGGGCATTGGCTGAAGGAAAAAGAGTAAACATATATACAGACAGCCAATATGCCTTCAAGGTGGTCCACGAGTTTGGCTAGCTATGGTCATTGAGGGGATTCCTAAGATCGGCAGGCCAGCAAATACAGTATGCAGAATTGATAAGTGACCTTTTCCAAGCATTTTTACTACCCCTCAAAGTAGCCATAATAAAATGCGCAGCAACACTTCATTAAAAGACTATGGGGCCTATTAGGATTTCGGGCAGACTTTAGTCCACCCGCCACCCTAGCGGTAACAGGACTGCCCACCTGCCATGCAGCAATCCCGACAGCCCAATTATGATGCGACCGCCACCGCGACGGTCGCATCTGGCATTGTAACATTGCAGCGGGTGCTGCTGGCATCAGCACCCGCCGCTATGGTAGAATGCTATGTTGTGCATTTCCATGCACAACGTGGCAGGCACCGCGCAGTGCCTGCCACCTTGTGCATGGACATGCAGGGGGGTTCCATGTGTATCCCCGAGTGCACCCCCCCCACCCTCCCACCCCCTGGGGGCCTGCAACAGACCCCCAAAGCAAATCCCCACCAGCCTTTCCATGTCGGCATCCCAACATGGAAAGGCCTTTCAATCCCAACATCATAATATGGATGGCTGTACCTGCTAGGCACCGCCACCGCCACCATATATGTGCCCAAGTTCCGCCCGGCCGGTAATCGTGACGATTGCCGACCGGCAGAAAAGCGGCGGATGGTCTTTCCGTCCACCGCGATGCCCACCACCATCTTAATATAGCGGTGGGTAATTCATGTTATGAAGGCGGGCGGATCGCCACTGCCGGGCCGGCTGTGGCGATCCGCACGCCATCGTAATCAGCCCCTAAGCGTCAAAAGGCAACACTTTTGTCGATGGGAAGGCAAAGAGAATAGCGCTAACAGGATGCCAGTTAACAATTATACAAATGATCAACAAGAACAAAGAGATTCATGTATGGACTGACTCACTACATTTTGATCCTATGCACATTCACGAAATGGTTGAGGAACATGAAAAGGAGAATTGGGCCATGTGTGATGGGCTGTGGACAGGGACAAATGGAAAGATATGTTTACCTTCATCAATGCTTTTCTCTATGGCACTCTCTTTCATGGTCCCTCACATGATGGCCAGGACGGCATGATCAGACTGTTTTCACAATGTTGGTACAACTGCAAATTCCATCAAAAAGCATAAAAGCATAGAGACTTTGAAACCATTGTACTGTTTGTGCACAGTAAAATACTGAGAAGGGTGACCAATTGCACCTGGCCACTTTCCACTCCCCCAAGGACCTTTTGAAAGGCTCCAACTAGACTTTATTGACATGCCCCCCCACCCAGAAGTACAAACATGTATTGGTAATAGTGTGCATGTTCAGCAAATGCAACCAGGCTTAGCCAACAAAGAGCTATGATGCACACACTGTTGCTAAATGCTTGTTGAAAGAACTAATTCCTCGTTTTGGAATTCCAGCACTTCTGAGCTCACACAATGGACCTGCGTTCATTTCCCATGTGATAGGGGGAAAATGCAAGGGGCTCGGGGTCATACAAAAACTGCACTATGCTTATCACCCACCAACAGCAAGTGCTGTGGAAAGGAAGAATGTGGTGTTGAAAAATAAAATTGGCAACATTTGTGCATCAACTGAACTATCATGGGTAGATGCACTGCCACTAGCTCTGTTGGCAATGGGAAACACACCAAATAGGGAGACCAAGCTAAGCCCTCATGAAATTTTGTTTGTTCGTTTGTCCACATGTCCACATGTCTACTGCTTCACTGTCAATAGCAGACGATTTGCTTTTGTGCTATTGTAAGAAACTAACAGAGACATTGAGTTATCTCCATTGCCAGGTCCTGCAGGCTTTTCCAGAAGCAGCAACTCCACCGTCACATGACCTGCAGCCAGGCGATTGGGACTGTATCAAAGCTCACACCAGTAGACACTGCCTCCAGCCCAGGTGGAAAGGGCCGCACCAGGTTCTTCTGACAACTGCAAAAGCCATCAAGTGTGAGGGGCTGACATCCTGGATGCACAGCTTCCACACCATGAGAGCAGCAGGCCTGGACCACAGAGGGAAAGCTCCACATGCACCACCAGCTATATCTGAGGCACCCACAGGTACAATCTTTTCTCCAGCAGACAAGCAACTGCAGAGAAGTATTAAAGGAGAGGCAGATCCCTGCTTGCTGCAGGCCAGGGCTCCAACAGAAAGCACAACTTTGCAGAGGCAGATCCCTGCTGTGCACTGCAGGCCAGGCCTCCGGATATCATCTTTCCAAGGGCCCCTATGTTTTCTTTAAGTGTTAAGTGATGTCATGTCCTGGTAAGCTTCCGACGGTACACAATAAAAGCACCAACAGTTTATTTTAAGCGCTACCGGCATCTGCATCAAATGCCAGGGACTGTAAGGTCTGGAAGGCTGAGATCTGTACGAGTGGCTCACAGAGAGTCACAACTGGTAATTCAGGTCAAATTGTTGGTCCCTGGGATTGAAATAAACGGAGTGTTGACATTGACTGTACCAAACACCCCAACATTGAGTGGCTAACGAACTTTGATTTTGCAAGATCTTTCATCTACAAAATTTGGCTATTAGACAACAGCTCAAAAGATTGCAGAAATTCGTCTTGAGATTTTGAAGTGTGTCATTGATGAAACCACAGTACAGAGACAGCCGTCATCTCAGCTACTGGTGACATCCGAGCCCTACTTGACTGAGGAGAGACTGCAGCTCCTATCCTCCTGGACCTCTCACCAGACTTCAATATGGTCTCTCACCACACACTCATCACAAGGCTGCACAACATAGGCATCCAAGGAGATGCAGTCAGAAGGATCGCCTCTTTCCTCACCGGAAGAAGGCAAACAGTCCTCCATCCCCCCTTTACCTCTGAGCCCAAGGAAATCATCTGTGGAGTACCCAAAGGATCCTTGCTCAGCCCTATCCTCTTCAAATGTTATATGACATGTCTGCCAAGCATCATCAAAACCCATGGACACAACATCATATCCTATACTGGCAGCACATAACTCATCTTCTCCCTCTCCAAAGACACCACCAACACCAAGACCAACTAGCACAACTGCACGACGAATGTCGCCAACTGGATGAAGTGCAACTATCTGAAGCTCAACACGGACAAGACAGAGGTAGACCTGGGCAGTGAACTTCGCTCCGTTCGTGGAGTTTGGGGGTTTTTCTGTACTCCGCACTCCGTGGAGCTCGTGGAGTGCAGAAAACTCCGCTTCGCGATGTGCAGCGGAGTTTGTTCCCTGCTCGCGATCCCGAATGGTAAGTTCGTGATCGCGAACAGTAAGTTCGGAAGCGCGAACACAAAATTTGTGAGCGCGTGCTGCTGCTTGGATAAAATTTCTACCCGAGCCGCAGGAATACCAGCACAAACAGCAGTTCACACTGCACTCCGCCACTCGTGGAACTTCTCGGAGTTTTTTTGTAACTTCGCGTAGTTTCGCGGAGCAAAACTCCGTGAACTATGCCCAGGCCTAGACAGAGGTACTGATTTTCAAAAACAGTATCTTCCCATGGGATGCATCCTAGTAGTCCTCAGGACTGGGACTTAGTTGTAACCCCACTGACCACACTCAGAACCTAGGCATCATTCTGGACAACAAGCTACCCATGACAACTCAGGTCAAGTCAGACTCCTCCTTCAGCTAGTTCATCCTCCACATGCTTCAGAAGTTATTCAAATGGCTACCCCAAAGCTCAAGACGCAACGGCTTCATCTCCAGCTGACTGGACTATGGCAATGCTCTCTACGCAGGTATGGCAGCTTACCACCTCCTCCAACTATAGACCATACATAACGTTGCAGCCAGACTTGTCTGGGATGTCACTAGATGAAGCCACATCACTTACTATATCAGGGAACTCCACTGGCTCTCTGTGCAGAAAAGATGCCAGTTCAAGCTTGTGACCCATGCATACAAGGCCCTACACAACTGCAGACCCGCATACTTGAAGCACTGCCTGAACTTCCGTCAGCCCACAGACACCTCTATTCTGCGTCTCTCCCCATATAGCAGATGGAGACGTCGCTCCTTCTCCTACCTAGCAGCAAAGACATGAAATTAGCTACTCTTTCATCTGCAAACCTCCACATCTCTTCCAGAGTTTCTAAAGTCCCTGTATACCTGGCTATTCAGCTAATCAACTGGACCCTGCCAGTGCCTGGATACCCCCATGGGTGACAAGTAGAGCTCTACAATCTACTGATTGATTGGTAGATTGACTATTGCTCTGTCCCCTCCTCTCTGCTCCACTGCTACTTTCCTGGATTTTTCTGCAACTGAGATATTGGAGCAACTGACATAGCCTTTACAATCCAAGAGCCAGAAAGCCAAATTCAGCTGTCACTCATTCTAGCAGCTCCCATCGCTTGCATTGCTGGGTAAAAGTCAAATTGCTAATTACTACTTATAGCATATAAGTGGGAGCACTGAGTGGACCACATTGTTTGCCTGCCTTTAGGTCAAAGTTTCAAATTCAAACAGCAGGTCAGAGCTTAATAGCTTATGAAGGCTCCACATGGCAATAACCAGGGAACATTTTCATTCCATTAGTGTGTGGGGTATTACGTCTCATGTGGCACCACTTAGAAGTGCATTATTAAACAAGATATTGTACCCTTGTTTCAGACTGTTGAAGTATTAGTATCGTGCAATAGAATGATGCATAATATACTAAGCACCTTGAAACCAAAGGCCTTGAAGATCAGAGGCAAGCACACAATGGGAGAAGGCATAAATGACAACCAAAAAAAGTGTCCCTCTTCAAATGAAAAGCATAATGCTGGACACAAATTCAAGCAGGCAAACAAGACCAAGTACAACAAATACAACAAGCCCACACTGGTAGCAGCTCAGTCTTCACTATAAATCAGTCATCATTTCCTGCAACACATTCTCTCTTCCCAATCATTACTCCATCCTTTCCACAGAGTCCACTGAATTTACACACTCTTTCTTTGGCACTGCTGGGTAAATCTCTTTGTGTTTAAAATACTTTATTTAATCCGTTATATACAGCACAACAATTCAAACTAAACTAATAATGAATATGTAATGAACATGCTGTATTAAAATCCTAGAGATAAACCATCAAAATCTGTAATTTTAAGAGGAATGAAGGGAAAGAGGGGGGAGGGAAAAACGGAAAATGATAACAGGAAACATCATATATTACATCAGAAATATAATGGCTAAGACTGCCATCGTTTTCATCTGAAATGTAACCTCTCAAATTAAATAATAACTCTATAAATATAACAATAACATTTAATTTGAATAAAAAAAGGACAGAGAGAAACCACTCAAGGAGGATTAAGGTTTTCAGATAATATAGGTATAGTGCTTGAAAAATCACTTTCAACCTGGTTTAGAAATGCAGTAAGAGGTAACCATAACAATTGTGCATTATAAATAGGTTAACATTGAATAGTGGACATGGTATCTAACTTATGCAGTGCACCTACTGAATCCCACCGTACCTCATATAACTTATCTGACGTTTTCCAATTAAAACTAATGTGCTGTAGAGTAATTGCTAATCAAATATCTAATAATTTATCCTGGGGAAACGATGATTAAGAGAATTAGTCAATGTTCCTAAAAAAAGATAAAGAAGAGAGTCCTTTGATGGTTGCCGCTAGAGCCAGAGTGAGAGCGAGTGAGCGGTGAGCAATGAGCAGGGAGGAAGCGAGGAGCAGCGAGCAAGGGCGAACCCTACTCGCCGGCTGCGCCCAATTTTCAAATGCTCCCAATGTTCCCATCACCTCCATTGACTCGGTCGGCACTTTCATCGCCTATTGCACCGACAAGCGGAACTAGCCGCATCAGCTGCATCAGCCTGCAGCCCGCATTTATGAAGGATCCTGGTGGCAAGCCCCGACGCCCTTTAGCCGGCGGCCGCAGCGAGAGCAAGCCCCTGGCGGTATCGGGAGGTGACCTGATTAGATCAGGTGCAGCCTGCGACCCCTGCCTCGATTGCCCCGCTTGCCTTTCTCCACATTTGATCCCCGCTACATACCGACTGGAGCAGCTTTTCAGTCTCAGCAGCAAAAGCAGGCGCAGGAGCAGGCGTAGGACCCAAGTTGCCTCCCAGCTCACCTGGAGCTCACCTGGAGACACAGAATCTCGATGCCAAGGTGAGCACCTTAGGGTTGCTGGGAAGAGGAAGGTTCTGAGGGATATTGGCAGGGTTCTGAGGTTTCTGTGCCCCCTCCCACTCACCCTCCCCCCCGTCTGCCCCTGACAGGGAGCTTTGTTGTTGTAGCCCGGGACACTCTGGCTGACTCTGACCAGCTTGAGTCAATTCTGGACCTTCCCACCAGCTATTAAATCTCCTGGTTTCCATCCACTACCAGACTGCTTTCGGGCTGCTCTTGGACTGCTCTCAGGCCAGCTCTCAGCTCCCAGCGGTCCTTCAATTTATTTTAAAACTGCTAAACAGCACATCACAGTCTTCAGTCTCCCTTAGACCCAAGTGAACACCAATAGGAAGGCAGAAGTCACCCCTGATAAGCAGAACCTCCCAAGAATACGATCAGGGAGAGTTAGGAAGGCCCCAGCAAAACCCTCTAAAAATGTTTAAAGATGAAAGCCGCCCACGCACCCTCGGGTGAAGCAGTAAGGGCCCTAAAGCAACCAGCAACACCAGCAAAACCACAATTGGGCCCTGACTCGGGTTACGAGCCCCAACCTTGGCAATCCCTAATCCAAGACTGGTCTTCCCAAGGCCCCTCCGTACACCAAGCACCACGGGGTGCAGTTGTGGACCAGGAAGGCTCAATTCACGAAGAGCCAATGAAGGGACCCTCAGCAATTGCAACCGCCTCGAAAAAAAGAGGTGTCATTGAGAGACTATTTCAGGAATTCAGTAGCAGCTCCAAAGCCAAGACTCAGCACCTCCGACACATTTCCGGTCCCCTCTTCAATCAGTCCAGTCGCAGCTCCGCACCAAATATTAGTTCAGCCTATGATTCACACAGTTCCCGGCGAGTCAGGCAGCTTGTTGTCATCAGGTCCCTCAGCAACTGTTGCATCTCTCTCTAAGGAAGTTCCCGATACCCGTCGCTTGCTTCAGGCCTCTGATCAGCAACTTTTTGACTCACTAGTCGCTCACCCCTCCGGTGTACTGGCTTCTCCCCAAATTTCCATCCCAAAAGATGCCCTTTTACCAACTTTCCAGTCAGCTCAGAATCCAAGTCAGATTTCTCACTTAGCACTTAAGCCCCCTACTCCAATGGATTATCTCACAGGGAGCTCTAAAGTCTTGCTTCCACAAGTCATGACTCTGGCAAGCACCCACCCACGCAATCTTAAAATGTCGCCCAGCATGCTCAGCAAAGATAGTTAACCAATGCCACCAAAAGGATAACTTAGCTGGGACACATGACACTAAGACCAATACTTCCCTAGTTCTGTCCCTTTTCATCAATGAACCTAAAAGGTCCACCTTTCAGGAAAAACCTTCACCGCCCGATTTAAACGACCTTTGGTCACAATTACTTCAAACCCTCCAAACCACGGCGACTGCACTGACCTACCATTCAGAAAAAATGGACCTACAGCTGGACCTCTTGAATACTCTCGCGGTATACACTGCCGGGATTGACCAAAAACTAGAGGCACTTAATTTATTCATCCAAAAGCCCAATCTCAAGTCCAACATCAGTATGCTGCTGCTCTCCCATCATTGACTCCCTATCTTCACTACCACAATTTCTTTCCTCAGTATTATCAGAAATCAAGAAGTTACAGTCATCGGGGCTCTCCGATCCCCTGTCCCAGGTATTCAGTCCAACGAGGCAGAGGGGCCAACTCCCGTGCCAGCGCAAACCTGAGCCCATTCCCCACTAATCAAAGCACCAGCAGATTCTCTGAAGCACCACACCATCATAATACCCATCGGCTTTCAATACGGGAAAAAATAGCCTGTGGAAAAGTCGAAACAGGCACACACTGGAAACTAAAAATGCAATTACCAGTTATTTCTTAAAGAACAACCTATTGACATCACAGGGCCTCCCTGCTATGCCCGGGGCCAATTCTAGTCTGCTACCAGCAGTGCAATCTATAACGCCCCAAAAAGAATATTTAAAATTGAACGGCTCATCAATAGCAGAGCCGCCTCAAGGCTCCCTCTGCATCCATCACCTCAAGTTACACTCAGACTTAACCAATTACAACCCACAGAGGAGCCCGCAATTGGCAACACACCAGCCATGACCGTAATACTCAGAAAGCCAACTCTTTTCCACCTGAAGCGGGGATCAGCAGACCAGGCTTGCAACACGCAGCCAAGGCGTCCGACGGTCTGTATCCGCCAACTTCATTTAGCCAACAATGCTCGGCAGCTAGTTGTAAAACACCCCCAACCTCATTACCAACCAACCATCTCTGAGAATTGAATTCCCCTCTGCCTGTCACATGTACTATCCAGCTGGCACCAGAGGTAATCTCTGAGCCAACTAAGTCTCTAACAGCAGAGGAAATCTACCATCTAGCAATTAATAGCTCAGTGATAAAATTGCTGTTATCTCCAGAATAAATACCCAGAGGCCTGCACAAAATTTTAAATCGTGGGAACATCCTTAGACTCATTAAACCGTTCCTGGACCTAAGCATCTTGGAGTCAAAACACATAATTGCCATTGAATTTATACCCAGCAAAGGCACCCAAGGGGGAGAATTAACCCAAATTATTTTAGCGTCCTCAGTAATCCGGGAATTGGTTCAGTCAAAAGCCGACCAATTTAAAAACTGGGGCATAATGATAAAAAAATCTAGCGTCACCCGCTATCCATCAATACTAGCAAATACACAGGCTGACGCTTTCAGCACATGTCCAGCTCCTTTCGCTGTATTAAAGTCAGCTAGAAGCTGCTTGCCAGTTTCTACCCTTGAGCAAAAAAACAATCGGCAAGTTACCCAAAGGGCAGACTGGTCATGGCTACCAGGAGCCTTATCCCGGAGTCGGAATGATTGCAACACCACCGACCATGGACTAATAAAATGCTCTGGGAATATTAACTGATTTGTGATGAAATCTCAATCTCCAGATACTCTGGGCGTTATGAAAAATAGCACAATATAATACTTCTACAAGAAACCTGGGCAGTATCCAGTATTCCTATCGAAGGCTATCTGGAATTTATGTCTCCTGTCTCAAGACAGTGCAAGTACGGCAGACCGCATGGTGGACTTTCTTTTTACGCCTCTAGTAAACCGTACCAGAGCATCAAACAGTTAAAATTCGAGGTAGACTGGGTGGCCAGTGCTGCAGCGTGGAATCCAAATTTCTCTCTTCATCACAGACCAAATACTTCACTAACACATTCAATCAATACATTCACTGGGGGGGCCCATAACACCAACATTCACACATCATTGGTCTGCCCTTTCTGAGATAAGAATGTTCCAAACGCTGACGTGAAAGGAATATCTTCTGAACTAACGGAAAATATATCTCAAGTATTTTCAATTCAACACATCTTATACCTGAACTCCTAAATATTCCTTCCACTTAACGATGGATCTAATTTAGTTGGAATGGGTGAGGTGATACAATTCTCTAACTCACATTTAAATTTTAAACATTCCCCCATGAATAAATAACTCAAATCATTTGTATGTAATCATTAATACATTTTATCTAGTTAATACAAATCTTTAATAAATCATTAGTCAAGTCACAGATCATCATATTTACCTAATCTGGCTAATTGTCGTCCTCTAAATCAGTCAAATCGTAGAAGATCTCTAATTCGTCAAAGTCAAGCCGCCATTCAGTCTGTCAAAGATTCAGGAAAACAGCTGTCCAGCAGCGTCACCGTCCTCTCCATCAGCATAACGTCAGGAATCAAAAGAGCGAATGAGCAAGCCCAACCCCTCACTATTCTACCATAATTTATAGTGATTTCAACGTCAAAATGTAACAAGAATGTGTTTTAGGCTGTTCTGATTGGCTAATCTGGGGTCGTCCGGTAAAGTTCTCACATAATCTAGTCCATTAGATCATCACACTTGCTGGTTCCGGTTTTTAAAGACAGTCCATTGTTCCCATGGTCCTGGCAAGTTTCCCAGGATGTCCTTGGTGGGTACAGTCTGGCTAGGGTCAAGACGAGGACACTGTTGCTGGCGTTGGCGCAGGCGCACTTCACCTAAAACCTCGTGTCATGTCGAGTGCAGGAGGCGGCCATTTTGTGGCAGGCCCAAATGGTCAACTTAAGCAAAACAAACACAAAACATAATTAATACATAGAAATGGCTAATAAATTGTTAAACCCTCACTAATTCCCCTATGTGTATGTAATTAGCAGGATAGCAACATTCAAAGCATTTATACTCACTATTTAATGCAACTTACATTTACGTCACAAAAGCAACATCTAACATGCAATATTCTAATTTCTCTAATAGTAGTATGCGTACATATTTTAGTTTACGTATTTATTAGACCATGCAAATCCCACGTGTAATTCATACATTAGTAAGATTGATTAGATAGTCACTTCAAACAATTAATATGGTTATAATTAATTGATTATTCTAATTAGTATGATCATGCAAATTGGGGAGGGTATACAAAATTTTGCATTACCCGCTCCAGCAATCCCCCCTTTGGTGATTTTATCACCACATCATCAAAATTTTGTATTTTCTTTTACGGAAATTTTAAAATGCTTTCTTGCTCTTATTCATAATTCAGTTTCCCCTATTTCTTCTCTTTTTGCCGAATTGTACATATTCTCCTTTAACTCTTCTCATTCTATCTCATCAAATTCCCTTTCTTGTTTCTTGTCTTTTCTCCTTAGATTTTCTCTTTTTAACCTTTTCTGAATTATACTCTTTTTACAACAAATACAACCAAATCTTATCACTAATATTATGAAAATTACACATGTTAATGGAAATAATATTTTACCTATAAATGTACTACCTATTTTTACTAAGAAATTTTTAATAGCTGATATCTTCTTTCCGATCTTTTCCCAAACACCTTCAACCTCCAGTGGTGCAATTTCGTCATGCAATTTTGTAATATTTTTAATGTAAATTTTCAGATCTTTACTTTCATCAGGAATGTAAGTACAACAATGTTGAACTTTCAGCATTCCACAGACTCCACCCTCTTTTGCCAATAGTATATCAAGGGCAAGCCGATTTTGCATCACCATAGCACGCATGGCAACCATTTCAGTGTTTACCAATAAGAATCCTCCAGCGGTGCTTGTTGACAAGCGATCCACTACTGTTGATAATTTTCTAATCTTTTTAGCATTCAGACATATTCCCACTGCTGGTATCAATGCTCCAAAAATATCACCCACAATTTCTGTCCAAGATTCTCTCTTACTATTACCTAAACTATGTTCACCATCTTCTCCTCTATCCATATGAAAGATTTTTGGGAAAACCAGGCCTACGTAACATGTACCATACCAATGGTCTGGCAAACGATAATATGCCCTATTCCCACAAATAAAATATAGTCCAGGGAAAACTGGATCTCTTCCACCTTTAAATCCCCATCCACCCATGATTCGGTATGTATCATGGCACTCACTGTTCCCTACAAAATAATTATCATATGCAGTTTGATTCCTTCTAATACACAACTTCCCTTTCTGAGGCCAATCTAAAGCCATAGTTGGACTAGCTTCACCTTTCAAATGTTTTTCCATTTCTACATCCCAGACAGTTTTCTCCACCTTTCCTTCAGATGCCTTTCTTTGCATTTTCTTTCTCCTTTCCTCGACCATGTTTAAGAATGTCTTTTCCTCTTTCTTCAAACTGCAAGTCAAATTGTTTTTAAATATATATTCAATGTTAATTCTTTAGTTTCTAAGAAAAATTCACCTAATACCTTAGCAGGTTTTACCTTGTTTAGTTTATTATTAGCAGGCACTTGCGCAAAAATGTTGTCTAGATCTGAAAAATAATATTCTAATTTTCCCATCTGATAAAACAAACTAGCTATTACACTACATGTTATTCCATATGTTGCTGGAAGGTGATGATAAGTCACTCCTTCTGATACAGATGCAGGTAACTGCATGCAAACGTAGCAGTCCCTTACGTCCATTGTCTTTAGATATTCATACAATAATTTTGAAAACACATTATTAGAAAAATCTGTTATAGATCTGTCTTTATGTAAATGACTGTTGTCTATTCTAGTCAGAACTACCTTTTGAATCTTCCCTATATTAGTTATGTTTTCACTATGTCCTTCTAGTGTGTCTATAGTAACCTTAAAAGAAATCAGAAGAGCAAGTATGCTCCATAGAAGCATTAATAATCCTGTACAACAACAACACATTTTACACCATCTTTTCATGAATGTACATCTACCTTTGCTACTATCTATGTTAGCCATTTTTGCTAAAACGGACTGTGTCTTTTGACTTAGCCTCTTCTACTTCACAACTAGTTTTCTAGCCCCAAGGCTCTAAGCACCTACTTGGTTCTACCAGTTTCTATGTTTTACTTATTTTATTATTTCTGCATCAACAGCTTTCTGGATCTATTCAGTTTGGCATCTCATCGTTTTTCACTTTCCTTTTCGTCATCCAAATACAGAATTTCCTGAACTTCCGTTTCTTCTTCCCCAATGTCGGACAAGAGAACTCTCAGGATTTCTGATTCTTCTTCTTCTTCAACCACTTTCAGTACAGTCTCCTCTGGATTTCCTTGACTATCTGCCTCTTCTCCCTTTTCAGGCAGAGCCACATATGTCCATTCAGGTGACTTATACTTCTGGTTAGGCTTCCTTGCTCTTCTACTTAAGTAAGTAAGTAATTTATTTGTGCATGATTAATTAAAATCTTTACAAATCGGATAAAAATTTTTTTTAAAACTTCTGTCTGTCCCATAAAACAACAATCCTCAGGCTCTCGTGTATCTGACCCCAGCAAGTTCAAACATTTTTACGAATTGACAGTTTAATTTTGTTTTGCTGGGGTTGAAACAAAGTTTGACTGCCTGTCTGCATGTCCGGACACCATGAGTCTTGAAGGCGTCTCGCAGGAATTTATATCTCAGATCTTTCAATTCGGGGCAGATGCACACTGCATGGACAATATCTTCCTTTCCGGCTTTGCACAGGCGGCATTGTGATTGAAGATTTTTCCTTATCCAAGGTGGTAAATGAGGAAATACCGGGATTACGCCCAAGCGCAATTTTAGGAATTTTTCTTTCTTTTTTAAGTTCATGCCAACATTAAGGTATGCCTGTGTTTGCAATGTACCATAGTCGTTAAGGATTATCCAGCCGTGTGCTTTTTTTGTTGTTGCTTTTCTACTTTCTTTATTCACAGTCGTTTCTTCTTCTTTCGGTTTTTCCTGACTGGAATTTAGGGAAGCATACATTAAGTCACAACTTTGTCATGTGGGGAATTCCTCTAAAGAACTCAATTACATTCAAAACTCGTTCACAAATCATGAAGCATGTCACAATGAAGTACCCCATGACAAGAACTCAGTGATAAGATAGCCATTCACTTTTGTCTGGAAAATTCAGATTATTTATTACAAAATAATCTAAAGTGAGGGACCTGTTGATTGATATTTCTATCCACCATCCCTCACTTTCACCTAATGTGAATTCTTAAGGAAGGCTTCCCACCCAATTACATCTGATAATGTGGAAACTTTAAAGGAAAAGATAAAGTAAGGTTTGCCTCAGGACATTCATCCAGCTAAAGAATATTCATTACTGAATAAACAGTTTTCCCCGTCCATCTACTCAATCCTTAATCTCTACTTGAGCAAGGGCCATTTGCAATCCAAATAGAAGGCCGCACAAATAATCTCTATCTAGAAGAAACATAATGCCTCGCAGGATGATCAATGTAATTACCGCACCATCTCTTGGTTACCGTATTTGTGTAAAGTCTTGGAGAAACACATTGATAAACACCTCACCAAGTACATTGAAGTACCAGTTAGCCGCAACCCTTCCCAGTGTGGGGTTCGGCCTAGGTTTATTAGAGACCACACTGATTGCCGTTATTGTCAATTTAAGACATTCGCTGGACATCGGACAAGCAGCACTACTGGTGCTGCCGGATTTGTCAGTGGCGTTTGACACAATATCCCATTCCATTCTGCTCAAAAGACTGAGGGAGATGGAAATCCACAGTCTAGCCTCTCAGTGGTTATGATGTTTTCTAAGTCACAGCACCCTAACCATCAAGGAAGGCGCCTTTAAATCTCAAAACTTGAAGTTTCCCTAAGGAGAACCACAGGAGTCCTGTATTAGTCCCATATTGTTTAAAATTTACGTGGCTACTTTAGCAGATAGTCAGGGAACGAGGCTTGATTCTAATATCATACCCTGATGCCACCAAGGTTTTAGGGGCTTTAGACAAAAACTCTCCCAACATCCAGTTGACCTTTTCAAAAGGCATGCCTGACTTTGATGCTAGGATGATGAACGCCTTCCTGCAGTTAAATGCAGGGAAAACTAGGATTATGATATTCAAAGAGACACCCCTCTGGTCTCCAGCATGGTGGACCACTTAAATGCATGCCGCAACAGCTCATTAAACAATGATTAAAAATTGAGGGTAATAATGGACAAAAAAATTAATATGAAGGAGCACGTCCATACCGCCGCAGTCGCATTTTTCCATATACTAAGCCTTTTACTGAGGGGTTTCCATGTTCTCACTCTGAATGTGCATAAAACACTTCTCCAAGCATTAGTAATTAGCCGCCTAGACTATTGCAATGGTCTTCTGATTTAAGCTAACGAGTCCTCCCTTGATAGAGTTCAGGTGGTTCAAAAAATAGCGGCCCGCTTTGTCGCCAACTCTCCCGCTAGACTGCACCTGTCCCCCAAATTCAAGGATTACAGTGGTTGCCAATACACAAGCAGCTGAAATTTAAATTCTGCTGCATTGTTCACAAAGCCCTCAATGGCAGTGGCCCTAGCTACCTAGCAGTTGGGCTTACCCGTTAACAGCAATCCAGAAGACTACGTTTGGCTCCATGTCCAAACTTTGGGACCCTCGTTTTGAAAAATCATGCACTGGTTGGAATGCCTTTTATTACCTAGCCCACCTCCTACTGGAAAACAATTCCCAGTCCCATTCTGAACTGCCCAGACTATTTACTATTGTGAAAACACCTAAATTTAGCTCTCAGAAATCTCTTCTTCTTGCTAACAGTTGCACTTCCGTAGTGCGGAGATAAACGGGGGTTTCAGACACTTTATAAATTAGAAAGTAAAGGTAACTAAGCAAGGTATGCCTCCATGGCCCAAAGTTCTTCCTCAAATTTAATACCAACTGTATTGCTTACTAATAAAATTGTGTCAACGATTAGATCTTGCTTGGCAGTAGTTCAAAAAACCATACCTCTTCTTTCATAAGGACATGTTATGGTTGTCTAAAACAAGAAGGTGACTGCAAACCGTGATAGATAGTTGTAATACATTTTGGCATGACTGGTGTCTTCAAATATACATATCCAAAACCAAATAGATGACTACACAAAAAAAGGCAGGGTGAACAAGTTTATTGAAGGTAGGAATGAAAGCTCCTGAATAGACCTGAAGTTTGAATAATTGGGACTAAGATTAAACAAGTTATGCTACAGGGAATGACTAATATTTAAAAAAAATATATTTACAAAACAGCTGGCTGTCACCATACAAAATGTGATAAAAAAAATAAGATGGTATTCTGCAAGGCAAGCAGTGGAAATCAGAGAACTATGGGCCTATCAAAACAGTCCTGCACTAAGCAGAAATGAAACAATATTCGTTAGAAGCCTGGTGGGTATACAAAAGGGCTATTTGTCCTGCTATGGCAACACAGAGAAGAAGTTTGTTAAGAAAAGAGTTTAAGAAGCAAGGAGTCAGGAACTGTAGAAACACACTGATGGATTAATTGGACGCAAGAAAGACAATGCTAAACATTAGAATAGTACAGTTCCTGGGCTTTTTTTAAACCATGGTTGGTATAAAGGCTTTGACATTGTTGGTGTTGGGGGGGTGATACAAAGAGGCGCCAATAGAAATCCATGCATGAACTGACTGCTAGAAAAATGGTCGTAAGCCGCTGCCTAACCCGTCAAGACAGATATCATTAAAACATTGTTTATGTCTGCTCGCAGAGGTTTAGCACTTTCAATGCAATTTGCGAAAAAGCATTAACATGATTACCTGAGCTCTGAAAACCTGTACCAATATCAACATACCCCATTTTCCGGGCATGAATTTGCACAAGGGGGTATCTTCTATGTAAGATTTACACATTGCATAGTCTGTGGCCTGTTAATCTAACCACGGCAATTGGCAATTCATTGAATATTTTAGATGGGTTGGATAGTAAATTTTAACGATGGTACATAATTTAGTAATAAAAAGGTTTCTTGACAGGAACTTATGGGGTGCTTCGCTATGCATTGACAGATGCTAGGGAAACAGACTTGAGTTGATGCCTATCCCTTTAAACCATGTCCCAATTAAAAGTCAATTTAATTGTATTTGCAGAGGTTTAGCACTTTAAGTGCAATCAGGATAAATGCATAAACACAATCAAGTCAGTTGGTATGCTTATACCAGTGTTACCATACCCCACAACCCCTTTTTTTACAAAGAAGAATTTCAACAATATGCTTTTCACAATGTAACATATGCTGATTGGCTAGCCTTTCTTGGCGCCTCATATTAACCTGCCTACCATTCCATTATTCTATCTATCAGTCTAACCTCATTTAGGAATGCTCGCAGAGGTTTCACACTTTTAGTGCAATAAGCATAAACGCATGAACACAATAGCATTATCTCGTAAAACTTGTGGCAGTATCTCCGAACATCCTGCACACCCCTCACTTCTCGGCATGAATTTGAATAATAGGATTTCCTCTATGTAGTATTTGCACATGGTATATTTTTTCCAGGCCTGTCACCCTAACCTTGCATACTGGCATTTTATTAAAAAAATATTCAATTAACTTTATAGTCCATTTGTATGTGCTTCTCAATCACAAAATAAAAATATCTGTTTAGGATTGACATGTATTTTTAGATTTGTAGGTACATGACGTATTGTGTATGTCTCATGCAAGGTATATGTTTAGAATTAATTTTTTAATGAATTTTGGGCTCATTTACGAAACTTTACATAAAGGCACATTATTTTTTTTAAAAAGGAGGGTTAGTAACATTTTAAATTTGTTTCATCAAGAAGAAATTATATGGTTTGATCATGATGGCCAACAAATATTACAATTTATTTTTAATTTATGTGTTAGGTTATGTATGTCCTTTGCAAAGTTTATGGTTTTAATTTACTAAGTATTTGGATACTAAAAGTATAATAAAGGAAAAGGAAGATGACTAAACAGTTGGTCTTAACTTAATAACTGTACAGCAAACCACCATAAAGGAAAGGGGCTAGTAAACTCCCAATATTAGTGTATGTAAAAAATATGTACAGAAACTCACTAAATAAAAATGTATTACAACAGTTTATGGAAGAAAAAGATTGGGGAAAAAAATTGCCTACATCATAATATTTGTCCATGCAAAGCGTAGTAACATTTTTAGGTTTTTCAATCATTATTTTTATTTATTATTTATTTATTATATTCATTTCTATGGCGCACAGCTACCCACAATGGGGTCTCCCGGCGCCGCCGATGACATGGCGAAAAAGGGATCACTGTGGTTAAGATTTATTGGCGAGGAAAGAGCCAGGTCTTCAAGTTCTTTCGGAAGTTATGGAAGCAAGGTTCCAGTTTTAATGACAGAGGTAGTGAATTCCAGAGTTAAGGTGCCATGCACGAGAATGAGCGGCCGCCCATTCTGGACAGCCTAAAATGGGGGATATGAAAGTTGCCCTGAGAAGAGGATCTGAGAGAACGGACAGGAACGTAAGGACGAATGAGAGATTGCAGGTACGCAGGGGTCCGTCTGATGTTTAATTTTAAACATTATGCACACGGTCTTGTATTTGATGCGATTTTCTATACGCAGCCAGTGTAGATCTTGAAGAAAAGGAGAGACGCAGGTCATCCTGGGAATATTACACAGGAGGCGGGCCGCTGAATTTTGGACTAACTGCAGCTTCCGCAGAATCTCCTGGCTGCCCCCCAAGTATAGTACATTCCTGTAGTCTAGGCGTGATGTAATTAAGGCCTGAACTACTGTGCGCTTGGTGGAGTCCGGGAGCATCCAGAGGATCTTCTGTAACCATCTCAAAATGGTAAAACAGGTAGCTGCAACACTAACCACCTGTTGCCGCATCAAGAGTAGATCGTCCATAATAAAGCCGAGGTTCCGCACCTGCTTCACTGGCTGGGGAAGAGGACCCATTGTAGTAGGCCAATGTTGGGGGCCCCAAAGGTGTTTGTTATTACCTAGTATCAGCACCTCCGTTTTCTCACCATTTAGTTTTAGAAGATTAGTCTGCATCCACTCCGCCACCTTACCCAGACCAAGCTGAAGCGAGGAGGGAGAACTTTCCTCTCCCGCTGATAGTGAAAATATAATCTGGGTATCATCTGCATATGAGTAAAGAGCTAAGCCAGAGGTCTCCACAATATCCGCCAAAGGACATATATAGATATTGAAAAGCCGAGGGCTAAGTGAGGACCCCTGGGGAACTCCATATGCAGATGGGCGGATAGAAGATGAGGCAGTTTGTGAAAAGATCTTAAAGGAGCGATTCTGTATAAAGGAGGCCAACCAGGCCAAGGCTGAACCCGCTACCCCTGCAGACCTGAGGGCGTTCAATAGGATGAAATGCGACACAGTGTCGAACGCGGCACTTAAATCCAGAAGGATAAGAGCCGCCGATTCTCCCCTGTCAAGCAGAGAGCGGAGATTCTCGGACACTCCTAGTAGCGTGGTCTCGGTGGAAAAATGCGAACGAAAGCCTGATTGAGAGGGATGGAGAAAACCGGACGATTCTATGTACAGCGACAAATGGGTGTTAACATTTCTCTCAAGAATCTTGGAGAACATAGGCAGCAAAGAAATAGGGCGGTAGTTTGAAAGAATTTTGGGGTCCGCTGTAGGCTTTTTAAGAAGAGGGACCACCATAGCCCGCTTCCAGTCCTCAGGGACAGTAGATTCTCGAAGGGAGGCATTTAAGAGGGCCTGAATAATAAGAAGGGAATCAGGGGAGACCTGACGAAGAATATCCATCGGAACTGGATCCAGAGGGGAACCGGATTTGACCTTGGATAAGCAATCAGATAGAGTTTGTTGATCCAGCCTGGGCCATTTGAGTAACAAAGGGCGGGCAGAGACAGGGACTGGCAGTGATGGTACAGACTGCAAAGAAGAAGATGGAGGCTGAGGTCCCAAAAGGGAACGGTAGATAGTTTCTACTTTGGTGGTGAAAAAGTCTGCAATCTCATTGCAGCGAGGCTCGTCGAGCGAAGGTGGAGATGGGGAGGCCTTGGAACCAGCCAGATTTTTGACCATAGCAAAGAGTGCCCGAGGGCGGTTAGAAGAGATATTTATCTCGTCTATTACAAAGATGGATTTTGCTTTCCTACAGGCCAGATGATACTGTCCAAGTGCTGCTCTGTAGGTAAGTTTGCAATGAGGGCTGTAGCTCTTTCTCCACCTACGTTCCAAATGCTTACACTCAGACTTCATGAGTTTTAACTCATCCGTGAACCATGGTGCCGGGGGGTGATGGCCTAGGCTGCATTTACGACGCAAAGGCAGATGAAGGTCTATGGCAGAAGACAGCCACGAAGAGACTGCTAGGTTCAAAGGCAAGAGAGGGAGATCAGGGTCTGGACGAGAGGCAAGTAGAGAGGTATTTAAACCAGGGAGGTCTAATTTTGACCATGCTCTGTAATAGCTGATCGAGTCTGAGCTGTGGACTGGAGCAGATCTCTTAATCTGCAGACTAAAATGGATGGCATAATGATCAGACCAATCCAAGGGGGTAGACAGGCTGCATGCGTAGTCAGGGGAAGAGAAGAAAATTGGATCCAAAAAGTGCCCTGCCTGGTGGGTCGGGCCATAATTACGTAAGAAAATGTTCAATGCCTCCAAATCCGTCAAAACAGCGCTGATTAAATTGTCTTGCGTGTTTTCCAAATGTAGGTTAAGGTCCCCCACAATGGTGAAATTGGCCGACTTTAGAGCGAAAGGGGCAACTAATTCTGCCAGTGATGATAGCCAACTCGTGGAGTTATTCGGGGGGGCGATACATCAGTATACCCGAGAATGTCCACTGGGGAGTGACTGTTAGTTTGAAAAGAGCAGCTTCACACATGGGAAACAAGAGGGCTTCAAGGGTGCATACATAGCTAGATTTAAAGATTACTGCAATACCCCCACCTCTACCAGAGGCTCTATCACACCTCACCGCTACATAGCCCGAAGGAAGGGCAATGGCCACATCAGGGCCAGACCCAGAGTGAAGCCAAGTTTCAGTCAAGAACACTGCATCGGGCTGTTCTGAGTGAAGGAGGTCAAATATGTGGACCTTGTTTTTGGGCAGAGATCGACAGTTAATACTGATTTGCTTTATGGTCACGTTTCCAGAATCTCTGGGGGTTTTAGGGGACAAATGTTGGGACAGTGGTCCGTTTATTTTAGGTTTCACAAAACAATTGCATTGAGGACACTTACGATAACAGATGGTACTCATGTCCATATGGTTACAGTGTAAGGAGGTGTCATGTAACCGTCGCAGATCAGAGGCAGAATACTTATAAGTCGAGCCGCTATTCATGTACGAAGCGGCATACTGACTGGCCGCTCCAGGGCGCGGATGGGCGCAGACGGGCTTGCCTCTGGCGCGCCTCCAGCGCGCCACCGGCACGCCCGCTGCGCGCGAGCGCTGCGCGCTAGCATCCGGGTGTTAAAATACGTCCGGTCGTCAGGCCAGGGGGCGTGCCCAAACAGCCAGCAAAGTCCTCCCTCTCTGTTGAAGATCTAAAGACGAGAGGGAGGCAGCGCCACAATAACGTAGCCACAGAAATATGAAGGATGAGTGTGCCCGGGATCAAATATACCCGTGAGTAAGTTTAAAATTTTAAAATGCAAGTATGCGGCCAAAAAGGAATGACGAGGCTTCCCACCTCGCTCACATCACACGCTCACTACACACAGCGATCCACTAATGTGACAAACACTATAGAGTTGTCAAAATGTAATCAGGCGTAAAAGACTACTTTCTAACTTAAAAGCCAAATGGACAGTCCTGCACATATCTATTCAATGTCAAAACACACGTTCCGCACCAGAAGCAGAACCAGTTACAAAGTCTACAAAGAACACCTGAACTCCTCACCCAACTACAACAGATAGCAATATAGCCGCAAGCCAACTCCACAAATGGATCACCAAATGTGCCAACACCCTAGCCCCATCCAGAAGACCAAGAGACAACACAAAAAGAAAGCCAAATGGTTTGAAAAGGATCTAGGGGAATCCAAGCACTCATTCCAAAGACTGGGGAAGAAGAGAGCAAAACACCAGATTGACACCCCGCATACAAAGAAGCTATCACAGCACACCACCAAGTCAACAATTATCAAATAGACAAAGAAAAACTTCATCCCGGACAGAATCCTCTCCAACGACCAAAACTCCAAGGAAGTCTTCGCCACCATACAGGAATTCTCAAAACCCAATCGGGAAAATTCCGACGTCCATCACTCCCAAAACCGCTGCAACAAAGTCAGCTCCTTCTTTAAACTCAAGCTCAAAATGCTCTAAGACAACCTTGAGAACCAAGACAACAAAAGCGCCTCAAACCCATACCACCAATGACGCCATCCACCTGACCCTTCTCACCTGGGGACAGGGGTGTGGAAATTAATGAAATATCTACTTGTCCATGGGGCAGGTTGCTTCATAAATCTACTTGTCCTACAACAAAATCACTTGTCCCTTTTGTGCCATGTAATGCGGTGGCAAATTGTGGCAGCAATCTCATTCTATAAAAGCTCTGATTATGTCAGGGCTCCTACGATAGTAGGGTTTGAATACTAGCAATTGCCTTATGTTGTCACGTTTCCGCAGACCAAAATACTGAGGCTGAAGTTAATGTTAAGCAATAGTTCTAGGGTTTGAATGCCCTTTTGAGTCTGTGCAAACCTACTAACTTGCATGTTTTAAGGGTTTTCACCAACTCTCCTCTAATCATTTCCCATACTGGGAAAGGTTGGAAATTTACTCCTGACAATGGCAGACATAAAACTTCTTGCAGGGTTGAGAAAAAAGTGGTTGAGTGAAAGTGAACTTGCTAACACTGAGATTTTCGCATGAGCAAATCAATCGATCAATCAATCAAATAATTTGTAAAGCGCACTACATACCCGCAAGGGTTTCAAGGCTCTGGGGGTGGGGAGAGGGGGGGGGGTGCTGTTGCTACTGGTCGAACAGCCAGGTCTTGAGTTGTCTCCTGAAGGTCTTCGGTTTGTCGTAGGATGAGGGGGAGGGTGTTCCAGGTCTTGGCGGCGCGGTGGGAGAAGGATCTGCCTCCGGCTGTGGTTCTACGGCTGCGTGGGACGGTTGCCAGGGAGAGGTCTGCGGAGCGGAGTTTCCTGTTAGCTACGTAGAAGGAGAGTCAACTGTTGAGATAGGCTAGGCCGGTCTTGTGGAGTGCCTTGTGTGCGTGAATCAGGAGCTTGAAGGAGATTCTTTTGTCGACAGGGAGCCAGTGCAGGTTACTCAGGTGGGGGTGATGTGGTCACGGCGCGGGACGTCGAGGATCAGGCGTGCAGAGACATTCTGGATTCTTTGCAGTCTGTTGATGAGCTTGGTCGGGGCTCCGGCATAGAGGGCGTTTCCGAAGTCGAGTCTGCTGCTGACTAGGGCCTGGGTGACTGTTTTCCTTGTGTCTGTCGGGATCCATCTGTAGATCTTGCGGAGCATATGGAGGGTGTTGAAGCAGGTGGAGGAGACAGCGTTGACTTGTTTGGTCATGGTGAGTTTCGAGTCGAGGATGACTACCAGTTTGCGTGCGTGGTTGGTGGGTGCGGGGTTGTCCCCAGCGACACGGGCCACCAGGAGTCGTCCCATGCTGAGGGGTTGGGCCCGAGGATGGGGATCTCCGTCTTGTCTGTGTTCAGCTTAAGGCGGCTATCCTCCATCCAGTCGGCAACGGCCTTCATTCCCTGGTGGAGGTTGGATTTGGCAGTGAGGGGGTCCTTGGTGAGGGAGAGGATCAGTTGCGTTCGTCGGCATAGGAGATTATGTTGAGGTTGTGATGTCGGGCGATGTATGCGAGACGCGCCATGTAGACATTGAACAGCGTCGGGCTGAGGGAGGATCCCTGCGGGACACCGCAGATGATCTCAGAGGCTTCGGATTGGAACGGGGGGAGGCGGACTCTCTGGGTTCTGCCGGAGAGGAAGGAGGAGGTCCAGTCCAGGGCCTTGCCTTGGATCCCTGCATCGTGGAGTCATGTGCATAGTGTGTGGTGGCAGACGGTGTCGAAGGTGGCAGAGAGGTCCAGAAGGATGAGGGCCGCCGTCTCGCCGTTGTCCAGTAGGATCCTGATGTCATCTGTGGCGGCGATGAGGGTGGTCTCAGTGCTGTGGTTTCTGCGGAATCCTGACTAGGAGGGGTCCATGATGCAGTTGTCTTCGAGGTAGCGGGTGAGCTGGATGTTGACTATCTTCTCGAAGACCTTAGCTGGGAACAGAAGCAGGGAGATGGGCCGGAAGTTTTTGATTTCGCTCGGGTCCGCCTTGGGTTTCTTCAGAAGGGCATTGATCTCGGCATGTTTCCAGCTCTCAGGGAAGGTCACGGTTTCGAAGGAGAGGTTGATGATGTTGCTCAGGTGGGGTTCGATGGAGCTGCCGGCTTTGTTGAAGATGTGTTGTGGAAAAGTGTCAGACGGCGAGCCGGAGTGGATTGTACCCATGGTCTTGATTGTGTCTTCGATGCTCACGTTGGCCCAGGTTGTCAGGGGGTCGTGGTCGGTGGGATGTGGTGGGTCCAGCGTGTTGGGGCCTGTTAGGGTCATCCGGGGATTGAAGCTGTTGTGGATGTCGGCAATCTTGCGGTGGAAGAAGGTGGCAAGGGAGTCACACAGGGCTTGTGACGGCGGGATGTCGTTGGCGTTGGAGCTGGGGTTGGAGAGTTTCTTCACGACGTTGAAGAGCTAATTGCTGTTGTGTGCGCTGTTGTCGAGGCGGTCTTTGAAGGAGGTCCTCTTGGCTGTCCTGATGAGGTGGTTGCGGATGGCGTCTTTGTGGGTTGCGCGGCTGCCCGGCAACTTTTCGCTGTGTCATATGTTCTCCAACTTCCGGCAGGTGCGCTTTGACACTAGGAGTTCCGAGGTGAACCAGTTGGCTCTCTTGCTGGTCTCTCTGAGGGTTTGTTTTTTCAGCGGGGCTAAGGTGTTGACACAGTCGTCCATCCATCGTTTAAGGGTGCGCGCACCATCGTCGGGGTTTGAGGGGTTGGTTGGTGGGTTGAGTGCCAGGTTTGTCTGTAGTTGCACTTCGGTGATTTTGCCCCAGCAGCGACGGGGGATCTGTAGGGTGTGGTGATGTGCGACGGGTTTCTGGAAGGTGAAGTGGATGCAGTGATGGTCGATCCAGATGGGTTCGGAGACGTGGCTGAAGGAGACGTGGGGGCTTGAGGAGAAGATGGCATCGAGTGTGTGTCCGGCGATGTGGGTCGGCGTTGTGACGAGCTGTTCCAGTCCGAGGTTGGCGAGGTTGTCTATCAGGGTGGAGGAGTTGCTGTCGTTGTTGTTCTCCAGATGGAAGTTCAGGTCTCCGAGGAGGATGTAGTCGGTGGAGGTCAGTGCGTGCGTACTGATGAAGTCCGTGATGGCGTCGCAGAATTGTGGTCGGGGTCCGGGCAATCTGTAGATGAGGGTGCCTCTTAGGGTGGTCTTGGGGTCCGTGTGGATCTGGAAGAGCATGTGTTCGGCGGTGCTGAGAGTGTCGTCGGTGTTTGTTGAGACCCTGATGGTCTTCTTGTGGACGATGGCGATTCCTCCTCCGACTCAGTTGGTGCGGTCTCTGCGGGCGATCTTGTATCCGTTGGGGATGGTTATGGCGATGTCTTGGGAGGAGGCTTCGTTCACCCAGGTCTCGGTCAGGAAGGCGACATCTGGTGATGCGGTTTCGAGTAGGTCCCAGAGCTCAATGGCGTGTTTGCATGCTGAGCGAGTGTTGAATGCATCGGAGCTGGTTGTGTTCTGTCATGGCGGGTGTCTCTGCATCTTCGATGCAGGAGAAGCTGCAGTTCCGGCAGGCGAAAGGACCGTGGGTGTGCTTCGGGGTGGCTCTGCAGCAGGTGAGGGTCCATCCTGGGTTGAGAGCGATGAGGGTGCTGGCGTCGTATCGGAGGCGGTCTTCATGGCTGGTGCGGGGGCCAGGGGTTCTGGCGCTGGGCGCGGTCCAGGCGCGGACGGGCGTAGACAGGCTTGCCTTAGGCATGCCCACTGCATGCGGCCGCCATTTTAAGGGGAGGTGGGAGGGAGGAGCAGCTGGGAGTCGGGAGGCAGGGGGCCGGGGGCAGCGAATGGGCACGGAGGGGGGCAGGGCTGCAGGGGATGCAGCGGCGGGAACAGGAGTGGCGAGGGGGGCGAGCAGGCACAACAGGGGGCACAGAAGGCAAAAATGGGCAGCGGGGCACAGAAGGAACAAGGGCACACAAGAGAACGGGGAACAAAAGGCAAAATGGGCAGCGGGGCACAAAAGAATCTACACCTGCATATTGCTCATGCTACAATGCAGCTCACAAATATTTTCTAGGAGTACTATTTCTTGGCCTACTTCAGTAGAGTCTTGCGAATTCAGGAAAGCCGTATATCTGCACTTAATACAAGGACATGGAGGCACTTTTGAGACTTTATTTAATAATTGGTCTCATAATTAGGTCGGGTGTTAACCATGACATTTTGTGTTTATTAAATTCTGTCTATCGGCTAGCTTTACTGTGAGTAACAGCATTCTATTCTTTCACAAGGAGCATATCTACACAGTCATTTTGTTCAGTGCCAGGAACAACTGTGGCAATGTGTGCTTTTAGAGACAAAAAACAATGTTTGCTTTTGCCAATGTTTGTTATAATGGTGAGGGCCCGGCAGCTCCCACACAAATAAGGATTTACAAAAACCATGCCAAAACAAGTCAACGGTGATGGATCAAACCCGGATCTGTTGACTGGATGTGAGTGTTTGATTGGTTCTGATGCTCCGTCCATCACCACCCCCTTTTGTACCGCTTTGTTCGCCATAAGTTGGCAGGGTATGCTCAGACGTGAGTCCCTTGCTCACTTTGCCACTGGATTCAAGCAAGCCTGGCTGAAGACGGCTGAAATGCCAGAAACCGGTCCTAGGAAGCTTGTTTCCGGTCCAGGGAAGGCATAGCTTGGCAGTTCGGGCTGGACTGTTCCCATGAGGCACAGGGTCAGACTGATTTGCATATGGCCATGTCTGAACTGGTGTGGCAGAGTGGGCTAAAGAACGGTGATGGATCAAACCCAAATCTGTTGACTGGGTGTGAGTGTTTGATTGGTTCTGATGCTCCGTCCATCACCACCCCCTTTTGTAACGTCAACACCAAGCTAGCACATTTGATAGGGAAAAAAAATGTCCTAGACACCTCTCAATCCAGATTACACAACAACAACAGCAACGAGAACAGCATCATCACTGACACTAATGACATAAGCAGGCTCCTCAACCAAAGCCACACAGCAGACCTCATCCTCCTCGACCTATCAGCAGGCTTCAAAACCATATCGAACCGCTCAATAGTCAACAGGCTCCATGATGCCAGCATATAGGAAAAAGCATTCGACTGTATACGATATTTCCTTTCAGGCAGAACACAGAGAATACAAATCCTGCCCTTCCTCTCAGGAACAAAAGATATCAGATGTGAAGTACCACAAGAATCCTCCGTCAGCCCCACACTCTTCAACGTCTACATAGCCACCATCACGACCATTGTCAGAAAGCAAAGACTAAAAATTTCCTTGTACAACAATGACAGCCAGCTCATCCTCACACTCACCAAGTAGGCTGACATCACCAGGAGAAATTTCAAATAAGGGATGAAAGCCATCGCAACCTGGATGAGCAACAGTTGGCTGAAGCTCAACGCGGAGAATACAGAAGCCATAATACTATGCTGCACACCCTACGCATGGGACAACACCTGGTGGCCACTGGCCTTTAGAAAACCATCCACCCCAAAAGACCACACACGCAACTTCAGCATCATATTGAGCTCTTCACTCATAATAAATTGCCAGATCAACACCGTATCCTCAGCAAGGTTCAAAAACCTATGCATACTTTGCAAAACATTCAAGTGGATCCCACTGACTCCTGAAAAAACCTCACACATGCACTCATCACAAGAAGAATTGACTACGGCAACACTCTCTGAGCAGGTAATCAAGAAAAAACTCCTCCGCTAACTCCAGACTGTCTAGAACGCACAGGCAGACTCATCCTCAAAATTTCACAATACAACCACATTACCCAAAACCTCCATGACATCCACTGGCTCCCCATAGAAAGAAGAATAACCTTCAAGGTGCTCACACATGCACACAAAGCCCTCCATAACAACGGACCACAATAGCTGAATGACCAAACCTCCTTCCACCCCCACCCCCACAGAAACCTCCACTCAACTGACCTCGAACTAGCCACCAGACCTATTTTCCACAGGACAAGAGCAAATAGAAGATCCTTCTCCTACCTCGCAGCCAAGACTTGGAATGAACTCCGAATGAACTCCAAATCCACCAAAGCAAAAAACAATGCAAATTCAGAAAGCACCTCAAGACCTTGCACTTCGAATAATCACAAAGAAGCTACTCAAAGCCCCCCCCCAAAAAAAGACAACACACTCAACACCTTGAGACCCTAGCGGGGAAGTAGTGCGCTGTACAAAACCCTGATTGAATGAAAGTTCAAAAATAACTTGTGTATTACTAATATCAATTTCAGTAAGGCATGAGGAGGCGTAAAACAACCTCAGTCGCAGAAAGACATCAATGTAACGCATGAGTATGCATGGCTGTTTTGCACAAACTGTGCAACACCATTAGCTTATGCAGAGAAAAATGTGCTGTACTATGTTTGAAGCCTCTTTGTTACTCACACACGTCAAGAAACTTATAAATTAGGGTAAAACATGTTCAGCACCATAAACACCATGTAGTATGCAAAGATGTATGGACTACAAAAACAAATCAGAACTCTGTGTGAACTCTTAAAGAGAAGGAAGCATTTTATAAATGCTAAAAAAATATACAGTACAATAATCCACAGCATTGTTGATATTGAAAAATGAACATTTCCAGTTTTTACGTATAACGAGAAAAAATAATTTAGGTGGCACTGTAAAACATAGGTGCTCCTACTTCCTCACGTTCTTTCAATTTAGATGGCCACTGAATTATTAAAAAAATTACATAGTGAAGGGAAGTTGCCATGCTTCAATTGCTGTAACATTAACAGTTAACACAGCACCAAATGTTTGTATACCGACATAGTATAAGCAATTAGCCCTGGCAACAGAAAAGGTAAAACGTTTCATAATGAAAAACAGTTGAGTAATCAAAACACAACACTTTATTTAAGTATTGTTTAAAAATGAAACATGAAATTGAGTATTAGCAATTCAGGCAAAAAAAGAGTAAAATTAAGCACATTAAGAAAGGAAAAAGGAATAAAAACTCACCTTGCAATTGAAGTAAAAGAAAAGTTTAATTATTCTTTTTACGGAGTGTGGAAATTTGTGCGAGGGTGTGACTGCAGCATTGAGAAGTTTCGAGAGGGGTGGGAGGGTAGCGCGGAGGAGGAGAAATATATGTTAATACATCTGATAGGTAACGGTAGCTGTCAAGGATCATTTATGGCTCTTTCACCGTAGTGCTTGACGTCATCGGAACGTCTGACCAATGACGGTAGTTTGCGGCTGTACTGGGGAGCGCAGAAAAACATGCCAAACATTTTATGTTTGTTGTGCGTGTGAGCATACTTAGCGGCTGTGCTGGGGAGCGCAGAATAACGCGCCAAAGTGTTGTTGCTGCTTGCGCGCGTTGAAATCTGTGCTGGGGAGCGCAGAAAAACATGCAAACTTTTGATGTTGGTCGTGCGCGTTGAAATACGCATGTGCAAATGCTTATGGGGAGCGCATACCGGAGGGGAGCGGGGCCCGACAGAACACCGGCAATCCCTGCGCTCAATGTGCAGATTAGTGAGACTAGGCCAGGGGTGGTCAATTCACATGCGGTGCACGTCCAGCACCCGACCGGCATCCCTCACCCGGGACAGATCTCTAGACACGGCCTGTTCCACGTCAACCGCCGATGTTCGTGGCTGATATCAAGCAGTCTCCTAAGTGTTGTGTGTGCTCACACAGTACATGGTGTCGTAGTCCTGGATGTAGGCCTCTACAAAGTTGCTCAAGACCCAACCAGTCACTGTTCCGCACCCCCCGGCGTGTGCCCCTGTTCAGGAGTTGAGTATGGCAGCGGTACTCGTCCCCCTCGGGAAGCACCGCACTCGTCCATGCAGGCAGAGAGGGAGCAGAGGTCGAGCCACCAAGCGCCGTCCCACCGCATTTGGTGATCCCAGGTCCCTCGGTGTAGGCCAGTGAAGCTAGGCCCAGAGCAGAAAACCCATGTGTGGTGGGCATCTAGCACCTGAACACCAATCCATACCACATCGGCCCTCTGAAAGGGCGGAACACCAGCCACAGTCAGTTCTGTGTCTGTCATCGGCTCTTGCAACTGGGTCCAATCGATATCGACTACTCCCGCAGCTAGGCTCGCAGGGCTGTGTCGCAGTTCACAGGATTGTGCGGCGTGGATCCGCTGCTCCTCCGGTTACGCTCGCCGAGCTTGGCTGCGGCTTATCTTGAGTCGTAGGAGAGTGCCACGCTGTCCGGCGATGTTGCACCTTAAATATTCAGACATTGAAGGACATGGCCCTCTAGGGCCACGCGGGTTATATAAAACACCTGCTGTGCCTTCCCCAAATGAAGAGTTGTTCAGACAGTAGAGAATGCAAACTTACTTTATTCAGTATATACTCTGCAGAGGAGCCCAGTCTGGCCTTCACCCTAAGATGTCTGCCGAGGGGACTGACTCACCAGGGTACGCCAATACATAATAAACCCTTCTGGAGACTTCAGCCACGCCTCTAATGGAAAGTTACCGGCTTGAGCCGGGCATGAACAAAGGAAGTACAGAGAGATGAGCCAACACCTGCCAGATGGGTGCACTATCAGTACTCCAAGGCCATTGTGTCGAGTCTCAGCGTCTCCTAACGTGGGAGCAGAGCTACACATTGAGATTGGAATGCAGAGAAAGAGTATCAGTTCATTAGCAAGTCGAGTTACAGCCTTGAACAGGAGAGAAAATAATAACGAAGTACAGTGTTTTGCTGAGGCAAGCGAGAAGTAGAAATAAGACCTAGTATGAGCACAGCCCAAGCAGTCTTCTAGTGATTGCGAAATACAAAATGGAGTCACACAAGCTAACTAAAGCTTACATGTTGCAAGGATAACACAGTGGGTTGCATAACGTGAATACAAATGGCATCTATTTAGCCACATATTGCTAACCTAATATAGCTTGTGTAAGTGCACAACGGGAAGGGGAATTTCAAACCTAACAACATGAAGCAAGCATAGGCAGGTATTTGTCAGGATCTCTGGGCAGCCTGTTGTGGAGCTCTGTGCTACGCGTCCGCACTCATTGCCAACTTGTCCACGCCGATAAAGATGATGGATTCAACTCAGATCTGTAAATGGGGGTGAGTTTCTGAAAAGTTTCAGTGCTCCATCCATCATCTCCTTGTGTGTGCTCTGTTCTGGCTCTGTCCATCATCTCCTTGTGTTTGCTTTGTACCCCCTAAGTCAACAGGGTATGCCCAGACGTGGGTCCCTTGCTCATTTTGTCACTGGATTCAAGCTAGCATAGCTGATGAGGGGTGTTACCTCGAAACCTGTGCCAGGATTCTTGTTTCCAGTCCAGGGAAGACCTGGCTCGGCAGTTCAGGCTGGACTGTTCCCATGAGGAACAGGGACAAGGCTGATTTGCATTTAGCTGGGTCTGAACTGGGGTGGCGAACTGAGCTAAAGAACGATGATGGATTCAACTCAGATCTGTAACTGGGGGTGAGTGTCTGAAAAGTTTCAGTGCTCCATCCATCATCTCCTTGTGTTTGCTTTGTTCTGGCTCTGTCCATCATCTCCTTGTGTTTGCTTTGTACCCCCTAAGTTAACAGGGTATGGCCAGACGTGGGTCCCTTGCTCATTTTGTCACTGGATTCAAGCTAGCATAGCTGATGAGGGGTATTACCTCGAAACCTGTACCAGGATTCTTGTTTCCAGTCCAGGGAAGACCTGGCTTGGCAGTTCAGGCTGGACTGTTCCCATGAGGAACAGGGACAAGGCTGATTTGCATTTAGCTGGGTCTGAACTGGGGTGGCGAACTGAGCTAAAGAACGATGATGGATTCAACCCAGATCTGTGACTGAGGGTGAGTGTCTGAAAAGTTTCAGCGCACCGTCCATCATCTCCTTGTGTTTGCATGCTACACAGTCCCAGTCTATTCCCCTTTACTGAATCGGCAAAGCTAGACATTTTGCATGTCAAACGCGTTAGGACACAACTTCCTTGTGGAAAAGGTGCATATCAACAGCTCTGACTATAGCAACAATATGTATCCCATGGCATTGCCACCCACATTCTCGGACTGGATGTCAGAACTATATAAATTGACAGAGCATGGCGAAAAGCAACTATAAACTGCAGGATCAACTCCCAATGTTTGAGGACGTATGGGGACTGTTCATACACTTCATAGACCCCTGAGGTAAAAGTTGGATAGAAGCTGGGGGTTACAAGGGAGTGCAGGGTGTATTGCCTGACCCGGATTTGACGCCATTGAATTTGGCGGCTCACAGGAATTTCGTAAAATTGTCTATATCCATGGTCATGTTATGTGTTGCAATACTGTTGACGCTCTGAATTGCATACATACCTATCCGTCCTTTGTATACACCTCTAATATCTTTATATAACATGACAGGCTGTATTGACTGTACATTTCCCTTTGCGGAAAACCTAGTAGAATAGAAAAGAAAAGAAAGAAATAAAAGAACCCCCCCCCCCCCTCCTCCCCCTCCACCGGCAGGTTGGCATAGTCATGCTTTTGGATGGGCTGGAGGGGAGGTGGCAGCGGAAGTGGACTGGGATTTGTCTGCAGTATGGCCCCCAGCCTCCTTCCTTACCCCAAAAGGGGTTGGCACCTCCCCAAGATAGACCTAGTTCGAAAGCTCACTGATAATCAAAGCCTCTGCCTCTAGAAAAAGCGTGCATAGGGCCATCCATTTTTTGTTCTCGACTGACTGCTTCACCATCTCTCCCAGCTGTGGCCGAAGATCTTAGAACCTTTATTAGGCAACTTTATCAGAACTGCTTTTTGCCTGATGTCTCCTTTCCATGAAAGTAAGCGTAAGTGGGACTGGCTGTAATATGAGCTCTTGAAGCAGCTGCAAAGGCTCACAGGTTGTCCAAAGAAATTTTAGAGAAAAATCGAACTTGCTGCTCCATAATAGAGCAGAGGTGTCATCTCTCTCATTCATACGACCAGTCAAGGATTGAAAGTACTTTACTATAGATCACCTATGCATTGGCTCGAACCGAGATGATTGTCTCTGTGTATGCACTTTCCTCTTTTCTCACAGTCTGGTCAGAAGGAAGGGTATCTTCGTACATCAGCATGCATTGGGAGGAGAGTCTCAGAATCAGACTATCGACCTCAACAGAGGGGGGAAACTCCTTCGAGAACTCTTCAAAAGGATACCTTTTAGACAGGAACTGTGGCAAAGATACCTTGTCAATATCTTTCCACACATGCATGAGCACCCGGCATACTGCGCTATGGAGGGGTAAGGATTCTGGGACCACCCTCTTATAAAGGGTAAAGAAATCATCCTCATCACCCCCGGATGTGGGTGCACAGAAATTTAAGGGACCTATTCGGATGGCGATCGGAAATTCTCCCCGTCGGCCCTGGTAGCGGGAAAAGACCACCCGCAAGGACCGCAGCATAACCGCCGGTCCAATTAGGATGCTCCACAGTCGAAATCCGACCGCGGCAGTCGGATTCTGGCGATTAACATTATGGCAGTTGCAGCTGCCAGCAGCACCGCCGCGGTGTGAAAAGGAGCATGTCATGCATGTCACTGCACTGCGTGGCAGCCACTGCACAGTGCCTGCCACCTGGTACAGGGACATGTAGGGAGGGGGGTACCATGGGTACCCCCAGTGCACTGTGGTAAATATTCTTTTTTTACCTTGACTGAATTTCATGCGGAATCTAAAATAAAGTAAAATAGCTCAGAATAACAAGAGGCAGAATCCGTGGTATAAGAGATTTTCTGAATGGGCTTTATTCCAAAATGGCCGACTCGAGTGGCGGCCTTCAGGTTCCGTCACCACGAGGGTTCAGGAAGTGAAGTACAATACTTTATTGACAAGAAGTAACTTTTATAGGTCTTACATTACAATGAAATGAATGCAAAAGGCGTAACAATTGATAAGAGAGATGACATATTGGTACGTAATCGAAACTAGGCGTAATAAGGAGTAGAAAGAAACATGATTGGCTCTGATTATCATGCATAGGTGGATCTATAAGATAATACTTAACATAGATGCGCGCGCAGCAGCATGACGTGTGATTGACGTGCAACTAGGGGGTGACGGGGACTTGACATTTAGCTCTACATGTGGAGACGAGAAGTCTGGGGGGTCAAGTCAACCTAATCCCAAATCATATCTAACATCCTATGTTTAGAGAACTATGTTATCCACAAGAAAAGACTCTCGGACAGAATCTATTCTATACTGACTGTGTGTGCGTGTACAAGCGTCTAAGTGTCTCTATGAGATGCGAGGGGCAGAAAACTTTCCATGGCAACAGGGCTATGAATTACTTGCAGGAGGACGGAAAGGCCGAGTCCTTTGCTTGTGAGCTTAGAGGAAATGTTTACCTAAATCACTGGACAGGAATGCATCGGCTGAAGAGCAAAGTAGATAATTCGAAGGTGAAATACAGCTTCTTGGCAGGCAGGCGAAAACTGGCCGAGGCAGGCACCGTTAGCTGCACAGGGAGTAGGACAAAGTTCATGGATACAGATGCGAGCTCAAGCTGAAGCTGTCAGAGACAGAGAGCAGGGAAGGCTTTAAGGACAGAATCGGGCCTACTTGCCTGAGCTGTAAAAATGGAGTAACTTAGCCATATAAAGTCGGTGGCCTTTTATACTTAGGAATCGAATATCCAGCCCATTGATGGCGGATCTGACAGAGAACATGTCGACGGTAGACACACATATGTTTGCGTCTTGGAAACTGGAACTGGAGGGAACATACATGTACTTGTGACATGCAATTAGAACCGTTGGGGTCCAAGATAGGGGACATAACTGATCAGGAAAATCCACATTTCCACATTCCCTCCTTGTCCCCTACTTGCCCTTCAAGAGATATCAATCTTCATCATTCCATCGATTTGCTCATGGAGCATCATTTCTTCTTCCTTCTTCTTCCGGCATTTTGAACGAGAACCTTGATATGGAATGCATGATGTGGCACACAGACCACAAATCGCTGGTCCACATTGCAGGCATAAACAACAACTGAAGAGCATAAGAAGGCCAATACCTAGGAAGGATAGAACTCTCCATCCCCAGGCTGATATCACACTCCAAAACCACCCGGACCACGTCCAAGTGCCTGGATTCTCGTGTATCTGGCTCACAATCTTATGAAGGCGTGTTATAGCTTTATATACAGATGGCGAATTTTCTGGTATGAATATGCAGCAGCTGGATCCGATGACCCTGCAAGCTCCGCCCCTATCGGCCAGGATGACGTCAAGGACAAGACGATTCTGGAGAACAACAATTCTCATCACTGATTGTTCCTCTGTCAGATTGCCTAGGGCGGCTATAGTCTCGTTTACTACAGCTTCGAGAGTCTTGGTTAGTCTACGTATCAGCTTACTATTTGATATTGTACCTATATAGGGAAAGATACCTTTATTGAAATCTACATACTTGTCCCATGCCGTCTCAGTATAATCGACAACTGGGAGATCTCTTCGCTCTCTATTGTGTACTAAATGAACATTCCGATAATAATCAGGTGGAGCTAGGAAAACAGGTGGCAGAAGGAATGCTATGTAACAGGTACCATCCCAATCTAGAGGCAGACGCATATATGCCGTCTGACCACATATAAAGTAAGAATGGCGAGAAGCTCTAAATGAAGATTTACCTTGATCACTATATTCTACTGTAGTAACGCATTGGCTATGGCCCATATGTATGGAACCAACTTTTCTTACACATAATTCACCCTTAACTGGAAATACTGACATAGTGGGCAGAATTAGTTCAACTTCGGATTTGACATTCAGAATCATAAGATTAGGTGTAAAATTACCTAATTTATACACTTCATTTTCTAGATCAGTTCCTGTTCTACTGGGGCGACCCTCCTTATTAGGATGACAGACTTTGAATAAAACTAGATTCAGATTTCCCCATATCCAATGTTGTTGATAAACTGCTGTGTCTGGGTCTATGGAATTTAGTAAACTAAACCATGCTCCACAGGAGCCGTTGTGTGTGAACGGATGTGGAAAGAAAGGCAGAACTCCTTTGTTATTCTGATAGGGAGGGAGTCGGCCACACACCCAACAATTGGTGGCATTACTAGTCTGATGGGAATGATGTAACATACTAATGAAAGTGTTATTGCGCAGCGCAAGTCTATAAGATAATTCATGTGGCGGTAGGTCGCTAAAAGAATGTTCAGCAGCAACATTATAAACATGTCCAGAAATAGGATGATATATGTGCAAAATCACACTCGTAATAATTATTAAAACACTCAATAAAAACAAAATTAATAATGTCCTCATACAGTAGCTACGCAGTGATTTACAATACGCCTGTCGTTTCAACATTTCTCGGGTATTTTCTCTACTCACGTCCAAGGGATACATGTCGGAGACAATTCAACCGCTTCACCTTGGAGAGGACTTAAACAATCAAATTGCTCGACTGTTTGGGCCTAAGCTTTAATTTATAGCACTGAGAGTCATTCTGTTCAACAAAAGGAAGTTTTGAATCAGTCTGTGAGGGAGTGCAGGGCACAGTGTCTATATCCGAGGATAGTCCATGAAATTTCTTAACGTGGCTGGAATGTATCCATCCTTTGCGGCCCTCCACTTTCACGGCTGTTCTTGTGGTCAGCAGGACTAGCTTCGGTGTTTTCCACCTGGGCTCCAATTGGGTTTTCCGATCGAAATTCCTCACAAACACCAGATCCCCCGGAGCAACGTCATGGGGTTTCACCTCAGTGTTGTCAGGAAAAGCTGCAGCTACCTGTGAACGACAAGATTGTAGTGCAGACATCAAGGAAGCCAAGTAATCTGTCAGCATATTACAATTAACATCAGTTATTTTACGTGGTATAGGCGTCCCCCACATATTTGGTGGTCTTCCGAAGATCACCTCATACGGGGATAGCCCTGTTCGAGAGTGTGCTACCATTCTTATGTAAAATAGTGCAACTGGTAATGCTACTATCCAGTCAACACCTTTCTCCTTACATATTTTAGACAATCTGATTTTCAAAATTTGATTATGTCGTTCCACGAGACCTGCTGCCTCGGGGTGTCGGACACAGTGGAATTTCCACTGGTATCCCAACAAAAGTGAGACATGTTTCATTAATTCGGATGAGAAAGGCTGGCCGTTATCTGAATATACAACACGTGGTAAACCGTACCGTGGGAAGAATTCTCGAACTAACTGTTTGGCAGTAGTCGGGGCCGTGTAATCTGATACTGGGTATGCCTCAGTCCATCGGGAGAGAGCGCAGACAACTACCAGAACATATTTGAATCCTCGACATCGTTCCATCTGGATATAATCCATTTGGAGTACTTCAAAAGGATGGTCAGGAGTCTGGAATCCACCCTGTTCTACGGGAACACTTTTTCCTGGGTTGAACTGACAACATATCATACAGGTACGGACTTTTTGTTTAGCTGCTGCTCGTAAATGTTTGTTGAACCAAATGTGTTGAATGCTGTCTAGCATAGCTTTTTCTCCTAAATGCGCCGGGCTGTGAATTGTAGCTATAATGGCTTGGACCATAGAGTCAGGAAGAAACCATACAGATTTCTCCTTCGTCATCCATCCCTGATCTGTCTGGATCCCTCCTAGTTCAGTCCATTTCTTTAATTCTTCTGCAGTAGCATGTGTCTGTATGTCAATTACGTCAAGTGCGGGATCCTTAATTGTCATACACTGTGTTGGTGTCTGAACTATTGGCTTTGTCATGTCTAATGTGCGATTCTGAGCAGTCTGTTTAGCTGTTCTGTCAGCTAAATCATTGCCTTGAGAAATGATATCAGTAACCTTCGTGTGTGCTTTACATTTCATAATCGATATGGCAGTTGGTAGATGTATTGCGTCTAACAAGGCATGAATGAGGGTTCCGTGCTGAATGTGGGCACCATGGGAGGTTAAATAACCTCTCTCTCGCCACAGCACGCCGAAGTCGTGTACAACTCCGAATGCATAACGTGAGTCAGTGTATACATTAACTTTCTTATTTGTGGCTTGAATACAGGCTTGTGTTAGAGCAATAAGTTCTGCTGCTTGGGCTGACAAGGTATCTATACAATTTGTCTCAATAACTTCAGTGTCTGTTGTGACTGCATACGCGGCCACTAAGTCTCCTGTACTTGCTCTCATGCACGATCCATCTACATACAACGTCAGGTCTGGATCTAACAATGGAACGTCTGTCAAGTCTTGTCTAGGTTTCGTCTTTATTTCAATAATTTCAACACAATCATGAGCTAGTGGGTCTGTTCCAATTACAGGTAATAGTGTAGCAGGATTCAATGTATTACACCGTCGGATCTCTATGTGTGGCTGAAACAATGTCAGTTCATAACCGGTAAGTCTTGCTATGGTCAAGTGTTGTGTTTGTGTTCGGTTCACAAGAACTTCTACTGCATGTGGTACTTGTACTGTCAATGGATGTCCTAACACTATGGCATCGCTTTGTCTGATTGCTAAAGCTGTTGCTGCCACTGATTTCAGGCATGCGGGCAAAGCCTGAGCTACGGGATCTAATGTACTGGAAAAATAAGCACATGGCTTGCGTGATCCTGCTTGTTCCTGTGTGAGTACTGATAAAGCAGTACCTTCGCGTTCTGTGACAAAGAGTGTGAAATGTTTGCTATAACATGGTGTTGCTAAAACAGGTGCTTGACATAAAGCTTCCTTTAAGCTTTCAAAAGCTTGTGTATGTTCCTGAGTCCAAGGGAGAACAGTCGATGTGGCTGCCTCCTGTGTGGTTAACTGAATGAGTGGTTTTGCTAGAAATGCGTACTGAGGGATCCACTGCCTACAATATGAAGTGAGGCCTATGAAAGCCCGCACCTCCTTTTGTGTCTGGGGTATTGACATGTTAGCAATTAACTGGATGCGATCTGGTGTAAGCTGCCTTCCCTCCTTGGACAGCGAGTGACCAAGATAAATAACTCGCTGGACACAGAATTGCAGCTTAGAAGGGGACACCTTGTGTCCCTTGTCGGCTAGAAAATGTAAAACTGTCAGAGAAGCCTTTTCACATTCAGGTTCGCTTCTCGCGGTGATCAGCAGATCATCGACATATTGAAGCAGTGCAGTATTGACTGGCATGTGGATACTGTCAAGTTCTCGTTTCAGTGCTTGGCTGTAGATGCTGGGGCTTTCTGTGAATCCTTGGGGAGCGCGTGAGAATTTAAAGCTGCGCCCATTTAAACTGAATCCGAACAAATATTGGCTTTCCGGATCTATTGGGACGCTAAAAAAGGCATTCTTGAGATCAATTACAGTAAAGAATGTTGCTTCGGAATCAATTGCTGTCAATAATGATGATATATCGGGGACCACAGGAAATTGTGGCACAATGCACTTGTTTAGTTCCCGCAAATCAATAACCAGTCGGTATACTGGCGGAGCAGTAGGGTCAGTTCGTTTAAGAATCGGAATTATCGGTGAATTACATACATTGGAGTCTGTTTCTACAACTACTCCTTGGGCAATTAACTCATCAATGATTTTCAGCAAAGCCACTACAGCATCTTGCGGTAACTTGTATTGTCGCATTCGTGGTAATACCACTCCTGCCTTGAGTGTAACTCGGTATGGCGTAATGTTCATGCAACCAACATCAGTAGGGCCTTGTGCCCATAGATGTGCTGGTAAAGTCTGTAGTCGGGGATCCATGTCTCTAGACACATAGTGACCTTTAAAATCACGTAAAAACAACCTTATTCCTCCCGGAGAACAACATATTATGGCTCCTAGGGCTTTCAGAGTTTTAATTCCTAACAAATTTTCTGGGCATGATTTAGTAAGCAATAAATCTGTAGTTCGTGTCAAAGGTCCTATCGTAAGTGGAAGAGGTTGTGATACTTCGTTAACAATAGGTTTTCCTGAAAAACCAAGGGAAACATTTTGAGAGCCTGAGAGGGGTGCCCCTGGAACTTCACTACGTTTTATAGTTGTACGACTTGCCCCTGTATCGAGTAAGAATTTTCTATCTTGACCTAATAATTCACTATGTACATAAGGTCCTTCTTGATCTACAGGAATCTCGATAAGCGGTAAGTCAACTTCCCTCTCTAGGCTGGTTCATGCGTAACGCTGATACTCAGGATATTCATACTGTGCGGTCTGATACATTTGTCGTGTGGTGGTTTGTGTGGCAGTAACAGGCAACGGTGGTGCAGCTGGCACAAACTGTATTGGCTGTTGTGCGGCTGGCATGGCCTGGGAATGTGCCGAATGTGGCATAGCTCCTTGTTCATTCTGATCTTGTCTGAGTGGCCGTGATCTTTCTTGTGTTTTACCTATGGCGATATTGTGTTTTAAAACTGGACAATCGTGTACGTAATGACCTGGCTTTTTGCAATAATTGCATGTCCCTTTTACCGGTCCTGCTGAATCGGACTGTGTCATACCCTTTTTATGTCCTTCAGCCGATACTGTCTGAGACACTAGCATTTTCATTTTTGTATCTTTCATACGTCTTTGTTCGTGTTCTTGTTCATCTCTAATTCTATTGTGATGATACTGTAACATTTGTAGCATTTGGGACGGAGTGTTACATTGCCAGGTACTCTCGAATTTCAATATTCTATTCTTTACTGGAGGTAATGCATTTTCTACTAATTTTGTTACAAATAAATGTGGATACGACTCACTACTTGTTTTTATACCACTATTTATTCCAAAACATTTTTCAAAACGGGCATAATAGTCACTTGTGTCTTCATCATGCTTTTGTTTACAGGCCGTGATTGCACCCCAATCTTCCTTTTTCGTAGTTAACAAACGTGGCAGTACTTGTACTAGTAAACCTGGTAAGGCTTTGACTTTATCCCCGAGCCCTGAACCTGCAGCTCGGGCCTTTTCTTCCGTTTCTAATGCTGTCCAATCTATCTTCTGGTCTCCCACTTCCCACTCTTTTTCTTTCAGTTTTTCATAAATACCAGCAGGTAAGAGCACCTTTAATATCGTCATAATATCAGGATAGGTATACTCTCCCATCAGCAACATGTCCTTAATTTCTCGGTGGAAACCCGCTGGGTCTTTGTCATGACTTGGTACTACTTTCTTCATTTCTAACAATTCAATTTTTGATATGGGTGTGTATACAAATACACGGTGAAACTCATTGTCTTCGCCTTTTATTGGGTGCACTTCTCGTAAGGGGTTTTGTCTATCCATATAATACGGCGTTCTTTCTCTGCGGGGCAGCGGGAAAGAATCCGGATTTACAAAAAGGACATACTGTTTACGTGACACTAATATTTCTTTAATTAACTTGTTACTAGAACCTCTCCATCTGTTCGTGAGTAGTTCAGTTAATATATCAGGTAAAGGACCAGGGTCAGCATGTTGGCTCTTATATAGTATAAGGAGTTGCTGAATCATATAGATTCCAGCTAAACGTTGTTCATCTGCACTAAGGTTAAAAAACGTGTGTGCTACGGTCTCATCACCGTATTTTTCAGGACTGTCAATCCAGTGAACGGCTGATCTGGCCAATTCTTGCTCATCCATGGAATCGAGGAGGTGGTAACCCCTTCGTTCTCGTAGTAGTTTATCTGCGGCTTGGAACAGATGTTCAGGAGACTTTAAATTTATTACAGGCGTCGGATACGTTCTGCTATTATTTGGACATACAGAGTGTATGGGATCAGAAAAGCATCTAGTATTATTACAGGATCTTCCTCTGCCTACGTATGCTATGGTTTCTGACTGTCTTGCGGAATTCCCTGATTCGGAGACTTCATCTTGCTCGAACTCGTCTGTTTCCAATCTTTCTTCGTGAATACGTTCTATTTCTCTACGGATTTTTCGGCACATGGCTATTATACAGTTTTTCTTATCGTGTCTCCCTTCTGATATATTCTGGCTCCATCTTGTGAGAATAAGCATTGTATTCGGGTCTACCCCCGGACGGTCTTGATTTCTGATCACGCAGTTTATGAGGAAACGTAACAGTTCCCCCTGTATCTCTACTTTCTGGAATTCCATAGCTCTGTTAATACATTCTGGGTCTCGCCCTGTTTGGACAAAATGATATATGTTATCTAGATGCGTAGTCATTCCTGGTAACCTCGCTAAATACTCTGCGGCTCGTCTGATACGTAATGATGCCAGGACCATTTCGTCCTCTTTACCGACCACCGGGTCATACCTACAATCTATAAGGAGTTCCTTAAGCGTGCGTTCACTTACGAATTTGGGTGTACGTGAATGCGCTGATTCTTGAAAAACAAGTTTATTTATTCTAGGTGGCGTAAAAGTATTGCTTGCACCTCCCGTGGCCCCTTCAGGGGCGTCGGGTGTGAATGGATTCGTCGAACGTGACACAGCAACTATAGGTGTCGATACCACTGTAGAATCGACTGCGGGGACAGATGCGGAAACAGACGTGCTTGCCGGAGCTTGCGTCGGGACTTGCTGTTGCACGGGGACAGATACCTGATCCTGACGTTGAACCCCTCCGCCAGACGGTCTATGTGGTGTGGGGTTAGCATACTCGGGAGCTGCGTCATCTAGATATGAGGAAAGAAAAACATCTTCTGCGGTTCTGGGATGCCCTTTTGGATGTACCTTAATTGGAAATAATGGGGGTGGCAAGTCTTTGGGCATCTCTGGAACAGCCTTAGGTAGTCCTTCGGCTAGGAGGGGATACATACCACTCATAAGAGCGTTTCTTTGTCTATCTACTTGTTCTGATTTTACTCGGATACCTTCCTCAATTAATATATTTTCTTGAACTTCCTTTGAACTCTCTTTACTCCTCTCTTCTTGTCTACGTGCTTTTTCTGTACGTCTATGAGATTCTTTACGCCATAACTCAACAGCGTCTTTCTGTGACTGTCTGACTTTTCTTTTCCATAACTCTTCCTCCACTTTCATGATGCACTCTGCATCCCAGGTTCCCGCTGCGGGCCACCTTTGACTTTCCGGCAATCCCTTGGTATAATCTACCCATAGATCAAGAAACAATATGGCATCTAAGCCATGCTTGTGATACATAAAATGCCCTGGGGTGTCCCTAGGAGGAATAGGAACTGCTTCTTCGAGCACCCCTTTTCTGGTAGTAATCTGTCTTAACTTCGAGAAGAGCGGCATCTCGACAACTGATCTGATACTTACTCTTGAATTCACTTAATACGGAAAACACAATAATGAACGGTGAACAATGAACAATCATTCATACCACAATATGCAAGACATTTGAACACTTTAAACATTTAAACATTAAACATTTTAAAAATGACCGACGATGATGACAGTCTGCATGACTAATCACCAAGCAGAATTCTTGACAATAACTAGATACTTCGGAATACTTGATATACTGCTAAACAGTACATATACACTGCTAAACAGTGCAGACCGGATTTGTGTACCCAAATCCGTCTTGACCGGCACAACCTATGTGCTGTCAACACGCCTCCCCGGCGATGGTACTCACCGAGTAGCTCCTTGAAACGGAAGGCCTCAGAGAATGAACGGGACTCGATGACTGCGGACAGCGGACCCTCTGGACATCGGGATCTCGAAAACCTGGTGGGCCTCTGTATACCTCGGATCTTGCTCTCTCAGCTAGGCTCTGGTCGGGATACTTCGCACTTCTCACCGCCTCGTCTGGGTTGATCGCAGCCTCAGTCGCCCCCGCTTGTCCGGAGGGAGCTTACAGGAAATCCTGCTGGTACGCGTTTATGGTCCGTCCAGCTGTGGCAGGAGACCGGGCCTGCAACGCACCACCGGCGCGTGAGATGAGAAAGTGTCCCTGTTCGGGCGCCATTATGTGGTAAATATTCTTTTTTTACCTTGACTGAATTTCATGCGGAATCTAAAATAAAGTAAAATAGCTCAGAATAACAAGAGGCAGAATCCGTGGTATAAGAGATTTTCTGAATGGGCTTTATTCCAAAATGGCCGACTCGAGTGGCGGCCTTCAGGTTCCGTCACCACGAGGGTTCAGGAAGTGAAGTACAATACTTTATTGACAAGAAGTAACTTTTATAGGTCTTACATTACAATGAAATGAATGCAAAAGGCGTAACAATTGATAAGAGAGATGACATATTGGTACGTAATAGAAACTAGGCGTAATAAGGAGTAGAAAGAAACATGATTGGCTCTGATTATCATGCATAGGTGGATCTATAAGATAATACTTAACATAGATGCGCGCGCAGCAGCATGACGTGTGATTGACGTGCAACTAGGGGGTGACGGGGACTTGACATTTAGCTCTACATGTGGAGACGAGAAGTCTGGGGGGTCAAGTCAACCTAATCCCAAATCATATCTAACATCCTATGTTTAGAGAACTATGTTATCCACAAGAAAAGACTCTCGGACAGAATCTATTCTATACTGACTGTGTGTGCGTGTACAAGCGTCTAAGTGTCTCTATGAGATGCGAGGGGCAGAAAACTTTCCATGGCAACAGGGCTATGAATTACTTGCAGGAGGACGGAAAGGCCGAGTCCTTTGCTTGTGAGCTTAGAGGAAATGTTTACCTAAATCACTGGACAGGAATGCATCGGCTGAAGAGCAAAGTAGATAATTCGAAGGTGAAATACAGCTTCTTGGCAGGCAGGCGAAAACTGGCCGAGGCAGGCACCGTTAGCTGCACAGGGAGTAGGACAAAGTTCATGGATACAGATGCGAGCTCAAGCTGAAGCTGTCAGAGACAGAGAGCAGGGAAGGCTTTAAGGACAGAATCGGGCCTACTTGCCTGAGCTGTAAAAATGGAGTAACTTAGCCATATAAAGTCGGTGGCCTTTTATAATTAGGAATCGAATATCCAGCCCATTGATGGCGGATCTGACAGAGAACATGTCGACGGTAGACACACATATGTTTGCGTCTTGGAAACTGGAACTGGAGGGAACATACATGTACTTGTGACATGCAATTAGAACCGTTGGGGTCCAAGATAGGGGACATAACTGATCAGGAAAATCCACATTTCCACAGCACCCACACACCCCCCAAAGCATTGGGGACCCGCAGTGGGCCGCCGGAGACATTCTCCGCATGCCTTTCCATGGCGGTTCCAGTGCCGCGGAAAGGCTAGCTACCACCGGCATCGTAATCATGCAGCGAAGCCTGGCCCTGCACCGGCATCATTGTAGCGGTCCAGCTCCGCCCGCTAAGCATGCGTGCGGACTGGTACCGGCTGAAAAGTGGCGGGCGGAGATTCTCACTGCCAGGGTCGTCACCGCCATGCTAATGGGACCGGTGTTTTTCAGGGTTGCGATCGCGGGCGGATGTCCGCCGCCGGTCCGGCAGTTGCCACCGCCGTCCCGGCAGCGGCCATCTGTCCACCATCCTAATAGACCCCTAAGTTATCTCTTAAATGTTGAAAAAGTTCAGTGAGTGCTCCTACCTGCACAAAGCAAGACTTTATGCCCTCCTTCTCCGAGTCAATTACAGTGGGTTCATCAACCTAAGTTCTAGGAATTTTGTCAAGAGGACCCTAAACTGCTGCCTGCACAATCTGTTGATGTGCTATTATAGAATGAAACTCTGAGGACGGGCCTAGATGGTTTTCCATGTTCATAGCTGTTTTTTTTAAATCCACGCTGCCTGCACAAAGATGAACACTAGCTGAGTTTGTTGCATTTCTAGGCCACGGACTCAGGTGGATCTGGCGTTAGCCTCCATCTTTAAGTCAGGCGCGTTTGTTCAGGATACCCAGAAAAAAAGATTAAACCTCTAATAGTGAGGCAACGCCCAGCATTATAAAGTGCGAATGTAATATATTCAAATGGCACATTAAATAACCAACCAACATATAAAATAAGAAATAAAGAGGCCTACTAGTCTTGTCCTCTGTGTGCAACTGTCTCACCTGCTCAGCAAGGCAGTAAGATAATACTTAGAGACTGATCGGCAAGTCTCAGAAGGGGGGAAAAGCAAAGTGATCATGTTATAATAAAGAAAATTCACTCCTCTGATGTCGGGTGGCAATAGCTTTCATTTGGAGAAAAAAAAGAAACAGGATTTCGTCTTGTTAAGTTCTCCCTTTTCTACGATCATGTGACTTGAGCAATGTAGGGAGAACTTTTTAGGTCTTTTTAGGTAATAATGTTTCTGCCCGCAGGAGACCTGCTCATAACGTTAGGACTGGGGCAGAAAGATGGACGAGAGGCTAATTAGATTGGCCATACACCCATCCGTTTGTGCAGCAAACAGTTGCTGTGTGTCATCTCATATGGGTGTTAGTAGTTGGGTCTGTTCTGTATTTAGGCTGTGACCGGTCCACCAGCCATACTCTCGCAAAAAAAAAAATCCAGGACATAGAATTTTGTGCTTATTGACCTTCCTCATCAATATTTATCAGGACTGTCACAATTTGGACCCGTGTGGAAGGGTACATAATCACAGCGGTGGTGGCCTGCTGGGGTCAGCAGACCACTATTTCTTGGGCTTGTCCTCAACTTCGTGATTACTGGGGTGGGGTCCGAACCGCACTTGGGGAGATCACACATTTGCATATTGAGGACAACATAATGGAGTGTTTGTTAGGTCTCCGCAATTGCACAAGGGCTTTGAAAGTGCAACTGAGCTTCCTAGATCTTGCTCTCATATTGGCTATACACTCTATCACCATGAGATGGAAATCCGCTAGAGGCCCTACCTTACCTACGTGGCAGGAAGAGGTTGTACGCTGGTGTGGTGCCGAAAGCGCGCAATTAGGCACGAAGAGGCACATGGACTATGAAAACGCCCGATCTCCATGGAATGGGATCTTATGCTGGATGGTTTCAAAACACTAGGTGGTCCACTAGGATTAGGAACATCCTTCCCCGCCCGCCACCCATTTCTCCCCAGCCATATTAGTATGGCGGAGGATACCGCGGCGGGCGGTAAGACCGTCCGCTGCTTTTGCGCCTGGTCGATGACTCGACCGGGCGGAAAAGGGTTTAATATGGTGGCGGTGGCTGCTAGACACCGCCATCCATATCAAGATGCAGGTGGGAGGCAGCATTTGAAAGGCATGTGGATTTTGAAGTTGGGGGCCTGTTGCGGGCCCCCAGGATGTTGAGGGGGTGGTGGGGCACATGGAGGGTACGTATGGTACCCCCCTGGATGTGCAGCAACAACACAGCGCGGTGCCTGCCACGTTGTGCATGCATATGCACAACATGCATTTTTGGCATTGCGGTGGGTGATGCTGAAAGCACGTCCCGCAGCAATGTTAAAAATGCAAGACGCGCCCGCCAGTGTGGCGGGCGCATCCTAATCACCCCCACGGGACTGCCGCCCTTATGGCAGGCGGTCTCTTTTTACGCCATCCTAATGATGCCCTAAAACTTCTCCCAAAACAAACCAATCCTACCCTGCAGTGAAACCCACGGTATGCGGTTCTAGGTTTTAATAGCTGTTAAATGGCAAAATGGCATTACCGCCCGCACATCAGCAGAAGGTCATACCAAGTGATGTATACACAAACACACAAGGTTGAGTGGCACCAAGGAACCGACAGGCCAGGAGGAGGGCAGATAAATTAATAATTAGTTGTTAATTTATATAAATTCATTGATTGAAAATTAATTATGGAAATTGTTTTTTTAATCTTAGGTGAGGGTTGTGGGGTTTATAAGGGTAAAGGGTGGGGAGTAATTTATGTGTAATTAAATAATAATTAGTTGTTAGTTTATATTAGCTAATTAATTGATAATTAATTATGGTAATTGTGTGATTTATTTTAGGTGTGGGTTGTGGGGTTTATGAGGTAGAGGGTAGGAAGTAATTTATGTTTAATTAATTAATAATTAGATGTTAATTAATATTAATTTATTAATTGAAAATTAAATATCAAAATGTGTGTAATTAAGTTTAGGTGTGGCTTGTCAGGTTTATAGGGGTAAAGGGTGGGAATTAATTTTTGATTAATTAATTCAAAATTAGTTGATCATTAATATTAATCAATTAATTTATATTTAATTAGGGTATTTGTTTATATGTTTTGTGTGGGGGATTTATGGTTATAGGGGTACAGAGTGGGGAGTAAATTAATTTTACTTACTTTATAATCAGTTGCTAAATACTATTAGTTTTTTAATTGAAAATAGGTTTTAATTGTGTAACTAGCTTTTTTACAGTTTAATTTTAGCTCTGGGTTGTGGGGATTACAGGGGTTAAGTGTGGGAAGTCAATCAATCAGTCACTTGTAAAGCGCACTACTTACCTGTGAGGGTCTCAAGGCGCTGAGGGGAGGGGGGTGCTGCTACTGCTCGAAGAGCTAGGTCTTGAGGAGTCTTCTGAAGGTGAGCAGGTCTTGGGTCTGTCGCAGGTGGGTAGGGGGGGTGTTCCAGGTCGTGGCGGCGAGGAAGGAGAAAAATCTGCCGCCGGAGGTTGTTCATTGGATGCGGGGGACGGCTGCGAGGGCGAGGCTGGTGGAGAGGAGCTGGCGGGTGGGGGTGTAGAAGCTGAGTCTGCTGTTCAGGTAGGCAGGTCCGGTGTTGTGGAGTGCTTTGTGTGCGTGGGTGAGGAGCTTGAAGGTGATCCTCTTGTTGAGGGGGAGCCAGTGCATGTGTCTCAGGTGGGGGGTGATGTGGCTGTGATGAGGGATGTTGAGGATCAGTCGGGCGGAGGCGTTTTTGATGCGTTGTAGTCGTCGTAGGTGTTTGGCAGGGATTCCTGCGTAGAGTGCATTGCCGTAGTCCAGCCTACTGCTGACGAGGGCTTGGGTCACCGTTCTTCTTGTTTTGGTCGGGATCCATTTGTAGATCCTGCGGAGCATGCGGAGGGTGTTGTAGCAGGAGGAGGAGATGGCGTTGACCTGCTTTGACATGGAGAGGGAGGAGTCGAGGATGAATCCTAGGTTGCGTGCGTGGTCCGTGGGTGTCGGTGCTGTACCCAGTGTGGTCGGCCACCTGGAGTCATCCCAGGCAGAGGGGGTGGGGCCGAGGATGAGGACCTCTGTCTTGTCCGAGTTCAGTTTCAGCTGCTCCTCATCCACTCTGTGATGGCCTTCATTCCCTCGTGGAGGTTGGTTTTGGCGCTGTGCGGGTCCTTGGTGAGGGAGAGGATGAGCTGAGTGTCGTCGGCGTAGGAGATGATGTTGAGGTCGTGCTGGCAGGCCACTTGTGCGAGGGGGGCCATGTAGACATTGAACAGGGTCGGGCTGAAGGGATGAGCCCTGGGGTACGCCGCAGATAATGTCGGTGGCTTCAGATCGGAAGGGTGGGAGGCGGACTCTCTGGGTTCTGCCGGAGAGGAAGGACGTGGTCCAGTCCAGGGCCTTCTCTCAGATTCCGGCTTCTTGGAGGCGTGTCTTTAGTGTGCCGTGGCAGACCGTGTCGAAGGCGGCTGACAGGTCCAGGAGGATGAGGGCTGATGTCTCGCCGTTGTCAAGTTAGCGCCTGATGTTGTCTGTGGGGGCGATGAGGGCTGTCTCGGTGCTGTGGTTTCGTCTGAATCCGGACTGGGACGGGTCTAAGATGTTGTTGTCCTCGAGGTGGCAGGTCAGTTGCATGTTGACGATTTTCTCGATGACCTTCGCCGGGAAGGGGAGCAGGGAGATGGGCCGGAAGTTCTTGAGGTCCTTGGGGTCCGCCTTGGGCTTCTTGAGGAGGGCGTTGATTTCGGCGTGCTTCCAGCTTTCCGGGAATGTCGCTGTTTTGAAGGAGATGTTGATGACCTTCCGTAGTTGGGCTGCGATGGATGCGTCCGCTTTGTTGAATACGTGGTGTGGGCAGGTGTCCGATGGTGATCCTGAGTGGATGGAGTTCATGGCCATGCGCGTCTTGTCGTCGTTGACGTTGGACCAGAAGTTCAGGTGGTTGGTGCTGGTGGTGTTCGAGAGGATGTCGAGTCTGGCGTTGTCGGGGTGGTCGTGGTGTTGAAGCTGTCGTGGATGTCGGCTATCTTGTGGTGGAAGAAGGTGGCCAGTGAGTCACACAGATCTTGTGAGAGCGGGATGTCGTTGGTGTTAGCGCTGGGGTTGGAGAGTTCATTCACTATGTTGAATAGCTCTTTGCTGTTGTGTGCGTTGTTCTCCAGGCGGGCTTTGAAGGAGGATCTCTTGGCTGTTCTGATGAGGTGGTGATGGCTGCAGATGCCGTCCTTGTGGGTTGCGTGGCTTTCCGATGTACGTTCGTGGAGCCATTTCTTCTCCAGTTTCCGGCATGTGCGTTTGGAGGTCTTGAGCTCCTCGGTGAACCATGTGGCTTTCTTGCTGGTGTGATTGTTGGAGGCTTTCTTGAGCAAGGCGAGGGTGTTGGCGCAGTCGTCGATCCATCGTCTGAGGTTGCTGGTGGCGGCGTCTGGGTTGGTGGGGTTGGTGGGAGGGTTCTGGGCGAGGGTGGAGGTCAGCTGGTCTTCGGTGACTTTGCTCCAGCAGCAGCGGGGCAGCTGTTGGGTGCGGTGGTGCGTGGTTGGTTTCTGGAAGGTGAAATGGATGCCGCGGTGGCCGGTCCAGTGGAGTTTGTGGTGTGGTTGAAGGCAACGTGGGTGCTTGTGGCGAAGACGGGGTCAAGCGTGTGGCCGGCGGCGTGGGTGGGTGCGGTGACGAGTTGTCTGAGGCCAAGGTTGGTGAGGTTGGCGATGAGGGTGGCGGAGTTGGCATCGTTGTTGTTCTCGAGGTAGAAGTTCAGGTCCCCGAGGAGGATGTAGTCCGTGGAGGCGAGTACGTAGGTTCTGGCGAGGTCGGCGATGGAGTCGCAGAACTGAGCTCGGGGTCCGGGCGGTCTGTAGACGAGTGTTCCTCTGAGGGTGGTGTTGGGGTCGATGTGGATTCGGAAGTGCAGGTGTTCGGCGTTGTTGAGGGTGTCGTCTGCGTGGGTGTAGCACTGGAGGGTGGATTTGTGGACGATGGCTAGACGTCCTCCAATTCCGCGATCCCTGCGGGTGATCTTGTAGCTGTCCGGGATGGCTATGGCGATGTCAGGCGCCGAGGAGTCATTCATAATAAAATAATTTTTATGAGCTTTAATTTATTTTTTAATAAATAATATTTCTTTAGTTGGTAATTAATTATGTTAGTTAAGGAAGTCATTTTTTAAAATTTAGATGTGGGATGTGAATTGTGTCATGTTATAGGGTAGGAAATAAAAAAGTAAATTTATGTAATAATTCATATTTTTTCTAATTAATTTGTAATTGAAAATGTTTATTTGTTTGGAAATTATTATTATTTCTTTTAATATAATATTTGTAGGTATTTGTTATATGTATTTAACATTATAATATGTTTAATATTAAATATATTTGTATTTGAATTTTTAACATATTTATACATTTTTTAATTTATTTTGTTTTTTAAATATTTTTATTTTTGTCAAAATGTAGTTTGTTTTTAATTTTGAACTGACTGGAGTGAGAATATTAATTGTTACTCCTCGGCAATCCAACACTTTCCCTACTGTTGCACTCACTGGAGTGGGAATAGTAATTTTTACCCCTCCACTATCCAACACTTTCCCTACTTTTACAATTATTGGAGTGGGAATATTAAATGTTCTCCTGCCACTATCCAACACTTTCCCTACTGTTGAATGGAGTACAGTTGAACAACATCTATTAGAGTGGTGTACAGTGGGGTAGCATACAGTGTAGTGGCATAGATTTGAGTGTCATACAGTTCAGCAGAATACAGTGGAATAGCGTATAATGGAGTGGTGTACAAGGAAGTGGCATACAGAGAAATAGAGTAGAGTACAGTACAGTGGTGTGGCATAGAGAAGAGTGGCGAAGAGGGGAGTGTTGTAGAGCAGACTAGTGAAGAGTGGAGTGAGGTACAGTGTAGAGGAGTACATTGGAATAGCGTAGAGTGGCGTGGCATGTACTGAAGTGGCATACACTGAAATAGCATACAGTGGAGTGGGGTAGAGTGGCGTAGAGTAGAGAGGCATAGAGTGGATTCGCTTAGAGTGAAGTGGTGTGGAGTGAAGTATTGTAGAGTGGAATACCATAAAGTGAAGTGTTGAAGAGTGGAGTGGTGGGAGTGTAGTGGGGTAGACTGTAGTGGCATATAGTGTAAGAGCGTACTGTGTAGTGGTGTGGAGTGCAGTGTTGTAGATTGGAGTGGCATATCGTGGAATAGCATAGAGTGGAGTGGTGTAGAGTGGGGTGAAGTAGAGTGGAGTGGCTTAGAGTGGAATAGCGTACAGTGGAGTGGTGTATAGTGGGATACTGTTGAGTGTTGCTGGAGTACAATGTAGTGGCAAAGAGCAGAGATACTTATAGTGGAATAGCATAGCATAGAGTGGTGTACAGTGGAGTGTCTTACAGTGGAATAGTGCAGTGTGTAGTACAGTACAGAGGATTGGCGTAGCATAGAATGTAGTGTCATAGAGTGGAGTTGCGCAGAATAGAATAGAGTACAGTGAAGTATCATAGAGTGAAGGAAATTATCTGTATACCACGGTACATGCACATGAAAAGGCTGTATGTGATTGCCTAATGACTATGTTTACCAAACGGAGGTAGCAGTCATGTTGTTTTTAGCATACTTTGGCTCCATTCTACATTCTGCGTGTCGCTGCGTTCTGGGTTAGGGTCTTAGATCTGTGTAAGCAGAAGGTTTTATTGTTGTTCCCTACTTATTATCACTTTGCCAAAGTGCTAATAGGTAGAGAAATGGTATTTATAAATTTCTCTATATTATTACAGCAGTTTAGGGAGAACTTCGCATTTTATAAAAAAAATATTTAAGTTGAAAATTAATTTGTAGGCATCAATAATAAAAAAATGTAGTGCAAGTATTTTAATGTTAAACCTTGATGTAAAATAATTGTATATTTTTTCATAAATCTAGATCAAACATTTCCCATATGAATGAAAGTCAAGACTACAAGGTGTTTAAAGTAAAAAGAAAATTGCACTGTTAGTTCAGTCAGGTTGTCTTCCCCTAAACGTTTTCTCTTCACCCCTTCTATTTTTAACAAATTTGTCTTTGTTGGCCTTAGGACTTTACCACTGTAAACATGTGCCACAGTGCTTATGCTCACTCCCTAAAGCATGGTAAAATTGGCTTACACCAAATTGGCATATTTAATTCACGTGTACATCCTTACTAAAGTAATATACCATATACCCAGGGCTGGTAAGTTAAATACTACTAGTGGGCCTGCATTCCTTATTGTTCCACGAACTTAAGTAGGCCCTTAAACGGTGCCTGAGGCCTGCCATTGCAGACTGTTAGCAGTTTCTAACTACCAATATGGCTTGGCTAAATACCCCCCCATTACAAACCTAAAACTCCATTTTTAATATATATATATAAGTATCCCATGAGGTAGGCCCCAAAAAGCCCATAGGTAGGGTGCATTTTAATTAAACTTTGGGCATTTAGATTGAAATTTTACATATCCTGGTAGTGAAAAGGACCCAAATTTGTTTAACACTATTGTGAGGCCTACCTCTCCCATAGGATAACATTGTCTTAATTTAAAACATTTGAAACGTGCTAACTTTTGATTGGGAACAGGTGGGAAAGTTGTCTTTGGTGTCTGAGAAATTGTAATATAAAATCCTTTTGGTAACCGAAAATTTTAAGTCATATTTTGAAAATGTAACTTTTAGAACATTGGCTCTTTCCTCTGTTAACTATTTGCTGCCTGCAGCCTGTTCCTGGGTTACATGATTGGGTGCAGTTGGCAGGTGGCTTTTGTATATTACTCCAAGACAGCCAGACAATGGAAGGATTAGGTGTGCTTTGATGGGCAATCTCCGGCAATCCCAGGCAGGATGGGTGGCAGAGCTCCATTTGCAGGTCAATAGGCTGTGCCCTGCCCTGCCTTCACACAAAAAGCTTCACACTACCCTTTTTTACCTGCAAACTGAGTGGGTCCAGGGCAGGCAGGTGGCTTTTGTATATTACTTCAAGACAGCCAGACAATGGAAGGATTAGTTGTGCTTTGATGGGCAATCTCCGGCCATCCCAGGCAGGATGAGTGGTAGAGCTCCACCTGCAAGTCAATAGGCTGTGCCCTGCCCTGCCTTCACACAAAAAAAATGACACTAGCCTTTTCTACCTGCAAACTGAGTGGGTCCAGGGCAGGGAGACAGGCAATTTCAAGCACTTTGTAAAGAAAAACTTCTAGAAATGTCTCCTACTTCAAAGGAGGCACCAGATATAAAAGCAGACCCTCAGACCCACCCGTCAGAGCACTTCTGGACCTGTGGAGGACTCAGAAGAATGACTGTTCTGCTGCTCTGCTGGCCTGCTGCCTGAGTAAGAAGGACTGGACCTGCACCTTGAACCCAAGACCACCAGAGTGACTCCAAGGGCAAGTTGGCTAGCCTCCTGATTAGCACCTCAGGGACAGAAAAGACTCCAACTATTTTGAACCCTGCACCTGACCTCTGCCTGATGTGAGTCCTAACCCTCCAAGTGGTGCCTTCTCAGTGCTATACCCTTGGAAGTGGGGATAAGATTGCTCTGCCAGCCATGCTATGGTCCCCATCAGAACCAATGCAGCACAATGCAACCTGAAGCATCCCTCACAGCTCCTCATCAGAACAAATGCAGTACAATTCACCAAGGCGTGACTCTCGTCCGACCGCCATCCTGTCAGGAATGGGACCTCCTGACTATCTGTCGGTGGTACCATCATAGTTATTAGGATTCATCCACCTTGAAGGCGGTCGCAATGTGTATCTTTTGTATTACGGAGTGTGGTGTGGGCTGCAGCACACTCCGCAATACAAAAAAACATATCTCAAACATCCCTGCACTATGTGGCAGGTACCATGGGTGGGAGGTCCAGGGGGAAGAGGAGGTCGCTATGGGCCCCCAAGTCACTCTCCGCCTGCCTTTTCATGGCGGTTTAAAAGGCGGAAACTTTCATTGTAATCCCTATGGCGGTGCCTGAACAGGAACCGCCACCATTGTAATGAGGCCCTTTGTCTCGGTCAGGCGTGACCAGATAACCCCAGTTGGCACTTTGGGTATTTAAGCCCTATTTTTACATAAACCTTTAAATTTGCATATCTCTGGTTCTATTGATTGTATTCTTGTCATTTTGGTGTCAAATAACTTACTACATTTTACTCCATTTTCCTAACTTGGTGTGGGATTTTTCTTGTGTTGTGTCTTCACTTTATTTCTGTTCGAGTGCTGCATCAATACTTTACACATTACCTCTAAGTAAAGTCTGACAGTTTTTTTGTCAAGTTATGAGAGGGTTAAGCACAGGTTAATTGAGTGACTTTTTGGTGTTCCCCTCCACAAGGATATTGGCTGTTGCTTGAGTATGGTTATACCCGCCCCTCAAACAACACGCCAATTTCTCACATATAAAATAAGCCCAATAAGGCCTGTTCACAGACGTGTTTCTATTCCCAACAGCGGAAGAGTGTTCATGGTTATGAGTCACCTATTATATCTTTTTTCCCTCAAATTATTTTTACCCCAAATTAGTTTCGATTTCAAAACAACAATATCGCCAAAAACTGGTTTAGGTTTTGTTAAACACGTTTTTCAAATGTACACACTGGAAACATGAGGCTTTATATTGTTAAGGCATTGTTTGTAGGACATTTTACATAGATGCTCCGCAATTCAACAATATTGTGCTTGCAATGAAAAAGTGTAAAATGGATTTATTTTAAAATATCCAGTCAGACATCAGAAATGGGAATCACGGGCTAAGCAATAGGCGTTTGGAATATCTGGCTGTTGACTAACGCAGGATAAACGACAACCCATTGACAGAAAGTTTGTGTTAAAACAAACCCGTTATCACTAAAGGTGCACATGGTTTAGACGGAGATGCGCTCTCCAGAAGAGCCAGTTTCAACTCCGGAAGTCCAGTGAAACTACGACCACCAAATCACATACATTTGTCAGGGCATATCACTTGACGGATTTAGAATTACGTTCAATTGTCTCTAGATGCACGGACAGTGGAAAGTTCTGATTTCTAATCATTACATCTAAAAACTATTTTTCCAATTAAACAACTCTGGGAGGCTGAATATCTATGGGAACGCAGGGTTAATTTTCCACGGTAGACGCACATCTCAGTTCAATTAGAAGTTTTAAATCTTGCAGGGATCAATGACTAATGAGTATGGAGCACAGATCATCAACTTTGCATCTTATAGTAATTAAACATTAGGGATAAAGCTAACGATACTCAAATCACCCACGGCTAATAGGTCCCGTGTTGTTCATAAGCTATAAACTGTTTGCAGTCCTCTGAGAGTTGCTGTGTTATTGTACAGTTTCCACCAATTATCAAATTGGAGTTTGAAGAACATTCTAATGAATGCAGTTGGGAATGGGTGCTTTACCAAGGCCTCTTGGCTCGATTTCAAGACAATTGAATGTTATTGTGATTTAATGTAACATCAAATGGTCAGCCTGGGACTCAAGGACGTTTCAACCGTTATTGGACGAAGTGCAGGTTTCAATGGAAAATTACCTCCAGGAGGTGTCCAGCCAGAAGAGGTGTAACGAAGGCGTGTCCTCCATGTTGTGCATTTTGTATTAGGGACAGTGCCCCGAGGGAGGAGAGTCAGAAGAGAGAAGGAGCAGAAGAGGGTAGAAGGAAGAGATCGATATTGAGGAAGGAGACTTAGAACAAGTTTGGTGGCTATTGCTACTAACCCTTTGAACGTGAGTGTACTTCTTAGGAAGTATTCACGAGCAGACACCTTTTCCTGATCTTTCCTTGGCAAATGCTTAAAATGGATGTAACCTTAGCGGTAGAGTAGGGACAGACTAAACAATGTATTTGTAGGTATCTATGAAGACCGATTTAGATATTGGAGCAGTTAACTTTTGTTTGATATTTTTAGAGTTCATTATCCTTGTTATGCTTCATCGAATTAGGTTGTTGCGTAGGTAAAATTTTGCATTTGTGCCCATGTACTTTCTTAACCTCATCATGAGGTGCTTGTATGTCCATTAGTTTTGGCTTTGTAATAAACCCCCTAAAACTTAACTCGGAGTTAGTGATTCTTTAGCGTTGGAATTGTTTGGTTACTGGTCTTATATGAATGAATTAGTTCTCTCCCCTTTACACTCCACAGCAGGTAAAAAGGTCCAGGTGGCCGAGGTTTCTTAAGAGTGGTAAGAGATGGTAAGATAAGATAAGAATCCGGCGTTATCACAATCAACAATCAAGGTACATGGTCAACAACAGAAAGTAGGGGTCATTTAAGCATCCTTTAATCTCTGGGATAACATGGGTAAACAGAGTGGTTCCGTGGTGTGTACTGAACAGCACTGTAATCCAAGAAACAACAAAAGTATAAAGGTTCAGTCAAGGTTGTATGCACACATCTGATAAATAACTCTTAACATCTAAAATATTTTTGCAGTATAAACAGTTCAGTCCAAATGAAAAGTAAACGAAACATAATAATGTACAGACTATATACAGTAATGATTCACTAATCAGGAGACTGTTGAGAGATAGTTTATCTTCAGTGAGGTCAAATTATACAGGCACAGCAAATGCAAAACAGTACATGGTCCTGAAACGATACCCCTTGGCAAAATACAGTATTCTCTAAATCCGAAGTTTGCATGTACACAAAGATCTAAAAATAGCATAGCTCTGATGAGTTTAAACACTGGTATATGGTTAGAATAGTCTGCAAAAATAAAAGACAAGCCAACAGTGCAATGCAGTATGAATTAGTAACCCATATTTCTCTAATGGGTACGGTCATTGAGGATTGTGACTCTTTCCTGCCAAATCAGGATACTTTGGGGCATATTTACAAGCCCCTATTGCCACCACAACATCACTTTTAGTGATGTTGTGTTTGCGATAGGGCCTTTGCCTTATTTACAAAGCAGCGTTAAGCCACTTAACATGGCTGAACGGTGCCTTGTAAATAAGGAAGCCTTTCACTCTGTACTTAGCGTGAAAGTGGAGGGCAATGGGTGTTGCGGTGGGCGTTCCACTGCAACACCCATTGATTTTGATGCTGCCCCCTATTTACAAGAGTAGCGTAAATAGGATGCAGTTCCAAAATTGAGAACTGAGAATACCTGGTCTTAAACATGCGAAACGAGGAGAAATTTATTTATTTATTTATTTATTTTTTGCATTTGTAATGCGCACAGATACCCACAAAGGGTTTCCCGGCGCCAGGGCTAAGAGGTCAAAACATAGAGGCAGTAACTGACAAGGACCACAATTATTTATTAAAAAGCCAAGTTTTAACGTTTTTCTTAAAACTGGCAAAATTCTCCTCCTTCCGTAAGGCTAAGGGGAGGGAATTCCAAAGAACTGGTCCCAGATGGGAGAAAGATTTCCCCCCTATTCGGGCCAGTTTGAACCTGGGAACCACGAAATTTGCTCCATTTAAAGAACGGAGATTGCGTGTAGGAACATGGGGCCTAACCAATTTTTGCAGGTATTTTGGTGCAGTTCCTGCCCTGATCTTGAACATGTATGTCAAGGCTTTGAACCGAACTCGGTTCTCTACCCTCAACCAATGCAGGTTCCTCAGATGCTTCGAGATCCTTGCTGTCCTAGGAATCTTGCACAGCAACCTGGCTGCGGAGTTCTGGACCAGCTGCAATCTCCTGATCACGACTAGATTGGAACCCAGGTATAAGATGTTACCGTAGTCAAGCCTAGATGTAATTAATGCATTGACTACGGTCTTCTGGGTATCCACAGGCACCATCCAGATAATCTTCCGCAGCCATTTAAGGATCGTGAAGCAGACACCAGCCACTTTGTTGGCCTGCTGTTTCATTGATAATGAATCATCAATGCACACCCCCAAATTTCTAGCTTGGGTAGCCGGGGTGGGGAAGGCGCCCAAAGATGGTGGCCAATGGGTATCCTGCCACAGATCTTTATTTTTCCCCAGGAGAAGAATCTCTGTCTTCTCCCCATTGAGCTTTAGCTGGTTCGTAGACATCCAGCTGAAAATTTCCTGAAGGCCTAGTTTCAGCACAGAGGGGGATGAAGATTCTGAGTTAGTAAGGGAAAAAATAATCTGCGAATCGTCCGCATAGGTCATAAGTTCTAGACCTACCCGCTCTGCCAAGTCGGCGAGGGGGCGGAGATACAGATTGAAAAATAGCGGGCTCAAAATTGAGCCCTGAGGCACACCGTGGGGTGACAGAAAAATGTCCGACTGGGCCTTTGAGGACGAGATCTGAAACGTCCTGTTGCTCAAGTAGGATCTAATCCAGTCCAGCGCTGCCCCTCCGACACCATCCTCACTCAGCCTGACAAGCAGTCTGTTGTGTGAGATGGTGTCGAAGGCTGCGCTTAAATCAAGCAGAACAAGAGCAACCGTTTGCCCGTCGTCCAAAAGTCCCCTGATCTTCTCCGTGACTCCCAGGAGGGCAGATTCGGTGGAGTGGCCTGCCCTAAAACCCGATTGGGAAAAATGGAGTAGGTTGTTATTCTCTGTGTAAGTTGAAAGTACACCATGGATGTGCTTCTCCAGTATTTTTGAGAATGCTGGCAGCAGGGAAATCGGACGATAGTTGGCCAGTACCTCTGGATCAGCTGACGGCTTTTTCAACAGAGGGCTGACCATGGCGTGCTTCCAGGACGCTGGGACAGTTGCCAGATGAATGGAGGCGTTTAGTGTCTCGGCAATAATCCCCAAAGCACTGTCGTCCAGTTGGCTCAGAATATTAATTGGGAGAGGGTCACATGGAGAGCCCGACTTGATAGAGGTGGCTAAAGATTTCAAGGTGTCCAGGGAGATGGATGGCCAGGAGACAAGCCGGTTTCCTGGTAGGCTTTCTAAGGGAGGAACTTTCCTGTCATCCCTCACTGGAACATTAATGTTGGCAAGAATAGTCTCGATCTTTTCCACAAAATATGTGGCAAGGTCTTGACATTTTTGAGGGGTCAGGGGACGTGCAACTGCCATAGAATTAGCTCCGGCTAATTCTTTAACTGTGTTAAAAAGGGTCCGTGCTTTATTGGCAGCAGTATTAATGGTCTCTGTTACGTAGGATGCTTTAGCTCTAGCACAGGCCGTGTGATAGAGGTTTCTGGCCTTACGATATGCTTCCTTTTTAAGAGGATCATACTGTTTGCGCCATTTCCTCTCAAGTCCCTTACACTTGGTTTTTTCTAGTTTCAGTGCTTCCGTATACCAGGGGGCCGGGGGACGATGGACATTCCCTCTACACCTGGTAGCGGGCAGACAGATATCAACTGCTCTCTCTAGCCAAGTGTGGGCTTCCAGCGCATTTCTTTCCATATCAGCACCCAGAACAGGGAGGGATGCCTGTAACGCGTTCTGTAACTCAGTTAGATCTAGCTTTTTCCAATTTCTCATAAAAGTTGGAGGGCAAGCAGAGCCTGGCGAATTAAATTGTTCAAGAGTAATACTAAAAAGCGTTAAAAAATGGTCCGACCAACAAATAGGGTCTGTTTTCAACCATTTTAGCTCCTGTACACTAGAAATAATGGGGTCTAACAGATGCCCAGCTTTATGAGTGGGACCCTCATTTCGTAGAGACATATTCAAAGTATTAAAGTCCTCTAACAGGTTAACAGCTATGCTATTAGATTTGTCATCCAAATGAAGATTTAAATCCCCCAGTATGGTCAAGTTTTGGGCATTCAGAAAGTAAGGCGAAATGAAATTAGCCAAGTTCGCAGCCCAACCACTGCTGTTTCCCGGAGGACGATAAATTAGAAATCCAGAAAACATAAAATTTGGATTCAATGAAATTTTAAAAAAAGCTGCTTCACATCCAGGAATATTTACTGTTTCAAAATCACAATTAAAATCCCTGTTAAAGATCACAGCGATGCCCCCTCCTACTTGTTTATCTCTGTCTACTCTAACAATGGCATAGTTAGAGGGTAAGGCAGCGGCTACATCGGGACCTGCACCATCTTGCAACCAGGTCTCTGTTAGAAATAGCGCACAAGGTTTTTCTTCAGCTAGGAGGTGGTAGATATCAGCTTTATGTTGAGGCAGTGATCTACAATTCACAGTGTAGAATGTGAATGTGCGAGAATTTAAAACAGAGGTTTGAGTTGATGGCTTAGGTTTGTGTGATACCTCTGGGTAGGGCTGAACATTTGTAAGAGCAAATGTACAGTGAGGACATACTTGTATACCCGTTAGGGAAGGCTTTAGGACAGAGCATTTACTATTGCTACTTGGGCGCATAGACCTTAACTGATCCACAGTGATCTTACCCGGACTAGCGTTTCCTGCCCCGTGACCCGGCCTGGCCCGGACGGGCACAGACGGGCTGGTCTTAGGCTCGTCTTTGGCGCAGTCAAAGGCGCCTACCCTGCGCGCCATCGCTGCGCGCTGGGGGCCTCCGAGTGGCTAAATACTCTCCAGGAAGCGGAGGTCTAGAGCGCTAACCGCTCGACACTCCGTCAGGTGCCGCCCCTGTCCCGCCCTCGACAACCGCGATTGGCTAGGATGCCGGTTGCCTCTAAACTACGCGGAAACAGTCCACGGCTCACATAGAATGTCACTGGTGAGTGCAAGTATGTGCTCTTATTTTCAGGGTGAATCTAAAAACAACATATACACAACAACAGTTTCAATTATTTAAAAAAAAGCGAGCTTCAGCTCAGTGTCACTGCACAATGTGCGTTTAAAACAATTATTAGCCTCTGAAAAGCGAGTTACATTAACAGAATGTTCGTGCTCGGCGCCCAGCGGGGAGTAGCTGCCACCAACTCTTACCGCTTAACTCTTGCTTTATTTCTCCTCGTTTTTGCTGTTTCCATGCATGCTGTCTTTTAAGCACACATAGAAACTGCAAAGTGCCATTAAAAAAAGGATGTTTTGCAACTTCTATGTGTGCTGCATTAAGCAGCACACATAGAAGTTTTACAGCGCCATGAATGAATGCTCATGTGCAGGAAGGGAGACCGTCCTGCACATAAATAATCATTTCCCTCAATGCGTTGGCACTAGGCAGCTGAACTCAGAGCCAGTGCCAGGAGAAACGCAGGGGTGTGCCGCATTCTTGTGAATATGGCGCACTCCTGCATTTTTAGAATGGAGGAGCGTGGCGTTAGCAATGTTTCCTTAATGCCACGCTTCTCCATTCTCTTTTAAATATGCCCCTTTGTATTTCTTGAGTTACTTGAAGATGATAGCAAACAGTGTCACAGAGAGTTGCAAGGAAGGTGGATAGTGCCTTGGAATTTATGTTGGTGTTATGGTTGTTATGTATGTTTAAAATGCGCTGTCACCAGTGAGGGTATCCTGGTGATAGTCTGCGTGAGTGTCAGTTCCTGCCCAAAGCATCTTGAATAGATAGGTCTTCAGCTTTAAGCAGGATTTAAAAAGAGATGAATCGGCTCTGATGTGATGTTGTAGATCATTCCATGCTTCAGGAGCTATGCATGAGAAGGTCCTAATTCCAGATTCGGTTCTGTGTATGAGGAGAAAGTGTGCAAGTTCTGCTGACCAGATGTGTTTGGTGGGTTGGTGGAAGAATATGCTGTCCAGGTAGTTAGGTCCTAAGTTGCTCAGTGGTGTATATTTGTGAATTAGGAGTCAGTGGAGCTCTCTGAGGTGTGGTGAGATGTGAGTTCTGTGTGGGATGTTGAGGATGGTTCTGGTTGCCAAATTCTTGATCTTTTATTGTCTCCTAGTGTTTTGCTTGGTGATGCCAGTGTATAGGATTTTTCCATAATCCAGATTGCTTAAAATGAGGGCATGAGTGGCTGTTTTTCTGGTGTAGCATGGAAGCAATTTGAAGATTTTATTCAGTAACTTGGCAGTGTGGAAGCAGGATGCAGTGATGGTGTTAACTTGTGCAGACATGTCCAGTTTGCTTTTGATTATAATTGAGGGGTTTTTGGCATCGGTGCTGGGGATAGTTGTGGGTCTGAGCTCCGCTGGCCACCCTGTGGACTTACAAGGTGAGGAATGTACCTGAAGATCTCCTGCATGTATGTATAGTGATAGTATGCAAAACTTTGGGTGTCGACCGACATATATGAGCAACTGCCTCTGCGCAGCAGGGTTTAAAATGAGCTTTCTCAATAGGTACCATTATTCAAATGTGGTGCAAAGATGGGAGTGCCTGCAAGCAGTAGTCAGTGCTGTCTATATATTCAGAACGAATCCCTAGGGAAGTCTAACACTGTTTGTTAGACCTGGCATCTTTAGGCATGTTTCCACAGTCTCTTTGCTTTCTGACCTCCTGATTGTGGCCCTGTATTTGCTGACTTAGTGTCTCTGCGCACGTTCTCACTGCGGTCCAGTGTTAAAGTGCAAGTGTTCCTATTGAAAGTTGCACTACGGATTGGTGTTACCATGATTGGCATATTTGATTTACTGGCAATTCCCTAGTAAAGTGCACTAAGAGTACCAGGGCCTGTAAGTCGAATATTGCTAGTGTGCAGCAGCACTGACTGCACCACCCACATAAGCAGCCTTTCAGAGGGTTCTCATACCTGCAACTGCAGTGTCTGCATGCAGTTCTTACTGCTATATTGACCTGGCAACTGCATCCACTTACCAAGCCCCATCCTTCCCATTTATTACACTTGAGTCACCCATAAGGTAGGCCCAAGGTACCCCTATGGGCAGGGTGCAGTGTATTTGAAAGGTAGGACATGTACTGGTGTATGTGTTACTTGTCCTGATAGAGAAATACAGTATATTTTGTTTTCACTATTGAAAGGCTAACTGTGCCATAGGATAGAATTGGTAGTACTGGGTACCATTTTAGGCGTATATATTGCCATTGGGACACGATGGAGACATAGAGTTTAGTATGCCTGAACTCAGACTGTAGAAATGCATCTTTGGTAAAGAAGAGTTTAATGTTCTGTGTTTAAAAATACCACTTTTAGAAAACAATTTCTTGCTTAGCCATTTTGTGTACCTCTGCTGGGTTGTGGATTGATTGTCTGGCTTTGGAGTGACAGGGGCTGGGGATGCGCATTCTCTTCAGACATTCACGGGGGGTTGAGGTGTTTCTTGCCTTTCCTCGATGTGTCAGGGCTGAGCTCAATGGACATGGGCTGCATTTATAGCAGTGGGAGGAGATTTCCTTGAACCTGAATAGGCTTGGCCTGCCTTGGACAATGATGTCTCCAACTCCTGCCAGGAAGCTGGGCCATAGAGGACCAAACTGGTTTGGACTGAGCACAGACATTCTTTGCCAAGGAGAATAAAGAGAAACTGAGTATAAATATTGGGGCCCAAACCCCAGAACTTTAGAATTCACTTGGATTAAGGAACCTGCCAAGAGGAAGAGCTGGAAGAGCTGCCAGGAGGAGTACTGCCCCTTTGCTATGTTGTTGCTCTGCTGGGTTGGCCTGCAGTCGCTGCTTCTTCCTTGGGCAGTGAAAGGACTGGACTGAGCTTTCATCACTGGTTGCTGAGTATCTCCAAGGGCTTGAAATAGAGCTTGCCTCCTGTTCATGAAGTCTCAGGGACAGCAAAGCCTTCACTTACCTCTGAGTACCGATTCTGGAACTGTGGGTTTCAGTTGCAACAGAGGAGGAAAGTAGCCAACACCATCACCGACACCACTGCTTGCTTCGTGTCCTGAAGGCATCGCAAAAGACACCGCCACATTTTGCATCGCAATCCTGGTCACACCGCTGCTGCAGACCGCTACCGAGCCTCTGTGTGCACCGCCACCTGTGGGCACTGCACTGCCTCGCTTCACTCCGCCACCCTGGGCTCACTGCCGACATCGCTGCACGCTGACCTCAACACCCGTGACTGCTCCGTGGTTTGGGGACACCGCTCGTAAGTCACACGGGCCGACTGACACCAGCTCTCCTCAACCGGCACAGCTGCCTGCACCGTAACCTGTCAGCACCGCAACGAGCACAGCCCTGATTTGCACCGCAGCCCTTGTCTCACCAATGCTGCTGGACGACCGTCACTGAGTCGCTGCCTGCACCGTGACTTGAGAGCACCACACGACTCAAAACCAACCGAAATGGTTGCCATGACCAGCCCACACCAATGTGTTCCGCCAAAACTGTTGAATTCTGTTGTTTTCAGCACCACGGTAGCCCCGGACAGAGCTACCGGCTTTAAGGAACTGGGGACATATTTACAAGCCCCTATCGCCATGGGAAAGCCACTTTTTACGATGTTCCTGTGGCGATAGGGGCTTCGCCTTAATTACAAGGCAGCGTTAAGCAGTTCAATATGGCTCAATGCTGGCTTGTAAATAAGAGCCAATTTCACACTATGCTTAGCGTGAAAGGGGAGGGCAATACGTGTTGCTGTGAGTGTTCCACCACAACATCCATGGATTCTGAAGCTGCTCCCTATTTACAAGGGAGGAATAAATAGGAGGCAGCTGCAGAATTAAGACCAGGGAAAACCTGATTTTATCCTGGCCCAACAAAGAGAAATCTTTAATTTCTCCTCGTTTTTTGCTGTTTTCATGTGTGTTGCATTGTGCACACACATGGAAACAACAAAAGGCCAATAATTGTTTATGTGCAGGAAGGTACCCTTTGCTCCACATAAACAATAATTTGCAAAACAATTCAATGTTGGAACTTCTATGTGCATTAAGCAGCACACATAGAAGTTACGAAACTGCATTGAAAGATTGTTTATGTGCACATAAACAATCTTCCCCTGCATGCAGACACCCTTGCACCATGCGTTGGTGCTACTCTGCTAAGTGTAGCACCAGCGCAGGGGGACGTGCAGGGTTGCACCATGTTTTTCTAAATATGGTGCAGCCCTGTGTTTCCGAAGTGGCGGAGTGAGGCGTTAAGCCAGGAAGGCTAACGCCTCACTGAGCCACTTCCCTTATAAATATGTCCCTGCATTTCAAAGTCATTCTTGCAAAGTGCATATTTCCGATTACTGTATGTTGGTCTTTTATTGTTTTGGTCTTGTTTGCACAGATACATTTTGGTTATTTTTCTAAAACTGGTGTGATATCCTTTTGTAGCGTTTTCACTGTACTACTGTACGTTATGTGCAAATGCTTTACACACTGCCTCTGAGATAAGCTTGACTGATCGTGCCAAGCTACCAAGGGGATGAGCAGTGGTTCTTTCAGTAGTGTTTCTCCCTTATCCCGACTAGAAGGAACGGTCCCTATTTGCACAAAGTTGCAAACCATTGCCAGCTAGAGACCCCTATTTCTAACATTGGTTCTCAGCGGTGAGGATTGAACTTGCGTTTTCACTTGACCTACAGTGATTTGTGTACATTACTACCTTACCACAGACCACTACGTACCACAAACTGTTTCTTTTTGGTCTATTTTTGTGATCCCATTGTTTTTTTACTTAAACCTTCGATTGCATCATGCCTGAGTCAAGAGCATCATCTGTTGCATCCTTGGAAGTGGCCTTTGAGGAGGATAGGTTAGAAACCTACATGTGAGGGAGTTGAAGGCTATTTGCAGGAACCTCAAAGTCCAAATCAGGGGCCTCACCAGGAAAGAGGACCTACAAAAGGTATCTAGTGCCTAGGTAGCAGCCAGACATGCCAGTGAGCATTCTGGAGATCTCAGTGTGGAGGCAGAGGAGCCTATTCCTAGGGTGGATGTGCTTTTGGGAGGGGGAACCCTACAGACCAGGCAGAAGTGGCGTGTCCCCACAGGAGCTGGAGTACGGACGGGAAGCAAAGAAGTTTGAACTAGAAAAACTCTGGCTGGAGAATGAGAGGTAAGACAAAAGAATAGCCATGGATGAAAAGAAGATTATCTTGGATCATGAGCGTGGTATTAAGAAGCTGGAGTTAAGAAGTAGGTCCAGTACAGATGGGGGCAGCAATTCCTCAGTGCAGGCAGATAGAATTGTGTACATCCCAAGAATGTAGGCAAGGAATTCAAGAAGGGGGATAACCTACAAAGGTGGTTTCAGGGTTATGAGGCAAATATACACGTTAATGGGATACCTGAATAGAATCGGGAAGCAGGATTATGGCCTCTTTTCCCAGAAGAGGGGAGGGATACTTAAGTGGCTTTGGGTAAGGGCCAAAGCCTCACCTACGCTGATATGAACGAGCCCCTTCTCGACAGGTAGGTCTCACTCCTGACAAGTACAGGGATCAGTTTAGGTTCAGTAGGAAAACTAATGAAAACACTTGGTTGGAATGTGAGGATTCTTTATGCAGGTCACTGGATGGTTGGGTGAAGAGCAGTAATGTGACATATTTTCAGAGGCTCTAAAATTTGATTGCATGGGAGCACTTGTCCAGGCTATGTTTTGCAGAGCTGCATCAGCACTTGTCTGATAGTGAGATGACTAAACCCAGGAAGCTTGCTATGGAGGCAGACCACTGGGAGGGTACCAGGGTCCACAAGAAGGTATATGGGGGAGACTCCACCAAAGGTGGGCAGGGTCTCCAGCAGAAGAGTGGGGGGGGACAAGTGTAAATCACAGGAGTTCTCTAAAGGGCTCCAAACTAATACCCAGGGAAAAGGTTCCCATCCCCCAGGATATAAGAAACAAGGGGTCTCTTCAGGGAAGCCTGCAGAGACCGGCCCCCGCAAGTGCTATGCTTGAGAGCAGGTGGGTCATTTGAAGAGGACCCCAAGTGTCCCTAGAGGACGCAGCTACCCACTAGTGGGCAGTCCAAAGTGTTGGCTAGTGTAGCACTTAGGGAGTAGGGGAACCCACAGGAGGGTGGGGATACCACAGAGATGACCTTTGTCTCACCAGGACATGGTGAGATGATCCCAGGAAACCATGTGCCTGCTAACAATAAGAAATACTGTGCCTGGGTGACCATCAATGGGAGATGGGTAGAGGCTCTCAGAGATACTGGAGCCAGTGGGACCTCAGTCCGGTTTCACCTGGTCTCTGAGGAGCAAGTAGTCCCCGGGGCATTCCACCAAGTAGTTGCTGTGGACAACTCAGAGCACCAGTGTATGGTGGCACAGGTTGCCTTTGAATGGTGGTGGTTTCAGGTCCCTTGAGGGTGGTTGTGAGATCTACCATTCTTGTAGACTGTCTGCTAGGTGACAACCTGGAGCAGTCCTTGTGGAAGGATGTTGAGCTCAGGTGTCGCTAGGAGATTCTTGGGTTGCCAGAGTGGTCCTGCAAAACCACTCAGCCATGGCAGCCAGTATGAGTGATCAGAAGGACCTGGAGCCTGAAACACTGGCTCAAGTTCTGCCAAGGGCAGGGGGTGCAGGAAACATGCCCCTGAGGTTCCCATGGTCCGGGAGGAGGCTGACCTCAAGGGGGATGCCCCAACACCTACAGGAGAGCAAGTGGTTGAACTAGGGACGTATCTGAGCTGACCTGTTGGCAGCAAGAGAGTGTTCCCACCAGGGAAGAATTCTGCAGGGTGCAGAAAAAATGCCCTTCTCTAGAGGGTATGCGGTGGTGGGCTGCAAAACAGGGAGCTGGTGATCAGTTTGGATCACACTGGATATACTGAGATAATGGTCTCCTGTAGAGCAGCCTAAGGTCGCTAAGCCTGGGTCAGTCTGTGTGCTGGTGGTACCCCAGCGCTTCAGGACCTTTCTACTGGGTCTGGCTCACAACATGCTTTTGGCAGGACATTTGGGGTAGGACAAGACCTTTGACAGGCTTGTCACCCACTTCTTTTGGCCCCAAAGGGAAAGGCAGTCAGATGCGCATTGCAGCTCTTGTCCAACTTGCCAAGCAAGTGGTGAGAGTGGGAGGAAGTGTAAGGCTCCTCTGCAACCTTTTCCAGCAGTAGGAACCTCATCTGAGAGAGAGGGTTGGGATGGACATTGTGGGGCCAATGGATCCCCATGGTCTTGTTGAACCATGTAACCCTGTACCCTGAGGCTATCCCTCTCAGAACAACGACGGCGCCAGTGGTAGGCCAGGTGTTAATGGGGACCTTTTCCCATGTGGGTTTCCCAAGAGAGGTGGTATCTGACCGTGAAACCAATTTCATATTCAAGTATATGTCATCCCTGTGGGAGGAGTGCGGGTTGACCTACAAGCTCACAACTCCTTACCACCCACAATGGTAATGGTTTAGTGGAGCGATTCAACCAGACCTTAAAGGACCCTTCTTCCTAAGTCAGAGTAAGGGGGCTACACCCTTTGATAACCCCTGCTCAACCCTGTGGTAACGTAGCACGAGCAGCTAGGCTTATCTCAGAGGCAGTGTGTGAAGCATTTATGACCATACACAGTAACACAGTGAAGAACACTACAAAGGGACACCATACAAATAAGTATAGAAAAATAAGTATCTTTATATAGACTTAACACAAGACCAAGCGCTGGGACGCAAGACCAAGACACAAGACCAAGACACAAGCGCTGGGACGCTCTCGGGCAGCCATGCGCTTTATAAATCCCGTTCCATTCCATTCCATTCCATTCCAATAACGGTAAAAAGCCACACTACTGTAAAATAGGATTATTCTTGAAATGCTGCAAAAATAGTTCAAAGTGTGCAAAGAGAAGTTCAGGTCAAAGCAGTGGTCTCTGCGACCCTTTTACTTACAAAGTACCTGGATTCTGTAGCAAAACAACCAAAATGTCGCAAAGGAGCTGTAGCGATGATTTTCCTCACGCGAGACCGGCGATGCGTTGAATCCTTGCCGCAAGAGAGGATGATGCGCTGATCTACAGATGCGTGCGGGACAAAGCGACAAACTTCTCCATGCTAAGCAGGCGATGGAGTCTCTGCAGTCACGGCATAGGGTCCAAGTCTTGGTGGAGTCTTAGTAGGCGTGGCCGAGGCTTCGAGTCATGTCGAAGTCTCTGCAATCGTGCCAGAGACTCCAAGTCATGGTGGAGTCTCCGCAGTCGTGGCAGAGGCTCAGAGTCTTGGCAGAGTCTCCGCAGTCATGGCAGAGTCTGCGTAGACTTGGCAGAGGCTCTGAGTCATGGCAGAGTCTCTGCAATCATGTCAGAAGCTCCAAGTCATGGTGGAGTCTCAGTAGGCGTGGCAGAGGCTCCGAGTCATGGCGGAGTCTCAGCAGTCGTGGTAGAGGCTCTAAGTCATGGTTGAGTCTCTGCAGTGGGGGCATAGGCTCCAAGTCGTGGTGGAGTCTTCACAGGCATGGCAAAGGCTCTGAGGCATGAAGGAGTCTCTGCAGTCACGGGGGACGCTCCAAGTTGTGCAGACTCTCCGCATTCGTGGTGGAATCTCCGCATTGAGAAACTGGAGTGTGGAGACTCCACCATGACGCCACGACTGTGGATACTCTTTGTGAGTTGGGCCCCATGCAATGCCTGAGAACTGGCTCTGAATTTACTCTTCAGGGAGGATGAGTAGGAGAGCTGCAGGGGAGTAGAAGTAGAGCAATTTTTTTTGGGACAAATACAAATACCTCTTGCATGTATGAGAGCCATTTGGCTTTATAAATGTGCTTTTTTCGCAATGTTGTACAGCAATGTGGCTGCTGTGCAGCATGGTTAAAAGTTAAAAACGAAAATGGATATGATGTGGCCACCATTGACCACATCATAGCAGTTCTTTTTTTTCCTTTTAGCTATGATGCACAGCAGCTGTGCTGCTGTATAGCAGGGCTAAAAAGAAACATTAAGAAAGACAATAGATCTTGCATAGACTAGACCTATTGGCTTTTTACAATGCTTGTTCTTGCTTGCCTTAGGGTCCTGACACCACTGCTGGGCAACCTATGTAGTTGGCAACACCTGCATTTCGCTGCATTAGTGACAGACACCGGAGGAACACAATGGGACCTACACTTACAATATTGTTTTACAAATTAAGCACTGATACATAGTGTTGGTACTTTAGCCTCTCAAAGTCAGTGATCAAAATGTGTCAACAAGTGATTCCTCCTGTAGCCCCTAGATAGCAGCATTACTTCAATAATGATAAACAATTTAAATGAAGATCCAATTCGTTTTTAGGTCTCGCCTAGTGCAGCACGCATGCGGTACACTAGGTGAGGGCCTCTTGGAATCACTTCAGACTTTCAAGAGATTTCTCCATGTGGGTCGGCCTCCTCCCACACATTCCATTGGCCTTTGTGTGTGGCTTTCAATAATAAAAGCATGCAAATGGCCAAAGACGGGTGCAAGTCCAACCTTCCATCTAAACTTTCACTCCCATAGCCTAGGGGTCTCGGGAGCGAGCAGCAGCGTGCGCAGGAAGCCTTCTGCATTCCTGTGCCTGCCCTCATCATTTGTCTTGAGCTGCTGTTTTTAATTAGCAGCCTGCGCTCTATGTTTGCCCCCTCCCACTTTTCTCAAGTGTGTACACGCCTCGCGGAATTCAGGACTGTTTGTATTACAGCGCTGACATGCGCCCACCAGCTACTTCATGATGCTAGCTATTAGAATGTTAGACAATAAGCAGATGTAGCTTCTAGAACTTTTAAGTTTTTTAAATTTATAGCCCTTCCTTTTAGTTTGTACACAGCTTTGCTCTGCAGACATGGAGATCGATACGCGGAAGCAGCACGCGTGCTGCCCTTACAGGGCATGTCACTGCTTAAAATCAAGAGTTATATAAACTGCTAAATATTGCCCGGCGGCTGCAACTATCCTTCAATACTGCATGGGCGGCGTGCGCAGCTGCATCCCCAACACCCATTGTTCAGTTCGAGTGTAACAAATGGTCATGAATTTATTTGCAGAGGATAACACCGGGCAAGTGAGGAGACACTGGTTATAAAAGCCAGCTCTCCAAAGTACACAACAGGCAGTGTACTTGCTGGACTCTTATCTCTTTCAAAACTGTGTACTACCAACCGATGGCAAATCAGCCTTGAGAGGTCGCCAGACTGGGCCACTAATTTTACTGCTATTTTGCCACCAAATAAACACCACCCCAGCTATCTCCAATTGAAACGTTTGTAATTTAAGTGTTTAAAATGCAGACATTTGACTTGTTCAGAGCTGCACAGGAAGCCATTGTAATGCAGCGGGGGCGGGAGAGGGGGGTCCCATGAAGCCTGGTCTCCACTGGGGGCATTCAGGGAATGGCCTGGCGCGCTCATAGAGCTCAGTCAGAGCCCCTGCTGGGACACTGGCGGCCCCTTGCTTTTATCCACCCAGGTTGTCAATTTTATCAGCCTTAAAGGGATTTAACGCCCCTTCCGCAGTTGAAAATAACTGGCGCCGAGCTCTTGCGTTTCGCAGCTATTTCCAACAAACTGCTCATTCAGTCCGACTATTTATATTGACATTTTGGCCATGTTTAGCTCATTATTAGACAAAGACTACGAGGCCCAGAATGCAGAGGAGAACAACGGACTGGTTTAGCTACTCACAGATTTACCTGGCAGCATTGAGAGCGGCATTGGACCTGAAGCAAGGGGACTCAGTGTTGGTGCGTCAGCGACAATCAAGAAAATCAGACAGTCCATTCTCAGATGAACCACTGACAATAATAAATGTCAATAGAACAATGATATCAGCTGCATAGGCTCCCTTCCGGATTACCAGAAATAGTTCTCACATCAAGGGATTAAAGACACTGGATGAAGACGGCGGAGATGCTGGAGCAGAGTTTTCTGTTGAAAATTTATCGAGTTTTAAGCTCCAGTTTTGTCTATATGTTATGATTAAAATTACTAATTTGTAATCACTAATAAATAGTTTGTTTTGTTAAAAGTCTAAATTAATCAACATTACTAATGAGAGAAACTACACGTGGTAATGCATATATGTTGCTTATTAATATGTGCAGTTTAATTAAATGAGTTTCGCAGAAGTGCTATTTGTTTCGAGTTTGCGCTTTTAAAATAACGTGTGCTAATGCTTTTTTGTGTTGCAGACGGCTAGGTAATTACATACACATAAGGGTATTAGTGGGAATTAACACTGTACAATCATTATGATGTGGTAACGTTGTTTTGTGTTTCTTTTAATTAAGATGGTTCGTTTTGGCCTCAACAAAGATGGCTGCTATTTACAGCCTGCGCTCGAGTGATTGAATTTTGACGAGAGGCCTTGCTGAACATGGTTGAAAGTCACCTGACTACAGCCTCTGCCTGAATTAAAAGTTTCCGTGAGGACAGCAGCTCTGGGCATGTTTCCAATTGTCCTTGGAAGAAGAATAAAGCCACAGTGAACAATGATAAATCTGCGGTGGCTCTGCTAGGAAGAGCATTTACAAATGTATCGCTTGTAAACTCGAGTTTTCTTCTTCCGTGTTTTTATTTTTGTGATTTTTTCTGAGCGGAGGTTTTCTAAATGTTACCAAGTGACATCCTTTCCTGCTCGCTCTGCTCAGCGGCTCAACGGATATTCAGAATTTGTTTGTAACTTTTATTCCGATAGTTTTGGTATAAATATACTAGACTAGAGAGGGTCCGTGTTCTTTGCGGTCATTACATTTTGGATTTTTGAGGCCACTTCTTCCTGAACTTATGCTGAGGACGGCAGCTCGAGAGACTTTTCTGAGAGACCTGTCCTGACCCATTTAGCTAGAATAGGTAACTATGAGAATAATGATTTTGCTATTGATTGACTTTCATTAGAACTCATTTAGATAAATAAGCATTTGTTTGAATTCCAGTGTCGGGTGGTTATTTCTTTGTCATTTATTGAGTTTCAAATGTATTTCCTATGTTTAAAATCATGACTCAGGGCAATTTCTTTATGGTCGCATTGACCTCGTTTAGATGCAGATTGGTTTAGGTTTCTCTCCTATATTCAGTGTGGATAGAGTAATAGTGTGAATTTAGTGTGATGGGCCCTAGCGTATGATGAGTGTATGTGCGTGCGACTGTGGATTTACTCTGTCCGTGGAAGTAGGGAGATTTTATATGCGCCGATCTGCAGCAGTTTCCTGGTAGCAGTATGATGGTTTTAGATTATGTCTTGATCTGATAGATTGCTTGTACATAGGCTTTTGATTCATTGATTTATTGGTTGATGTTGGTATATGTACTAATACTATATGTTGAGGTCGTCGTATTGAGTTCTATGTAGTGTGTACGGCTTCTGGAACGTGGGGAGCTGGTGACGGTTCCGTAGTAGGGCAGAGGGAAGTGAGTGCTGCTCTCGGGAAAAACGGGATTGTTGGCCCTGTACGTATGCGGGGAAAAACGTGTGACAATTGAAGTTGCGCGTCACATTGTCTGGGTTCGGAATCAGTGACATCGTCGTGTGTTACTATTAGGGACATATTTTCAGTATAAAAGGAGTGTGTATGGTAGCGAAGGTTATCTGTGAAACTCTGGTCTTAAGTCCCAGGGATCCGTAAGGTTCGCCGTTAAAGCTTATCGCGGGAGAAGTAATAGGTATTCTCTGAGCTTGTCTGAAGGACTGGGCAGAGGTAAGCGCTGCTTGGTTATCGTATGTTATAATTCTGTAGGGGGACAGACTGATCACTGTTCTCGGGAAAGGCAGGATTCTGTGTGCATGTGCTACATTTTCTGGTGTGAAAGTGCGTGAATGTATGAGCATTTAGTTGATTGTAAGACTCTTTGGAGCAGTCCTAGAGGAAACAGTTAATGGATGCATGTTAGAAGGGCAGAGTAGAGGGATGTGCTACTGTGTCAACGAAAGTAATTATTCCGTAGTGGAGCAGAGGTAAGCCCTGTTCTAGAGAAAAGCGGGATTCTTGTGAGAAAGAATTTCTTTACTATTCTGTGGTTAGCGAAGCAGACAATGGAGATGTTTATATGTTGTAACTAATAGATTTTGTAGAATTTGAAACGAAGTCTACTGAGAAGACTTTGTAAAGGAGGGGTAGACGAGTGACAGAAGACAGGAGCAGAAGCGACTGCAGCGACTGCTGTCGTCATACAGACCGCGCTGTGATTGGGCAGTGGATCAGAACAGTGTTCGCACTAGGATTGGTGCGTTGGTGTGAGCCGCGCAGGGATTGGAAGGAGTACAGGGTGACGTAGACGCTCCAGGATTGGTGCGTTGGGGTGAGTCGCGCTGTTATTGGACAAAAAGATCGTACAGTTGCGGAAGGAACTAGAGAATATTGGTAAACGTTAAAATGTATTACCAACCTGAGGAAAAGAAGAAGAAATCCTTGTTCGGTAAAATTAAAAGGTGGTTCGACAAGGATAAAAACATAATAACTAGAGAGGGTGAATTGCTACCTCCGACGAGAACTCCTGCATCCTTCATGGTTGCGAAATATGGGTATCATACCTGTATATGGTTAGATAACTGGGCTAAGTATACTAAGGAAGATGGTGTCTTAGCGTTCCCGGAACATGGTTCATTTAATCTGGCCGTGTTGAGAAATTTACGGGAAAAAATGATGTGTCTAGAGCCTAGACCAAGGCCGATACAGTTCGAGGCGTTGGTGGAATGGGAAGATGAGGTGCATGAGCGAGAAAAGCAGAGGAGTGGAGGCAACTATAGGTATATGTTCGGGAGGAAATATGATCGTGAGACTCATCATGATCGAAGGAGGAGATGGCGAGATGCTAGTATGTCAGAGGGATTATATCCTATGAGAACTGTTGAAGAAGCGGAAGGGAGGAAAGGTGCAGAAAAGGTGCCTGATGCAGAAGTGAGAAGGTATGGAGCTAATGATTATGAGGATGAGGTCTTGGATGACATGATTTACAAGAGACCACCTCCGTATAGACCAGAACCAGAAGAGAGCACACCAGTTGCTACTCCTGTAAGAGATACTTTGCGAATTATTAAAACTGAGGTTGTGACACCTGATCTGAAAAGTGATAGCTCTTTCACGGAAAGGGAGAGAGAGAGAGAGCGAGAGAGAGAGAATCGAGTCAGTGACGAGAAAACAAGAGAATTAGCCAGAACTACATCTGAGCTGACTGAGAAAATTAGAGAGCTGACGAAAAATCTTGAAGCAGTTACAGTGCCTGTAACGATAGGTCCGGTTGTGCCTATTTTTGATAAACAAAGAATGGGTGAAAATGGTTTGACAGTTCCCTATGTTGGAAATGGTTTGGTTGGTACTTGTACTTTAGAGGAATCAAGAATGAGAACGGGAGAAAATAATTTGAGACAGTCGAGACATGACACATGTAGTGGAGGATTAGATGTACAGCCTAATTCAGGATTGAATACTGGTTGTTTGGGAGGAACGATTTTGGAACCACAGAGGATGACAGAACAAGTGGGTGCAGTGAAAAGGTCTACTGAAATAACAGCTGAAGATTTGAATGATTGGTTGAAAGTTCTTCAAAAGAAGGATAAAGATTCACAGGCAATTGATGAAGCCAGGTTGCGCATAGAATTGGAGGAGCTTATTGCAGGAACAATTCCTACAGATATACTGAAAAACCATCATGATGGAGAGTTGTTATTTATGTGCAAGAGTATCACCTGGAGGGCTAAAAGTACAATAGCGAGTGAACAAGGAGTTGACATGGATAAGGTGAAAGCTTTGCAAAAGCCTTACAGGGTGGATTTCTCTGACAAGGATATTGAAAATCTAAATGGTGCTAGCAGAACAGGACAGATTAAGGAAATGATTGCCTTATTGCGAAAATGGGGTGATGTGGAAAAATGGAAGGATAGGTGGTACAAGAAAAGGGAAGATTCAGTGGACAGGACTTACTCAGCTTTTCCCATGAGAGAAAAAGAGGATACAGTGGATGCTTATCCTATGAGAGAGATTCCTGGAGGAGGATATGTACATGTCCCATGGACTAGACAGGATATTTTGTCATTTACGAATGATTTCCCTCGACTGAGAGAAAAGCCCGTCGAGTGGTATAGGCAGGTAGACAGGTTCGTGAAATTGTCAAAGGTGCTGTGGATTGACCTGAATAGTCTGTTTGATATAATTGTTCCAGCAGACTTGTGGGCAGAGTGTAAAATAGTTGTAGATTGGCCTGCTAAGGAGTACCCAAGAGATCCGAAAACGGGAGCACAAGACCCAGAGGTAATGAAGAAGTACGAACAGGTAATTGTGTTCCTGAAAAATAAAGTACCCCCGAAAGAGACAGACTGGGTTAAGATAGATCGAACACATCAGGAAGCAAGAGAATCAGTTCATGCTTTTTACGAAAGGCTGATACTGGCTTTTAAACAGTTCAGTGGAGATGAACATCTGGGTGACAAGGATTTGAGTCATTTTGTATACAGATTTGTGTGAGACCGGCCTCACGGCGTAGGCCCTCCCGATCATCCAGCCAACCTGCAACCACCCCCAAGACACGGCATCTCCGACTCCGGCCGCCCCAGCCACACAGACCCGAGGGCCGGCCAGAGCCCCCGCCAGACTCAACACCCTACCACGCATGTCCGACCAAGGGAGCGGGAACCCCCCGAGCCAGACCGAGAGGCGCCAGCCCAGTCACACCTCGGATCGCCTTCCCCCGGGAGGGCTCGATCGGCCACCAGGCCCCTGTGGCGCAGGCGCCTCACCTGCCGAGCGTCTGGGGTCCCTCCCAGACCCACCTGAAAAGACCAAAGGAGTGAGCGGCAGGAAATTCCGCCGAACCCCCTCAGTCACCAAGACCCCTCTCTGCGAGGACTCCGGACTTCAAAGGGCATGGGGAGTATAATAAGGGGTGCCGGAGGGACGAACGGGAGAGAAGACCTGGAACCATCGGAGCCCCGCTGACGCTGTCGCGGCTCACGAACACCGAACCACCTAGGCCTGCTGAGTGACTCGCGGCCTCCAACCGTTGAACCATCTGAGCCCTGCTGACGCGGTCGCGGCTCCCGAACTCCGAACCACCGGTGCCTGCTGAGTGACTCGCGGCCCCCGACCATTGCACCACCTGAGCCCTGCTGACGAGGTCGCGGCTCCCGAACCCTGAACTACCTGTGCCTGCTGAGTGACTCGCGGCTCTCCCCTCAAGGAAGATTGGCAAGAGATCGCCAAGAGAAACAACACCCTCCAGCTCGAGGATTGTGAGCTGTCCGCAGGGTACTTTGCAGAGACACTATATTCAAAGACTGTCCCGCTACCCCCATTCCCCTACCACCGATTTGTAGTCTCTTGTGGCACTGATGTACTACTTGCAACTTGGATCATAAAGATCCCTTGAACCCTTCGATAAAAGAACCTATCGTCTTACGAAGAAACACGTGTGGTGTCCCTCTGTTCGTAGTGTAAGCTCAGGGTGTGCGCGCCTGGTTCGGCCTACTTGGGAGAGGTGGGTCAAAGGGGTGGGCAAGACGGGTATCGAGCCCCTCTCCGGCGAACGCCTTTCCAACAATTTGTATATGGTTTGAGACCTGAAATCAGTGAAAGGATACGTGAGCATACAGTTGACTGGCAGAGTAAAAAGATTGATGAAATCCTGAGACATGCAAAGTACTTCAGTGATGAGATTGAGGCAAAACAAAGAAAGCTGAAAGAGAAAGCAATGTGGGCACAGGTGAAAGTTGCTGAGAGACAAGAAGCACAGTTGGTGGAACAGGCAAATAATCCAGGAAATAGGCCCAGATATGTGGGAAAAGGAAAGGGGAATTTAGAGGAGGCCAAAAAGAAGTTCCCTTGTCACAACTGTGGACAATTGGGGCATTGGAGATCCGAGTGTACCAATCCACCATTAGTGAGTAATGAAAATAAACCCTTAAATCAACAGGTGCAGAACGAGGGGTGTAATCAACAGCAGCAACAGCAGAAGGTTGTCAGACAGCAGAGTCAAGAGCCAAAACCGCCCTTGCCGCAGAATAGAGGGTCCCAAAAGTATAACCAGGACTCAGGATTCTACAATGATGAGCAGGTAAACAAACCGAGACGTTCTAACCTGGTACAGCAGTACTGGTTAAAGAATGAGGGGAGTGAGTCTGAAGGGGACTATTGACGGTGCCGAAGAGAGGAGGAAGAGTGCATACTTGGTGCAACTCTAGAAATAGACCAGGCAGGACCATTTGTAGATGGGAAAATAAATGGGGAGAGGGTTACTTTTTTGGTAGACACAGGAGCGACGAGATCAACTGTCAGGTCAGCAGATATTAGAAATCTTCCTCTCTCGGACGAAGCAATCCAAGTGGTTGGTGTAGCCAATACACAGATTAAGACTCGTCTTACAGAACCAGTAAGGGTAAGAATAGGGAAATTTTCAGACATGCACAGATTTGTAGTCTGTGACACCAGTCCAGTGAACTTGTTAGGTAGGGACCTATTGTGTAAGATGAACTGCATAATTTTCTGTACTCCGGATGGAATAGCTTTTGAGACACCAGATGAGGATGTTTTGTACCGGATGACTTTAGATAATAGAGAGAGTGAGATTGTTGGTACATATGCTGTGTTTAAGCCAGGTGATTTGCCTCAGGAGTTGAGACACACAGTGAAAACAGCAGTTTGGGATTTTACTGGAGAAGATGTGGGATTGATGAATAATGTAGATCCAGTGAAGATTTCAGTGAAAGAGGGGATTGTTTATCCTAATATTCCTCAGTACAGATTGACACCGGAAATAATTGAGGGAATAACCCCTATAATTGACAAGATGATTCAACAGGGTGTTTTGAGAGAGTTACTGAGTAGCCCGTGTAATTCACCGATAATGGGGCTAAAGAAACCTAATGGAAAGTTCAGGATTGTACAAGATTTGAGGAAAGTTAACAAAATTGTGGTGGCATGTTGTCCCATTGTGCCAAATCCTTCAGTGATTTTGTATCAGATTCCTCATGATGCTGAGTGGTACACAGTGATTGATTTGTGTCATGCTTTCTTTTCAATTTCATTGCATCATGACAGCCAGCCGATTTTTGCATTTCGGTTTGGACAGCGTATTTTAGCATGGTGTCGTATCCCACAGGGGTATACAGAGAGTCCTTCGATATTCAATCAGTTGTTGAAAAAGTCATTGGAGAGTTTGATCATGCCTGAAAGCTCAGTACTGGTGCAGTATATCGATGACTTACTTGTGGCATCGAAGACACGTGAAGCAGATACCATAGCTTTACTGAATCATCTGGCAGATGGAGGGTTAAAGGTATTGATTGATTGAGGTACTTACAGAGCGCAGCTATCACCCTACGGGCATCTTGGCGCTTGCATTGGGAACCCATCCTGGTTTTTCCCTGTAAGATAACCCGTACTGGGCATCCCCAAGGTGAAAGCCAGGCATCCCGCCGTGGGGGGCCGTTGTGGAGATTAAGCAGGCTTGTTGCCCAGAGCTGCATAGTGTGAACTCGTGCTTAGAGTGGGCACCGAAGCGAGAATTATCGAGTCCGTGAACAATTGGGTTCTGGACCCTGCCGCGTCGGGAATCGAACCCAGGTCCCGGGTCTGATCTCTGCTTCAGGGTATGCCTCCTCTAACCAGTGAGCTACACTTCTCCACAGGTATCTCCAGCCAAATTGCAATTTTGCAAGAAAGAGGTGCATTATCTTGGACACAATATTGAAAAGGGTCTGAGAAAGGTGACTGATGACAGGATCAAAATTATCAGAGGAATGAGAGCTCCGATGACCCAGAGAGAGGTGAGGATGTTTCTGGGGATGGTGGGTTATTGTCGTCAGTGGATAAGTAATTTCTCCCTGATAGCAAAGCCACTGATGAAGTTGACCAAAAGTGAGGTGAGAGACCCATTGGAACTGGATGGAGAACAAATGGCAGCATTTGAAGAGTTGAAGAGCAGAATGTGTGAAGCCCCTGCTTTGGGAATGCCAGACTATGAGAAAGAGTTTGAGTTGTATTTCAGTGAGAGAAATGGATGTGCACTTTCAGTGTTAATTCAGAAACATGGACAACTGAGAAGGCCGATTGCGTACTTCTCATCGACACTTGACCCCGTAGCTGTGGGTTTGCCAGGTTGCCTGAAAGCGGTAGCTGCTACATGCAGGAGCTTGGAACAGAGTGAGGGCATAATAATGGGATATCCTGTAAGGGTGTTCGTACCTCATGATGTGGCAATTCTTTTGACAAGAAGCAGGACTCAGTACATGTCACATAGTCGGTTAACTAAATATGAGAAAATCATTCTGGGAGCATCAAATGTGACTCTTGAGAGATGTGTGAATGTGAATCCAGCAACGTTGTTACCAGATGCTGACAATGTGAATGTTGGAGATGATGTTGATCATGATTGTTTGGATGTGCTTGACTACTGCACGAAACCAAGACCAGACATAAGAGATTTGCCATTGCCAGAGAGTGATCATGTGCTGTTTGTGGATGGATCATGTCTAAGAACTGATGATGGTGTGCTGAGTGCAGCATATGCGGTGTGCAAGGTTTCAGAAGTTATGGAAGCTTCGCCTTTGAAAGGAGTAAGATCTGCTCAAGTGGCTGAATTGGTGGCATTGACAAAAGCTTGCAAAATTGGAAAGAATCTGAGAGTGACTGTGATGACTGATAGTCAGTACGGATTTGGAGTCATTCATGATTTTGGCCAGCTTTGGCTACAGAGAGGTTTCTTGACGTCGAGTGGGACTCCAATAAAGAATGCTGAAGTGATTGGAAAGTTGCTTGAGGCGATACAGCTGCCTAAAGAGTTAGCAGTGGTGAAGTGTGCTGCTCATGGACAAGGAGATGATTTTGTTACTCTTGGTAATCGTTTTGCCAATGACATAGCACAGTATTGTGCAAAGAACAATCATTCGATTAATAGGGCACGAGAAAGGGAGATGTCTTTTTGTTCTGTGATGTTTACTAATGTCCTAGAAACGTGGGATGAAGTGAAACAGTTGCAGGATGAGGCAGGAGATGAGGAAATGAGAGATTGGATCAAGGCAGGTTGTGCCCCAAGAGAGACAGATCATGTTTGGATCTATAGAGATGGTAGACCAGTCATGCCCAACTCCATGCTGTCGACAATGGCAAGAATGTATCATGGTCAAGGACATCTGGGGAGGGATGCAATGATTAGGTCATTCAAGCAAACCTGGTACAATGCAAAGTTCAGGTTAATTGCAGAGAGCATCTGTCAGAGATGTTTGATTTGTCAACAGTTCAATACTGGGAAAAAGACAGTGGTGAGTCTAGGAACAATAGGCAGAGAAGGAGGTCCTTTTACCAGAATGCAAATTGATTTTATTGAAATGCCCCAAGTGAACAGATTGAGGTATGTTCTGGTGGTAGTCTGTTTGTTGTCAAGATGGGTGGAGGCCTATCCAACTAGGAGGAATGATGGAATAACAGTTGCAAAGTTACTGGTAAGAGAGCTGATTCCTAGGTACGGGTTCCCAGTGACAATTGAGTCTGATAGAGGTGGACACTTCTACAATGAACTCATGGGTTTAATTTGTGAAGCATTGAGCATACAGCAGAAGCTACATGGTGCATACAGACCAGAGGCTTCTGGCGTCGTTGAACAGATGAACGGCACAATAAAAAACCGAATTGGTAAGATGTGTTTAGCCACTGGAATGAAATGGCCTGATGTCTTGCCTCTAGTGCTGATGACTATTAGGTCTACTCCAGATAGAACCACAGGTTTGAGTCCGCACGAGATATTAATGGGACGTGCAATGAGACATGCATTTGTGCCTGTCAACAAGTTGATGACAATAACTGATGACATGATTTTGGATTACTGTAAAGGCCTGGCTGACGCAGTTCATTCTGTGTTTCACCAGGTTGGAGAAGACGCTACCACACTTGAGAAGAAGCAAGCTCATGATCTGAGTCCAGGAGACTGGGTGAGAATTAAAGTACACAGAAGAAGAAATTGCTTGGTTCCAAGGTGGGGAAGGCCAAGACAGGTTATTCTGACTACGACAACTGCAGTAAAGTGTGCCGGTGTGAAAAACTGGGTGCATGCAAGTCATACTCTGAGAGTTCCAAATCCGAAGGATGGGACTGGTAAGGAGTTTTTTGAAGAGTCAGATTCCAGTGATGATGCAGAAACTGAACCAGTGAGAAGAAAAAAGAATCCTGAAAGGGGTGAAGGAGAAAGAGAGTCAGGTGATTCTTTTTTCTTTCCAAGAGAGGCTTCAAGGGAAACATTGAGAGTCTCAGAGGAGAGATCGGATTCTGTAAGAGTGCCTGAAGTTCCAACAAGCAGTGGAGAAGAAAGAAGAGAAAAGAGCAATTCAACAGAGGTTACACCTGAATCAGATGAGGAGGTTGAAAATCCACTTGAGATTACACCTGAAGAAGCAGGGTCAGAAGAAGATAGAGAGGGACAGATTGCGGAAGACCCCCGAGGAGGTGTAGGGAACATTCCTGATAAGCTAGGTGAAGGGACAAGCAGACAGCAAGAAGATTGCGTGTCGGAGACCTGAGGAGGGACAGAAATAGGTAAATCTCAATCGGTGGTGGAAAAGACTGTGGAGCAAAAGAAAACTGTTGTTGAACAAAAGGCAATTGAGACAGAATCAGATGAGAGTGAGAATGAGAAATCAGAGGGTCGAGTTCTGAGAAAGAGAACTTGGATCGGAGAAAGAAATAATAAAGAAGTGAGACCAAAGAGGGTTGTAAGAGGAGATCTTTGTCCTAACAGGATAAAGAGACTGAGGTACAGACTGACACAAGCAAATTCATCAAAAGCTGAACAGGTGAACGAGGTGTCGAGTCAGAATCAAGCAAAAGGTGAAAAACAAAAGGTCACAAAAGAACCAGAGGAGATCAAGAGAATAAGAAAACCTAACCAGAAGTATAGGTCACCGGAATGGACGTACGTGGCACTGTCTGAAGGTGAAGAGGCAGAAAGTCAAGGAAATCCAGAGGGGACCGTACGAGAAGTGGTTGAGGAGAAAACTGTTGGAATCCTGAAAGTTATCTTGACTGACATTGGAGAAGAGTCGGATGCTCAGGATGTTGTTGAAGATCTGATACAATTTGATGTTGCTGAGGAAGAAGTGAAAAGTGATGAAAATCCAAATTGAGTGAACTGAAGGAGTCATTTGGAGAAAAGTGAAAAGAAGAAAATTTGAAATTAGCTGTTTGAAATAATCTAGTAGTTTAGTGTTTCAGTAGTGGAGTAGAAGAGGCTAAGTCAAAAGACACTGCCAAAGTAGTAAAATGGCTAACACAGAGAATAATCAAAGTAGATGTGCCTTCTTGAAGAAATGGTGTAGAATGTGCTGCTGCTGTACTGGATTATTAATGCTATTATGGGGTGTACTAGCTTTACTAGTTACTTTTAGAGTTACAATAGGTACTTTTGGAATACATGCTGAAAATGAGACTAACATAGAGAAGAGTTCACAGAAAATAGTTCCGACTAGAATTAGTAACATTTACATACATAAAGATAGGTCAATTAATGATTTTTCTAGTATCGTTTTTTCAAAGTTGTTGTACGAATACGTAAAGACAATGGAAGTTAGGGATTGCTACGTCTGCATACAATTACCTGCATCCGTTTCTGAGGGTGTTACTTATCACCATTTACCAGCTACGTATGGAATTTCATGTAGTGTGCTAAGTAGTGTTTTTTATTTATTAGGGAAAATAGATTATGAGATGTCTAACAAAGATAATATTTTTGGGCAATTGCCTATGAATAAAAAGCTGAATCCAGCTAAAGAAGCTAACATTTTTGGTGAGATTTTTATTGAGAAAGAAGAATTAACATTAGATTACATTTTTAGAAACAATTTAACTTGCAGTTTGAAAGAAGAGGAGAAGGCTTTCCTAGACATGGTAGAGGAAAGGAGAATGAGCATGCACGAAAAGGCAGGGAAATATAAAGTGAGTGAGACAATTTGGGATATTGAGATGGGAAAAGAATTGAGGAATGGGGCTAGTCCAACTTTAGCTTTAGATGCACCACAGAAGGGTAAACTATGCATTACCAGGAAGAAATCCCAATATGATAATTATTTTGTTGGGACTAGTGAGTGTCATGATACATACTTCATTGCAACAGGATGGGGTTTTAAAGGTGGAGAAGATCTAGTTTTCCCAGGAGTGTATTATGTTTGTGGGAACAAGGCTTATTACAAGTTGCCTGACCATTGGTATGGCACGTGTTATGTGGGCCTGTTCTTTCCAAAGATTTTTCATATAGATAGGATAGAAGATGTAGAGCACATTAATTTACTAACACGTTTTAAGAGAGAAACTTGGTCAGAAATTGTGGGTGATATTTTTGGAGCTTTAATTCCAGCAGTGGGAATTTCTTTAAATGCATATGGGATTCGGAAACTGTCAACAGTGGTGGATCGCTTATCGACAAGTACCGCTGGAGGGTTTCTTTTGGTAAATACGGAGATGATTGCCGTACGTGCCATGTCTATGCAAAATCGACTTGCCCTTGATATTCTATTGACCAAGGAGGGTGGAGTTTGTGGAATGCTGAAAGTTCAACATTGTTGCACTTACATTCCTGACGAAAGCAAAGATCTAAAGGTGTATATCAAAAATATTACTGATTTGCATGAGGAATTAGTACCACTGGAAGCTGAAAGTATCTGGACTAAAATAGCTAATAAGATAGTTGCTGTTAAGAGTTTTATTGCTAAAATAGGTAGTACCATTATTGGTAAAATATTATTTCCATTGACAATAGTGATTGGTGCTTTATTGATATTAAGATTGGGGTGTTTGTGTTGTAAAAACAGGGGAGGGAAAAAGAGAATAATTAGAGGAAATACTGAAAAGAAACAAAAGAGGTCAAGGAGAGACCCACAAGAAATAGAATTAGAAGAATTGAGGGAGTGTGTTTACTTGGAGTCAAAGAGGGATGATGTGAGAGAGTCTGGTGTTTAATGTTGTGTCATAAAAGACATTTTCAATTTCTCCTAAAATTGGGACTAAATTTTTTTTTGGGTTGGTTTTTGTGGTGATAATATATCACCAAAGGGGGGATTGCTGGAGCAGAGTTTTCTGTTGAAAATTTATCGAGTTTTAAGCTCCAGATTTGTCTATATGTTATGTTTAAAATTACAAATTTATAATCATTAATTACTTGTTTTGTTGAAGGTCTAAATTAATCAACATTACTAATGAGAGAAACCACACGTGGGATGCATATATGTTGCTTACTAATAATGTGCAATTTTATTAAATGAGTGTCGTAAAAGTGCTATTTGTTTCGAGTTTACGCTTTTAAAATAACGTGTGCTAATGCTTCTTTGTGTTGCAGACGGCTAGGTAATTACATACACATAAGGGTATTAGTGGGGATTAACACTGTATAATCATTATGATGTGGTAACGTTGTTTTGTGTTTCTTTTAATTAAGATGGTCTGTTTTGGCCTAAACAAAGATGGCTGCCATTCACAGCCTGCGCTCGAGTGATTGTATTTTGACGAGAGGCCTTGCTGAACATGGTTGAAAGTCACCTGACCACAGCCTCTGTCTGATTTAAAAGTTTCCGTGAGGACAGCAGCTCTGGGCATGATTCCAATTGTCCTTGGAGAAGAATGAAGCCACAATGGACACAGATAAGCCTGCGGTGGCTCTGCTATGGTACCAAGGAAGAGCATTCATAAATGAAACACTTGCAAACTCGAGTTTCCTTCTTCCGTGTTTTTATTTTTGTGATTTTTCCTGAGCGGAGGTTTTCTAAATGTTACCAAGTGACATCCTTTCCTGCTCGCTCTGCTCAGCGGCTCAACGGATATTCAGAATTTGTTTGTAACTTTTATTCCGATAGTTTTGGTATAAATATACTAGACTAGAGAGGGTCCGTGTTCTTTGCGGTCATTACATTTTGGATTTTTGAGGCCACTTCTTCCTGAACTTATGCTGAGGACGGCAGCTCGAGAGACTTTTCTGAGAGACCTGTCCTGACCCATTTAGCTAGAATAGGTAACTATGAGAATAATGATTTTGCTATTGATTGACTTTCATTAGAACTAATTTAAATAAATAAGCATTTGTTTGAATTCCAGTGTCGGGTGGTTATTTCTTTGTCATTTATTGAGTTTCAAATGTATTTCCTATGTTTAAAATCATGACTCAGGGCAATTTCTTTATGGTCGCATTGACCTCGTTTAGATGCAGATTGGTTTAGGTTTCTCTCCTATATTCAGTGTGGATAGAGTAATAGTGTGAATTTAGTGTGATGGGCCCTAGCGTATGATGAGTGTATGTGCGTGCGACTGTGGATTTACTCTGTCCGTGGAAGTAGGGAGATTTTATATGCGCCGATCTGCAGCAGTTTCCTGGTAGCAGTATGATGGTTTTAGATTATGTCTTGATCTGATAGATTGCTTGTACATAGGCTTTTGATTCATTGATTTATTGGTTGATGTTGGTATATGTACTAATACTATATGTTGAGGTCGTCGTATTGAGTTCTATGTAGTGTGTACGGCTTCTGGAACGTGGGGAGCTGGTGACGGTTCCGTAGTAGGGCAGAGGGAAGTGAGTGCTGCTCTCGGGAAAAACGGGATTGTTGGCCCTGTACGTATGCGGGGAAAAACGTGTGACAATTGAAGTTGCGCGTCACATTGTCTGGGTTCGGAATCAGTGACATCGTCGTGTGTTACTATTAGGGACATATTTTCAGTATAAAAGGAGTGTGTATGGTAGCGAAGGTTATCTGTGAAACTCTGGTCTTAAGTCCCAGGGATCCGTAAGGTTCGCCGTTAAAGCTTATCGCGGGAGAAGTAATAGGTATTCTCTGAGCTTGTCTGAAGGACTGGGCAGAGGTAAGCGCTGCTTGGTTATCGTATGTTATAATTCTGTAGCGGGACAGACTGATCACTGTTCTCGGGAAAGGCAGGATTCTGTGTGCATGTGCTACATTTTCTGGTGTGAAAGTGCGTGAATGTATGAGCATTTAGTTGATTGTAAGACTCTTTGGAGCAGTCCTAGAGGAAACAGTTAATGGATGCATGTTAGAAGGGCAGAGTAGAGGGATGTGCTACTGTGTCAACGAAAGTAATTATTCCGTAGTGGAGCAGAGGTAAGCCCTGTTCTAGAGAAAAGCGGGATTCTTGTGAGAAAGAATTTCTTTACTATTCTGTGGTTAGCGAAGCAGACAATGGAGATGTTTATATGTTGTAACTAATAGATTTTGTAGAATTTGAAACGAAGTCTACTGAGAAGACTTTGTAAAGGAGGGGTAGACGAGTGACAGAAGACAGGAGCAGAAGCGACTGCAGCGACTGCTGTCGTCATACAGACCGCGCTGTGATTGGGCAGTGGATCAGAACAGTGTTCGCGCTAGGATTGGTGCGTTGGTGTGAGCCGCGCAGGGATTGGAAGGAGTACAGGGTGACGTAGACGCTCCAGGATTGGTGCGTTGGGGTGAGTCGCGCTGTTATTGGACAAAAAGATCGTACAGTTGCGGAAGGAACTAGAGAATATTGGTAAACGTTAAAATGTATTACCAACCTGAGGAAAAGAAGAAGAAATCCTTGTTCGGTAAAATTAAAAGGTGGTTCGACAAGGATAAAAACATAATAACTAGAGAGGGTGAATTGCTACCTCCGACGAGAACTCCTGCATCCTTCATGGTTGCGAAATATGGGTATCATACCTGTATATGGTTAGATAACTGGGCTAAGTATACTAAGGAAGATGGTGTCTTAGCGTTCCCGGAACATGGTTCATTTAATCTGGCCGTGTTGAGAAATTTACGGGAAAAAATGATGTGTCTAGAGCCTAGACCAAGGCCGACACAGTTCGAGGCGTTGGTGGAATGGGAAGATGAGGTGCATGAGCGAGAAAAGCAGAGGAGTGGAGGCAACTATAGGTATATGTTCGGGAGGAAATATGATCGTGAGACTCATCATGATCGAATGAGGAGATGGCGAGATGCTAGTATGTCAGAGGGATTATATCCTATGAGAACTGTTGAAGAAGCGGAAGGGAGGAAAGGTGCAGAAAAGGTGCCTGATGCAGAAGTGAGAAGGTATGGAGCTAATGATTATGAGGATGAGGTCTTGGATGACATGATTTACAAGAGACCACCTCCGTATAGACCAGAACCAGAAGAGAGCACGCCAGTTGCTACTCCTGTAAGAGATACTTTGCGAATTATTAAAACTGAGGTTGTGACACCTGATCTGAAAAGTGATAGCTCTTTCACGGAAAGGGAGAGAGAGAGAGAGCGAGAGAGAGAGAATCGAGTCAGTGACGAGAAAACAAGAGAATTAGCCAGAACTACATCTGAGCTGACTGAGAAAATTAGAGAGCTGACGAAAAATCTTGAAGCAGTTACAGTGCCTGTAACGATAGGTCCGGTTGTGCCTATTTTTGATAAACAAAGAATGGGTGAAAATGGTTTGACAGTTCCCTATGTTGGAAATGGTTTGGTTGGTACTTGTACTTTAGAGGAATCAAGAATGAGAACGGGGGACTCCCGGCTCCGTGAACCTCCGCATCCCGCACGGATATCCTGCACGAGATCCTCAACCTGTGCTACGCGGTCGTGTTTCTGAAGGAGAGTGGCACCCGACTGTGTGACTCCGAGGTTTCTGGCTGCGGTATCGCCGGAGAAACTTTCATTTGAACTTTGCGGCCTGTGCGGCCCTGGAGCCGGGACCTCAAGTGGACGCCGTGGCCGGGTGGCAGTTCAACAACAGCGGCCTGTTGTGACTGGGCGGAGGCGGTCCACCGGAGCGGTGCCAAACTCGGCCTACATTTCGTCGTGGTCGTTTCTACTGTCAAGTGTAGCGGACCGAGTGCATGCCCGTGGGTGCACTTCTAAGATCCTCCGGTGGCTGCCCCTGCCTTTGATGGTGAGCTGCCCGGCCGCCGCCCGTATCCTGCCCTGATCATTGCGGGCCGCCCCCGGATTTTTACGGGAGCGGGTCCGTAGTGGGGACGACTATTGCCCGTGACCACGCAACGGATAACTTTTCGCCTGCCCCCGGAACCCGGTCACCAGCGACGTGGCCATCGAGACGCTTGTCCCAGGGTCCCGGCCCCGGTGAGGGTCGGGCATACTTGGCGGCCATCTTGTTGCGATGAAGCCTACCATCCTGTCCGCTGGGTCGCAGCGGGCTTGTGAGAGTGCGACTTTTGGGAGTGTGGCGGCGCGATCGCAGAGAGCTGTGCTGGGGTACGGCGACCTCCTCGAGGCCCTTGGTGCTCTTCACTACTCCTTGATTCATGGTGTCGGGGTCTTGGGGGGTAAGCTCGACGGTGTGGCGTCGGCGTTGGGGCAATGGCGGCCCACCTGTCCGCACGTACACAGGGACTACCCACACTGCGCACAGGAGGACACTTTGGCGGCCACCCCTGAGGTTAGTGCACGGCTGGACACTCAGGCCAGTATGCTACAGTGTGTTCGTCCGGCTGAGGGCCTGATCTGTCCTGGAGGCATTGGACCTGAGTGGGATGTGGTAGCCTCGTCCCGTACGTGCCCTCCTGCGACCCAGGGACAACTCCAGCAACTATTGTCTGCTTTGGCTGCTTCTGCCTTCCTGGACCTTGAGTGCAGTGCATATCCTGGGGCAGCACTGGGAAGCCTGTTTCTCCACGCTGCGGACTGTGTTGATGCTCAGAGACTTCCACCCCACCTGTGTGCGTCGCTTCTCGGACGTTTTTTGACAATCCTCTACCTTGGAACGTCGGATATGGTGCTGGGTCGAGGGGTAGGCATGGGCAGAATTCCAAAGAGTGGTCAGGGATAAGGCTGATCCTTCAGGGGTGGTCATCTAGTGGACGGGCGGGCTCAGGGGTTGCGTGCTCTCCTGACATAGCTAACAGCATAATAGGTGCACAATGCTCCCCATCTTTCTTTGAGAAGATCGCTTTTGTGCTGTTTATTGTTCACTTTGGGGGAAACTTACCGTGCGGGAGGGAGAAGCCGGGGGTATGTTTTGAAGGCCCTCCTCCAGTTTATTAATACTTTCTCTACCCCCCCGTCTAGTGGGGTTCTTTTCCTACTTCTTTTTCCCTATTCTCCTATATTTCGGGTCTGGTTCCAGGGCGACAGGCACACTGCTGGGGGGGGGGCCGTACTCATCTGCAGAGGTGCAGGGTGGGGGGTTGGGGGAGGGGATTCTTTCGTCTTTTATCTCTTTTTCCATGGCCTCCTTTTTCTTCTCTGATTCTTTCTGTTTTTCTTTTTCTGGGATCAGTGTGATACACCTCCTTTGCTATGACTCGTTGCCGCTCCATGTGTACCACAATTTCCGGGGTGCTCTCCGGGAGTTCTGGCGGGGGACTGCAGGCGCAACTGCTTATGATATTCTTCCTCATCCTGATGTTCTTGTGTTTGCGCCATTGACCTAATAGATTGCTGTAAATCGTTTACGTCTATTACTCTGCATACCTGTAATTGCTGTTTGAAAATTGTCTGGCACCTGATCCTTCTGCCTCGTTTCATTATAAAAGAAAACCTTTTTCTCCTGGTGCCCTACCTACGCTGTTCACAGTATTAGCATCACGATTCTGCTACCCGATGTGCTGCCTGTGTTTGCACTTGCCTGTTTTTGCTCTGATTGCTTAGCGGCCGGCCCCGGGGGGTTGTAGGCCCATACTTGTTCTCTATTGAACTGTCAATAAAGGTTTTCAAAAAAAAAAAAAAAAAAAAGAATGAGAACGGGAGAAAATAATTTGAGACAGTCGAGACATGACACATGTAGTGGAGGATTAGATGTACAGCCTAATTCAGGATTAAATACTGGTTGTTTGGGAGGAACGATTTTGGAACCACAGAGGATGACAGAACAAGTGGGTGCAGTGAAAAGGTCTACTGAAATAACAGCTGAAGATTTGAATGATTGGTTGAAAGTTCTTCAAAAGAAGGATAAAGATTCACAGGCAATTGATGAAGCCAGGTTGCGCATAGAATTGGAGGAGCTTATTGCAGGAACAATTCCTACAGATATACTGAAAAACCATCATGATGGAGAGTTGTTATTTATGTGCAAGAGTATCACCTGGAGGGCTAAAAGTACACATGACAGGTTAAGGGCAATAGCGAGTGAACAAGGAGTTGACATGGATAAGGTGAAAGCTTTGCAAAAGCCTTACAGGGTGGATTTCTCTGACAAGGATATTGAAAATCTAAATGGTGCTAGCAGAACAGGACAGATTAAGGAAATGATTGCCTTATTGCGAAAATGGGGTGATGTGGAAAAATGGAAGGATAGGTGGTACAAGAAAAGGGAAGATTCAGTGGACAGGACTTACTCAGCTTTTCCCATGAGAGAAAAAGAGGATACAGTGGATGCTTATCCTATGAGAGAGATTCCTGGAGGAGGATATGTACATGTCCCATGGACTAGACAGGATATTTTGTCATTTACGAATGATTTCCCTCGACTGAGAGAAAAGCCCGTCGAGTGGTATAGGCAGGTAGACAGGTTCGTGAAATTGTCAAAGGTGCTGTGGATTGACCTGAATAGTCTGTTTGATATAATTGTTCCAGCAGACTTGTGGGCAGAGTGTAAAATAGTTGTAGATTGGCCTGCTAAGGAGTACCCAAGAGATCCGAAAACGGGAGCACCAGACCCAGAGGTAATGAAGAAGTACGAACAGGTAATTGTGTTCCTGAAAAATAAAGTACCCCCGAAAGAGACAGACTGGGTTAAGATAGATCGAACACATCAGGAAGCAAGAGAATCAGTTCATGCTTTTTACGAAAGGCTGATACTGGCTTTTAAACAGTTCAGTGGAGATGAACATCTGGGTGACAAGGATTTGAGTCATTTTGTATACAGATTTGTGTGAGACCGGCCTCACGGCGTAGGCCCTCCCGATCATCCAGCCAACCTGCAACCACCCCCAAGACACGGCATCTCCGACTCCGGCCGCCCCAGCCACACTGACCCGAGGGCCGGCCAGAGCCCCCGCCAGACTCGACACCCTACCACGCATGTCCGACCAAGGGAGCGGGAACCCCCCGAGCCAGACCGAGAGGCGCCAGCCCAGTCACACCTCGGATCGCCTTCCCCCGGGAGGGCTCGATCGGCCACCAGGCCCCTGTGGCGCAGGCGCCTCACCTGCCGAGCGTCTGGGGTCCCTCCCAGACCCACCTGAAAAGACCAAAGGAGTGAGCGGCAGGAAATCCCGCCGAACCCCCTCAGTCACCAAGACCCCTCTCTGCGAGGACTCCGGACTTCAAAGGGCATGGGGAGTATAATAAGGGGTGCCGGAGGGACGAACGGGAGAGAAGACCTGGAACCATCGGAGCCCCGCTGATGCTGTCGCGGCTCCCGAACACCGAACCACCTAGGCCTGCTGAGTGACTCGCGGCCTCCAACCGTTGAACCATCTGAGCCCTGCTGACGCGGTCGCGGCTCCCGAACTCCGAACCACCGGTGCCTGCTGAGTGACTCGCGGCCCCCGACCATTGCACCACCTGAGCCCTGCTGACGAGGTCGCGGCTCCCGAACCCTGAACTACCTGTGCCTGCTGAGTGACTCGCGGCTCTCCCCTCAAGGAAGATTGGCAAGAGATCGCCAAGAGAAACAACACCCTCCAGCTCGAGGATTGTGAGCTGTCCGCAGGGTACTTTGCAGAGACACTATATTCAAAGACTGTCCCGCTACCCCCATTCCCCTACCACCGATTTGTAGTCTCTTGTGGCACTGATGTACTACTTGCAACTTGGATCATAAAGATCCCTTGAACCCTTCGATAAAAGAACCTATCGTCTTACGAAGAAACACGTGTGGTGTCCCTCTGTTCGTAGTGTAAGCTCAGGGTGTGCGCGCCTGGTTCTGCCTACTTGGGAGAGGTGGGTCAAAGGGGTGGGCAAGACGGGTATCGAGCCCCTCTCCGGCGAACGCCTTTCCAACAATTTGTATATGGTTTGAGACCTGAAATCAGTGAAAGGATACGTGAGCATACAGTTGACTGGCAGAGTAAAAAGATTGATGAAATCCTGAGACATGCAAAGTACTTCAGTGATGAGATTGAGGCAAAACAAAGAAAGCTGAAAGAGAAAGCAATGTGGGCACAGGTGAAAGTTGCTGAGAGACAAGAAGCACAGTTGGTGGAACAGGCAAATAATCCAGGAAATAGGCCCAGATATGTGGGAAAAGGAAAGGGGAATTTAGAAGAGGCCAAAAAGAAGTTCCCTTGTCACAACTGTGGACAATTGGGGCATTGGAGATCCGAGTGTACCAATCCACCATTAGTGAGTAATGAAAATAAACCCTTAAATCAACAGGTGCAGAACGAGGGGTGTAATCAACAGCAGCAACAGCAGAAGGTTGTCAGACAGCAGAGTCAAGAGCCAAAACCGCCCTTGCCGCAGAATAGAGGGTCCCAAAAGTATAACCAGGACTCAGGATTCTACAATGATGAGCAGGTAAACAAACCGAGACGTTCTAACCTGGTACAGCAGTACTGGTTAAAGAATGAGGGGAGTGAGTCTGAAGGGGACTATTGACGGTGCCGAAGAGAGGAGGAAGAGTGCATACTTGGTGCAACTCTAGAAATAGACCAGGCAGGACCATTTGTAGATGGGAAAATAAATGGGGAGAGGGTTACTTTTTTGGTAGACACAGGAGCGACGAGATCAACTGTCAGGTCAGCAGATATTAGAAATCTTCCTCTCTCGGACGAAGCAATCCAAGTGGTTGGTGTAGCCAATACACAGATTAAGACTCGTCTTACAGAACCAGTAAGGGTAAGAATAGGGAAATTTTCAGACATGCACAGATTTGTAGTCTGTGACACCAGTCCAGTGAACTTGTTAGGTAGGGACCTATTGTGTAAGATGAACTGCATAATTTTCTGTACTCCGGATGGAATAGCTTTTGAGACACCAGATGAGGATGTTTTGTACCGGATGACTCTAGATAATAGAGAGAGTGAGATTGTTGGTACATATGCTGTGTTTAAGCCAGGTGATTTGCCTCAGGAGTTGAGACACACAGTGAAAACAGCAGTTTGGGATTTTACTGGAGAAGATGTGGGATTGATGAATAATGTAGATCCAGTGAAGATTTCAGTGAAAGAGGGGATTGTTTATCCTAATATTCCTCAGTACAGATTGACACCGGAAATAATTGAGGGAATAACCCCTATAATTGACAAGATGATTCAACAGGGTGTTTTGAGAGAGTTACTGAGTAGCCCGTGTAATTCACCGATAATGGGGCTAAAGAAACCTAATGGAAAGTTCAGGATTGTACAAGATTTGAGGAAAGTTAACAAAATTGTGGTGGCATGTTGTCCCATTGTGCCAAATCCTTTAGTGATTTTGTATCAGATTCCTCATGATGCTGAGTGGTACACAGTGATTGATTTGTGTCATGCTTTCTTTTCAATTTCATTGCATCATGACAGCCAGCCGATTTTTGCATTTCGGTTTGGACAGCGTATTTTAGCATGGTGTCGTATCCCACAGGGGTATACAGAGAGTCCTTCGATATTCAATCAGTTGTTGAAAAAGTCATTGGAGAGTTTGATCATGCCTGAAAGCTCAGTACTGGTGCAGTATATCGATGACTTACTTGTGGCATCGAAGACACGTGAAGCTTGTGAAGTAGATACCATAGCTTTACTGAATCATCTGGCAGATGGAGGGTTAAAGGTATTGATTGATTGATTGATTGAGGTACTTATAGAGCGCAGCTATCACCCTACGGGCATCTTGGCGCTTGCATTGGGAACCCATCCTGGTTTTTCCCTGTAAGATAACCCGTACTGGGCATCCCCAAGGTGAAAGCCAGGCATCCCGCCGCGGGGGGCCGTTGTGGAGATTAAGCAGGCTTGTTGCCCAGAGCTGCATAGTGTGAACTCGTGCTTAGAGTGGGCACCGAAGCGAGAATTATCGAGTCCGTGAACAATTGGGTTCTGGACCCTGCCGCGTCGGGAATCGAACCCAGGTCCCGGGTCTGATCTCTGCTTCAGGGTATGCCTCCTCTAACCAGTGAGCTACACTTCTCCACAGGTATCTCCAGCCAAATTGCAATTTTGCAAGAAAGAGGTGCATTATCTTGGACACAATATTGAAAAGGGTCTGAGAAAAGTGACTGATGACAGGATCAAAATTATCAGAGGAATGAGAGCTCCGATGACCCAGAGAGAGGTGAGGATGTTTCTGGGGATGGTGGGTTATTGTCGTCAGTGGATAAGTAATTTCTCCCTGATAGCAAAGCCACTGATTAAGTTGACTGAAAGTGAGGTGAGAGACCCATTGGAACTGGATGGAGAACAAATGGCAGCATTTGAAGAGTTGAAGAGCAGAATGTGTGAAGCCCCTGCTTTGGGAATGCCAGACTATGAGAAAGAGTTTGAGTTGTATTGCAGTGAGAGAAATGGATGTGCACTTTCAGTGTTAATTCAGAAACATGGACAACTGAGAAGGCCGATTGCGTACTTCTCATCGACACTTGACCCCGTAGCTGTGGGTTTGCCAGGTTGCCTGAAAGCGGTAGCTGCTACATGCAGGAGCTTGGAACAGAGTGAGGGCATAATAATGGGATATCCTGTAAGGGTGTTCGTACCTCATGATGTGGCAATTCTTTTGACAAGAAGCAGGACTCAGTACATGTCACATAGTCGGTTAACTAAATATGAGAAAATCATTCTGGGAGCATCAAATGTGACTCTTGAGAGATGTGTGAATGTGAATCCAGCAACGTTGTTACCAGATGCTGACAATGTGAATGTTGGAGATGATGTTGATCATGATTGTTTGGATGTGCTTGACTACTGCACGAAACCAAGACCAGACATAAGAGATTTGCCATTGCCAGAGAGTGATCATGTGCTGTTTGTGGATGGATCATGTCTAAGAACTGATGATGGTGTGCTGAGTGCAGCATATGCGGTGTGCAAGGTTTCAGAAGTTATGGAAGCTTCGCCTTTGAAAGGAGTAAGATCTGCTCAAGTGGCTGAATTGGTGGCATTGACAAAAGCTTGCAAAATTGGAAAGAATCTGAGAGTGACTGTGATGACTGATAGTCAGTACGGATTTGGAGTCATTCATGATTTTGGCCAGCTTTGGCTACAGAGAGGTTTCTTGACGTCGAGTGGGACTCCAATAAAGAATGCTGAAGTGATTGGGAAGTTGCTTGAGGCGATACAGCTGCCTAAAGAGTTAGCAGTGGTGAAGTGTGCTGCTCATGGACAAGGAGATGATTTTGTTACTCTTGGTAATCGTTTTGCCAATGACATAGCACAGTATTGTGCAAAGAACAATCATTCGATTAATAGGGCACGAGAAAGGGAGATGTCTTTTTGTTCTGTGATGTTTACTAATGTCCTAGAAACGTGGGATGAAGTGAAACAGTTGCAGGATGAGGCAGGAGATGAGGAAATGAGAGATTGGATCAAGGCAGGTTGTGCCCCAAGAGAGACAGATCATGTTTGGATCTATAGAGATGGTAGACCAGTCATGCCCAACTCCATGCTGTCGACAATGGCAAGAATGTATCATGGTCAAGGACATCTGGGGAGGGATGCAATGATTAGGTCATTCAAGCAAACCTGGTACAATGCAAAGTTCAGGTTAATTGCAGAGAGCATCTGTCAGAGATGTTTGATTTGTCAACAGTTCAATACTGGGAAAAAGACAGTGGTGAGTCTAGGAACAATAGGCAGAGAAGGAGGTCCTTTTACCAGAATGCAAATTGATTTTATTGAAATGCCCCAAGTGAACAGATTGAGGTATGTTCTGGTGGTAGTCTGTTTGTTCTCAAGATGGGTGGAGGCCTATCCAACTAGGAGGAATGATGGAATAACAGTTGCAAAGTTACTGGTAAGAGAGCTGATTCCTAGGTACGGGTTCCCAGTGACAATTGAGTCTGATAGAGGTGGACACTTCTACAATGAACTCATGGGTTTAATTTGTGAAGCATTGAGCATACAGCAGAAGCTACATGGTGCATACAGACCAGAGGCTTCTGGCGTCGTTGAACAGATGAACGGCACAATAAAAAACCGAATTGGTAAGATGTGTTTAGCCACTGGAATGAAATGGCCTGATGTCTTGCCTCTAGTGCTGATGACTATTAGGTCTACTCCAGATAGAACCACAGGTTTGAGTCCGCACGAGATATTAATGGGACGTGCAATGAGACATGCATTTGTGCCTGTCAACAAGTTGATGACAATAACTGATGACATGATTTTGGATTACTGTAAAGGCCTGGCTGACGCAGTTCATTCTGTGTTTCACCAGGTTGGAGAAGACGCTACCACACTTGAGAAGAAGCAAGCTCATGATCTGAGTCCAGGAGACTGGGTGAGAATTAAAGTACGCAGAAGAAGAAATTGCTTGGTTCCAAGGTGGGGAAGGCCAAGACAGGTTATTCTGACTACGACAACTGCAGTAAAGTGTGCCGGTGTGAAAAACTGGGTGCATGCAAGTCATACTCTGAGAGTTCCAAATCCGAAGGATGGGACTGGTAAGGAGTTTTTTGCCGGCGCACACACTGGATTGATTTCTCTCACAGCAAGCAAGATTGGGGGTAAGCTTTGTCTTACACAACCTGCCTCTCATAGGAAAAAAGGAGAATGGCTGGCAAATCTATTAGTAGTAAAATTGTACATGTTTACTTTCCCTTGTAAGAATCTTTTAACAGGAAGTTTGGATACAATGGCAAGTTGAATTCCTTCTTTCAAAAATCTGTTGATCCTCTCAACTTGTCCATTTGATTTAGGAGAAAAGAAGGGAGTTTTTTCTTGAACATTGCCATTGCTCTTTAGAAATGAAACCATTTCTTCCGATGTCAATTGCTTTCCGTTGTCGGATACCAAAGTACAAGGATGTCCTTCAATGGCAAAGCATCCTTCTAAAAATGATATAACTGTACTGGTGTCGATGGTCGTAACAAAGTCAAAATAAATCCACTTGCTGTAATAGTCAGTAATAACAATCAAAAATCTACAATCAATTTCCAGCAAGTTAAATGGACCGGCAAAATCGATAGCAATTTTGTTCCAAGACTTATTAGGAATGGATACAATTTGCATTTCATTTACCCTGGGTTTCCAATGTTTATCGGATTTCAAACATACTACACAACCATCTACAAACAAGTCTACATCAGTATCCATTCCTGGCCACCAATAGTACATTTTTAACATCTTTTTAGTCATGGTAGACCCAGGATGGCTTCTATGTGCTATCTCAATTAACCTTTTTCTCAACTCAGATGGCGGAATTAACATATCGCCCCAAAAGAGAAAATTATTCACAAGACTGAGCTCATCTTTGACTTGGCAAAATGCTTTCAACTCAGAGGTCAAGTTTCTTATTGGTGGCCATCTACTTCCAATAAACTCTTTGACTTTATTCAATACAGAATCTTTGTTGACAAGTTCTAACCACTCAGATTCATTACAAGTTTGTTCTGTGTTTGTCACAATATCAACTGCGGCAACTACACACTCTGTGTCTTCTTCCAGTTGTAGTTCTGAAGATATGATAGGTAACCTAGACAAAAAGTCTGCACGAATATTATCTTTGCCTGCTATATGCTTCATGGTAAAATTGTACTCTTGAGTCCAGCAATAAGTCTAACCAATCTGGCAGTGGCCTTACCGTTACCTCTGCCACATCCGTCTACCATATAAGTGAGAGGCTTGTGATCAGTGATCAATTCAAATTGCTTACCCCACAGGTACATTTTCAGTTTCTCAACTGCCCATACACAGGCCAAATTCTCCCTCTCTATCGGGCTGTAGTGCTTCTTGGAATCATTTAACCTCCTGGAAATGAAAGCCACAGTATGAACGGAATTCTTGACCTTTTGTGTGAATATAGCTCCTATACCCACAGCACTAGCATCCACAGTAACAATATTTGTGCCTTCAGAGTCAAATGGGTGTAGATTAGGGGCATTGACAATGGCAAGTTTAATCTCTGAAAAAGCCAAATCCTGTTCAGAGGACCAATCAAATCTGACTCCTTTACGTAGTAGGCACCTTAACGGTTCAACTTTGTCCGCGTAATTCTCAATGAATCGTGCTTAGTAGTCACTGAGGCCCAAGAAAGACCTAAGTGAATCCTTATCATCTGGTCTGGGTGCATCAGAGATAGCTTTTACTAAATCTAGTTTGGGCCGGATGCCTTCTCCGCTGATAAAATGGCCTAAATACTCAATCTCCTGTTGTAAAAATGTGCACTTGTTTTTAGCTACGGTCATACCTCTCTCATTGAGCTTATTAAGAACGGTATCAAGAATGTAGTTGTGTTTATCAACTGTAGAAGCATGAATCAAAATATCATCCTGAAATTTTTTAACACCCTTGAGGATATTTTCCATCAATTTTTGGAAAACACTGGCGGATGATGCCAATCCGAAGGGAAGTCTAATAAATCTGAATGCTCCCAACGGGGTCACAAAAGTAGTGTAGTCTTTGAAATCATCAGAGAGTTTAACTTGATGATAGGCCGACTTCAGATCAATCAGAGAAAAATATTTGGATCCAGAGGTAGCCGCTAAGATCTCTTGAATTTTTAGCAATGGGTGGCAATCCACCAAAATATTTTTGTTGAGCGATCTCAAGTCGGCACATAGGCAGAGTTCGCCGTTCTTTTTCTTAATGATAACAATAGCCGAAAACCATTCGGAAGATTCCGTTGGTTCAATGATCTCTTCCTCAACTAATTTATCAAGTAACTTTTGCAAATCTTTTCTGATTGACAAAGGTACTGGTCTTACCTTATGTTTGATAGGTATGGCATTCTTTATCTTGATAGAATGCTCGTAACCTTTTACGCACCCAATGCGATCTTCGAATAACGACTCGTATTTTCCAAGAACAGCATCTAAACTATACTGAGAAGAAGAATGGACACAAGACTGGACAGTACAATGTTCGAACATATCTCCTCATCAAATTCTTCAACGTTACTCACTTTTATTTTTTGAAAATTAACTGGTCTAAAATTTTTGCAAACACCTGCAAAATGGCCAAACTTGTAACATTTTGTACATTTCTTACCAATCGCTGGGCATCCCGGAAAATCAGCTTTGTGAAATTTTGATCCGCATCTGAAACAGACAAAGGTTTTAGAATCTGCAATATTACTTGTTCTGTTTACTGGCTCATTTTTCTGGCCATATTTCTTTTTATCCTGTAGGGAAAATACATTTGTTTTCGGATTCTGAGTAGCTGATAGTTCTTTTGAGCTTTACTGAGCTCAATACTTTTGGCAATGTCAATTACTTCTTGAAGCATTGGATTTCTTAATGACAACAGTCTTTCTTGAATCTTTTTCTCATAACAATAGAAGACAAATTGATCCCTAATATATACATCTACCATATCACTATATTCACATTTTGTGGCTAACACCCTCAAGCAGGCGTTGTATTCTTCAATATTCTAGTTTTCATGTTGTTTTCTCATAGCAAATTTGTGCCTGCCTATCATAATATTGGGTTCCTCATCAAACTGTTTTTCTAAACGTTTAACTGCTTCTTGAAATTCATCTAACGGAATGAACTGACCAGCTGGAACCTCATACTCGGGTAAACTATCAAAAATCTCCTGGCCTGCAACTCCTAGTAACCCGAACATGATGGCTTTTTTTCTTTCTGGTTCGTATTTTTACCCATCAATTGCCACTAAATAGTTTTCAAATGCGCGTAACCAGTTCCTCCATTTCATTGAAGGTTTGCCAGGTTCTTGTAAAAATTGTACTGGAGCACTTATGTTTGAGTTCTGAGACATGTTAACTGCACAAAAGTCTCTTTCTACTTTAATAGTGGACGCAATTTTGAATCTAATATTTTAAAACTATTATTTTGCTCAGTCTAGTGACAACACAACACTCAAATGCAATGAAATGTATTAACTAGGGAGGAGCGTCCTCTGGTGGCTATGAAAAGCACAAATACTGCTGAATATTTTGCCGAAGATAAAAGCAGTGTATCGCAACAATACTCTGTTCAATAAATATCTGAATTCCTTTTTACGATTCTTTTAAGCTTCCAGTATTTCACTTGTTTTAAATAGTTTCCACACAGGCAGTCTCTGTATGCAACACACAGGCAGTCTCCGTATGCAATACTTACAAGTGCCTGAACAAAATGGAGTCACGCACATCACGTTGCGTGCATTGCGTCCATAGACTTCTATGCAAATATGTCACCTGACCGTTACAGCTGAGAAGCGAAGAGGCAGTTAACATAAACAAACTGCCAGCATCAACTGTTAACGTCTTCACAGGTATCTAGTGACAGAAAGAAATTGAATACAGAACGCATTCAACAATTAGCATCAGAATGTTTGTTTTGAAGAACAAATAATGTAGTAACTCGCCTGAAAGATTTCTCTTGTGAACGTAGATTCTGTAGTGTAGATTCCTTCTGAAGACTGTTTCGGGCCTGTAGAATCCTCCATATAATTTCCGAAAAAAGTCCTAGTCGCCAAATTGAAGTATCGGAGGGTAATAAGTAAAGTACTGGAGATTTTAGTAACAGTTCAGTTCATAAGGCTTTATTCGGAGCTTAAAAACAAAGTCCATAAAAGCACAAAACATACATAAAAAACTTCATCATTTTAACAATACAATAAATAGATACGTTAAAAACAATTTAAAATGACAGGTTAGGCCTTGCTTTGATAGCCCGCAAAAGAAAAGTGGCAGTATAAAAACATACATCAGGTGGCATATTAAATAGCAGGTTCATAGTGTCTTTTACAGTCCTGACTCCATGTTTCTTAAAAACAGGTTTTAAAAAAGCTGATCGGAGGTTTCCATAAAAAGAACAGAACAATAAGAAGTGTACAGTACTTTGTGCGGTAATATGGTCACATGGGCAAGGGCCTGTTGGGTGTTTCTTAATGCTTGGAAATGCGACCAGATGATGAACAATACCAAAACGGAGCCTTGTCAATACAAATCGATGGGAGGGTCTAGAAACAAAACTCAGATAAGGTTGAGACCCTATCGTTTCACTAAAACTTCCATAAAAACGACAGGTTATTAAGTTGTCACTAGTCCTCCCACGCTTCTCATTTCTGTGATTCATAAAAGTAGTTTTCAGCTCATTTTTGGTAAAACTAGAGGCTGCATAATGATCCTCTGATATATTGAGATCAAAAATTTTAGAAAAACTTTCAGAAACAAATTTTACCCATGGGATCAATAGATGCTTATCGGCGGTGAGACAATCCTCAATAATGGCTCTATTTAGAGATGTCTCTTCCTTTATCCATATTGCACGCCAAAGCATAAGCGGTCTAAGGGCAACATGGTCTGAGAGATGTTGGATCCCAAACTCCCTGTGCACCAGATCAGTGGAGGCCGAAGTAGGTAGACTTAAAAGTCTTTTGAGAAAGGTGTTTTCTTCCACCTGGAGACTGCTACTTGATACATGCCCCCAGATACCGGCACCATAGAGACTAATAGAAAGACACCTCATTTGATAAATTTTTAACATGTCCATGAGCCGTTTATCCCCTAATTTAGAAGCGAACTGAAATACCCCATGGGCACTTTTCGCCATTCTACCCCTTACATAATTAATCTCGTTAGTCCAACTACCAGATTTAGAAAAGGTAATACCTAGGTAGTTGAAAGTATCCACTGTTAAAACCTTTTGCCCTTCAATAAAAAAGGAATGTGGCTTTTTACAACTTTTGCCACACTCCATGACAAAGGTTTTAGATTTGTTAATCTTTAACTTTCTGTCCTTAATGAACAGAGAAAATCTGTCCATTAAACGTTGCAGACCGATGGGGGTCCTAGATAAAATAACGGCATCGTCTGCATAAAGTAGGACAGGAATATCAAAATCGGGGGTTTTAGGGGTATCGGCCGCAACTGTCTTTAAGACCGAATCAACCTCGTTAATAAAGAGTGTAAAAAGCAGGGGAGCCAATACACAACCCTGCCTGATACCTCGTCTAATGGGGAACTTAGGGGTACATTCCCCAGCCGAGCCGTAACGTACGCTCGATCTAAGGTTGGCATAAAGCCGGGCCAGGAAGTGAACAATGCCCTCAGGTGCACCCATTTCCAGGAGTTTCTCCCATAAGATCTTATGGTTCACCATATCGAAGGCGCTGCTCAGATCTGCAAAGCAGAGATAAAGAGATCCTTTCTTTGCCCTCGTGTATTTCCCTATTAAAAGTTCAAGATTAAGACACTGTTCTACTGTTCCCCGTCCCTTCCTAAAACCATATTGAGAATTGGCCAGGATATTATTAGAATCAGCCCATTCTTCAAGTCTAACCAAGAGCACCCTACTCATGATTTTCACGGAGGAATCTAGAAGGGAGATTGGGCGGTAGTTCTTAGCATCACTTCTATCCCCCTTCTTGTATATTGGAACTATGATAGATTCCTCCCATGTGGGTGGGACACCGAGGGAGACTGCTGCGTTAAACACAGTCGTTAATAACGGGCCCCAGATCTCTGGCTCTTTTTTGTAGACATCGATGGGTACCCCGTCTGGCCCCTGGGCCTTTCCTCCCTTGCTGGCAGAGATACTGGTCACAACCTCAGTGATGGAGATGTCTAAGGGAATGGCAGACCAGTCGATTCGCTCTACATCCGGGTTTATGTTAGACTCAAAAATCATTGAAAAATGGGAGACCCAGCTTTCCACGCTGACGTTGGCAGTCAGCTCTGGCATTTCCTCGTTTTTAAGGAATGGACTGTTAACAGTAGCCCAGAATAGGGAAGAGTCTGAAGTTTCAGCAGCTTGTTCTAAATTATCCCATGCCTCTGATCTTAATTCGGCCTTCCTTTTATTGATTGCAGACCGATAGCTGGCTCTGAGTACCCTTATCAAATTAATGTCCCTAGGCTTAGCAGCAAGTGCCTCCTTGAGACCCTTAAGTGCATTGGTACTAGCATGATCGAACCATCCTCTAGACCTGCATGATTTTCCCTTAAGATACACTGTAAATTTGGCATCTATGACAGTGTTAATATTAATAAACGTGGGGATGATTACATCCGGTACTTCCTTGTTCTCTAAAATAGCAGTAATATCATTCAAACAGCTATTAATAATGGAGTTCGACAAAATATCTGCTTTCCCCCCTTTCCACCTGATTCTAATGCCATTAGGACGATGGGGTTCAATATTAGCAATGATGTTAGGTTTAGGACCCTTATTCGCCTTCCAGAGTACAGCTTCCATAGTTAAACAATTATGATCACTGATAAAATTTTCCACTATCAGAGGGGCTGTACACCACTGGTTAAGGCTGGATGAGATGCAAATAAAGTCAATCACAGTGTTTGCATTCCGGCCCGTAAAAGTGGGGATAGTTTCACCAGAGTCCCCTGTCAAATTCTCCAATGGTTCCATATCATATGTCATCAGGATTTTGTTAAGTGATTCTCCGTATAAATTGTGGGGGAAATGACAAACATCTTCCCCACAACCATTAACAAAACCACATGCCCTTTGGACCAGAGGTGGACAGACAGCAGAGTTAAAATCGCCTAACCAGATAAAATCAAACATAACATTGTTACCCGTTACTATGTCCGCCAGAGCGGATTCTAAAGCAGAAGCCACCTCCTGTCTAGTGTTGTCAAACACATTATTATAAAAATTGATTAAAAGGATATTTCTACCCAGCTCCTCAGAAAGCCATAAAACCTGGGAGTGGACCCCAATGGTTACGTGTTTCTTTACAATAAGTGGCACCTCTACAGAAATCAGAGTCAGAAGCCCACCCTTTGCTCTGCCTGAAGTGGATGCCACAGCCGGCAAGTTGTAGGAAACAAATCCAGAATAATTAATGGGTACCAAGCTCCAGGTTTCCTGAAAACAAATAATACTAAAATTATTAATAAAATCAGACCATCCTAAACAAGTATCCTTTTGCGAGAGACCAGCAACATTCCAACATGCAATAGTGCACCGGCCTCTATCGTCAAATGCGGTAGGCGTAGTTTGGTCAGTCCTGTCCGTAACACCATTGTCAGGCCTTACAATTCTGCTGTCCACTAGGGCATCGTTTAGTTTGACATTAGGGTCTATTATACAGATGGTGTCAGCTGGTTCATGGGCCCCCTCGATCGGGCTACAATTTCCACTTCCCACGGAAACAATAGCAGGTTCTGAAACCACCAAAGGTAACCCCAGTCAGTCATTACAGTCAAGGCCACTCAGGGGCTGGAATCTATTAAACAAAGAGATACTGGGGCCATCACACATGTTCAGGCCACTAGACCTCCCTTGACGACACTCAACATCAGGTTGAATTCTAAAATCCCTGTAAAAAAACCCCAAAGGGCGCAAGGATATTCCTCCATCCTGGGCCGGAAGAGAAGCAGCTTTAATCAGCACTGTAGATGTAAGTTGGGGGTTCCGAAAGTTAATAACGACACAATCCCCTCCACAAGTCTTGGGTGATTTCCCCACCCAATTCGTTCTTCTAGTGCTTAGAATATCCCCCGAAAGTGCAACTGGGAAACCACAGTGCCTATGGAGCCAATCCACGGTTCTGTTCTTTAAAGATGAATGTGATTCAACAAACCCGTGGTTGCTACCAGAGGTATTAATAGGGGGGACATTTGTTAAAACTGCTACAAATGGTGCACAGGACGGTGGTAAATCTGGCTGGGGTCTGCTAGAACTGTTATTACTTAAATTGGGGTCCATATTTTTCCTCGATAGTTGATTAAGAGTGGATTTAGTCTGAGCCGGCAGCTGCAAAGGGGAGTTAGGTATAACCGGTACAGCAGGGGTAGCTACCCGAGCGTTCTCAGAACTAGCATTATTGCGATTGATCATCATTGTGTCAGATATTTGGTGATGGGAAGACACCACAGCAGATGCTTTCTCTTTGTCAACTACAGATACAGCCTTAATGGTATTTACTGAGCTTATAAGGGTATCCACTAAACCGCCCAGTCTAGCTACTTCATTAGTGATTGTAGCAAGTTTAGTCAGTAGGGGTTTAACAAGGAGGTCGAGCTTAGCCTCTAGAGCGTTCAGCAAAAAGTCTAGTTGCCCCTTATCCAAACTGATCGTGGACCCTTCCTGTGGCTTAGTTAGGACATGCTGGATATTAGACGTTGAGGGGTCAGTTCTTTTCACGGGGTGATTCCCCCCTCGTTTAGGCTGATTGGTTTTACTGTTAGTTCTACAAGAACGTAATGATCTTTGTGTCCTAGGGGCCTGCGCATTTGGGGTTGGGTCTAGAGACAGATCCACGGCTGATGTTAATTCAACTGTGGGCGTGGTAGTATCTGTATTCTCACTTATAGAGTCATTAAGATCTCCCAAATTAGGGCTATTTGATAAATTCGTATGGACACTACCATTTAGGGGGGAAGATGGCTGGGAAACTGACTCGGTAGGAGGACAATGACTTAAACTAAGTGGCCCCGGTCGACCTAGGGACTTTCTCCTTTCCTGGTTAATTTTGTCCACCATTTTTACTAAATAATTATCCATAGTGGACGACGCAGCTGCTGGTTTAGCTTTGGGCATTATGAATACCGACTGGTGCACATTCAATAACAATAAACACAAAGCTGGTACACTAATTAACTGCGTACATATGTTGACCAGCGATATATAAAAGATAGTAACCCGCTCCTACCCGCTCCTGTCCCGGACTGTCCGCCCTTTGTCCGGGCTTCGTCCGGCGACGTCCGCGCGCGTCCGCTGCGCGTAAGCGGCGAGGCGCTTTAACGGCGCCGGCAGGAGAGCCAAGTGACACCAGGTGCGGGCGATAGCAGTAGGCCCCCTGGGAGGTGTAGTCCGCCCAAAATCCACAGCTTCAGGTAGGCGATGCGGCTCCCGCGGCAGCGGGAGCGGCGAGGCGCTTTAACGGCGCCGGCAGGAGAGCCAAGTGACACCAGGTGCGGGCGATAGCAGTAGGCCCCCTGGGAGGTGTAGTCCGCCCAAAATCCACAGCTTCAGGTAGGCGATGCGGCTCCCGCGGCAGCGGGAGCGGCGAGGCGCTTTAACGGCGCCGGCAGGAGAGCCAAGTGACACCAGGTGCGGGCGATAGCAGTAGGCCCCCTGGGAGGTGTAGTCCGCCCAAAATCCACAGCTTCAGGTAGGCGATGCGGCTCCCGCGGCAGCGGGAGCGGCGAGGCGCTTTAACGGCGCCGGCAGGAGAGCCAAGTGACACCAGGTGCGGACGATAGCAGTAGGCCCCCTGGGAGGTGTAGTCCGCCCAAAATCCACAGCTTCAGGTAGGCGATGCGGCTCCCGCGGCAGCGGGAGCGGCGAGGCGCTTTAACGGCGCCGGCAGGAGAGCCAAGTGACACCAGGTGCGGGCGATAGCAGTAGGCCCCCTGGGAGGTGTAGTCCGCCCAAAATCCACAGCTTCAGGTAGGCGATGCGGCTCACGCGGCAGCGGGAGCGGCGAGGCGCTTTAACGGCGCCGGCAGGAGAGCCAAGTGACACCAGGTGCGGGCGATAGCAGTAGGCCCCCTGGGAGGTGTAGTCCGCCCAAAATCCACAGCTTCAGGTAGGCGATGCGGCTCCCGCGGCAGCGGGAGCGGCGAGGCGCTTTAACGGCGCCGGCAGGAGAGCCAAGTGACACCAGGTGCGGGCGATAGCAGTAGGCCCCCTGGGAGGTGTAGTCCGCCCAAAATCCACAGCTTCAGGTAGGCGATGCGGTAGTAATGGTAAAATGTATTTATTTAATTACTAAAAAGGCTTACAAGCAGTCGGCAAGGAGCGCAGCTGTCAGGTGAACAGCTGACAGGGAAAGACCCGCATGCATTCAATGACGTCACATTTATACCTTCCCGAAGTTCCATTGCACGTCACAATGGAACCAGCAAGTATTAACATTGTGTGGTGCTAGCAAGTGTGATTGAATATCTTTATGAACACATAGTGGTACAACACACGCCCTCTACATGCCGTCTTTTCCAGCATTGCCGGACGGAGAATCCCGCTATCCAGCCCTCCTTAATTTCACATCGGTATGCCTTGGCCCGTAATAGCTATATGCGGCCCGACATTGCCACAAATATTGTCTAACTAATCCGTCCCTTCCTTCCAGGTTACTGTGCCGCCAGAGTACGCACAAGCGGCTCCACCCAAGCACACCGTGACCTTAACTGCTATTAATTCTGGTGAGTCCCGCACCACGACACCCGACCGCCCGCCCTCTCTTAATGCTTGTTTTATATCGTAACCTGGTCATTTCTCTCCCACAGGAGCCGCCAATTACGCAGCCCTCTTTCCCTACCCCAAGTTCTCCGCCACAAACTTGTCGGTAAGCAGCAACTCCATACCCCGTTTGAACGCTCCAATTTCATGCAGCATGTCTTCCGTTTTTCATTGTGCACTCTTCCTTTTTCACCACTACGCTGATCGGCATGGACAGAACATGTGTCATTATTACCATGTAGTCTTTAGGACCGCACTTGTTCACCAACGTACCTTGCTTGCAATTACTAACAGTACTGTGCACCGGAAATCAATTGTTTTATTGTACTGTTCTTCATGTAGTTTTTTCATAGATGGGCTGAAATTGTTCGTGTATCTTACATCTAAATGCTTATACATTGTAAATTCTTCTAATTCATGGCACTGGTTATATGCTTAGCATTCTTACTCTGGTTAACTGTCTTCTCTTCAACATTGTTTTTTTGCGCCTGTAGGCCCTGATCCCTTAAATGGTCCACTCCGGCCGATGAACGATAGATTTTGGAATTTCCACAGTGTTACCTCACTGTTACATGCACTGACTCCGCCCCTTCCAAATTTAACAGCTTGATAGTGCTCCGCTGGTCCATCCAGGATCACTACAATCCCACCACTACCAGACCCATTACGCACAATCCCTATACTTTTCACATGGCAACATTAATGTACCAATCACTTATCTGGCCCTCCCTAATTGACCACTTGATATTGGCATCATCAAGCGCCACCACACTCTCCTAAACCTGACTTTCATGCTGCGTTGTCACCAATTGAATACCAGTATAAATGCGTACCCATGCATTCCTAAATCCTCTCCTAATTCTTCGTTCATGTATTTTCGTTCCTTACCTTGTTCTCCCAGGTTAATAAGGCTCTATCTAACATGCATGAACTGAATGTCCTGATGATGATCCGTATATTTCCCCAATGGATCGAAACGCCGTCGACACTTTAAAACACCTTATACGCTCAAAATTTTCGGTTTGTAAATTGTAAAGGTGCTCTTTGCGATTTGCTCTCTGACACTGTGAAATTGTTCCTATGTAACAAACCACGAGTTTTGCTTGAGCCTCCTTTTGTTGCTCTTTCGTTTCTTGTTCTGTACTCAATTGGTTAAGTAGGACACAGGCTTGTGTCCCATTTTATGTATTAATGTTTAACGACTGTTTATTTATTTATAGGTAAATATCAGACCTTTGTCCAGCTGGACATGTCCACTTAATATAGCAATGATTGAGTCTATATTTATTGCTTGGTTTCCTATTTGAACTTCTCTAGGGACCATTGTTGTTTAAAATAATTACTCCTTGAACTGGTTCCTGCTCACTGCTTTTTCTCGCACTCTCTCCTCCCTGTGTTTCTCTCAACTCCCCTGTTTTTGTTACTCTCCCGCTGCTGTTTCTCTTCTTCATCCAGATGTTTCCTTATTCTCTCATTTGAATTACGTCTAGAAGAGGATCTTACCCCCAACCATTTTTTGTACTGTCACTCTCCCAGGGGTTCTCTTGCTCACATTGCAGTTGCTCCTCCCTACCTAGATATTTTCCTTAGTCTTTCATTTGCCTTACTCGAAGGTGATGTTACTTACTACTGTTTCTCGTACTTTATCACTTTACCAGTGTTTCTCTTACTCACAATGCCGTTTCTCCTCCCAACACAGGTGTTTGGCTTATTCTTACTCGAAGATGATCTTACCCCTGCTGTTTCTCCTACTCGTCCCGATGTGTCATTTACTCTTTTATTTGCCTTACTCTCCAAAGGGGATCTTCTACCCCATGTTTCTCTAAGCCCTTCTGTTTCTCTTCCTCATCCAGATGTTTTTCTTATTCTCTCATTTGCCTTACTCTTTGAAGATGATCTTACCACCTGGGGTTCTAGCATTCTTTTCCTCTCCCCATGTTCCTGTTAAACATGCTGTTGCTCTTCTTCCCTGTTGTTTTACTTACTTTCTCATATGCAGTACTCCTAGATGATATTTCCCCTGCTATTTCTTTTACTTTACCCTTGTGAGTGTTATTGGTTCTTCTCTTGCGGTTTCGCTTGTTTCCGCCTACCGTTTCTCATATTATTGTTGTTTTTTCACTTACACCCATATTTGGTTCGCTTTCCGTGCTTCCACTTTCTATTTCTTTGGAGCTCACCGACTTGTGTTGTTACTATGTCCTCTTGTTTGTCTCTCCTTTCCGTAGAATTTACCCATCCCTCCTTTCATTCCCCGATGTTCTCATTATGCCTTTGTCACCCCTTTCACCCTATCCTTGCCCTTTGTTTTTTTAACTCTTCTCTTGCATTTCTTCCCCCACTGTTCTGCCTTTAGCTCCGGCTTCTGCGTCAGCTCTTGCTTTCTCTTACCCACCACTCCCTGTGTTTCTCTTCACCTGCAGCTTCTACCTCTCACATAGCGTCTCTTTCACTGCTGGTTTAGCTCATCCTATACTGTTGCTCTCCTCCGCTATTACCTCACTGCATCAGCCACTCTCGTTTTTCTCTCTGTCCTTTCCGTTGCACTCCCCCCAGCTGTTTCTGCCCCTCCCCATTTGCCTCTCCTTTTGCTCCCCCCATTGCTGTTTCTCGGTCTTTCCCTATAGTCCGCCCCCGTATTTGTTTTTACAGTTTTTATATATAGCGCAAAGTCAACCCGAAGGTATTGGAGTGCTTTACATGGGCACCAGTTACATTACACAAGGACATGTTCATTTTTGGTAGGCACGGGTAGATTAAGTGATTTGCCCAGAATCACAGGTTGTTGAGTCAACGCCAAGACTCAAATCTGGTGGTTCCCCAGTTCAAAAAGCAGCAGCTCTGTCACTACGCCACATCTTCGCTCACCTTCTCTCTTCTTTTTCCTCCCAACTTTCCAGTTTCCCTATTGTGACCTCGTCTTCCCAGCTGTTCTATATCTTTCCTGTTACTGTAGTTTCCCCCATCACTCCCCGCCGTCTAGCTCTGCTGTTTCTTGCACCCTCCCTTAGCTACTTCTTGACCCATCCTGCAGTTGCTCTTCCTTTGGCGCCCGTCATCTGCACTCTGTCTCCTCTGCTGGTACCCTTTATGATTCAACATATCTGTCACTCTTCCTCCATCTGCTTCCCCCACACTTTTCTCTTTCCCTTCTGTTTATATCTCTCTGCCCTAATGACTCTCCCTATTATTTATCGGTCCTATTATTGTTTTTGTCTCTTTCGTCACCCAGGAGTTCTCTGACTTTTTGTCTTCAATTTCCTGTTGTTGTTTCTCATCCCCCATCCTTGGTTTCTCTTTTCCATGCTGCTATGTTAGCCGGGATGCCCTTTATCTTTTTTTCGGCACTCCTTCTTATAGCATGCAGTTAGTTCACCCTCTGCCGCTTATTTGTCTCTTCAACAGTATTTTCTGTTCTTGCGTGCTGCTCACAATCCACCTTTTCACCCGAGCTACAGTTCTCTGCCTTTCTTCTAGGGTTATTGGGGACTGGGTTTGGGGGAGGGGCGGGCAGGGTGTTTGTTCTCAACCCCTCCTTTCAGTGGTCTTCCTCACTCCTCTTTACATACTAATTGCTGCTGTCTCTTGCCCATAGCCTGCCTCTGGCCCACTCTCTTTGCCTATCTCCCCCTGGTCCCGGATGTCATTCCCTCGATCCATGACGATCGGTTTATCTCACCTTTAATCTCAAAGGCCACATGAACTCTACTCCCCCCCAATCTCCTCTACTTTTCACCTACCTGCACTGTCAACCCATCACACTCTACGTTTCCCCAACCTCTGCTCGGTATACCCCCTTCTCTATTCCTATTTTCCACCCGTCCCTCTGTACAACTAGCCCACCCACTGGTAAAGTCCATCACTTCTCCCCACTGTCCACGCATCCCTCTTTGCTTTCCCCAGATTTCACTTCCATCTACGGGACGCGCGCTGTGACAGAATTCTCATATAGTATCATTCACGGTACCTTCCTCTGTGTATTTTTCATGTATTGCTCTTTTTAAACAATTGCCGAACTATTTTTTTAAAACTGTCAAAAATCTAATTTGTCAAAACCATTGAATCATTACTCGCACTCCTGCACCCTTGGACACCCGACACCCGCATTCTCCCCAGTCCACCGCGGGAATTCATCCCGATTGATGTGGAGGGAGCGCGGTCATAGCAACAACTTCCGGGCTAGAGGGAGGAGGGCGCAACGTCATATCCTGCACTCTGATCTTCAGTTGTATAAAAGCTGTATGCCATACGCCACGCGCAGCGGACGCGCGCTGTGACAGAATTCTCATATAGTATCATTCACGGTACCTTCCTCTGTGTATTTTTCATGTATTGCTCTTTTTAAACAATCGCCAAACTATTTTTTTTAAACTGTCTAAAAATCTAATTTGTCAAAACCATTGAATCACTTACTCGCACTCCTGCACCCTTGGACACCCAACACCTGCATTCTCCCCGGTCCACCGCGGGAATTCATCCCGATTGATGTGGAGGGAGCGCGGTCATAGCAACAACTTCCGGGCTAGAGGGGAGGAGGGCGCAACGTCATATCCTGCACTCTGATCTTCAGTTGTATAAAAGCTGTATGCCATACGCCACGCGCAGCGGACGCGCTCAGCGGGCGCGCCAAAGGCAAGCCCATCTGCGCCCGTCAGCGGCCGTTCGGGGCCTGGGGCCATAACCCCTGCCCGGGTATTCACCCATACCAGAAGCTACAGCCCCGACTCCTTACTGAAACTAAGAGCTAAGGCAACTACTCCTTGCCTCTCTACCTGGAACCCGGCATGCGAATACACAGTCTGCCCACACTGTGGATTTCTGCCTCTACCTGATCCCCCAATCAAAACCTCACAGCGGAATATGTTCCTCCTTAACTGCAGGTCGCTCCCCGAGCACACCACAGAGTTATCCATGCTTCTAGAAGAACTTAAACCAGATATCCTATTTTTAACCAAGACCTGGCTTCACTCCGATTCAGAACCTGACCTTATTCAGGCTCTACCCCAAGGATATCAAATCTTACGTGAAGACCGCATAACGGGAAGAGGTGGTGGCCTAGCAGTCATCTATAAAGACTCCTTTGGGTGCCGCAGCTATACTAACCTTATACCTGACTGTGAAAGCCTCTCCTCTTCCATAGACTTTTCACCCACAAGCACGTTCTCGGGGATACTTATATACCGCCCCCCTGGGTCCTTGGGTCAATTCCTCCACTCCCTGCCCTACACCTTAGCCAATCTAGCCTTTAACACATCCAACTTTACTCTCCTTGGAGATCTGAACATCCATCTTGATGATGCCACGGACCACACCGCCCTAGAACTGTCTATCAGCCTCTCGGCACTTCAGCTTAAACAGCTAGTGCAAAAACCCACCCATGCCAAAGGGCACCTCTTTGATCCCATCTTCAGTAACTGCACAGAGCTCTCAGTAGGAACCCCTCTCCCTCTGCCCTGGACAGATCATTTCCTCATTCCCTTCTCCTGGCTAAATCCACTCTCCCACTCTCCCCTCACTACAGTCATCCACACGAAACGCAACTGGCCAAAACTTTCCCAGTCTGATTGGGTAACGAGTCTCGAGACCTCCACACCACCCAACACCTCTAATCCCACTCTAGCTAATGAAAATTATAATAAATGGATCTCGAATTCACTTGACTTCGTGCTTCCCTTAAAACGCACGGAGTCCAAACGCAGTACTCGAACCACCCCCTGGTACTCCCCTGGCTTACGGGAAAAGAAACGCCTCTGTAAAAAACTTGAAAGGAAATGGCGAATGGATTACTCTCCCTCCATGAAAATAACTTACAGAGCCGCAATAAGAACCTACAAAAATGAAATCCACACCGCGCAGGCAACCTTCTTCGAAAATAAAATCAATACAGCTACCTCTAAACCAAAGGAAATATATCAAATCGTGAAAACCCTCCTTAAGCTGCCAGACAAACCCCTTAACCCCCTTAATGTACAAACTCGCTGTAATAACCTGGCTGAGTTTTTTTTCCAAAAGATACAAACCATCTACACCTCATTCCCCCACATCCAACCCCCCTTCCCACCCACCAAGCTGCGTGAGCTGGGACTTTGTACCCCAGTAACACTCAGGAACCTTCCACATCTTGATTCCACCTCGCTAGAAATCATCATGCGTCAGGTGAAATCCGGCTCTCCCAACGACCCAGCACCTACATACAATTTGCTGACAGTAACCAACCACATCCTACCTACCATCCTCAACCTGCTTAATGCCTCGTTGTCCACCGGGACTGTCCCGCCCCCCTGGAAGCAGGCCATGGTGAAAGCTCTCCTTAAAAAATCCAACCTGGACCCAGACAACCCAGTGAACTACCGGCCAATCTCCTTACTACCATGGCTAAGTAAGATCCTCGATAAACACATTAACAACGCTCTGGTTGAATTTGTAGAAAATAATCATCTACTCGACCCCTCCCAGACGGGATTCCGTCCCATGCATGGGACCGAGACCGCCCTCATTGCAATTACAGAAGAGGCAAGGAAGATCATGGATCAAGGAGGATCTGCCGTCATCATCCTCCTTGACCTAAGTGCTGCCTTTGACACGGTAAATCACACCATCTTACTGCTAAGACTCGCGAACCTAGGAATCTCCGAGAACGCCTTGGCCTGGCTCAAATCTTTCCTGTCAGATCATTCATTTAGGGTCTTCGAGGGCGAAACCATCTCCCCTAGTAAGCCTCTCGGGTGCGGAGTGCCGCAGGGCTCTTCCTTGAGCCCTACGCTCTTTAACATATACATGAGCCCCCTAGCTGAGATTGTCCGTCCTTTTGGAATAAAAATAATCACCTATGCAGACGACACTCAGCTAGTGGTGGCCCTTAACCAACTACACACCGCACCCAACCATCTGAGGGACTGTATGGAAGCAGTATACTCATGGATGACATCGTCTTGTCTCAAATTGAATGGAGACAAGACCGAGCTGATGCTCCTAGGTAACGCCCCCAATCCTACCATCGATCATCTATGGCCCACCTGCCTCGGATCTGCCCCCACAACCAAGGATTCAATCAAGAGCTTAGGCATCTGGCTGGACAAATCTCTTAATTTTAATTGCCAAGCAGCCATAATTTCAGCAACGTGTTTTGGTTTGCTCAGGCTCATTCGGAAAATCCTTCCTCTCTTACCCTTCCAGGCAAGACAAACCTTGATCCAAGGTCTAATTTTGTCGCGCCTCGACTTTGGGAATGCCCTTTACCTGGGGGCCCCTCAGGCCACCTTACACAAGCTCCAGGTCATCCAAAATTGTGCAGCCCGAACTCTCCTCCAGATCCCTCATCGACTCTCCACCAAATCCGGACTGAAGAATTTTCATTGGCTACCAGTAAGGCAAAGAATTGAATTTAAGAGCCTATGCATCATCCATCGAGCCTTTTGGAAAACCGGCGCTCTCATTAATCAATCACTGGCTATCCCCTACATACCAAACAGACATCTCAGATCAATCTCCTCTTTCCTCATCACTATCCCCAGGATCAAAAGAGTCAGATGTGGGGCCGCTCAATCTCCTCCAACTCGACCAAACTATGGAACGCCCTCCCCCTTCATCTCCGATCAGAGCCCAATCTGCTCTCTTTCCGTAAACAGCTAAAAACCCTGCTCTTTAATAAATCTGATTAAGTGTCTCAATTTTCACCCACATGCCTGTCCGTTAGCGCTGGGACGCCTCAGGGTAGCCATCGCGCTCAATAAATCCTCTTTTCATTTCATTTCATCTACGCATCTCTCTATGCTGTCCACCTAATCTTCTCTGTTGTCCACCTCCCCCCTGTACAGTCAGCTCATCCATTCCTAATGTCTGTCAGGATGGGGCTGAATGCTACAATCACGCCGCGCAGTTCGTTAGGACTGCATCGAGTTTGGGTTAAGCCCTCCCTCTGCAATTTATGGACAAGTATTTAGAGCTTTAGATTTCGTTCAAAGATGGCCGCCGAGTTTTCCTGACTAGCCCATTGCGTTTGAAGTCTCGCGGGATCACGAGACTTCGTCTCCTCACGAAGCGCGTCTTGCTGCGCACTTCAATTTAACCATAGTCGTGTGAGGGAGCATTAGTTCACGCTCCTCACAAAAGAACTCCTGGCACTAGGAAATTCATTTGTCTCCGCAGGACTGTTGTCAGCGGATGGAGACGCATCTCAGAGAGAATTGTAGACTTAAAGTCTGAGAGAGAAATAACCTTAGTCAGTTGGAGAATTGAACCAGAGTCGCGGAAGTAAGGAGAAGTGGTATCAGAGTTCCAGAGTAACTTCAGAATATCCAGGGTCTCTCGTCCTCCGGTAGGCTTACCGTTGAGTAAGGAGTCCGCCTGGAGACCGGCAGCAGATACGGTGAGAGTGTTCACTCAGTTATCTCAAGTAGCAGATTCAGAGAGACTGGTGTCCAGTTCATTCTCCATTCAGCAGAACTTTGCTTCGTCTCAAGCTCTGTCTCCCCTTACCGCCCTATGCGCTTTTCCTTGAACTTTCCCTTCCTCCTGACTATCCTTCCCTGTCCCTTTTTGCGCGTTACCTTGAGAGCAAGGGAGACTTGAGACTTCACTGCAACCATCCTTCCAAGCAGCAAAGACTTGTAGTAGAAGTAAGAACTACAGGTTCTCAGAACTACGGTTACGAATTGTCATATCTGCTAAGAACATAGACTGGTAAGAAAGAGTAGAAGAGTAATGTTATGGTGGAATCTTGAAGGAAGTAAGTGGAGAGTAACCCAGGGTTTTTCTATGCATATACAGGTTATAGAAAGCCGTAACCAGAACAACATCGAACAATATAAAGAGAGGCAATACTCAAGCAAAAGATCTGGTAGGAGAAAAGCTCAGATAGAGAGAGAGAGAGAGCGAGTGAACAAGATCTGTTAAGTAGGTTAGAAAGGGTACTGAATGGCATTCTGTCTCCTTCTGTGCATTAGGTCTCCCAGAAATCCCGCTGAAGATTGAGGAGGGAGCCAGGCCAGCTCGAGTGTCTCTTTCTCTGTCCAACTCCCCTTTCCCCCTGCCTGGAGCAGCTGAATTAATGCAGTGAGCTCTGGGAGGAGGGCATTGGGAACTTATCTTCATTCTGCCTCCGTGGAGAGTTCCGTTTGGCCTTCTTGACAGATTGAAGTGCCCACGAGTTTCCTTCACCTGGGCAGAATGGCGGAGGGTTTCAGTTTAAAGGCCTTAGGGGATATGTTGGAGGGTATTCAGAGGGAATTAGGCACCCTAAGTGATGAAAATAAGAGTTTAAGGCAGGAGGTTATGGCTTCTAGACAGGAGACACTGTTATTGTCCCAGAGAGTTAGTGAGATATCCTCAGGGGCAACCTCCGCTCAAACCTTTCCTAGTGATGCACAAACAAAACAAGACCCACGCACTGTAGCTCAGGTTGTACACTCTGTGTCCCCCATCATTCCTTTGGCCCCCCCCGAAAGATATTGTGGAGACCCTCAGAAGGCGCAGCTCTTTCTCACCCAATGTTCCTTACATTTTATGTGTCGTGCCAATTTATTCCCAGATGCTCAATCACGAGTGGCTTTTATTTTGTCCTATTTGGGAGGGGATGCTGCAAATTGGGCCATGCCATTAGTATCTCGGGACGATCCTTTTTTATATAATTTAGAACAGTTCAAGACAGAATTCCTCAGAATCTTTGACAGGCGCCGAGTATCTCAGGCTACAGACAATGAACTTTTAGAACTGCGTCAAGGTAATAAGGATCTTATCTCTTACTTAACTCAGTTTAATAAACTATTGGTGGAGACCAATTGGCCAGAGGAGAAGAGATCAGCTCTGTTTTATCGAGGCCTACGTGATGACATCAAAGATACCTTAGCACAGATTCCAAAGCGACCTATTGAATTCTCGGAGCTGGTGGATTTAGTTCTAGAAATCGATTTCGGCAGCGCAGAGAGAAGAGGAGAAAGGAAGACGAAGGACTTTCGCTGGAATTATCCACGCTTTGATCGAATGAAGACAGAACCCAGCAAGTCTACTGGTGGAACGGTAGAAAGTGAGCCAATGCAGATTGGGTCTGTTCGAGGCCCTTTGAGTAAGGAAGAGAAGGATCAAAGGAGACTGAAGAAACTATGCATGTATTGTGGGGGATCTGGGCATTTTGTGAGAGAGTGTCCAAAGAGGCCGAAGACCCCAAATCCGGTAAACTCCCAAAACCATCTGTAGGCGGAGTCGCTCAGATGGCGAAGGAGAAAAATCAGACTCCAAGAGATCACCAAATTTCGAACACCCTTCAGACTCGGGCACCACATTTAACCTTACAGATGAAATTAAGATTTAGGAGGCAAGAGCGGCCAGGAGTGGCAATAATGATCGATTCAGGTGCCACTGGCAATTTCTGCGATATAAAATTTGCCAAGAAGATGGGAATCCTGGCAATGCGTAAGGAGCAGAAGGAATCAGTCCGGGCTGTTGATGGTACTAACCTCTCGTCAGGTCCGATCACTCATCAAACCAAAGTGGTGGAATTGATTCAGTCCAATGGTCATAGTGAGGCTTTACAGTTCAATTTGATTGATGCCCCGCAATTTCAGATAATTTTGGGACTTCCTTGGCTGACCCTGCATAATCCTACCATCGATTGGGAAGATCGAACCATCGAGATGGATTCCGCCTATTGTGCTGACCATTGCTTTTCTTCAGTGAGCGAACCTTCCGAACCATCTTTGGCCACCTTGCTGTCTTTTAGTGGAGAGTCTATTGGAGTAATAAATACCTTGGAAATTCCAGCAGAGTATCAAGAATTCCAAGAAGTCTTCAGTGAACAGGAGGCCGAGAAACTCCCTCCACATCGTTCCTACGACTGCACCATCGATCTGGAACCTGGGGCTGCATTACCTTGCAGTAGGGTTTATGCGTTAACGGAAGCGGAGAACGGCTATCTGAAAGAATACCTAGATCGTTACCTGGCTAACGGATTTATCTGACCATCTCAGTCCCCAGTGTCTTCGCCACTATTTTTTATTCCAAAGAACGAGGGGTCTCTGAGAACTTGCATCGATTATCGTGCGATCAATCGGGTAACGGTCAAGAACCGTTACCCTTTGCCTCTGATTTCTGTCCTCCTAGATCAGATAAAGGACGCTCAAATCTTCACAAAATTGGATCTTCGAGGGGCCTATCATCTCATCCGCATGAAAGAAGGCCATGAATGGAAGACTGCTTTTAGGACGAAGTACGGACTATTTGAGTATCAAGTCATGCCTTTTGGCTTGTGTAACGCTCCAGCAGCCTTCCAGCATTTCATCAACGATATTATGGGAGATTTGGTGGATCGGATCGCAGTGATCTATTTGGATGACATCTTAATATACTCCGCTGACCCAAGAGAACATTCAAATCATGTAAAGGCTGTCTTGGAGAGATTGCGCAAGCATCAACTTTTTGTAAAACTGGAGAAATGCGCCTTCAATGTGCGAACTGTGGAATTCCTAGGTTTCGTGTTATCTCCAGGAGGAATCACCATGGAAGCAAAGAAGGTGCAAGCGGTGGTAGACTGGCCGTCACCAAAGGATGTGAGAGAGATTCAGAGATTCTTAGGATTCGCTAATTTCTATCGGCGATTCATCCAGGGATTCTCGCAGAAGATCATTCCAATTACCAGACTGCTGAAGAAGGGAGTGAAGTTCCACTGGACAGTGGAGGCAGAACATACTTTCGAGTTTCTCAAGACGAGTTTCACCTCTGCTCCCATCCTGCTTCATGCAGACCCTACAGAACCTTTCTTTGTGGAAGCTGATGCTTCTGATCAAGCAATTGGTGGAATTTTGTCTCAACGACACAAGTCAACTGGGCAACTACATCCAGTGGCCTATCATTCTCGGAAATTGAATTCAGCTTAAGTAAACTACACCATCGCTGAAAAGGAGCTGCTGGCTGTGAAAGACGCCTTTGTCGAATGGAGACATCATTTGTTAGGGGCCAGACACACCGTTACAGTGTTTACCGACCACAAAAATCTTCAATTTCTAAAATCTGCAAGAACGTTAACTCCCCGTCAACTACGATGGTCTCTATACTTCGCAGCTTTTGACTTTGTGATAACTTATCGACCAGGAAACAAGAATGGGAAGGTGGATGCCCTGACCCGTATTCAAACCGAAGACACCGAACATTCAGTGACTCCGCAACCCATAATTCCTGAATCCAAGATTGTGTGTTCCATTTCTGAGGCCCATTATCAAGAAGCAATCCGAAAGCTAATGTCTGAAGCAGAGATGGCCGAGTGGGCCAGTCAAGAAGAAGGTCGGCAAGTAATCAATTCCTTGCCTTATCAAGACGGGGCCCTATACCTTCCTACTAAGGAGATCCAAGAACAAGTTTTGAAAGACTGCCATGATCAGCCGTTGGCTGGTCACAAGGGAGCAATGAAGACCATTGATCTGGTTCAGAGATACTTCTGATGGCCTAATATGACTTCTCAAATAAAGAAATATGTAGAGTCTTGTGAGATCTGTGCCCGGGGAAAAGCTAGTAGGCAGGCTCCACAGGGGTTGTTACAGCCTTTGCCCACACCACCGCATCCTTGGCACACTGTCACATTAGACTTAATAGTAGACCTTCCACTGAGTAAGGGTTACAACACCATCTTAGTAATAGTAGACACCTTCACCAAGATGAGCCACTTCATTCCAGTCAAAGGGATCCCTTCAGCTTCTGAATTAGCCCGTCTTTTCAGGCAAAACATTGTAAGGGTCCATGGAGTTCCCAAGATAGTGATTTCAGACCGGGGACCCCAATTTGTGTCACACTTTTGGAAAGCGTTCATGAAGGGAATGGGAGTGGAGGTCAGACTATCTACTAGCTATCACCCTGAGACCGATGGTCAGACCGAGCGAGTGAACCAAGAGCTTGAACAGTACTTGAGCCTGTTTCTCTTAGATCAGGGAGGTGACTGGCCAGATTTATTATGGATGGCTGAATTTGCGCATAACAATGCCAAACACGCTTCCACAGGTTATTCTCCCTTCTACCTAAACTCTGGGCTGCATCCTAATCCCTTTAGTAACCAGGGAGATTTTGGAGTTCCAGCAGTCAGTGATTTATTCACAGATCTGAGTAGGGCTCGTAAATCTGCAGAATCCAACTTACACCAGGCTAAGGCAGGCTACAAGAAACAGGCCGACAAACACAGGAGGAAGACACAGCAGTATCAAGTTGGAGATTCAGTATGGTTGTCTTCAAAGCATCTTAGGTTAAAGGGAAATAGGAAGTTCCAACCTCGCTTCATAGGTCCCTTTGTCATCGAACAAATTCAGGGTCCGGTCAATGTCAAATTAAAATTACCTGCTCAGTTAGGAATTCATCCAGTGTTTCATGTATCCCTTCTAAAGAAGACAGCTCCTAACCTCAGACTAAACAAACCTCCCCCCCCAGTGATGTTTGACAAACATTTAGAATATGAAGTAAAGGGAGTGCTAGATTCCAAGAGAAGCAAAGGAACCCTACACTATTTAGTGGATTGGAAGGGGTTTGGTCCTGAGGAGAGATCATGGGAACCCGCAAAGAATGTACATGCTCCTAGACTAATTAGACGATTTCATGCACAACATCCCCTGAAACCTAGACCGATGGATCGGTCTTTGAGAGGGGGTACTGTCAGGATGGGGCTGAATGCTACAATCACGCCGCGCAGTTCGTTAGGACTGCATCGAGTTTGGGTTAAGCCCTCCCTCTGCAATTTATGGACAAGTATTTAGAGCTTTAGATTTCGTTCAAAGATGGCCGCCGAGTTTTCCTGACTAGCCCATTGCGTTTGAAGTCTCGCGGGATCACGAGACTTCGTCTCCTCACGAAGCGCGTCTTGCTGCGCACTTCAATTTAACCATAGTCGTGTGAGGGAGCATTAGTTCACGCTCCTCACAAAAGAACTCCTGGCACTAGGAAATTCATTTGTCTCCGCAGGACTGTTGTCAGCGGATGGAGACGCATCTCAGAGAGAATTGTAGACTTAAAGTCTGAGAGAGAAATAACCTTAGTCAGTTGGAGAATTGAACCAGAGTCGCGGAAGTAAGGAGAAGTGGTATCAGAGTTCCAGAGTAACTTCAGAATATCCAGGGTCTCTCGTCCTCCGGTAGGCTTACCGTTGAGTAAGGAGTCCGCCTGGAGACCGGCAGCAGATACGGTGAGAGTGTTCACTCAGTTATCTCAAGTAGCAGATTCAGAGAGACTGGTGTCCAGTTCATTCTCCATTCAGCAGAACTTTGCTTCGTCTCAAGCTCTGTCTCCCCTTACCGCCCTATGCGCTTTTCCTTGAACTTTCCCTTCCTCCTGACTATCCTTCCCTGTCCCTTTTTGCGCGTTACCTTGAGAGCAAGGGAGACTTGAGACTTCACTGCAACCATCCTTCCAAGCAGCAAAGACTTGTAGTAGAAGTAAGAACTACAGGTTCTCAGAACTACGGTTACGAATTGTCATATCTGCTAAGAACATAGACTGGTAAGAAAGAGTAGAAGAGTAATGTTATGGTGGAATCTTGAAGGAAGTAAGTGGAGAGTAACCCAGGGTTTTTCTGTGCATATACAGGTTATAGAAAGCCGTAACCAGAACAACATCGAACAATATAAAGAGAGGCAATACTCAAGCAAAAGATCTGGTAGGAGAAAAGCTCAGATAGAGAGAGAGAGAGAGCGAGTGAACAAGATCTGTTAAGTAGGTTAGAAAGGGTACTGAATGGCATTCTGTCTCCTTCTGTGCATTAGGTCTCCCAGAAATCCCGCTGAAGATTGAGGAGGGAGCCAGGCCAGCTCGAGTGTCTCTTTCTCTGTCCAACTCCCCTTTCCCCCTGCCTGGAGCAGCTGAATTAATGCAGTGAGCTCTGGGAGGAGGGCATTGGGAACTTATCTTCATTCTGCCTCTGTGGAGAGTTCCGTTTGGCCTTCTTGACAATGTCCACCTATCCTACCCAATAGTCCATTCACCTCTCTCTACTGTCCATCCTTTCCTCTCTGCTGTCTTCAAACCTCTCTACTTTCCACCCATATCTTTAAAACATCCACCAGTTCCTCTCTGGCATCCACCCATTCCACTCTACGGCCCCAAACCTCTCTCCAAGTCTACCCATCTCTCTATGCTGTCCACCTATTCCTCTCTGGCGGCCACCCGTACCATTTTGCTGCCCCAAACCCCTCTTCTGTTTGGCTGTTGAACTAGGACACAGAGTGACAGTCAGATAATGGTTTATGGAGAGATACAAAAACATGCAGCCAAAAACGTCGAATGCAAATAACGATAACTTGAAAACGCACTGTGCTGACCGTTTGGTTAGCTTTTGGATACTACATTTATTATCTTTTATCGCTGGTAGATATAGACCTTCCCGGCACCATAATGTATTCGATCATCGTGATTCTAACAAATACTTCAGTTTCCCAGCACTTGCAGTGTAGCAAACTTCAGAGAATGAGGATGGCTCAGCCGACAGTGCAGTAATGGGGGATTTAGCAGATGGGTTTAGTATGTAGTGGAAAAAACAGATGTCTTTATGGCAAAGCAGAGCAATATACAAGACTTTATCTCCAACTTTCTTTAATTGGAGGATGAATGGGGGAGCTGTGTGGTAGTAGGCTGCTGCAGAGATTGAACACACACCTTAGACTTATCTGTGAATGTTTATCGTGCATAACTTCTATTAATGTCTATTGATAGTGTCCACTGCCCAGCACTGAAAGAGGCTAGAGATGCATATTTGCTTCCTTTAATATGAACATTTACGTTGGACTCTCCTAAGGATTTGATGGACTTGCTGCAAAATCCACCAAATAAATTTGTGTGTTTTGTAGTGTGCACATTTAAAAAATGTTTTTCACCTGTTTATTGAATGGATGTACTATTATTTGGACTTATGAATGATGAGGAACGTGTTATATATTTTTATTACCAATCTTTTTAATAGGCTGATTGTAGACCGCGGGGTATGTCAAAATCAATTAAAAAATAAACTTGAAACTTCATTGTGACAAGCAGAGGAAACCTGCGGTGGATTTCCAAACTTCATTGTGACAAGCAGAGGAAACCTGAGATGGATTTCCAAACTTCATTGTGACAAGCAGAGGAAACCTGAGATGGATTTCCAAACTTCATTGTGACAAGCAGAGGAAACCTGAGATGGATTTCCAAACTTCATTGTGACAAGCAGAGGAAACCTGCGGTGGATTTCCAAACTTCATTGTGACAAGCAGAGGAAACCTGAGATGGATTTCCAAACTTCATTGTGACAAGCAGAGGAAACCTGAGATGGATTTCTAAACTTCATTGTGACAAGCAGAGGAAACCTGAGATGGATTTCCAAACTTCATTGTGACCAGCAGAGGAAACCTGAGATGGATTTCCAAACTTCATTGTGACAAGCAGAGGAAACCTGAGATGGATTTCCAAACTTCATTGTGACCAGCAGAGGAAACCTGAGATGGATTTCCAAACTTCATTGTGACCAGCAGAGGAAACCTGAGATGGATTTCCAAACTTCATTGTGACAAGCAGAGGAAACCTGAGATGGATTTCCAAACTTCATTGTGACCAGCATAGGAAACCTGAGATGGATTTCCAAACTTCATTGTGACCAGCAGAGGAAACCTGAGATGGATTTCCAAACTTCATTGTGACAAGCAGAGGAAACCTGAGATGGATTTCCAAACTTCATTGTGACAAGCAGAGGAAACCTGAGATGGATTTCCAAACATCATTGTGACAAGCAGAGGAAACCTGAGATGGATTTCCAAACTTCATTGTGACAAGCAGAGGAAACCTGAGATGGATTTCCAAACTTCATTGTGACCAGCAGAGGAAACCTGAGATGGATTTCCAAACTTCATTGTGACCAGCAGAGGAAACCTGAGATGGATTTCCAAACTTCATTGTGACAAGCAGAGGAAACCTGAGATGGATTTCCAAACTTCATTGTGACCAGCAGAGGAAACCTGAGATGGATTTCCAAACTTCATTGTGACCAGCAGAGGAAACCTGAGATGGATTTCCAAACTTCATTGTGACCAGCAGAGGAAACCTGAGATGGATTTCCAAACTTCATTGTGACCAGCAGAGGAAACCTGAGATGGATTTCCAAACTTCATTGTGACAAGCAGAGGAAACCTGAGATGGATTTCCAAACTTCATTGTGACCAGCAGAGGAAACCTGAGATGGATTTCCAAACTTCATTGTGACCAGCAGAGGAAACCTGAGATGGATTTCCAAACTTCATTGTGACCAGCAGAGGAAACCTGAGATGGATTTCCAAACTTCATTGTGACAAGCAGAGGAAACCTGAGATGGATTTCCAAACTTCATTGTGACAAGCAGAGGAAACCTGAGATGGATTTCCAAACTTCATTGTGACAAGCAGAGGAAACCTGAGATGGATTTCCAAACTTCATTGTGACAAGCAGAGGAAACCTGCGGTGGATTTCCAAACTTCATTGTGACAAGCAGAGGAAACCTGCGGTGGATTAGTGCGAGTGGAGGAGCTCTGCTAGTTGAAAGTTTCCTTAGGGGAAAAAAAGGGCACTACAGGGACAGGGATGCTGGTCTTGGGTGAGCTGGAGGAACAAGAAGAGAGCAGCAAGGGGGAGCTTTATGGGTCCTCCTAAGTGTACCATTTGATTGGTAGGAAAAGGCTTGAGGGACGTATCAGGTGGCGTATTGTGTTTTCTTTACATTGGTGTAAGTGTTTAGTTGAGGAGGAGTGGCAAGGGAAGTGGTGCTGGCTGTGTGTGTACTCGGGTTAGGAGTTGGGCTACTGTGTTGCTTCTTTGTGTGATGCTCTCTGTAAGGCTCAACCAAGTCTGTGTACGAGCAGAAGGTGGAGACAGTTTTGGAACTCCATGCATATCACGCAGTTTGTGCTTACTTTCCCTCCATGTTAAAGAACAGTAGATGTTTCAGCACCCAGGCTGCATAGCTAAATACATACAAGGTCCCAAAGGCGAGACTGATTGCATTGCAAATGCTTGTTTTTGTTGTCCTCTCCTTTCCACCCCTCCCCTGCCCCACCACTCTCTTCTGAGCTCCTTTGTGTGTCTGTCTTAATACCCTTCCTTTCAGTGGTTCATTTAGGCATTTGTCTCTCCTTTTGGTGGGTGGTTTCAGTCGCTGGTGACTGGCCCTGTTACAAGTGTTATTCCCCCTCTGTCTATTTTGGTGCGTTTTGCACTTCTTTTTCTTTTCTCGTTTCTGATTGCTTTGGGAATGAAAGGCCCTCAGTCAACTATGGTATGTGTTTGTTTCGGTACCCCTTGCAGGAGCCCCTCACCGCATCCTATTTTACACGGTAGGCACGGGGAAAACCAACAGCGAGCGATGCTATTAACATTCAATATTTATTTGTTTTCTCATTTAAAAGTGCTTACTTATTTCCTAACTAACTGACTTTGTCCCAACCATACAACATTACATAAGTCACTGCATCACACCTTCTAAGCTCAACCGTACAATACACTGTTCCCACACTAACAGTAAACGTAAGAGTTACAGACAGTTTCGTTGTTTTCAATTGATGTTTTACTATTATAAACATGTTAGATTGGCCCATGGGGCCATGCATATTACATTTACCCTTATTGCCCTTTTAATAGTTTGCAGACACACATTATTAATCTAATTACAATTGGTGATTTTTGTTGTAAAGATGCATATACCACCCACATGCACCCCAGCATACTACCAACATGCATCCACACCTAACACACACATTATAACACCACGCCACTACATTCCACACCATGCCACTGCCCCACGTCACTGCACTAGACATTAAATTTGCAGGACGGAGCACAGCAGCCACACTGATCTACAACATACCTTAAAAACATTGCCAAAGCCAAAAGCTCTGGCTAAACACTTCTAAGGTCCCAAAGGCGAGACCTATTGGCTATGCCAATGCTTGTTTAATTCTGCAGAGACTTTATCATATGTTACATGCGGTTTGGTGCATGATTCACACGGCAAACATTGTCTGCCCTTGTTTAAAAATGTACAAGGAAAAGAGATACATAGTTTCACGTGAGGCTTCTGGTTGTCTTGGCGACGTGGGAGGGTTGTTGTGAAGAAAGTTCTTTGGAATGTTGGTGTTGGAAGATTCTTTGGAATGTTGGTGTTTGAAGATTCTTTGAAATGTTGGTGTTTGAACTGTAGATGACAGTTAAGGGGGGCGGGGCTCTGCACATCTCATTACGTTAATAAATCTACATTAAAGAAACCTCCTTTTCCAGTCACGGGAGCATTGCATTATTCAAAAGCGTCTCTGCTTGTGCTACTGGTCACATTGTTATGACTGCTGGAGGGGGTGAGAGGGAAGGATGAGGGTCTGAAGCTCCCTGCAGCTCTCACACCAGCCTCCGCTCCGCTCCTCCCCTGTAGGGGGGGGGGGGGTGAGAGGGAAGGATGAGGGTCTGAAGCTCCCTGCAGCTCTCACACCAGCGCTCCTCCCCTGTTGGGAGGTACGAGGGAAGGATGAGGGAAGGATAAGGGGCTGAAGCTCCCTGCAGCTCTCACTCCAGCCTCAGCTCCGCTCCTCCCCTGTAGGGATGGGAGGGAAGGATGAGGGTCTGAAGCTCCCTGCAGCTCTCACACCAGTGCTCCTCCATCTGTAGGGAGGGGTGGGAGGGAAGGATGAGGGTCTGAAGCTTCCTGCAGCTCTCGCACCAGCCTCAGCTCCGCTCCTGCCCTGAAGGGGGTGGGAGGGAAGGATGAGAGTCTGAAGCTCCCTGCAGCTCTCACACCAGTGCTCCTCCATCTGTAGGGAGGGAAGGATGAGGGTCTGAAGCTTCCTGCAGCTCTCGCACCAGCCTCAGCTCCGCTCCTCCCCTGTAGGGATGGGAGGGAAGGATGAGGGTCTGAAGCTCCCTGCAGCTCTCACACCAGTGCTCCTCCATCTGTAGGGAGGGGTGGGAGGGAAGGATGAGGGTCTGAAGCTTCCTGCAGCTCTCGCACCAGCCTCAGCTCCGCTCCTGCCCTGTTGGGGGGTACGAGGGAAGGATGAGGGGCTGAAGCTCCCTGCAGCTCTCACTCCAGCCTCAGCTCTGCTCCTCCCCTGTAGGGATGGGAGGGAAGGATGAGGGTCTGAAGCTCCCTGCAGCTCTCACACCAGCCTCAGCTCCGCTCCTCCCCTGTAGGGGGGTGGGAGGGGAAGGATGAGGGGCTGAAGCTTCCTGCAGCTCTCACACCAGCCTCATCTCCGCTCCATAGAGACGGAAGAACGGGAAGAGCCTCTTTGTGAAGGGGGCCTGCGAGAAGGTGTAGAGAAGCTCCATGGAGTCAGCATTGTACAGGGACAGTCGTCCCCCCTCGTAGTTCAGATACACCCCCAGCTTCAGGGGCTTCTCACGAGGGGACAGAGGGGTCTGAGGGGAGGTGAGAGCAGAGTACTGACCCTTCTCCCCCTGAACAGCCCATACTCCCCCCTCAGGTGACCATTTGATCCTTCCCTTCCTGTTCACAGACTCCGCTGCAACCCCCACATGCCACCGCCCCCCCCCTCCTGCAGCAGCTGCACCTCCCAGTAATGTCTGCCGGAGGTGAACCCCTCGCTCCCCAGCACACAGTTGTAGTTGTAGGAGAATCTCTTGGGGGTGGCCGGCAGGGGCTGTGCTGTGTCTGCGACTCTCACTCGTCTCCCCCCCTCAGACAGGAGAAGCAGTCGATGAGCTGTGTCAGGATCCAGAGTCACCATCACTGCAGAGAAGAGATTCAGAATTAGAGATTTAATGACACAAATAAAGGCTGTTATTACTGCTTCTGTGTTACGAATGATTAGTTTACATCACATCTGGAAGGAGCACATGGCGCTAGAGAGCGCACGGCACTAGACCGCTCACTACACTAAAGCACGCAGCCTTAGACCGCTCACTACACTAAAGCGCGCGGCACTAGAATGCTCACTACACTAAAGCGTGCGGCACTAGACTGCTCACTACACTAAAGCGCACATTCATCTAGAACACACACTACACAGAACAGCACTACATAGAGAGGACAGCAGGTAGGGCACTGTACTAGCTACTCCATGGTATGCTGTACTAGTCAGTTTACTGCACTCGTCAATATACTGCATTAGATTGTACGGAGTGACAGAGCTACTAGAAGGTATACAGTACTAGTCAGTACACTGCATTGGATGGCACAGAGTAACGGAGCTACTCCGCAGTATATAGTACTACTCAGTATAGTGCAATAGCTAGTACAGACTGACAAAACTACTACATTGTACAGAGTAAGAGAAGTACTAGAAGGTATACAGTACTACTCAGTACAGTGCATTAGATAGTACAGAGTAACAGAGTTGCTACAAAGAAAACAGAACTAGTCAGTACCCTGGATTAGATTGTACAGAGTGTGAGAGTTGCTAGAAGTAATACAGTACTAGTCAGTACACTGCATGAGATGACAGAGAGTAACAAAGGGACTGAAGTGTACTGTACTTCTTGGTGCACTCCATTAGAAGGCACAGCGTGACAGAGCTATTAGAAGGTATCTAGTACTAGTCAGTACACTGCATTAGATGGTATAGAATGACAGACCTATTCCAAGGTATATTGTACTAGACAGTACACTGTGTTATATGATAGAGAGTGACAGAGCTACTCCAAGGTATACGGTACAAGGCACTACACTGCATTGGATGGTACAGAGTAAGAGAGCTACTGGAACGCGTACAGTAATAGTCAGTACACTGCATTGTATGACAGAGAGTAACAGAGCTACTGAAGTGTAATGTACTATTCAGTACACTACATTAGAAGGTACGATGTGACAGAGCTACTAGAAGGTATATTGTACCAGTCAGTAAACTGCATTGGATGGTGTCACGTAGGAGAGCTACTAGAATGTATATAGTACTAGTCAGTACACTGCATTAGAGGGTACTGAGTGAAAGAGATACTCCAAGGTGTACTGCACTAGTCAGTACTCTATAATAGATAGTACTGAGTAACAGAGCTACTAGAAGGTATACCGTGCTACTGAGTACACTGCATTAGCTAGTACAGAGTAACAGAGTGGCTACAAGGAAAACAGTACTAGTCAGTACCCTGGATTAGATTGTATAGAGTGAGAGAGCTGCTAGAAGTCATACAGTACTAGTTAGTACACTGCATGAGATGGCACAGAGTAACAGAGCTACTCCAAGTTACACAGTACTGTACACTCCTTAAGATGGTACAGAGTGACAGAGCTACTACAAGGTAAACAGTACCAGTCAGTACACTGCATTAGATGGTGCAGAGTAGGAGAGCTACTAGAAGGTACACAGTACTAGTCAATACATTGCATTAGTTAGTACTGAGAGACAGAGGTACTGGAACTTATACTGTACTAGTCAGTACACCGCATTAGATGGTACAAAGTGACAGAGCTACTCCAAGGTATACTGTACTAGTCAGTACAAAGGATTGGACGGTGTTGAGTAGAAGAGCTACCAGAAGGTATACAGTACTAGTCAGTACACTGCATTAGATGGTACTGAGTGACAGAGCTACTAGAACATAAACTGCACTAGTCAGTACACTGCATTGGATGGTACAGAGTAAGAGAGCCACTTGAAGGAATACTGTACTAGTCAGTACACTGTATTTGATGTTACAGAGAAACAGGGCCACTCCAATAAATGCTGTACTTGTCAGTACACAGCATTAGATAGTACAAAGTAACAGAGTCACTCCAAGGCATACTGTACTGGTCAATCAATCAATCAGGGGAATTGTAAGCGCAATATTCACCTGTGAGGGTCTCAAGGTGCGGGGTGGAGGGGGTGAGCAGCTCCGTTCAGTCGAAGAGCCAGATCTTGAGTGTCTTCCTTGAAGCTGTTCAGGATGGGGGTGCGCCAGATGTAGATCGGGAGCTCGTTCCAGGTCTTGGCTGCGATGTAGGAGATGTTCTGGCTCGGCAGATGCATGGGGTTTCGGCAAGGGCGGCAGATCGGTGGTTTCTCTTGGGTACGTGGAAGGAGATTCTCTCGTTGATGTATTGGGGTCCGATGTAGTGGAGGCATTTGTAGGCATGGGTGAGTATCTTGAAAGTAACTCTTTTCTCAATGGGGAGGTTCCGCAGGAGTTAGGTGATGTGTTCATGTTGAGGGATGCTGAGGACGAGTCTGGCTGCGGTTTTCTGTATGGTCTGAAGCTTGCGGACCAGAGACTTGTTGATCCCGGCGTAGAGGGTGTTTCCGTAGTCCAGTCTGCTGGTTATAAGTGCGTGGGTGACGGCCTTTCTTGATTTGGGGGGGATCAATTTGAAGGTTTTTCGGACGATGCGTAGGGTTTTGAAGCAACTGGAGGCGACGGCGTTGACCTGACGGTTCATGGAGAGGGAGGAGTAGAGTACGATGCTGAGGTTTCGGGCGCGGTCCATGGGGGTGGGAGGGCTGCCGAGCGCGGTGGGCCACCAGGTGTTGTGCCATGCAGAGGGGGAGGGTCCAAGGACGAGGACCTCTGTCTTCTCCGAGTTCAGCTTTAGGCAGCTGCTGCTCATCCAGGATGCAACGTCCTTCATTCCTTCCTGTAAGCTGAGTATGGTGGTGAAGGAGAGGATGAGCTGGTTGTCGTCGGCGTAGGATACTATGCTGAGTCTATGCTGTCTGACGATGGCGGCGAGGGGGGCCATGTAGATGTTGAAGATCGTGGGGCTGAGCGATGATCCTTGGAGTACTCCGCAGCTGATTTCTGTGGGTTCAGAAAGGAAGGGTGGCAGTCTGATTCTTTGGGTTCTGCTGGTAAGGAATGAGCGGATCCAGTCAGAGACGGTGTCGAACGCTGCCGAGAGGTCGAGTAGGATCAGGGCTGCGGTGTGTCCTTGGTCGAGGAGGGTGCGGATGTTGTCTGTGGCGGCGAGTAGAGCGGTCTCGGTGCTGTAGTTGCTGCGGAATCCGGATTGGGAGGGGTTGAGGATGGAGTTTTCTACGATGAATCACGTTAGTTGTGCATTGACGGTCTTCTGGGTGACTTTGGCTGCAAGGGGGAGGATGGAGATGGGTCGGTAGTTCTTGAGGTCCGTGGGGTCTGCGGAGGGCTTCTTGAGCAGGGGTCTGACTTTTGCGCGTTTCCAGTCGTCGGGGAAGATGCCAGTCTTGAAGGTGGCGTTGATGGTGCATTGTAGTTCTGGAGCAATGGTGGTGGCGGCTCTGTGGTAGATGTGTGGCAAGCAGGGGTCTCTGGGGGACCCCGAGTGGATGCCTTTCATGGTTGAAGTATTGTCTTCAGTCATGCCTGGGGTCCAGGAGGAGATGGTGGGCTGGCTGGCATAGCTGGCCAGTACTCCATATTAGATATTACAGAGGACGGTGTGGATGTCACCTGTGGCGGCTAGTAGAGCGGTCTCGGTGCTGTGGTTGCTGCGGAATACAAATTGGGAGGGGTGGAGGATGGAGTTTTCTCCGATGAATCTCGTTAGTTGTGCATTGACGGTGTCGTGGTCAGGTATAACTGAGTGCCACTAACCTGACAGCCGGATACAGCAGGAACGATGCTAGGTAATCTCCTCCCCTCAGAAGTGACACCTGCGCGCAGCGTATATATATGCGGCACAGATAACACTCCTACCGGGGAAGGGAAAAAAGGGACAAAGGAAACAAAAAATAGATTTGTCGCCTGCACTGCGGACGCACTTGGCGGGAAGGATGAGGTCTTGCTTCAGCTCCTCCCTCTAGTCTCTGAAATGAGAGCACAACATACATTCAGCAAGTTCTACAATCAAGCGTTTCCCAACCTCCTCCCACCTCTTTAGACTATAGCTCACAATGTGTATTTGCAAGGAAGCAGGCGTAGAAACAGGCGAATTCTTAGGATCAATAATGCAGCACTAGACTTAGACAACAGTCTTGAATAAGGAAGTTGCAGGATACTTATCCAATCACGCCAAGCTCGGCAAGTCTGGCACCGACGTTGACTTTCTTCCAGCTGAAATCCAGCGCTATCATAAGCGCACCATGTGAAGAACAGTCCCTCCTGTACCAAGGTTAACAGCACTCTGGCAAAGGGGACGCTGACAACCAGGGGCTCTTGCGGGGGGAGAGCGCGACTCCGTGGCAGTGTCGCGTTGGGAGAGTCTCCGGCAGGGAAGTTCAATTCTCCCAGGGCATTGTCACCGGTATGCCAGTAAAGAATAAAGTGTGGGGACACAGGTTGGAGTTCACCCAACTTCCGTCTGAAGTTTGGGCGGTGGAGGTAGCGGAGTAATGACTGGTGCGGGGAGCATGCGCAGCGCTCTCCTACTGTTCGAAGAGCCTGCTGCGAGTCCCGCCGGGGAGAGAGTGTTTCTCTGCGTCCCGTCGGGTCAAGGGTGCGCGGAGGCCAACCGCCTTCCAGGGACAGTGTGGCGGAATCGGCAGGGTTCAGGTATCGCGGTTCTCCCGCGCGGCGGGAGAGTCTCTGTGGTGCGAAGCAGGTGCGGGTGTTAGCAGGCTTCCGTGCTGCGGTTCCTTCCTTGTTGGCTCGAGGTAAACAGCGTTACGTGAAGCGAAGCTTCACGGCATAGATTCGGAACTTGAGTGTCAAGCACCGCCTTGCGTGGGGGCGGGGCTTATATACTGATGGCTGTGGTTCCCAGTGCACTGTGGGAGTTGTAGTGTACCGGCCCCTCAGTCATACGCATTCACGCCCTTCCTGCTCTACGGCGCCCCCTCTGCTGGGCCATGACAGTACCCCCTCTCAATGTCCGCCGTCTCGGCGGACCTCCTGGCTTAGAGGGATGTTGGTTATGGAAACGTCTCACTAACCCGGGGCAATGTATGTTTTTCTTGGGTTCCCAGGACCTGTCTTCTTGCCCATAACCCTTCCACTCTATGAGATAGTGGATCTGACCTCGTAGGATCTTGGAATCTAGAATAGCCTGCACCTCATATTCATCCTCCCCGTCTACTTCTATAGCTGGAGGCCTATCGGGAAGTCGTGTGCTGGCACGGCAGGGTTTCAGAAGGGACACATGAATTACGGGGTGGATATGCCATGAGGAGGGCAGAGTGAGTTTCATGGCCACAGGATTGATGATTTTGCTGATAGGGTACGGACCTATGTATTTGGGAGCTAGTCTACTATTACCCTTGAGTCTCAGATGTTTAGTGCTCAACCAGACCTTATCACCGACAGTGTATGCGGGTTCAGGTGTCCGTTTTTTATCAGCCTGCGATTTATCTCGTATCCGGGCTTCCTCGAGATGTGCCTTAGCTGTGTCCAACACGATTTTGAGGTGTGCGTGATGTTCTTGAATGGAAGGGAGTCTGGAGATGACGGGATTGACGAAAGGTAACATGTTGGGATGGAAGCCAAAAAGACAAAAGAACGGAGAGCATCCTAAGGAGGAATGGGTGGCATTATTGTATGCAAACTCCGCTGTCCATAGGAGTGTACTCCATTCCTCTGCGTGTATCAAGGTGAAGCATCTGAGATATTGCTCTAAGGTTTGATTGAGCCTTTCTGTTTTCCCATCCGTTTGGGGGTGATAACTAGAAGATAGTCTGGCGTCTACTTTCAGTATGGCACACAGTTCTTTCCAGAATTTGGAAGTGAATTGGGTCCCTCGGTCCGTGATGATGACAGCAGGTATTCCATGTAGTTTAATCACTTGTTGGAGGAAGACGGAGGCCACTTCTGCTGCCGTGGGTAACTTGGGGAGGGCAATGAAGTGCCCCATCTTGGTGAGATGGTCTACAATCACCAGGATGGTATTGTTGTTACAGCTGGGCGGCATTTCCACTATAAAATCCATGGATATGGTGTGCCAAGGAGCCGGGGGCGTGGGAATAGGTCTCAGAAGACCGCTGGGTCTTTGGTGAGATGCCTTGGCCTGGGTGCACACGGCACAGTCTGCCACATAGGTGGCGGTGTCTTGGTGTAATGTCTCCCACCAGAAATAGCGTGACACCGCTTGTTCTGTCTTTTGTCTTCCGACATGACCGGCTAAAACAGTGTCGTGGACCCAGTGTAAGGCTTGTTCTCGTAACGACTTACTGGGAACATACAGTTTATCGTCTTGAAATAGTAGATCATCCATGTCTTTTCTCAGATGAGGCTCTTTCTGGACCCAGGCGGCTCTATCCATAGCCATCACCTGTCTTTTTACTTCGGTAAGGAAGAGCTGGGTAGAGAGAGCAGCCGTGGACATCGTCGGGAATGACGCCTTGTGTAAAATGATAGGAGGCTCTTCTACAGTCTCAGGTACTGAAGGACCCTCGAGCACGGGTCTCGACAAGGCATCTGCCTTTCCATTTTGTGGTCCTGGTCGGTATTTAATGAGGAAATCGAAATCCGCGAAAAACAGGGACCATCGTAGCTGTCGAGGGGTTAAAGCCCTAGCACTCTTCAAAAACAATAGGTTTCTGTGATCCGTATAGATTTCAACGGTGTGCTTAGCCCCTAGCAGATAGTGTCTCCACTCCTCACAGGCGCGTTTTATGGCCAACAGCTCCTTATCAGTGGTGCTGTAATTGATTTCACAGCTTGACAATTTCTTCGAAAAGAAGGCAACGGGGTGAAGTTGCCCGGTGTCCGGATGTCTTTGAGACAGGATTCCTCCTAACGCGTAATAGGACGCGTCTGTTTCCAGTATGAAGGGCAGTTGGGCATCCGGATGTCTCAGAATCGGGGCCCTGGAAAAACATCTTTTTAGGTCTTGGAAGGCTTCTTCTGCTTCAGCTGTCCACTTGAAGGAAGCTCCTTTCTTCAGTAGATAGGTCATGGGTTGGATGCGGGTAGAGAAGTTCTGTATGAACCTTCTATAGAAGTTCGCAAACCCCAAGAAACTCTGTAAGGCCTTAACGCTAGAAGGGGAATTCCACTCTTGGATGGCCTGCGTTTTCTTTGTATCCATACACACCCCATTGGGCCCAATGACATAACCCAAGAATTCCACCTCCTGAGTGTGAAAGAAGCATTTTTCTAGTTTGGCATACAGTGAGGAATTCTGGAGCCTCTCCAATACCGCTGCTACGTGGCGCTTGTGCTCCTCTAATGAAGTTGAGTAGATGAGGATATCATCAATGTAGACGATACAGGATACATCTAAGAGGCCCCTCAATACCTCATCCATGAAGTATTGGAAGGCGGCAGGGGCATTACAAAGACCAAAGGGCATGACTTGGTACTCATATAGGCCAAACTTTGTTCTGAATGCCGTCTTCCATTCATCCCCCTGCCGCACTCTGACCAGATGATACGCTCCTCGGAGGTCCAGTTTCGTAAAGAATTTGGCTCCTTTTAATTGATCCAGAAGTACCGGAATGAGGGGAAGAGGATACCTGTTCTTCTTGGTAATCCTGTTTAGGGCTCTATAGTCTATACAGGCCCGCAATCCTCCTTCACGCTTCGGAATGAAAAATAAAGGAGATGACGCAGGGGAGGAGGAATGTCTGATGAATCCGTTGGCCAGTAACGAATTCAGATATTGCTGTAGATAGGTGGTTTCCGCTTCCGTTAGAGCGTAAATGCGGCTACACGGGATACTGGCCCCTGGTTCCAAGTCAATGACGCAATCATAGGCCCTGTGCGGAGGTAGTTTGTTGGCTTCTTGCTCATCGAACACGTCTTGATACTTGTGGTATTCTGGGGGTACTTGTGACGTACAGCCTATATTGGGGGAGCTACTTCCGCTAGCTAGGAATGCTGCAGGGTTGTCTTTCTTTGCCGGTCCTTCCTTTTGACGGAGAGTGCAGTGTTCTTTGCAATACGTTGAATTCAGAGATACTGTGCGTGCGGCCCATTGAATGAGAGGGTCATGGAGAGTTAACCAGGGCATCCCTAATATCAAGGTAAGCTGAGGGGCATCGATCAAATCAAATTGAATGTCTTCACGATGATTCCCACCTATGGTCATCGCGAGAGTTTGTGTGTGATACTCCACTGGTCCAGAGGTTAACTCTGTGCCGTCCACGGCTTTTACCATCTCGGGGATAGACTTTTTTACAGTTCGAAACCCTGTTTCTTTTGCGTATGTCTGATCCATAAAGTTCCCGGTTGCACCGGAATCAAGTAAGGCGTGAACTGAGACCACTCCGACCTCCGTAGCTGCTAATTCCACGCATACATTCATGTGAGCTACTGCACTTTGGATAGTATTGGCAAGGGCAGGACAGACCTCTCTCTCTCCGGGCCTCAAACAAGGGGTCTGGTTCTTGTCTGAGCTGGCTAGTTTTCCGACGGTTCAAACAGGGTGTCTGTGGTGTTCACTTTTTGTGGGCTTTTTACGTCTTTGTAAGGGGCCCGGGTTCTGGCCTTGCATTCCTTTATGAAATGCCCGGATTTTCCACAATAAAGGCACAGACGTAGCTTCCGCCGTCTCTCCCTTTCTTCTTGATTTAGAGGGCCACGAATACCACTGATTTGCATGGGTTCTACCCCGTCCATAACCGGGGTAGGAGCGGTGCTAATAGGTCGAGGTCGCGGGGTAGTATAACGGGTTTCCAGGCGGGTTTTATCCCCTCGCCGTTCTTGTAAGCGATGATCTAATTGAACTGTGAGATCGATGAGTTCATCACATGAAGTGGGGAGATGCACCACCTGCGCGAGGACATCTTTCAATTCGCCTCGTAACCCCTGATAGTATAAGGATGTGCGCTTCTCCTGAGGCCAATCTGTTTCGGAAACCAGTCTATTAAACGAGGTAATGTAAGTCAATAGTTCTTGATTCCCCTGTTTCAGGGTGATTAGTTCTCGGTCTAGTGAGAGGGCATGGGCCTTCCGATCAAACAATTTGCGCATTTCCTCGCAGAAGGAGTCAAAATCTCTCAGAGCCGGGTCATTTCTTTCTATGAGCGGGAAGGACCAGCTGGCCGCGTCTCCTCCTAGATAGGACATTACAAAGGCGGTTTTGGTCTGGTCATCTGGAAATACAGCAGGTTTGCACATGAAATGGAGTTTGCACTGCCCCATGAAATTACCAAATTTCTTAGGGTCCCCAAAGAAACGTTCAGGGGGGGCTAAAGGCAAGTGTGCGGCCTGAATAACCTGGATGGTAGCCGGGCCTCCTGTACCCCCGTCTGTCTGTGAGGCATGCCCTGCATGGGAACTGCTAGTGTGAGGCGGAGGTAGGGTCCATTGCCTAATGTACTGCGCTCCTCTCTGCGTGCTGGGACCTGGGCGAGATAGCCCCGCAACCTCTCTTCGCATCGTGCTCATCTCACTACGCATTTCTAGCGCATCCCCCCTAAACGCATCTACTTCCATCCTGAGGGCGGTCATGGTCTCTAATACTGACGTGAGGACGGTGTTAGTGTCCATCGTTCGGGCTGTATATATCCGTGGGCTTGACACTCTGTCGTGGTCAGGTATAACTGAGTGCCACTAACCTGACAGCCGGATACAGCAGGAACGATGCTAGGTAATCTCCTCCCCTCAGAAGTGACACCTGCGCGCAGCGTATATATATGCGGCACAGATAACACTCCTACCGGGGAAGGGAAAAAAGGGACAAAGGAAACAAAAAATAGATTTGTCGCCTGCACTGCGGACGCACTTGGCGGGAAGGATGAGGTCTTGCTTCAGCTCCTCCCTCTAGTCTCTGAAATGAGAGCACAACATACATTCAGCAAGTTCTACAATCAAGCGTTTCCCAACCTCCTCCCACCTCTTTAGACTATAGCTCACAATGTGTATTTGCAAGGAAGCAGGCGTAGAAACAGGCGAATTCTTAGGATCAATAATGCAGCACTAGACTTAGACAACAGTCTTGAATAAGGAAGTTGCAGGATACTTATCCAATCACGCCAAGCTCGGCAAGTCTGGCACCGACGTTGACTTTCTTCCAGCTGAAATCCAGCGCTATCATAAGCGCACCATGTGAAGAACAGTCCCTCCTGTACCAAGGTTAACAGCACTCTGGCAAAGGGGACGCTGACAACCAGGGGCTCTTGCGGGGGGAGAGCGCGACTCCGTGGCAGTGTCGCGTTGGGAGAGTCTCCGGCAGGGAAGTTCAATTCTCCCAGGGCATTGTCACCGGTATGCCAGTAAAGAATAAAGTGTGGGGACACAGGTTGGAGTTCACCCAACTTCCGTCTGAAGTTTGGGCGGTGGAGGTAGCGGAGTAATGACTGGTGCGGGGAGCATGCGCAGCGCTCTCCTACTGTTCGAAGAGCCTGCTGCGAGTCCCGCCGGGGAGAGAGTGTTTCTCTGCGTCCCGTCGGGTCAAGGGTGCGCGGAGGCCAACCGCCTTCCAGGGACAGTGTGGCGGAATCGGCAGGGTTCAGGTATCGCGGTTCTCCCGCGCGGCGGGAGAGTCTCTGTGGTGCGAAGCAGGTGCGGGTGTTAGCAGGCTTCCGTGCTGCGGTTCCTTCCTTGTTGGCTCGAGGTAAACAGCGTTACGTGAAGCGAAGCTTCACGGCATAGATTCGGAACTTGAGTGTCAAGCACCGCCTTGCGTGGGGGCGGGGCTTATATACTGACGGCTGTGGTTCCCAGTGCACTGTGGGAGTTGTAGTGTACCGGCCCCTCAGTCATACGCATTCACGCCCTTCCTGCTCTACGGCGCCCCCTCTGCTGGGCCATGACAGACGGACTTCTCAGTTTATACTAGAAGGTATAAAGTAGGGGCGAGTTTAGAACATGCTATAGTGAACACAGATCAGCGATAAAAACTAAGAAACTAGCATGCCCCATGGTCCAACATTGCATGGACCTTAAGCATAGTGAAAATGAGTTGAAATGGCTAATCCCAGAAAAGGTTAAACACATCCCAGGCCAAGACATCAAAAAAGTACGCAAAACACGGGAAACTTATTGGACCTATACCCTAGACTCAGTCAAGACAGGTCTTAATGAGGAAATAATATGGCACACAACGTAAAAACTGTAAAACACAGTAGGGCATAATAGTGTGCTTTTCTTACATTTTAGACTATGTGCATAGGCTGGCTGAGCAGTATATACTATTGGCATGACACCATACAGAACAGACACACCAGTATCGGCACAATTGGCCTCAAGAAACAATGATTGCGACATATCCTTGTGAGGTCCAGTAACTACAGCGATGGCAACATACCTCTTTGTAAGGCCTAGTAGTAACAGTGATGGTAACATATTAAGATTACATCATTCCAAGATGAGAGGAACTTTTCAAGGTTACCGAACAAACCATCTGCTGATTTGATCCGAAATCTAAGCCTCTTCTGTGTCCATTATAGGTTCGGTCCATGGTAATATGAATACATCATTGGACATTCGGTATGTGATACCTAAAAACATGCCACTTTAAGATAACGATGTACAGTCCAGTCTAGGGCAATGACAATTGCACCGTTCTAAGATGGCGCAAATTTTCTATTAATGAAAATCAAACATTAATCCACTTTTCCTGTGACAAGATTAACATCCATTTCAATCCGGCCTATGAAAAATGGAAGTTTTTAAAAAAAGCCATATGTAACTCTTACCCACATATCTGACGGGGAAGGTCTATATTAGATCAAACAATCACAGCGTGGCTGAGGATAGGCGATTGAATACCGAGTATTTTTACACTACCCACTCCAAGATGGCGTGGAACATATACAAAATGCTAGAACCAATTAGCCTTCACGTTTTTGATGATAAGAACTGTCGTTGACCTCCCTTCGGGAGAATCATTGTTGAAGTACCCACACGCTTTCCTTCCTGGTACACACATCCACTCCATGTTGGCGTGGAACACATACTAAGGGATTCGACAAATTAGTTATTGCGGGCCCGATGATATTAACTGTTATTAAGATCTTTTTCTGCCAAATCATCGATGAAGAATTTATGTGTCTCTTTTTCGGTTATACTCAATAGTAGAAGAAAATCAGATAATTTAATGAGTCTATCACTATATCAATAGAAGGATCGACCAACATTCTGGCTTTATAACATCCGTTCAAAGATGGCGCCAATGGTAATACAATAACTAATAGGTAACATAGAGTGAGTTGTCGTAATAGCATTACGTCATAATGCCTTGCAGGTGTTCTACATTTGAAATTGATTCAGAACGTCACCAAACATATAAAAACAGCGCTCACTACCCTTTGGATCTTGGCAGAACGACTACATGCGGTTACGGCGTTAAGGATTACCGACTATTGCAAGTAAGAGACGGGACAATATGCGGGAGAGACTACATATAGATGGGTTTCTGATTAATTTTGCAGTTACCCATGGAGATTGAAAGATAAAAAGTCTATTAGAAAGGCGTAGTAAACAACCCTACCGTTTTGGGTAGTATAAAGGTTTATTGATATACAGGGGAAGACTCCATCCGTATTGGGTATGGAACCTATCAGGACAGATAACTAAAAGCTCTTCTTACGGGAAAAAAAACATTACCAACGAAGCGGGAGCACAGGAATGTTATTAGCACCCTCTTTTAGCTCTGTTGTAAATTTCAACTGAATAATAGGCAAACCCCCCCCCCCCCTCTCTTTCGTTCGATCATCAATAGGCTCACCTAGCAGATGAGAAGCACTGACACACAGGACGATAACCATCACGTTGGGATCAACTAAAAGACGAATAAAAAGAAACTAGATAAGGGAATACACGAGCAACCCTTATACAAGTAAGTAGATGACTAGTTCTATTCGTATATAATTTAAAAAAAACATAGACCTTTGCTGTAAAAATTATGACCCAAATCAGATTATCTGTGAAGGTAATAACCTTACTCGCGAAAATATTCCCTGTCGTTAGATGCAGATCCAAGATGAATATAAGAAAGTCGGTATCTTAAGCGGAACCTGCTTAGATAAGATTCATATCAAGTATTGTGAAGCGGAACGAATCATCCTAATCCTCAAATTTCAAAAATACTTGTAAGAAGGCCAACGCAGAAATAAAGGTGTGTGAGCTATGTGTGCACAGATAACAAACGTAGATTGTGGTTTAGTTCATTTAATTTTTACATGAATCTGGTTAGCAGTTTGATGACCAAGAATAGTCACATAACTAGGAGTCCCTATAATGTTTACTATTCTTAAGAATTTTTGTCTCTCTATGTTCTCATATGGGAGGTGGTCTACTATTCGTAACTAATGCACTCTCTTTAGGGGCACATTTGTATTGCCAACAGCTCGGATGTTCTTGAGTTTTTTTAAACGTTTTTTAACGTTTTTTGGAGATAATTTAAAAATTCTCTTGTGGGTTATGAACACACCATCATAATCGTTGTAAAATGTATATAATTAACTTCCTATATTGTCTTTGCAGAAACTGTATTTCCCCATCCATGCCCGTTACCTAACTGAGAAGTAACAGGTCTTGATAAAGATGGCAACTAAAGGAGAATAAGCCATCGAAACGCGCGTCGACCAGTGTGCTTGAATACACCCCAGCTCTCAGCACAGTATCAGAGGGTTGAGCAGTTCACCCCTGTCTTGGTCTGTCTGTGCATGCTGATTGGTTCTGGGGTGGGTATAGAGTGTGTGTTATGTATGAGAGTGATATGAATGAGGAGTATGATGAGGTATGACTGGTGGGGTGACATGTTTTGTCTTTTTGAATTCAATTCTCTGAAGTAATGCTTTATACAAAATTTGTATGTTGTTACAGAACAATATCCATTTCCATTCTGTAGGAACTCTATTTTCTGTAAAATCTAAAAATATACATACAAAGCGTACTATGTGTTTTTTGTAAAAATCTGTATACACAATAATAGGAACAAATGTTTAAATGTCTTGTATGTTTTTTTATAAAAATGAGAAATGAACTTTATTGGTACATTTAAAGAATGAACAAAAGAAATTAAATAAAAAATATAAAAAAATAACGTATTTGTTAGATGGTTGTACTTCCTTTGTGAACCCACATTAATCAAAGCAAAATAGGTCTAGAGGGATACTGTATATTATTATAAAGTAGGGGCTGCTTCCTGCGAGGACGACGCGGGAACAGACTGCTGAAGTTTTATTGGAACAAAGGAGGCAAGTTGGCATCTGAGTGAGGCCACCACTCGCCTCTCTCCTCTCCTGCTAGGTATTTCTCCGTGCCCTGAAACTGGATTATGCACTGGGGCTATTATCTGACCGGAGATCTATACGGGCCCACTCCGTCAGAACAATGAGGAGGGCGCTGGACACGCTTGTGCTGGGAAAGACCGGGCTCCTGCTTCGGCCGCTGGGAGTCTCTAACACGCCTGCTGCTGACGGCAGCTGCTGAGGCCGCGCACGCTGACGGATTCCGATTGTCCTGGTTGTCTGGATACAGCAATACTCCACAGGCTGGAACGCAGACAGCAGAGTTAGCGAGGATGGCTGCTCGAGGAAAAGGGAAACCATGGACGGCGGCCCCTGCTACCACCTCCATACAATCACGGCGTAAAGGGGCAGATGCCAAATTGGAGGGTAGGAAGGGAGACCCTTGTGGTGGTAAGGGGGACAAGCAGGAAAAGGAAAAAATAGAGTCTTATGTAAAGACAATTCCCCGCCGCTTACAGGCGTCCGGAGAGGTAGGGAGGTCGCAACCTTCCATCTCGAGCATGTTTCTACCACTAGACATTAGGGAAAAGGTTGGGCAGGAAAGACAGCAAAATCAAGGAAATGGTGATGGTAATGGGGATGTGTGTAACTTTGTGAACAGCCCTACACAGACTGCAATACCCGGTATTCAAGAGGAGGAAAATGAGAAACCCCTAGCTAAAAGGGTGACCCCTTGGCTGACAAACTGTGATAATACTATTCTGGAAGCACATTCACATACTTGCCCGGCGGATGAGACTGGAAGTAATGATAACTGCCCCCGATATACCTACTAATAAATCAAATGATGAGAAGGGTGTTAGTACACCAGATATGACGAGCAAAAGTAAGCATGGCACATCTATAGGGAACGAATCTCAAAGAAAAACTATGGAGACTGGTTGCTTACCCCCAGATTTTTGGCAAAGTTTTTTTCTCTAACTCAGGAATCAGAGGGATCTGACACCAGCCTATTTGTTATTAACGATGGCGGAGGCTCTTTCTCCAGTAACAGTAGCCGACAAGAGAACGGTGCCATCTCTAAGAAACCCAAACAGACATCTGGGAGGAAAGTTCAAGAAAAACCCAGGTGATAATGAGGTTGAGGAGGAATTGGGTTGGGATTATTCAGCTGCACAACTGTTACCCCCTGAAGGTGTAAATGGAAAAGAAAAACTATCAATTGGGAATCCAGGGGCTGAAGTTGAGCAATCAAACAATAGAAAGGTGGATGAATCCTCCCTAGCTTTAATCTTACCATCCCTGCGACTATTCCAGGATGATGTCAAGTCTGATAATTGTCAAGCACGGCTGGCCTCTCAAAAACTCCAAGGATCTGTACGCAAGACTGGGAAAATCTGTACTGATATCTTGGAGAGATTAAATATAGTAGAGACATGTACTGAGGCATTAGAAAATACAGTTGACACGCTGAAGGTTCAGGCTACATCGCAGGAGAGCCCCCTGAAAGATGTTATGTGGAAACTTGAGGATTATGAGAATCGCCAGCGCCACAATAATCTAAGGTTGCTAGGGATCCCCGAAAAGTGCGAGGGCAATGACATAAGGAAATTTATAATTAATATGAGAGAGAGAGAGAGAGCGATAGAAATCTTTATTTCGGTCAGTAGGACCATAAAAGCACAGATAAAAATAAAATACATTTCATTCGATTGAATTTTCCTTCCATGAAGGTAAAAAACTCTCATTGCTCTAAGGGGTAGAGTTATTCATAAAGTGCATGTGCATTACATTGTTATTTCATAAAATACCAATAAAAATGGGTGTGCATTACATGAGCAATATTAGGCCTTGACAAAATATCCAAGAAACCAAAGTTTGTGTTGCTAACATCACAGCCGTCACATGATCAGAAATTTAGAAGAATATACAGATACAAAAAGTTTTTTTAAGCTTAAAAAAAATGCTAATTTAAAAAGTACCAAACCTAGTTGATAAGATATGATAAAATAATCAGGCAGAACCTATGGGCTCATCTTTAGGATAGCTGGACGTGCACACCACATGTAGAATAAAAAACGTGATATTGAATACACAATGGGCATGTGGGTGTCATATTTAAAAATCCTAAAAACCTCAGCACAGTGCTTAGTTCCCAGATTTCTGTATAGCTGTAATAGCCATCGGTGTCTCGCCTTCTTATACCCTTGACAGAAAAATATTGTATGATATTCCGTCTCCACTGCATTGCTACATGCAGGACGTCCCAAATTGGATGAACCCGGCCATTTATTTGTGAAAGCATGCAACGGGAGTAACCCATGCTTAAACTGCAGGTATAACTTCTTGGTAAGGGCCAGCTGGATATCGTCCAAGGCAGGTTCTAATCAATACTGTTTTTTTATTTCTAAAAACACTGCAATTAATGAGCTAGTTACAGAACTCCCCTGTACCCGGGTAAGGTTGTGCTCCATGTAACTCTCTATCAGGTCCTTCCTAGATGTTATCAGGCAGATTTCTGCATTGTTCCACAAATTACCCCTTCCTATGGCCGCAAAAGTATTATTTATTTATTTATTTTGAGAGTTTTATATAGCGCTGGCTAGACCCGGATGTATCAGAGCGCTTTACATAAGGTTCCACAGAAATTACAAAATTACATCAGTTACACGTTACCTCAGTTACTAGAAGTTACTAGAAGCGCTGGCTAGACACGTGGGTATCAGAGTGCTTTACATTAGGAATCACATTATTACACAGTTAAAATCAGTTACAGGTTACATCGGTTATACGAAACACATTTAAATAGTATGGAGGAAGGATAAATAGGGCGGATAGGGGGTAAAGGGGAAGGGTGTAGGTGGAAGGAGGGAGATAATGGCAGGAGAGACGAAGGAAGGTCTGCCCAATGTCCGGCTGGGTAGGTGACGGCCTAAGAGGGAATCCACAGTCCATCTCCCCTATAGCTATCGGGGTAGCTCCACCGGGCATCGGTCTGGTAGCAAGGTCTCAGCTGTCGAGGGAAAGTTCACAGGGTAAATGTCCTGAAGGGTGTGCAGGATCCAGGTCGGTTGAGGGCTAAGATCAAGGTCTGGTCGATGACCAGTTGTTTGATTGTCCAGGAGTCGAAATAAATCGTGGTGAGGTCAACAGTGGCGGCCATCTTGTGGTCAGAGTAAAAAAAACAATCCCCTTGGGAAGCCGATCAAATGAAACCATTCACATCCACTCTCAAACAGCATCGAGATCACACAATCTGACTCAGAGTTGCAAATCCAAAGAGCCCAAACATCAAGTCAAAAAAATGTGTCTCAATACAAAATGCACCAAAATGGTATATATACACAAACAACCAATCACTCTTGATGAAGGCAAGCCATGGTAGTTTGCTCGCACCTTGTAAGCTCAACACTTCGCTCAGCTCTTCCCTGTATACAGCCAGTTCTGGGGTACTACACAGACGTCGCCAGAATAAAAGTGGTCTAAGAGCGGCATCGTCTGCAATTGGTCTAATCCCAAGGTCCATGCGAAGTGGTGTAAGCAGTAAGCTTGGGGGAAGACCCAACAATTGCGTGGCAAAATAATTATCAATTTTCTCTATAGAGCCAGATGGACAGTGACCCCATATATCAGCCCTATACCGGGCAGCACCCCTAGCTTGTGCTTTGTAGACTTCCACCACCAGCCCAACAGATTTATGGGTACAACTTCTGTATACCTTTGTCAGTTCCCCATTGTCTGGGCCAGCTTTAACTTTTCTTTCTTGATTTGGGCACCCCAGTCCATTTTTTCGGTGAGCGTGATTCCAAGATATTCAAAGACGGTCACCCTCTCTAGGGGTTTCCCATCTAGGCAAGGATTTGACCGAACACTATTACCTGCACTAAATACCATGTATTTGGTTTTCTGAAAATTGATCTCCAACCCCCTATTTTTGCAAAAAACATAAAAGCTGTCTAAGGCCCTCTGAATTCCCATAGTTGACTTTGAGAGCAGAAGGGTATCGTCTGCGAACATCATGGCAGGTTCTTCACGGTTCGCCAGGTTAGGGGCATCAATATCCTTCCCAGCAATCAAAGCCTCAACTAGGCCATTAATAAGAAGGCAAAAAAGGGTCGGGCCAAGACGCAGCCTTGGCGTACACCTCTGTCTACAGGTATGGGGGAGCAGTAAGTTCACCATTTTTGCTGTACCTAATTTGGGCAAAATTGCCTTCATGCAGTTGTTTCAGCTGGTGACAAAGTTAAGGTGGAGCCCCCAAGTCCAATAAAATAGCCCACAGTTTGTCCCTCAGCACCAAGTCAGATGCAGATAGGTCCACAAAAATTAGCTAGAGGCTGCCACCCTCTATACACACTGGCTTCCAATGTAATAGTTGTAACCCAAAAATTTGATCTATTGTGGACATCTTCGCTCTGCACCCGGCTGAAAGGTTCCCTACCCGAACTTTCTCACTGGGATTGGGACAAGGAAGTACAATGTGTCCATCGATTTCCCTTATCACCTGCAAGGCCCTCGTCCAGTGAGCGGGCGCTGCCCCGTGCTATATTGGTCTATTTTGGAAATGTTTTGTTATGCCAGGCTGTGTATGACCTAGCCAGACCTAATGCTGAAAGAAGTTGTGAGGGTTTCTCCTTTTTTGCCAAACCAGATTTCGCACACGCTGCTGTTGAGAGGAGATGGCGGCTTAGACAGCTTACAACCCCTCTCCAGAGAGCAGGGGCTGCAGTATTTTTGCAGAATCCAGCTAGGCTGAAAGTTGTCTTTCAGGGCCAGAATTTTAGCTTGACGTCTGAAATCCAAGCCCAGAAGCTACTGGATGATATCTTAGCAGGGGCCATCAGTGGTAAAAAATAAGTCTGTAGCATTCTAGGGAAAGCGCTGGAGATTCCTCTTTATGGGAGGGCTGTATTTTTTTATGTATATTTGATCACTGGCGGGGGGGGGGAGAGGTGGAGGGAGAAGAGGAGTGGTCTGGACGTCCTCACGCAGGCTCATGGTTGAGCCCGATTCCCTAGGTTGTGGGGAAGGGGGGGTGGGGAAAGGGGGGGAATGCGATCCTCAGACGGGTGATAAAAGGGGCTGGTTCAATAGTGTTTTTTGTCACATTTATCACATTTGTCACATTAGATGAAAAGAGTGAGGGATGGGTGTGGTGGGATTGCTGTACAGTGATGGGGTGCCAGAATCTGGTTAATGTTATAAGCCGACATGGGCAGACTTAGAATCGCAACTATCAACATCTGTGGTCTCAGTGACAACAATAAAAGGCAGAGGGCAGCGGTTGGGTTAAAAGCGTTTGTGGCAAATATTATTTGTCTCCAAGAGACACATATCGAAGGATCACAATTGCATGTATTAAAAACACTGGGGTATAGGGTGGTTAGTGCAACAACGCGGGGGCCAGTGTTCTATATTGGCTCAAGGAGGCGGGATCCAATGCACACGGTCATGCTCTGATAAGTTTGGCCGGTGGGCGATTACTGAATGTCAATATAGTATGGGTAAGAAACTGACACTATGTACAGTATATGGATGTAATGGCGACGATCCTGGTGTAATTGATACCATCTCCAGTGAACTTGCTCATTGGCCTCTCCCACTTATTCTGTGCGGGGACTATAATATTAACTTACCCAGTGATTTGTCCCTAGAGGCCTGATGGAGATATACAGGTAGGAAACCAAAAGCATTTCAGGCATTAAGGAATCTATCCCATGGTCTGATTGATTGCTGGCACCTGATAAAACCAAACGACCCAGGGTACACTTATTTTTCTAACCCGCATATGACTCATGCTAGACTGAACTACATGTTTCTTTCGAATACGCTGAGCTTGAAACAGTGCTTAATTTGTAAAATATGAAGTGCAGGTGCTCCCATTTTTTAGGATCTACAACTGACCATGTCCAGAGAGTTATCGCATTATTTGATATCACCAATGTTGCGGGACACCCTATGGCTCTTATCCAATTGGATGCAGAAAATGCTTTTGATAGGGTCTCCTCCCAATATCTATGGACGGCCATGTCTAGAATTGGTATTAGGGAGGGTTTTATTCAAGTGGTCAAAACATGACATAGACAACCGGGTAGTCGAAAAGGCCATGTATTAGTATAATCTCCAGTTTGGATAATGTGGTCAAAGACAATATGGAGCCTCTAACGGAGAATACTAAAAAAGATCTTGCAAGGTTAAATAACCTACATTTATCCATAGGGGTAGGTGTAGTGAGATAAAAATGCTCTTTTTCCCAAAATTTGTATATCTTTTTAGGGCCATCTGTTTAGAATTCACTCCTCAATGGTTTATAGCAATAGAAAATATATTCTCGCGGTTTAAAAGGGTATATCCGCGACCTCGCTGAGCCCTTAGGTTTCTCATCCTACCGAGGGACAAGGGGGGTTTGGCTCACCCGAACCTGAAACTATACTTTTGGGCCTCCACAATGATATATAGTCGCAAGCTGTTCAGGACGAATGCAGGTTCCTTCTCAGTTTGAACTTATGTTGGGGGGAGAGACGGGAGGATGTTTTTGGCAACAATAATACGACAGTTATTACAAAAAAGTTTGCTTTAAAACTCTTTCTAGTGCCTCTAAAGTATGGAGTGCTATTCATAGAACCCAGGGAATTGGTAGATTATCTTTTTATACACCTATGTCTAATAATTGCAATCTTCCCTAGCTCTTTGGAGATTTGTAAATGGATAAATGGATTAGGGCTGTAATAGATCAGTTTGGCTGTTTTTACTCCCCCTGAAATTAAATAAGAATATACTCTTGATTGGAGCTATTAGAAGGTATACTGTACTAATCAGCGCACTGCATTAGATGGTGCAGAGTAAGAGAGCTACTGAAAGGTATACAGTACTAGTCGGTACACTGCATTATATGATACAGAGTGACAGAGCTACTAGAAGGTATACTGTAGGAGTCAGTACAGTTCATTAGATAGTACAAAGTGACAGAGCTACTGAAAGGTATACTGCACTAGTCAGAACACTGCAATAGAAGGTACAGAGAGACAGAGCTACTCCAAGATAATCTTTACTAGTCAGTACACTCTAATATATGGCAGAGTGACAGAGTTACTAGACGGTCTACTATCCTGATCAGTACACAGCATTGTAGTCAGTACACTCCATTGGATGGTATAAAGTGACAAGGCTACTCCAAGGTATACTGTACTAGTTACCAAACTATTAGGGATAAAGGACTAGTTAGCAAACTGCATTAGATGGCACAGCGTGACAACGCTACCCTAAGATATGCAGTACTTGTCGGTGCACTGCATTAGATGGTACAGAATAAGAGGGCTACTAGAAGGGATAAAGGACCAGTCAGTACACTGACAGAGCTAGTAGAAGGTGTATTGTACTAGTCAGTACACTGCATTAGGTGGTACAGAGTGAAAAAGCCACTCCAAGGTATAAGGTACTAGTCAGTACACTGCATTAGATTGTGTAGAGTGATAGAGCTATTCTAAGTTGTACAGTATATTTTCAAGGAACTCTGTACCATCTAATGCAGTGTACTGAATAGTACTGTATACCTTCTAGTAGCTCTGATACCCTGTACCATCTAATATAGAGTATTGACAATTGCAGTATGCCATGGAGTGGCTCTGTCACACTGTAACATCCAATACAGTGTACTAATTGGTACAGTACACCTTCGAGTAGCTGTCACTCTGTACCATCTAATGCAATGTAGTACAGTATGCTTTCTAGTAGCCCAATCACTCTGTACCATCTAATACAGTGTACTGACTACTACTGTATACCTTGGAGTAGCTCTGTTACCAGTTTAGCCACATTCAACATAACCACATGCAGGATTACCACATGCTGTATAGCCATGTGCAGCATAACCACATACAGGATTACCACATGCAGTATTACCACATGCAGTATTACCACATGCAGTATTACCACATGCAGTATTACCACATGCAGTATTACCACATGCAGTATTACCACATGCAGCATTACCACATGCAGTATTGCAATGTGCAGCATAACCACATGCAGTATTACCACAGGCAGTATTACCACAGGCAGGATTACCACAGGCAGGATTACCACATGCGGTATTACCACATGCGGTATTACCACATACGGTATTACCACATACGGTATTACCACATGCAGTTCCACTCAACCAGATATTACAGGTGACACAATCCACTTTGGCAGAAATTACAGAAATTCTAGCAGGAAAACGACAAATAGCATTCAGGAATTATCTGCAGAAATCAGTGCAGCAGTACTCTACTGTTGTCTGGTGTTGTGTGCGTGCAAGCATGGCATGAGTGCATGAGTGCATATGTGCGTAATGTGACAGGCCTAATTTGCGAGTGCATGGTGTGAGTGTGGGCTGTGAGGGAAGATCTTATAAACTGTGTGCGTGCAATAGGTCAGTGTAGGTGCATGCGCTAGGTCAGTGTAGGGTCACAAGCGAGGTCAGAGTAGGTTCATGAGCCAGGTCAGTGTTGGTTTATGAGCTAGGTCAGTGTAGACGCACGTGTTAGGTCAGTGTAGACGCATGTGTTAGGTCAGTGTAGATGCAAGCGCTAGGTCAGTGTCGGTGCATGTGCTAGGTCAGTGTAGATGCATGCGCTAGGTCAGTGTAGGTGCATGCGCTAGGTCAGTGTAGGGTCACAAGCGAGGTCAGAGTAGGTTCATGAGCCAGGTCAGTGTTGGTTTATGAGCTTAGTCAGTGTAGACGCACGTGTTAGGTCAGTGAAGACGCATGTGTTAGGTCAGTGTAGATGCAAGCGCTAGGTCAGTGTCAGTGCATGTGCTAGGTCAGTGTAGATGCATGCGCTAGGTCAGTGTAGGTGCATGCGCTAGGTCAGTGTAGGTGCATGCGCTAGGTCAGTGTAGGTGCATGCGCTGGGTCAGTGTAGGTGCATGCGCTAGGTCAGTGTAGGTGCATGCGCTAGGTCAGTGTAGGTGCATGTGCTAGGTCAGTGTAGGTGAATGCGCTAGGTCAGTGTGGATGCATGCGCTAGGTCAGTGTAGGTGACAATATGCTAGGTCAGTGTGGATGCATGCGCTAGTTCAGTGTAGATGACAATATGCTAGGTCAGTGTAGGTGCATGCGCTAGGTCAGTGCAGGTGCATGCTCTAGATCAGTGTACGTCCATGTGCTAGGTCAGTGTACGTCCGTGTGCTGGGTCAGTGTACGTGCATGTGCTTGGTCAGTGTAGGTGCATGGGCTGGGTCAGTGTACGTCCATGCGCTGGGTCAGTCCCGTCCATGTGCTGGGTCAGTGTACGTCCATGTGCTGGGTCAGTGTAAGTGCCTACATGCTAGTTCAGTGTAGGTGCATGCGCTAGGTCAGTGTAGGTGCATGTGCTAGGTCAGTGTAGGTGCATGTGCTAGGTCAGTGTAGGTGCATGCGCTAGGTCAGTGTAGGTGCATGCTCTAGGTCACTGTAGGTGTATGTGCTAGGTCAGTGTAGGTGCATGCGCTGAGTCAGTATAGATGCAGGTGCTAGGTCTCTGTAGGTGCATGTGCTAGGTCAGAGTAGATGAATGTGCTAGGTCAGTGTGGATGCATGCGCTTGGTCAGTGTAGGTGCATGTGCTAGGTCAGTGTAGATGCATGCGCTGGGTCAGTGTAGGTGCATGTGTTAGGTCAGTGTGGATGCATGCGCTAGGTCAGTGTAGATGCATGCGCTAGGTCAGTGAGAGTGCATGAACTAGGTTAGTGTAGGTGCACATGCTGGGTCAGTGTCGGTGAAAATATGCTAGGTCAGTGTAGGTGCATGTGCTAGGTCAGTGTAGGTGCATGTGCTAGGTCAGTGTAGGTGCATGCGCTAGGTCAGTGTAGGTGCATGCTCTAGGTCACTGTAGGTGTATGTGCTAGGTCAGTGTAGGTGCATGCGCTGAGTCAGTATAGATGCAGGTGCTAGGTCTCTGTAGGTGCATGTGCTAGGTCAGAGTAGATGAATGTGCTAGGTCAGTGTGGATGCATGCGCTTGGTCAGTGTAGGTGCATGTGCTAGGTCAGTGTAGATGCATGCGCTGGGTCAGTGTAGGTGCATGTGTTAGGTCAGTGTGGATGCATGCGCTAGGTCAGTGTAGATGCATGCGCTAGGTCAGTGAGAGTGCATGCACTAGGTTAGTGTAGGTGCATGTGCTAGGTCAGTGTAGGTGCATGCGCTAGGTCAGTGAGAGTGCATGAACTAGGTTAGTGTAGGTGCACATGCTGGGTCAGTGTCGGTGAAAATATGCTAGATCAGTGTAGGTGCATGTGCTGGCTCAGTGTAGATGCATGTGCTAGGTCAGTGTATATCCATGTGCTAAGGCAGTGTAGGTGCATGTGATAGCTCAATGTAGGTGCATGCACTGGGTCAGTGTAGATGCATGTGATAGGTCAGTGTAGATACATGTGCTACGTCAGTGTAGGTGTATGCACTAGGTCAGTGTAGGTGTATGCACTAGGCCAGAGTAGATGCTTACGCTTGGTTAGTGTGAGTGCATGCATTAAGTAAGTGCAGGTGCATGCACTAGCTCAGTGTAGGTACATGCGTTAGGTCAGAGTAGATGCATGGTCTAGGTCCCTGTTGGTGCTAAAACTCTGGAAAATAGAATGTGTTATGTGGTAAATACCAAATTCTGAGGTAATTTCCCATTCACTAGTCCCAGAATACTGCAGAAACTGAATTGCTCGCAGTTGTCAAGCCTAACAGTATCATTAATGTGAGGTGTGAAATTAACGCACTGAATTTCCAATAAACTTAGCATGAATGTCCAAGGGGAAGAATGATTTAAACAAAGGAAATGTGGCAGCACGTATACAGAATGGAGATAAGTAGAACTATAGAAAAGACAAAGTTTAGAGACAAATCAAGTAACTACCCTGACGTGAGTGTACGTTACCACTAAATGCCATACAATACCATGCCACACCACACCACACCATACCATACATATCGCCATCCCATTCCATCCATTACCACCATCCCATACCACTATACCATATTATACAATGATCTCACCCTATACTACACCCACCATACCATCATAACATACCAGTCCACACCATCCCATCCAATCCCATCCCACCATAACATTCCATAACATACCATACATACCATACCATTCCGTAGCACACCACACCATACCGTAGCACACCACACCATACCATAGCATACCACACCACACCATACCATAGCCCACCATACCACACCACACCATAGCACACCACAGCATACCATAGCATACGACACCTTACCATAGCACACCACACAATACCATATAATTTCCATGAACAGTAATATTCAGAGCTAATCATCGCAATGGTATTTACCTTTATAACTCTTCACCACCTCTGAGCTCTGAATCTTCACATTATTACACCTGTAATAACACACACATCATCTTTGTATTAAAGAGCAATGACAGCGACAGAAACAAAGGATGAACATCACATAAGACCTGTATTTGAAATAAGATTCAGTATTAAGAGCAGCGCCTGCGGACTAGAGCTCAGTGTGAGTTACTGTTCATACACAACAGTCAAAGCTCTAACTATATACAAAAGTACCTTTAACATCTTATGACAGGATGTGGATGTTCTAAGTCAGATAGCTCGGTGAGACAAGTGCGCTTCATGTGATGCCACGGAGTGCCTTGTGTGGGTCTTCTAGGAGCAGTGGTTAGCTCAGTGAAAGGGGGGCTGACTAACAGGTTACATCTGCTCCTGGTCGGGTCTTATGTATATACTTAATAAATACCTTCTTACCTGAGGTCCACGTGAATTCCTGACAGCACCCACAACACAACATTATCACATCCAACCCCTGCCAGTGTAAACCGTGTGTCGCGGGATGTAATGAGGCTCGGAGACAGTAGTGCTTTCTCGTGCTCTTTTATTCTTTTTAAGCACACTTTTCCTTTCTATCGTGGGGCGATAATACGGCAAAGTGTTCTCTTCTTCGAGGTCTTGGGTCCGGCGATGGGTAGGGGGCGTCTTCCCTCTCCGACTCCGCTCCAGGGTGCCGAGGTCTTCGGGACAGGGAGCGTATCCGGTCCTCAGGACGGGGGGGGGGGGGTAAAGAAAGGACAGAAGGGAAAGGTGTGTCAGTACGGCGTTCACAACAAATCCCGAGAAAGGGGCCAGGGAGTGGAGGAGGTTCACCGTTCTCAGTACTCCTAACCTAAGTGACGAAGGTAGTGAGGAAGGGTACAGTCGGGGATACGGTTCTTTTTAGGTTCTAGGCTCACTACGGCGTCCTGCCCAGCCCGCTATACGAGCCCGTACCTGGTGATGCCACGCTTCTCCCACGGAAACGTGGCGGGGCGAGTCACAGGGTCGTTGGCCTCCTGGCTCTGCTACCGGCACCGCTGCTCGATGTCCGTTGGTCTCGTCCGTCGTCTCCTCCTCTACGCTCTTCCCTCGGTTCTCTCCTCTCTCGTTCCGCTCCTCTTCTCTGCTTCTCCTCTCCTCTCCGGTGATCACACACCCCTCTCGTACTCGACTTCCGGGATATGTTGGCTCCGTATCAGTGACGTCCTCCACGGGGGCGTGGTCTGCTGCTAGTTCACTCCAATTAAAGAAACAGTGTTCTCCAGGAGAGCCTGGGCCTCCGAAGGCTGTCGTTACGTCCCGGGACACCGGGTGCTGGAGGGAAAGAGGGGACATGAAGGGGGACACACAGTCAATGAGAGGCGGGCATGAGCAGTCTCTGTCGGGGCCGGGCTCCGTGTCACACACCTCCCCCCTTGGATTCTCCCGATCGGGGAGAGGGTGCCGTGAGAGAAAGTCCGCGCTACAGTTCTCAATACCCTTACGGTGGAGGACGGTGAACGAAAAGGGCTGTAGGGACAGGAACCAGCGTAATACTCTGGGGTTATTCGACATGTTGCGGCTCATCCACTGTAATGGGGCATGGTCCGTGTAAAGGGTGAATGGGTGTCCTTCCAAATAATACCTCAACTTGTCCACCGCCCACTTGATAGCCAAACACTCTTTTTCTATTGTGGGATATTTCACCTCCCTGGGGAACAGTTTCCTGCTGATGTACAGTATGGGGTGCTCAATCCCTCCGTCGGTCTTTTGTGATAACACTGCCCCCACCCCATAGTCTGAGGCGTCCGTATGAAGTATAAAGGGCTCGTTGTAGTCAGGGGATGCCAATACCGGGTTTGTGGTAATGATCCCTTTAAGGGTATTAAAGGCTTTCCACATTGACGGTGATGGTGTCTGTAAAGCCTGTTGATCATATTGTCGTTTTAGGGTGTCTGTTAAAGGGGCAGCTATTTCTGAGAAAGAGGGGATGAATCTTCTATAATAGCCTATCAGCCCGAGAAAGGCCCTCATTTCTTTTTTGGTGGTGGGAAAAGGAGTGTCTGAAATAGCCCTGACCTTCTCGATCTGGGGTTCGATGACCCCGTGGCCCAGTATGTATCCTAAATATTTCACCTTCTGATACCCTACTCTGGATTTTTTTGCATTTATGTGTAGCCCCGCTCTCTCTAGGGCTTGTAGGACTAAACATAGATGACGAAGATGTTCCTCCCAGCTGGTGCTGAAGATGATAATGTCATCAAGGTATGCTGATGTGAAGGTGGAGTGTTCTAGAAGCGTTTCATTCATTAACCGCTGGAATGTTGCGGGGGCTCCATGCAGGCCGAAAGGAAGGACGTTGAATTCAAACAACCCATCAGGGGTTACAAACGCCGTTTTCTTGCGGTCTTCCTCCCTCAGGGGTACCTGCCAGTACCCTTTTGTTAGGTCCAGCGTACTGATATATTTGGCTTCACCTAATTGCTCGATGAGTTCATCCACCCGTGGGATGGGGTAGGCATCAAATGTTGACAGTTGGTTTAGGGCCCGGAAGTCCATACAAAACCTGGTACTCCCATCAGGTTTCGGTACCATTACAATCGGTGATGACCATTCGCTTCTGGACGGCCGTATGATCCCAAGGCGTAACATTTCCCGGACCTCCTTCCGTATAGCCGGTCGTTTGGCGGCTGGAATACGGTACGGTTTTTTTTTCACTAAGGTTCCTGGAGGGGTATCGATTCGATGCTCTATCGCAGTGGTTTTCCCGGGCTCATCCGAAAACAAACGGTCATATGGACTGAGAGTATCGAGCAACGTAGTCCTCTGGTGGAGAGTAAGCTCGTCGTTTATGTTCAGGTCCCCCAACGTAGAATCTAGCGTACCGGTGGGCGTACTCGCCAAGTGTACGTCTTTGGGAGGAGGGCCTATCCATTTTTTTAGTAAGTTTATATGGTACACTTGTGTTTTCCTCGGCGTTATTTGTAATCGGTAACTGGTTTTTCCAATGGTGGCGGTGACTTTATACGGTCCCATCCATTCAGTGTGAAATCGTCGGGTGGCCGAAGGTAATAACACCAAAGCCCAGTCGTTTATCATTAGGTGTCTCCATTTTTTTCCTTTGTCATAGCAGTGCTTTTGTCGGGTTTGGCTTTGGGTCAGGTGGACGTAGGCCAGTTCTCGTAGCTTTCCCAGCTTATTTTTCAGGTCTTGTGTGTAGTCCAGTACTCCATGGTTTTCCCCCGTATCTTTCTCCCAGCCTTCTTTGGTCATCTCTAGTAGCGTACGCGGCTGCCGCCCGTAGAGCATCTCAAAAGCCGAGCATCCCAGGCTGCTTTGGGTTTGCCCTCGAATGACATACAGGGCCAACGGAAGAATAGCGTCCCATTCTCTCCCACTCACTGCGAGCATCTTCTTTATGACGGTCTTGAGGGTCCCGTTATATCGTTCAACTAGGCTGTCGGTTTGAGGGTGGTAGACGGATGTTCTTATCTGACGTAGGTCTACTAGTTGACAAACTTCCTTCATTAGGCGGGACATAAACGGCGAACCCTGATCCGTCAGTATTTCCTTCGGGAAACCCACTCGGGAGAACAGTTCGATCATCTTGTCAGCTATCACGCGGGTGGTGGGGTTGCGCAACGGGAAGGCTTCGGGGAAGCGGGTGGCATAGTCGACTATGACCAGCGCGTATTGGCTCCCCCTTTTGGTTTTTGGCAGGGGTCCTATTAGGTCCATGCCCACCCTTTCGAAGGGGGTCCCTATAATAGGTAAATTCTGCAAAGGAACTTGGGGTGGGCGCTGTATGTTTTTCTTTTGACAAACCTCACAGGCCATACAATGCAGTTTGATGTCTTTGTAGACCCCGGGCCAATAGAAATATCTTAGTACATTCTGGGTCGTCTTTTCACTCCCTATATGTCCTGCAAGGAGATGAGAATGGGAGTAGAACATTATTTGCTCACGAAAGGGGGAGGGTACTAGCAGTTGTGGGGGCTCGTCTTTCTTCCCTTCTCTGTACAACAATCCCTCCCTGATGGTGAACCGTGGGTATGTGGGGTTGGGGTCGTCTTTCGACTGGTGAGCCTGCTCCCAGGCGTTAAAGAGAGAGCGGTCGTTTGCTTGTGCGAAACTGAAGTTTTTGTCTCCCACCCAAGGTTCTGGTGTAACATACGCAGGGTGGGCTTGCCCCTTAGGTAGGGAGGTCAGTGTAGGGGAGCATGTCCTAGCGGTGGACCGAGAAAAGAGATCCAGAAACTCGGGATTGTCTGTCCCTATAATCAACTCCTCGGGTAAGGACTCTAAGACTCCCAGTTTTACTCTATGTTGGGCCCCTCCCGGGAGCTCGAGACTTAGGGTTGCTACCGGATAGGGTTTGACATCCCCATGGACACATTTGATATTCACAACGCACTGGGGAACCAGCTGTTTGGGCTCTACCCACCTCCCTTGTATCACTGACTGTCAGCACCCTGAATCAAGGAGAGCCCGGACCGCTTTCCCATTCACCCTAACACTTACGTAGAAGGAACTCCCAAGTTCCGCGGTATACAAGACCGATCTGGGGACATATCCCACTTCCATGGGCTCTTCTGTGGGCCTGCAGTGAGGACATAAGCGGGCGATGTGTCCCCAATTCCCACATTCAAAACACTGCGGTCCTTTGACGGGGTAGGTCTCGGGTTTGTAGGGCTTTAGAGGGAGGCTTTCTCCGAGTGGGCGTGGTTTTCTCTCCGGTTTCAACGGCGCGGGGCGTGTTGGTTTCTCGGTCTCCCATGGAGCGTTCCGTGGTTGTGCTCGAGCGTATGACGTCGCCATCTCAATGGCCTGAGCCACGGTCAAGAGTGGTTGTTGTCGTAGCCACCTTTGGGTACTGAACGGTAGAGCTTCCAGGTATTGCTCAAGGTACACCTTGTCCATTATATCCTCTTTTGTGCTGGTGTTTGGAGTCAACCACTTGTCAGCAGCCATTTTTAGGCGGAAGAACAGAGTCTTGGGGTTCTCGCCGGGTCTCCCTCTTTCTTTCCTGAAACGCACTCTGTACGCTTCGGCATCTAGCCCCAGATGGTCCAAAATTATGGCCTTGATAGTGACGTAAGGTACTGTGCCGGTCGCGTTGGCCACCTGATAGGCCGCTTGTGCCTCGCTGGTGAGAAAAGGGGCGAGGAAATATGCCCGCATTCTCCAGCACTTGTCGCGGGATGCAATGAGGCTCGGAGACAGTAGTGCTTTCTCGTGCTCTTTTATTCTTTTTAAGCACACTTTTCCTTTCTATCATGGGGCGATAATACGGCAAAGTGTTCTCTTCTTCGAGGTCTTGGGTCCGGCGATGGGTAGGGGGCGTCTTCCCTCTCCGACTCCGCTCCAGGGTGCCGAGGTCTTCGGGACAGGGCGCGTATCCGGTCCTCAGGACGGGGGGGGGTAAAGAAAGGACAGAAGGGAAAGGTGTGTCAGTACGGCGTTCACAACAAATCCCGAGAAAGGGGCCAGGGAGTGGAGGAGGTTCACCGTGCTCAGTACTCCTAACCTAAGTGACGAAGGTAGTGAGGAAGGGTACAGTCGGGGATACGGTTCTTTTTAGGTTCTAGGCTCACTACGGCGTCCTGCCCAGCCCGCTATACGAGCCCGTACCTGGTGATGCCACGCTTCTCCCACGGAAACGTGGCGGGGCGAGTCACAGGGTCGTTGGCCTCCTGGCTCTGCTACCGGCACCGCTGCTCGATGTCCGTTGGTCTCGTCCGTCGTCTCCTCCTCTACGCTCTTCCCTCGGTTCTCTCCTCTCTCGTTCCGCTCCTCTTCTCTGCTTCTCCTCTCCTGTGATCACACACCCCTCTCGTACTCGACTTCCGGGATATGTTGGCTCCGTATCAGTGACGTCCTCCACGGGGGCGTGGTCTGCTGCTAGTTCACTCCAATTAAAGAAACAGTGTTCTCCAGGAGAGCCTGGGCCTCCGAAGGCTGTCGTTCCGTCCCGGGACACCGGGTGCTGGAGGGAAAGAGGGGACATGAAGGGGGACACACAGTCAATGAGAGGCGGGCATGAGCAGTCTCTGTCGGGGCCGGGCTCCGTGTCACACCGTGTTACCATTCCTCTACAACCAAGATGTTGGGTAGCTTTAGTGGGATATATAAGAAAGATTTGAACCCAGACGCTTAGTAATGAAAAACTGGTTGCAAAACAAAAACTCCCACGTCTTACGGTACGCAGATTTTAGGCCGTTGGGGAAGGATCACAGAGGGAGAGATAAGGGAACAGGTTAGGAGGCTCAGTAAAGGGAAAGCAGCAGGCCCAGATGGGATCACAGAGGGAGAGATAAGGGAACAGGTTAGGAGGCTCAGTAAAGGGAAAGCAGCAGGCCCACATGGGATCCCATCTGAACACTATAAAAATTGTTGAACTCTTTGGTCTCTTTCTGGGTATCTTATTTTAATGAGATCTCTCTGGAAGGCTGTTAAATTCCACCTTCCTAATATGAGGCAACTGTAGTTATGATCCTTAAGCCGGGTAAAGACGCCAGGTTAGCAGATTCCTATAGACCTCTATCTTAGTTGAACTGTGATTACAAAATGATTACAGGAATCTTGGCTAAGAGGTTATCAGATGTCCTTCAAAAGTTGATCCATTTCGATCAAAAGTGGTTTGTGCCTGGAAGGAAGCTGTATGAATGAACCCAATGACTTGTCGGTGCGAATGATATGGCCGAGGCCTCTAATCTCCTGTTGACAATGGCAAGAATTGATGCTGTTAAAGCATTTGATACGGTTGATCGTGTCCATCTTTGGGAGGTATTGCAGGATTATGGTTTCAACAGCAATGTTACTGAAGTTGTGCAAATGCTATATATGGTGCCGGCAGCTTAGATTTTTGATGGCGAACTTACAGCTTCGTTTCAGATATCCAGGGGAACTAGACAGCAGTGTCCTTCGTCACCAATTCTGTTCTGTGTATATATTGAGCCCTTTTCCCAGATGATTTGGCAGGATTAGACCATTCTTCCCTTTGAAGCTGCAGGGTTACCAACCAGACTAGCACTGCATGCTGATGACATAGTTCTGTATGCATCGAAGCCAGAGCTCTCTGTTCCACAGCTTGAGATGCATGATTTTGGGAGTCTGTCAGGGTATCTAATCAATAGGGGAAGACAGAGATTATGAAATCGGCTAAAGAGAAGGTAGGGCTTCAAACCAGAAACCAGATTAGGAATCCTGGGATCATCGTAACTCAGAGTTTGGAGGAAATACCGGATGTAAACTTAAGGTATCCCATTGTAAATTTTGAAAAAGATCGATCCTGATATGACAAATGATACATTCATTTATGTGAGCAACATCTCGACCTTATTAACAAATTCGCCCATTGTGAACGACGCATCAACCTCGACTCGCAAATACGTAGTCCGGCAAGCACTGAGACCTAGTCCCAAGTTTACTGATTGACAGGCCACATAGTCTGCAGACAAATGCATGGACGGGAAACCAGAGATCAATCCCACAGATTAGTGAAGCGACACTACAATGGTTAAGGGAGATTGGCCCCCAATAAAGCACGCATGGCTGAAGGGGGTACGCATGCTCCAAAAACACCATAAAGTCAGATGCCACATGAGTTAGGAACATAGAGAAAATCCGAACACAGAACACGCAGTGATCAAGTGCTCCCCAAGCCAGACATCAGGACACTTTAACCACTGGCCGCATTTTGTCCATGCAAGGTCGAGGCCCAACTGGATTATCAATTAAAATTTATTTATGGGGGGGAGGAGCCTAGCGCGCAACCAAGATGGCCGCGTAGGTGCGAGGCTCCCGAGGACCTCCGCGACCTCCTACATTTATCCTGTCTTCATCCTGATTCGGTTGAGTGGACTGTGTTGGTGAACCTGAGCCGAGGTGGTACCCGTTTTCCGTATTTCAATCGGACCCCGTGTGCCGTGCTGGGCATCGATTGAAGTTTGCGGCCTGCTCCTCTCCTGACCCCGGACTAGAGTTGGGGGGTGATCCAGTGGAGAAGTGAACAACAACGGCGGGACGAGCCTGGCGAGTCGCGTACCCCACACTTTCACTTTCGCTTTTGAGCCCTCTTGCCATTGTCGCGAGTGGGATCACTGCCCTTCTGTGTGTGGTGGTTGCCTCGCTGGGGGACCCTGCCTGCCCTGCGGGGACCTGCTCCGCCTTTCTGAGGCGACCTCTGGGGTCCTTGGCCTCGACTGTTCGCTCTCCGCGGTAGGACTCGTGGGTGTACGGGATACAGGACGATGGCGACGAAGCAGGATGGTGAGAGGCCAAAGGCCAAATTGACCCGGCGTGGTGCTGCAACTCAAGCCAACATTATGGATCGCTATACCCTACCGAAGGGTTCTCCCGGCGGGTCGCATAGGTCCCCTGAGTGCCCCGCAGATGCCCCGGATTTGCCGACGGATCTGACTTTGCAGGACATCATGGGCGCCATCGCGGAGATGAAGACCTCGGCGGGTCAACAATTTGATACCCTGGCGCACAAACTCGACGCGGTTCTCATCGATGTTAACCTTGTCAGGGCAGATCTTTCCAAGACAAATGACAGGGTGGATTCTTTGGCTCACACCGCGTCGGGCCTCATGACTGAGGTGGCGGCCCTCCAGACGGAGGTACGTCGGCTCCGGCAGGCCAGTGCGCTCACGGATCGGCGACTGGAGGATTCCGAGAGTCGGGCCCGGAGGAACAACGTTCGCATTATCGGGGTGCCAGAGGGACTGGAGGATTCGGCGGCGGATCTCTTTGTGGAGGATCTGATTTCTAATCGTCTGCAGCCTCGAGGTTTGAGTAAATTCTTTGCGGTGGAGAGGGCCCATAGAGTTCCTGGTGGCAAGCCGAAGGTCGGAGCTCCCCCGCGGCCTCTTATTGCCCGTATCTTCAACTTTCGGGACAGGGATGCGATCTTACAAGCTTCTAGAGTGCAGGGGCCGCTTAAGCTGGAGAACGTGGAGGTGAACTTCTATCCTGACTTTACTCAAGCGGTCCAGAAGCAGAGGCTGGGTTTCATGGGCGTTAAGCGGCGGCTCTGAGATATGAACTTGAAATACGCCATGCTTTTCCCGGCCAGACTGCGTGTGGAGTCCGAGGGTCGCTCTCATTTCTTTGACCGTCCGGAGACGGTCGGGGACTGGTTGGACACTTTGCCTAGGGGACATGATCGAGAGGGTGTGGGGGCCGCGGGAGGAGAGTGCCCACTGGACCGGGCCAGCGGTATTGATACTGGGGCTAATTCCTGATGATGCCACCTTTCGGCTGTGCTCAGGGTTTCTTGACTGTCGTGCTTTGCTCCCCCTCCCGTGGAGGTTGTGGTGTGTCTCGAGGGAGTTCTCTTTCCTCCTCTAGGGGGTCTTTGTAGTTTAGTTCATGCAGGGGCGACAGGCACACTGCAAGTTGGGGGGGCTGTTTGGGCTCATGCAGGGGTGCAGGGAGGGGGGAGTTTTGTTTGGAATGTTGGGTTGGGGTTGGGTATTGTTTGTTTGTACCACAAGGCAGACATATTGTTGTGTTCTATTCAAGGTGCTCTCTGGGAGGGGACAGATTGGTTTTGGCTGTGATGGGGGGTAGGGGACTGAGACTTCTTTCCTGGAATGTTAACGGACTGGGGGACAGGATAAAACGGGGGGTGGTCCTGCAGTTCTTAAAACGGATTTCACCTGATATTGTGTTCTTGCAAGAAACACACCTTATTGGTAACTCCTTCTGTGCTATGAATAGGCGGGGCTATCGCCTTGTGGCCCATTAGGGCTTCACCTCTGGTTCGAGGGGTGTGGGCATTATGGTTAAAACCTCGCACCCGTTGGAGGTTGACGAGGTGCTCCATGATGACAGGGGGCGATATACGGCTCTGGTGGGTAGATGGAAGGGTAAAGTAGTTGTTTTGGTTTCTGTTTATGTCCCGCCGGGGTTGCAGACGACTACTTTTGCTGATTTGGGGCGCCTTCTTCTTGGGCTGCCGGAGGGTATCTTAGTGGTTGGTGGGGATTTTAATGCTGTGGTCTCCGGAACTGAGGATCGTCACCCACCCAGGGATCTCCCCCGGGCCCAAACTTGGTTGTCTGGCCTCTTAGATACCCTGGGTCTGGTGGATTGTTGGCGGCTAAAACATCCTGCGCAGGTACAATACACCTTTCATTCCGGGGCTCATGGTAGTCTTTCGAGACTTGATTATGTTCTGATGCCAGCGGCACAGGCAGGGAGGGTCGGGGAGGTGCGGCATCTTGCTCGGGGTATTTCAGACCACTCCCCTCTCTTGTTGCACTTTGATATTGTCCCGGGGGTGGAGGGGAGGGTGGTCCCGATCAACCCCTGGTACCTGCGTAATCCCGCGATTCGCGCAGATTTGATTAAATCCCTTGAGCAATATTTTGGAGATAATGTGGGATCAGTGTCGTCTGCTGTTTCTCTGTGGGAGGCGTTCAAAACGGTACTCCGGGGGGAGGCCCTGTCCCTCATTTCCCACTCCAAGAGGTGTGAGCGGGAGGAGGTGACCCGTATCGAGTCTGAGATAACGGAGTTGGAGGGTGACCTGGATTGTGGTGTCACGGACGACAAACTGCATGCTCTCAGGATCAAACAAGCGGACTACAAGGCCCTAGTCACCGAGGCAGCCAGGGGCCTGAGTAGGGAGCAGCAGGGGCGACTGTATGATATGGGTGATAAAGCTGGAAAACTGATCGCGTGGCTGGATAAAAAGGAGAGAGCGAGTCGAGTTGTTCCGCTGGTTGAGAGAGTGGAGGGTGTGTATGTTACTGATCCGGGTGAAATTGTTGATTGCTTCGCAGAGTATTTTCGCGGGGTGTATTCCCCGGTATCTTCTCGCTCGGAAGAGGATTCCCGCGACCTGCTTAAAGATATTGCGTTGCCTTCCCTTTCGGAGGAGGATAAATCGTTGATGGACGCGACTCCGACGTCTGAGGAGATCGCTCTGGCCATACGTCCAGTCGCCTCTGGCAAGGCCATGGGTCCTAATGGCCTTCCCATTGAATTGTACAAATTGCGGCCGGATACATTGGCGCCGCATCTTCGTGATATGTTCCTCGCGGCCCGGGCGGCGGGTTCCCTCCCGCTGGACCAGCGTCTAGCCACTATTGTGGTTATTCACAAGGAGGGGAGGCCGCGTGATCGGATCACTTCTTACAGGCCCATTTCGCTTTTGAATGCGGAACCAAAAATTCTGGCCAAGGTGCTGGCTAATCGGCTGGTCAGCGTGGTGTGCGACTTGATCCATCAGGACCAGTCCGGTTTTATCCCTCATCGCAACACCGCGCTTAACCTGTGGCGTCTGCATGGGGTGCTCTCGAGGGTTGCGTTCATACGTGAGCCAGCCATTTTGGCGTCCCTGGACGCCACTATGGCATTCGACACGCTTGAGTGGCCATATATCTGGGCGACGCTGGAGAAGTTTGGGTTTGGCCCGGGATTCATTGGCTGGGTGAAATTGTTGTATTCCGGACCGCTAGCCCAGGTGGTGGTGAATGGTAGAGTGTCGGCTCCTATTGAATTGGGTAGGGGCACGCGACAGGGTTGCCCGCTGTCGCCTCTCCTCTTTGCGCTCGCCTTGGAGCCCCTGGCGGAGTGGCTGCGGTGGCACCCTTCGATTCGTGGTCTCCGTTTGACTCCTGAGTATGAGGATCGAGTCTCTCTCTACGCGGACGATATTCTTTTGTATCTTGCTTCCCCGCGTGAATCGTTGATTGTGTTAGTGGATGTGCTGAATTCCTTTGGCCGTAACTCAGGCCTAGTCATCAACTGGGCTAAATCCTGTGTATATGTCCTCTCAGGGGAGGCCCCTATCCTCCCGCGGGGTTGTCCTATCCAGGTTGCTCCACAGGGATTTAAGTATCTGGGTATTTTTATTACCCTGGACTCTGCGGCCCGATACACACAGAACCTACTCCCCCCCCCTCCAACGTTTGAAGGCGGATGTGGCGCGTTGGAGGCGCTTGCCGCTCTCGCCGCTCGGCCGGGCGGCGCTGTTTAAGATGATGTCGTTGCCACGGTTTTTATATGCCTTGCAAAACACGATGGATGTCGTTCCGGCTAGTTACTTCCGGGAGGTGGAGGGTCTGCAACGCCAACTGTTTTGGGATGGGAGGCCGCGGATCGCCCTCGCGAAGCTGACGCTCCCGTGGTACGATGGGGGGGTCGCCCTCCCCGACATCAAACGTTATTACTGGGCCTCCCAGCTGGCTGCGATAAACCACGGGCTTTATGGGCCCGCCCTTAATCCGGCTTTTGAAATGGACAAATTGTTGTTGCCGGGTGGCGACTACAATCGTGCGCTCTACTCTAGATCGCTCGACGCACGTTTGACTGGTCCGACACGGGTCGCGGTACGGGTGTGGTATGCGGCAAACTCGGCGATGGGGTGGAAAGATCGGTTGACCCGGGCGACGCCACTGTATGCCTCTGAACGACTGGGTTGTTTGTGGACGACGAAAGGCTTCGAGAAGTGGGACACGATTGGCATTAGCAGGGTGGGCGATCTTTGGACGAAGGGGGGATTTAAAACGTTTGATGTGCTGAAAGCGGAATACCAGTTGCATGACAGGGAGTACTTCCGGTATGTACAGGTTCGCCACGCGTTGTCTTCCGTGTTCCCGGAGGTCGCGTCCATCCCGGAGTGCTCCCCCTTGGAGGATAGAGTGCTAGATGGGCATGTACCGGACGGCAATATCTCATTGATCTATAAAAAGCTCATCAACGATCACTCGGGACTGCTGGCCGCCCTCCGTGAGGCATGGGTCGCTGATGGATTGGAGCTGGACGACGAGGATTGGGTATCTGCGGTGGCCTCCCCGAAAGAGGTGGCCATACCGGCCCGCCTTCGTTTCGTCCAGCTCAAAATACTCCACAGGGTTTACGTTACGGGACCGGGCCTGATGCGCATGGGATACGCGGTGGATGGGATGTGTAAGCGTGGGTGTGGCATGTTAGGGACCTTCCTCCACATTTTGTGGGAATGTCCGGAGGTGACTCGATTCTGGCGTGGTGTGCATGAGGTGTTGCAAGCGGTCACGCATGTTGCGCTGCTCCCCGAGGCTAGGAGGTGTCTGCTGAATGTGTGGGAGCCGACTGATTATACGGTGACGCAAACATGGTGGGTGACATTGGGATATATGGTGGCCAAGCGTGACATAGCACAATTGTGGGGCTCCCAGAGGTCACCCACGATTTCAGTATGGAAGGAAAATATGGATTGGAATATGGATTGGTGTATGTTCCGAGAAAAGGTTGTGTATGTGGCGAGAGGTAAGCCTGGGAAATGGGTAAAGGTGTGGGGCCCCTGGAACTCCTACCGCGGCGGGATCTGTACCCCGCCACTGACGCCCGACCTGGCGGCGGCCCTGTCTCCCTAGTCTGCACATTCTCTTGATTCTGTGTTACCGTAACCACTTTGTTTCTGCCCCTGCCCTTCCACCCCTCTTATTCTTGTAGGTTGGTAGAGCCCTCCCGAGGGGAGTACATACTGTTGCCTAGATTTTTGCCGCCTTGTGGGTTTGTTTCTCGTTTTTTCATTTAAAATGAAACCGCCATTTGGGATGTTTGGGCAATGTGGCCGCAAATGATTTTTTGATCCGTGGGACTTTTTACTGCTTGTGTTTATGAATATGTTTCATGGTCTCACTGTCTACTAGCGGCCGGCCTGAAGGTTGTAGGCCCATACTTGTATATCTCTTGAAATCTTTAATAAAGGTTTCCAAAAAAAAAAAAAATGTATTTATGACTCTATAGGCAGCAACTTACATTCCTCTCCCTACAAGGATCCCCAGAAACATTTTATTGCCTATATTTATTGAATTGTATATAAGAATGATACAGATCGATTGTAAATTGAGACATTCCTCAGACCCTGTGCCTGTAACTGTTCTCCCTGACGCTATGTTTAATTAAACGAACTGTTCCTGTTTTGCCAAACGTCTCGTTTTTCAAAGGTATTTCATGTTCAAACAACACCGTGATATAAATGCTCTCCTTACAAGATGGAGGGAAAATTTGCCCCACAGTATCTATGGAAGGGTGAACATCATTAAGATTCTGGTTCTTCTTGTTTAACACTAAACCACTTCCTTTTAATAAAAAACGTTTGCAGAAATTGCGAGGGAGTGTCAGAAGCTTTATATGGGCATCCAGGGGAACCAGGATCTCATGAAAGAAGCTCCACAGGAGACTGAAGCAAAGGAGGGTCGGCAGCTTTATATGGGCATCCAGGGGAGCCAGGATCTCATGAAAGAAACTCCGGATGAGACTGGAGCAAGGGGGGGCTGGCTCTCCTGGATTTTCAAGCCTATTGTTATGCTTTCCAGTTCAAGAATTCCCGGCTCTTGGCTGGAGAGTTAGATAATTCTCACATGGGTCAATTGTATAGAGCTACTTTGAAGCATTTAGGCTTGAAAACTTTTTTTTTAAGTTTAGGGACCCAAAGTTTTTAAACAAGGTAGGTTAAAGGTACGGTTGAGGGAATCCTTTAGGAAAATTCTCGGGATAGATTGCTATGTGGACCTGGCACCAATTTGGGGCTCTCCTGGAACATCCAAGTGACTTCAAGATAAACTTAGTTACCCTCTCCAGCACAGCAATCTTTCCACCTGGGGTAACATGAAAAGAGCTCTCTGAACTTTTGAAGGGGGGCTTTCAAAATGTAAATGCCTGCAGCTTTGTTCTTGGTGGAATCCCAAACGTAGTCAGAGGTGAGTGGTTCGGTGCAGGAGGATTTTCTCAAGTGGGTAAGGGCTAAGTAACAACCTAAAAAAGAGGTTTCCCAGTGGTATTGGGTATTTATTTCCGCAACTGATGAGAAATTGGGAGTTCCATACCTGCACTGGGAAAAGGATCTTCTGGCGCTAGCTAAAGAGAAATTATTGCGAGTATCTTTAAATCTGTTATACACACTGATCAAAACAGTACCGCTTAAAAAGAATCATTTGTTTACTATCCATAGACCCTATTGGTCACCAACGAAGCTGGCTAAGATCACATTGGAACCATCAAAATATAAGAAGTGCGGTGACACAGAGGCGGATGATATACGCATGTTCGTAGACTGCCCGTTATTGGCCTTCTTCTAGGGGTAGGTAAGTCAGGTGTTTCGAGAAATTATTGGCTGCGAAGTTAAGGTAAGCCCTTGCCTGATCCTATTTGGGATGGACTTGTGCCCTTACAGGGACGAGTTAAACTCGGATCAGACCTCGCTGATATATTTTCTGATATCGCTAGCAAGAGAGAAAATCTGTAAGACATGATTACTACCAATTCGCCAAAGGTACCAGAATGGGTCAGATCTGTAGAGATGTCAGTAGACTGGATTTGGACCAAACGTCGGCCTCAGTTGGGGAAAAATGGCGTCCCTTTGTGATATGGCAAAGTAAATCGTAACGTCCTCTGCCTTGATGAGAAATGGGCCGTTCTCCTTCCTACAAAAGGGGAAAACTATAAGAAATATTCAATAGACACATAGGCTGGACACTCCAGGTGGTCGTGTCTTGGCTCACAGCTTACTTTGCTGGATGGTGATACGAGGACAAAAAATGTAAACCATTACTCTACAACCTTGGGAGGATTAGCACACAACCTCTATTACTGCAAACTCCATCATCGCTGCTCTAGAACTTTAGAGCAGAAACCCCTCTAAAAATATATCCCTGAGTTTACAAGAGGGCTCAGTGAGGTAATTGCTGTTTGACCAGTAAGACACAACTGTGAATTCCAGCAAGGCAATCTCATCCTTTCATCCTTGTCGGGTTGTCACTGCTCACCATCAAAGCGGAAAATATCTATTTTATGAACAGCAAAGATGAATGATCGAAAGCTGCAGAACTTTGACCACACACCCTCACTACAGAGGCAGACAGGCACACAAATCCTGCCACTGTAATCACAGTCATCACTGCTCTAGAACCTTGGAGGGATTAGCACACAACCGCTAACACTGTAATCACCATCCTCACTGCTCTAGATCCTTGGTGGGATTAGCACACAACCGCTAACACTGTAATCACCATGATCACTGCTTTAGAACCTTAGTGGGATTAGCACACAACCGCTAACACTGTAATCACAATCACTGCTCTAGAATCTTGCTGGAATTAGCATACAACTGCTAACACTGTAATCACAGTCATCACTGCTCTAGAATCTTGGTGGGATTAGCACACAACCGCTAACACTGTAATCATCAGCATCACTGCTCTGGAACCTTGGTGGGATTAGCACACAACCGCTAACACTGTAATGACAATCACTGCTCTAGAACCTTGAAGGGTTTGGCACACAACCGCTAACACTGTAATCACAGTCATCACTGCTCTAGAATCTTGGTGGGATTAGAACACAACCACTAACACTGTAATCACAGTCATCACTGCTCTAGAACCTAGGTGGGATTAGCACACAACCGCTAACACTGTAATCACCAGCATCTCTGCTCTAGTACCTTGGTGGGATCAGCACACAACCGCCAACACTGTAATCATCGTCATCACCACTCTAGAACCTTGGAGGGGTTAGCACACAACCGCTAACACTGTAATCACAATCACTGCTCTAGAACCTTGGTGGGATTAGCACACAAACGCAAACACTGTAATCACCATCATCACTGCTCTAGAACCTTGGTGGGATTAGCACACAACCGTTAACACTGTAATCACAATCACTGCTCTAGAACCTTGAAGGGTTTGGCACACAACCGCTAACACTGTAATCACAGTCATCACTGCTCTAGAATCTTGGTGGGATTAGAACACAACCACTAACACTGTAATCACAGTCATCACTGCTCTAGAATCTTGGTGGGATTAGCACACAACCGCTAACACTGTAATCACCAGCATCTCTGCTCTAGAATCTTGGTGGGCTTAGCCCACAACCGCAAACACTGTAATCACCATCATCACTGTTCTAGAACCTTGGTGGGATTAGCACACAACCGCTAACACTGTAATCATCATCATCACTGCTCTAGAACCTTTGTGGGATTAGCACACAACCGTCAACACTGTAATCATCGTCATCACCACTCTAGAACCTTGGAGGGATTAGCACACAACCGCTAACACTGTAATGACAATCACTGCTCTAGAACCTTGAAGAGTTTGGCACACAACCGCTAACACTGTAATCACAGTCATCACGGCTCTAGAATCTTGGTGGGATTAGCACACAACCGCTAACACTGTAATCATCATCATCACTGCTCTAGAACCTAGGTGGGATTCTCACACCACCGCTAACACTGTAATCACCATCATCACTGCTCTAGAACCTTGGTGGGATTAGCACACAACCGCCAACACTGTAATCATCGTCATCACCACTCTAGAACCTTGGAGGGATTAGCACACAACCTCTAACACTGTAATCACAATCACTGCTCTAGAACCTTGGTGGGATTAGCGCACAACAGCTAACACTGTAATCATCATCACCACTGCTCTAGAACCTTGGTGGGATTCGCACACCACCGCTAACTCTGTAATCACCATCATCACTGCTCTAGAACCTTGGTGGGATTAGCACACCACCGCTAACACTGTAATCACCATCATCACTGCTCTAGAACCTTGGAGGGATTAGCACACAACCGCTAACACTGTAATCACAATCACTGCTCTAGAGCCTTGAAGGGTTTGGCACACAACCGCTAACACTGTAATCACAGTCATCACTGCTCTAGAATCTTGGTGGGTTTCGCACACCACCGCCAACACTGTAATCATCATCATCACCACTCTAGAACTTTGGAGGGATTAGCACACAACCGCTAACACTGTAATCACAATTACTGCTCTAGAAGCTTGGTGGGATTAGCACAAAACCGCTAACACTGTAATCACAGTCATCACTGCTCTAGAATCTTGGTGGGATTAGAACACAACCACTAACACTGTAATCACAGTCATCACTGCTCTAGAACCTTGGTGGGATTAGCACACAACCGCTAACACTGTAATCACCAGCATCTCTGCTCTAGAATCTTGGTGGGATTAGAACACAACCACTAACACTGTAATCACCATCATTACTGCTCTAGAACCTTGGAGGAATTAGCACACAACCGCTAACACTGTAATCATCATCATCACTGCTCTAGAACCTTTGTGGGATTAGCACACAACCGTCAACACTGTAATCATCGTCATCACCACTCTAGAACCTTGGAGGGATTAGCACACAACCGCTAACACTGTAATGACAATCACTGCTCTAGAACCTTGAAGAGTTTGGCACACAACCGCTAACACTGTAATCACAGTCATCACTGCTCTAGAATCTTGGTGGGATTAGCACACAACCGCTAACACTGTAATCATCATCATCACTGCTCTAGAACCTAGGTGGGATTCTCACACCACCGCTAACACTGTAATCACCATCATCACTGCTCTAGAACCTTGGTGGGATTAGCACACAACCGCCAACACTGTAATCATCGTCATCACCACTCTAGAACCTTGGAGGGATTAGCACACAACCTCTAACACTGTAATCACAATCACTGCTCTAGAACCTTGGTGGGATTAGCGCACAACAGCTAACACTGTAATCATCATCACCACTGCTCTAGAACCTTGGTGGGATTCGCACACCACCGCTAACTCTGTAATCACCATCATCACTGCTCTAGAACCTTGGTGGGATTAGCACACCACCGCTAACACTGTAATCACCATCATCACTGCTCTAGAACCTTGGAGGGATTAGCACACAACCGCTAACACTGTAATCACAATCACTGCTCTAGAGCCTTGAAGGGTTTGGCCCACAACCGCTAACACTGTAATCACAGTCATCACTGCTCTAGAATCTTGGTGGGTTTCGCACACCACCGCCAACACTGTAATCATCATCATCACCACTCTAGAACCTTGGAGGGATTAGCACACAACCGCTAACACTGTAATCACAATTACTGCTCTAGAACCTTGGTGGGATTAGCACAAAACCGCTAACACTGTAATCCCTATCATCACTGCACTAGAATCTTGGTGGGATTCGCACACCACCGCTAACACTGTAATCACCATCATCTCTGCTCTAGAATGTTGGTGGAATTAGCCCACAACCGCAAACACTGTAATCACCATCATCACTGCTCTAGAACCTTGGTGAGATTAGCACACAACCGCTAACACTGTAATCACAATTACTGCTCTAGAACCTTGGTGGGATTAGCACAAAACCGCTAACACTGTAATCACCATCACCACTGCTCTAGAACCTTGGTGGGATTAGCACACAACCGCTAACACTGAACGCATCATCCTCACTGCTCTAGAACCTTGGTGGGATTAGCACACCACCGCTAACACTGTAATCACCATCATCACTGCTCTAGAACCTTGGTGGGATTAGCACACAACCGCTAACACTGTAATCACAATCACTGCTCTAAAACCTTGAAGGGTTTGGCACACAACCGCAAACACTGTAATCACCATCATCACTGCTCTAGAATGTTGGTGGGATTAGCTCACAACTGCAAACACTGTAATCACCATCATCACTGCTCTAGAATCTTGGTGGGATTAGCACACAACCGCTAACACTGTAATCACAGTCATCACTGCTCTAGAATCTTGGTGGGATTAGCACAGTGTGGAGAGGTGTGGCTCACGGGTTAGAGGTGGCAGATCTGTAAGCAGAGAATCGGCCAGGGACCAGGGTTCAATTCCCGATGCGGCAGGGTCGTGGACCAGGGTCAAAACGGACTCGATAATTCTCGCCTCGGTACCTACTCTAACCAGGAACACACTCGGCAACTCTGGGCATTAAGCTTGCCTCATCTCTACAACGGCTCCCCACAGACGCAGGGGATGCCTGGTTTCACCTTGGAGATACCCAGAAAGGGACCATCTCACAGGGATAGCCAGGACGGGTTCCCCAGTGGTCTATAGCGCCGGGACACTTCCGAGTAGCTGTGCGCTGTATAAATGAAAATAACATAACATAACACCACCGCTAACACTGTAATCACCATCATCACTGCTCTAGAACCTTGGTGAGATTAGCACACCACCGCTAACACTGTAATCACCATCATCACTGCTCTAGAACCTTGGTGGGATTAGCACACAACCGCTAACACTGTAATCACAATCACTGCTCTAAAACCTTGAAGGGATTATCACACAATACCTACAACTTTAAACCCCTTCATTGGTGCTCTAGAACCTTGGACCAATAAACACACAATCCCTGCCACTGTAAACCCTGTCTTCCCTGTTCTAGAACTTTAAATGGGATTAGTGCACCATACTACCTCTGCAGAGAGGAGAAGTCATCTCACTATACGCTGTAATCTCGAGGCACTATTGCTTACTAAGATTCTTCTTTTCATCTTTGGTTCTGGCATCCATAGGATCAAGCTGTTCATTTATCCTAAGGGGGATCCATAGGATCTGCATGGCCATTCATTTTATTAATGGTAGATAAAATTGGGGGGGCGTGGCCAACAAGATAGCCGGGCGCTCAGCCCAGACACAGGCATACTCCATCCTCCTGCCGCCCCTTCGACTCTGAAAATCTTGAAACTGATCTCCAGATAGGGCGGCGCCAGGCGGCATGGAAATAGTGACACCTCTGGAGCTATCTCCAACGCGCTGATACACAAACCGTAGAGAGGCCTATGTGGCACTCCCTCTCTGTCGGCGCCCAGGCGGTCTGCAAAGCTGTGGGGCGGACCTGGGGAGCGGCCGCAAGGAGGTGAACGGAGTGTGGGCGGTAGAGTGGGGCAGCCGATACCCCGATAGCGGTGGGAACGGCCTGCTGTTAGCACCTGCAGCCTGGGATGGAGCCCCGGCACGCCTCTGCTCTTAGTGACTGGCTCGCCACAGAGAGACCCCCCAACATAGCACCTGGCATTCTCCTCCTGTAGGATTTTCGTGGTTAACTAGTTCTGAACTAAGAGCATAGCCTCCACAGTAACATGACTGCCTGGCGCCATCCCTGCTCATGCATCTGAACTCCAGGACCCTGGATTTGAATCAGAGCTGTAGGTGATACCAGGAGGTGAGAACTCTGCATCCTTTGTGCTGCTGCACCCCACCGCTACTCCTGGAGTGCCTCACACAGCCTGCCTGTGGGGAATTGGACTGGCAACACTGGTGGCATCCATTCTAGACACACAACAGGAAGACACACCTCAGGAAGAGGTGTGGTACCGCGGCCAGGGTGACTGACGCCGGAATCTGGGGATCACGGTTCGATCCCCGGCGCCGGCGGCAGATTAGCCCAGCACCATGTGACTCTGGGCAATAGCTTGCTTAATCTTCCCGACGGCCCCCGGCGCCTAGAGACCCTTACAGGTGATTGTTCGCGCTTTACAAATGTGGTTGAGGTGTGGGGAGCAACCTCAACTGCAGCTCTTCCGCCAGGAACCCTGGAGATATTGAGTGAGAGAAAGTTGCAGGCCCTCACGGTGTCATGGGTAAGGACAAACTGCGCAGGGGCACCAAGCAGGCAAGGATTGACCAGTTCAAGGCACAGGGAGCGGGTACCACCACATCACAGTCTCTTGGAGAGGCGACAAAACCTGCGATGGAGCCCTCGGGGGCCCAGATTCTGGCATCAATTGAAGCCTCAGAACAAATCCGAAGCCATGGCCATAGACGTGAACCTCCTCCGCACCGACCTGCGCACGGTAGAGGAGCGATTAGTGGAAACAGAGACACAGGTCAGGGAAGTGCAGGGGGAGATCTGCACATTGAAGGTGACGGTGGCCGCCCAGGAGATCTGCTTGAGTCGATTGGAGGCACGGATGGAATATGTGGACGGCTGGTCCCACAGATGTAACTTACGATTTGTGGGATTCCCCGGGGGCGCCGAGGGTAACCTCCCAGAGACCTTCATGGAAGACTAGATCAAGATGGCATGCCCACTATTTTTCGTGGTGGAAAGGGCCCAGAAGTCATTGGCCCCAACGCCGGAACCAGGAGCTCCACCCAGAACTATTTTAGGGAAATCTCTGAACTACAGAGACCGGGATAAACTTCTATGAGGGGTTCGGAGCCATGGAGACCCGATATTTGAAAATAGCAGTATACGAATATTCCCAGACTACACAAGAGCTGTCCAATTGCAACGGCAGTCCTTTGGTAGTGTCAAACAAAAGCTAAGACCCCACCAAACTGAAGGTGCTGCTGGATGGACGTTCTCATATTTTCATAACGCCAGAGAACACTCGGGGCTGGCTGGAGGTCCGTAGTTCTGAATGTCAGCCTTCGACATCCACGGGATGGGCTCAGGGTTCACTGTGGCACGGAGATGGCCCCTCGGCTGCTCCAATGGCCCCTCGGCTGCTCCAAGGAGATAAAGCTGATGTAGACGCTGTTCCAGATCTGCCACAAGAGCGAGGTGCAATCTGATGGTACACTGGACCTACCAAAACAATGACAGGAGCGAGAAGCAGCCAGTACCTTAGTAGAGGCAGTTACCTCTGCTTCTTCCTCAAACACAGAATCAGATCTTTTGGGGACTCACAAACACCCGAGCGAGACTCTAATTAAAAAAAGTTCTTTGTTTGTAAAAAATTGTTTTATTTATTTAATATAATATTTTTAGATATGTCACATCTATTGAACATTATAATATGTTTCCATTTTTAATATTTTTATGTGTTTTTTATTTTGTTATATCTTTTGTGTTGTTGATATTTTGTTTGTTTTTAATTTTGAACTGACTCCAGTGGGAATATTAATTTTTACCCTTCCGCTATCCAACACTTTCCTTTATTGAAGCACTAACTGGAGTGGGAATAGTAATTTTTACCCCTCCGCTATCCAACAATTTCCCTACTGTTGCACTCACTGGAGTGGGAATAGTATTTTTTACCTCTCCGTCATCCAACACTTTCCCTACTGTTGCACTAACTGGAGTGTGAATAGTAATTTTTACCCCTCAGCTATCCAATACTTTCCCTACTGTTGCACTTACTGGAGTGGGAATGGTAATTTGAACCCCTCTGCTATCCAACACCGTCCCTACTGTTGCCCTCACTGGAGTGGGAATAGTAATTTTTACCCCTCCGCTATCCAACACTTTCTCTACTGTTGCATTCACTGGAGTGGGAATAGTAATTTTTAACCCTCTGCTATCCAATACTTTCCCTACTGTTACACTCATTGGAGTGGGAATAGTAATTTTTACCCCTAAATATCCAACACTTTCCCTACTGTTGCACTCACTGGAGTTGGAATAGTAAATTTAATTATTCAGCTATCCATCATTTTCTCTACTGTTGTATTTTTTGTTTTGTGAAATGTACGTTTTAATTATTTTTTTATAGTTAAATGTTTGAATTAATTATAAAATGTTTTTTTTATTATAAATTATTGATATATATATATATTTTATTTTTATATCATTTAAAACTGAAAATTAAATAAAGATAGTGATTAAACTATTTGAAAGTAAATATATGTATAAAATATTATGTTTGTGTGTTTATATATTTTTAATTAGTTTATTTCTTTATATTTAGTTAAAATATATATTAAATGTAACAAATTTTCTTAAAAATATTATAAATATTTAATATATTGTTTTAATTGTATTTTTAAATTAATATTTTTTTACATCTATATTTTTAACTTTTATATTTTTGATTCAATATTTGTGTACTTACCTGTTAAGGTATTGGAGTCAATATTTTTTTAGTTAATATATTTTTTTTTATATATTGATCATCGATATTTTTAATATTGATAGTCTGTCAATGATCCGTACAAATGCTCAGTCCTCATGGTTGCGTCCGGTATGAGGACTGACTATTCTTTTAGTATTATACTAACCGATCACCACCAGTCAGTCATAATAGGCTTCTTGCTTATTTCCCACTCCACTAGGATATTCACAAGACAAATATTCATACATAGGCCCTTTGCATTGCATTCCACTACACATGGGATCACTTCCCTCGTTTCACCTGGGTGACCAGTTTCCTTTCTAAACTGGTCTACTTTTATATGTTGTTATATGAACTTCCCTTTCTACTACTCAGGAGACTTCGCTCTCCTTACGATGTACTAATTTTTACTTTTCCGCACAGTACTATATTTTACTCAGCATGGTCGCATATACATACAATTGTATATATTTTAAATAGATTCCTCCTTATGTTTTGTGAGGACAGCAGCTCATTTCTGTGGCAATTTTTTCAAGACTCAAAAGAGTTTGCTGAAAACTTGCAGGGATTTATGAAAATTGAAGAGTTTCCTGATGACCCAGGGAAGGTTTCTGAGGACGTAAAGCTTTTTTTGGGGAATGCAAAGTGATTTTATGAGGATCTGAAAGTTTCCTAACACTTTGTGTAAAAGCCACTACTGAGCTCACACACAGCAGCATTGAGACCTGCTCCTTACACACTGACAGGAGGATAATAAACCAGCCTTACCTGCTTAGGGTGCTTCTGACATCCTGCAAAACAGAGAGACAAATAGAGTGAATTCAGTTTCCACAGGAGATGTTAAAGATATAGCAGTATTTTTAGGAGTGAAACACTTAACTATGTATGGTTAGAAAACATTGACTGGAGTCACATGAAACAGCACATACTGGGGTATCGCATGACTAAGCACAAACTGTGATGCTCTGAATGAGGTCACAAGATATAACAGAAACTGATATTCAGAATGGTAATGACATAGCACAGTGTCATTCTGAATGGAGTCACAAAACACAGCACATTCTGATATTCTGAATGAGGTCACTTGGCACATTGTATGACGTTCTCAACAGGGTCACATGCATTTACATCATTTAGGGATTACCAGGGGTTGCAGCTGTGACTCCTGGCTTGCCCCTTGTGACCCCTAGCACTGCTTGTGCGACCTCTGGCTTCAGAGGAAGCAAAATGAGTACCAAGAACAAAGAGGAAGCTCACCCTTATGGGAGCCGTGCTCCACCTTTGTTTTCCGCCAATTTTATATTACACTAATAGTGAATAATAGATTATTATTCACTGTTAGTGTAATAAAAAGTGTGGCACGGGGATCTAGAATGAGAACTTTTGTGACAGATGTCTTAAATAAAAAAATGCTTCTAAATGTATGTTGGGTACGTGCTTTGTGAGAATGTTTGTACGTGTGAGCATGAGTGTGTGGTTGTAAAAGTGAGTGTCAGTGACAGGTAGTGTGAGAGAGCCACTAAAAGGGAGTGAGAATAAGTGAGAATGAGTGGCAGTGAGCGTGAGTGAGTCTGAATGAGCGACAATTAGAGTGAGTGCACCAGTGAAAAAGTATGAGTGAGTAAGACTTAGAGTGTGTGTGAATGAAGGAGAGAGAATGAGTGATACAGAGTGATTGAGAATAAAGGAGTTAGAGCAAGTGAGTATGAGTAAGTATGTCGGAGTGAGAGTACGAATGAGTGAGAGTGAGGTAGACTAGGTGAGAATGAATGATTGAATGTGGTTGAATAAATGTAAGTGAGAATATGATGTAATGCTTGCTAGTCTGCCATTGGCCCTTACATACTGAAGGTAATTCATGGCTTATAGAGGGACCTATGGAAAAATTCTACTGCTGGAATACTGGAGGTAAATGTTGGCAGGGGCAGGCAGCTGTGAAAACCAATGCTACTGGCAGACTGGAGAAATTGTTGGCATAGGGGGTAACTGTGTCAAAATACTGGAACTACTTCAATGGAGATACTTCTTGGTATAAGGGAGGAAAACCATGACATACGGAAGCAACAAGCCCTGATGTACTAGATGTAAATCCACCAAGCAGTGGTTTCTCTATGGAGGTGTTGCCCCCCTGTATTTGCTGCCCCCCTGGACCCTAATATGCATTTAGATAGTTTATAGTTTTGGCCGTGGTGCTTATAATACAGCTGCGGGCCGGCTGCACATTGCAAGTTGCAGACTTTCAATTTATGAGGGGGTGGGGAATCATTATAGACCGCACCGGAAGAGTGTCTGGGTCAAAAGATGTGCAAGTGCGCATGTCGGGTTGGACAGGTGTCTTCCTATGACCAACCCGACATGCACACATAAGACCTCTCCTACCTGCACAAAGTTAGTGAGCCAGGGATCACATCCGCAGCCTTCCCAGTCTCCTAAGGAGCACTGACATCGCCTGCTCCAGCCAATCCCAACGCTGCTCTTCTGCTGTGAAGCAGCTTCTGGATTGGCTCAAGAGGTGAAGAGTTGGCCTAGTCTTGGAGGAAGCAGGTTTGGCTTTACAGAAGGACATGGCCAATCACAGCATGGCTTTATTACGAACCCATGCAGTGATGGGTCATTTTCTAACTCTTGTTGCATTCCCTTCAGTCGCTCTACTATTCCTGCGTCATCAACATGCGCAGCCCAGGGAGTAGCAAAGACGAGAGCGAAAAGCGCTGCGAGTAAGTAACGGTTATGGTAAAAAAATATTTAACAGGATTAATCTTTTCTTAAGATGTTTTACAAGACAGAAAATTAACCTGATAAACAGATATTAGAGATACCTGAGAAGATGTTCAGAATATGGTAAAAAACATAATGAAAACAGACCATGAAATTGAAGGGTGTAGAGAGATAAACAAAAAAGGAGATACAAATAAAATCACAAGGGGAAGCCAGATGAGTGAGGCACAAAAATATACAATTTCTGATTGGTAAAATGTAAATTTCATCATTTAAGTATCCATGCAACCTCGGAGACGATCTAGGAAGGCCAGGCGGCACTAAAACGGTAATATAGTACGACTTCAGGATAGACTTCAGGATGATAAATGTTCAATAATAAGCAAGCGTCCTGTGGTTGTATGTTGGTACATTAAAGTACGACTTCAGGATGGTAAAATTTCAGAATAATAAGCAAGTGTCCCGTGGTCGTATGTTGGCTAATTTTTAATGAAATTACTATCAAGAATTATGGGGGAGAAAATCCAGAAACATTTAAAGCAGAGGTCTGCAACCAGTCGATGGCGAGCTAGAGGTGGCTCGCCGACAACCTGTCAGTACCTCACAGCCTGACCCCACTTTTGTATCCTGTCATTGCAATTTTGTTTATTTTTGGGCCTTTTTGGTCTCTTGTCCATTCTTGCCCGCTGTCGCACACACCAACTGCTCCCATTGGCTATTAAGTTTCGGTGGGGAGTGGGGGCAAAGCGAGTGACGTCAGTCCCGCATGAGCAGTCTTAGACTGCCCACCGTAAGTGACTGGTGTGCTTCCAGTCCATGATGGCCGCTTCCCATTGGCTGATATACAAGGCGGCATGTTTTTACACTGCCTCTACCAGCCCTTGTGTGCTGCCGCTCTGTCTGCAGCGCTTGAATAATGTCACGAACACATGACCCAACACCTACGAGACCTTAACTGGCTCCCCGTCGAGAAGAGAATCACCTTCAAGCTCCTCACCCACACCTGCAAATCCCTCTACAACATCGGACCGAAATACCTCAATGAGAGAGTATCGTTCCACGTACCCAAGAGGAACCTCCGCTCCACCGACCTAACCCTGGCAGAAGTCCCCGCATCTGCAGAAACAGAGCAGGTGGGAGAGCCTTCTCCTACATCGCAGCCAAGACATGGAACAAGCTTCCGGTGAACATCAGACGCTTCCAGACCCTGCACAAGTTCAGGAAGGACCTACAGACCTGGATATTCGACTGATCCGGAGCTGCTACCCCCACCAGCTCCTTGAGACCCTCACGGATGAGTAGCGCGCTCTGTAAACCTCCTGATTGATTGATTGATAGGTTCGCTAGTGCGGCGCCTGTGGATTTGAAGCTTTTTCTCGAAATAGAAGCTGGCGGACCCCCTCCTTGATGGACTGCAACCTGCGACCCCCCTCCCCTACCCCCCAGTGCCTTGAGACCCTTACGGGTGAGTAGTCGCACTTAACAAACAAACACCCAGTCCACCAAGCCTTTCTCTGGAAATGATATAGCTTGACACGCTTGCAGCCCCTCATCGTTGAATTCAGGTAACTAAAAGTCTAATGTAAACATGAATACACTTAAAAAGCCTTTTTGTCTGCATATTTGTGCTGGTGAGTTTCCGTCAGTGCAGTGTGCCCTTCTCTTCAGAGTCAAGTGACATGATGGGGGGGTTCCTCTTCAGCACCCTGCAGCATGACCTTCTGGGTGCCAAAATGAATAACCAACAACAGCCCCCGTTAGCTAAAAGCTTTTATATTAGATGGCACTTGCACGACCCTGGAATCCGCTCCAGCTCCCACATCTTAAACAACAGAGGCAGCTTCACAATTCTGGAGTGTGACACAATTAGGGGACATAATGTGGCCTAACGGCTAGAGCGGTCAACCTCGAAGCTGGGGAACCGGGTTTGAGTCTCGACAGGGATGTTCAACATCCTGTGATTCTGGCAAATCAGTCAATCTCCCCGTGAAATGAATGAGCCCGTCTGTAATGTAACTGGTGCTCATGTAAAGAGCTCTGAGACCTTCGGGCCGAGTTCGCGCTAAGTAAAACTAAAAGAAAAATTATACTGTTATCTCGGGAAAGGCCCCTTAAATACTCGTTCTTTTGGCAGTGCAGGCTGACTGTTGGGCGAGCGGGTGGTGCATGTTCACAACTCTGTGTCCGGAGATAACTGGAAACGTGAGCATACAGAGTTGTTTGGGGTGTTCCTATAGCATCCCTCTCGCAAAATCCCATCCCAGAAACCCCCACGCGCCAGCTGCGGCTTGTGTGTGCGTTATTTAATTATTAGCAGCACTCTTTTCAGGTCACTAGACTTGCATTTTTAAATTTTTCGAGGCCTGATCATGTAAATTAAAGCAGCGTTTCGCACAGAGCTTTTATTTTTAAATACATAAAGTGATCTGAGTCATTCCTGGCCATAAACCGGAGCCAGGAACATTATTTTACATTTCTTTTCATTGAATTTGAATGACTGCGAGGGTGTGGCATAAGAGCCAGAGCTGCCGACTTCGAAGCTGGGGATCCAGGTTCGAGTCTCGGCATAGGCTCCACATCCTCTGATTCTGGGCAAATGACTTACAGCCTCATGCATCAAGCAAAAATCCAGTCGGTAAAATACCGAATCGTTAATAACACCCGTTAGCGAATAAAAAAAAAACGATTTCCAATGCATGAACCCAAAATGTGAGCCAATAACGAATCGCAAAATAAATCCGGTAAAATACCGAATCGCAAATAACCAGAAAGCAAATTTACCGAATCGCTAAATACCGAATGAGCAGATACCGAAATCACTATTAGCTCCCGGAAAGTGCCAATGGCAAATAACGAATCGCACCCCAATGCAACAAAAGTCGCAAATACCGAAAATCCCCAAAATCGCTATTTTGCTTGAGCTAAATAAGGGGAATCAGAACCTGGAGTTAAAGTAAAAAAAAAGTCACATGAATAAAAAAAAACACTTTCAACATGTGCAACTGATTGTGCCAATGACCAAACCCTTAAATGTGGCCCAGGAGACCCTGTTGGCTACCACAAAATGGCAGCCCTCTACGTGCTTGCAAGGAGGATGCGTATCAATGCGGCAGGACAGCGCAGGAGAAGGGTCCAGGAGAGAGTTGTCAGACTGCGCATCACCTTGCTCGGGCAGAACGAGGACGAGGTGTACGAGAAGTATCGACTTAAACGTGCCATGATCATGCGCCTCATTGCAGACCTGGAACCATCACTGCAGCACCAGACACACCGGACCAATGCAATCCCTGCGCACGTCCAGGTCCTATGCAGCCTGCACCTACTGGCCTCAGGGAGTTTCCAGGGGGTAATTGCGGTAGCCGGAGGCGTATCGCAAAGCGCACTCTCACGCTTCTTCAAGAAATTCCTAGATGCCATGCTGACAATGCTACACACCCACATCAGCTTCCCCACAACCCCACAGCAGTTGGACCGCAACAAACAGGCATTCTACCAGGTGGCACAATTCCCCCATGTAAGTGGATGCATCGACTGTACGCATATCCCCATATGTCCACCCGCAGCAAATGAGTACATATTCCGGAACCGCAAGTCCTACCACTCAATCAACGTGCAGGTTGTGTGCGATGCCAATCACATCATAATGGACCTAGTGGCACAATTCCCGGGGAGCACACACGACTCCTACATAGTCCACCACAGTGGAATCCACAGGCGTCTAATCAACGGAGAATTTGGAGAGGGACTCCTGCTTGGTACGTACAAATTACGCTTCCCCACACCAACACCACACATGTATGGACATCACCAATGCTAAGTCTTTGCTTCTATCTTCTAGGTGACAGTGCTTACGCCCTGCGTGAATATATACTCACCCCATACATCAATCCAGCAACCCCACAGGAACACCGCCACAACGCAGCACACATAAGCACTAGGAATGTCATAGAGAGGACACTTGGGATTCTGAAGAGTCGCTTTAGAATCCTACATAAGACTGGCGGCGCCTTGCTATACAAACCTGAAACCTGCTGCCGGATTATTGCTGTATGTGCAATGCTGCACAACATTGCGACCAGAAGGGGGATACCCATAGAGGTTGACAGGAATGACCACCACCGGGATGACCAACCACCCGCCCAACAACGACAGGCACACGTCCCTAACACAGCAGAGGGCCACAGGAGGCGGACATACATCATGCAACATCATTTCAGAATCAGGTGAGAATGAAACATTACAAGTTTGTTTGGGGTGCAACTGTTTAATGCACAGTAGCACTGCGGTATGTGCAACAAAACAAGCAATGGAAATAATGCTCCACAGGAAAAAAGTAAAATCAAATGTGCGTTAAAGTCACGCCTGTGCAGACTCAGAAAGGGGAGGTCCATGGTTGCCCCACCATGGTCCGGCATGTCTGTGTATCTGTCTAGTGGCGCTTGCCACGTACCCCAAGCCTCCGCTCAGGTGTCTCCAATGCCTCACCACGGCCTGTCCCCGTGGAGGCCCGCGAACTGCGGCGCCTGGTGCTGGCCTCTGCCAGTGACACGCTGCTGACACTGGAGGCAGCCTCACTGGCGTCATCCCCTCCCAAAGCAGCAGCACTGCATGTGCTGCCCTGTAGGTGTTCAACAGCAGTGGTCATCTGCCCTAGTGCCTTGGCAACATCCCCGCAGAAGTGCCCAAGGTCCACCTGCAAGGACACAGAGCGGCGTGCCAACACTGCGGTACTGTTGCTGTGACGTGTGATCGCCTTTGTAGCGGCGGCGGAACGCACCAATTGCTGTCGATGCCTCCTCTTCTCGCACTCATGGCCCTCCCTCATGGCACGGGTGAGCTCATGGATGTCTTCCCTGAGGTGAGCATTGCCCTCTGCCACCACAGTGGTCATGTCCCTAACCACCGTGCTCATGTCCGTAACCGCCGCAGTCATGCCACGCATTTCTCTAGCAAGGCGCACGATATTGCAGCTAATGTTTGCCATGTGTCGTCCCTGCAGGCGCTGTACATGCAGCATCCTCTCCTCGATGGCAGAAGTGTGTGGGAGATCCAGGTCGCCTGAGGAGACGGAACTTGGCCGAGCCCTGCGCCGCTGTGTGAGTCTTGCGCGTCCAGGTGGTGCATCAGGTGGTGTGATGGTGCGCAGACTGTGTCCCAATTGTGTGGAGGGTGTTTCCATCACCTGCAAGGGCGCAACTTTGGACCTGCGCCTCTGCGCTTTTGTGGCTGTTGTAGCTGCAGAGGGTGTGGCTGGTGCTGGTGGCGCTGGTGCCTGTGCTGGTGGTGCTGGTGGTGGTGGTGCTGGTGGGGTGGCAGGTGGAGGTGATGTATGCGCATCCTGCGCTGTCTCCAGGTCGGAATCCACAGGTGTCTCGGATATTATCAGCCGCCCGCTGTCGTCCGAATCCCCAGGAGATGCATCTGTGTGTGAAACAGTGCATGGTTAGTGGGATAGTTACACCTACGTAGTGTTGTACACATACATGTCCCTCTGTGATCCACTAAATAAACAGTCTCTATCCATGTTCAACTGATGTGGTGAATGGTCATTGCATTTACGCCTGTACATGCACACTGGGCTTACTAGACTACAACTCCCATGATGCACTAGTGTTAGGAGTAAAGCTGTTTGTGCCAAAGCTGCATACACACTCAGATCTTGCTGGGGGCATGGAAACGGATTTACGCTATGCTGGGTATGGGCACAGGCATGCATCTTACCTTGGGCACTTGTGGCTGCGCCGGACGTGTCCATCTGGGTCACTCCCACGACTGCTTCCCGCTCGATTGTTCCTTCCACCAGATCCTCCAGGGCAGTGTTTGCTTGGACCGTGGAAGGGCCGCCTCCGGTTCTGCTTGCCTCCCGGAGCCTCTCTGAAATCCTCTACTTTGCACGCTTCCGCAGGTCGTACCACCTTTTCTTGAGGTCGTCGATGCTGCGGGGCGTCACACCTACAGCATTCACCCTCTCCCGGATGAGCAGCCAAATGCGGCGATTCCCTTGCTCAGGCACCTTGAGGGACAGCTTACCGAAGAGGCGATCGTGCTTGCTGCTGACTCCCTCTATCAGGTGCTCCAGCTCCCTGTCGGAGAACTTGCGCTTGCGCTTGCGTGCAGCCTCAGCGCTGGATGGTGCTTCCTTCTCCATCAGGTATTTGTTTTGAGGATGGCACAGTTGTTGTGGCTTCACTCTGCACAGGCAGTCTTCAGTCACAGCTCCTGTTTGCTCCTCTGTCGATGCAATGTGGGTGGGGCTGCAGTATTTCCTGGTTGGTGATGTCATCTGCACGTTCCCGGTGCGACGCGGTCAATTGCGATTTCGCTATTACCGAATTCGCTATTAGCTAATTCGGTATTACCGAACTCGCTATTAGCTATTCGGAGTTTGCATGCCCCGCTATTGCTTAATCGGTGGAAATAGCGATTTTTAAGGAATCGCTAGGATTTACCGAATCTGTTGATGCATGCCCAAAAGCGATTCCTTAATAACGATTCCTTATTTCTCGCTATTAAGGAATCGCTTTTGGTTTGCTTGATGCATGTGCCCCTTAATCTCCTATCGACTACGGCCTATGGACAGCGCCTAAAGACCCTCACTGGAAGCATTATAAACTAATAAAATAATGAGAGAAATGTAAAATAGGTTCCTGCCTCCGGTTTGTGCCGAGGGACCACTTGCAAGCGGTACTTTATTAATGGGTACTAGGGGTGGACTCTGGGAGCAATGCACCAGTTGCTCGGCCTTTAGTAGCACCAATGATTTTACTGATCAGAAGTAGCTCTCTCTACAGAAAAGGTTGGAGACCCCTGGTGTACACGGATTACTGGTAGCACTAACGGTTTCATGCAGTAAAAAGTTACCACTGTAGAACGAGCAGGATTTGCAAGAGGGACAGTCGTACTCCTATTCCGCACACGTCCGCTGCCTGTGTCACCCTCCTATAGAGAATTCCAATGTTGTGATGTTATTGTCCAAGTTGCGACATGCTGTGTGAACTGCGCATATTATGTTTCAAACGAGTGGGAGATGACAGGCAAGATGGCCGCGGACAGGCTGAGCTGAGCAGTCGCTGTTCCATACCTCTCCCGGTGGTAATAATCTAGCGCCCTGAGACATGTACTGGTGATGGAAATGCCCCCCCCCCAAAGGCTATGATCAGTCTCTGGCACGCAACCCTACTTGCGCCGACTCGAATTTCTCCAGAAACGTGGAAGTTACCTGCGATACTTAAACGGAGCTGGCTGAAGGTAGCCTTCAAGAGGGCCTGGAGGAAGTGGGAGAGCACGCGGAGAACGTTGAGTATTCTGACACTGCCACTGACAGTGCTTGGCAATCAGTTCTACAAGATGCCCCCGCGCTCTGCCAAGACGGACAAAATGAAGGAGAAACAGGAGAAGCATAAGGAAGTACATCAGCTCGAGAATACTCCTATGGAACCAGCTAAGGTGACGCCGCCAGCCCCAAAGGATCTAGGAGCAATTCGGAAGACAGCGGCAGTAGCGCAAAGGCTTAGGAAAGCTGAGTCACGGAGGGGGGAAAAAGCGGCTGTAAATACCCCCACGGGCCCAACTGACCGAGTAGATGGAGCCACCGATCTGAAGATGACAAGATTAGTGCGGCAGCAGGAGGATGGAGTTGAGAAAAAGTTGGGGCAAGGAAGGGGCGAGGAAAAAAGCAGAGCGACTACCCTTAGACAACCTACCTTATCGGAAGTCTTCTCCATTCAATCCGCTGTGAGTCGCAACGAAACCGGCGGAGAGGAAACCAGCGGCAGCCTCAGCTCCGGTCTCAGCGTCCTCGAGGACGCGGAAAGCACGTCAAACACGGACGCTCAGGTTGCTAAGCAACAGGGGGATCAGCAGATCGGCAACGCCGGAGTCTCGATGCAGCCTGCTCCACAGTCCGGTTTGGTACTGTCACTGTCAGTCGAGAGAGCCGTGAGCACCGTGAGTACTGTGAGTACCGTGAGCACTGAGGGCCCCCAGGCAAGCAAAATCGACTCATTAGCGAAACAGGGTGCAACCGATGAGATGATGGAGGCAATTTTGTTGCTCGAGGCAGAGCTAGGAACCCCTAAGGCCCTTGAAGTTGTACAAAAGAGTCATATCAAGGGGGTCAGGTCCGCAGCTTCAGTGGACAAATGTATTAGCCCAGTGGAGGAGGCAGGACGGCACGGGTGTTGCGAGCCAGTGTCGACAGCGCTAACGGAGAAAAACAGCATCGGTGAGGTAGATGGAGAAAAATTATTTTCTCTAAATGAGGATTCGGACTCTCACTCTGTGCAGCATGGAGACGCAAGCTTAGAGGAGAGCACAGAGGGAGAAGAGGAGATGGTAATATCAGGGGAGGACGAGCTGACGGATTCTAGCTCGACAGGGAGCGACTGCAATGACGTATGTACAGGAAACGACTCAACCTTAAGAAAAAGGAAGAGCAAAATAAAGCCAAGCAGTCAGCCGGCTGGGCTCATGGGAAGTACTGGGAGAGGATTAGCATGGGATTATCTGGGAACTTCTCAAACATATCACGAGGAGGAATCCGCCGGCGCACCGAGTCAAAACACACCGTCTAACATCTTGCTCAATACTCTCAAACAGATGCAGGCGGAAGCTAGAGTTGCAAATCGCAAAGCAAGGCAAGATGCAAAAAAAATACAAGTCTCACTTAAAAAAACCAGTGAACTGCGCATATTATTTACCAGCAGATAATAACAAAAAACACGAAGCACCCTTTGTGACTAAGTATTGGCCTATAGGGGCATTGCATCGGGAGGAAGCGGGGACCACTTACCTATTTATTAAGAGAAGTTGAACCTGTCTCAGGCCAACGGCTATAGCACTCTGTAACAACTCTGTAACACTGTAACCTCAGCAACTGCAAATCCTGCCGTACTTCAGCACCATCTTCAGTGTTACTGGTGGAAGCAGAAGTTTTATATTCTGAATTCAAGTTTGTCGCGAGAATGAAAGGGGACGTTGAAGGACGTTAAAGGGCATAGTTTTCGGACTGTAACTGGAAAGTGTGGGCACGGATGGATGCAGGCATTTTACAGCTTTCGGGCTTTTCAGAGATGCACAAAGCCCACAAAGCCCATGTAAGCAGCTAGTTTTCCCACTCGCATACTTGGGAGCAGATTGATTTCTGAGCAGTGTTGGTAGGGCGGGCGCCAAACTCTGCTCTGCCGGCGGCAGGACGAGTTTTTGCCAAACTCCATGCTCCAAGCAGAGCACAGGATGTGGCAAAACTGTGTCAAAGAAGCGGAGTTTGCCGTCCACTCCTAGACTCAACGTCCCTGGTCACATGATACAGCAGTGGGTGAGATGAATAATTTCACATGACGCAGTCTGCTAGTCTAAAACAAGTCACATGACACAATCTGTGATATTCTGAATGTTATCACATGAAGCAGTGCAGTGTAGGATTTACTGAATGAGGCCACATGACACAGTCTGTGATATTTTGAATGGGGTCACATGACACTGCATTGTCTGTTATATTCTAATCTGTGTCACATGACCCAGGACATGGAGAACTTCACATAATATTATAAATCATGAATGGTTTCCACCTGGAGAGGAGACATTTTACATGACCTACAGGTGATATCACACACAGTGAGAGCTCAGCTAGAGTAGCTAATGGAAGTTGTTTTCTTCCCATGAACACTCTGTTTGTCACGCTTTGAATACAGGTATTTGGACCTCTGCAGTGATGTGAGTTATCCTAATGGAGTCTCATACACTATGATCTTTGTACAATTTAGCTACATGCTGTAATCTATAGCACCTAGACACCAACGGAGACAGTGCATGATACAAGCGTGCTACATGTGGGGGTTAGGGTGAGCTCAGAGTGTGTCTATTGTGATTAAATGTATGGGGACAGGAGTCCATTTTGGATCCCCTGTGTGTGAATGGTACATATGATGGAGGATGGAGGGAGCCTGACAGATAAGGAGGTAGATTGTGGAAACCTTCCTGAGGTCTTTGAAGTGGACCAGACTTCTGTGAACGGAAAGGATTGGGGGAGACAACTGATGCTCTGAAGGTCGTTCGCTGCCCACTTCCTGCATTCTTTATCCCCAGAAGAGTTAATGCAGTTCTGTGCAGCAGCCGGGAGGGAAGGCCTCTCTTCTGAGCCTTTGTCTTAGTTTCCTCTGTCACGGCACACCCAGCTCCACTCTCTCTTCCTGCCAAGACTGAGTGACAAAGACTTTAGCCTGACCAGTCTGTGCCAATGAATAAAATGTCAGAACTCCCTGAAGCCAGCTCCAGAGATGGAGCTCTCGAAGTTTCATCTACATCTAAAAAAACTAGGACAAATACTGGTAAGAAACCCAGGTCACTGCGCCAGGAGTCTCTTTGACCGGTGTCGAGACCCACAAAGCACTGATAGAGATAAATAGCGTAGAATTTTAGAGAAACATGTAAATAAGAAACAATATGTTTTTTAGGTATAAAAAAGTCAATCTTTACTAGAAAGATATTTTTCTTTGACACATTCTGAATCATATCGAACCTAAAACACCATTTACATCATTGATGGTCATGAATTACTATGATAGACTTATATTCAGCTTTCCCCAAAAGCTCTGATGTCACAGAGTATTATATCACAAATCTTGGTTCTCTGACAGTGGTCGTCAAGGTGTAGTCATTTATTGTGAATCACTATAGCAACGGCGCACACGGGGTTCACAGTTGTAAACATTGAACCAGTTCCAGAGCCAGGATCCCCGATTGCTGCTTCCTTACAGGTGAGGGCAACCTGGAAAGAACCCCTGCAAGCAGAGCTGTAGGCTGCCTATAGAATAGAGGAGCTGTGGCTGCCTATAGAATAGAGGAGCTGTCGGCTGCCTACAGAATAGAGGAGCTGTCGGCTGCCTATAGAATAGAGGAGCTGTCGGCTGCCAATAGAATAGAGGAGCTGTCGGCTGCCTATAGAATAGAGGAGCTGTCGGCTGCCTATAGAATAGAGGAGCTGTCGGCTGCCTATAGAGCTGAGGAGCTGTAGGCTGCCTATAGAATAGAGGAGCTGTCGGCTGTCTATAGAATAGAGGAGCTGTCGGCTGCCTATAGAATAGAGGAGCTGTCGGCTGTCTATAGAATAGAGGAGCTGTTGGCTGGCTATGGAATAGGGGAGCTGTAGGCTGCCTATAGAATAGAGGAGCTGTCAGCTGCCTATAGAATAGAGGAGCTGTAGGCTGCCTATAGAATAGAGGAGCTGTCGGCTGCCTATAGAACAGAGGAGCTGTCAGCTGCCTGTAGAATAGAGGAGCCTTCTGTTGTAGGGCACTTCTCCCCACATCTGTGTATTGTCTATTGAAATTCTAAGATAGCAGAATTACTGACTTAGAGGGAAGTGGCAAGCGCAGGACCACTATCATCAGATAACCCAAATATATAGGACCGTTTGAGTTCATCAGCAGGTCATGGGCCACCGTCCTCAACTGGCACAAGAGGTTCATCACCAGGTCAGGAGTCTTCTTCCTGTAACTGTAAGAGAGGCTACATCAAAAGGTCACGGGAGAGCATCCTAGACTCAATTGCGAGGTCCTATCAATGGGTCCAGGTCCATCATTCTAGCAGGAGGAAAGAGTGGTCCTCTCTTGTGAGACGGATGAGCCTCCCCTGGACTGTGGGTCTTACTGGTCCCATTTCATTTCTCATCACTCACACAAAACTATACGCCAAACCTTTAGCTACATTGGTGGTCATTATAAACTACTTCAACTTAGACTGTTTCAGAACTGGCTGTGGAACCAGAGAGGGATGATCTCTGCCACCCTCGGAGGGATGTTCCCTGTTGGCCTCGGAGGGATGCTCCCAGTCTCCCTCGGAGGGATGCTCCCAGTCGCCCTCAGAGGGATGCTCCCAGTCGCCCTCGGAGGGATGCTCCCAGTCGCCCTCGGAGGGATGCTCCCAGTCGCCCTCGGAGGGATGCTCCCAGTCGCCCTCGGAGGGATACTCCCTATCGCTCTCGGGGGCGATGCTCCCAGTCTTTTTCGGTGAGATCTTCTGGATGCTCTCTGTCAATCTCTGAGTGATGTGATCTGTTGCCGTCGGGGGGATGCTCTCCTTCACCCTCGGAGGGATGTCCTGGATGCTCTCTGTCACCCTCATCTAGTGCCCTTTCCATGGAGCGATTTCTCAGGAAGCTTCCGGGTTGTAAACTAATCAACTTATTTGAGCAGAGCATCACTGTCAAAAGTGACAGCGTATGACCACAATGAGGAGGTTTATCCCTCTAATCCCACCCCAAGCCAAATTGGTGAGGAATTTGGTTGCCGTTCACGGTTTCATGATAATCCAGTTATAAATCAAATTTCTTGTGCTGTCGGGAAGAAATTTGCGAACTTTCATGTCACACACTCTGTAATATGACCAAGGGTTACATGTGATATGTAATTGTCACTCTTCTTCAATCTAAAGCGTTTTCTGTGGCAATCTTTATCTGGAGCTGAAAAAAAACAGTGAGCGTGTCATTATCTATTCCAAATGCCTAGTTATGTAGCTGTTCACCCTAACAAAAGATCGGTGAACGCAAACGTAAGTGCCTATCTGTCTCAGGAAAAAAGTAACTGCTTTAGAACTGAAATATTTTCAAACTTCTTAAAAAAGGAGGATTTTTTTTCTCAATTCTCTAAGACGCTGGCTCAGCTTTTTACACAATTTGCTATATCATTTCCATGTTAATAACTTTCACTGGAATTGCCTGGTGTGTTGCATTAACAACTACCTCTACAGCCTCCTCATGTCAACTGATGCCACACCCAACCATCCGCTCACCACATGGAAACTGCTCACCACACAGAGCACCACAGCCATCATGAACTCCATCCACTCTGGAGCACCCACAGACCTCTGCCCCCACCACCTCTATTCTCAACGCACTCATCAACACAGCCACCTTTACTGATCAATGCAAACATGCAGAGGTCAGACCGCTCCTCAAGATACCCTCCGCCGACCCCAGCAAACTCAAAAACTACCGCCCCATCTCTCTGCTCCCCTTCCCAGCCAAAGTCCTTGAGAAGGGGATCAACTCACGAGCACCTGGAGAGCAGCAATCTGCTGAACACCTCCCAAACTGGCTTCCACGCCAACCACAGCACCAAGACTGCCCTGATCACCGCCACCGATGACAGTAGGTCCCTCCTCAACCGTGGGGAGACAGCAGCCATGATCCCTCTCGACCTCTCAGCAGCATTCGACACCGTATCACACGACACCCTCATCAAAACAATCCACCACATCTGGATCCAGGGAGACGCCCTCAAATGGAACACATCCTTCCTCACAGGACGAACCCAAAAGATCTGCCAACCACCCTCCGCTTCGAAACCCAAGAGCATAATTTGCAGCGTCCTTCAAGGCAGCTCAATCAGCCCCACCCTGTTCAACACATACATGACGCCTTTGGCCAACATCGTCAGAACCCACTGCCTCAACTTCATATCCTACACAGACGATGCCTAGCTCATCCTCTCGCTCACAGAAACCCCTTCCACCACCAGGACCAACTCCCACAACTGCATGACGAGCGTCATCGACTGGATGAAGACCAACTGCCTGAAGCTCAACATGGATAAGACGTAAGTGCTGATTTTCTGGGAATAACACCTCCCTGTGGAACGACACCTGATGGCCCTCTTAACTCTGATGCACACCCAAACCGACATCACCCTGGACAGCAAACACACCATGAAAGACCAGATCAATGCAGTCTCCTTCGTCTGATTACTCACCCACAACATGCTCCAAAAGATCTTCAGCTGGCTCCCCATCAACACCAGGTAAGCTGTCACTCAAGTTCAAGTCACCAGCTGACTGGACTACGACCACCCGTTCTACGCAGGACTCATCATACAACTCCTGAGACTCCAGACGATACAGAACTCAACTGCCGGACTCATCCTGGAACTCCCCGGGAGGAACCATATCACCCCCCACCTCAGGAACCTTCACTGGCTCCCCATCCAGAAAAAATACCAATTCAAGATGTTGACTGACGCCTATAAGGCCATCCACGACCAAGGACCAGCATAAATCAACCAACGCCTGAACTTCCACCAACCCTCCAGACACCTGCCCTTCACCTGCCTCGCCCTCACTCACACTCTCCACATCCGAAGTAGCAACAGTGGAGGATGTTCCTTCTCCTACCTCACTGCAAAGTACTGGAACGACCTCCCCCTGCACCTCCGAACATCATCCTCTTTCCCTGAATTCAGAAAAGGAATCGAGACCTGGCTTTTCAACTGATCCCAGCAAAAGCCCAGTGCCTGGATACCCTCACGGGTGATTAGCCGTGCTCTACAAATCCAAGTTCATAGATTGATTGATTGATTGATATCTCACCTTCAGGAGTTCCCACGCTGGCGCCTCACACTTCTTTTCTATTGCCGTTATCAGGGCGCTGAGAGAGGTGATTTGATTGGACAATTTGGTGATATTTTCATTTTCTACCATGGTGATTTTCTTCTCCATCTCCTCCAATTTTTCACAAAGTGTTTGCTCATGTTCTTTCAGGAGTTGCCGCAGTTTTTCAAACCCAGATTCAATTTTATTCTTCTCGGTTCTTAACTTGTCCTATCATAAAGAAAAACACAAAAGCTGGTTAGATATTAAATAGCTTCCTAAAAGCTGTCCCTAGAGTGGGAGTTATGGGGGAAGCGTGCTTCTCCCAATTTCTGAACTGCAGCCTCTTACTACCTTCCCTTTTACCGTCTTCTGTCCTTCTCCCACTCCTGCCCTCCCCCTTTCCTCAGACACCTCACAAGCTGTGGGGAGGTCAGAATTTGAGAGGCTGCAGAGAGTTAGATCACTGAAGAAACTGCAAGGAAGCGAACCCACCACAGACAAAGTCAAAGACCCAGAGACAGGCTGAGTGGAAACTGGCTGAAGTCAAGTGTGAGTGGGTATGACTGGCACAAAAGAATTTAAATGAGTGGGGGGCGGGAAGTTTGAGCACTTGGGATGAAAGAGTAGATGTAGGTGGTGTGCAGGCTGCCACTGTCCTGCCAGGACACTGGATGTGTTCGCCCAGAAGGAGATGCTGAGGGTGTGTTCTACTATGGCCCCCATTCAGAGTGAGGGGGAATCACTGGTGTGGTTATTTCATGTTCAGAATCATAAACAAATTATGTGTATTCTGTTATTGGATGGAGAACTACCAGATAAATGAATGTACTGCACCGATATCTGCAGGTACTTCAGCAATTCCTATAGAAGATGGGTGAGGAGTTTGGTTAGAAATCTTCTCCAATCCTAAGATAAGAGGCTGTGAGTTATCAGGTGAGGTACGTCACACTGTGGCTTAGAACAGGAGCCTGTGTGTTATCAGGTGAGGTATGTCACATCGCAGCTGTGGAGGCTGTGTGTTATTAGGTGAGGTAAGTCACACTGTGACCTAGAGCAGGACCAGAGCAGGAGCCTGTGTGTTATCAGGTGAGGTATGTTACATCGCAGCTGTGGAGGCTGTGTGTTATCAGGTGAGGTATGTTACATCGCAGCTGTGGAGGCTGTGTGTTATCAGGTGAGGTATGTTACATCGCAGCTGTGGAGGCTGTGTGTTTTCAGGTGAGGTATGTCACATCACAGCAGTGGAGGCTGTGTGTTATTAGGTGAGGTAAGTCACACTGTAGCTAGGAGCCTGTGTGTTATTAGGTGAGGTATGTCACACTGGCTTAGAGCAGCCTGTGTGTTATCAGCTGAGATATGTCACACCTTAGCTAGGAGCCTGTGTGTTATCAGGTGAGGTATGTCACACTGTGGCTTAGAGCAGGAGTCTGTGTGCTATCAGGTGAGGTGTGTCCCGTTGTGGCACCGAGCAGGAGCTTTTATGATATCAGGTGAGGTGTGTCACACTGCAGCCTAGAGCAGGAGCCTGTGTGTTATCAGGTCAGATATGTCACACTGTAGCTTAGCGCAGGAGCCTGTGTGTAATCAGGTGAGGTGTGTCACACTGTGGCCTAGAGCAGGAGCCTGTGTGTTATCAGGTGAGGTGTGTCACACTGTGGCCTAGAGCAGGAGCCTGTGTGTTATAAGGTAAGGTGTGTCACATTGTGGCGTCGAGCAGGAGCTTGTATGATATCAGATGATGTATGTCACACTGCAGCATAGAGCAGGAGCCTGTGTGTTATCAGGTGAGGTATGTAACACTGAAGCTTACAGCAAAAGCTGGTGTGTTATCAGGTGGGGTTGTCACACTGTAGCATAGGAACCTGTGTGCTATCATGTGAGGTATGTCACACTGTGGCCTAGAGCAGGAGCTTGTGTGTTATGAGGTGAGGAATGTCACACTGTGGCCTAGAGCAGGAGCGTGTGTGTTATGAGGTGAGGTATGTCACACTGTAGCTTAGCGCAGGAGCCTGCATGTTATCAGGTGAGGTATGTCACACTGTGGATTAGGGCAGGACCCTGACTGTTATCAGGTGAGGTGTGTCACACTGTAGCGCAGAGCAAGAGCCTATGTGTTATCAGGTGAGCTGTGTCACACTGTGGATTAGGACAGGAGCATGTGTGTTGTCAGGTGAGGTATACACAAAAACAACGAGAGAGGAAGGGAACCCAACACGACTACTCCCCTCAAGGGATAAATCTCAAAAAACAACGAAGTCCGTGTGGTTTATACACAACCTCTTAGGGTCAAAGGAGCACAAGTCTGCTGACTCAAAATAACACTGTATGTTGTTTAAGGAGAGAAAACCTAAATAGGTTTTATATAAAGCCCTCACTCGCCAACCTGGTTGGTGACATGCTTCATCATCGGGCTCCACTGGGTATGGCCGAATGCCATCCCAGTGTGGTGCAACGCCAGGTTACTGCGGAGCGGGGTTCGTGTGAGGTGACAGTGAATTTAAAAGCTTCCAATTGAGTCAAAAAGGCAATTTTATTTGTTTTGCTAATTGGAAATATTAAAAAGGGAGAAGAGTGAGGGTCAAAAATTAGAAGACCAGATTCACTATGTGGCGGTGCAGAGTCCCGGTGGTATGAGCGCGCTAAGGCTCACCCTGCCGAGGACTGTGAGTGTGAAAAATTATATTAAAAATTACCCGCCAACAATTATAGTGGTGGAGAGAAACGAGTTTATCTCAGAGGCATATCCGTATGAAGCCTCAGGGATCCCGGGAGAAGGGTGGGAGCATATGGAACACCGCCCTCGTTGCTCGGCACCCATTCGGTACCTATAGAACGCCTCTCGTGCCCGGGTCCAGGTGATGTATGTCACACTGAGTAGGAACCAGTGTGTTACCAGGTGAGGTATGTCACACCGCAGTTTCGGAGGCTGCCGTCACCAAGAAGGACTGGACTCAGAAATTCTGTAGAGTCAGTTATGTCTCCACTGCTGGTAGCGGGCTGTGCTCCTGTGCGGTTGCTGGAGCAGGGTTTTATATTAAAGTGTGTATACCCTCTCCATTTTGCACGTTAAGATTAATAAGATTAATTAACTAATAGTAATCAAATTATTTGGTTTGCTGTGGAATTTAATCAATCTTACTAACATAAAGAATACACGTGGGAATTGCATTTGCATGGCCTAATTAATACGTGAACTAAACAGTGTACGCATATTAATCATAGATAAATAAAGTTTACATGTTATATGTTGCTTCCGTGATTTATTTGTAATTTGTGCTCTATAAATGTGAGTATAACCCGCAATGAGTGTTGCTTCTGCTAGATAAATACACACACATATGGGTATTAGCGAGGGGATAACATTTTATTAGTCGTTTCTATGTATTAATTACTTTTTTGTGTCTCTTTGCTTAAGTTGTCCATTATGGCCTGCCTAAAGATGGCTGATATCTGGCGCTGAACCCGACTGCCAACGCTGAACAAGGCTTGGGTGAAGTGCGCATGCGTTGCCGTCAGCAACAGTGGCCTCTATACGACCCTAACCCGACCGTGCCCTCCAAGGACTCTCTGGGATGTTAGCCAGATACCCAAAAAGAAACAAAAGAAGATACATTTTTATTCACAAACATGAACTATATGTAAAAACACATTTTTCGGATGAGAAAGTGGTGGTACGGATTTCATCGACCAATCAGAGACTCTCTAAAATATCATCAGTTACTTTTAGAATGTAATTTTATTATAAAAGGCCATAGAATAGAGAGGTTGCATCTCTTCCCTTCCTGGCACTTATCGATTTCCTGACGTTATGCTGACGGAGAGGACGGTGACACTGCAGGACAGCTGTTTCCGGAAACTCTGACAGATTGAACTGATGACCAAGATTCTGACTTAGAAAAACGACTTTTAGCCAGAATAGGTAAATATGATGGTCAGCTGCTTGATTTAACAAATGATCTTTTGCAATTATTTAGATAAAAACATTATTATTATTACAAAAACTGTGTCGGGTTGTTTATTATGAGAAAATGTAATAATGTAAATTGATTTTAGTTTTAAGATAATCACTTCAACCTGCAGCTAGTTGATCCATGGCCTATCCATGAGAGGAGTACTAAAAGGTGAAGTTTAGGCCTTATTGAATAGAGAAGAGTATTTCCTTCCATCCGCTGTAATGAAACAATCACCTCCTTAGAAAACAGATTAATAGAGAATGAATGTTGGTGTTATGGGCCCCACCAGCGAATGTAGTGAGTGAGTGTGTCTGTGTGATCTATGATCTGTGACGAAGGGAGGGATTTTGCATTCCACGCTGCAGCAGTTTTTCCTGGTAGCAGAGAAATGGTTTACTACTGTTGTGGTTTGGTGATCATTGCTTGTAAATAGCTTATTGATTTTTGATTACTGATTGGTATTGATTTATGTACTAACACTCTATGATGAGTTACGTTAAGTTATATGTTGTTTGCACGGCTTCTGGGATGTAGGGAGTCGGAAGTTTGTAACAGTTCCGTAGTAGAGCAGAGGTAAGCGCTGCTCTCGGGAAAGACGGAATTGTGGTTATCCTGTAGGTACACAGGAGAAAACGTGTAACAATTGAAGTTGCACGGCGCATTGTCTGGGTTCGATTCGGTGACATCCTCGTGTGTTGCCACTAGAAATATTTTCTGTATTGAGAGAAGTGTGTATGATAGTGATGGTTACCTGTGAAATTTTGGTCTTTAAGAACCAGGAAACCAAATGGCATACCGATAACGCTTATCACTGAAAAGGTAGCAGGTGTTCTCTGAGCTTGTTAGAAGGACAAAGTAGAGGTAAGCGCTGCTTTGTTAACGAGTGTTATAATTCTGTAGTAGGACAGACTGTTCGCTGTTCTCGGGAAAGACAGGATTCTGTGTGAATGTACTACATTTTCTGTATGAAAGTGTGTGAATGAAAAGCCATTCCGATTAATTGCGAAACTCTGGTTTTATTTCTCAGGAGCATTAGGTCTCCAATTATGTGTCTTAAATACTAGAGAAACAGTTAGTTGATGCTTGCTAGAAGGGTGAAGTAGAGGGATGCGCTACTTTATCAACGGAAGTAACGATTCCGTAGTAGGGCAGAGGTAAGCGCTGCTCTCAGTAAAGACGGAATTCTCGTGAGAAAGGTCTATTGCTATTCTTTGGTTAGCGAAGCGGACAATGGAGATATTTTTGTGTTGTTACTAATAGAATTGTAAGAGTTACAATACGAGTTCACTGAGCGGACTTGTAAAGGAGGGGTAGACAGAAGCAGAGCTGCTGCAGCGGCTGCTGACGTCAGAACGACCGCGCTGGGATTGGACAGTTGGTCAGAACTGTAAAACGCTCCAGATTGGTGTGATAGTGTAAAGCCGCGCTAGGAGTGGAGAAATACAGGGTGACGTAAACGCTCCTGATTGGTGCGTTAGTGTGAGTCGCGCTGTGAGTGGACAGAATAACGGTACCGTTGTAAGAGAAGAATAGCGATACACGGAAACCAAGAAAATGTATTACCAACCGCCAGACAAGGAGAAAAAGTCGTGGTTTGGTAAAATAAAAAAGTGTTTAAGAAAGACAAACAGGTCAAGACTAGGGAAGGACAGTTACTTCCTCCACCGAAACCCCCCGCATCTTTGATGATTGCGAAATATGGGTACCATATTTGTATTTGGTTAGACAATTGGGTAAAATATACCAAGGACGATGGAGTCCTGGCATTTCCAGAGCATGGTTCCTTTAATTTGGCTGTTTTAAGGAATTTACGGGACACGATGATGTGTCTAGAACCAAGACCTAGACCGACGCAATTTGAGGCATTGATGGAATGGGAAGACGAAATGCATGAACGAGAGACACAAAGAAATGTTAAAGGCTACAGACATCTATTTAGTAGACGATTTGGGCATGAAATGCATGATGATCGAATGAAAAGGTGGCGAAATGCAAGTATGACTGAGGGTGTGTTTCCTGTAAGAACAATAGGAGAGAATGAAGGAAGAAAATGTGTGGAAAAAAGGAATAATGTGGAATCAAGAGGTTACGGAGCGAATGAATCAGATGATGATCTGCTGGATGATGGGTTTTATAAAAATCCACCACCGTACCGACCAGACCCAGAAATGTTGACACCAAGTGCCCCAATGAGAGAAACATTACGAATTGTTAAAACTGAAACTATGTCACCAGATTTAGAAAAGAGTAGCTCCAATAGAGAAATAGAAAAGAAGGCAGAGAATAGGATAAGTAGTGAAAATTCAGCAGAATTGGCCATAACTACTCTAGAATTAACCGAGAAAATAAGAGAATTGACTAAAAATTTAGAAGCTGTAACAGTTCCAGTGACCATAGGTCCAGTAATGCCCATTTTTGAGAAGCAAAAAGATAGCGAACATTGTTTGACGGCACCATACAGGAACCATAATTTGGTTGAGAGTCCAGAACGGAGTCAAATTGAGAATCTGTGGGGACCGACAATAAATATGTTTGAACCCCATGTTTCAAATAATCTATTTATAAATCAGAATTATGCAGAAAAGAGTAGAATGACAGTATAAACATTGTTAGAACCCCAGAGAAATACAGAACAGGGTAACACAGAAAGCTCAGTAGGACCCTCAGTGGAGGAACTAAGTGAATGGTTAAGAGGGTTACAGAAACAAGATAAGGAATCCCAGTCAATTGATGTAGCCAAGTTACGGATGGTATTGGAAGAATTAATAGCAGGGACTATTCCCATAGAAAAATTGAAAAACTATCAGGATGAAGAAATATTATTTTTATGTAAAAGTGTGACATGGAGAGCGAAAAACTTACATGAAAGACTAGGAGAAGTTGCGTATGAGATGGGTATAGATATTGATAAGGTAAAAGCCTTACAGAAACCCTATCGAGTTGATTTTACTGAAAAGGATATTGAGAATCTGAACACCACAGGACAGATAGGTCAGATTAAGGACATAATCATTTTATTGAGAAAATGGGGAGACGTGGATAAATGGAGAAGTAAGTGGTATCGAAAACGAGATGATGCCCCAGACAAGACAGTTACAGCATTCCCTTTTAGAGAAAATGGAAAAGTAGCAACTGAATACCCTATGAGGGAGATTCCTGGAGGAGGATATGTACACGTCCCATGGACAAGACAGGACATTTTGTCATTCACAAATGATTTCCCTCGATTGCGCGAAAAGCCTGTCGAGTGGTATCGGCAGGTAGACAGATTTGTGAAATTGCCAAAAGTACTATGGATTGACTTGAATAGCTTATTTGACATAATAGTGCCAGCAGATTTGTGGACAGAGTGCAAGCTTATGATTAATTGGCCAAGTCAGGAATACCCTAGGGATCCTAAGACAGGAGCCCCTGACCCAGAGGTAATGAAGAAATATAAACAGGTTATGGTATTTTTGAAAAATAAGGTACCCCCCAAAGAGACAGATTGGGTAAAAATTGACCGAACACATCAAGAAAGTAAGGAATCAGTACATGCCTACTATGAGAGGTTAATTTTGGCCTTTAAGCAGTTCAGTGGAGATGAGAACCTGAGTGATAAGGATTTGAGTCATTTCGTATACAGATTTGTATATGGTTTACGTCCAGACATTGGTGATATGATAAAACAGCATACGGTAGATGGGCAAAATAAGAAAATAGATGAAGTTTTGAGACATGCCAAATATTTCAGTGATGAAATAGAGGCCAAACAGCGAAAAAGAAAAGGCAATGTGGGCACAGGTGAAGGTAGCTGAAAGGCAGGAAGCCTAGTTAGTCGAACAAGCAAATAACACAGGAACTAAACCCAGATTTGGCCCAGGCAAAGGGAAAGGTAATATAGAAGAAGGTAAAAAGAAGTTCCCATGCCATAATTGCGGTAGGTTAGGGCATTGGAAATCCGAGTGTAAAAATCCTCCGAGTACTAATAATGAAAATCCATCATTGAATCCACAGGTGCAGAATGAGGTGAGTGGTCAACTGCAGCAACAGCAGCAGGTGGTTACCTCACAGAATCAGGTGCCAAAACCACCTTTCCCGCAGAGCAGAAACACTCAGAAGTATAGTAATGAATCAGGATTCTACAATGAAGAACAGGTAAATAAACCATCACGCGCTCGCGCAGTTTCACAGTATTGGCTGCAACGTGATGAAAGTGATTCAGAAGGAAGCTATTGACGGTGCCGAAGGGACGAAGAGGAGTGCGTACTTGGCGCAACTCTAGAAGTAGACCAGACAGGACCATTTGTAGATGGGAAGGTTAATAATGAAAATATTACTTTCTTAGTCGATACTGGTGCTACTCGATAAACTGTTAGATCAGCTGATGTCAAGAATCTTCCTCTCTCGGATGAAACGATCCAAGTGGTTGGTGTATCCAACAGACAGATTAAAACTTACCTTACAGAACCAGTGAAAGTTAGCATAGGGAAATTTTCAGAAATGCACCGCTTTGTAGTGTGCGACACCAGTCCTGTGAATTTATTAGGTAGGGACATGTTGTGCAAGATGAATTGCACTATATTCTGTACTTCAGAGGGAATAGCATTTGAAACACCAGATGAGGATGTACTGTACAAAATGACAATAGCTAATCAAGAAAGTGAAGTTACCGGAACCTTTAGAGTATTCAATCCTGATGAATTACCTAAAGAATTGAAGCAGTCTGTAAAGGCAGAAGTGTGGGATTTTACTGGAGAAGACGTAGGGCTAATGAGAAATGTAGATCCAGTGAAAATAAAAGTAAAAGAAGGAATAAGCTATCCAAATGTTCCCCAATATAAATTGACACCGGAGATAATTGAAGGAGTTACTCCAATAATTGAGAAAATGATTAAGCAAGGAATTCTAAGAGAAATACTGAGTAGTCCATGTAATTCACCAATAATGGGACTTAAAAAGCCTAATGGAAAATTCAAGATAGTACAGGATTTGAGAAAGGTAAACAAAATCGTTGTGCCATGTTGTCCCATTGTGCCAAATCCATCAGTGATTTTGTACCAGATTCAACATGATGCGGAATGGTATACAGTAATTGATCTATGCCAAGCTTTTTTTTCCATCCCATTACATCATGACAGCCAGCAATTTTTTGCATTTCGGTTTGGAGAGAGGATTTTGGCATGGTGCCGAATCCCACAGGGGTATACAGAAAGCCCCTCAATATTCAACCAATTGTTGAAGAAGTCATTAGAAAGTCTGCAAATGCCCGAAAGTTCAGTACTAGTTCAGTATATTGATGACCTTTTGGTGGCGTCGAAAACACGTGAAGCTTGCGAGGTACACACAATAGCACTACTAAATCATTTGGCAGATGGAGGACTGAAAGTGTCCCCGCAAAATTGCAGTATTGTAAGCAGGAAATACAGTATTTGGGACATAAAATTGAGAAACGACTGAGGATAATAACAATAGACAGAATCAGAATCATAAAAGGAATGAGAGCTCCCATGACTCAAAGAGAGGTGAGAATGTTTCTGGGAATGGTAGGGTACTGCCGTCAGTGGATTAGTAACTTTTCCCTGATCGCAAAGCCCTTGGTGCGTTTGACCAGGAGTGATGTAAAAGATCCCCTGGAATTGAACAAGGAAGAATTGGCAGCATTCAAACGATTGAAAGAAGGTTTGTGTGAAGCACCAGCACTAGGCATGGCTGATTACGATAAAGAGTTTGAGTTGTATTGCAGTGAGAGAAATGGATGTGCACTTTCTGTGTTGATTCAGAAACATGGAAGATTGAGAAGACCAATTGCGTACTTTTCATCAATGCTAGACCAAGTGGCTGCAGCTTTACCTGGGTGTTTGGAGGCAGTGGCTGCAACATGTCGAAGTTTGGAACAGAGTGAAGGAATCGTGATGGGATATCCATTGAGAGTGTTTGTACCTCATGATGTGGCGATTCTTTTAACAAGGAGTCGTACTCAGTATATGACACATAGTCGGCTGACTAAGTATGAGAAGGTCATATTAGGTGCAACAAATGTGAGCCTTGCAAGGTGTTTGAATGTGAATCCTGCAACTTTGTTACCAGATGCTGAGAAAGTGGAAGTGAGAGATGAAGCAGATCATGATTGTTTGGACGTGCTTGAGTATTGCACAAAGCCACGACCAGATATAAAAGATGTACCTTTGCCAGAGAGTGATTTTGTGTTGTTCGTTGATGGGTCATGTTTGAGAACAGATGAAGGAGTACTAAGTGCAGCATATGCAGTGTGCACGGTTGCAGCAGTTATGGAAGCATCTTACCTGAAAGGAGTGAGATCAGCTCAAGTAGCTGAACTTGTTGCTTTGACAAAAGCATGTAAAATTGGGAAAAGTGTGAGAGTGACTGTGATAACGGACAGCCAGTATGGCTTCGGGGTTGTCCATGATTTTGGCCAAATATGGCTACAAAGAGGTTTCCTGACCTCAAGTGGAACCCCTATTAAAAATGCGGAAGTGGTTGGAAAATTGATTGAGGCGATAAAGCTGCCTAAACAATTGGCTGTGGTGAAATGTGCTGCCCATGGTCAGGGTAGTGATTATATCACTACCGGAAACAGGTATGCTAATGATATGGCACAGTATTGTGCACGGAACCAGAATTCTGTCAATCGGGCAAAGGAAAGGGAAATGGCTTCTTGCTCAGTGATGTTTACTAACGTTGTGGGAATATGGGAAGAAGTGAGACAATTGCAGGAAGAGTCAGGAGATGAGGAAATGAAACAGTGGATAAAAGCAGGGTGTGCCCCAAGAGAAAAGGACCGTGTGTGGGTCTATCGAGATGGAAGACCAATAATGCCTGATAGCATGATGTCTACCAAGGCACGGATGTATCATGGCCAGGGACACATAGGGAGATATGCCATGATCAGGTCTTTTAAGCAGACCTGGTACAACCCCAAGTTTAGGCTTGTAGCAGAGAGCCTATGTCAGAGATGTCTAATATGTCAGCAATACAATCCTGGAAGAAAGACAGTGGTGAGTCTAGGAACCATAGGTCGAGAAGGAGGGCCTTTCACTAGAATGCAGGTGGATTTCATTGAGATGCCTCCTTGTAACAGATTGAGGTATGTTCTGGTCATAGTCTGCCTATTCTCCAGGTGGGTGGAAGCATTTCCAACTAGAAGAAATGATGGGATGACAGTGGCAAAGCTTCTTTTGAGAGAGTTCATTCCCAGGTTCGGGTTTCCAGTAACCCTTGAATCAGACAGAGGAGGGCATTTTCACAATGAGATCATAAAATTGATTAGTGAAGTATTGAATGTACAACAGAAACTACATTGTGCCTATCGACCAGAGACTTCTGGTGTGGTTGAACAGATGAATGGTACGATCAAAAACAGAATAGGGAAAATGTGTTTAGCCACGGGTATAAAAATGGCCTGATGTCTTGCCTCTTGTGCTCATGACAATTCGAGCGATACCAGACAGAACTACAGGGTTAAGTCCTCATGAGATAATCATGGGACGAGCAATGAAGCATGTGTTCATTCCAGTCAACAAGCTGATGACTATAACTGATGACATGGTGTTGGAATACTGTAAAGGCCTGGCTGACGCAGTTCATTCTGTGTTTCATCAGGTTGGAGCGGATGCCACCACCCTTGAAAGGAAGCAAGCCCATGATCTAAGCCCAGGAGACTGGGTAAGGATAAAAGTCCACAGAAGAAGAAACTGTTTGGTTCCGAGGTGGGGAAAACCAAGACAAGTCATTCTGACCACGACAACAGCTGTGAAGTGTGCTGGATTGAAAAACTGGATCCATGCTAGTCATACTTTGAGGATACCAAATCCAGTTGACAGCAAAGAAAAAGAGTACTATGACAATTCAGAGTCAAGTACTGAATCAGACAATGAAGAGCAGAGAACACAAGAAAACCCTGAAAGGGGGGAGACAGAACCAAAACAAAGTTTGGTCCCTGGAAGTATCTCTCTGAGAAGAAGATTGCAGATTTCTGACATCAGTTCAGATTCTGAAAACGAACAAGGAACACAAAGTTCTAGAAAAGAACACAGAAAGAAGAAGGAAAAAGTCAATGAAGAGACAATAAAAGAAATTCGGGAGAAAGAAGTTTCAGACGAAAGGTTGAGAAAGATTCCACCTGAAATAACTGATTCAAGTGAACAAGGGACAGGTACAGAGAGAGAGGGACAGATTGCGGAAGACCCCCGAGGAGGTGTAGGGAACTGCAACACCCAGTTAGGTGAAGGGACAAGTAGTCAGCAGGAAGATTGCGTGACAGAGACCCGAGGAGGGACAGAAGTAGGGAAAACAAAAAAGGTGGAAGAAGAAGAAGCCGTTGAAAAGACAAAGCAAGTTGAAACAGAGTCTGAAGAAAGTGAGAATGAAGTACCCGAAGGTCGAGTATTAAGGAAAAGAGCTTGGAGAGAAGAAAAGAATAATAAAGGAGATAAACAGAAAAGAGTTAAGAGAGATGAGGTGTGGCCAAACAAAATAAAGAGATTGAGATATCGGCTGACACGAGTGCATCCACCGAGAGCTGAACAGGTGAATGAAGTGACAAGCCAAGAAAAATTGAAAGAAGGAGAAACAACTGAGAGTAAAGACAGTAAAAGAACGAGGAAACCTAACCAGAAGTATAAGTCATCGGAATGGACGTACGTGGCTCTGCCTGAAAATGATGAAGAGGTAGATAGTCAAGGAAATCCAGAGGAGACTTTACTAAAAGTGGTTCAAGAGGAAGAAGAAGCAGAAATCCTGAGAGCAATCTTGTCCGACATCGGAGAAGAAGAAACGGAAATTCAGGAGTTTCTGTATTGGGATGACGAGAAAGAAGTGAAAAATGATGAGATGCCAAACTGAATAAATTCAAGAAGCAACTGATGGAAAAATAATAAAAGTCAAAAGATAGAAAACTGGTAGAATCAAGAATGTAAAGAATTCAAAAAGTAGAAACTAGTCGTGAAGTAGAAGAGGCTAAGTCAAAAGACACAGTCCAGTTCTAACAAGATGGCTAACACAGATAGTAGCAAAAGTAGATGTACATTCATGAAAAGATGGTGTAAAATGTGTTGTTGTTGTACAGGATTATTAATGCTTCTGTGGAGCACACTTGCTCTACTAATTTCTTTCAAGGTTACTATAGATACACTAGAAGGACACACTGATAACCTTACTAATGTAGGGAAGATTCATTTCATTAGTCTTTATTTCGATATTTCATCATAAAAGACATAACAATAACAAGAGAACAAGTAAAAATGACAATCGTCATAATTAAAAATACCATACAATGTAATCCAGTTTGTTCATAAAGCATATTAGACCTGATTAAAAATACCATACAATAAGATCCAAATTTCTTTAAAAACAAATAGAAAGATAAAAATTGTTAATAAAAATTCTCGGTAAGTTAAAACCACACGATTATTATCAGTTCTATAGCGTCAGTTATCAGAATGAGAGCAGAGAAACAACTCTATTAGCAACAATCAGGAAGTCCCCAAATTAGATTATTGTTGTTTGTATATTCCCGGCCCTAATAATTCACATCCAACCGAGAAATTTAGCAACCGCTATAACCAAGGATTCCTGGGTGTTAGTTCTCAGAATCCTCAGCGCTTCAGAACCTACACGTGTGCCTAAGTTTCGGCAAATAGGTATCAGCCACTTGTTACGTGGGGCAGTGTAGGCTGGACATACAAAGAATATATGGGCGATAGATTCTTTTTGGCCCATACACCATTTGCAGCAGACATCATCTTGCAGGCCGTTCCAAGATTTGGTGAAGGTTTTGATGGGAAGGCTACCAACCCTAAATTGGTGATACAATTTACGATCACAAGACCTAGTGATAATGTCCCAATAGTCCTCCATAAGGGGGACGATCTTGTGTTTGAAGAATAGTCCAGTCAGGGAAGTAGCCTCAGTCTTCATTATATATTTATGACACACTAGTGCCCAGTGTGTTTCTTTAAAGACCTTTTTTGTAGGAAATTGGCTATTAACAGGATCTAACCACAGGTTACTCATCCCCATATCCACCAAAAGCGTTCTAACTTCCTTAAACCATGGGATGTTTCCTGAACCTGCTACTGATCCAACATCCAGGATTGCCCTGGCAAATAGATCAAGTTCTGGGGTAATCCATATCTGCCGCCAAAGAGCCAGCGGCCTGTAACGTGCCACATCCTCAATGGAATAACATCCCAAATCCATTAAGAGGGGCTTTAATGGAGTAGAACCAGGAAGACCTGTCAGATTCCTCAAGAATTTGTTTTGAACCTTAACCAACATGGATAGGTCAGAGAAGCCCCATAGCTCTGCTCCATACAGGATCGCAGAGCTAATCCTAGAATTGTAAATTTTAAGGGCAGGACCTATCCTTTTGGTCAAGGACGATCGCTGTTCTTTAATTAAACACCCTGTCAACTGGGCGAACTTGAGGGAAAAAACATCAATCTGGGGTTTCCATTTTAATTTGGACTGTAATGTAATTCCTAGGTAGGTCATTACATTGGTCTGGACTAACTTGGTATTATTCATAGTTACAGAGCCATCCACTTGCTTAGAGGATCATGAATTTGGTTTTATCAATATTAACCTGTAGATCATTGTCAGAGCAGAACTCTTCAAATTTGTTCAGTGCCCGTTGCAATCCCATCTGGGTTTTAGATAACAAGAGAGTGTCATCCGCAAACATAAGTAACGGTACTTTGGTGCAATCCAGGGATGGAGCAGCCGTTGGAAAAGCAGAGAAGTGCTCCATTACCCTGTTGATGAACAACAAAAAGAGTGTTGGCGCTAGAACACACCCCTGTCTAACCCCGCGTGACACAGTAAATTTGTTTGTAACCTGCCCTTGTAGACCCCAGCGAACACGTGCGAAATTGTCGTCATGTAGCTTGATAACTAGGGCCAGTAAATCCAAAGGCATCCCCATTTCACTCAATGCCCTCCATAGTTTACTCCTAGGCACCAAATCGAACGCAGACTTGAAGTCAATGAAGGCAGCATAGAAGGTACCACCACCCAAGCTCACCACACGCCAATAAATCAATAAAAACCTAAAGACTTGCTCGATGGTGCCTACACATGGTCGAAACCCAGCCTGTAGTGGGGACAATATGTCGTCAAGCTCCATCCAACTCTGTATTCTCGCGAGAACCATCCTTGCAACAATTTTTTGTATGCAATCGATCAAACTGATCGGACGGTAATTTCCTGGATTGGAGCGGTCACCCTTCTTGTAAATTGGCAAGATCTCGGCTACCCGCCATGAATCTGGGATGCGTGCCCGATTAGCTATTGCATTCGCAATAAATACTATATAGGGCACCCAGTTGGCAGTATCATACTTGAAAAGATCCACAGGAACACAATCCATGCCCGAGGCCCTACCGCTGGGGGCCTTATTTAGGGCATCCTCTGCCTCCTTACTGACAAACGGTAAAATATGATTATTAGTTGGAGTACAAAAATTAAACTCCAATAATAAGTCAGACAGCAAGGGATCAGTCACTACCCCTGACACGGAAAACTGGGCACCAAAGTGATTTACCCAGTCGTCTGGGGAAACATAATTTGCGGGGGATTGTGATTGTGTACCATTACCCCATTTCACAATATGCCAAAACTTGGCCATGTTTGTTAATCTACTAGCATCGAGAAGATCTTTCCAATGCTGCTCATCCCATTCTTTTTTGGCACAATGCAAGACTTTTCTATAGTTTTGCCTGGCCGTCCTAATATTGGGCATCAGTTTAGACCTAATTGCCAGAGACAAAAGTTTGTAAGATTCACGGCACAACTTATTGCACCATGATTTATCTCTATACTGACTCATTGCTTTCTGGTGTCTAGTGGTGTTAGAAAAATGGGATTTTAAACTCAAAAATAGGTCTTCATGAATATTGAGGATACTATCGTTAATTTCAGCCTGAGATTTAAAGGATCGCAGTATAATCAATGACCGTACAATCTCTGATCTTATATTTTCTAGGGCCTCCATATCATTAAACACTCTTGCCCATCGAACCCTACGTAAATCATTTGTTAGTAGGGCATCAGCAGTGGCCACCTCTGTTGGTTCGTTACCAGTCGACGTTACAATAAGATTGAGACTAAGAAGCAAAGGATTGTGATCACTTTCTGGATGTTCAAGGATAGACATGTCACCTAAAATAGACCAGTACTCAATCTTGATTAGAATATAATCAGTTCTGCTTCTATGCAGACCATTATCGAAAGTGGCCCTACCCATTTTGTCTGAAGTTGATCGTCCATTGGCTGCCCTAAAGCCACGTTCCAAACAAAAGCCCAGCAGTTGTAAGGCCGATTCTGACCATTTCTATAGGTAGTAAATCGAGAGGAGGAATATTCCACTCGGTGTCCTCCTCATCCATAATATTTTCCTCTTCATGGTTTAGGGGTTCAAATGTGCAATTAAAATGCCCCGCTATGATCGTGATACAATCGTGCCCCACTAAATCAAAAAAGGAGTCAAAATCAGCAAAGGTTTTCGAACTCTGCCCCCCTGGCATCCCTCGCATATATACATTTACAATAAGAATATCCTGTTGGGCAGGTCGGTGTAATTTAACAGCGAAGATATCTGGGCTATTTGTAGGAATCTCCTCCAGACAAAAGTTGTTTGATTGCCTAACCCAAAGTGTAAGGACCCCCGAGGACCTACCTAGTTTCCCTCTCACTGCTGCTTTAAAAAAATTTAGATATCCTAAGCGGTGAGTGGGTTTGACAGCCCATGTCTCCTGAAAAGCCCAGATGTCATACTCCTCCACAAAGTCTGACAACTGTTACCGGGAGTCTGCACTGTAAACCTGCAATATTCCAGGAAGCAAACGTGAACAAAGAAGGATAACTACTCTGACCTGGCAAAAAGTGAGCATTTACAGACTGTGTGGGGGCTTCCAATACCACTTGGCCCTGGGATATTTCCCTTCCCAAACCTGAACCCTCATACACAGGGATCACAATGGCCGGCCTTTCTAATTCACCAAAAGCCATTGTGAAACCACCAAAAATCTCACCATCAATATTTTCCGGCCTGTTACCACCCCCACCATCACAAAAAGCCATCCCAACATTGGGTTCAGAACTCCCTGTAGAAAGGGAAAGTCAATCCACCTGATCCAAAACTCCAAAACTATTGTTTATGGGAATGTTATATAAACAATCGTTTAACCACCCCCTTTCTCGCTCCCTGGTGTCGTAAGCTGGGGCCGACCGTTTCTGCCTTCCCAAGTGATTTCCATGAGGGTAAAAATAAGAGAGAGGATGGGACTTAATGCAAGATGCCATACCCTCAATTCCCCGTTCACAGATAAATTTCACAGCTCGTTTATCTCTAAAGTTGAGAACAATACCTGTAGAATCCTTCTTTCGGCTTCCCACCCAACCTACTCTACGCACATGAATGATCTCACTAAACACATGTAAAGGTAAGGGTCTATGTTTGTTCAACCAATGTAAGGATTTGTTCTTAAGTTCGTCATAAGATTCTGGGGTATTACTACCAAGCCCTGGAACCCCAGACAAAACCACTACATAGGGTGCACAATCTGGGGGTAAGTCCAAAAGGACCCTATTTGGCTTTGCTACAGTTCGAGCACTGCTCAGTTGGCTTCCAGTACTAGCAACTCTAGGGGCAGAAGGATGGAACCCCCTATTCTCATGCGATATGTTGTCCGCTGCATCAGTGTTAACAGGTGCAGCAACCAACCTCGTAATAGGAATGTTATTGGGAGATGGTAAAACACCTGCTTGCACAACTGGGAGCCCTGGGTTATTTGAAGAGGATTGCTGACATGGCACCGACATTGGTGCGGATAAACTCTCCACCTTTGTTGTTAATATATTCACCGCATCAACATTTGAGCCCACCCTCATATCAATGGCTCGGAGTTGCTCTTCAATACACGTTAGCCGCTCATTTAGAGGAGAGACAATTGAAGAGACCAAATTTTCCATTTCTTCCCAGAATCTAGCACCTAAATTTAGAGATGGAACATCCCTTATTTCATTGGGTGGGGGTATCTGCACCAAGCCCGGGGTGGCATTATTGGTAGGGGGATCAGGAGGGTCACTATACTTCCCTTTCCCTATTTTGGTACCATTGTTTGATTTACCAGCTTTCGCATTTATCTGTCTCAATAAGCCTCCACCCCGTTTACGTTTACCTGCATGAGCACCTAGGGGGGAGGGCACAGATTTATTTGGTAACAAATGCGGTGTAGATCTCGTTGACACCCGTGATGTCACAGGATTTGAAGCAGAACTCTGTGGTAGTCCCTCAATTGCTGGATGAACAATCTGATCAGATAGGGACAGAACTGAGTCAACCGGGTGGGACTGAATTAGGCCATCAGGTGGAGGTTGAACTGGGGAGGGAACTCTGGCCAATCTCCCCAGCGAGGAACGTTTAGTATAGTCCAATTCAAGAGACACTCGGCGTTCCGCTAATGCGATCTCTTTTTCCAGGACCGAAGTAGCTCTTATAATGAAGTTATCTAATGTCCCAGCAACACCAATGTTAAAGCTTCTCCCAATTGATTCACGGCTACCTGCCATAATCAAATAATGAATAAATAATCAAATAAACAATGCAAAAACACAGATTATACTAATAATAATAATAATGCACACAACCCCTAACACCGGGGCACAAGCTTGCGTTTAAAAGGTCCGGCCCTTGCCCCGGGCTTTTCTCCAGCGCGCCGAATAAGTAGCCTCTTAACTGGAAGTCAGTGGGCGTTGGAGAGGCCCAAATTCAGGTGAGTTCGGGTGAGGCAATCACGGGGCTCCTGGGACTAAAAGTCCTACACAGACCTACACAGACCTCCTTCAGGTAGAGAGCGTCAATGTTATCGCCCCCCCCCACGCATGAAACGCAGGAAACACAGAACCTTGATGACGCTGCCTTATATCCCCACCTGCGCACTATCTCAGCAGTCTCAACAGTCACCCCAATCCGGTCACTTTTCCACCTATTATCACCCTGTTTTCAATGTTATTATTGTGTGGATCCGTGTGAGTTATTTGAGATCCTCACAGACCGCGCGCCATTCTCAGCATTCAGTCATTAGGTGCTGGTAAGTAAAAAGCGCTCCCACAGTAAAAACAACAGAGATGATCACAGTACCTTACTCATCAATCCAAGTGTAAGCACAGGGGCCCATGAATTAGGGGGCTGGCCCTGCCCTGGCTCTTACTGGCGATGACGGGCAAGGACGGGCCCGCCCTTGGCCCGGGCTTCGCCCGGGCATGGCCCGCGCCACGATGTTTGTTGGCGCTTTTATGCGCGATGCCGGATGCAGCCGCCTCCCTCCTGAGAGCAATGCCACCTGGGAGACTGAGTCTCTGAAGAAAGTGCTGGTGCCTGGAATTGAGTGAGCGCGTCCCGCGCCGCGATGTTTGTTGGCGCTTTTATGCGCGATGCCGGATGCAGCCGCCTCCCTCCTGAGAGCAATGCCACCTGGGAGACTGAGTCTCTGAAGAAAGTGCTGGTGCCTGGAATTGAGTGAGCGCGTCCCGAGCCGCGATGTTTGTTGGCGCTTTTATGCGCGATGCCGGATGCAGCCGCCTCCCTCCTGAGAGCAATGCCACCTGTGAGATTGAGTCTCTGAAGAAAGTGCTGGTGCCTGGAATTGAGTGAGCGCGTCCCGAGCCACGATGTTTGTTGGCGCTTTTATGCGCGATGCCGGATGCAGCCGCCTCCCTCCTGAGAGCAATGCCACCTGTGAGACTGAGTCTCTGAATTAAGTGCTGGTGCCTGGAATTGAGTGAGCGCGTCCCGCGCTGCGATGTTTGTTGGCGCTTTTATGCGCGATGCCGGATGCAGCCGCCTCCCTCCTGAGAGCAATGCCACCTGGGAGACTGAGTCTCTGAAGAAAGTGCTGGTGCCTGGAATTGAGTGAGCGCGTCCCGCACCGCGATGTTTGTTGGCGCTTTTATGCGCGATGCCGGATGCAGCCGCCTCCCTCCTGAGAGCAATGCCACCTGGGAGACTGAGTCTCTGAAGAAAGTGCTGGTGCCTGGAATTGAGTGAGCGCGTCAAAAGGTAGTTCCGACTAGAATAGATAATCATTATTTACATAAAGATAGGTCTATTAATTATTTTTCAAATAATGTGTTTTCGAAGTTATTGTATGAGTATGTAAAAACAATGGACGTAAGGGACTGCTACGTATGCATGCAGTTACCTGCCTCTGTTTCAGAAGGAGTGACTTATCATCACCTTCCAGCAACTTATGGAATAGCATGTAGTGTAATAGCTAGTTTATTTTATCAGACAGGTAAATTAGAATATTATTTTTCAGATGTAGATAACATTTTTGCGCAAGTACCTGCTAATAACAAATTTAACAAAGTAAGACCTGCTAAGTTATTAGGTGAATTTTTCTTAGAAACTAAAAGAACTAACATTAGAATATATTTTTAGAAACAATTTGACTTGCAGTTTGAAGAAAGAGGAAAAGACATTCTTAGACATGGTTGAAGAAAGCAGATTGAAAATGCAAAGAAAAGTAGCAGAAGGAAAAGGGGAGAAAACAGTCTGGGATATAGAAAAAGAAAAACATTTGAATGGTGAAGCTAGTCCAACTATAGCTTTAGATTTGCCTCAGAAAAGGAAGATGTGTATTAGAAGGAATCAAACTGCATATGATAATTATTTTGTAGGTAATAGTGAGTGCCATGATACATACCGAATCATGGGTGGATGGGGATTTAAAGGTGGTAGAGATCCAGTTTTCCCTGGACTTTATTTTATCTGTGGGAACAGGGCATATTATCGTTTGCCAGACCATTGGTATGGCACATGTTATGTTGGCCTGGTTTTTCCAAAAATCTTTCACATGGACAGAGGAGAAGATGGTGTACATAGTTTAGGTAGTCATTTAGTACGTAGTAAAAGAGAATCCTGGACAGAGATTATAGGTGATGTTTTTGCAGACAAAATTAGAAGATTATCAAAAGTAGTGGATAGCTTGTCAACAAGCACCGCTGGAGGATTTATATTGGTAGATACTGAAATGGTTGCCATGCGTGCTATGGTAATGCAAAATCGACTTGCCCTTGATATATTATTGGCAAAGGAGGGTGGAGTCTGTGGAATGCTGAAAGTTCAACATTGTTGCACTTACACTCCAGACGAAAGTAAAGATCTGAAAATTTATATTAAAAATATTACAGAATTGCATGACGAAATTGTACCACTGGAGGTTGAAGGTGTTTGGGAAAAGATTGGTAAGAAAATAGCTGCTATTAAAAACTTCTTAGTTAAAATAGGTAGTACTTTTATAGGTAAAATATTGTTTCCATTAACATGTGTGATTTTCATATTATTAATATTAAGATTAGGTTGTATGTGTTGTAGAAACAAGAAAACAAAGAATAAAATAAAAAGAGAAAAACTGAAAAGAAAAGAAAAGGATCCAGATAGAGATTTAGAAGAGATAACATTAGAAGAGTGGAAAGAAAGTATGTATAAAAAGGCAAAAAGAGATGAAGAAGAAACTGAATTATAAATAAGAGCAAGAATACATTTTGAGTTTCTGTAAAAGGGGTAAAGAAATTTAGTGTTGCTGTGGTGATAAAATCACCAAAGGGGGGATTGCCGGAGCAGGGTTTTATATTAAAGTGTGTATACCCTAACCATTTTGCATGTTAAGATTAATAAGATTAATTAACTAATAGTAATCAAATTATTTGGTTTGCTGTGGAATTTAATCAATCTTACTAACAAAGAATACACGTGGGAATTGCATTTGCATGGCTTAATTAATACGTGAACTAAACAGTGTACGCATGTTAATCATAGATAAATAAAGTTTACATGTTATATGTTGCTTCCGTGATGTATTTGTAACTTGTGCTCTATAAATGTGAGTATAACCCGCAATGAGTGTTGCTTCTGCTAGATAAATACACAAACATATGGGTATTAGCGATAACATTTTATTAGTCGTTTCTATGTATTAATTACGTTTTTGTGTCTCTTTGCTTAAGTTGTCCATTATGGCCTGCCTAAAGATAGCTGATATCTGGCGCTGAACCCGACTGCCAACGCTGAACAAGGCTTGGGTGAAGTGCGCATGCGTTGCCGTCAGCAACAGTGGCCTCTATACGACCCTAACCCGACCGTGCCCTCCAAGGACGCTCTGGGATGTTAGCCAGATGCCCGAAAGAAACAAAAGAAGATACATTTTTAATTCACAAACATGAACTATATGTAAAGACACATTTTTCGGATGAGAAAGTGGTGGTACGGATTTCATCGACCAATCAGAGACTCTCTAAAATATCATCAGTTACTTTTAGAATGTAATTTTATTACAAAAGGCCATAGAATAGAGAGGTTGCATCTCTTCCCTTCCTGGTACTTATCGATTTCCTGACGTTATGCTGACGGAGAGGACGGTGACACTGCAGGACAGCTGTTTCCAGAAACTCTGACAGATTGAACTGATGACCAAGATTCTGACTTAGAAAAACGACTTTTAGCCAGAATAGGTAAATATGATGGTCAGCTGCTTGATTTAACAATCGATCTTTTGCAATTATTTAGATAAAATTACTATTATTACAAAAACTGCGTTGGGTTGTTTATTATGAGAAAATGTATTAATGTAAATTGATTGTAGTTTTAAGATAATCACTTCAACCTGCAGCTAGTTGATCCATGGCCTATCCATGAGAGGAGTACTAAAAGGTGAAGTTTAGGCCCTATTGAATAGAGAAGGGTATTTCCTTTCATTACAGCGGATGGAACAATCACCTCCTTAGAAAACAGATTTTCAGACCCTCGACCCGGTCACTCCACTCCGCACGGACCCCGTGTGCCCAGATTCTGCTGCTGCTGCCTTCTTGGCCTCTCTTGCTGCCGCCTCTCCTTAAGGCCCCTGCTCTACAGGCTTGCCCAGGCTTGCCCTCGCTCTCCCGCTCCGTCTTCCCGCTCTTTCCACCCCCCTTCCGCTCCCCGCCGCTGCTCTCCTGCGGCCCGCCCCCTTCTCTTGGCACCCACTCCCCATTCGCCGCCCCGCTCCCGCCTCCCAGCTGCTCCTCCCTCCCACTTGGCCATATATGGCGGGGACCACGCGGCAGTGAGCAGTGACCCTTGACCCAGTCACTCCACTCCGCACGGCCCCCGTGTGCCCTGATTCTGCTGCTGCTGCCTTCTTGGCCTCTCTTGCTGCCACCTCTCCTTAAGGCCCCTGCTCTCCAGGCTTGCCCAGGCTTGCCCTCGCTCTCCCGCTCCGTCTTCCTGCTCTTTCCACCCCCCTTCCGCTCCCCGCCACTGCTCTCCTGCGGCCCGCCCCTTCTCTTGGCACCCGTTCCCCATTCGCCGCCCCGCTCCCGCCTCCCAGCTGCTCCTCCCTCCCACTTCGCCATATATGGCGGGGACCGCGCGTACGCGCAGCAGCCACGCGCCAAAGGCGCGCCAAAGGCAAGCCCGTCTACGCCTGGACCGCGCCCAGTACCAGAATCCCTGAACTCCGCCGGAGCCAGCCAACCCGACAGAGATATGACGCCGCCACCCTCCACACACTCAACACCGGCCGACAGCCAGCCTGCTACCAAGCCAATCCGAAACGCACCCACGGAGCATACACCTGCCACGCCTGCAACTTCACCTGCACCCGATCCTGCACCGCACCCACCAAGCCAGGCTCCAGCAACTGCCCCCTCAAGTGCATCTTGCTCAACACCCGCTCCGTCCACAGGCACGCCGTCGAACTCTGGAACCTTCTCGACACAACATCACCAGACGTCGCCTTCCTCACAGAAACATGGATGAACGCCTCCTCAGCTCCCGACATCGCCATAGCCATCCCGGATGGCTACAAGATCGCCCGAAAGGACCGCGTCAACCAAGCCGGAGGAGGCATCGCCATCGTCCACAGAAACACCATCCGAATCCCGAACAACTCCGACGACACCCTCACTGCCGCCGAACACCTTCACTTCCAGATACACACCGACCCCAAGACCACCCTCAGAGGCACCCTCGTCTACAGACCCCCGGGACCACGCACACAATTTAGCGAAGCCATCGCAGACTTCGTCAGCCCACATGCCCTTACCTCCTCAGACTACATCCTCCTAGGAGACCTCAACTTCCACCTGGAGAACAACAATGACAGCAACACCGCCACCCTGCTGGACAACCTCGCCAACCTCGGACTCAAGCAACTGGTGAACACCCCCACCCACACCGCCGGCCACACGCTTGACCCCATCTTCTCCTCCAGAAAGCACATCTCCTTCAGCCACTCCACCGGACTGCACTGGACAGACCACAGCTGCATCCACTTCAACTTCAGGAGAACCACGACCCACAACCACCCTCAACAGGTTCCCCGCAGAAGCTGGAGCAAGATCACCACCGACCAGCTCACCACCTCCCTCAGCTAGAACCCCCCACCAACACGACGGACCCCAACGAAGCAGCCCGCAACCTCACACAGTGGCTCACCAACTGCGCCAATGACCTCGCACCACTGAAGAACCCCCCCAGCAGACACGGCAGCAAGAAAGCCTCCTGGTTCACCAACGACCTCAAAAACTCCAAGAAAACCTGCCGTACCCTCGAGAAAGCCTGGCGCTACGACCAGACTACAGAAAACATGACAGCCCTCAAGAACGCCACCCGCAAACACCACCAACTGATCCGCACCACCCAAAGGACCACATTCAAAGAACGACTGGACAACAACTCCCACAACAGCAAGGAACTCTTCAGCATCGTCAAAGAGCTCTCCAGCCCCAGCGCCTGCAACAACGACATCACACCCTCGCAGAACCTCTGCGACTCACTCGCCTCGTTCTTTCACCGCAAGATTGCCGACATACACAACAGTTTCGGCGCACAGACCGCGCACCCTACCACCGATCTGGCGCCCCCCACCACCACCCTCCGCACCTGGACGATGGTCAGCACCGAAGATACCACCCACATGATGAACACCATCCACTCCGGCTCCCCTACCGACCCCTGCCCACACCACATCTTCAACAAAGCCGACTCCATCATCTCAAGCCAACTCCGGAACATCATCAACAGCTCCTTCGCATCCGCCACCTTCCCAGAGAGCTGGAAACACGCCGAGCTCAGCGCCCTCCTGAAGAAACCCACCGCGGACCCCACGGACCTCAAGAACTTCCGCCCCATCCCGCTCCTCCCCTTTCCGGCCAAAGTCATCGAGAAGATCGTCAACAAACAACTCTCCGCCTTCCTCGAGACCAACGGATCCCTCTACCCCTCGCACTCCGGCTTCCGAGCAAACCACAGCACCGAGACCGCCCTCATCGCAGCCACCGACGACATCAGGTCCCTGCTCGACAACGGGGAAACAGCTGCCCTCTTCCTCCTGGACCTCTCGGCAGCCTTCGACACCGTATGCCACCGCACCCTGATACAGCGCCTCAGCAACATCGGGATCCAAGGAAAGGCCTTGGAATGGATCATCTCGTTCCTCGCCGGCAGAACCCAGAGAGTCCGCCTTCCCCCGTTCCGGTCCACGGCCACCGAAGTCATCTGCGGCGTCCCACAAAAATCCTCGCTCAGCCCCACCCTCTTCAACGTCTACAGGAGCCCCATCGCAGCCATCGCACGCCAACACAACCTCAACATCATCTCCTACGCCGACGACACCCAGCTGATCCTATCCCTCACCAACGACCCCGCCACCGCCAGAGCCAACCTCCAATAAGGAATGAAAGACGTCGCGGAATGGATGAAGCTCAGCCGGCTGAAACTGAACTCAGATAAGATGGAAGTCCTCATCCTGGGAACATCCCCCTCCTGGGACGACTCCTGGTGGCCCCCTGCCCTGGGCTCTGCTCCAAAGCCAACGGACCATGCTCGCAACCTGGGCTTCATCCTGGACTCCTCCCTCACGATGACCAAGCAAGTCAACGCTGTCTCGTCATCCTGCTTCAACACCCTGCGCATGCTCCGAAAGATCTTCCGGTGGATCCCCACCGACACCAGGAAGACGGTCACCCAGGCCCTCGTCACCAGCCGACTGGACTACGGAAACACCCTCTACGCTGGAACCACAGCCAAACTACAGAAAAGACTCCAGCGCATACAGAACGCCTCTGCACGACTTATCCTGGACACCCCCCGCTTCAGCCACATCTCTCCTCAGCTGAGAGACCTGCACTGGCTCCCCATCAGCAAGAGGATCACGTTCAGACTCCTCACCCACTCACACAAGGCTCTCCACGACATGGGACCCACATTCCTCAAGAACCGCCTCGCATTCTACACACCCACCCGCCACCTCCGCTCCGCCAGCCTCGCCCTCGCCACCGTCCCGCGTATCCGTAAGACCACCGCCGGAGGAAGATCCTTCTCCTACCTGGCGGCCAAGACATGGAACTCCCTCCCCACCCACCTACGACTGACCCAGAACCATCTCTCCTTCAGGAAACAGCTCAAGACCTGGCTCTTCGAGCAGCAGTGGATCCCCCTCCCCCAGCGCCTTGAGACCCTACGGGTAAGTAGCGCGCTTTACAAATTCAATTGATTGATTGATTAACAGAGAATGAATGTTGGTGTTATGGGCCCCACCAGCGAATGTAGTGAGTGAGTGTGTCTGTGTGATCTATGATCTGTGACGGAGGGAGGGATTTTGCATTCCACGCTGCAGCACGGTCACCAGTATATGGCTAGAGGGTTGCACTCCTGTGCTGTACCATTAGTATGCAGGTAGAGTGCTGTGCTCTTGTATGTGTCACTAGTTTGCAGTTGGAGGGTTGCGCTCCTGTGGTGTGTCACTAGTATACAGGTAGAGGGTTGTGCTCCTGTGATGTTTCACTAGAATACAGGTAAAGGTGCGTGCTCTCGTGCTGTGCCATAAGTATACAAGGAGAGGTCTGAGCGCTTGTGATGTGCCAGCATGCCAATTCCCCCGCCATATTACTATGGTGGGGGGAGCCCGGCGGACGGAAAGACCGTCTGCCGGTTTTCCACCGGTAGGCAACCCGCCCGACTGCCTACCGGGCTGAAAAGCAGTTAATATGGCTGTAGTGTCTGCTAGACACCGCCATCCACATCATGATGCATGCGGGGTGTCGCCTTTCCCGCCACGGAAAGGCATGCGGTTCTTGTCATTGGGAGCCCGTAGCAGGCCCCCAGGGATTCTGGGGGGTGGGGGATGCACAGGTACCACCCTGTAGTTCCATGCACAACATGGCAGGCACCGGGTTGTGCATGGAACTGCACGACATGCCTTTTTGGCATTGTAGTGGGCGATGCTGAGAGCACCGCCCGCCGCAATGTCAAGAATGCAGGATGCGCCTGCCAGTGTGGCAGGCACATCCTAATGTCACCCACGGGACCCCCGCACCTATGGCGGGCGATCCCATTCTACGAAAGGATTTGTCCGCCCGCCATCTTAATGATGCCCTTAGTGAGAAACCAACATACCCCTAATTTAGTTCGAAGAGGGTTGCCAAGGTCTCGCTAATGCCCGGGGAATCGAGGATAGGAACGCAGGATTTGGCTTAGTCTGCTCCGTTGGCTCTAGGCACTAGCCAAGTGCCCCAGGTCGTGCAAGCTGAGAACACATAACAGGAACAGTCAACATCTCAAACTTCCATCTGACCACCTGGGCTCTTGAAGGTGCCCAGAATGCAAAGGATGCTTGGGAAGCCTCTCTTAACAAACTCAGATCGGAGAGATTCTTCAGACGATTTTGCAAGAGATACAGGGGTTGAAACGTGCACGATAAAAGGCCAACAGGGAAGTTCAAACTCAGCTCGAATCAATCAACAATAATATATTGCAATTAAATCAGAGACTCGCGCAAGCAGAGCAGAGCATAGCGGATGTGGAAGAATCTCAAAAAAGTCTTCGAACTGTTGAAGTAAAACATCAAAAGGAGATGCTAGAAGTTCATATGAAGCTGGATGAGCTTGAAAATCGATCCAGACTCCTAAATTTACATTTCACAGGCCTCCCAGAGGGACAAGAGACGGGGCAGGATCCCAGGACATAACTCTGATTTGGTTAAAAAAAAAATGGATGCCCAGGGTGTACTCCCAATATGGAGCACTTTTCAATCATGAGGGCACATCATGTTCCATTTCATCAGCCAACCAATGCCAAGTACCCGCGCACTTTTTTCGTCAACTTTGGAGACTTCCGCACAAACAAATCAATCTTATTGGTTGCTTTATGCAAAAGGTATTTCAGGCTTCAGACGGGTCTCGATTTAACATCTTTTCGCACATGTCCGCAGTGGCAGCTCCACGTTGTCACAAGTCGATGCTGGAACTTTTTAAAAAACAGGAAGTCCAGGCTGCCTTGGTGCAGCAGTTAAAGTTGAAGGTTCTATTAAGGGGCAAATACAGATTTTAGGCTCAGTCCAGCAGGCGAATGAACTATTGCAGCAGCTGCAGTGTCAACACAAAGGATGGCTGATAATGCATATATGTGGCTTCTTAGCAAAATCACGTTTAGAAGTTAAGATGCATTCTAGCCAGCATTACCTCACAGTTGCTACCTTTGTAGCAAGAATGCCTAGGATGAATGATTAATGCATATTGTGCCTTAACAAAATCATGTTTTGAAGTTAAAGTTAAGCTACATCCTAGATAGCATCATTTTGCACCAATGACATGTTAAACGTCGAAATTTAACATATGTCCATACAGTTCTCTTGATCACGATTTGATTCATCAAGGGCTCCTGCATTACATGTGTAAAATCATATAGGACAATACTCTAAACAAATAATTGTTCATGTCACCAATGTATTTGTTATGTATACAGTGTACTGTCTATCTCACTAATCACTATATGTCACGCTTTCACCACAGTCACTTATTGTCTTACTGCAATTAAATTTGTATTTGTGACTGCCAGGGGAATTCAATTCCCTTTTCAATATATGATTGATTCTATTTTGTTTGTCGGTGTGTTGGATTGTTTCTTTATATGTGCTATTAATACGTTTCGGTTCATTAAAGTAAATATATCAATCTAAGAAATTGTTTAAACCCGACAGAATCGTTTGTTCTATTTAAAGGAAAAAACAATAAGCAGAAATATAATGGGCAAGAAAGAGTGTGGGCAGCAGGAGAGAATCGATCGGGCTGCGATTTGGGTGGGAAATTGCTTGCAAGTATTTACAGGGCTTGGTAGTGGTATCTCTTCAATGTTGGGACATGGTGGTGGCAGCCCTCTTAGTGGGGGTGATTTGTAACTTGGGGATAGGATGAGTAATACCTACTGAGATGCAGAAGGTCAGGATCTTTTCTTGTAATGCCAACGGTATTATAAATAGGCATTAATACGGGAGCTTAATGAGGTGGCTCACATCTTTTTCACCTGAAGTTATTTTTTACAGGAGACCCTCCTCAAATGTAATACCCCAAAGATCTTTATTCCACATAAATATTCTATGGCCTTCTTTGCATCAGCCCAAGCTGCAGTGAGGGGGTAGCAATTTATCTAGATCGAGTTATTGATTGGGATGTCCGGGCAGTGATTTGAGATTCTTAAGGCAGATGGTTGTGGCTGAAAGTTGCGGTAAAAGGGCTGTGTTTCAACGTAGTCAATTACTATGGCCCTGTAGGTGATGATTTTGACTCACTAGTCCAGATCCATAATATAGCAATGGGGGCAGTCGGTCTGCTGATCTCGGGGGGAGACTTTAATTACATTAAAGATCTGGCTTCGGATACATCCAATAAGGCAAAGAAGCAGCTAAAACCAAAAACTAAAAAAATGATTGATGTATTAAAATCAAGCTTACAGCTTGTTGATCCATGGCGTGAGAATCACCCAGGCTTCGCGCAATATACGTGCTTTTCATATTGACTTAAAACTGCATACCGACTAGATTTTTTTAACCTCTCGGACAATAAATAGGGTGCAGTCTGATACCTGGGCTAATGCTTTCCTGACCACTCGGTGGCCTCCACTGCGGTGGAACTAGGATCAGCCAGAAGAGATAGGCTGAGGAGGCAACTAAACAGATCCCTCCTGGCTGATTCAGAGTGAGGAACTGAGATGAAAGGATTCATCTCTGAGTTTTTTCTTATCAGTAGAAATACTGCTTCTCTGTTTGCAGTATGGGAATCCTTTAAGGCCACAATGAGAGGAGGGTTATCGCCTTCAAAGCAAATCAAGCCAGGGAACGTACACGGCAAATAGCGGGGCTCCAGGCTGCAGTAGAGCAAGCTACAAGAGCAAGTGAGGGGGCCAATGAAATAGCGCCCGGTGCTGCACAGCTAGGTTTGGCAAAACAAAATCTCGAAGATTTCTTTACATTACAGGAGATAAGCAATTTTAACGCTTTCCAGCACAAGCTATACGAAGAAAATCAGCACATAGGCTGGTTTTTAGCCTGGTCCACCTGGAATGAAATTGAAAAGGCTACGATTAAAATCGTGGAGAATCCCATTACCAGTGGAGCAACAACAGGAGAAGTTTTAACGTCCAGTATCGAACAATACTATGCTTCTATCCAGCTCCCCAATGGCCAAACTCAGGCAATGCTGGAGACAATTACGCCTATGGAAATCTTAGAAGCACTCCAAAGAAAGCCCAATGCGAAGGCATGCGAAAATGATGGATTAACCTCAGAATTCTATCAATAATTTGCCAGAGAATTTGTGCCCTTTTTGGTATAGCTTTTTAATTATATTACAGAGGGTGGGGTAAGTCCCCTCTTCTTTCAAAGAATCAACTATTGTAAGCTTCCCTAAGACAGGCAATAATCAGAAAAATATAAATTCGTACAGACCCATCAGCCTTCTAAATACAGATTATAAAATGACGATGAAAGTCTGGGCGACCCAAATAAGGCCAGCCACGTGGTCATTAATCCACAAAGATCAGCGAACACACAGTTTTTAACACAGGCAACAGATTATTCTACAACTAACCACATAAATGCGTTAATAATGATGATCGATGCTGAAAATTTGAGATGTGAGATTTGATCTTGTAAACTGGGATCCTTTATTTTATAGCCTGAAAACATTTGTATTTCCCCTCACAATTCACCACAATGTTGGTGAATCTACATCGTGGTGCAGATATCAAAGTTATGATAAATGATTAAATGGTTGGCACCGTTTCAATTAATAGAGGCACACGTCAAGGGTGTCCCTTTTCTCTAAATTGCATTTAATTTTTATCGACCCTTTGTTGGAAAAATGAAGTAAAAATGATATCAGGGCACCAATCGAGGGGATAGCCAGGCTCAAGCTTTTTGCAGATGGCATTACTCTTTACCTGCAACCAGAGGAGTTAAAGATACAAGGGGCAATGCAGAGGACGGAGGAGTTTACAGGAATAGGGAGTTATAAGATCAATCGAAGCGAAACAGAGGGCCTACTTTTTAATGTAGCTGCTCCAGATCTCCCAGCCAAACTACAGTCCCAACAAGGTTCAAAACTCCTATAAGGTGTCTTGGAATATATCTAACTAATGATTTTGCTCATTTGTATCGCTTGAATTGTGAGGCAACGCTTAGCAAAAGCAAAAGGCTTTTGGAAAGATGGTGTCTGCTTCCCTTAACCTTAATTGGACGAGCTACCTTGATTTAAATGACAGTCCTACCATTATGAATATTACTTTTTTTCCAATATACCAATTAAAATCCCTAAAAGGTTTTTTCAGGAGCTAGATGCATTGATACAGATTTTTGTCTGGAAAAAAAAAGTATCTAGAGTGAATCTGAGTGTTTTACAATTAGAAAAAACACAGGGTGGATCAGCACTCCCTCACATGCAGAGTGATTACCAAGCAGCCTAAATTAACACGTTGGCGAGGGTTTTGGATAGGGGCAGGGTAATTGATGATTCTTTTTTAACCAAAATGGTGCATGAATCTGAAATAAGTCTACCAGCTTTATTAAAAAAGCTAAACTACCCAAAAAGACTAGATGCAAGCTTCTTCAGGGGTTCAGAGGACGATTGTGAGCTCTTAGTAAATTTTATCAGGCCATTTTTGATACTTCAGTTTTGCACCTCCGTCAGAGCAAGTTTTTAGGGTTATCGCTATCAGATAGGGAGATGAAGTTTTGGAATTCAATAGGTTTTAAAGAATGTGGAAATTTTCCTTTACGAGGTAAATGTATCTCTTGGGAGAAGCTTCTTTCCAGATGTGGGGGACAGTGTAAACAGTTCTTTTTAAGTTTTGGACGGATGGTCCACTTCTTGGTAGCAAATATTTTGGGGGACAGCTAAGGTATGCGCCCTACAAGTCGTGAACTTTGTAAAAGCAAATTGGCGGGAATAGGAAACTGGTATAGACTGCTTAGGAACCAGACACTGAAAAAATAATTTGCTGGATTCTTGTCCAGGGTTCTCAAAAGAACACAATGCAATTAATCAGAAAGGCATTGGTATGCTCTCTCAGAGATAGGGCATACATCTTTACGAGCAGCACATTTTAAAAGAAAGTCGTTCTTATCTCGTTGGATGGAAAATTATACTCTGGTAACCCTTCATAAAATATACCCATTGGTCCCCGATAACTTTACACTCTAAAATATTCCCAGAAGCAGGCTTAGTATTATTCGGGGTCTCCAAGGAGAGCCAGCTGCTTAATAAGGGAGGCAGGTTTTTTTTCTCTGATGTATAGATGATTGCATGATCCTTTATTCTGCAGTTCAGGGCTTGAAGGCAAAGATGACACGCACTAAGAAATTTGAAGAATTTAAAAAAAAAAGGCAGAGGGTTGCGCTTCTGTAATGTGTCACAAGTATACAGGTGGAAGATTGCACTGCTGTGGTGTGTCACTATTATACAGGTGGAGGGTTGTGTTGCTGTGCCACTAGTAATAGAGTTAGAGGGTTGTGCCCCTGTGATGTGTCACTACTATTCCGGTAGGGGGTTGTGTTCCTGTGCTGTGTCACTAGACTGGTGGACAGTTGAGCTCATGTGATGTGTCACAAATATCGAGGTGCAGGGTTGTGCTCCTGTACTTTGCCACTAGTACTCAGGTTGAGGGTTGTGCTCCTGTGATGTGTTAATCAATCAATCTATTTGCCAAGCACGCTACTTGCCCGCGAGGGTCTCAAGGCGCTGAGGAGGATGTGGGGGGGAGGTGCTGCTACTTCTCGAAGAGCCAGGTCTTGTGGAGTCTTCTGAAGGTGAGTAGGTCTTGGGTCTGCCGCAGGGGGGTAGGCAGGGTGTTCCAGGTCTTGGCGGTGAGGAAGGAGAAGGATCTGCCGCCGGAGGTCGCTCGTTGGATGCGAGGAACAGCAGCGAGGGCGAGGCTGGCAGAGTGGAGTTGGCGGGCGGGGGTGTAGAAGTTGAGTCTGCTGTTAAGGTAGGCTGGTCCAGTGTTGTGGAGTGCATTGTGTGCGTGGGTGAGGAGTCTGAAGGTGATCCTTTTGTCGACGGGGAGCCAGTGTAGGTCTCTCAGGTGGGGGGTGATGTGGCTGGGGCGAGGGATGTAGAGGATCAGACGGGCGGAGGTGTTTTGGATGCGTTGCAGTCGTTGTAGGTGTTTGGCTGAGATTCCTGCATAGAGTGCGTTGCCGTAGTCCAGTCTGCTGCTGACGAGGGCCTGTGTCACTGTTGTTCTTGTTTCGGTAGGGATCCACTTGTAGATCCTGCGGAGCATGCAGGAGGAGGAGACGGCGTTGTCCTGCTTCGACATGAAGAGGAGGAGTCGAGGATGATTCCTAGGTTGCGTGCATGGTCAGTGGGTGTTGGTGCTGCTCCCAGCGTGGCTGGCCACCAGGAGTCATCCCAGGCTGATGGGGTTGGTCCGAGGATGCGGATCTCCGTCTTGTCTGAGTTCAGCTTCAGTCGGCTGCTCCTCATCCATTCGGCGACGGCCTTCATACCCTTGTGGAGGCGGTTAATAGTAAACAGGCAGAGGGTTGTGCTTCCGTATATGTCACTAGTATAGAGGTAGAAGGGTTTTCTCCTGTGCTGTCACTAGTTTACAGTCAGAGGGTTGTACTCCTGCAATTTGTCACTAGTATATGGGTAGAGGGTTCTGCTCCTCTGCTGTGCCACTATTATACGAGTAGAGGAGTGTTATCCTGTGCTGTGTCACTAATATACAGGTAAAGGGTTGTACTCCTGTATGTGTCACTAGTATACAGGTAGAGGTTTGTGCTCCTGTGCTGTGTCACTAGTATAAAGGGTAGAGAATTGTTCTCTTGTGCTGTGTCACTAATTTACAGGTAGATGGTTGAGCTCCTGCATATGTCACTAGTATAGAGATAGGGGTTTGTGCTCGTAGAGCTTTGTGCTCCGTGCTGTGTCACTAGTATAGAGGTAGACATTTGTGCTCCTGAGCAGTGTCACTAGTATACAGTTAAAGGGGTGCGCTCCTGTGGTGTGTCACTAGTATACAGTTAAAGGGGTGCGCTCCTGTGGTGAGCCACTAATACAAAGGTAGACAGTGGAGGCTGGCATCTACTGAGGGGAGGGGCGCGGGCAAACAAATAAAAAATAAAGATAATAGAGGAGCCACACCTAACGTTAGAGCATTGTGCCGTCACTAGTATACAGGTGGAGGGTTGTGCTCCTATTCTGCATCACTACTATACAGGTAGAGGACTAACTTCCTGTATGTGTCCCTGGTATAAAGATAAGCGGTTGCGCTCTTCTGCTGTGTCACTACTACACAAGTAGAGGGTTGTGCATAGTAGAGGGTAGAGTGCTGTGACTAGTATACAGGTGGAGGGCTGATCTCCTGCGCTGTCACTACTATGTAGGTAGAGGGTTGTTCTTCTGTGATGTGCCACTAATATACCTGTAGAGTGTTGTGCTCCTGTGCAGTGTCACTTACATAAAGGTAGAGGGTTGCGCCTCTATGCTGTGCGACTAGTATATGGATAGAGGGTTGAGCTCCTGTGCCTTACCATTAGTATACAGTAGTATAGTATAGTAGTATTAGTGCTTCTCTATGTGTCACCAGTATACAGGTGGAGGGTTGCGTTCCTGTGCCACTAGTCTACAGGTAGAGGGTTGTGCTCCTGTAATATGCCACTAGTAAACAGGTAGAGGGTTGTGCTTCAGTGATGTTTCACTAGAATACAGGTAGAGGATGTTCTCCTGTGATATGCTATTAGAATACAGGCAAAGGTGTGTGCTTTCGTGCTGTGCCACTAGTATACATGTAGAGGGTTGAGCTCCTGTGATGTGCCACCTGTATACAGATGAAGGGTTGCGCTCCTGTGCTATATCACTACTATACAGGAGGAGGGCTGCGCTCCTGTGCTGTGTCACTAGTATATAGGTGGAGGGTTGCACTCCTATGCTGTGCCACTAGTATAGAGGTAGGGTTGTGCTCCTGTACTGCATCACTGGTATGCTGGTGGAGGTTTGTGCGCCTGTGCTGTGTCGGTAGTATACAGGCAGACGATTGCCCTCTTGTCCTGTTCCACTAGTATACAGGCGGATGGTTTTTTCTCCTGTATGTGTCACTAGTACACAGGTGGAGGTTTATGCTCCTGAAACGTTTCACTAGTATACTGGTGGAAATTTAAGCTCCTGTGATTATTCACTAGTATTCAGGTAGAGGAATGTGCTTCTGTGCTGTCCCTAGTATACAGTTAGACGGATGTGCTTCTCTGCTGTGTCACTACTATACGGGTAGAGGGTTGTGCTTGTGTGCTGTGCCACTAGTATACAGGTGGAGGGTTGTGCTCCTGTATGTGTCACTAGTATACTGGTAGAGGGATGTGCTCCTCTGCTGTGTCACTACTATATGGGTAGGGGAGTGTGCTCTTGTGCTATGTCACTAATATACAGGTAGAGGGTTGTGCTTGTGTGCTGTGCCACTAGTATTCAGGTAGAGGACGGTGCTTCTGTGCAGTATCACTTGTATACAGGTGGAGGGTTGTGCTCCTGAATGTGTCACTAGTATACAGGTGGAGGGTTGTGTTCTTCTGCTGTGCCACTAGTATACAGGTAGAGGGTTGTGCTCCTTTATGTGTCACTAGTATATAGGTAGAGGGTAGTGCTCTTGCGCTGCTCCTATGCTCTGTCACTAGTATACAGGTAGAGTGTTGTGCTCCTGTGCTGTGCCATAAGTATACAGGTAGAGGGTTTTGCTTCTGTGCTGTTTACTAGTATACAGGTAGTGCCAATGAAGTAGCCTTAATTCAATTTCCGAAGAAACACGGATAAGTCATAGTATCTAAGGAAACAACACATTTGCATTAATAGTTTTAGAGATATTTAGTATCATTGGCATGTTTGTTGCATACAGAATTGTAATTGTGAAAGTGTATGTTATTAAGTTGAGAAACGAATACCTCATCACCACCATGATTAACTAACATTTTGTGAGTTTGATGTAATGCGGGCACCTTTAGCCCGCTCAAGATGAAGGAAAGGTCTTTTGTGACATCCGGCGGGGGGCATATCAATTATATGCTTCACTGTTGATTTAAAGGAATCCCATTTCATAGTCAATTTGGAATTCATAGTCCTCTTCCTTGTTGTTTCTACCCTCTGTGGGCCTATAAGGGTCTTCGTCAGGACAGGGTTCCCCAGCTTCAGGGCCTGTTCACAATCTGCATCCTAGAGAGTGATTGGATTAATAATGTCCTGCAATAGGGTAAGGGGTGACTGCCAATGGCAACCATAGTTCTCTGTCAAGTTGTGAACACGGTGTTTCTATCCTCTGTGGACCTCTGTAGCAGCCTTCGTCTGGACGGGGTTCCTAGTTTTGGGGATATGTTGGTAATGTGAAAAATCTACCATCGGGGTCCCAGAGCGTGATTGGGTAATTAATGTCCTACACCATAGTTAACCCACAGAAGGTAGTCAGTGATCTGTACGGTAGGGTATGTTAGGACGGGAATGTCTTCAGAAGGATGTATGACGTTACAACGCATACTATTACAACGCATACCTTTACAACGCATTTTTTACAACGCACAATCCATTACAACGCATGACATTACAACGCAGTACACTACAACGCATTTTTAAAAACTACCTTTACAACGCATATCCATTACAACGCATACTACCTTTACAACGCATACCATTACAACGCATAATATTAAATTGCATTTAAGGTAAGTATTAGATAGTATAGGGGTAAAAATTACTATTCTAACTCCAGGGGGTGCAACAGTAGGGAAAGTGTTGGATAGTATAGGGGTAAAAATTACTATTCTAACTCCAGGGGGTGCTACAGTAGGGTAAGTGTTGGATAGTATAGGGGTAAAAATTACTATTCTAACTCCAGGGGGTGCAACAGTAGGGTAAGTGTTGGATAGTATAGGGGTAAAAATTACTATTCTAACTCCAGGGGGTGCAACAGTAGGGTAAGTGTTGGATAGTATAGGGGTAAAAATTACTATTCTAACTCCAGGGGGTGCAACAGTAGGGTAAGTGTTGGATAGTATAGGGGTAAAAATTACTATTCTAACTCCAGGGGGTGCAACAGTAGGGAAAGTGTTGGATAGTATAGGGGTAAAAATTACTTTTCTAACTCCAGGGAGTGCAACAGTAGGGAAAGTGTTGGATAGTATAGGGGTAAAAATTACTATTCTAACTCCAGGGGGTGCAACAGTAGGGTAAGTGTTGGATAGTATAGGGGTAAAAATTACTATTCTAACTCCAGGGGGTGCAACAGTAGGGTAAGTGTTGGATAGTATAGGGGTAAAAATTACTATTCTAACTCCAGGGGGTGCAACAGTAGGGTAAGTGTTGGATAGTATAGGGGTAAAAATTACTATTCTAACTCCAGGGGGTGCAACAGTAGGGTAAGTGTTGGATAGTATAGGGGTAAAAATTACTATTCTAACTCCAGGGGGTGCAACAGTAGGGTAAGTGTTGGATAGTATATTACTATATTATGCGTTGTAATGGTATGCGTTGTAATGGTAGTATGCGTTGTAATGGAATGCGTTGTAAAGGTAGTATTTAGAAATGCGTTGTAGTGTCCTGCGTTGTAATGTCATGCGTTGTAATGGATTGTGCGTTGTAAAAAATGCGTTGTAAAGGTAGTGCGTTGTAAAAGTTGCGTTGTAAAGGTTGTTCCCCCTTCAGAATGATAAACAGGGGTGTATGCCCGCAATCAGTGCCTGACTGTATGTGAAACTGGTGTCCTGACCTTGCCTGGCCGTGTAATCCGCTACTATAACTTGTGCAGAATCCTTGGCCCATCCTTGATAGAGTGAGTTTCAGAACCTGTTTGCTGATGTGGAGGGGCGCGCCAAGCGTGCACTCATGACCGAGATGACGCTACTTCCCTTGTGCTGAGTTAGCCACCTTATGTGGTGGTGGCAGCGTACCAAGTTTTGTGGATCATTAGTTATGACTCAACCTCTTTCCATGTCCGATGAGAGTGCAATCTATTGTACTGCTTTGGTGTGAGCCCCAGTCCCATGTGCTAACCTTCCGTGTGCATGTCCAGTGCACGTGTGTACAGTGGATGTGCAGCACATGTGTGGTAATAGGAATCTGTGTATAGTGAGAGTCTGAATAGTGGGGCCAGTGGCACTCCAGACCTGTGCACACACAAGCTCACAGACGCACACACATACAGACTGATGTATAACTCCAGACCTGTGCACACACAAGCTCACAGACGCACACACATACAGACTGATTTATAACTCCAGACCTGTACACACACAAGCTCACAGACGCACACACATACAGACTGATGTATAACTCCAGACCTGTGCACACACAAGCTCACAGACGCACACATATACAGACTGATGTATAACTCCAGACCTGTGCACACACAAGCTCACAGACGCACACACATACAGACTGATTTATAACTCCAGACCTGTACACACACAAGCTCACAGACGAACACACATACAGACTGATGTATAACTCCAGACCTGTGCACACACAAACTCACAGACGCACACACATACAGACTGATGTATAACTCCAGACAAGTGCACACACAAGCTCACAGACGCACACCATACAGACTGATGTATAACTCCAGACCTATGCACACACAAGCTCACAGACGCACACACATACAGACTGATGTATAAGTCCAGACCTGTGCACACACAAGCTCACAGATGTACACACTTATAGACTGATGTATAACTCCAGACCTGTGCACACACAAACTCACAGACGCACACACATACAGACTGATGTATAACTCCAGACAAGTGCACACACAAGCTCACAGACGCACACCATACAGACTGATGTATAACTCCAGACCTATGCACACACAAACTCACAGAAGCACACACATACAGACTGATGTATAAGTCCAGACCTGTGCACACACAAGCTCACAGATGTACACACTTATAGACTGATGTATAACTCCAGACCTGTGCACACACAAGCTCACAGACGCACACAATACAGACTGATGTATAACTCCAGAGCTAAGCACACACAAGCTCACAGACGCACACAATACAGACTGATGTATAACTCGAGACCTATGCACACACAGCTCACAGACGCACATACAGACTGATGTATAACTCCAGACCTGTGCACACACAAGCTCACAGACACACACCATACAGACTCATGTATAACTCCAGACATATGCACGCACAAGCTCACAGACGCACACACATACAGACTGATGTATAATTCCAGACCTATGCACACACAAGCTCATAGACACACACACATACAGATGACATGTTTTTGCCCACTCACAAATACCACCAGATTATGCAATAAGCAAACCCCTGGACAGGCATTCACATATGCAAGTACAAACCCACAGTCAATAAATCCAGACTGCAGCATACACAACCCTCAAATACACATGTACAGATATGAGCAAATGCATCTGGATACTCTATGGCTCAACATATATACATGCATACGAAGACACACAGAAACACTCGTTGATGCCCACAAAAACACACACACACAGAGATGAGTAGACATGCATGCACTCCCATGAATAACTCCAGGGCCATCCATACATGAATACATATTTAAACACGTACACGCACAAACACACACACTGGTATATACTCACAGCCAGCTAATGCGATATCTGTGCACACATACACTAAACACACACCAGTATGTAAGTACTACCTGAAGGTCAGAAGAGTAATTCGTGTTTTTATTTATTTTAGGACGAGCCCTTGGCTGATTTCAGCCCCAATATCCAAGCACATTGACCCCGGTCAGTATATCTATTTGGTGTGGACCATGACCCAGTCTGTAGGGCAACTCATCAGCCTCTGTGTGTCACCACAAACACACGGCACAGACATATACAGACACACAGAGACACAGCACTCCCTGCAGCCACTCACCCTCATGGTTTTATATTGTTCCTCTTCCTTGAGTTTCGACTCCAGAATATATTCCTCCTCTTTCTTCAGGAGACGCCGCCACTCTTGAAGTTTTACCTGCAGGGATGAGATTGCAAGAAATAAGTGTATATTTGTAGAGTGTGGTCTTACTCACAAAAAAGAGTCACTACAGTATCTGCCACACGTGCCCAGACTGTATGTTCCAGTCATACATTAATAGTGTAAGTACCAGCCACACATATGCAGATTGTATGTACTAGTCACACATATCAGGGTTGTGAGCACCAGCGCCAGTGTCACAGACAAGGACACAGACAACGGTGTCACTTCTTTGGTCCTGTTCTTGCCTAGAAAGACACTGTGCTCACTTTAAGCCTAACTGCATGGAGAGATTTAGACTTGGCACTATTTCAAAAAACAATCTTTGTCCTAGAGACATTATGACATATTTTAGAACAACACACAAACAAGTGAATAACCATGTATGCAGCCCATATATCAAGAATAAACAGGAAGCATTTTTGGCTAAAAGAATGGAAAAAGGTACATTATATGTGCATTTCTTGATTGATGTTCATTAATGCATACTGTGCAGTGATACAACCTAGTTTCAACCTTCAGCCTGGTTCACACCCTCCTTTACGCACATCCTGGGCGTCCTCATCCCTAAAATTAGATGCTTCCATACATAGATCACACTCAAACCAGGACGAGGGAGGCTTTTAGTCATACACAAGACATTCTGACCCTCACTGTTAGTAATTCTACAAGACCCAACTCTTTCAAGCTCCTCTCCTACTATTGACCTCTAGCAATCTCCAAAACAGCATCCTTAGTATACACTAACTGCCTTCATTCAACGTAGCCACCGCACATTCTTCGAAGACTTCCACCTCCAACACAAAATACATGAAGGACGCCTTCTACACACTTCTAAAGACATTGGAAATGAAACAGCTATCAATAACCCAACACAAAGTCAACACACCAGGCCTCATTCTATCAGCATCTTCCAATATCTGCGGCTAGACACCTATAGCCCTCGACTGGACTGACCACCTTTCCATCCTCAACTGGACAGACCACCTTTCCATCCTCAACAGGACCAACCTCCTTTCCATCCTCAACAGGACCAACCTCCTTTCCATCCTCAACTGGACCGACCACCTCTCCATCCTCAACTGGACCGACCACCTTTCCATTCTCAACTAGACAGACCACCTTTCCATCCTAAACAGGACCAACCTCCTTTCCATCCTCAACTGGACCGACCACCTCTCCGTCCTCAACTGGACCGACATCCTTTCCATCCTCAACTGGACCGACCACCTTTCCATTCTCAACTGGACCGACCACCTTTCCATCCTCAACTGGACCAATGCATATACTACACCTGAGTATCAAGGACAATCGAAAAGAAGAATAGTTACCTTCCACTCCATCAGACTTCCTTCTGTAATACATTCAATGACCTGCCAGACACTTCAGACCACCACAGATGTCAGAGCGTAACGAAAACAAACATGCCATATGAAAACAGGAGAAGCCAAACACCCTACTAAAAACACTAAACTCTTCAAGGCTGTCAAGCATTGAACCAATCCTCTCTCAGAACCCACAGTCCCTGCATCAGTTGACAAATGCAATGCCATCAAACAAATCAGATCAACATTATCACCACCTCCACTCTCGCTCCGCTTCCAACCATCCCCCATTGTCACGCCACCCAATGGATCTTCTTCAATCCAGTCTCACGCATGGATCACCCCAATATCCTAAACTCTAGTCTAAGGAAACCTCCTATGAAGACGAGACCCTTCCTTCATCCATCATCAAATTGCTTCAAGGAGAGGCCCTTAAGCCCTTCTACCACACTGTCAACATCTCCCTCAGCCATAGGACACTTTCAAGCACTGTTAAGAGAAGTCAGATCTTTCCACTGCCAAAGAAACCATCCCTGGGCCCAGCCGACTTCACAAACTTCTGACCCATTAACCACCTTCCATTTATAGGGAAGATCAACAAGAAAGCAGTTGCCATACTCTACAGCGGCACTTTGCATGGCTAATATTCTACAGGACGACCAATCTGTCTTCAGATCATGCTGCAGCCCTGACACAGCCACACTCCAAGCAGACAACAACACCCTCCTCCTCAACAACAAGAAAAACTCCTGACATCATGGTCCTGTTTCTGGACCTCTCTGCAGCCTTCGACACAGACGACCATCCAGCTTTGATCAACACCCTGAAAAACCGAGTGGGATTTTCAGACGCGGTCTTGAAATGGTTCACATCCAACCTCACCAGCTGGCACCAGTTCATGCAAATAGGTTCAGCAAGATCACAGAAAATCCCCGTCTCCTGCAAAGCACCTCAGAGCTCCATCCTTTCTCTCTTCATCTTTAACCTCTACATGGGATCTCTGGGATCCATCCTTACAGACAGCAGCATCAAGATCCTTCAGCCTGCAGATGATACTCAACGCTACATAAAATATCCTCACCCAGCCACAGCCTCAAATCCCGCCCGTCTTGGATGTCAACAAATGTATTAAAGTTAAACCCCAAAAAGACTGACTTCTTTCTGGATCCCAACAGCTCAAACAGCCACAGATTGAAGCCTGGGTCTCCGACTTAAACCTACCAGGGTTTACCCCCACCCGCGGCACAGACCTCTCATTCAAGCAACACACTGCGAAGACGACTAAGAAAGGTTGATTTCAATGTTCTCTCTTAAAGAAAGTGAAATTGTTTATCCTGGAAGATGACTTCAGAACACACTTACAAGTCCTTTCACAAGGGAATAGAGGCAAGGCCCTGTTCAACGGTCGCCCCAACACCACCCTAGCACCCCTGAACGGTAGCCTATATGAAGCGGCGCAGCTCATCGTGGGATTGAAGAGATCATATCACCTTCACTTTAAAAGACCTACACTGGCTGCTCCTTCCAGCCCAGATCATCTTCAGATCCTTTGCATCACTTCTAAAGACGTCAATAACAAGACCCCCAGCTTACCCGGCAAACAAACTAGCCACGTCCAGGAGACACCCAAGACCAAGAGCATGGATAACACCAGAATGGAGACAGAACAACGCAAGAAGGGAAAAACAGACAGCAATCCGTCTGCATTCATGCTCCCAGGATCCGGCACAGCATCCCTTTTGATGCTCTATCGGCAGTGCTCGCTCCCTCCATCCTATCGTTATTCAACCTTTCTCTAGAGTCCGCGATATTACCAGCAGCTTGGAAGATGGCTCGGGTGCTCTTCCTCATACTTAAAACAACTAACGTGGACCCCAAAAACCTGGCTTACTATCGTCCCAGTCACTGCTTCCATCCGCCGTTCTTTGGATGTGGCCGCCCCTGCTATGCTTGTGCTGCTGGACCCCTCAGCGGCCTTGGACATCGTTTCTCATGCAATATTGATAAGCAGACTGCATGAGATCGGTGTCAGAGGTACTGTCCTTCAGTGGTTGGCCGATCTTTTAGATAATTATACAGCCTTAGGCACACGTGAATTTAGACATGCAATTTCTGCAATTAGATTTCAAATAGAAAGTTCATTTTTGTTTCATGTTCACTCTTTACTTTTCCTTGCCCACTGTCAACACGTGTTTTGTCATTTTGGGCATCTCGCCCAGCGACTTCGTCAGGGCTCGGAATAAAACAGAAAGTCCCCATTTTACATATACCACACATTTGTCATACAATCTCAATAATCCTCACCTGTGACAATATGTGCATTTTTCCTATGTCAAAAGGAAAGTGACCATCTACTACCATGTAGTAGGGGAGAGGAGTTGCCCAACGTCTAGGGCATTCGACCTCGAATCTGGGGAACTGGGTTCGAGTCTCGGCAAAGATGCTGAAAATCCTGTGATTCTGGGCAAATCACTTAATATCCCTGTGCCTAACAAAAAATGAATGTGTCCTCATGTAATACAACTGGTGCTAAGTAAAGCGCTCTGATACCCCATTCGGGTCAAGTTCGTGCTATATAAAACTCTGTAAAATAAAAAATAAATAAACCCGTACTTCAATGCCATGTCAAAATTAATATGAGCGTCTACATCTCACAGCCATTGGCAATCATTGATAAACATTTTCTAAAATGGAATTCAAATGTGTATTCATCATACACAGGTAATCTTGCGTGTCTTGTGCTAATTTCACCTCCAGCAACAGAAATTCTCCTTAAACTGTTACACTTTTTAGATGGCCGGACTCAAATAATCACCCTGGGTCCATTTAAATATCATCTGGTTCCATCGCCAAATGAGGACCGCGGGGCTCATCATTGAGCCCGACGCTGTTTAACATCTATGTCGCTCCTTTGGCTCAGATCGTTAAAGCCTCTGCTTTTGAAGACATTTCTTATACCGACCATACCCAGTTGATCATCTCCCTGGGACTCGACATTGACGGTGCCATATACCGATTTCGGGATTGTATGAGGAATATTGCAGCCCAGCATCTCTGGTCTCCTGACCGGTGGCCTCCTGATCTGGGGTCAGTCCTCTGCCCAAGACAATCTGCAAGAAACCTAATTAAAATAGACCAGGAATTGTCTATAAGAAGCCACATAGCCACTACAAGACGAACATGCTTTGCGATCACGCAGATTCTGAGGAAAGTGTTTCCCCGACTTCAATCTCCGGCTAGGAAACATTTGGTCCGGGCTTTGGTAAAAAGCTGTCTGGATAATAGCGACGCTTGGCTTATGGCAGAGAGCGATACCCTTCTGTCCAACCTAAAGGTGGTGCACAATATGGCTGTCTGTTTCGTTTGTAGCCTCCCATCAGGCTCTCCTTCTGCCCCCATCTACAGGGCCCTCCACCGGCTTCCAATCAGAAAGCGCATTGTTTTCAAAAGATGCTGCATTACCCACAAAGCTTTGATGGGCATTTCTCCTTTGTATCTGAAAGGCACATTACGTTATTAATGTCCTGCTCGCACACTCAGAACCAGCGACAAGGCGCTCTAACCATTCCTCGCTGTGAGAAGTTGGCCTGGCATATGCTGGTCACTAGTTAAAGTGGCCACCTTGCACCAGTCCAATTCGACTCTTATGGTAGATAGGTTTAAGACAACCTTTTAAAGAAAGCTATCCTAGTGGTAGCTGTGGAGGGCAGCCTTCAGGGGCTAAGTCTCAGAGGAATGTAAAGCAGCTTGTTTTACCTTATAATCTCTTGAATTACCAAATGAAAGGACACCACACAGGTATATATATAAAATATATATGTATTTATTTCTAGACACACTCTACTAATCTCTTTATGCGATTAGAAGTCAGGAACATATGCACAAATCAATGTTTCACAACAAATTAAGCACTTATATGGCTGGGGCCCTAGGGGCGTACCAGAACATATACTAAAAAAGAGGTTTAGGAAGAACGACTTGAGAAGGCCTAAGGTCTTCAGAAGCACTGGAGCCTTACTAATCTACCCAAGGCAGGTAAGTAAAGGACCCGCGGGAGACGCATGCAGTGTGAGAACACAGCCGCGGATCCCAAAAGACTTCAATGGAGCAAGTCGCGGTTGGAATTTTAAAGTTTTAGGATACTTCGGGAGAGTCTATAAGCAAGTCACTTACAGGGTAAGTAGTTCTAGAGCCAACACACACAGGAGCACCGGAGTACTCGAGTTACCTCACCCAGGGAAGCCGGGTGCATATGTTTCTTTTGGTGTCGGGTCGCGGCGTCGTTTACAATGGGAGCCAAAGAAGACTTGCTGCTTGTGAAGACAGGAGAAGTGTCCGATGGAATCCAAGGCTGGATTCTGAAGAATGAAGACCTGAAAGCAGTGGAGACAGTGTTCAAAGTCACTTGCCAGTGACCCGGGGCCAGGAAGCTGGATGCCCACAGAAGTCGGGTGTTTTCAGGTGATCACGGGTGTCTTGACTCTTCAGCCACGAGGTCCAGGAGGTGTTGACGACGACCAGGAGCTGGATTCTGAGTGTCCCACAAAGTCTGCAGCTTACTGAGGTGTCGGCAACCGGATTGGAGCCAACAAGCCTTGGCAACAGCAAGTCTTGTGGAATGTGAAGAAAGTCAGCGGTGCAGACCAGCAAGGTCTGAGGGACTCACCCAGCAAGGATAAGTCAGGGCAGGCCTGGAGCAACCAGGGGAGCCCTTTGGTTCGATGAAAAGGTCTTCAGGGGACCCACAAGCCAACCAGCAAGGGATCGCAAAGACGCCTCAGGAGGATTCACTTCACAGGAGCCCACGGTCACTCGGGACTAGGTAGGCTTCTGATTTTCGGTGGAAATCCTGCTGGCGACTTGGACCACACGTGGTCCAATGCACAAGTCCGTAGAAGGTCGTGAAGGGGTTGCACTCGACAATAGTGCACGGTACCCGGGTATTGCTGTTCCTCGTCACTCGTGGAGTCCACTCGCCTCAGGTTTGCTGGGGACTCACAATGGCCGTCGAGAAGTCAGGAAATCCACTTCTGGGGCTGCAGGGACTTGGGACTCCAGCGGGAGCGGGAAAGTTTGCGACCGTTGATGCAAAGTTTTGGTGCCTGCCAAGCAGGGGAGTCACTCCTTGACTCCAAGGGAGATTCTTCAGTCTTCCAGAGGTAGTGGAACGTCGAAGGTCCAGGATTCTTCTTCAGAGCGTCGTCCAGGGATATCTAGTTTGCAATGGCAAGGTTTCCCGATCTTATACTAAAGGAAAGGGAGGGACTAGCTCTATGACCACTCCTATGGGAGGGTCAGGGGAGTGAGTGGTTACACCCACTTCCCTTTGTCCAGTTTCGCGCCAGAGCAGGGGCTGCTAGCCCCTGAACCGGTTTGAGCTGGCTTATGCACAGAGGAGCTAATGCTCCCCCAGTGCAGGACTTCAAAGCACTCTAGGAGTACACCCACCCAGCCCCAATACACTAAATCCTGTCTGGAAGGTGGTTACACCTCCCTGTCACAGGATGCCTATTGTTGGGCCTCCTCCACTGCGAGTTTCGGTCAGGAGCAGGAGGGCAGCCCAGTGTCTGTGCTGATGGCATCCATTTTGTGATGCCAGGGCTCTTTCAGGATTCTACCGTGTTTCCACAGTAGGTACATGTCTATCCCTCTAGAAGGGTAGGATCATACTCCCACACCATTACTGGTGTGGGGGTATGATTCCAAGGCGTTTGACACCAAACACGACATGTTTTGATGCAGCCATCCCAAAGTTAGCATTTACCGCTAGGTTATAATGCACTTAAGAGTATATGGTTTAACCGCATCCACAAACAACTACAGAGAATAGACTCTGAGAGCTGCAGAGGGGCCCTGCTCAGGCAGAGACACCCCCTCACATGGAAACCAAGCACCCTGCCCTCAGGATTGATAGGGCCTGCCTTAGGGGTGACTGATAGGTTTATATGTGTGTAAGGTGAGATATAGGGAGCCTATACCTCAGTGAGGAGTGCTAACACTACCTTACCCAGGCTGCAGTAGCAGCCCTGTGGTGTCAGATTTAGTCTGCTTCCCAGGTGTGGCATAATACATGCTTCAGCCCCTCGTAGGCCTGTAAAGTACCTATGCCCTTGGTACCTAAGGTACTATATACTAGGGGCTCATAAGGTACCACAGTATCCAATCACTAGTGCATCTAATATGCACTCCAAGTTGTTTAGAGAGAACAGAGAAGCTGGGGCCCTGATTAGCAGGGTCCCAGCCAGACTATAGCCACAAACCAGTGTATACATCAGGAAAAAAGTGGGGCAACATAAGTGCAGATCCTACTCTCCTACACAACCCCCCCCCCCCCAAACGCAGGGACGTTAAACTAACCTTGACCAGTTGAGTCTTCATGTTCTAAGTGGAAATACCTTGAGAGTCCATCTGCATTGGCATGTTGGGTCCCAGGTCTATGTTCCACTGTATAGTCCATCCCCTGTAGGGAAATGGACCACCTTAAAAGTTTTGGGTTTTCACCTTTCATCTGTTTGAGCCATAGGAGGGGCTTGTGGTCAGTCTGAACTATGAAGTGAGTGCCAAACAAGTATGGCCTCAGCTTCTTCAGGGGCCACACCATAGCAAAGGCCTCCCTCTCTATAGCTGACCAACGTTTCTCTCTAGGGGTCAGCCTTCTGCTAATAAAAGTTACTGGCTGGTCTTGACCTTCATCATTCAGTTGAGACAGTACAGCTCCCACACCCAGCTCAGAAGCATCTGTTTGGACAATGAACTTTTTGGTGTAGTCTGAACTCTGTAAGACGGGGGCAGTGCACATGGCCTGCTTTGGGTCTTCAAATGCCTTTTGACAGCTAGCTGTCCACTGAACCTTTTTTGGCATTTTCTTAGAGGTCAGATCATTTAAGGGGGTCACTATAGATCCATATCCCTTAACAAACCCCCTATAGTACCCAGTCAGGCCCAAAAAGGCTCTGACCTGTGTCTGGGTGGTTGGAGCAACCCTTCCCATGATGGTTTGGATTTTACTCTGTAAAGGTTGAACCTGGCCTCCATCTACAAGGTGGCCCAGGTACACAACCTGTCTCTGCCCTATCTGGCACTTAGTGGCCTTGATAGTGAGGCCTTCTTTTTGCAGGGCCTAGAAAACATTTCTAAAGACAGCAATATCATCTAGATAAGCTGAGCAATAAGTTTCCATACCTGTCAAAACTTTGTTCAGCAACCTCTGAAAAGTGGCAGGTGCATTTTTCAAACCAAAGGGCATCACCACAAAGTGGTAGTGCCCACTAGGGGTTGAGAATGCAGTTTTGGCCTTGGCATCCTCAGCTAACCCTGATCTGCCAGTAGCCAGCTGTTAGGTCAAATGTACTCAGATATTTGGCTGAGGTCAAAGTATCAATCAGTTCATCTGCCCTGGGAATTAGATAGGCATCAGTCCTGGTGACTGCATTGAGGCTTCTGTAGTCTACACAAAACCTCATTTCTTTCTTACCACCCTGGGTATGAGGTTTAGGCACAAGGACTACTGGACTAGCCCAAGGGCTATCTGAAGGCTCAATTACACCTAGCTCCAAGATTTTCTGGACTTCAGTCCTGATACAGTCCCTGACATGGTCAGGTTGCCTGCAGATTTTACTCTTGACAGGCAGACTGTCTCCAGTGTCCACCTCATGGGTGCACCAGGTAGTCCGACTAGGGGTCAGGCTAAACATATGTCTAAACTGTTGCAGAACTTGTCTGCATTCAGTTTGCTGATGATCAGTGAGGCTGCTTGCCAAAGCAACACCATCTACTGACCCATCATCAGGGTTCTGTGAGAGCAGGCCAGGGAGAGGGTCACTCTCCTCCTCCTGTTCCTCATCAGTTGCCATGAGCAAGCCCATGTCAGCCCTGTCAACATATGGTTTCAATCTGTTGACATGGAGCACCCTAAGGGGGCTCATGGGAGTTCCAAGATTCACCAAGTAGGTGACTTCTCCCTTTTGTTCAACAATTGTATGGGGGCCACTACACTTGTCTTGGAGAGCTGCTGGTGCCACAGGCTCCAACATCCACACTTTCTGTCCTTGCTGGTACACAGTCACCACAGCCTTTTGGTCATGCCAAGTTTTTTGTAGTTCTTGGCTGGCCTCCAGGTTTTTGGTTGCCTTCTTCATGTATTCGGCCATCCTGGAGCGGAGACCAAGTACATAGTCCATCACATTCTGTTTGGGAGGTTTGAGAGGTAACTCCCAGCCCTCCTTCATCAAACATAATGGACCTCTTACAGGATGCCCAAACAGAAGTACAAAAGGGCTATAGTCAACCCCCTTCTGTGGAACCTCCCTGTATGCAGATAGAAGGCAGGGAAGTAAAAGGTCCCATTTTCGCCTAAGCTTTTCTGGAAGGCCTTTAATCATTCCCTTTAGGGTTTTGTTGAACCTTTCAACAAACCCATTGCATTGTGGGTAATAGGGAGTAGTGAATTTGTCATTTACACCACACTCCTTCCGTATTGCTTTTAGATACCCTGACATGAAGTTGGTACCTCTGTCAGATATAGCCTCCTTAGGGAAACCCACTCTGGAAAAAACTCCAATGAGGGCTCTTGCCACCACTGGGGCTGTGGTGGTCCTCAGGGGAATTGCTTCTGGGTACCTGGTGGCATGATCCACTACCACCAGGATAGACCTGTGCCCAGATGCTGTTGGAGGGTCAAGTGGACCAACAATGTCAATCCCTACCCTTTCAAAGGGCACCCCCAACACAGGTAGTGGTATCAGGGGGGCCTTTGTTGTGCCACCCGACTTGCCACTGGCTTGGCAAGTGACACAGGAGCGACAAAACTCCTTGGTGTCCTCTGACATATGTGGCCAATGAAAACGTGGAACAAGCCTATCCCAGGTCTTGTTTTGGCCCAAGTGTCCTGCTAAAGGGATGTCATGTGCTAGGGTCAAGAGGAACCCCCTAAACTTCTGAGGTATTACCAACCTCCTGGTGGCTCCAAGGGTTGGATCTCTAGCCGCAGCATATAGGAGTCCCTCATCCCAATAAACGTTATGGGACCCACTAGCACTCCCAGCAGCAGCCTGCTATCTGAGGGGTTCAAGAGAGGGGCAACACTGTTGTTCTTTGCTCAGATCTTCCCTAGAAGGTCCCCTGCCCCCAAGAACTCAACCTGATCAGGCTCAAGTTCCTCTGGGGCAGTTCCTTCTTCAGGATCTGCTTCTCCTCCCTCAGGAGGGGAATCTGTGATCTGAGGCAGAGGGGAAGGCACTGCCTTAAACCTACTGCTCCTCCTCTTTGGTAGCATCTGGTCCATAGTTTCAGGATCCAGAGCTGGTTCAGCTTTATGCATTTTGGCCTGTGACCTGGTCACAGCAAATAACTCTGCAGGTATGCCCAACATCTCAGCATGAGTCCATAACTACTTCAGACCAGGCTGAAGTCTCTAGATCATTGCCCAATAGACATTCGACAGGGAGGTCTGCACTGACTACTACCTTCTTGAGGCCAGTTACCCCTCCCCAGGAGAAATTCACAACTGCCAGGCTATGGTTGGTCCTGACTTTGCTTGCATGGGTAACCTGGTACATTTCGCCCAGGATGATCTGTCCAGGGTCCACAAGATCCTCTGCCACCATGGTGACACTAGCACCTGTGTCCCTGAATGCCAAAGCCTGTTTGCCATTTATTACAGGATGTTGTTTGTATTTGCCCAGATTACTGGGGCTCACTAGGAAGGACATATCAATGTCTCCATCACAAATCAACAATGCCTGAGTGGGTACTCTGACTAGGCCAGAGTCCACTTCAGAACCCAGGGTCAACCCTACTACACCCTTATTCTGATTACCACCTCCACCAGTAGCTGTACTAGGGGGAACAGTTGCCTTAGGGGCAGGAGTGGTGGTGGTTTGGTCTTTGGACTTGTTACAGTCAGAAGTCCAGTGCCCTTTCTGTTTACAGAATTTGCACCTGGGCTGCTTTTGGCCTTTTCCCTTGTTGGACTGTGAATCCCCACCAGATGCAGATTTTTGGGGCCCTGGTGAAGACTTCTGCTCTTTTGACTTATCCCCACCTTTCTCTGAGCCTTTAGGATCTTGCTTCTTAGTGTCACCCCCTTGGTTCTGGGTTTTCTGCCTCGCCCTGGTTCTGACCCATTTGTCTGCCTTCGTTCCCAATTCTTGGGGAGAGGTCAGATCAGAGTCCGCCAGGTACTGATGCAACAACTGGTTTTGGCAATTATTAAGAATCTGTTCTCTCATCATAAGATTATGAAATCCCTTAAAATCAGTAACTCTACTACCAACCAGCCAACCCTCCAGAGCCTTGGTTGCACAATCAACAAAGTCAGTCCAGTCCTGAGTCTGTGCTTTCTGGGTGTCTCTAAACTTCAACCTGTATTGTTCAGTGGTTACGCCAAACCCATCTATTAATGCACTCTTCAGGACTTCATAATCATCAGCATCCTCTTCTCTAACAGTGAGGAGCTTGTCTCTACCTTTATCAGAAAAGGAGAGCCACAAGATTGCTGCCCACTGTTTCTGGGGGACCTGTTGTACTCTACAGGCCCTCTCCATAGCAGTTATCCATTTGTGGATATCATCCCCACTCTGGTAGGGAGGAACAACCTTGGACAGGTTCCTATGGTCTGGAATATAATCTCTGACTCTAGGGACACTGTTGCTGCCACCAAGGGGTTCTAAACCCTCTTTTCTAGAAGCTTTCTGGAGCTCAAAGGCTTCTCCATCTAATGCCAACTGCTTGGCCTTGAGGGCAACTCTTGCTTCCTCATACTGTAGCAGTTTGTACATTCTTTCAGAGGAGGTCTCTCTTCTAGGAAGATATAAGCTCCTCTGGTGGACAGATTCTCTGCCAGAGTGATATGAGTGGTCAGATTCCCTAGAAAGGGACCTAGGCCTCTCCTCCACTCTGTCAGTTCTCTTAGGGAGAATTCCTCTGTCCTTTTTAGATCCCTGTGGATCTGGCCCTTCAACCACAGAGTCCAGGTCATCTTGATTTTCATCATCTGACCCAGAGACTATAGCTGACCCACTCCCTGATTCAGACCCCTTAGCTCCTAGAGCTAACTTAAGATCATCTGCTATCAGCAGATCTATCAGGTGTAGTGTGGAGGGACTCTGTCCTATCCTCAGGTGCCTTGCAGCACACATGGCTTTCAAGTCAAAGAAAGTAATGTCCTTATACTGAGGCTGGGTGGACCCACTGGCTCCAACGCTTAAGGACAGTTTAGTGTTGTGCAGTTTTGTACTACCTACACTAGTTTGTGGCCTACTGATCCTAGCTTGAGCTGTAACAAGGGTGTGCTATCCCTTCACTCACAGCTCTAAGTTCAGTAGAACTTGTTGATACTAAGCTTGACTTTATATGTACCTTGAGTACCTTTAGTGGTTTTCAGTTAGTAATTCAAATAGAGATTTTCTGGTAAAACAGGGGCAAGCTGTAATCCCACACGCTGCCCACCAATGTGAGAAGTTGGCCTGGCATATGCTGGTCACTAGTTAAAGTGGTGTCAGGAATCCCCTCCCGCACATGGATTCCCTCCCACGATGCCACTTCCGTGAACCTGGTGCGCTTGGAGGAGAGCGGACTACAACTCCCAGAATGCCCTCCGGCAACAATTGCCTCATGGAACTCAAGAGTTCTGGTTACATAACACCAAGGGTAACGCCTAGTTTTCATGTTATGCAACTCAAGAGTTCTGGTTACATAACACCAAGGGTAACGCCTAGTTTTCATGTTATACAACGCCGAGAGTACTACTTAAGGAGAAGATCACTGGGACTCGGCGTCGGATATTCTGATCTTTGCCGGAGTACCTGGTTGAGGTACACGGACCCGTTGGAGAGTGGAGCGGCGGAAGGAACATTCTAAGGAGCGGAGGAGAGGTGCTGGCGTGTGCTTCCTGCCCGTGTCCTGTCCCGTTCTGAGAGCCGTATTCAACGTCATTGGGCACAAGTACCGTTGGTAGAGCCGAAGCTCCCAACGGCCTGACAATTTGGAGAAATCGAGGTTGGTGCGAGCCGAAGCTCCCAACCCTCGTTACTTGGGTGAACACACGCTTAGAGCTAAGACGCTATCCAGGAGGTGTTTCCGCGTCTTAGCCATCGACACTCGTAGGAGAACTGGGATAGGTAGAGCGGCTGCTCCCATCCATTCTCTGCACCACCTTGGGTATCATCACTTAAACCCGGATAAAAGAGACGCACACTAGGAGGTGTTCCCAGCGTCTTTGTGTTGTGGCAGTACTCTGGGGGAAACTGGTAGAGCGGCTGTTCCCAGGTGGTAGAGAGCCCGGCCGGGTGACTCCCACGTGCCCCCCGTATATTCCACAACCTTGGAACTACCCTTCACAGCGGTCGAGTGGCATTGTCGGCCACTGCTTAGCACTGTGCCCTCCGTTGGAGCATACCGGGACCGGTGTGCATGCGGAGGACGGTTAGAAGAGCTGTGAATGGGTATCGTACTTTAACTGGTGATTCCAGTACCGGTATTCTTTGTTGTCTGTAGTTGTTTATCTGTTTATTAAATCCTCCTTAACCTCCCTTTCTCTGGTCCGTTGTCTGTTTGTCCCAACCCCGAGAAAGCCAGGACGTTACAAGTGGCCACCTTGCACCAATCCGACTCTTATGGTAGATAGGTTTAAGACAACCTTTTAAAGAAAGCTATCCTAGTGGCAGCTGTGGAGAGCAGCCTTCAGGCTAAGTCTCTGAGGAATGTAAAGAGGCACAAGAAGAATGACTTGACAAGGGAGAAGGCCTAAGGTCTTCAGAAGCGCTGGGGCCTCACTAATCCACCCAAGGCAGGTAAGTAAGGGACCCGCGGGAGACGCATGCAGTGTGAGAACACAGCCGCGGATCCCAATAGACTTCAATGGAGCAAGTCGCGGTTGGAATTTTAAAGTTTTAGGATACTTCAGGAGAGTCTACAAGCAAGTCACTTACAGGGTAAGTAGTTCTAGTGCGAACACACACTAGGGCACCGGAGTACTTGAGTTACCTCACCCAGGGAAGCCGGGTGCATAGGTGTCTTTTGGTGTCGGGTCGCTGCGTCGTTTTCAATGGGAGCCAAAGAAGATTTGCTGCTTGTGAAGACAGGAGAAGTGTCCGGTGGAATCCAAGGCTGGATTCTGAAGAAAGAAGACCTGAAAGCAGTGGAGACAGAGTTCAAAGTCACTTGCCAGTGACCCGGGGCCAGGAAGCTGGATGCCCACAGAAGTCAGGTGTTTTCAGGTGACCAGGGGTGTCTTGACTCTTCAGCCACGAGGTCCAGGAGGTGTTGACGACAACCAGGAGCTGGATTCGGAGTGTCCAACGAAGTCTGCAGCTTACTGAGGTGTTGGCAACCGGATTGGAGCCAACAAGCCTTGGCAACAGCAAGTCTCGTGGAATGTGAAGAGAGTCAGCAGGGCAGACCAGCAAGGTCTGAGGGACTCACCCAGCAAGGGTAAGTCAGGTCAGGCCTGGAGCAACCAGGGGATCCCTTTGGTTCGATGAAAAAGTCTTCAGGGGACCCACAAGCCAACCGGCAAGGGATCGCGAAGACACCTCGGGAGGATTCACTTCACAGGAGCCCACGGTCACTCGGGACGAGGTAGGCCTCTGATTTTCTATGGAATTCCTGCTGGAGGCTTGTCCAATGCATAAGTTCACAGAACGTCGTGAAGGGGTTGCACTCGACAATAGCTGCTCCTCGTCACTCGTGGGGTTCACTCGCATCAGGTTTGCTGGGGACTTACAATGGCCGTCGAGAAGTCAGGAAATCCACTTCCGGGGCTGCAGGGACTTCGGACTCCAGCGGGAGCGGGAAAGTTTGCGACCGTTGATGCAAAGTTTTGGTGCCTGCCAAGCAGGGGAGTCACTCCTTGACTCCAAGGGAGATTCTTCAGTCTTTCAGAGGTAGTGGAACGTCGAAGGTCCAGGATTCTTCTTCAGAATGTCGACCAGGGAGATCTAGTTTGCAATGGCAAGGTTTCCGTATCTTATACTAAAGGAAAGGGAGGGACTAGCTCTATGACCACTCCTATGGGAGGGTCAGGGGAGTGGGTGGTTACACCCACTTTCCATTGTCCAGTTTCACGCCAGAGCAGAGGCTGGTAGCCCCTGAACCAGTTTGAGCTGGCATATGCACAGACGAGCCTACTGCTCCCCCAGTGCAGGACTTCAAAGCACTCTAGGAATGCACCCACCCAGCCCCAATACACTAAATCCTGTCTGAAAGGTGGTTACACCAAACACAACATGTTTTGATGCAGCCATCCCAAAGTTAGCATTTACCGCTAGGTTATAATGCACTTAAGAGTATATGGTTTGACCGCATCCACAAACAGCTACAGAGAATAGACTCTGAAAGCTGCAGAAGGGCCCAGCTCAGGCAGAGGCACCCACTCACATGGAAACCAAGCACCCTGCCCTCAGGATTGATAGGGCCTGCCTTAGGGGTGACTGATAGGTTTATATGTGTGTGTAAGGTGAGATATAGGGAACCTATACCTCAGTGAGGAGTGCTAACACTACCTCACTTAGGCTGCCGTAGCAGGCCTGTGGTGTCAGATTTAGTCTGCTTTCCAGGGGTGGCATAATACATGCTTCAGCCCCTCGTAGGCCTGTGAAGTACCTATGCCCTTGGTACCTAAGGTACCATATACTAGGGGCTCATAAGGTACCACAGTATCCAATCACTAGTGCATCTAATATGCACTCCAAGTTGTTTAGAGAGAACAGAGAGGCTGGGGCCCTGATTAGTAGGGTCCCAGCCAGACTATAGCCAGAAACCAGTGTATACATCAGAAAAAAAGTGGGGGCAACATAAGTGCAGATTCTACTCTCCTACACTCGCATTCGTGCCTCGACATATGGAGGCAGAGCGTTCTACTACACTGTCCGACAGCATGGAATCAGCTTTCACTCTATAGCTGCTGCTGCTCGGATTTTGCTAAATTACAAAAACTGTTGAAAAGCTGACTGTTTCAGTTATTAGGTGCGAGTTATGTGCAGGCCGAGTGGCAAGATGCAGCTCCAGGTGTGCTTCATTGAGCTTCATTAAATGGATAGAACATAACATGCACCCTCTTGACTGATGAACCCTCTCTTGACCTTGTCCCATGCAGGTGCCAGCCCCATGCAGGGTCTGTGAGAGAGAACAGACAACCAAAGACATGATCACAGTCTGCGACAGGCACAGGAAGAGTGCAGGCCCCAACCCCAGGCAGGGTCTGTGACAGAGAAAAGAGAGCCACAGCGAGAGAGCAGGTGCCGGCCCCATGCAGGGTCTGTGAGAGAGAACAGACAATCAAAGAAATGATCACAGTCTGTGACGCACAGGAAGAGTGCAGGCCCCAACCCCAGGCTGGGTCTGTGACAGAGAAAAGAGAAACACAGCAAGAGAGCCGGTGCCAGCCCCATGCAGGGTCTGTGAGGGAGAACAGACAACCAAAGAAATGATCAGTCTGTGACAGGCACAGGAAGAGTGCAGGCCCCAACCCCAGGCAGGGTCTGTGACAGAGAACAGACAGACACAGTGACAGAGCAGGTGCCAGCCCCATAGAGAGTATGCAACAGAGAAGAGACAACAAAAACGAGAGAGCGGGCACCAAGCGTTTACAGGTTCTATGACAGAGAACAGTCACAGGACGAGAGCAGATATCAGTCTCATAAAGGGTCTGTGACTGAGAATATACAGGATCTCAGATGGAGAACAGACAGGCACAGCAGGAGAGCAACCAGCCTCATAAAGGGTCTGTGACTAAGAATAGACATATTGAGGGAGTGGGTACCAGACTCCTACAGGATCTCAGATGGAGAAAAGACATGCATAAAAGGAGAGCAACCGGCCTCATAAAGGGTCTGTGACTGAGAACAGACATATTGAGGGAGCAGGTACTCGACTTCTACAGGATCTCAGATGAAGAACAGACAGGCACAGCAGGAGAGCAACCGGCCTCATAAAGGGTCTGTGACTGAGAATAGACATATTGAGGGAGTGGGTACCAGACTCCTACAGGATCTCAGATGGAGAAAAGACAGGCACAGCAGGAGAGCAACCAGCCTCATAAAGGGTCTGTGACTGAGAATAGACATATTGAGAGAGCAGGTACCCGACTCCTATAGGATCTCAGATGGAGAAAAGACAGGCACATCAGGAGAGCAACCAGCCTCATAAAAGGTCTGTGACAGAGAAAACAGACAGCCAAAGTGAGAGAGCAGACACCAGCGCCATGTACACAGAAAACACACATTTACATCAAGAGGGCAGGTGCCAGCCTCATACAGGGTCTGTGAGAGAGAACAGACAGCAGACACCACACAAAGTAGAAGGCAAGAAAGAGACAATAAGAGATAGGGAGCAGACATCAGCCGCTCTCAGGGCCTATGACCGGAATCAGGTAGTTGCCCTCAGAGAGAGTTTACATCAGGGCAGGTTCCAACCCATTCCAGCATCTGAAATACAATTCAGACACCAGCCCCTTACAGAGTTTGCAACAGAAAAGAGGCACCTGGCTCCTACGGGGTCTGTGACAAGCAACCAGTCCAGCTGAACCTCTGCCTGATGAACCCTGCATTGCTGGGAGTCATCTGCACAGATGCTCTTGGGAGCCTGTGTACTACACATTGCATTGCTGCACATCTTCTGCTGTGTCTGATACCCTTGTGGGTCTGTGTACTACACATTGCATTGCTGCACATCTTCTGCTGTGTCTGATACCCTTGTGGGTCTGTGTACTACACATTGCATTGCTGCACATCTTCTGCTGTGACTGATACCCTTGGGAGTCTGTGCGCTACACATTGCATTGCTGCACCTCTTCTGCTGCGTCTGATACCCTTGGGAGCCTGTGTGCTACACATTGCATTGCTGCACATCTTCTGCTGTGTCCAATACCCTTGGGAGCCTGTGTACTACACATTGCATTGCTGCACATCTTCTGCTGTGTCTGATACCCCTAGGAGCCTGTGTGCTACACATTGCATTGCTGCACATCTTTTGCTGTGTCTGATACCCCTAGGAGCCTGTGTGCTACACATTGCATTGCTGCACATCTTCTGCTGTGTCTGATACCCTTGGGAGCCTGTGTACTACACATTGCATTGCTGCACATCTTCTGCTGTGTCTAATACCCTTGGGAGCCTGTGTATTACACATTGCATTGCTGCACCTCTTCTGCTGTGCCTGATACCCTTGGGAGCCTGTGCGCTACACATTGCATTGCTGCACATCTTCTGCTGTGTCTGATACCCTTGGGAGCCTGTGTACTACACATTGCATTGATGCACATCTTCTGCTGTGTCTGATACCCTTGGGAGCCTGTGTACTACACACTGCTTTGCTGCACATCTTCTGCTGTGTCTGATACCCTTGTGGGCCTGTGTGCTACACCCTACATTGCTGCACATCTTCTGCTGTGTCTGATACCCTTGGGAGCCTGTGTACTACACATTGCATTGCTGCACATCTTCTGCTGTGTCTGATACCCTTGGGAGCCTGTGTACTACACATTGCATTGCTGCACATCTTCTGCTGTGTCTGATACCCTTGTGGGCCTGTGTGCTACACATTGCATTGATGCACATCTTCTGCTGTGTCTGATACCCTTGTGGGCCTGTGTGCTACACCCTACATTGCTGCATAAAGCCTTCTGACACCAACAACTGTCACTGCCACACTGAACCCTTTGAGTACCACGTGAGATCCAAAAACACCCACGCACATCCCTTCTGATCCTCTGCAGCCGCCTCTGTGGCTCAAGGTATACACCTGTTGTCTTAGCGCTCCGACAGCCGCACTGTGCTCTTTTCCTGTTTATATAGGTTTCACAGAGTGCCTTTGCTTACGATCCCTAAGCACCCACAAATATTCCTTGTGACTTTGGGCAGTCTTCTCCAGGGGATCCACAGAGTCCACTTTGATCCCTGAATACCCACAGACATATCTTGTGCTCTTCTGTATCCTCTTCTATGAGGCTCATAGTGTTCCACCTGTGATCCCTACAGGCAGACATACGTAACTTGTATTCCCTGTGAGACTCGGAGGATGTCTTTACTTGTGAATCCTGACCTCCCACATATATACTGTGTGCTCTTGGGCACACTTCTCTATTGGATCCACAGGGTGAATTGTGATCTCTTAACACCCGAAAACATACTCTGTATCCTCTTAAGGACTTAACAAGTGACTTCACTTGTAGTACCTGAACACCAACACACCTACCTTGTGCTCCTCTGCAGATTCTTCATCTGGGTAACTTACAGAGTGTCTTCACTTATAAATCCTGAACACCCACATACACTCCTTGCACAGACTTCTCTTTGTGTGCCAACCGGCACATTATAACCTATAAACAATCACCGACATACCAAGAGCTCTTAGCAGCCCCCTATATGGACTCTCCAATGACTTTTGATTCACTCAACATCCACAGACATACCCTGTTCTCTTCTGCAGTCTCCTCAATGACACTCACAGGTATGGTGACTAGATGACGCCATGCCACAGGCACAGGCACTGTGGTCTTGGTTCATTTTACTGAATCCTACTGCTTCAACACACCAGATAAAAATGATATATAAAAGCAAAGTCCAGGAAAAGAAAAACGGCGTTCCAGTGACACAGAGCCATCTGGTCACCCTATACAAAGGGTGACTGTTGACCTCTGAACACTCACACACAGCTTGTGCTCTCCGGCTGCCCCTTGGTGTGGCTCACCAGGTGACTTTGTGTTCCCTGAATATTCACAGACATACCTTGTGCTCTTCACTTGTCGCTCCTAAACACCCACATGCACCTTGTGCTTGTTTGCAGGTTTTTCATTGGGGCTCGGTGTGCCTTTGTGACCCCTGAATGCCCACAGACGTGCCTTGTCCTCTTTTCCAGACCCTTCTTTGAGGCTTGAACAACCTGTGATTTCCTAAAATCCACCTTATATACCTTGTATTCCTTTGTATGACTCATTGCATGTCTTCATTAGTGAGCTCTGAGCACCCACTCACATAACGTGTGCACTTGGACAACTATCTTTATGGGACTCACAGGGCGCCTTTGATCACTGAAGACCCAGAGACATTGAAACTTCTGAAGGCCTCCAGGAGTGTATTCACTAGTGAATCCTGAGCACACACATACCCTGTGGTCTTCTGCAGCCGACTCTATGAGGGACACAGAGTGACGTGTGACACATAGCTCGTGCTTTCTGGCTGCCTCCTTGATGGGGCTCACAGTGACTTTGTGATCCCTGAATATCCACAGACATGCCCTGTCAGAGGCGCAACTAGAGCCAAATTTCGGGGGGGGAGGGGGCTAACCAACAATTTCGGGGGTGGGGGGGCTCAATCTAGGCATAGTGGAGCTGCAGGGGCTCTTAGAAGGGGTTAAACAACAGCGAGGCCTCATTAACATGCACATGGTCTTTTTAAAGACCTGTGAAGTGTAAGGCTGCCCGGGGTGGGGGTTGCGCAGCGGCCCGCCCCCTTGAGGGCGGCCGCCTTAGTGCCACAGGAAGGCACAGGGGTGGGAGGTCTTGTCCCTGGGCTTGACCTAGGGAGACCCCAAGCAGGTAGCTGCTTCCGGCGGGGAGGAGCCTTGAGGGGGGTACATATTCGGTCCCCGCCCCCTCCTCGCCCTCTTGTCCGCTGACCTTCGCTCGGGAAGAGAACGAGTCCAGCTGGAGATTGGAGAATGGATAGGGCATTAGGGAACAACCGCGATTATATAATGCGCTCCGTTGCCATCCCTTCTTAGTGATACGGTTGTTACGGCCAGCCGGTACGGGGATCGATCGGTGGTTTTGCACAGCTCACGGGTGGCAGGGCCTAAGCTAGGGTTTAAGGGCTAGTACGTGAAAAGGGTCCCACATTATGCGTGCTTCAATTTATATTTGCACCGCCTTATTAAGCTAAAGATAATGGAGTATTTGCCAACTTATCTAGGAGTGTAGTGCTGCTGGGCGGTGCTGTAGTTTTCCCTTGGGTGGCTCACTGTTTGGGGGGAAATTCGCCTGTTGCCACAGCATATGAGGCAATCCTTCTATAGACCCTGGACTCTGAAGGCTCTTGTCTTTAATAGGTTTGCACTTGAGACAAACTAGGTAGGCAGCCGGGGAAGGGGTGTGGCATAACGGCCCGGCTGCTAGATGTATGGCTAGGGGCATCATGTTTGGTATGGGCAGCAATATTAGGCAGGGGCCTGCATCTTAAGCAACAGTCAGCGCTCTAAGCTAACGTTGCAACTTTATTCACTAGCCCAGTTGCTGCTGATTTCTTAGGCAACTAACTACCAGTGACTAAGCCTACACCCTTGACGTGCCGGGGATGTCTTGCTGGATCATATATCGGCATGCAATGACAGAAACAGCAAATCACCAGTCGAGAGGGGCGTCACCTAGGCACAGAATAGCTTCCTCAAGCACAAGGAGACCCGGGTGCAGGTACTCAGGGTGTCACCAGGGACAGGTTTACATGATGTTTTATGGTTGCAGCGACACAAGAGGGGACACCGGGTGCATCACTCGGGTGTGGTCACGGGGTGCAAGCACGCACAAGTTGCCTCGGCCTGCAAAGCACGCTTCCGGGGTTTGGCCGGCTTTGCCCTGGGGGAGGCCTTGGGTGTTCAGCACAGCTACCGACTCGGTTGGCTACACTAGTCATTAATTTGTGTTCCCGATTTCCCTTATATTGATCATGGGGAGCGGGTGCAACATGCTTCTGTCTGGCTATGTTTCGCGGTCTTGGAACGATTTGAGGTGTGGTGTCCTCCGGGATGCCGCATGCGTGTCTCCTCGCAGTCGGCGGTCAAAGCGACAATAGATATGGTGTTGATGTTTTCTGTCATCTTGCGGCCTATCTCAGACTATGCGTGGGGGTGTGCGTTTCATATATGTGCAGGGTCATCCGCGGGGGTAGAGCTTTAGGCGCTGGTTGTCTTTCCATCAGGTCGGTTTGATGCGGGTTGGTGGTTTTTGGGCACAGCCACGTGGTGGTGCTTTGTGTTTGACCGGGGTTAGCCTTCCTTTAATCCCCCCGCTTGTCACGCACGGTTGTAAGACGGGGGGGGGGGCAACTAGCCCTGTGCTGATTGAGTTGTTACTACGGTTATTAGTATCAGACCATCAGGCGATCGTTGCACCCTACAATAGGTACTCTAGGCCGCGGTCCTCCTCTACACACATCTCCAGATAGGACGGCCCTTCCCCCCCCTCCAATTCCTGGAGCAATAGGGGTCCGCGAGCTCCCACGTCATTTGGTAGGAGGATTTCGTAGAGTCTTGGGGTAGGTCACAGGCTGCTTCCTCTCGCTGTGTTTGTTCTGCTAGGTGTGGTCGGGCCAAGTGACGGAGGAGAGCAACCATCGCGTGGTATATCTGGGCAGGAAGGAACAGGCAAGATTGTAGCATAGGCAGATAGTGGTACTTATCGGGGACTGGATGGTGGTCTCAATGGCATGCCGCCATGTGTACTAGAATATACAGGAGTGGGTCCCACCACGGTCGGTCAGATGGGAAGTTGTCATCTGGATTCTCACTGGATACCCTCACTCCATCACGCCTATTGTAAGCTGAGGGTGCCTGTTGACGCTGTTAGACCTGCTATTAGTTAGTACACCCACTGTTGTGCCTTGGCCCGGTTTGTCTCGCATCAGGGCCAGTTTGGGGGTACCGGCGAGTTGTTTGCTCCACGGCTGAAGCGGGCGCTGCTAGAACAGGGCAAGATTGATGAGGCCAGGCAGCATGCCAAAGGTCTTTTCGGCACTGGCAGAATGGTGCAGGCTGCGAAGTAGTGCCATTACAGAACATGGATTTGTCAACATTCAGCTAGGAATGATTAGCAGCAGGAAGGTATTAAACCATGGTGAGCAATTGGTTTTGGGTTCGTGCTCAACAGGAGCAAGGGATTTGCTTTCTGTCCCATCAGGGTCAGGGACCGTCTATAGCACCAGGTACTGTAATGCTGACATCTTCACCCTGGGCTGGGGGGTCAATGCCTTCCAACTTTTCAGCCAGACTCTGAGCAGGCAAAGGCATACTTGCAATGGTGCAATAGGCACTCAGCAGTCGAGTTAGATGGGTCATCATACCCCGGTATGACGCAGTGATGAAACCTAGGTTGTGGCTACACACGACCAGGCACTCGAGGGCAGCTGGGGCGGGGGTGTGGCAGTGCCAAGAGGGTGCGGGTTGCCTGAGTAGGGCTGCCGGCCTGGCGGGAGCACTACTCGGATCGCCACAAGGGCACGTTTGTTTCATAGAAGGTGAATTGTTACTTTTATGGCATGTTTCTTGGCAGCGTCAGAAACATTCAGAACTCTTTGCTGGTGGTTAGCTTGTTGTCAGGCTGTTCAGAGGTATTTTAGCTCGGCATGGCCAAGCATGGATTATAGGCCGGTGGTCTGCCCTGGGATTCGTGTTAACAGGCAGGTGAGGCAGCAGAACTTGGAGGGGCTTGGGTTTGGCCTCGGGGTTCTAGGGCGGAGCCTGGTTGCTCACTTAGTAGCACGCCCTTGAGTTAGACGAAACAGGTACCTTGATGCGAGCATCAGTACCGGGTAACTTCTCCCCCCTCCAGCACTGGCTGGCAGCTATGCAGGTGGCCTTCCAACTGGGCCATGGTCCATATGATTAAGGGAAGCACCAGGGTAACACTTTGGGCTACAATCTGCAGGAGAACAATTTGGCTTTCCCAGTATTCAAATAGAGAAGCATTTTACACGTGGTTCTCCTCTGTGGTCACTCTGTCCTGCCTCTCCCTGGTATAATAGCAGAATTTTGGGAGGGCAAGGCTTCACTTTGGGTGGTGACTGATGGAATACGATGGGCGTTCTCCAACGGAGTGAAAGAGGAAGGAAGGTAGGCCTGTCAACCCTTACCTCCTCCCGCAAGGGCTCTGCCAGGCAGGAGTGGGCGGAGCCTGGTTGCTCACTTAGTAGCCCGTCCTTGAGTTCGACGAAACAGGTACCATGGACGCGAGTATCGGTACCGGGTAACGTATCCTGCCCTCCAGCACGGGCTGGCAGCTATGCAGGTTGTGGAAGTGGCCTTCCTCGGGGGCGATATGTCCACATGATTGAGGGAAACCCCAGGGTAATGCTTTTGGGCTACCAATTAGCAGGAGAACAATTGGCGCACCCAGTATCCAAGATAGTGAAGAAGTTTACACGTTGGTCCTCCTCTGTGGTCACTCAGCCCTGTCTCTCCCTGGTATACTAGCAAAAGTTTGGGAGGGCAAGGCTTCTCATTTGGTGGAGACTCTTGGAATGCGATGGACATACTCCAACTGAGTGAAGGAGGAGGTAAGGCGGGCTTGTCAACTCTTACCCCTCCCGCATTGGCACTGTCAGGCACGAGTGTCTTGTCAAGGGGATTGTTCTTCAACCATTCAAAGGCTACATTGGACCAACGCCTAGTTTTAGGTTTACGGTCACTTCAGTCACAATCCACGGGGGAGTTAGAAAGGATGAGGGCACCTGTCCTGTGGGGCAGGCCGCCCGCCGGTCCAGCTGGGCGTAGATTGTCTTGGCTGGACCTGGGAGAAGCCCGGTATCAGTTGCTGTAGGTAAAAAGGTCCACCTGGAGCCATGCGCAGTTGCGCAGAGCAAAGAGGTTTTGGGCTTCATCAGGCATGGTCTTACACACGCCAAGTCCACAGGGTGCCGGGAGGGAGATGGGGTGCACCTCCCTGGTTTAGGCACGGTTCTTTTCCTACTGGACCTAGGGGAAGCTTTGGCTGCAGCAGGTTGTAAGGAAATAGGTCTACCTTGGTGGGGGGCCCTGGTAGTGACGGTGGCCACTCCCAAGGCTGTGGAGGAGTTACAGGGCGATCCAGGGTCTGCACATACCAAGGGGTATAGCATGCAGCAGCACCGTGTGGTGCTAAGCCAGGATACCCAGGGATCTTTTAGCGTGTCCACTGGAAGACCTACGGCGCCCCGCTACCGACAGGCGGTTGTGGGTCTGAGCAACCGGGGGCTGCCATGTATGCTCCGCCCACCCATCACGGGGGGGCGTGGTGAAGCATGTGGACTGGAGGTTCACGGATGGGAGGGGTGGACCCTCCCAACATTTGGTGGTCACCAATTGGCGCTGCCATGGTGACCCTAGGCTTATCAGACGGGCAGGCGCCATGGGGCTGGCCTGCCCTGGGATCGCCCGTAAGATAACCCACCGTGTTTGCATATTTATTATGCTAATAAACCTGCAGCAATATTTCTCCACTTACATTCAGTGTCGTGTGTTTTATTATGATTATGTACTGATGTATGATATGATAACGGTTGCCGATATTGGCACTATGTAAGGCTGCCCGGGGTGGGGGTTGCGCAGCGGCCCGCCCCCTTGAGGGCGGCCGCCTTAGTGCCACAGGAAGGCACAGGGGTGGGAGGTCTTGTCCCTGGGCTTGACCTAGGGAGACCCCAAGCAGGTAGCTGCTTCCGGCGGGGAGGAGCCTTGAGGGGGGTACATATTCGGTCCCCGCCCCCTCCTCGCCCTCTTGTCCGCTCGTTTTGCCTCACCCGCCCATCCGCTTACCCGGCATCAGGAGGGACAAGAAGGGGGGGGAAGGTTTTTCTAACAACTTTCACTTTTGTGTTGCAGGAGGAGTTACAGGGCGATCCAGGGTCTGCACATACCAAGGGGTATAGCATGCAGCAGCACCGTGTGGTGCTAAGCCAGGATACCCAGGGATCTTTTAGCGTGTCCACTGGAAGACCTACGGCGCCCCGCTACCGACAGGCGGTTGTGGGTCTGAGCAACCGGGGGCTGCCATGTATGCTCCGCCCACCCATCACGGGGGGGCGTGGTGAAGCATGTGGACTGGAGGTTCACGGATGGGAGGGGTGGACCCTCCCAACATTTGGTGGTCACCAATTGGCGCTGCCATGGTGACCCTAGGCTTATCAGACGGGCAGGCGCCATGGGGCTGGCCTGCCCTGGGATCGCCCGTAAGATAACCCACCGTGTTTGCATATTTATTATGCTAATAAACCTGCAGCAATATTTCTCCACTTACATTCAGTGTCGTGTGTTTTATTATGATTATGTACTGATGTATGATATGATAACGGTTGCCGATATTGGCACTATGCTCGGGCGCGGCTTTGTGTCTGCCCGGGAAGCGGTCTCATCCCGGGCTGCCACACACGACGGGGGGGGTGGGTGGGGGGGGGGGCTGAAGCCCTTGTTCAATGGGTGTTGCGCGCCTGTGCCCTGTGATCTTCAATTGACACACACGCACACCCCCTCCCCCCCCCTATAGTCATATGCAGGCTCCTCAATGGGGATCATAGTGTGAAACTGTGATCCCTGAATGCCTATAGACATACCTTGTACTCCTCTGCAGCCTTCTCTAGAGGACTTGCTGAGTGTGTTGTATGCTCCTTGGACTCCCAGCACACCACACATATCATCCTTTGATCCTCTGCACAGAACAGATTCAGTTTCTCGTGATGTTTCTCGCACAGATTCTCCTCCGGGGGCCTCACGGGGGGCAGCTGAAGCTGTTTTGCAATTTCCACCATGTTCCCCAGTTGCCTGTTGGGTCGGAGGCTTTTCCCAGAAGATATTTCCCTGCACTGTGGACAGGGGCAGTTTCCATCTCTCCCCTCCCAGCTCTGAGTGATGCAGGAGCGGCAGAAGTTGTGTCCACAATCGATCATCACCGGATCAGTAAAATATTCCAAACAGATGGAACAAGTGGCCTCTTCCTGGAGGTTCCCAAGCTGAGCTGCTGCCGCCATGATGCCGAAATGCAGGAAGTGAACTTAAGTTTCAGTTTCTTTCTTTGTTAGGTGGGCGTGTCTGTGCGTCTGCCCCTCTCTGGCTGCGCTGGGACTTCCGGGTTCATATTACAGTCACAGAGCAGGACGGAACTGGTTTTGTTCTCACTTTCTGCAAGTCTGAAGACCTGGCACTTAACAAGCATATGCAATGCAATAGGTCTCGCATTGTTAAAGTTTGCGCTATTGGTGTTGCATTATTTAGCAATGCCAATAGCTGAAACTTTAATAATGCGAGACCTATTGCATTGCAAATGCTTGTTATACTGATGGTTGCATGGATGGATAAATGCCAGGATTATGTGGTATGGGGTAGATAGGTGGATGCGTGACTATGTGCCTTAATATCTCTGTAGGCGTGGCGTTTGCCTAAAGATCTACTGGTCACTTGGTTATATGCTTGCATTTCTGACTTAAACGTTTATCCTTGTCAGTAAGAAAATATGCCATAGATATGGGTAAAAATAGGACGTATTTTAGAGCAGGAGGAAATCGGTTTAAGCTGCGTAATATTGAAGTTGCTTTGTTAATAATTACAATAATGAAAACACTTGTAAAATTAAATGATAGACAGGTTGATAGAAAGATCGAGAGATAGTCAGATATCGCATCAGAATGAAATATAAAGTGCCACGTACACGCAGAAACGAGTAGTGCAAATCGGGGTTCATGACAGACATTTTAACAAATGCGGGCCAGGCCGCCAGCACCAGGAATCTTGGACGCAGCCATGGGCGTCCGCAGGGGGGGGGGGCAAGGAGGGGCGCTTGCCCCTCCTTGCCCCCACTGCGGACGCCCATGGACGCAGCCGTCTCACCTGGCCAAAGTCTCTCAGGTTGGGTTTGACGTCACCATGCGTGTGCCCGTGTCGATGCCTGCCCAGTGCCGCCGACGGGAACGGGGAGGGGTGAGAGGAGAATGGAGGGGCCCGCATGCCCCGTCGGATTCCCCCGTGCACTGTTGCGCACCTCGCTGGCCCCACCTGTCACCTCTCGCGCCCCATGTGCACTATCAGGCGGCCACTGACCCGCCTCTCCAAGGTGAACCGTTCAGATTTTTTGTTCCCTTGCACACTTGGATTGAAATTGCTTCGTGTTTCGGGTGGCTGGCAGTTTTGCAACCCCACTTATTGCAGCCACCTGGCGCCAGATGACAACTGCTATATATCTCTGTCTAACAGTATGCAGCAGGAAATAATACCTTGTATTACAACTGGGGATTATCCCTACCTGATGATCTAATGTCACGGGCCCTGGTACAAATGTATATTTGGGGCCCTGTTTCGAACAGCTTTGAATTTTTGATCTAGTTTCAGCTCTTTCGCGCCCTCTTTGGCAGGTCACTGACAGTGCACAGACACACTGGGCCAAATCGAAATGTGTTTACATCTAAAATTCAGTGATAGTCTCGTGTGTGTTCACTATTGTAACGCAACAGCAGCTCACTAATATCACAAATTACCCACGTGACACCTTCCCGTTTCTCGCGCGGGGTCCTGTTTCGATCTAAAAGAAATTTTTATTGATGTTGCATAAAACAAAAACACAACATTTCTCTGCAAACTGTATGTGATAGACTCCCACACATCACCCACATTCAAAATAAATGAAAGGAGAAGAGTATTGAAATCAATATGTTTGAGAATTGTTCATGGTCATCAGGGCAAGACTCTGCAGTCCAGAACTGGCTCTATCAGGGGCCCCTGAAAGGTTGGGGCCCTTGGCCAGCGCCCACTGTGCCCACGCCTTAAAATGTCTCTGAATGTTACAGAGGGAGTAGCTTTTCCTGTAATACATGTTGTATTGAATGTACCACATTTGTGAAAATTTGGACAGCACAAGAACACCTCGCGCGATTGGGGCAATTTGAGATCTCGTTTACTGGCTGTAGGTTACACATAGATCACAGGAGCAGGTGTTCAACCCACTGAATTACCTCATCAGTAGGAAAGACATTTCTTTGCCATTGTCCACGCGCCCCTTCATCTTTCCTGAAGCACGCCCTCAAAGCTTTACACCACCAGAATCACTTCACGCCAAATGGGCGGTGTCAAAGGGGAGGCCTGGCAGGGACGGCAAACTGTGTATCCGCGCCGAGCGCAGGCCTGCAAGCCTCCGGGACCAATGGAGGCGCAGCCGCATGCAGATCTCCCTGGCTGCAACACGACTGGCATGGAGCCAACCCTGTGGACTTTTTAGAAGCAGGTGCCTTTGGGAATAATCCACATTTACCTGTAGGTGAGGGGCGAGGAACTCCTCCCACCGTGAGTCGAGAGCCTGAAATGAGAGTCACATTACAGCTGGCACACCACTTCCAACATCTTAAGTGTTTGCATGACATCGACACAAGTGCCTTTTCAGCCCCGGGGGCAAGTTAGTGAGATGCAGCGCGCGAGCTCTTAGGCCAGCGGGGCGAAAATGGGTAAATCTCCGATAAATTCAATGCCCTGATAACTAGAAAAGTGGGAACACGTTAGCACTTATTTGAGTCAAGGTTTGGTTTCATCCAGAAATCAGAGAGCAGGTATCCCCCTTCCTGAAATATTCGCGTACCCCCCGGCAGACTTACTATAGACTGAGCAATGCAAGCTTCCTCCATCTTGAAACTTCACACGTACTTCTGTAGGAAGGGAAGGGGCGAACAGGCAGCGGGAAATAATAGTATGCTACACTCGCACGACATGAAGCCTGCTTTTGGAGTAACGCCAAGACCATTTTCGAATCCATTAGAAAAGGTGACATACTAATGTTACCAGATGGCTTCACGTCACCGCTGAGGCAATGCGCCTGTCCTGGGCATGTCTTTTGCACATCATTGTTTTCAGGTTTGTTGGGTCTGTTAGATCACGTTATGTGTACCAATATTACAACTCCCAGAACGCAATGTGATCCTAAATGGAAACCCAGATCAGAAGCGCTGCGTCTTTGGTGATGGCGTCATAGGTAATATTTCAAAAGACCAAATGATGGCTTTTATATCTAAGGGTTCTCCCAGAGAACTCATTTTCTCCCGAGTCTGGCGTATATAGATTCTCCTGCCCCGCGTTATGACACATCAGAATTTAAAACGAGGAACAAATCTAAGCTAAAAGAATGCAAAGAAAAACAATAAATCATCGGCAAAGCCAAGCGTTCTGACCTTAGCAATCTGATGCAATTGATATTTTATATTTCTTATTGCAAAGCATGCCACAAAAATAAAAAGATATGCTGCTACCCAAACTTGGTAGCCACATACTTGTAATAGACCAGTCCAGCGCAGACCAAACGCATGAAATCAAGCACTGGCAAAGAAAATAGCTTTGATGTTTACTCCAGCCTTTTGTTGCTTCCATGTGCAATGAATCAAAAAAAAAAAAAGAAGCCCGCGAGTGGTGCACGCACCACTGCAAGCCATGTGGTTTCAATTATCGCGCTCGTGTCTGGGCACGATAATTGAATCCACATGGCCTATTGGTTTCTATTACGCGCACCAAGCGTGTAATAGACACCAATAGACCGTGGGCGGAGCAATGCGCCCGCCTTTGGCCAATTGCGTGCAGTCTTTTATAAAAAAACGCACGCAAAGGCTAATGGGGTAGCACAAAAGGAATCGCACACGCACGAGCGTGTGAGATTCCTAGTTCAGTGCTAAATCCCCGTTTTTCACCTACTAAAGGTCTCGCACTGCACGAGCATTGCTGCGCAGTGCAACGCTAGGCGCGAGACCTAAAAAAAACTGGTGCCTCAAAGGTGTAGGTGCTCACATGAAGTGCTGGATTCACAAACCAGTCGTGCAAAGCTCTCATTCACCCAGACTCCCACTTCTGAGCCCTCACAGCTCTGCCACTTAAAGTCCCCAGCTTGGCTGAGATCTTTGTTACTCGTGATATCCCAGAGCTCTTCCATCTTATGAATGTGATAATTGATCCCCTCACTGTAAATTCTCTCAGGTTAAAACTGAAAACTTTGTTAATAGCACCTAAATCTATCCATGCTTCTGTTACTGACAACTCATAGACTGATTTAGACCCTCATTTTGGACCCACAGAGTACCCTCCAGATGGAATAACCTACTGCTTCCCTTTCTTCTACAGGGCAGGAGTTGCACTTACAAAACCTTCAATACTGCAACATAATACTGAGCACCCTTTAAAAACAATGCCCATGGTGGTGTTGTGCAATGGTGTAAGGCACCCCAAAATAATGTGAAATACAAGTGGTAAATGGAATGATTGAATGAATCTTTGCCACAGGCTCGGATCGCATTCCATTGCATTGTTTTTTGCTCAGTCCGCCTTTTCAGATAGGGATACACCTTATCCGGCGTGGTCGTCTGTTCCCCAAAACTCTTGTCGGAATCCTCACAGGCTGGCACAGTGGCTAGTTGTGGCACTGGCTCTGCCAGCAAGAGTCTAAATGCCACTACTAAAGCCCCTTAGTAGAAAGAAGGGCTGAGCTGGGCCTGTCTCTGGCTAAATGAGCAACCCCTTGAATCTCCCCGTGTCCGCTTATAAGTACAGTAATAAGGCATTTATGATAACATTTGAAGTAGGTTGTAACACTCTGATTTACCTGTTCCAAGCAGCGTAAATATGTCTTAGTATTACCAAATATAATGGTACTCAATGCATTGACCTGAGAAGGATGAAGGACTGTGTTTGCCCTACCAGGATTCAGATTTGTCATATGGAGAGTACAGTAGTATCAGTGCTCAGTGCTTAGCATGCAGAGTCATATTAACAGCGAAATGTGATAAACGTATGCTAATTGCATAAAGCTACACAATATCTATTTACGATGTAGTCACCTCATATTTATGTAAATATACTTTCTGTGCAAGCCTATACTTTTTAAAACAGGATCCCAACATTTCCGTAACCAATTATGAGCTTGTAGGCAAACATTTGTTGTATATTTTGTCTCCTAGACCCTATGAGTAGCTGAGTACTAGGATTGTCTAAACTATAACAGCTAGACCCAGGGGGTTCTGTTAACCAGCAGGTGAGCCCCTACTAACACCATGGTAGTTCAGTGGGGCTCAGTGGGTTCATGCACACGCACACACGTCATGAACTCAAACAGAGAGAGTATGCCAACAGCACGGTAGAAGCTTTACTGAAATATCATAAAGTAGCATAATATGATGCCGAACATACAATGTACATTATTAATGCCTTTGCTATGATGTCACAAAATAAGATGCTTTAAAGTACATTGATTTGTTGATCTCTAATTGTGTTGAGTCCAGTGAAATGGGCAATGTCTAAAAAAGAACAATAAAAAGAGTGGTTTTAATCTGGTTACTATCACACAAAGTACACACTTGGTGACATTGGTTAGTGCTGACCTTTCAAATATGTTTTCCCATATTAAAAAGTTGCATGTCCCATTTCAATTTCCAATAAGAGTGATGCTAAAATATTTTCTACACGTTTATAAAAGAGCGTGATTTAGGAAACCTTAAAAATTACTTTTTCCTTTAACCTATTCCTGTGCATGTGCCTGTGTGTTTGCTCTCAAGTTACAAATTGCTCGGATTTTGCTCCCAGTCACATGTAACATCATAGATCTGTATCATAAAAAATATGATTTTGTTAGAAAAATATTTTTGCCGTTTTCTTGTGCTTGACTTTTGTTGTCCTAAGATGTGTAAGCAGCACGCTGACCATTTTTCTGAATCTCCTTCCGTGAGGTGAGTGGTTGATGCAGCCCCTTCTGCACCCCTCGTTCCAGCATCACTGAATGAGCCTGGTATTCATCAGCTAACTAATAATTGTGGATCTAAATAATTATTGGGAAAGTTGGTCTAATTGTTTCCTCTAGCTGAGCTTGCAGAATGTTTGTAATAATGCTAAATTTACTGGGTTTTCAAGTTAGGTAGTGCGCTGAATACCCATTGCTGTTCCCACAGCTCGATGACACTCTCACCAGACTCAGTATGATTGTGCCCAGATGCACAGCCTTTGAGGAGCTGTTAGAATGTGGTTGAAGGGAGTGAGGAGGGGTTGGGGCAGTGTGCTGGGCCACTGCCCAAGCCTGGATTCCTTATTTAGGCAACCCTCTGGTTATGCTTTCTGATCCATTTAGAAGGACTTCGCTGAGCATGGGTGCAGCAGTGAGAGAGTTATACCAAACGTATGAGCCTAGATGCACCAGTGCCCTGCATAAAGTAAACACCTTGGCACTTCTTACCTGCAAAACCAGACCATATTTACCTATGTATGGGAGGTCATTATAATAAATCTGCCTTTTCATTTCACATATGCCTTTCTATGCGGCACAAGTTAACATTTATCATTGCTTGGTTTTATTTGGTTGAGCACAGAGAAAGAAGTTATTATTGACAATAACGCCGCAGCGTGGAGGTTTGTTGGCTGTATTTTTGGAACCTTAGCGTTGTCCCTCTGACTGTGGGCTCTGGGAGAGTGACGTGGGGCTCCCACCTGTATTTTGGATTTTGGGGGCTTGTTGAGGGACGCCTGAGCAGCGGAGGCGGACTCCAAGTCCCAGGATTCCCCCACTGAGCACACCTGGGCTGGGAACGAGCAACGCCCACTCCTCCAGCTGCTATAATTGACCTCGCCGCACCCGCTTCGCGGGAGCCGCAGCGTGGAGGTTTGTTGGCTGTATTTTTGGAACCTTAGCGTTGTCCCTCTGACTGTGGGCTCTGGGAGAGTGACGTGGGGCTCCCACCTGTATTTTGGATTTTGGGGGCTTGTTGAGCGACGCCTGAGCAGCGGAGGCGGACTCCAAGTCCCAGGATTCCCCCACTGAGCACACCTGACCTGACAAGAGCGACCTCTGACCCTGTTTACCAGGCAGGTCGCTCCCCTCACCGCCACGCAGCCCCCTGTGTGACCACTGACCGCTGCTGCATTGTGTCTGCCTGCGTTAGAGTGACTGTGCCCTCCTTCTCTTCTGTACCCACGAGTGAGTGATTCTCCCCCACTGTACCTGTGTATTTTGCTGCCTTGATTGTTCCCCTCTGCTTTGGTGCCCAGATTGTGTCCCTTTTTTCTTCTGTCATTCCCCGCGTCTCCCCCTCGCCGCCCGTTTCCTGCCGCCGTGTCCCGTAGCTCCGCCCCCCTCGCACCCTATTGGCCGCCACGTCCCGTAGCTCCGCCCCCCTCGCACCCTATTGGCCGCCCCGCTCCCACCTCCCAGCTGCTCCTCCCTCCCTCTCCCACTCATATGGAGGCCGCGCAGCGGTAGAGAGAGCGACCTCTGACCCTGTTTACCAGGCAGGTCGCTCCCCTCACCGCCACGCAGCCCCCTGTGTGACCACTGACCGCTGCTGCATTGTGTCTGCCTGCGTTAGAGTGACTGTGCCCTCCTTCTCTTCTGTACCCACGAGTGAGTGATTCTCCCCCACTGTACCTGTGTATTTTGCTGCCTTGATTGTTCCCCTCTCCTTTGGTGCCCAGATTGTGTCCCTTTTTTCTTCTGTCATTCCCCGTGTCTCCCCCTCGCCGCCCGTTTCCTGCCGCCGCGTCCCGTAGCTCCGCCCCCTCGCACCCTATTGGCTGCCGCGTCCCGTAGCTCCGCCCCCTCGCACCCTATTGGCCGCCCCGCTCCCACCTCCCAGCTGCTCCTCCCTCCCTCTCCCACTCATATGGAGGCCGCGCAGCGGCCGCGCGCAGCGGGCGCGCCTAAGGCAAGCCCGTCTGCGCCCGTCCGCGCCTGGCCCGCGCCCAGCGCAAGACCCCCTGGCTCCCGCAGATGCCAGCTCACCCGCAAGACCTACAACGCTGCCACTCTCATCGCACTCAACACCGGCCGGAGCCCCGGCTGCTGCAGAGCCACCCCAAGACGCACCCACGGACCCTTCACCTGCCAATCCTGCAAGTTCTCCTGCATCCGGACCCGTACCGCACCCACCAAGCCAAGCACCAACCTGAAGCACCTGAAGTGCATCCTGCTCAACACCCGCTCCGTCCACAGGCACGCAGTGGAACTCTGGAACCTGCTCGACGCCACATGCCCAGACGTCGCCTTCCTCACGGAAACCTGGATGAACGCTTCCTCAGCACCTGACATCGCCATCGCCATCCCGGACGGATACAAGATCACCCGGAGGGACCGCGCCAACCAGAATGGAGGAGGCATCACCATCGTCCACAAGAACACCATCCGCATCACGACCAACTCCGAAGACACCCTCACAGCTGCCGAACACCTGCACTTCCAGATCCACACCGACCCCAAGACCACCCTCAGAGGCACCCTCATCTACAGACCCCCGGGACCTCGCACACAATTCAGCGAAGACATCGCCGACTTCATCAGCCCGCACGCCCTCCCCTCCGCTGACTAAATCCTCCTCGGGGACCTCAACTTCCACCTGGAGAACAACAACGACCGCAACACCACCACCCTGCTGGACAACCTCGCCAACCTCGGACTCAAGCAACTGGTGACCACCCCCACCCACTACGCCCGCCACACGCTCGACCCCGTCTTCTCCTCCAGCAAGGACATCACCTTCAGCCACGCCACCGGACTCCACTGGACAGACCACAGCTGCGTCCACTTCAGCTTCAGAAGGACCACGACTCACCACCACCCGCAACTGGTCCCCCGCAGAAGCTGGAACAAGATCACTGCCGACCAGCTCACCACATCCCTGAGCCAGAACCCCCCCACCAGATCAGCGAACCCCAACCAAGCCGCCAACAACCTCACGAAATGGATCAGCAACTGCGCAGACGCCCTCGCTCCACTGAAGACCCCCCCCGCCAGACCCGGCACCAAGAAAGCATCTTGGTTTACCGACGAACTCAAGAGCTCCAAGAAGAACCGCCGGGCCCTCGAGAAAGCCTGGCGCAGGGACCCAACTACAGACAACATGACCACCCTCAAGCTCGCCACTCGAAGACATCACCAAGAAATCCGCATTCAAGGAACGACTGGACAACAACGCCCGCAACAGCAAGGAACTCTTCAACATCGTCAAAGAGCTCTCGAACCCCAGCGCCGGAAACAACGACATCACGCCCTCGCAAGACCTCTGCAACTCGCTCGCCTCGTTCTTCCACAGCAAGATCGCAGACATACACAACAGTTTCAGCACACAGCCAACGCACCCTACGACCGGAACAACGCCCCCCACCACCACCCTCCACGCCTGGACCCCAGTCAACACCGAAGACACCATCCGCACGATGAACTCCATCCACTCGGGATCTCCAACCGACCCCTGCCCTCACCACGTCTTCAACAAGGCCGACTCCGTCATCGCACCCCACCTACGGGACATCATCAACGCCTCCTTCGACACCGCCACCTTCCCAGAGAGCTGGAAGCACGCCGAACTCAGCGCCCTACTGAAGAAACCATCAGCGGACCCCACCGACCTCAAAAACTACTGATCCATCTCGCTCCTTCCTTTTCCGGCCAAAGTCATCGAGAAAACCATCAACAGACAACTGGCCACCTTCCTCGAGACGAACAGATCCCTCGAACACTCGCAGTCCGGCTTCCAGGCCAACCACAGCACCGAGACCACCCTCATCGCAGCCACCGACGACATCCGAGCTTTGCTCGACAACGGGGAAACAATGGCCCTCATCCTCCTGGACCTCTCCGCGGCGTTCGACACGGTCTGCCACCGCACCCTAGTGCAGCGCCTCAACAACATCGGTATCCAGGAGAAGGCACTGGAATGGATCATCTCCTTCCTCGCCGGAAGAACACAGAGTCCGCCTACCCCCGTTCAGATCCGAGGCCACCAAAGTCATCTGCGGCGTACCACAAGGATCATCACTCAGCCCCACCCTCTTCAACGTCTACATGAGCCTGCTCGCAGCCATCGCACCCTCAACATCATCTCCTACGCCGACGACACCCAGCTGATCCTCTCCCTCACCAACGACCCCGCCACCGCCAGAACCAACCTACACGAAGGGATGAAAGATGTAGCCGAGTGGATGACGAACAGCCGCCTGAAACTGAACTCGGATAAGACAGAAGTTCTCATCCTGGGATCATCACCCTCCGCCTGGGACGACTCCTGGTGGCCCTCTGCCCTTGGCAGCGCCCCCAAACCAACAGACCACGCACGCAACCTGGGCTTCGTCCTGGACTCCTCCCTCTCCATGACCAGACAAGTCAACGCCGTCTCCGCATCATGCTTCAACATCCTACGCATGCTACGTAAGATCTTCCGGTGGATCCCCACCGAAACCAGGAAGACGGTCACCCAAGCCCTCGTCACCAGCCGACTGGACTACGGCAACTCCCTCTACGCCGGAACCACAGCCAAACTCCAGAAACGACTCCAGCGCATCCAGAACGCCTCATCACGCCTCATCCTGGACATTCCCCGACACAGCCACATCTCCGTACACCTGAGAAACCTGCACTGGCTCCCCGTCAGCAAGAGAATCACGTTCGGACTCCTCACCCACGCACACAAAGCTCTCCACAACCAAGGCCCAAGATACCTCAACGACCGCTTGACCTTCTACACTCCCACCCGCCAGCTTCGATCAACCAGCCACGCCCTCGCCGCCGTCCCCCGCATCCGAAGAGCCACAACAGGAGGAAGATCCTTCTCCTACCTGGCTGCCAAGATGTGGAACTCCCTCCCCATCCACCTCCGCCTGACCCAAGACCACCTCTCCTTCAGGAAGCAACTCAAGACCTGGCTTTTCGAGCAGTAGCGGACCCCCCTCTCCCAAGCGCCTTGAGACCCTCCGGGTGAGTAGCGCGCTATACAAATGCTTGATTGATTGATTGACCTGGGCTGGGAACGAGCAACGCCCACTCCTCCAGCTGCTATAATTGACCTCGCCGCACCCGCTTCGAGGGTGCCGCAGCGTGGAGGTTTGTTGGCTGTATTTTTGGACCTTAGCGTTGTCCCTCTGACTGTGGGCTCTGGGAGAGTGACGTGGGGCTCCCACCTGTATTTTGGATTTTGGGGGCTTGTTGAGCGACACCTGAGCAGCGGAGGCGGACTCCAAGTCCCAGGATTCCCCCACTGAGCACACCTGGGCTGGGAATGATCAACGCCCTCTAAGGATATTACTATTTAACTATCCCAGTGTTCCCGCGTAGCGGGAGCGTCCCGGGAGAAGCCCGGGACAAGGGCGGGACCGTTTGTGACCGTTAGTGGCCGGGAGAGGTCGGGTCGGGCCACCCCTCCTGGTTTTGTGATTTTGTGCCTTCTAAATCTGTTATGTATAATAGATGATCTTTTAAATAGCAGCAAGTGTAAAAAAGCTATTAACACAGATTGCAATTGTAGCTCACAGGTTAATTTTTATCATGTTATAGTATCTTTCCTGTGTAATACATAGTGTTGTATTTATTCGCCTACTGATATCTGCGTCCACAACATCTATTCCTCTATCCATAGTCGTAAAGAATGGGGAAGAATAACCCCGTGCTATCTGTCCCCGCCTCAAAGCAAAAAGTTGTTCTAAGTCAACCACTACCCAGTCTGACTGCAATTGACCGTATGCTGCAGAAAACTATTGGGGTGGTGGCTAATACCATTGAAAATACAGAGCGCCGCCTCTCCCTCCCTGTCGGTTCTCTTCCTCCTCTGCCCTTCGCCAATATATCGACGTTCACGATTAACTCCCAGGACTCGATATTGGCACCATCCTTTGCTGCCCTTCCAGGGGCCCATCATATACCCATAATTCAGGACACTGCTCCGACCACGGGCAATGTTTCCCCTGAATTCCTGCCCTTTTCAACAAGGTTATCATTGACCCCCACTACTTTTCTTTATAAATCCATCATTGTTCCTTCTGCTCAGGCAGAGGATCTTACAGCCAATGGGTCCTCTGAGACACCATCAAGTTCAATCTTGGTCCCTGCCTCACCGCTGAGCGTAAATAGTGTCACCTCGCGGGTGACAACCAGAGGGCAGAAGGCCAGGTGTAAGTTGAAAGACACTAACAACGATGGGCAAATTGTAAGAAATGTTAAGGGGAACGTAGGTGGTAATAAACATAAGAAAGTTGCTGCTAAATCAAATGCAACAAAAGGGAAAAATGTAAGTAATAATGTATCTGACCTTGTATCTACCTTAACAAATGATAGAGGTTCACATGTTGTAACCACAGAGAAAGTTTTTACTCCACCACCTTTTCTCTCAGACAGTGAGGGACTTTTGGATAAAATTAACCATCTCATGAAATCTCTAATGATACCACTCCTGGAAAGGGTAAAACGCATTGGGGAAAAAATAGATAATTTTGAGAAAATAATGAAAAACACCTCTACTATTCCAGGGCAACTGACGTATAGAGCACCCACGAAGGCCATTGATCCACAACCAAGCACCAGACCTCAAAAACCTGGTTCCGATAAAACTACCCAGTCATTATCTGGCCTTAGGCCTTTATTGCCTCAAACAACGAAGAATACTGAAACTATTGTTAGGCCTTCCCAGATGGCTTCAAGGGCAACTGAAGCCAAGGTTTTAGAAAGAGGGGTGAGCGACTTGTGTAAGGACACAGAATCTGCGGGACAGGTGTATAATAACCTTGGTGTTCCTAAGGAGTACTCCCCGACTGGTAATCCTAAGAGGTCATTCGCACACATTGATTTACCCCCACAATCATCACCATATACCATAGTGCTAGTTGGCGTTCCGGAGCTACCCCAAGAAAAATCAGACCCCTACCCTGAGCTAAGAAATAAAGCCGTGCATTGGCTAAATAAGAACAGACCACTCCCGTCTAAGATATCTGGGGAAATATTATTTGCGAGAAGGTTAAGTTGGCTGGGTCATAGAAGAAAGGATTTGCCGGGGGACTGTATTGTCATCAATTTTAGGGACAGGCGGGTGGTTCAACATATATGCAATTGGCCGCTCATTATGGTGAGAGCGAAATTCACACCAGGGACTTGAGTTTTTTCTACCCCCAATTTCCCCTCTTATCGTCAACTACCTGTCATAGGGGTATAGCAAATGTGGAACTGATGGAAGGGACTAGAACCAGATATAACAACCCGACTTTTAACTATTTCGATAAACTTTCTGAATTGGAAAGGGTGGATTGACTTCGGCTGGAGGGCCTGTTACCTAATACTATGATCAATATATCTACCCCTGGTGCATATTTAGATAATTCGAACCTAGATGGTGACGTGAATGAAGAAGCCCCCTCCAACATTACCCAGATGACCCACTATGAGGAATTTACGGGAATGGATCTTGAATCTGTAACAAACAAAGATGATCCATCTCTGAAAATATTATTCTGGAATGTTGCTGGTCTGCGCGCAAATGTTGCGAATGGCATCTGGCTTGATTTCGCTCTCAACTTTGGCATCTTATGCTTACAGGAAACATGGGCGCCATTCGAACTACACGTTGAGGGCTATAAAACATATTTTTCTCCAGCACTGCCTTCTCCCTCTGGTAGAGCAAAAGGTGGTTTGACTATCTTTGTATCTAATCTTCTTCAATTCACTAGTATAGTTCCTATTAAATTGGACTTAAACTTCCAAATACTTATTTTACATCAGAATAATATTAAGGCCCTTGTAACAGTGAACTTTTATAATAATCTTTCTGCGGATGGTTTAATAAAGGCGATGAAGGAAATATACTTATGCCTCCAAGAATTATCCAATAAGGTACACAAGGAGTTGGTTATAATATGGGGTGGGGATTTTAATCAAAGTCTTTGCAATCAGAGCGCAAACACAGTTTGTGGTATTGTGGATGAAAATAGTGACCCGGTAACTCATTTTCCCCACACTTCAGTTGGGCATTGCTTGAATGGAACTATCTGTAGTCTGGATCTTGCTCTTGTCAACGATCTGGTGAACCCTCCCATACCCGTCATGCCTACTTTTAATGGCAGAGGTAGGCTAAGTACAATTGAGTTTATTTTTTTCTCTGTGTCAGCGGGAAATGAATTAATCATCTGTAAAACTCATGATATCGCTATTAGCGACCATTACCCAAATAGTATTACTCTAAAAACCACCAAAAAATGTGAGAGGTTTAACATCAAGACGACCTTAAGTCAAAATAAGTTAACAATAGATAGATTAAATGGCTATTCTTTAAGGTGGGAAGAAGTGGATCAGAAGGCTATCACAGCAACACTGGTTGCAAATCTAAGACCAGTGGTTGACAAATGCCTTGACCCAGCCACTACCAACGAGGGAATTATGGCAAATTTTGCAATATTGCTAGCAGCAATAAAGGAAATTCTATTTGTTAACATAAAAACTGGCAAAAATAGAACTAAGGGATGGTTTGATAGTTCCTGTACAAAAGCTTACCAGAACCTGAAAGCAGCCCTTCATAAAAAGGTCAGAAATACAAAAGAAATTGCAGCTTCCAGGAAAATTTATAATCGGGCCTTAAAATGCAGGAAGAATAACCTGAAAAAAGACCTTTGGGACCAACTGCATAAATTATGTACTCTGAGGGACAGCGCCGCCTTCTGGAAGGTTGTGAAGTACCCCTTTCTATCAGACACACCGATTAATCCTAGCATCGATGTTGCGATTGATGAACAGCTATGGGTTGATTATTTTGAGCGGATATTTAGCCTCCCTTCAACTGAAACACATTCAACTCTATCCGGGTCAAAAGCAACATCCTTCCCCTTGCCTATCGATATATCATACGAGGAGGTGGAGCTCGCCCTAATGGCTAGCAAAAATGGTAAAGCTCCAGGCCCCAATGGGGTCCCAATTGATCTTTTTAAATTCACCATGGATTTATGACTGCCAATTTTAATTAGGGTTCTCCAAGCATCTTGTGCTTTGGGACTTATTGACTCGTGGTCTCAATCAATTCTTGTGCCCATCTTTAAAAAAGGGGACCGCCAATCACCATCCTGCTACCGCCCTATTTCCCTGTTGGATTCGCTGGGGAAAGTGGCTGGCCGTGTTATCTTGGAACACCTCCAGCAATGGGCATCAGATAACAAAGCTCTATCTGACCTGCAATTTGGGTTTCGTGAGGGCCTGGGAACAACAGAACAAGCCCTTAATCTATCTTTATTAATAGGCAAATATGTAAATGCTAAAGGGGGGGGCTCTATATATGGCATACGTCAATCTCTCAGCAGCATTTGATTGTGTTAACCATACTAAACTGTGGACTATCTTAGCGGACATGGGAATAGAGGAGTCCCTTATAACTTTTTTGTGTGAATTATATTCAGATGCCACAGCTAGAGTTAGATACGGCCTGGGGGGCGAGTTAACAAAGTCGTTTAGAGTAGAGCGCGGGGTAAGGCAGGGATGTGTCCTGGCACCATTTTTATTCAATCTATACACCAATGGCCAGGAAAAAGCCATGGTAACAGGGTCACAGGACCTCCCCATTATAAACAATCGCCCAATACCGGTTCTACTCTATGCGGACGACGCTGTAATTGTAGCTCGTACTCCCATGGAATTACAGCGTGCTCTCGTGAAATACCATACTTTCATGGCCAACCTCGACCTGAAGATTTACATTAAAAAAACCTTTGTAATGTCCGCCGGGTCGAGGAGCAAGAACACAAAGACCATGTTTATTGAAAACCAAAAATTAGAGAGCACAATTACGTATCCGTATCTGGGTATTGTATTTGACCACAAATGCTCCTGGAAGTATGCTATCGAATCCAGGAAACTCATCTTTATGAGAACAACAGTTACCTTGGCTAATTTTGGCAACAAATTAGGCAGACGACCTACGCTAGAACTTTTAGAAATTTATAGGGCAAAATGTATAGGCAGCATAAAATATGGGGCTGGTGTTTGGGGATATGCCAAGGTCGCGGATGTGCAAAGGGTGGAAAACAGTTTTCTATTGGCAGTCCCGCGGGGCACATCGACCTACGCATGTCATCTGGAAGCGGGTTTGTCTTATCTAACAGATCTGATTAGGATCCAACCCCTGCTCCTATGGCATCGCATTTGGTCGTCCAACGAAACCACTCTCTGCCGAGGGTTCATAGAGGACTGTATTTCCCTAGATAATGCACACAAGATCGGATGGATTGCTTATATTAAGAGATTCCTTAGCGACCTTGGCATGTTACAATATTATTATTCCCCCACCCTAATTGCTGCAATACCGAGAAAACAGCTTAAAAAGGTTTGTTTGGCGCACTTAGAATCTTTGAGGCTGTCCAGTGAGGTCTCCAAAGTTACCGTGCAACACTCGTTACAAATCCAAACAACACTGGCAGTTCAGCCCTATTTAACTTTTAACTTCTCGGGCTATGAAAGATTCCTGCTAATTAGATTAAGACTAAACATTTTCCATCATCTGGTCACTTTTCCCAAAATTAACACCTGGGAAAAATTCCTACAACCCTGCCCTTGTGATGAGATTTCTCCTCAAACCACGATTCATATAACACTGTTTTGTAAATTTGATCTGGACTTGAGGAAACAGTGGCTCATACCAATTTTAAAAGTATGGGGCCTGCGCAGGTGTCGTCCTGCATTTCTTGCCCTTCAATTTTTAGATGCTGAACCGCTTGCCAAATCGATAGTTAATTTTCTGAAACTAGTTGTTAGGCATAGGCAGAATTTGGAGTAACATGGGTTGTACTGTGCCAATGCCTCTAGTGGCTGCGCTTTGCACTAATTTTGGTGCACTGGTTTCTTTTAAATTGTTTTTTTTAACATATTGTTTTTAAGACCATTGTCATAGGAATCATATTTCAAGATAACTATTTGTTTGTCTCTCTCTGATGGAAGATTGAGAGAAACGTATTGTGCTAAAATGAATTTGCCACTAATATGATTGACGTATTAAATATGTATTATGTAGGTTTTTAGATTGTTGAATTGATGTATTTTACTTGTACTTTTATGGTATTCTTTTATACCGAATAAAGTATTGTGACTGACTGACAATAACATTTTTTATAGCTGAGATATAAATGCGTTGTTGGGTGCAATGTCCGGGGAGCATGTCTGTCCCAACCGTCCACTTTCCAGATGCTGGGTTTCCTTCAATGAGCTGAGCTTTTGTCCAGCACAATCGTCTTGGAGAAGCTGGCCTCTCTCTCTCTTTCTGTATCTTCTGGAGCCTTCTCTGCTGCTCGGCTATCCATCCCATTAATTTTCAGGGACTTTTTCTCTCTCTCTCCCAGCCAGCCATTTGTGAGGGAACTGGTCTCTGTGCTGACCAGGTCTTACTCGGGATGCTTGCCTCTTCCATCCATAGCATGCCTATTTCTGGTATCACAATGGCTGAAGGACACCTGTTAATCTCACTTGACTATGATGTCCTGTTGTTCGATTCTATCCCCTCCAATGTCTTCACATAGTCGGGCCCAGAACAGAGGCTGCTGACCCAGGTCCTCCTCCCACTCAAGGTAGGTTTTCTTCTTCACCAGTTTGGCCAGTTGGTGGTAGCGGGAGAGGCTCCTCATGGACACTTTCTTCAGGAAAACCATCACCAAGGAATCCCTCCTCTCCGCCAGAAGGCGGTATGTGGTCATCTGCACTTCCAAGGAGCATCAGTGGCTACGCAGGTAATGGAGGCTGATCAGACACACCACCCAGCGGCTCTAATAAATGCTGTCCATGATGTTACCCGAGATGTCCTTGCCCACCTCGAAGTCCCTGGCATGCAGACACACTTTGAAGAACGGCAGTCCCCGCTCTTCCAAGTTGGGCAGGAACTCGCGGACAACTCAAGCCTCATCACAGCTGCTTTAAGAGATAAAGGCGTCAAAGTCATATTGCCTCTTTCTGTCGCTTCTCCCACGATAGTTCCACCAGGTCCTGAGCATGTAGTAGAGATACAGGAGGTACCAGCGTACCTTGTGATACAGCAGAACCGTGATCAGGAACAACATATCGAAGAAGAAAGTCCCATAGAAGAGTGGGTAGCCTATCAGCAAGTTGCAGTCTTTCTCCAGGAAATTCAGCTGCTGTGATCTGAGTTTCATCGAAATTGACACAGGTAGTCCGGGAATGCTCCTAACGACAACAGGAAATCAGGAGCATGTCTGTTCATTAGATTTGCTTAATTAGATGGCAACAGTTGGCCATAAGCTCCAACAGGTCTCGACGCCTTAGTGGACGTTATGGTATTCCATTTGGGGAGCTATATATTGGGCCCTGATGATACGCTGTAATTGGATATATTTTTGGTCCCAAATGTTTTTTTTCCTCACCTTTTGTCCACATTTTTTGAATTTGAACATTTGACAGTGACGCTTTGGTTTTGCTTACCTCTGACTTGTGTATCTGGTTAGTACTACCATCCTGACCAAAGGGAGGGTGTCACGTGGCCCATCTGGGCATTGTCGTCTTCCCTATGTCAGCAGGAGCACGCTGCTGACTGTCTGCTTCTTTACCCACGTTATTACATGAGTTTATTTTGCTTGTGCCACACTGAAACTTCCACATAGAACCTACTGTTGTTTTTTACACTTTGCTCGTTCCTGGGATTTAGTCTGAACATTGTGAACAAGGTCGAACAACAATGCCCCTTGTTATTCTGTTCTGGTCAGGCCCTAGCACCTAGACACAGCATGCCGATGCAGCTGTTGTTTGGGAACACATACTTTATTCATATGAGGGTACACGGATAGGTAAGACGCACATGGAGAGGGACCTTTCCCGGGAGAAGAGCATGACAGCCCCTGTGATGTAGATCTACCATCTATATATAACGCCCAGAGATCTTCTAATATATAATCATCTTGCTTCCTTACAAGGGAGGGAGGTACGGCTACGCTGCCCTTCACCATGACAGCACCTGTGATGTAGATCTACCATCTATAGACTGAGGTACGGGGTCTGCTGATAACGCCCAGAGATCTTCTAATATATAATCATCTTGCTTCCTTACAAGGGAGAGAGGTACGGCCAGGCTGCCCTTCACCATGACAGCACCTGTGATGTAGAACTACCATCTATAGACTGAGGTACGGGGTCTGCTGATAACGCCCAGAGATCTTCTAATATATAATCATCTTGCTTCCTTACAAGGGAGGGAGGTACGGCTACGCTGTCCTTCACCATGACATCTCCTTTTTAGATTTACGGACTACTTGCTATGCTGACCCTATTTGTGTTAGGCATTTTTCTGCTGATTGTGGCATGTATACTGCATACTAGAGCACGTTAATTAAAATAAACATTTTAAACTTGTTCGTGTCTCTGTCAGATCTAATTGTGGATGAGTACAAGAACGTGAGCGAAAGGGTGTGTCCTGCAACCGCGATTCCTGAGAGAGTCTGGAGTGTTGTGTTCTGGGGTGTCTAACCACTTGTTCCTCTGGGAGTGAGTAGGGGAGCAAGTGAGACACTATAGCTAGTCGGTCCCGGGCTCATGGGTACTAAGGTGGTAGAATAACTCAGTCCCTTCATACTAAGGTTCCATAATCGCAACCATAGTTCTGTCCCCGGGCAGAATCCCTGCAACAGCGATAGCTGTGCATGTTTCTGCAGTGCACGAGTGCTGCAGCTGTGGTGATAGCTGTGCATGTTTCTGCAGCGTACAAGCGCTGCGGCTGTGGTGATAGCTGTGCATGTTTCGGCAGCGTACAAGCGCTGCGGCTGTGGTGATAGCTGTGCATGTTTCTGCAGTGCACAAGTGCTGCGGCTGTGGTGATAGCTGTGCATGTTTCTGCAGCGTACAAGCGCTGCGGCTGTGGTGATAGCTGTGCATGTTTCTGCAGTGCACGAGTGCTGCTGCTGTGGTGATAGCTGTGTATGTTTCTGCAGTGTAAAAGCGCTGCGGCTGTGGTGATAGCTGTGCATGTTTCTGCAGTGCACAAGTGCTGCAGCTGTGGTGATAGCTGTGCATGTTTCTGCAGCGTACAAGCGCTGCGGCTGTGGTGATAGCTGTGCATGTTTCTGCAGTGCACAAGTGATGCAGCTGTGGTGATAGCTGCACTTGTTCCTCTAGTGCACAAGTGCTGGAACAGTGGTAACAGCTGCAAGTTTTCCTGCAGTGCCGATGTGCTGCAGCTGGGTGTATAGCTGTGCATGTTCCTGCAGTGCCCAGGTGCAGCAGCTGTGGTGATAGCTGTCTGTGATCCTGAATACTGCAGCTGTGGTAATAGTTGTGTGTGTTCCTGTAGCGTACAGGTGCTACAGCTGTATAGATAGCTGCACATGTTCCTGCAGTACCGATGTGCCTTAGCTGTGTTGATAGCTGCACATGTTTCTGCAGTGCTGAGGTGCTGCAGCTGTGTTGGTAGATGTGCATGTTTCTGCAGTGCTGAGGTGCTGCAGCTGTGTCGACAGCTGCACATGTTTCTGCAGTACCGATGTGCCTTAGCTGTGTTGATAGCTGCACATGTTTCTGCAGTGCTGAGGTGCTGCAGCTGTGTTGGTAGATGTGCATGTTTCTGCAGTGCTGAGGTGCTGCAGCTGTGTCGACAGCTGCACATGTTTCTGCAGTGCCGAGGTGCTGCAGCAGTGTTGACAGCTGCCCGTGTTCCTACAGTGCTGAGGTGCTGCAGCTCTGTTGATAGATGCACATGTTTCTGCAGTGCTGAGGTGCTGCAGCTGTGGTGATAGCTGCGCATGTTTCTGCAGTGCCGAGGTGCTGCAGCTGTGTTGATAGCTGCACATGTTTCTGCAGTGTCGAGGTGCTGTAGCTGTGGTGATAGCTGCGCATGTTTCTGCAGTGCCGAGGTGCTGTAGCTGTGGTGATAGCTGCACATGTTTCTGCAGGGCTTATCTGGAGCAACAGGATTTCAAGCAGCAGAACTACAAGGCGTTCTGGCGATTGGTAAATGCCCCAAGAAATCCATCACAGCCTCATCTGGAATCCAGCATCTCTGAGGAAGCATGGGCCAGCTTCCTGCGTGCCCACTTCTGCAGACACACTGGCACAGTGGTAACAACAGAAGCTGAAAGGGATGCTCCACTGGAGGGAAATGGCACGCCTGCCGCTCAGTCCAAAGATGCAGATTGTACGCCCATCATCGACACAAACGCCATACATCGTATACCCATCATCGACACAAACGCCATACATCGTGCACCCATCATCAACACAAACGCCATACATCGTACACCCATCATCGACACAAACGCCATGCATCGTACATCCATCATCGACACAAACGCCATACATTGTACACACATCATCGACACAAACACCGTACATCGTACGTCCATCATCGACACAAACGTCATTCATCGTACACCCATCATCAACACAAATGCCATGCATGGTTTGCACATCATCGACACAAACGCCATACATCGTACACCCATCATCAACACAAACACCATACATCGTACGCCCATCATCGACACAAACGTCATTCATCGTTCACCCATCATCGACACAAATGCCATACATCGTTTGCACATCATTGACACAAACGCCATACATCATACGCCCATCATCACAAACGCCATACATCGGCAGATACCTAAGGGCAGAACCACCTGAGCCCCAGGTCCAAGCGGAATATCCCAGGCCATCTACAAGACCGATCTGACAAAATGGGCAAAGCACATGGCCCCACTATTTAATCACGCCCTAACAGGAGCCATGACACCAGCATCTTGGAAAGGCTCCACTATAGTGCCTCTTTTCAAAGAGGGGACAGATCTGAAGCAGAAAACTACAGACTCATCAACAATGAAGCAAAGTACTATGCAGGCATTTTACTGAAGCCTCTTCTCGACTGAGCTGCAAAAAACTCAATCATCACGATCATCCAGACTGGGTTTAGAAAAAAATCAGTACTTTGACAAGCATCATGGCATTGTCATTACTGTTTGAGTCCTCGAAAGCTGCCAAAATCCCTCTTTACTTCTGCTACATCGACTATAAAGCCGCTTTCAATTGTGTAAACCAAGGTAGGCTCAGGAGGAAATTAAGGAGCTGGCTTGTACCCACGGTACTCTCAGGAGCCATTGAGCATCCATACTCTAACACCTGGGTCAGAATCAAGCTGGTAAGCGTAGCCAACGTATCCAGGGCAATTCCAACGGCTGGTGGGCTTAAACAGAAGGGTGTCCTGGCCCTTACACTTTTCAATCTATTTCTGGCAGACTGTCCCCCTTCTTTGACCTCGATCAACTCCAATGCCCCGAAGTTTGACTCCATACTCCTCTCAAATCCTCTCCACGCTGATGACCTAGTGTTGATCTCACTCACCTACCAGAGGCTATCTCAATGCAACAATTGATTTGCTTGGTCTAGCTGAATTACTGTCTGCAGCAGCGAGTTATGAAACCTTTAAAAGAGCTGTCAACACAAGGTCCAAAATATTGTCATCTTTAGGCAACAGGGCAACCCTAGAGAAATGTACACTTGCCTGGATGGTATTAGATAGCTGTACAATCTTGAAACCACAGCAATATCTGGGAGAAGCCTTCAACAGCAGGATAAAAGGCCGATACGTGAAATGCCGGCTAGGGATCTTGAAACCACGGCAATATGTGGGAGAAGCCTTTAACGGCAGGATAAAAAGCCAATACGTGTAATGCCAACTAGGGATCTTGAAACCACAGTAATATCTGGGAGCAGCCTTCAATGGCAGGATAAAAGGCCGATACGTGGAATGCCAACTAGGGATCTTGAAACCACAGCAATATCCGGAAGAAGCCTTCAACGGCAGGATAAAAGGCCGATATGTGAAATGCCGACTAGGGATCTTGAAACCACTGCAATATAGGATAGGATAGGATGGTTATTTATAAAGCGCACTAAAACCAAAAGGTATCAAGGCGCTGGGTGAGATGAAAGAGAGACTAGCCATAACCAACTTCGAGGCAAAGAGCCAGTTCTTTAAGATCTTCTTAAAGGACTCGAGTGAGTTCACCGTGGTGATAAAGGGAGGCAAAGTATTCCAAAGTCTAGTGTCCGCCACTGAAAATGAGCGGCCACCCCACATGGACCTAAGAAATCTAGGCGAGACAAGGTTTTCCTGAGTAGAAGACCTCAAGGTTCCGCCCGGGGGGGTGTACCAATGGAACAAAGTTTTAAGATGTAATGATCCTGTGCAATGCATGGCCTAGTAGACCAAGTTCAGAGCCTTAAAGGTGATGCGCTTCCTGATCGGAAGCCAATGCAAGGCACGGATTCCTTCCCTAATGGACTGATGTTTAGGGATGTTAAGAATAAGTCTTGCCACAGAATTTTGCACCACCAGAAGCTTGTTCAAGGAGCCTTTGCTGACATTGAGGTATAATGAATTGCAATAGTCTAGCCGAGAGGTAACTAGGGCAATGATGGTGGGCCGATGTAGATCCGAAGGCATGTATGGCAGCACTTTCTTAAGAGTTTTTAGAATATGGAAACAAGTACTAATTGTGCGGTTCACCTGGGCATCAAAAGACAGGCCCTCATCAAAACTGACTCCCAGATTTTTAGCCATTGTCACTGGGACAGGAAGAGGACCGCAGATTTCGGACCACCAGGTGGCAGACCAGATCAAGGACTGAGGGACGAAATCAATACTTCAGTTTTGTCCGTATTGATTTTAAGAGAGTTGTCCTTCATCCAACGTATTATGCTGGTCATACATAGATTAAACCTTTGAGTAACCAGCTGCAAATCATTAGAGATGGATATTATGATTTGCGTGTCATCCGCATAGGAGCGGACCTGGGAGCCAAAAGATCTCACCAATGAAGACAAGGGGGTCACATAGAGACTGAAAAGAGTTGGGCTGAGCGAAGAGCCCTGGTGACCCCACAAGGAAGACTGATGGACATGGCTTTGAAACCGCCGAAGCTGACAACATTTGTTCTGCCGTGCATAAAAGAGTGGAGAAGCTCCAAGGACTTCCCGGTGACACCTATATCCTGCAGTCGCTGACACATGCGAACTGGGAAAATGGTGTCAAACGCCGCTGAGAGGTGCAGCAGAATCAACACCGCTGATCCGCCCCGGTCAACTTGCATGCGGATGCAATCTGAGGCTGCAACCAAGGCGTATTCAGTGCTGTGACCTGCCCAAAAACCATTCTGAGAGCTGTCCAAGATGTCATGAGTTTCAATAAATTGAATAAGTTTGATATTGATAAATTGTTTCCAGCATTTTAGCGGGGGCGGGGAGAAGGGAGATAGGTCTATAGTTCTTCAACTCTGAAGGGTTGGCATTGGGCTTCTTAAGGAGGGGTGAGACCTTGCCTTCCTTCCAGATGTTCGGATAATGCCCAGATGAAAGAATGTTATGAAAAACTTTGCACAGGAAGTCCGCTATAAGTTCGGGCACAAGTCTAAGTGTGCAAACCCTGCAAGGATCAGTGGGGGAACCGGATTTGAGGCCAAATAAGAGTACCTTTATGCGGGTGACTGTGATAGCAGGAAACGATGCCAGGCTGGGCATAGGAGGTAAGGGTGCCAAGGCAAGATCTGCGGCAGCCTCAGTTTCCTCAGAAGGGGAGAGCTCTGAACATTTTTCATGACTTTCTCCTGAAAGTAAAGGCCTATATCATCACAAAAGTCTTGGGTAGGATTCAGTAGTGGTGCTCCTGGAGGTTCAGCAATTTATTTATTGACTTTGAGGAGCATGCTGGATGATTTATCAGCTGACTTAATCTTGTCAGTAAAAAAATCGGGATTTTGCCTGGAAGATGGCACGCTTATATTCCTTCAGCAAGGATCTCTGTTTCACTTTTTCCCAAAGACAAGGGTCCGCCCGCCACCTCCGTTCTTGCTTTCGACAAAGTTCATCCAAGAACCACGGGGCTGAGGGTTTGACTCTATTAATGACACAACATTTGACTGGAGCAACAGTATCCAGTGTGTTGGTAATCCAATTACAGAACCCCTCTGCCGTTGTAGGATAAGCAGTAAGGCTACTGGCCGAGGCTGAAATTAAAGCAGCCTTCCAGTCCGTGGCCGTGACCTTATACATTCTTCTAGTTAATATGTTTTTGGGGAGTAAAATATCCGGGAGAAGCCTTCAACGGCACGGTAAAAGGCCGATATGTGAAATGCAGACTAGGGATCTTAAAACCACAGCAATATCCGAAAGAAGCCTTCAACAGCAGGGTAAAAGGCCGATACGTGAAATGCCGACTAGGGATCTTGAAACCACAGCAATATCCGCGAGAAGCCTTTAGCGGCAGGGTAAAAGGCCAATATGTTAAATGCCGACTAGGGTTCTTTAAACCACAGCAATATCCAGGAGAAGCCTTCAGTGGCAGGGTAAAAGGCCGATCATACGTGAAATGCCGACTAGGGATCTTGAAACCACAGCAATATCCGGGAGAAGCCTTCAACGTCAGGGTAAAAGGCTGATACGTTAAATATCGACTAGGGATCTTGTAACCACAGCAATATCCAGGAGAAGCCTTAAATGGCAGGATAAAAGACTGATACGTGAAATGCCAAATAGGGATCTTGATACCACAGCAATATCTTGGAGAAGCCTTCAACAGCGGTATAAAAGGCCGGTACGTGAAATGCCGAATAGGGATCTTGATACCACAGCAATATCTGGGGGAAGCATTCAACGGCAGGATAAAAGGCCGGTACTTGAAACACCGACTAGGAATCTTGAAACCACAGCAATATCTGGGAGAAGCCTTCAACGGCAGGATAAAAGGCCGATACTTGAAATGCCGACTAGGGACCTTGAAACTACAGCAATATCTGGGAGAAGCCTTCAACGGCATGATTAAAGGCCGATTCTTGAAATGCTGACTAGGGATCTTGAAACCACAGCAATATCTGGGAGAAGCCTTCAACAGCAGGATAAAAGGCCGATACGTGAAATCCCGACTTGGGTTCTTGCCTTCAAGTTTACACGTCACCCCCTGGTCGAGGGTAGCATTATACACCTTTGCAAGTCTATCCGCAGCCTCTGCTGACGTTGGCTGCGTCCTCTCTGGAATCAGTCAGGGGTGAGCTCCTGCGGACAAGCAATACTGGTCTGCCTTAATTCAGTTGAGCCACAATCAATCTCCTGAGCAGAGAAATACCTCCAGGGGGATGAAAGAGCCCTAAAGAAGGCGTCCGACCGGGTTGAACAAACCTACCAACCGTAAACCTTACCTTATCAAGGAAAGGGGAGACATTCTTGCCTTCAGATTGAACCAGCTACATCAACTAACAATTTCTTCGGTACTCTTAGATAGAGCTTAACAAATTCCTCCCCCATTGAAACTCTGCCTTATCAAGGAAAGGGGAGAGACCCCATCTCCAGATCAAACCAGTCTCACCAGACAACAACTTCTTGGTTCTCGGGGGGTGGGGTGAGGGGGGACGGTGCACAATTTCACTTTAACTTTCCTCCATCACAACCCCTATCAATCAGGGACCGAAAAGAGCACAACAATTAAAAGTTCAAGAACTCCAGACAAACCTGATCTTGCACCTTGCACTGAAACAAGACCATCATCTTTTATTGTTCTTTTTAACCCCTTCGCTGCCAGGCCTTTTCCCCCTCCTGTGCCAAGCCTTTTTTTTGGCTATTTGGGGTAGTGCGCGCTTAGGCCCCTGTAACTTTTTGACCACATAAGGTATCCACGCCAAATTTGCGTCCTTTTCTTCCAACATCATGGGGATTCTAAAGGTACTCAGGGTTTGTGGATTCTCCCAGAGGGGTCACAGAAATGAGCCAAAATACAGCAACATTTTGGTTTTTTTTTGGAAAAATGGGAAAAATGGGCTGCAAATGAAAGCATCTGGGATTTTCCCTGTAAATGTTATCAAAAAAGGGTTTGTGGGGCTGAAATCATCATTTTCCCAGCTTTTCGGGGATACCAGACTTTTGTCAGAAACCCAACATTTTTTACACAGTTTTGGCATTTTTTTGGGACATATTTTGGGACGATTTTTGCTATTTTTGGAGCTTTTGACCTCCTTCCAGTTAATGGCAGAAATGGGTACAAAAGCAATAATGGATCCTGGAAAACTATACATTTTCGAGAAGAAGACAAAATTCTGAATTCAGCAAGGGGTCATTTGTGAAGATCCATCAAGGTTTTTTTATAGAAACAAACAGTTAAATATAGGATAAATTGAAAATTAGTTGAAAAAAACAGCCTTTTGTGTCAACGTTTTCACCTGTAACTTCTTCTAATTATGACAGCTCTTCAAAAGCAATATACCGTTGCATCCGCTGGACATTACTGGTTGTGGGGATATATAGGACTTGTAGGTTCACTAAGAACCCGACGAACCCAGAGCCAAAAACTGAGCAGCAACTTGCAATGGTTTTTTATTTTGTACCGGGTATATAGTAATAATTCTGTAAAAAAGTGTACATGGAAAAATTGGTATGAAAGACACCTATGTATTTCTGAAATGAGAACAAAATATAGAGTTTAGAAACAGTAGATATTTGCACATTTCTGAATTTGGGAATACTCATACTAGCATGAGAATTATCAGTCATTTTTTAGAATGACTTCTTTTTTACACAATATCTTTCATTTGGAAGGCAGAAATGCATCGAAAGTCAATAGATAATAACAGTTCCTTTACAAAACTGAATTACCCTAAGTCTCCCGATAACAATGGTACCTCACTTGTGTGGGTAGGCATAGTGCCCACGACAGGAAACGGCGCAAAACGCAACGTGGTCACACCTCAATTTCGCAGTGAAAAATGACCCTTTTTTGGCAAAATGACAAGCTGTAGTTTTTGAACCCTAGCTCTGCGGGCACCTTGGGAAACCTAGCAAACCTATACATTTTTGAAAGCTAGACACCCAGGGGAATCCAGGAAGGGGTGACTTGACTGCCACCCACCAGGGTCTGTTACCCAGAATCAATTGCAAACCTAAAAAATTGTCAAAAAAAACACATTTCCCCCACATTTCTGTCGTGGAAAGTTCCGGAATCTGCGTGGATCCACAAATTTCCACCCAGCCCGCGTTCCCCAAAGTCTTACGAGAAAAACGGTACCTCACTTGTGTGGGTCGGCCTAGTGCCCGCGACAGGAAACGGTGCAAAACGCAACGTGGTCACACCTCAATTTCGCAGTGAAAAATGACCCTTTTTTGGCAAAATGACTAGCTGTAGTTTTTGAACCCTAGCTCTGCGGGCACCTTTGGGAACCTAGCGAACCTATACATTTTTGAAAACTAGACATCCAGGGAAATCCAGGATGGGGTGACTTGACTGCCTCCCACCAGGGTCTGTTACCCAGAATCCCTTGCAAACCTAAAAAATTGACAAAAAAAAACACATTTTCCCCACATTTCTGTCGTGGAAAGTTCCCGGAATCTGCGTGGATCCACAAATTTCCACCCACCCCGCGTTCCCCAAAGTCTTACGAGAAAAACGGTACCTCACTTGTGTGGGTCGGCCTAGTGCCCGCGACAGGAAACGGCGCAAAACGCAACGTGGTCACACCTCAATTTCGCAGTGAAAAATGACCCTTTTTTGGCAAAATGACAAGCTGTAGTTTTTGAACCCTAGCTCTGCGGGCACATTGGGAAATGTTGGACCTGTCAGCCCTAGGGTGGTCTCCCCATCTATTTTTGATCGTGCCTCATTTTTTTCCACTCTCATTTTGATGTTGGACTTAGGTCTCCGGGCGCCTTTTCATTGCCAATCAGTGTTAAGGTGCAGGTGCTCCCTTCTCCCAAGATGGCTGCCACAGACCCCTGCTACTGCAGAGTGGTCTTTATTAGTAGCACCCTAGCTGCCAGGAGCTGGCTGGAACCCCACAACAATGTTGCGACACCAGCCCGCCTTTTTTTGTCCCATAGGTAGAGTGGGGAAGCTCCTGGAATGTGCTGGAACCTTCTAGAAGGGAGGTGTGGTTTTACTTTTGCCGCCTTGGCTAGAGGTCACCTGACCTAGGGCTACTTAAGTGAGGGAGGGAACTTTTTCTAGTTAGTTGGCCAGTGGGGTAAAGCAGAGCTGGAGAATCCACGCAGGAGTGTAGGCGGTAGGGCCTAGCCAGGGACTTATGCCTCTGAGAGTGATTTAGGTGCTGCCTCTTAAGTGAGTGAGGGATCCTGTAAAGCCCACTGATCTTGCCCAGCAGTAGGAGGACCCAGGTAACCTCTGCCCAGCCTGACTACGAAGGACCTAGTCGCCAACTCACTCCCTAACCCCCTGTAACAGAACCCCTTAAGGGCGCCAGTTACATCTGCGCCATCAAGACTTTCTAGAGCAACTGATTGCAGGAACTGAATGCTGAGACTGTGTGTCCAAACTGAACCTTGAAACTACATGCCTAACCGATTGTGGTATTGCTGAGGTTCAACCAGGTCTTAGCGCTGTGACCCCTGCGCTCCCTGACCTGGCCTGGGATCCCCGGAAGCGTGCTCCGTTGAGCGCGGAGCTCCCCAGCTTAATTTGAGCCCCCCCTGTGGCGTGGAGGCTGAAGCGCGCTCACCGCTGCGGCCCGGAGGCCAGAAGAGAGCCCCTCATCGTCGCGAGGCCCGAGGAGAAGCCCGGGGCCCCGTCGCTGCCGTCGCAGCTGTGGTGAAGGTGCGTGAGGCCGTGGCCGGCCCCCGTCGCAACAGGATCGCCTGCGGACTTCGGAGCCGGTGTGGACGCCTCCCGACGTCGAGCAAGGTAAGCCCGGAGGCTTGGGACTGACCCCGGTGCGCCCCCTACAGGCTGGGAGCCACACCGCACCCTGAGCCCGGGTTCCCCCTCCGTGGGAGTCCCCTGGTCACCACGACAGAGAGACCCCTCCGAGGGATTCGCCCCTTGTTCCCCACTGACTATTCAGAAACTTTGTGTCTCACGAACTGCACCGGAGTACGAGAGGCTCGCTCCGTACGACTCGTTGTGCTCCGTGAACTGCTCCGTTCTGAAGTATTCACTGCTATTGATTACGAGTAGCGCTCTGTTCTAAATGCTCCGTTCTGAAGTATTCATTGCTATTGATTACGGGTAGCGCTCTGTTCTAAATGCTCCGTTCTGAAGTATTCACTGCTACTGATTACGAGTAGCGCTCTGTTCTAAATGCTCCGTTCTGAAGTATTCATTGCTATTGATTACGAGTAGCGCTCTGTTCTAAATGCTCCGTTCTGAGGTATTCATTGCTATTGATTATGAGTAGCGCTGTGTTCTAAAGGCTCTGCTCTGAGGTATTAACTGATTAAAGATTACGAGGAGCGTTATGATCGTGGGCTCTCCTCAGAAGTCAAATGCTCAGTTATTACGAGTAGTACTGTGTTCGTCAGATTTGTCCCGAGGTGTACAAGGCCCGCTTAGCGCGTAGAGCGCGGTGATCGCCACTGAGGCGCTACAGGTAACCAAGGTAGCGGTAGGCCCGCGAGGTCTGCCCTGGGTCCCTGCACTCCCCCCAGGAGTGGCGCTGCGCTCCCCAAACCCTACCACGGGGAGTGAGAAACACGAGGGTGGCCTAAAGCCTTCAGGAAACATACTGGTGAATATCCTACTGGTGAATATCATGTTGGTGAATATGGTGCTGGCAAACCCAATGCTAATATAAGTGAAGCTTGCCATTGTCATCTCATTAACTGCATTTATATCTCATGAAGTGCATTTATATCTTATGAATTGCATTTTTATCTCATTAACCGCATTTATATCTCATGAAGTGCATTTATATCTAATGAATTGCATTGTTATCTCATGAACTGCATTTATCTCGAACTGCTTGAATAAACTTGAGTTATTTGCATAAATCTCTACAGTGTGGCGTCCCTTATTGTGTGCGTTCCTTGCTTCAGAGGATGCGTGTGTTGTATGGTCGCTTTACACACAAGCCTTTGGGTGCCCAGCCGCTCGTGTCACGTTACCCCCTTAGGGCCTGGAGACCCCAGGTCTTACATTGTTGGCGAGCGGTGGGATATTAGGACCTGTGACCATACAGCACCCTGCCGAGAAGCGGAGGGCGGAGGGCGGCACAATTAAACGCCTGTTGTTTCAAAGCTCTGCAACTATTAATTGCTGTATTTATTGATTCCACTGTCCAGGCTGAGAGTGTAAAAGAATCCTGGTTAGCTGGTAACTATCACCCATATCCTAGGAATTTCTTCCTTAGTATCCAGGTCCCCACCTGTCACGATGGAATTCCGGTTAGCTGACCTCGAGGGGTACACTGTAAAGCAACTGAGAGAGTTCGGGCAGGGGATGGGGGTGCCTGGGGTGCGGAAGGCCAAAGGACCGGAACTCCGTACCAAGATGCACCTCAGGAGGAGAGCGCCCAAGAAGTACTAGACATACTTAATGTGGATATGTCTGAAAATGTCCCCCAGGGAGACGTTCTGGGGCCAGTAGTAGGACAGGATCTAGGAGGAGCGCGTCTCCAGAGGAGTACGAGGACAGGAGGGAAGAGAGGCAATTAAAGTGGGAGCTAGCGAAATTGGAACATGAGAGAGAGAGAGAAAGAGAAAACAAGAGATGGGCAATGGAGGAAAAGAAGCTGGCGCACGAGCTTCAGCTGAAAGAGTTGGAGCTGCGCGCCCTCCAATTGAATGCGTCCAATAAGGACAATGGTGGCAGCATACCTAAAGAGTCTCACAAGTCAAAATTCTACCTACCAAAGGAGGTCATTGCCAACTACACAGTGGGGGACGACATTGCTAAATGGTTGGAGGCATACGAGGTAGCCTTGACTGCCCATGGGGTACCCGAGAGTAATTGGGGAGGTGGCCTATATCGTTATATACCTCCCAACGTCAGGGACACCCTGTTATATTTGGCCAAGGCGGATCAGGTCAGGTATGCCCCCATGAAAGAGGCTTTACTGAAGAAATTTGGTCTTAACCCCGAGAGGTACAGGCAGAAGTTCCGTGGCAGCCATAAGCTGTCCACACAGACGTGGGTAGATTTTTTTGATTATGCCCGCAAGGCACTAGATGGTTGGGTGCGTGGCAGCGAGGTGCAGGACTACCAAGGGGTGTACAATTTTTTTTTACGGGAGCACCTCTTGGATAAGTGCTTTCCGGAGCTGCGCCAACATCTGGTGGACCGCAAGTTGATGGATCCCCGTGAGCTTGCGGAGGAGGCAGATATTTGGGTGAGCACCCGGGTGTCTCACAAGGGCCCCAGGGGAGATGGCTCGAAAGGCGGACAGGGTTTCCCCCAGAAGAAAGAGGGGGGAGATAAAAAGGTGGAGTTCTCTAAAGGCCCCCAAAATAAGTTTGGGAAGGGAGTAGGAACCCCACCCCCGTCCAATTCCACAAGACCCACTTACCCTGACAGGAGTCAGCAGCCAAGGATTGTGCGGTGCTACGAATGTGGGGAGATTGGACACTACAAGGGAGATCCCAAGTGTCGCAAGCGACCCCCAGCCCCAACGGGCGGGAAAAGTCCCGGGGTGAGTAGTATAGCGCTTGTGGTGGAGCTGCCCTTAGATAGGGAAGGGGAGTGGACAGGCCTGACCCTGGTTTCACTCGGGGATAGAGAGGTGGTCCCCGTAGTGTCCCTGCCCCCGAACACTGCTAAATATTAGCAGAGGGTGAGAGTTAACGGGGAGGAGGTGGAGGCTCTGAGGGACACAGGTGCCAGCATGACCACCGTAGTGAGGCGGCTGGTGTCCCCAGACCAAGTAGTCCCTGAGGAGTTCCATCCGGCCGTATTGGCTGACGGCAGTGTGAGTCACTATCCCGTGGCTCGTGTTCCATTTGAGTGGGGAGGAGTCAAAGGCCTACTAAGAGTTGCGGTGAGCCTTGCCTTGCCTGAGGGGTGCTTGCTAGGGAACGACCTGGAGCACACCAAGTGGAAAGATGTCGAGTTTCGAGCTCACACCGCGATGCTGGGATTACCAGGGTGGACTTGCGTAGTCACGCGGTCCATGGCTGCCCAGCATGGAACTCACTCTGGGTTGGAGCCTGGAATCATGGCCCAACCCAACGCCAGAAAAGGAAAGAAGAAGGTGGTAGAGGACACGCCCCGTGAGATGGATGGGGAGGCCGCAGAGGTGCCCCCGGAGTCCGCGGAGGAGGATGTCGTTCCCGGGGAGGACTTGCCGACCCTTGCTGACTGGCATGTGGGAGGGGGCCCTACCCGGGAGGAATTTTGTCAGGCACAAAGGGCGTGCCCCACGCTTGAAGGCATGCGGCGACAGGCCGAAGCCCAAGTGGCCAGTCAGGAGATGGGAGGATATCATGTGTATTGGGAGGATGGTCTCCTATACAGTGAGCCCAGGGTGCCGGTACATGGATCTTTGAGGGCCATAGTGGTCCCCCAATGTTACCGGGCCTTCCTGCTGGAGTTAGCGCATGAGATACCCTTAGCCGGACATCTGGGTCAGGACAAAACCTTTGCACGTTTGGTCCCACATTTTTATTGGCCCAGGATGAGGATTGCCTCAGACACCTTTTGCAAGACCTGTAAGTCTTGTCAGGCAAGTGGCAAGACTGGGACTAAATTGAAGGTCCCTTTGGAACCGCTCCCCATGGTCGGGACCCCTTTTGAGAGGGTCGGTATTGATATTGTTGGGCCATTGGACCCTCCGACCGCAGCGGGACACCGGTTCATTCTAGTTTTGGTGGACCACGCCACAAGGTACCCAGAGGCTATTCCTCTGAGGACCATCCCTGCACCGGTGGTGGCGCGGGAACTATTGGGGATTTTTGCCCGAGTGGGATTCCCCAAGGTCGTGGTGTCGGACAGGGGCACGAATTTCATGTCGGCCTACATGCAGGCCATGTGGAAGGAGTGTGGAGTGACCTACCGGTTCTCCACTCCTTACCACCCCCAGACTAACGGACTGGTAGAGCGCTTCAACAAAACCTTGAAGGGAATGATCCGGAGCCTGCCAGAGGGCTTGAGGCGTAAATGGGACGTCCTCCTCCCCTGCTGGTTATTCTCCTACCGGGAGGTACCGCAGAAGGGAGTCGGGTTCAGCCCGTTTGAGTTGCTCTATCGCCATCCCGTTAGGGGTCCCCTCAGTTTAGTGAAAGAGGGGTGGGAGAAGACTTCGCAGAAGCTTCCCCGTGACATTGTCAGCTACATGCTGGTGTTCCGCAGCCAGATGGCCAAGCTGTGGAAGGCGGCCTCAGAGAACCTGGAGGCTAGCCAGACCGTGATGAAGGAGTGGTATGACAACAACGCTCGGACGGTCGAGTTGGACGTTGGACAGAAGGTGTGGGTCATGGAACCTGGGGAGCTTTGTGCCCTCCAGGACCGGTGGACGGGTCCGTATGACATTGTGGAGCGACGAGGCCAGACCACATACGTAGTGGACTTGAAGACCCCCCGACAGCCCCTCAGGGTGTTCCACGTCAACCGCCTGAAGCCGCACCATGAGCGATCAGAGCTTGCTCTCCTTATGGTGACGGATGGGAGCGAAGAGGAAGAGAGTGAAGCTCTTCCTGACCTTCTAGCGGTACAAGAGAAGGATGGTTCGGTGGAAGGTGTAGTCCTCTCCCCATCCTTGACCCCAGAGCAACAGAGGGACTGCCGCCATGTCCTGGGACAGTTCGCCTCGTTGTTCTCCCTCACGCCTGGAATCACTCATCTGTGTACCCATGATGTGGACACAGGGGACAGCCCCCCGGTGAAGAAGAACAAGTCTTACCGGCTCTCTGACCGAGTGAGGGATAGCATCCAGCGTGAGGTAGCCAAAATGTTGGAGCTGGGGGTGATAGAACCTTCCAGCAGCCCGTGGGCTAGTCCAGTGGTGTTGGTGCCGAAAGCGGCCCCACCGGGTACGACACCGGAGCTTCGGTTCTGTGTGGACTACCGGGGGTTGAACTCTGTCACGAAGACAGATGCTCACCCCATCCCACGTGCAGATGAGCTGGTGAACCGGCTGGGAGCAGCCCGGTACCTCAGCACCATTGATCTGACATCCGGATATTGGCAGATTGCCATGGCCGATGGAGCAAGGGAGAAAACAGCATTCTCCACCCCCGAGGGCCACTACCAGTTCCGAGTGATGCCCTTTGGGCTCAAAAATGCTCCGGCCACATTCCAGCGGTTAGTGAATCAGGTACTATCTGGCCTGGAGTCCTTCTCAGCGGCCTACCTGGATGACATAGCTGTCTTCAGTGGCACCTGGGAGGATCATCTGCAACACCTCCAGGAGGTATTGCAGGCGCTGCAACGTGCTGGCCTAACAATTAAAGCCAGCAAGTGCCAGATTGGACAGGGATCTGTCGTGTACCTGGGACACCTGGTGGGTGGAGGTAAGGTGCAACCCCTCCAGGCCAAAATAGAGACCATCTTGGCTTGGGAGCCCCCCAAGACCCAAACAGAGGTCCGAGCTTTCCTCGGCCTCACTGGGTATTACCGCCGGTTCGTCAAGGGATATGGTACCATCGTAACCCCCTTGACGGAATTGACATCGAAGAAGCAACCTCGCAAGGTCATATGTACAGCTGCATGCCAAGAAGCCTTTGACACGCTGAAACATGCGATGTGTACCGCTCCAGTACTAGCAACACCAGATTTCAGCAAGGAATTTATTGTGCAGACCGACGCCTCAGAGCACGGCATAGGTGCGGTGCTCTCGCAACTCAACACCGAGGGCCAAGATCAACCAGTGGCCTTCATATCCAGAAGACTCCTCCCTCGGGAACGGCGATGGAGCACCATTGAGAGAGAAGCCTTCGCGGTGGTCTGGGCACTGAAGAAGTTGAGGCCATATCTCTTTGGAACTCACTTCCTCATTCAGACCGACCACCGCCCCCTTCGCTGGCTCTTGCAGATGAGAGGCGAAAACCCCAAGTTGTTGAGGTGGTCCATTTCCCTACAGGGGATGGACTTTCGGGTGGAACATCGGCCCGGAGTTGACCACGCCAATGCTGACGGTCTCTCCAGGTTTTTCCGCCTTAGCGATGAGAACTCCCTAGAGGTTGGGTAGCTCTCCCCTCTTTCGGCTGGGGGGGACGCGTTTTGGACCTGTCAGCCCTAGGGTGGTCTCCCCATCTATTTTTGATCGTGCCTCATTTTTTTCCACCCTCATTTTGATGTTGGACTTAGGTCTCCGGGCGCCTTTTCATTGCCAATCAGTGTTAAGGTGCAGGTGCTCCCTTCTCCCAAGATGGCTGCCACAGACCCCTGCTACTGCAGAGTGGTCTTTATTAGTAGCACCCTAGCTGCCAGGAGCTGGCTGGAACCCCACAACAATGTTGCGACACCAGCCCGCCTTTTTTTGTCCCATAGGTAGAATGGGGAAGCTCCTGGAATGTGCTGGAACCTTCTAGAAGGGAGGTGTGGTTTTACTTTTGCCGCCTTGGCTAGAGGTCACCTGACCTAGGGCTACTTAAGTGAGGGAGGGAACTTTTTCTAGTTAGTTGGCCAGTGGGGTAAAGCAGAGCTGGAGAATCCACGCAGGAGTGAAGGCGGTAAGGCCTAGCCAGGGACTTATGCCTCTGAGAGTGACAGGATTTAGGTGCTGCCTCTAAGTGAGTGAGGGATCCTGTAAAGCCCACTGATCTTGCCCAGCAGTAGGAGGACGCAGGGAACCTCTGCCCAGCCTGACTAGGAAGGACCTAGTCGCCAACTCACTCCCTAACCCCCTGTAACAGAACCCCTTAAGGGCGCCAGATACATCTGCGCCATCAAGACTTTCTAGAGCAACTGATTGCAGGAACTGAATGCTGAGACTGCGTGTCCAGACTGAACCTTGAAACTACATGCCTAACCGATTGTGGTATCGCTGAGGATCAACCAGGTCTTAGCGCTGTGACCACTGCGCTCCCTGACCTGGCCTGGGATCCCCGGCAGCGTGCTCCGTTGAGCGCGGAGCTCCCCAGCTTAATTAGAGCCCCCCCTGTGGCGTGGAGGCTGAAGCGCGCTCACCGCTGCGGCCCGGAGGCCGGAAGAGTGCCCCTCATCGTCGTGAGGCCCGAGGAGAAGCCCGGGGCCCTGTCGCTGCCGTCGCAGCTGTGGTGAAGGTGCGTGAGGCCGTGGCCGGCCCCCGTCGCAACAGGATCGCCTGCGGACTTCGGAGCCGGTGTGGACGCCTCCCGACGTCGAGCAAGGTAATCCCGGAGGCTTGGGACTGACCCCGGTGCGCCCCCTACAGGCTGGGAGCCACACCGCACCCTGAGCCCGGGTTCCCTCTCCGTGGGAGTCCCCTGGTCACCACGACAGAGAGACCCCTCTGAGGGATTCGCCCCTTGTTCCCCACTGACTATTCAGAAACTTTGTGTCTCACAAACTGCACCGGAGTACGAGAGGCTCGCTCCGTACGACTCGTTGTGCTCCGTGAACTGCTCCGTTCTGAAGTATTCACTGCTATTGATTACGAGTAGCGCTCTGTTCTAAATGCTCCGTTCTAAAGTATTCATTGCTATTGCTTACGAGTAGCGCTCTGTTCTAAATGATCCGTTCTGAAGTATTCATTGCTATTGATTACGAGTAGCGCTCTGTTCTAAATGCTCCGTTCTGAAGTATTCACTGCTACTGATTACGAGTAGCGCTCTGTTCTAAATGCTCCGTTCTGAAGTATTCATTGCTATTGATTACGAGTAGCGCTCTGTTCTAAATGCTCCGTTCTGAAGTATTCATTGCTATTGATTACGAGTAGCGCTCTGTTCTAAATGCTCCGTTCTGAGGTATTCATTGCTATTGATTACGAGTAGCGCTGTGTTCTAAAGGCTCTGCTCTGAGGTATTAACTGATTAAAGATTACGAGGAGCGTTATGATCGTGGGCTCTCCTCAGAAGTCAAATGCTCAGTTATTACGAGTAGTACTGTGTTCGTCAGATTTGTCCCGCGGTGATCGCCACTGAGGCGCTACAGGTAACCAAGGTAGCGGTAGACCCGCGAGGTCTGCCCTGGGTCCCTGCACGCCCCGAGGAGTGGCGCTGCGCTCCCCAAACCCTACCACGGGGAGTGAGAAACACGAGGGTGGCCTAGAGCCTTCAGGAAACATACTGGTGAATATCCTACTGGTGAATATCATGCTGGTGAATATGGTGCTGGCGAACCCAATGCTAATATAAGTGAAGCTTGCCATTGTCATCTCATTAACTGCATTTATATCTCCTGAAGTGCATTTATATCTTATGAATTGCATTTTTATCTCATTAACCGCATTTATATCTCATAAAGTGCATTTATATTTTATGAATTGCATTGTTATCTCATGAACTGCATTTATCTCGAACTGCTTGGATAAACTTGAGTTATTTGCATAAATCTCTACAGTGTGGCGTCCCTTATTGTGTGCGTTCCTTGCTTCAGAGGATGCGTGTGTTGTATGGTCGCTTTACACACAAGCCTTTGGGTGCCCAGCCGCTCGTGTCATGTTACCCCCTTAGGGCCTGGAGACCCCAGGTCTTACATTGTTGGCGATCGGTGGGATATTAGGACCTGTGACCATACAGCACCCTTCCGTGAAGCTGAGGGCGCCACAATTAAACGCCTGTTGTTTCAAAGCTCTGCAACTATTATTTGCTGTATTTATTGATTCCACTGTCCAGGCTGAGAGTGTAAAAGAATCCTGGTTACTGGTAACTGTCACTCATATCCTAGGAATTTCTTCCTTAGTATCTAGGTCCCCACCTGTCACGATTGAATTCTGGTTAGCTGACCTCGAGGGGTACACTGTAAAGCAACTGAGAGAGTTCGGGCAGGGGATGGGGGTGCCTGGGGTGCGGAAGGCCATAGGACCGGAACTCCGTACCGCCATTAGGGCATGGGTAGAGTCCCACCCAGAAGGGAGAGAGGATGAGGGACAGGAGGCGCCAGATGCACCTCAGGAGGAGAGCGCCCAAGAAGTACTAGACATACTTAATGTGGACATGTCTGAAAATGTGCCCCTAGGGAGACGTTCTGGGGCCAGTAGTAGGACAGGATCTAGGAGGAGCGCGTCTCCAGAGGAGTACGAGGACAAGAGGGAAGAGAGGCAATTAAAGTGGGAGCTAGCGAAATTGGAACATGAGAGAGAGAAAGAGAACACAAGAGATGGGCGATGGAGGAAAAGAAGCTGGCGCACGAGCTTCAGCTGAAAGAGTTGGAGCTGCGCGCCCTCCAATTGAATGCGTCCAACAATGGTGGCAGCATACCTAAAGATTCTCACGAGTCAAAATTCTACCTACCAAAGGAGGTCATTGCCAACTACACAGTGGGGGACGACATTGCTAAATGGTTGGAGGCATACGAGGTAGCCTTGGCTGCCCATGGGGTACCCGAGAGTAATTGGGGAGGTGGCCTATATCGTTATATACCTCCCAACGTCAGGGACACCCTGTTATATTTGGCCAAGGCGGATCAGGTCAGGTATGCCCCCATGAAAGAGGCTTTACTGAAGAAATGTGGTCTTAACCCCGAGAGGTACAGGCAGAAGTTCCGTGGCAGCCATAAGCTGTCCACACAGACGTGGGTAGATTTTTTTGATTATGCCCGCAAGGCACTAGATGGTTGGGTGCGTGGCACCGAGGTGCAAGACTACCAAGGGGTGTACAATCTTTTTTTACGGGAGCACCTCTTGGATAAGTGCTTTCCGGAGCTGCGCCAACATCTGGTGGACCGCAAGTTGATGGATCCCTGTGAGCTTGCGGAGGAGGCAGATATTTGGGTGAGCACCCGGGTGTCTCACAAGGGCCCCAGGGGAGATGGCTCGAAAGGCGTACAGGGTTTCCCCCAGAAGAAAGAGGGGGGAGATAAAAAGGTGGAGTTCTCTAAAGGCCCCCAAAATAAGTTTGGGAAGGGAGTAGGAACCCCATCCCCGTCCAATTCCACAAGACCCACTTACCCTGACAGGAGTCAGCAGCCAAGGATTGTGCGGTGCTACGAATGTGGGGAGATTGGACACTACAAGGGAGATCCCAAGTGTCGCAAGTGACCCCAGTCCCAACGGGCAGGAAAAGTCCCGGGGTGAGTAGTATAGCGCTTGGGGTGGAGCTGCCCTTAGATGGGAAGGGGAGTGGACAGGCCTGACCCTGGTTTCACTCGGGGATAGAGAGGTGGTCCCCGTAGTGTCCCTGCCCCAGAACACTGCTAAATATCAGCAGAGGGTGAGAGTTAACGGGGAGGAGGTGGAGGCTCTGAGGGACACAGGTGCCAGCATGACCACCGTAGTGAGGCGGCTGGTGTCCCCAGACCAAGTAGTCCCCGAGGAGTTTCATCCGGCCGTATTGGCTGACGGCAGAGTGAGTCACTATCCCGTGGCTCGTGTTCCATTTGAGTGGGAAGGAGTCAAAGGCCTACTAAGAGTTGCGGTGAGCCCTGCCTTGCCTGTGGGGTGCTTGCTAGAGAACGACCTGGCGCACACCAAGTGGAAAGCTGTCGAGTTTCGAGCTCACACCGAGATGCTGGGATTACCAGGGTGGACTTGCGTAGTCACGCGGTCCATGGCTGCCCAGCATGGAACTCACCCTGGGTTGGAGCCTGGAATCAGGGCCCAACCCAACACCAGAAGAGGAAAGAAGAAGGTGGTAGAGGACACGCCCCGTGAGATGGATGGGGAGGCCGCAGAGGTGCCCCCGGAGTCCGCGGAGGAGGATGTCGTTCCCGGGGAGGACTTGCCGACCCTTGCTGACTGGCATGTGGGAGGGGGCCCTACCCGGGAGGAATTTTGTCAGGCACAAAGGGCGTGCCCCACGCTTGAAGGCATGCGGCGACAGGCCGAAGCCCAAGTGGCCAGTCAGGAGATGAGAGGATATCATGTGTATTGGGAGGATGGTCTCCTATACAGTGAGCCCAGGGTGCCGGTACATGGATCTTCGAGGGCCATAGTGGTCCCCCAATGTTACCGGGCCTTCCTGCTGGAGTTAGCGCACGAGATACCCTTAGCCGGACATCTGGGTCAGGACAAAACCTTTGCACGTTTGGTCCCACATTTTTATTGGCCCAGGATGAGGATTGCCTCAGACACCTTTTGCAAGACCTGTAAGTCTTGTCAGGCAAGTGGCAAGACTGGGACTAAATTGAAGGTCCCTTTGGAACCGCTCCCCGTGGTCGGGACCCCTTTTGAGAGGGTCGGTATTGATATTGTTGGGCCATTGGACCCTCCGACCGCAGCGGGACACCGGTTCATTCTGGTTTTGGTGGACCACGCCACAAGGTACCCAGAGGCTATTCCTCTGAGGACCATCACTGCACCGGTGGTGACGCGGGCACTATTGGGGATTTTTACCCGAGTGGGATTCCCCAAGGTCGTGGTGTCGGACAGGGGCACGAATTTCATGTCGGCCTACATGCAGGCCATGTGGAAGGAGTGTGGAGTGACCTACCGGTTCTCCACTCCTTACCACCCCCAGACTAACGGACTGGTAGAGCGCTTCAACAAAACCTTGAAGGGAATGATCCGGAGCCTGCCAGAGGGCTTGAGGCATTAATGGGACGTCCTCCTCCCCTGCTTGTTATTCTCCTACTGGGAGGTACCGCAGAAGGGAGTCGGGTTCAGCTCGTTTGAGTTGCTCTAAGGCCATCCCGTTAGGGGTCCCCTCAGTTTAGTGAAAGAGGGGAGGGAGAAGACTTCGCAGAAGCTTCCCCGTGACATTGTCAGCTACATGCTGGCGTTCCGCAGCCAGATGGCCAAGCTGTGGATGGCGGCCTCAGAGAACCTGGAGGCTAGCCAGACCGTGATGAAGGAGTGGTATGACCGCAACGCTCGGACGGTCGAGTTGGACATTGGACAGAAGGTGTGGGTCATGGAACCTGGGGAGCTTTGTGCCCTCCAGGACCGGTGGACTGGTCCGTATGACATTGTGGAGCGACGAGGCCAGACCACATACGTAGTGAACTTGAAGACCCCCCGACAGCCCCTCAGGGTGTTCCACGTCAAACGCCTGAAGCCGCACCATGAGCGATCAGAGCTTGCTCTCCTTATGGTGACGGATGGGAGCGAAGAGGAAGAGAGTGAAGCTCTTCCTGACCTTCTAGCGGTACAAGAGAAGGATGGTTCGGTGGAAGGTGTAGTCCTCTCCCCATCCTTGACCCCAGAGCAACAGAGGGACTGCCGCCATGTCCTGGGACAGTTCGCCTTGTTGTTCGCCCTCACGCCTGGAATCACTCATCTGTGTACCCATGATGTGGACACAGGGGACAGCCCCCCGGTGAAGAACAAGTCTTACTGGCTCTTTGACCGAGTGAGGGATAGCATCCATCGTGAGGTAGCCAAAATGTTGGAGCTGGGGGTGATAGAACCTTCCAGCAGCCCGTGGGCTAGTCCAGTGGTGTTGATGCCGAAAGCGGCCCCACCGGGTACGACACCGGAGCTTCGGTTCTGTGTGGACTACCGGGGGTTGAACTCTGTCACGAAGACAGATGCTCACCCCATCCCACGTGCAGACGAGCTGGTGGACTGGCTGGGAGCAGCCAGGTACCTCAGCACCATTGATCTGACATCCGGATATTGGCAGATTCCCATGGCCGATGGAGCAAGGGAGAAAACAGCATTCTCCACCCCCGAGGGCCACTACCAGTTCCGAGTGATGCCCTTTGGGCTCAAAAATGCTTCGGCCACATTCCAGCGGTTAGTGAATCAGGTACTATCTGGCCTGGAGTCCTTCTCAGCGGCCTACCTGGATGACATAGCTGTCTTCAGTGGCACCTGGGAGGACCATCTGCAACACCTCCAGGAGGTATTGCAGGCGCTGCAACGTGCTGGCCTAACAATTAAAGCCAGCAAGTGCCAGATTGGACAGGGATCTGTCGTGTACCTGGGACACCTGGTGGGCAGAGGTAAGGTGCAACCCCTCCAGGCCAAAATAGAGACCATCTTGGCTTGGGAGCCCCCCAAGACCCAAACAGAGGTCCGAGCTTTCCTCGGCCTCACTGGGTACTACCGCCGGTTCGTCAAGGGATATGGTACCATCGAAACCCCCTTGACAGAATTGACCTCTAAGAAGCAACCTCGCAAGGTCATATGGACAGCTGCATGCCAAGAAGCCTTTGACACGCTGAAACATGCGATGTGTACCGCTCCAGTACTAGCAACACCAGATTTCAGCAAGGAATTTATTGTGCAGACCGACGCCTCAGAGCACGGCATAGGTGCGGTGCTCTCGCAACTCAACACCGAGGGCCAAGATCAACCAGTGGCCTTCATATCCAGAAGACTCCTCCCTCGGGAACGGCGATGGAGCACCATTGAGAGAGAAGCCTTTGCGGTGGTCTGGGCTCTGAAGAAGTTGAGGCCATATCCCTTTGGAACTCACTTCCTCATTCAGACCGACCACCGCCCCCTTCGCTGGCTCATGCAGATGAGAGGCGAAAACCCCAAGTTGTTGAGGTGGTCCATTTCCCTACAGGGGATGGACTTTCGGGTGGAACATCGGCCCGGAGTTGACCACCCCAATGCTGACGGTCTCTCCAGGTTTTTCCGCCTTAGCGATGAGAACTCCCTAGAGGTTGGGTAGCTCTCCCCTCTTTCGGCTGGGGGGGACGCGTGTTGGATCTGTCAGCCCTAGGGTGGTCTCCCCATCTATTTTTGATCGTGCCTCATTTTTTTCCACCCTCATTTTGATGTTGGACTTGGGTCTCCGGGCGCCTTTTCATTGCTAATCAGTGTTAAGGTGCAGGTGCTCCCTTCTCCCAAGATGGCTGCCACAGACCCCTGCTATGGCAGAGTGGTCTTTATTAGTAGCACCCTAGCTGCCAGGAGCTGGCTGGAACCCCACAACAATGTTGCGACACCAGCCCGCCTTTTTTTATCCCATAGGTAGAATGGGCAAGCACCTGGAATGTGCTGGAACCTTCTAGAGGGAGGTGTGGTTTTACTTTTGCCGCCTTGGCTAGAGGTCACCTGACCTAGGGCTACTTAAGTGAGGGAGGGAACTTTTTCTAGTTAGTTGGCCAGTGGGGTAAAGCAGAGCTGGAGAATCCACGCAGGAGTGTAGGCGGTAGGGCCTAGCCAGGGACTTATGCCTCTGAGAGTGACAGGATTTAGGTGCTGCCTCTTAAGTGAGTGAGGGATCCTGTAAAGCCCACTGATCTTGCCCAGCAGTAGGAGGACCCAGGGAACCTCTGCCCAGCCTGACTAGGAAGGACCTAGTCGCCAACTTACTCCCTAACCCCCTGTAACAGAACCCCTTAAGGGCGCCAGATACATCTGCGCCATCAAGACTTTCTAGAGCAACTGATTGCAGGAACTGAATGCTGAGACTGCGTGTCCAGACTGAACCTTGAAACTACATGCCTAACCGATTGTGGTATCGCTGAGGATCGACCAGGTCTTAGCGCTGTGACCCCTGCGCTCCCTGACCAGGCCTGGGATCCCCGGCAGCGTGCTCCGTTGAGCGCGGAGCTCCCCAGCTTAATTTGAGCCCCCCCTGTGGCGTGGAGGCTGAAGCGCGCTCACCGCTGCGGCCCGGAGGCCAGAAGAGTGCCCCTCATCATCGCGAGGCCCGAGGAGAAGCTCGGGGCCTCGTCGCTGCCGTCGCAGCTGTGGTGAAGGTGCGTGAGGCCGTGGCCGGACCCCGTCGCAACAGGATCGCCTGCGGACTTCGGAGCCGGTGTGGACGCCTCCCGACGTCGAGCAAGGTAAGCCCGGAGGCTTGGGACTGACCCCGGTGCGCCCCCTACAGGCTGGGAGCCACACCGCACCCTGAGCCCGGGTTCCCTCTCCGTGGGAGTCCCCTGGTCACCACGACAGAGAGACCCCTCCGAGGGATTCGCCCCTTGTTCCCCACTGACTATTCAGAAACTTTGTGTCTCACGAACTGCACCGGAGTACGAGAGGCTCGCTCCGTACGACTCGTTGTGCTCCGTGAACTGCTCCGTTCTGAAGTATTCACTGCTATTGATTACGAGTAGCGCTCTGTTCTAAATGCTCCGTTCTGAAGTATTCATTGCTATTGCTAACGAGTAGCGCTCTGTTCTAAATGTTCCGTTCTGAAGTATTCATTGCTATTGATTACGAGTAGCGCTCTGTTCTAAATGCTCCGTTCTGAAGTATTCACTGCTACTGATTACGAGTAGCGCTCTGTTCTAAATGCTCCGTTCTGAAGTATTCATTGCTATTGATTACGAGTAGCGCTCTGTTCTAAATGCTCCGTTCTGAAGTATTCATTGCTATTGATTACGAGTAGCGCTCTGTTCTGAATGCTCCGTTCTGAGGTATTCATTGCTATTGATCGTGGGCTCTCCTCAGAAGTCAAATGCTCAGTTATTACGAGTAGTACTGTGTTCGTCAGATTTGTCCCGAGGTGTACAAGGCCCGCTTAGTGCGTAGAGCGCGGTGATCGCCACTGAGGCGCTACAGGTAACCAAGGTAGCGGTAGGCCCGCGAGGTCTGCCCTGGATCCCTGCACGCCCCCAGGAGTGGCGCTGCGCTCCCCAAACCCTACCACGGGGAGTGAGAAACACGAGGGTGGCCTAGAGCCTTCAGGAAACATACTGGTGAATATTCTACTGGTGAATATCATGCTGGTGAATATGGTGCTGGCGAACCCAATGCTAATATAAGTGAAGCTTGCCATTGTCATCTCATTAACTGCATTTATATCTCATGAAGTGCATTTATATCTTATGAATTGCATTTTTATCTCATTAACCGCATTTATATCTCATGAAGTGCATTTATATCTTATGAATTGCATTGTTATCTCATGAACTGCATTTATCTCGAACTGCTTGGATAAACTTGAGTTATTTGCATAAATCTCTACAGTGTGGCGTCCCTTATTGTGTGCGTTCCTTGCTTCAGAGGATGCGTGTGTTGTATGGTCGCTTTACACACAAGCCTTTGGGTGCCCAACCGCTCGTGTCTCGTTACCCCCTTAGGGCCTGGAGAACCCAGGTCTTACAGGAAACCTAGCAAACCTATACATTTTTGAAAACTAGACACCCAGGGGAATCCAGGATGGGGTGACTTGACTGCCTCCCACCAGGGTCTGTTACCCAGAATCCCTTGCAAACCTAAAAAATTGTCCAAAAAAAACACATTTTCCCCACATTTCTGTCGTGGAAAGTTCCGGAATCTGCGTGGATCCACAAATTTCCACCCACCCTGCGTTCCCCAAAGTCTTACGAGAAAAACGGTACCTCACTTGTGTGGGTCGGCCTAGTGCCCGCGACAGGAAACGGCACAAAACGCAACGTGGTCACACCTCAATTTCGCAGTGAAAAATGACCCTTTTTTGGCAAAATGACTAGCTGTAGTTTTTGAACCCTAGCTCTGCGGGCACCTAGGGAAACCTAGCAAACCTATACATTTTTGAAAACTAGACACCCAGGGGAATCCAGGATGGGATGACTTGACTGCCTCCCACCAGGGTCTGTTACCCAGAATCCCTTGCAAACCTAAAAAATTGTCAAAAAAAACACATTTTCCCCACATTTCTGTCGTGGAAAGTTCCGGAATCTGCGTGGATCCACAAATTTCCACCCACCCCGCGTTCCCCAAAGTCTTACGAGAAAAACGGTACCTCACTTGTGTGGGTCGGCCTAGTGCCCGCGACAGGAAACGGCACAAAACGCAACGTGATCACACCTCAATTTCGCAGTGAAAAATGAGCCTTTTTTGGCAAAATGACTAGCTGTAGTTTTTGAGCCCTAGCTCTGCGGGCACCTTGGGAAACCTAGCAAACCTATACATTTTTGAAAACTAGACACCCAGGGGAATCCAAGATGGGGTGACTTGACTGCCTCCCACCAGGGTCTGTTACCCAGAATCCCTTGCAAACCTAAACATTGTCAAAAAAACCAAATTTTCCCCACATTTCTGTCGTGGAAAGTTCCGGAATCTGCGTGGATCCACAAATTTCCACCCACCCCACTTTCCCCAAAGTCTTAAGAGAAAAACGGTACCTCACTTGTGTGGGTCAGCCAAGTGCCCGCGACAGGAAACGACGCAAAACACAACGTGGTCACACCTCAATTTCGCAGTGAAAAATGACCCTTTTTTGGCAAAATGACTAGCTGTAGTTTTTTAACCCTAGCTCTGCGGGCACCTTGAGAAACCTAGCAAACCTATACATTTTTGAAAACTAGACACCCAGGGGAATCCAGGATGGGGTGACTTGACTGCCTCCCACCAGGGTCTGTTACCCAGAATCCCTTGCAAACCTAAAAAATTGTCCAAAAAAAACACATTTTCCCCACATTTCTCTCGAGGAAAGTTCCGGAATCTGCGTGGATCCACAAATTTCCACCCACCCCGAGTTCCCCAAAGTCTTACGAGAAAAACGGTACCTCACTTGTGTGGGTCGGCCTAGTGCCCGCGACAGGAAACGGCGCAAAACGCAACGTGATCACACCTCAATTTCGCAGTGAAAAATGACCTTTTTTTGGCAAAATGACTAGCTGTAGTTTTTGAACCCTAGCTCTGCGGGCACCTTGGGAAACCTAGCAAACCTATACATTTTTGAAAACTAGACACCCAGGGAAATCCCGGAAGGGATGACTTGACTGCCTCCCACCAGGGTCTGTTACCCAGAATCCCTTGCAAACCTAAAACATTGTCAAAAAAAACACATTTTCCCCACATTTCTGTCGTAGAAAGTTCCGGAATCTGCGTGGATCCACAAATTTCCACCCACCCCGCGTTCCCCAAAGTCTTACGAGAAAAACGGTACCTCACTTGTGTGGGTCGGCCTAGTGCCCGCGACAGGAAACGCGCAAAACGCAACATGGTCACACCTCAATTTTGCAGTGAAAAATGACCCTTTTTTGGCAAAATGACTAGCTGTAGTTTTTGAACCCTAGCTCTGCGGGCACCTTGGGAAACCTAGCAAACCTATACATTTTTGAAAACTAGACACCCAGGGAAATCCAGGATGGGGTGACTTGACTGCCTCCCACCAGGGTCTGTTACCCAGAATCCCTTGCAAACCTAAAACATTGTCCAAAAAAACACATTTTCCCCACATTTCTGTCGTGGAAAGTTCCGGAATCTGCGTGGATCCACAAATTTCCACCCACCCCGCGTTCCACAAAGTCTTACGAGAAAAACAGTACCTCACTTGTGTGTGTTGGCCTAGTGCCCGCGAGAGGAAAGGCGCAAAACGTAGTGAGGTAACATCAAAATTGCCTATCTCAAAACCACCTGGTTTTGCAAGGCGGGTCACTTGGGTTTTTGGCCCGGTGCATGGCTGCCATCTAGGGAAACCTACCAACTCCATACATTTCTGAAAACTAGACACCGGGCGGCTTCCAGGGAGGTATGGCTTGCGTGGATCCCCCAACATTTCCTTGCCCAGAATCCCCTGCAAACCTCAATTTTAGCTGAAAAAATCACTTTTTTCACACTTTTTTGTGTGGGAAAGTTGTGGCATCACCGGGCTCACTCAAATTTCCCACCTCCCAGCGTTTCCCTGGGTCTCCCGGTAAAAATGGTGCCTCACTTGTGTGGAAGGCCCAAGTACCCGCGACAGGCAAGGGCCCAAAACGTAGTGTGGTGACATCAAAATTGCCTATGTCAAAACCACCTGGTTTTGCAAGGGGGGTCACCTGGGTTTTTGGCCCGGTGCTCGGCGGCCATCTAGGGAAACCTACCAAACCCATACATTTCTGAAAACTAGACACCCGGGGCCTTCCAGGGAGGTATGGCTTGCATGGATCCCCCAACGTTTCCTTACCCAGAATCCCCTGCAAACCTCAATTTTAGCTGAAAAAATCCCTTTTTTCACAAAATGGTGCCTCACTTGTGTGGGAGGCCCAAGTACCCGCGAAAACGTAGTGATGCGACATCAACATTGCCTATCCCAAATGTCGCATCACTACGTCTTGGGCCCTTGCCTGTCGCGGGTACTTGGGCCTCCCACACAAGTGAGGCACCATTTTTACCTGGAGACCCAGGGGAACGCTGGGAGGTGGGAAATTTGAGTGAGCCCGGTGATGCCACAACTTTCCCACACAACAAAGTGTGAAAAAATTGTTTTTTCACCTAAAATTGAGGTTTGCAGGGGATTCTGGGTAAGGAAACGTTGGGGGATCCACGCAAGCCATACCTCCCTGGAAGCCCCTGGGTGTCTAGTTTTCAGAAATGTATGGGTTTGGTAGGTTTCCCTAGATGGCCGCCGAGCACCGGGCCAAAAACCCAGGTGAACCCCCTTGCAAAACCAGGTGGTTTTGAGATAGGCAATTTTGATGTCACCACACTAGGTTTTGGGCCCTTGCCTGTCGTGGGTACTTGGGCCTCCCACACAAGTGAGGTACCATTTTTACCGGGAGACCCAGGGGAACGCTGGGAGGTGGGAAATTTGAGTGAGCCCGGTGATGCCACAACTTTCCCACACAAAAAAGTGTGAAAAAAGTGATTTTTTCAGCTAAAATTCAGGTTTGCAGGGGATTCTGGGTAAGGAAACGTTGGGGGATCCACGCAAGCCATACCTCCCTGGAAGCCCCCGGGTGTCTAGTTTTCAGAAATGTATGGGTTTGGTAGGTTTCCCTAGATGGCCGCCGAGCACCGGGCCAAAAACCCAGGTGACCCCCCTTGCAAAACCAGGTGGTTTTGAGATAGGCAATTTTGATGTCACCACACTACGTTTTGGGCCCTTGCCTGTCGCGGGTACTTTGGCCTCCCACACAAGTGAGGCACCATTTTCACTGGGAGACCCAGGGGAACGCTGGGAGGTGGGAAATTTGAGTGAGCCCGGTGATGCCACAACTTTCCCACACAAAAAAGTGTGAAAAAAGTGATTTTTTCAGCTAAAATTGAGGTTTGCAGGGGATTCTGGGTAAGGAAACGTTGGGGGATCCATGCAAGCCATACCTCCCTGGAAGCCCCCGGGTGTCTAGTTTTCAGAAATGTATGGGTTTGGTAGGTTTCCCTAGATGGCCGCCGAGCACCGGGCCAAAAACCCAGGTAACCCCCCTTGCAAAACCAGGTGGTTTTGAGATAGGCAATTTTGATGTCACCACACTACGTTTTGGGCCCTTGCCTGTCGCGGGTACTTGGGCCTCCCACACAAGTGAGGCACCATTTTTACCGGGAGACCCAGGGGAATGCTGGGAGGTGGGAAATTTGAGTGAGCCCGGTGATGCCACAACTTTCCCACACAAAAAAGTGTGAAAAAAGTGATTTTTTCAGCTAAAATTGAGGTTTGCAGGGGATTCTGGGTAAGGAAACGTTGGGGGATCCATGCAAGCCATACCTCCCTGGAAGCCCCCGGGTGTCTAGTTTTCAGAAATGTATGGGTTTGGTAGGTTTCCAAAGATGGCCGCCGAGCACCGGGCCAAAAACCCAGGTGACCCCCTTGCAAAACCAGATCGTTTTGACATTGTTTGTTTCTACAGCGTGAGAATTTCGGAACAATATTGCATGGAAAATGTGACAGACATTTTGAGGTTTGCAGGACATTGTGGATAAAATAACTTTTTGGAATTCACAAGAGAGACATCACCATGAACTCCCGTGGGTTTACAACAATATCTACAGTTGGTGGGTTATTCTTACATGGAACATACACCTTGGCAGAGAAACTAAAAAGACAAAGATTCCTGCACAGCCATCTATTCCTCAAACGCACACACATACTGGTTGGATTTGGCACGAGGGCGAGTGATGGTTCAGTATATTAAATTTTATTAACAAGAGATTTCACAAAAATGAAATGCACTGTCAATAATTAAATGGAGAAAAAACTGAACCAATGACTCGCAGCTCGTGAGCTGTAAAGGCACGGCAAGGCACCAACCGCTTTACAGGCCATTCACACACCTTTCATACGTGATACACACAAGACCATTCACACCACCAGGCACAAAAACAACACATTACAAAATTCACAAAAGGGACAAGGTACACCCTGCTTCAGAAAGGCAAATATTACTGCACAGTCATCTAATCCTCAAGCACACACACATACTGGTTGGATTTGGCACGAGGGTGAGTGATGGTTCAGTATATACAATTGTATTAGCAAGTGATTTCACAAAAATGAAATGCACTGATAATAATTGAAAGGGCGAGAAACTGAACCATTGACTCACAGCTCGTGAGCTGTAAAGCCACGACAAGGCACCAACCTCTTTACAGGCCATTCATACACCTTTCATACATGTGAGACATACAAAACCATTCCTACCGCCAGCCGTGGGCCCATCACATAACAAAACTCACACCAGCACACAGCGCCATTCAAGGGCCCATCACTTTCACACGCCCACATTCCTGACACAGCAACTACACAAGCTGATGGATTGCGTGGAGTGGCACTCAGCTAGCAGTGTGTGTAGTGACCAGCAGCAAGTCACTACTCACACACAGCCAGCCAAGCGCCAGTCCACGCACACCGCTAGCCTAGCGCCAGTCCACGCACACCGCTAGCTAAACACCAGTCCACGCACACCACTAGCAAAGCCCCTGTCCAGGCACACCGCCAGCCAAGTACCAGTCCACGCACACCGCCAACCAAGTGCCAGTCCACACACACCGCCAACACATTTAGGATTTTTTTTAGACAAAAATAAAAACACAAACAAATCGCAAATAGATGCAAATCTACAAACACAAAATCAGAAACTAAACACATTGCACTAACGCCAACCTTGAAACAGAATCAAATTTTTTAAAGACTACAGGCCAGGCAGTTCACTTTACCACTCATGAATGCTCCCAAAAATTCTTCTGCGTGTGGTATGCTCTAAAACAAGCAGGGACACACAGCCCAGGTTTAGATGGACCGTCGAGGTATTACATACGAATCTCCTTCCGCGTACCTCTTCGCCAACAGACTCTGCATCTCCTAGTGGGAAAATCTTTTGCCGGTGTGGGAGGGATGACATCAGGAAAGTGGCGATCTTTCAATCGAACCAAATCCTCCACCACTCCAAATCTAGGAACACTTGCCTGTTCCACAACAACAAGGCTAGCTATCACAGAGTGCTGAAACTGAAGAAATGTCAACTTTGACGCAGGAGAACACTCCTTGAACACAATAAAAGCATTGAACATTGCTAATTCGAAGAAATGGATGGCCAACTTCTTATACCAAACATAAGCCTTCCGAATAGCAGAGTAAGGTTCCAACCTCTGATCTACTCTGTCAACACCACCCATGTGCTTATTATAGTCTAGAATGCACACAGGTTTGCGCACTTCAGCAACCTGACCCCAAACAGCCACAGGTGAGGTACTCTCATCATGGATGGTAGTCAGCATGTACACATCCCTCCTGTCCACAAATTTTACAGCTAGTAGTTCATCACTACGCAAGGAACTGCACTGCCCCCTCTGAAGTTTTTTGCAAACAAGCTCTTTCGGATAACCTTTACGGTTAGAGCGGATTGTGCCACATGCAAAAGTGTCCACTTTATGCAATTCCTTAAATAATTGCACAGCAGTATAGAAGTTATCAAGGTACAAATGGTGGCCTCTGATAAACAGTCTTCTAGCAAGATCCCACACAATTTTCTCTGAAACTCCAAAAGTGGACGGACAACCTGGGGGGTCAATAGTAGAATCTCTACCAGTGTACACATGAAAATTAAAAACATATCCTGTCCTACTCTCAGACAACATATACAGCTTAATTTCATAGCGTGCCCTCGTGCTAGGGATGTACTGCCTAAAAACCAAATGGCCCTTGAACAAGACCAAAGACTCATCAATAGATATTTCTTTCCCTGGAGTATAGATCTCAGAAAATCGATCTACAAAGTGATCAAGAACGGGCCGAATCTTAAAAAGACGGTCACAGTCAGGGTGATCTCGTGGCAACGCCATAGAATTATTAACAAAATGCAGCATACGTAGCAAAAGTAAATACCGATTACGAGTCATAACTGCAGGAAATATGGCAGTTGCCAACAAGGGGCTAGTAGACCAATATGAAGCCAAGGTTGGCTTCCTTACCACACTCATCAATAAAGTCAAACCCAAAAACTTCTTAATCTCTTCCAGATATGTGGGAGTCCACCGGGTAGCTCTAGACTGGGGCCTAAGTTTGTCGCTGTTGTCCCTCAAAAACTGTTCAGCATACAAATTCGTCTGCTCAACAATCTCACCCAAAAATACATCATCCATAAACAACTGAAAAAACTGTATAGGCAAAAAGTTTTCACAAAGCACTGTACACCCTGCATCACCGCTAAAGGGAGGCAACACCGGCTGCACCATGTTTGGATCAACCCAAAGTCCAGCACTTCCAGTAGGAAGCCTAGCAGCCTCAGACTGCAATCCAGATGCCTCTTGCACCATCGGCACAGCAGTTTCCTCCTCTAAGACAGGCACTTCATCCGCACTGAGAGTTGCTTCATCCACACCAAGAGTACCTTCATCTGCACTGAGAGTACCTTCATCATCCGATGATTCCATGTTGAGTGAAAACTCACTGCCAGAATCTTCCCCTCCCTCCTCTCCCTCAGACGCACTGTCAGTCTCATAATCATGCTCAGAGGAAGATTCAAGAAGCATACCGACCACCTGTTGAGCAGTCATTCTACGGCTAGCCATATTGCTTACTAATAAAGGAAACTTGTCAAACAAGTCAACAACAACAAACACTTTATAAAATAAGTAATAAACAAAAAGCACCTTTATCAAAAACTCATATATACTCCAAAACAATACCACTTACTTGCCAGAGGCAGCTAAACTACTCACCACCACCTACTCTGTACAGACATAGTATGGATCAACAATATCTTACTGAAAAAGAAAGAGAAAAGCAATTACACATAAGACTATGCAAAACACATCGCAAAGAATTTCATGCTCAAGCCACTACTAAATATGCCGCCATTATGACATCACTTACAAAAAAAATCATTCAGACATTATAATATTACTCATTTGGAGTAAATACAACAAAAAAAAAATCTTACCAAAACAATGCAACTACACAGAACTGCAGAACAACCACTGTCGAAAAGCTTTAGACTAGAATAAAAAGGAGAAAAAAACTTTATTGTCACATATGCATATAATGCTCTAGACCATCACGTACTGCGCAAAATGTATTACTAGAACCTCCCACTTTCAAGAAGGAAAGATCGATGGCCCAATCCTTTACAAGCAACGCGGCGAGAATCTGGAACTGAGCCTCAGCTCCGGACCACCCCCTCCCTCTTCCCAGTCCTTCAAAACTGACCTCAAAGTTCTCCTCCTGCAAAGACACTTCCAAACTTAATTCACACCCTCTCTATTGTCTGAAGGAAGTCTTTACATTATAGGAAATTCTGTTCTCCATGCCCGTAGAAGTGCCTTCCCAGTGTGTTCCTGTGTTTTGCGTGTCTGCCATTTATTGCACTTTTATACCTCTACTTGTACTTTGTACTCTTTTGTAAGTTGCACACATGTCACTTTTCCTCTTGTAACGTATTGTTTGCTACCTCTTGTATTTTGTTTGCTTTTGATACATGCACAATTACCACCATTGCCTCATGTAACATAACGTTTGCTCTTGTTTTCAGAGTGTCTGCCATTTATTGCAGTATTTTACCTCATGTGACATCCATCAGAGAGCTGCGTGAATAATTACCTGGTAATCCCCTCAGCACAATGCAAACACCCACCCGAAATAGGTACCCAGTGAGGTCACACCGTTCGCATCGCCCTAACCTGCTCAAGGTTCATGTGACCTCAGTGACAGTCACAGCGACTGGATCACTGTTGCTCTAGGGTGTGCTGCTTCGTAGGCCTGTCAGCAACACTGGAGATGAACTTCAGTATGGATTGTGGTGGACAGGCCTTCAAGGATAACCCACAATTGACACCACTACAGTACACCTGCTTGTGCTAAGACATCAAGCCTTCTAAGGTCTAGTGGGGCCTTCTACGGTCTAGCATGGGAATGTGCTCCCTCAGTACAGTGGTGTGGTGGACTGGTCATGAATGCTGAACCCGGTTTCCCAGTTCCAAATTTGACAGCTCAGGCCATACTGCCACATCCCCACTGAACGCCATACTTGCCCACTGAGAGAAACTCGCACTGCCTTCAGCTATAACCTAATTGTGCCCGCTATAAACACTTGGATGTGGCTCAATTCAAATTATGCACTTGATAAGAGTAATACGCTGCCTAAAAAAAAAAAAAAAAGCAACCACTCATAGGGAATGCAAAGCATGTGAAATGTAAGCAGAAACAACATGGTTACCTAAACGATCTCTCACTAACTATTCAGAAATCAGCGAGTGGTTTCACCTGAAAAGTTATGGACATGAGGGAACCGTTTCACTGCCCATTGCTTACATCCTTACAAAACATAAGCAGTATGGTAGACCACATCCATAAACACAGAGCCATGGTGCACATTGTGTTTTCCAATTCACCCATCAACCAGGTATTGCGGTACCTCCAGGAATGGTACACTCTCCCACCCTGGAAACAACAATCTGGCCACTTTGCAACCCCTCTGTCTTACTTTATTTCGCCCCCCGGGAACAACAATGCTGTTCAAAGAAAGAAGAGAAAACGAAAGTAGCGCTTCACTGGCAAACTCTGTGATGCTGGTGTATTTGGATGTAAATAAAATCAATCTGGTCACTTTGCAACCCCTCTGTCTTACTTTATTTCGCCCCCCATGGGAACAACAATGCTGTTCAAAGGAAGACGAGAAAACGAAAGTAGCACTTCACTGGCAAAGTCTGTGATGCTGGTGTATTTGGATGTAAAAAACCCCAATCTGGCCACTTTGCAACCCCTCTGTCTTACTTTATTTCAACCCCCCTGGGAACAACAATGCTGTCCAAAGAAAGAAGAGAAAACGAAAGTAGCGCTTCACTGGCAAACTCTGTGATGCTGGTGTATTTGGGTGTAAATGAAATCAATCTGGCCACTTTGCAACCCCTCTGTCTAACTTTATTTTGCCCCCTGGGAACAACAATGCTGTTCAAAGGAAGACGAGAAAACGAAAGTAGCCCTTCACTGGCAAACTCTTTGATGCTGGTGTATTTGGATGTAAAAAACCCCAATCTGGCCACTTTGCAACCCCTCTGTCTTACTTTATTTCAACCCCCCCTGGGAACAACAATGCTGTTCAAAGAAAGAAGAGAAAACGAAAGTAGCGCTTCACTGGCAAACTCTGTGATGCTGGTGCATTTGGATGTAAATGAAATCAATCTGGCCACTTTGCAACCCCTCTGTCTAACTTTATTTTGCCCCCCGGGAACAACAATGCTGTTCAAAGTAAGACGATAAAACGAAAGTAGCACTTCACTGGCAAACTATGTGATGCTGGTGTATTTGGATGCAAATAAAATCAATCTGGCCACTTTGCAACCCCTATGGCTTACTTTGTTTCGCCCCCCACGCCCCATCCCACGCTAGAAGCACCCCTCACAGAGAAAACGAGAGGTAAAGGGCATCTCTCGAGAGCGTGCGTTTATTTTTTGGATCCATTTCACCTTCAAAGTAACTGCAATTGAAGAATCCATGCGCACGAACAAAGCGGAGCCTAAAATAAAACATTTCTACCCCCCCCCAACATTGTGCCCCCACCCTACCTAACCCACCGATCGCAATAATCCCCCCTCCCCAGCCCCAAAACTCACCTTTACTCTCCGACGCGCAGGAAGCAAATGGCTTCCTGCGCCTCGGAGAGCAAAGGGGAAACCTCCAATGACGTCAGCGCGCGAGCGCGGGGGAGGGGGGCGGGGGGAGGCAGGGGAAGGTCTTCCCCTGCCTTCCCAGTAAAAAAAAAAAGATCGACCACTCACGGGGGGTGCGCCAGCGCTTCCCCCGTGGGTGGGTGCCATGACGAGCTGGGCTCGCCATGGGCACAGCGCGACTGTGCTCCATGACGAGTCCAGCTCGTCATGGGCACAGAAAGGGTTAAAGTGTTTGTATTTGAACCCAGTGCCGGGACTGTATCTGGAGAGGTTTCATCCACTTTTCACGGTAAGTCACTACCCACCTACCTGGCCAAAGGACAGGCCTAAATGGTGAGAAGATCATGACACTAGACACTGGTGTCACCTTTATGTACAAGCACTTTCGTCCCGGATCAGAGCACAGGTCCCTGCTGCTCTGTGCATGCCAGTGACAAATTTAAAGGCCTCTTCCCGCCTGTGCTCTCCTGCTGCGGTGAGCATGCCAGTGACAAATTTAAAGGCCTCTTCCTGCCTGTGCTCTCCTGCTGCGGTGTACACACCAGACACACATTTAAAGGCCTCTTCCTGCCTGTGCTCTCCTGCTGCGGTGTACACACCAGACACACATTTAAAGGCCTCTTCCTGCCTGTGCTCTCCTGCTGCGGTGTACACACCAGACACACATTTAAAGGCCTCTTCCTGCCTGTGCTCTCCTGCTGCGGTGTACACACCAGACACACATTTAAAGGCCTCTTCCTGCCTGTGCTCTCCTGCTGCGGTGTGCACACCAGACACACATTTAAAGGCCTCTTCCTGCCTGTGCTCTCCTGCTGCGGTGTGCACACCAGACACACATTTAAAGGCCTCTTCCTGCCTGTGCTCTCCTGCTGCGGTGTGCACACCAGACACACATTTAAAGGCCTCTTCCTGCCTGTGCTCTCCTGCTGCGGTGTGCACACCAGACACACATTTAAAGGCCTCTTCCTGCCTGTGCTCTCCTGCTGCGGTGTACACACCAGACACACATTTAAAGGTCTCTTCCTGCCTGTGCTCTCCTGCTGCGGTGTGCACACCAGTCACACATTTAAAGGCCTCTTCCCGCCTGTGCTCTCCTCCTGCGGTGTACACACCAGACACACATTTAAAGGCCTCTTCCTGCCTGTGCTCTCCTGCTGCGGTGCACACACCAGACACACATTTAAAGGCCTCTTCCTGCCTGTGCTCTCCTGCTGCGGTGCACACACCAGACACACATTTAAAGGCCTCTTCCTGCCTGTGCTCTCCTGCTGCGGTGCACACACCAGACACACATTTAAAGGCCTCTTCCTGCCTGTGCTCTCCTGCTGCGGTGTACACACCAGACACAAATTTAAAGGCCTCTTCCTGCCTGTGCTCTCCTGCTGCGGTGTACACACCAGACACACATATAAAGGCCTCTTCCTGGCTATGCTCTCCTGCTGCGGTGTACACACCAGACACACATTTAAAGGCCTCTTCCTGCCTGTGCTCTCCTGCTGCGGTGTACACACCAGACACACATTTAAAGGCCTCTTCCTGCCTGTGCTCTCCTGCTGCGGTGTGCACACCAGACTCACATTTAAAGGCCTCTTCCTGCCTGTGCTCTCCTGCTGCGGTGTGCACACCAGACACACATTTAAAGGCCTCTTCCTGCCTGTGCTCTACTGCTGTGGTGTACACACCAGACACACATTTAAAGGCCTCTTCCTGCCTGTGCTCTCCTGCTGCGGTGTGCACGCCAGACACACATATAAAGGCCTCTTCCTGCCTGTGCTCTCCTGCTGCGGTGTGCACGCCAGACACACATTTAAAGGCCTCTTCCTGCCTGTGCTCTCCTGCTGCGGTGTACACACCAGACACAAATTTAAAGGCCTCTTCCTGCCTGTGCTCTCCTGCTGCGGTGTACACACCAGACACACATTTAAAGGCCTCTTCCTGCCTGTGCTCTCCTGCTGCGGTGTGCACACCAGACACACATTTAAAGGACTCTTCCTGCCTGTGCTCTACTGCTGCGGTGTACACACCAGACACACATTTAAAGGCCTCTTCCTGCCTGTGCTCTCCTGCTGCGGTGTACACACCAGACACACATTTAAAGGCCTCTTCCTGCCTGTGCTCTCCTGCTGCGGTGTGCACACCAGACACACATTTAAAGGCCTCTTCCTGCCTGTGCTCTCCTGCTGCGGTGTACACACCAGACACACATATAAAGGCCTCTTCCTGGCTATGCTCTCCTGCTGCGGTGTACACACCAGACACACATTTAAAGGCATCTTCCTGCCTGTGCTCTCCTGCTGCGGTGTACACACCAGACACACATTTAAAGGCCTCTTCCTGCCTGTGCTCTCCTGCTGCGGTGTGCACACCAGACTCACATTTAAAGGCCTCTTCCTGCCTGTGCTCTCCTGCTGCGGTGTGCACACCAGACACACATTTAAAGGCCTCTTCCTGCCTGTGCTCTACTGCTGCGGTGTACACACCAGACACACATTTAAAGGCCTCTTCCTGCCTGTGCTCTCCTGCTGCGCTGTGCACACCAGACACACATTTAAAGGCCTCTTCCTGCCTGTGCTCTCCTGCTGCGGTGTACACACCAGACACACATTTAAAGGCCTCTTCCTGCCTGTGCTCTCCTGCTGCGGTGTACACACCAGACACACATTTAAAGGCCTCTTCCTGCCTGTGCTCTCCTGCTGCGGTGTGCACACCAGACACACATTTAAAGGCCTCTTCCTGCCTGTGCTCTCCTGCTGCGCTGTGCACACCAGACACACATTTAAAGGCCTCTTCCTGCCTGTGCTCTCCTGCTGCGGTGTACACACCAGACACACATTAAAAGGCCTCTTCCTGCCTGTGCTCTCCTGCTGCGGTGTACACACCAGACACACATTTAAAGGCCTCTTCCTGCCTGTGCTCTCCTGCTGCGGTGTGCACACCAGACACACATTTAAAGGCCTCTTCCTGCCTGTGCTCTCCTGCTGCGGTGTGCACGCCAGACACACATATAAAGGCCTCTTCCTGCCTGTGCTCTCCTGCTGCGGTGTGCACGCCAGACACACATTTAAAGGCCTCTTCCTGCCTGTGCTCTCCTGCTGCGGTGTACACACCAGACACAAATTTAAAGGCCTCTTCCTGCCTGTGCTCTCCTGCTGCGGTGTACACACCAGACACACATTTAAAGGCCTCTTCCTGCCTGTGCTCTCCTGCTGCGGTGTGCACACCAGACACACATTTAAAGGCCTCTTCCTGCCTGTGCTCTCCTGCTGCCGTGTGCACACCAGACACACATTTAAAGGCCTCTTCCTGCCTGTGCTCTCCTGCTGCGGTGTACACACCAGACACACATATAAAGGCCTCTTCCTGGCTATGCTCTCCTGCTGCGGTGTACACACCAGACACACATTTAAAGGCCTCTTCCTGCCTGTGCTCTCCTGCTGCGGTGTACACACCAGACACACATTTAAAGGCCTCTTCCTGCCTGTGCTCTCCTGCTGCGGTGTGCACACCAGACACATTTAAACGCCTCTTCCTGCCTGTGCTCTCCTGCTGCCGTGTGCACACCAGACACACATTTAAAGGCCTCTTCCTGCCTGTGCTCTCCTGCTGCGGTGTACACACCAGACACACATATAAAGGCCTCTTCCTGGCTATGCTCTCCTGCTGCGGTGTACACACCAGACACACATTTAAAGGCCTCTTCCTGCCTGTGCTCTCCTGCTGCGGTGTACACGCCAGACACACATTTAAAGGCCTCTTCCTGCCTGTGCTCTCCTGCTGCGGTGTGCACACCAGACTCACATTTAAAGGCCTCTTCCTGCCTGTGCTCTCCTGCTGCGGTGTGCACACCAGACACACATTTAAAGGCCTCTTGCTGCCTGTGCTCTACTGCTGCGGTGTACACACCAGACACACATTTAAAGGCCTCTTCCTGCCTGTGCTCTCCTGCTGCGCTGTGCACACCAGACACACATTTAAAGGCTTCTTCCTGCCTGTGCTCTCCTGCTGCGGTGTACACACCTGACACACATTTAAAGGCCTCTTCCTGCCTGTGCTCTCCTGCTGCGGTGTACACACCAGACACACATTTAAAGGCCTCTTCCTGCCTGTGCTCTCCTGCTGCGGTGTGCACACCAGACACACATTTAAAGGCCTCTTCCTGCCTGTGCTCTCCTGCTGCGGTGTACACACCAGACACAAATTTAAAGGCCTCTTCCTGCCTGTGCTCTCCTGCTGCGGTGTACACACCAGACACACATATAAAGGCCTCTTCCTGGCTGTGCTCTCCTGCTGCGGTGTACACACCAGACACACATTTAAAGGCCTCTTCCTGCCTGTGCTCTCCTGCTGCGGTGTACACACCAGACACACATTTAAAGGCCTCTTCCTGCCTGTGCTCTCCTGCTGCGGTGTACACACCAGACACACTTTTAAAGGCCTCTTCCTGACTGTGCTCTCCTGTTGCGGTGTGCACACCAGACACACATTTAAAGGCCTCTTCCTGCCTATGCTCTCCTGCTGCGGTGTGCACACCAGACACACATTTAAAGGCCTCTTCCTGCCTGTTCTCTCCTGCTGCGGTGTGCACACCAGACACACATTTAAAGGCCTCTTCCTGCCTGTGCTCTCCTGCTGCGGTGTGCACACCAGACACACATTTAAAGGTCTCTTCCTGCCTGTGCTCTCCTGCTGCGGTGTGCACACCAGTCACACATTTAAAGGCCTCTTCCCGCCTGTGCTCTCCTCCTGCGGTGTGCACACCAGACACACATTTAAAGGCCTCTTCCCGCCTGTGCTCTCCTGCTGCGGTGTGCACACCAGACACACATTTAAAGGCCTCTTCCCGCCTGTGCTCTCCTGCTGCGGTGTGCACACCAGACACACATTTAAAGGCCTCTTCCTGCCTATGCTCTCCTGCTGCGGTGTGCACACCAGACTCACATTTAAAGGCCTCTTCCTGCCTGTGCTCTCCTGCTGCGGTGTGCACACCAGACACACATTTAAAGGCCTCTTCCTGCCTGTGCTCTCCTGCTGCGGTGTACACACCAGACACACATTTAAAGGCCTCTTCCTGCCTGTGCTCTCCTGCTGCGGTTTACACACCAGACACACATTTAAAGGCCTCTTCCCGCCTGTGCTCTCCTGCTGCGGTGTGCACACCAGACACACATTTAAAGGCCTCTTCCTGCCTGTGCTCTCCTGCTGCGGTGTACACACCAGACACACATTTAAAGGCCTCTTCCTGCCTGTGCTCTCCTGCTGCGGTGTACACACCAGACACACATTTAAAGGCCTCTTCCTGCCTGTGCTCTCCTGCTGCGGTGTACACACCAGACACACTTTTAAAGGCCTCTTCCTGCCTGTGCTCTCCTGCTGCGGTGTGCACACCAGACACACATTTAAAGGCCTCTTCCTGCCTGTGCTCTCCTGCTGCGGTGTGCACACCAGACACACATTTAAAGGCCTCTTCCTGCCTGTTCTCTCCTGCTGCGGTGTGCACACCAGACACACATTTAAAGGCCTCTTCCTGCCTGTGCTCTCCTGCTGGGGTGTGCACACCAGACACACATTTAAAGGTCTCTTCCTGCCTGTGCTCTCCTGCTGCGGTGTGCACACCAGTCACACATTTAAAGGCCTCTTCCCGCCTGTGCTCTCCTCCTGCGGTGTGCACACCAGACACACATTTAAAGGCCTCTTCCCGCCTGTGCTCTCCTGCTGCGGTGTGCACACCAGACACACATTTAAAGGCCTCTTCCCGCCTGTGCTCTCCTGCTGCGGTGTGCACACCAGACACACATTTAAAGGCCTCTTCCCGCCTATGCTCTCCTGCTGCGGTGTGCACACCAGACTCACATTTAAAGGCCTCTTCCTGCCTGTGCTCTCCTGCTGCGGTGTGCACACCAGACACACATTTAAAGGCCTCTTCCTGCCTGTGCTCTCCTGCTGCGGTGTACACACCAGACACACATTTAAAGGCCTCTTCCTGCCTGTGCTCTCCTGCTGCGGTTTACACACCAGACACACATTTAAAGGCCTCTTCCTGCCTGTGCTCTCCTGCTGCGGTGTGCACACCAGACACACATTTAAAGGCCTCTTCCTGCCTGTGCTCTCCTGCTGCGGTGTGCACACCAGACACACATTTAAAGGCCTCTTCCTGCCTGTGCTCTCCTGCTGCGGTGTGCACACCAGACACACATTTAAAGGCCTCTTCCTGCCTGTGCTCTCCTGCTGCGGTGTGCACACCAGACACACATTTAAAGGCCTCTTCCTGCCTGTGCTCTCCTGCTGCGGTGTGCACACCAGACACACATTTAAAGGCCTCTTCCTGCCTGTGCTCTCCTGCTGCGGTGTGCACACCAGACACACATGTAAAGGCCTCTTCCTGCCTGTGCTCTCCTGCTGCGGTGTGCACACCAGACACACATTTAAAGGCCTCTTCCTGCCTGTGCTCTCCTGCTGCGGTGTGCACACCAGACACACATTTAAAGGCCTCTTCCTGCCTGTTCTCTCCTGCTGCGGTGTGCACACCAGACACACATTTAAAGGCCTCTTCCTGCCTGTGCTCTCCTGCTGGGGTGTGCACACCAGACACACATTTAAAGGTCTCTTCCTGCCTGTGCTCTCCTGCTGCGGTGTGCACACCAGTCACACATTTAAAGGCCTCTTCCCGCCTGTGCTCTCCTCCTGCGGTGTGCACACCAGACACACATTTAAAGGCCTCTTCCCGCCTGTGCTCTCCTGCTGCGGTGTGCACACCAGACACACATTTAAAGGCCTCTTCCCGCCTGTGCTCTCCTGCTGCGGTGTGCACACCAGACACACATTTAAAGGCCTCTTCCTGCCTATGCTCTCCTGCTGCGGTGTGCACACCAGACTCACATTTAAAGGCCTCTTCCTGCCTGTGCTCTCCTGCTGCGGTGTGCACACCAGACACACATTTAAAGGCCTCTTCCTGCCTGTGCTCTCCTGCTGCGGTGTACACACCAGACTCACATTTAAAGGCCTCTTCCTGCCTGTGCTCTCCTGCTGCGGTTTACACACCAGACACACATTTAAAGGCCTCTTCCTGCCTGTGCTCTCCTGCTGCGGTGTGCACACCAGACACACATTTAAAGGCCTCTTCCTGCCTGTGCTCTCCTGCTGCGGTGTGCACACCAGACACACATTTAAAGGCCTCTTCCTGCCTGTGCTCTCCTGCTGCGGTGTGCACACCAGACACACATTTAAAGGCCTCTTCCTGCCTGTGCTCTCCTGCTGCCGTGTGCACACCAGACACACATTTAAAGGCCTCTTCCTGCCTGTGCTCTCCTGCTGCGGTGTGCACACCAGACACACATTTAAAGGCCTCTTCCTGCCTGTGCTCTCCTGCTGCGGTGTGCACACCAGACACACATTTAAAGGCCTCTTCCTGCCTGTGCTCTCCTGCTGCGGTGTGCACACCAGACACACATTTAAAGGCCTCTTCCTGCCTGTGCTCTCCTGCTGCGGTGTGCACACCAGACACACATTTAAAGGTCTCTTCCTGCCTGTGTCTCCTGCTGCGGTGTACACACCAGACACACATTTAAAGGCCTCTTCCTGCCTGTGCTCTCCTGCTGCGGTGTACACTCCAGACACACATTTAAAGGCCTCTTCCTGCCTGTGCTCTCCTGCTGCGGTGTGCACACCAGACACACATTTAAAGGCCTCTTCCTGCCTGTGCTCTCCTGCTGCGGTGTACACACCAGACACACATTTAAAGGTCTCTTCCTGCCTGTGTCTCCTGCTGCGGTGCACACACCAGACACACATTTAAAGGCCTCTTCCTGCCTGTGCTCTCCTGCTGCGGTGTACACCCCAGACACACATTTAAAGGCCTCTTCCTGCCTGTGCTCTCCTGCTGCGGTGTACACACCAGACACACATTTAAAGGTCTCTTCCTGCCTGTGTCTCCTGCTGCGGTGCACACACCAGACACACATTTAAAGGCCTCTTCCTGCCTGTGCTCTCCTGCTGCGGTGTACACACCAGACACACATTTAAAGGCCTCTTCCTGCCTGTGCTCTCCTGCTGCGGTGTGCACATCAGACACACATTTAAAGGCCTCTTCCTGCCTATGCTCTTGTGCTGCTTTTTGAAAACAAAGGTTCAAGCATAAGCACAAGAGTCGAGTCCAATCCTGCACCTTGCTCTGACACGAGACAACCATCTCTTATGTGGCCTCAAAGGGTATTTATTTGAAATCAGTGCTGGGACCGTATACGGAAAGGTTTAGACACTCAGCACAGCAAATCATCCCTAGCCCCCTCGGTCAAAGGGCGAGAATATGGGACACTAGACGCTGGTGGCCCCTTGTTGCACAAGCACGTTTGTTCCCATTCGGATCACCGCTGCCAGCTGGAGCGTGCATGCCACTTACGAGCCTAACAGATTTTTATTGTTTATTGTTTTTTATATTTCTTGTTTTTTGTATATTGTAATGATTTTAATTCATCGAAAAATGAAAAGAATTTATATAGAGATAACTGGGTGCATTCCTGCAGTGCCTAGGTCCTGCAGCTGTGGTGATAGCTGTGCGTGTTCCTGCAGTGCCTAGGTCCTGCAGCTGTGGTGATAGCTGTGCGTGTTCCTGCAGTGCAGAAGTGCTGCAGCTGTGGTAACAGCTGTGCGTGTTCCTGCAGTGCACAAGTCCTGCAGCTGTGGTGACAGCTGTGTGTGTTCCTGCAGTGCACAAGTCCTGCAGCTGTGGTGACAGCTGTGCGTGTTCCTGCAGTGCACAATTCCTGCAGCTTTGGTGATAGCTGTGCGTGTTCCTGCAGTGCACAAGTCCTGCAGCTGTGGTGACAGCTGTGCGTGTTCCTGCAGTGCACAAGTCCTGCAGCTGTGGTGATAGCTGTGCGTGTTCCTGCAGTGCAGAAGTGCTGCAGCTGTGGTGACAGCTGTGCGTGTTCCTGCAGTGCACAAGTCTTGCAGCTGTGGTGATAGCTGTAGGTGTTCCTGCAGTGCACAATTGCTGTCGCTATGGTGACTGCTGTGTATGTTCCAGCAGTCTATCAGAAAAAAGGGGGGGGGGTGGACCAGGAGCTAGTTGTGGTCCAGTGCCTGTGCTCCTTATGTCGACTGTATCAATCAAATCAGGAGGCACTGTTCCATGAGAGGGGTGCGAGTAGTCACCCACTCATTGAAAAGAGGAATGTATAGAGGGTCCTAGGCTAGATGTGACCCATGTGTCGAAGGGAAAAGCAGAGCTTGTCTCTTGATGCCCTCACACACCCCGAGAGGTGTCATGCTTCATCATTGGGCGTTTTGCTCCTCATCGGGCCGGCGGTGCAATGCCCTACGGGTCCCCTGAAGGGTCACTTTAGTGGAGATCTTTTGAGACACAACGCCGTATGGTGCATGCAGGTGTGGGTCCTAAAAAAGGTGGTGCAGTGGTGTGTGCAGAGTGAGTCTAAAACTGTCTAAGGGTTGCCCAAAAGGGTACTTTTAATGAAGGGGGTGGCACCCTTGACAGGTTAAAAAACCCATAGGTTAGGTGTTACCTTGATGGACTAAATGTTCCAAAGGTAACTACAACGAGGTCGACATGTTTCGCGCCCCTGTGGTCCAAACGGATTCGTGGTGCTTCCTCAGGACCAAGTAAATTGTGAGGTGTAAGTGAAAGTGAACTGAGGGATACTACCCTTAGTGTGCATCCGGGCGTATAAGGCCTTAATAGACCCTGCCGTCTAACTTGTTAGATCTAGGTCGCTCCTGGATACTGCCTAGGTAGAAAATGACAAAAAGAGAGAAGACAATGTGTCAGAGCTTCGAGGGGGCAGGGGAGAAGGTAGCCTTGCCCCAGAGTTTGTCCTAAAATTAATTTAAAAAGCTGGGTACGAACCAGAGATGGAAAATAATGGGCCTTCCAAAGAGTAGGTGGGATGCGGGGTCTCAACTATGAGTGACGAGAGTGAGGCGCGCATGTCAAGGGGGTGTTGGCGCCCTGGCACGTACGGCACCACTGACACTCTAGGAGTCACCTGCTAATCCCAATGCGCTCTTGTTAAGAAACCATCAATAATTGTCACCCAGTTATGCCTCATTCGTATCATTGGTGTGTTTATACGGCGTCTCATCAAGGGTGACTGAGACGAGTGATGGAACGTCCACCCTTGTTGTCGCCGCAGTATCACATCATTGTAGATATCGACCTCATCATCACAACGCTCACCTAAAGATAAGGAGAAAGTTGCTCCATAGACTAGGAGACGAGCGCCCGCACCTTCTCGGGCTAAATGAGAGGTAATATAGAAAATAAAAGCAGACACACTTGTAAGTATCATCAGGCGCCGGACTGTTGATCGTGCGGTCTAAGTGTTAGTAACTCAGGCATCATACCACATTCTTTATTCGGCGCGATATTACTCACAGTTTTGCTCGGGTGCTGGCTCTTGTGCACCTACCCCAGCCGTCCTCCTGCCTGTAAAAGAGAAGAGCATCGGTACCGGCTCTGTATGTAGTCCCGCTGGGCTCATTGTGGCAGTACCTGTTTCCGGTCCGATCGGCCCGACTGCGATTCAGCTGTGTTCAAGGAAGTGTTAGTGGTAACGCGCATGCGTGATGGCCAGACATTCTGTTCCTGCGCATGCGTGTGTTACCTATACTGATTGCCAAGTGAAGTTATCTCGTCATTTATGTTAGTACACGAAGGGATAACTAATCGGTAAAGCAATGAAGATGGGTGACATATATGAGTTCAGAGTCAAATAAGGGACATAGTGTGGACCGTGTGCCAACCTCTAATGATCATTGTGTTGTTGTTTATAATGTTGCTAGTAGGTGCATAAGGAGATCGTATTCCAAATGTCAGGTGGTTATGTGTCTTATTTGAGATCATTATCATAGTAAAGTGGGTAGCAGTCGCCGCCCAATCAAATTGTACACTCTAGTTCTTACTAGTAGGTCCTAGCCCTTGGTCATGGATCCAGTAGTTGCTAGTAAGCAAAGTTACACCCCAAGAGGTGTGTGCTGCGTAGTGTGCCATATGTGTTACTAGAGAGAAAGTGTGGCTCATATGAATAAATGCCATCGTACTGGAGTGACTATGTCATGGAGGGGCTGGACTAGATCATGGGTATGAGAGTTTAAAGTTCAGTCCATGTTATCTCATCATTAAGACCTTGTTCCTGTGTACGTAGACGGTGTACCCATCGTTGTTCACAGAGTAGTAAGGATGTGTTGTTCCACAACTGGTTACTCTCCAGTATTGTCCATTTTATGTCATCACATGAATGTCCTCAATGTAGTGATTAGTTAATCTTGTGGCCATTCTGCCCCGTCTGATCGTACTCCTGTGCTCACTGATCCTCATTTTGACCGGCCGTGTAGTCATCCCTATGTATTGGAGTGTACATGGGCAGGTGATCAGGTAAACACAGTTTCTGGTGTTGCAATTCGTGTGTCTACACTGTTCCCACGTGAAATCATTCAGGTTGAGGGTTTTGGTGTGTCGTGTGAGAGGACAAACACTGCAAGTCCCGCATGGGTAATGGCCCTTCACAGCAGGGAGGTCCCATAGGGTTGACTCCTGGGGGTTGTTTTTGGGGAGTGGTCTGGTGTTGATCAGTTGGTCACATAAGTTTGTGGTTCTTTTGAACGCAAAATGTGGTCATTCTATCGTCAAGGTGCCAGTGTTCAGGATCTTCCAGTTGCGGTTCACAATATTCTTGATTTTGTTTGACAAGGGTGTGAAGGTCGTCACGCATGTAATGATGTTATCAGGTTCTTTCGCCCTGTCCTCCAGGAGTGCCTGTCGATTATTGTTTCTGGCTCATTTACGAGCTCTCTTCACCACCATATCTGGATAGTCCCTGTCCTGAAGGTTTCTTGTCAAGGTGTTAGCTTGGATGTCATATTCATCGATGTTGCTGCAATTGTGGCGGATTCTCAGAAATTGCTTTTCCCTTCGACACATGGGTCACATCTAGCCTAGGACCCTCTATACATTTCTCTTTTCAATGAGTGGGTGACTACTCGCACCCCTCTGATGGACCAGTGCCTCCTGATTTGATTAATATGTTCCAGCAGTGCCAAGCCCGGCAGCTGTTGTTCTGCTTTTTGAAAACAAAGGTTCAAGCATAAGCACAAGAGTCGAATCCAATCTTGCACCTTGTTCTGACACGAGACAACCATCTCTTATGTGACCTCAAAGAGTATTGATTAGAAATCAGTACTGAGCCGAAAACATCACGGGGCATATTTACTAGAAACTGGCGGAGCGCTGTGTTACACCAAAATTGATAACGCCGCGCTCTGTCGTTTCAAAATGCAGGAATGCGCTGTATTTACCCCTGTGTTTCTCCTAGCTCTGGCGCTAAAGAAGCTGCCTAGCGGCTGGCACACCTTCCTGCACATAAACAATCTTTACAGGCGATTTGCTGTTTCTTTCTGTACTGACACATTTTATTCAACATCTGATCCTGTATTTTCCTTGATTCTTCAAATCCTCTAGACAACCTGTTTTTTCTACCACATCATAACATAGACTTCCTCATCGCCTAGTACTAATAATTTGTGCAAATATCTTCAATCTCACCATAGCAACCATACTGCTAAAAGTATTGAAAATCAGCTATGTGCTGCGCAAGAGCGCATGATAAGTGGAGTGATTTTATGCCCTCGAGTAGAAAATCTACTTGAGCGGCAGAAAATCTACTCGAACGGCAGTCTTCTGGCCACGACCGCTCACAAACGCCGGAGACCGCCCGCGTTAGGAAATCCCATTAGGGGACGCCAAATCTCGCTCCTGCTTGCCAGCTCGCATATTTTGGAGCCTCATGGAAGAAAAATTCTGCCGCGTGGCGATTGGCGTAATTTGGCCAGAATGCCGCGTTAAGAGTGTCCAAAATTCTAACAATTCATTCCGCCCACCCTTACACGTAATAAACCATGATATTGAGTGTAAGATATTTGTGCGCTATCAACCTATATCAGAGCATCTCGCTATATAATGAATACAAGCCGTGAAGTAATGAGCAAAATCAAGCGGTTATCATGATTACGTTGAGGAGTTCAAGACTAGAGCTAGGGTAATAATTGTTGTGAATATGTGCATATACAATCTAAAGACTTCGGGCCTAGTCACAAACTGCATTTTCTAGTACTTTTAGAAGTATCAAAATTGATCTATTAACGTACTGCAAAATGCAAATCCCAAACCCATGTGGTTCTATCTACGCCTTTGCTTCTCCTATCTTTTATGAGCAGGGATCGCCCTGACTGTAGAGCTCTACCCACACATAGGTATACGATTTATTAGTAACTGTGGGAGGGATGGGGCAATGGATGGAAAATGGGGAATACTTACTAGGGTGGGTGCTAAGCTCCACTACGCCAGGGGAGTTCACGGAGTTATGCCCACTAGTTGCTGTGTGGCAGAGTTTTTTCCACACACGGCTGAACATCAAGTTGGCGAGCCCGAGTGAGAAAATCGAGTGCTAAGACGAGTCTTGGTGCAATCTCTCAACGCGAGTGGCAGGAAGAAGAAGTGCCCTCCAGCACACCATGTGGTGCCATTCCCACACAATTTTACAAAGTAAAACAAGAGCACAGTGCTAAAAATCAGCAGGCGCATTGCGACGTACCGACATTCCGCCACTCATGCATCACGGCGGAATCTCGCTGAGTTTTAGGTAACTCCGCGAAATTCCACAGAGTGAAACTCTGCAAGTTCCACCCACCCCTAATACTTACTACTAAAGTGAAGGAGTTTTGGGAGGAGTAAGAACTGGGTAATGGGGGGTTGGGGAGGGTTTTAGATAAGAACATACGCCCATCCACAAAAGAGTAAGCCCCTTCCTATTCTCAAACTATTCTTCTAAGGTTACTAAATGCAAACAAGCATTTGCAATGCAATAGGTCTCGCATTTACAAGAGTTTGAGCTATTGCCTTTGTTAATGACAATGCCTTTTATTTATTGGCGGGTTTTAAAACAAATAAAAGTCATTGTCATTTACAATGCCAATAGCTTAAACTCTCCCTAACGTGAGACCTACTGCAGTGCAAATGCGTGCTATAAATGCGCGCTATGAAATCTTTTTCAAACGTTAGAGAGCATTTCACAGAAAGCAGGACAAAGCTATTTGAGAAATTAGTGCTTGGAGGCTGTAATTAAAGCCAACCAAGTAACAAAACATGTAACAGGGAGTGTCACCATGGTAGGTTACAAAATGAGACAAGGCGGTACTAAGGAGAAACTACTAAGCTTTTTGACCAATGAACAGCCACAGTTTACAGTGGACAATGACACAAGCCAATGTAATATATGGCGGAAAGGGGTCAGAGCTTCAAGTACCTACCTGAATACAGCATGCCTAGCAGAGCAGCACTTGCTTGCCCAGGCTAGACCTAAAAAGGAGTTTCTGAATGCAAGCAGTAGAGGACACAGCGATAATACATTAAATAAGAAATGCTCCAGAAGTAGGACAAATAAAAGAGAAGGAGGAAAGCCCTCAAAAAGTAGAAAATTAGGAGTATAAGTGATAATAGCCTTGAGCAAGACATTGTAACCTGCATCACAAACAGGTGAAATAAATAAGAAAAATATTAAAATAGCCATAAAAAATAGAAAAATCATGGAAAATATAGCAAAGTAAACATGACAAAGCCTCGGCCCAATATGTACAAGCTAGGCATATGTACGGAAATGGAGCTCACATATTTTGGAGAAAGCCATGAAGTTTTTGTGCCAAGAGGGAATGAGATGTGAATAAAAGTAAAACGCCTAAGATAGTGAAAAATGTAAAGGTGAAACAAATGATAAACATTAAAACAGTACGGTTATTCTAACCATTTGCATTCGTTAACGGGCACCAACGTCTCACTGTACATTTCCACATCATGATATGCAGACGACCACAAAAGCAGGCTTTGTTCTCATTATGTAACACTACAACAGAACAAGGAAGGTTTACAATCAAGAATTTTAATTGGGCGCTTGTTCATGACCAAGTTTTTAGTGGACGGTAAAGTCATGCAGCTACCTGGAAAAGATCCTTACTGAAGTCTCGTGGTCTGGCACACCTATGCCACTCGGACTTCAAAAACTAAACTAAAGCGAACACTCCTGGCAGCATTTGCTTACTTAGAAAAGTAATGCAACTGGATTCTGAGGCAGAGAAGACTGTGGTAGAGGAAGCTGGGCTGCGACAACGGCCCAAATACAAGAAACACCCAAAACGATAGCTGCTTAGCTGTTCCAAACCTCCATTTTAAATGCATGCCCAATTTTTAAACCGCATAATCTTCTCTTCTTGGTCGAACTTTTTACAAAACCAAAATGTTTACCCTTCCAATTTACTACACCTAGTTAATAATTACCCTAAACAAACGTAATAATTTTTGATAAACCGAAAAAAATGTGAAAAGCTAGATACGGGCAAACTAAAATAGTTGTATGAAAACGTGCAATCAATGCTAATTGGAATTAAGTACCAACTTGTACTGTATTTTTCATGCTTTCACCTAGCAAAAAGTAACGTTGGAAAAAATGAAATAAAAAAGAATGTTAAAAGCCGCACCTTACAGCTGCCAAAGGGACAAAGAGTATATTAAATATTTGAAAAGACCAGTACAATAAAGCCACAAAATTCTCCAACTAAGGAGAGGCCAAGTGTGAAACAGAATGACTTACAAGTGTCCCCCCAGACATTGCATAAAACCTTGACTGAAGACTCCGATTCGAAAACATCACAGACTCAAAAAAAAAAAAAAAAAAAGGTAGAAGTTCTCCCTGTGGCGTTAATTCAAGACTTGTCAAATATGCAATTTAAGAGTTAAAGCTTCGTTAATTTTGCAGAGAAAGATAGACACGTTTACATTCTGCTCATCCAGTAGCCTGTTTACATGATACAATAAACACATCACCTGTGACTTCTTCTGAATACTGTTAATTTCAGAGTTAGGAAGCAAGTCTTTTTACGTAGCAAGTGGCAATCCGGCTAATGTGAGAGAATTACTGAAGCTATTTAAACAAGCCCGGCGGAGCGTGGTGCGCGCGCTTGGCCGGGGCGGGGGAGCGCATTCCAGGCGGGGGAGCGGACCCTTTGAAGTTTGATGCCGAGGGCGCCAGTAGGCTGAAGCGCTTCGCCAAAAGTGGAATTGCATGGCGGCACGATGCACGTGATTGTGCGCGTGCTCGCCATGCAATCCACTTTTGGGAGCACTTTGAAATGCCCCTTTACTAAAGTCTCGCCTAGCAATTGCTATTGCAATAGCTAGGCGAGACCTAAAAAGGACCCAGAACAGTAATAAAATTACTCCAGCTTAGAGCTGGAGTAAGTACAGCACCACCGCTGGCCACTCACAACACTGTCACATAAAAAAAATAAAAAAGTAGGGACTCCTTACGAAATAATGTTAACTTTTAAAAAATATATGTACATTTATTACAATTCTTACACCTTAAATATTAAATTATACATAAATATTATTTCATTAAAATATTTAATAAAATGTTTGATTTAAAGAATACATCTAACTTTTAGAAAACATAATTAATTAATGTATTCTATACTTAAAGTTTAGCAATTTTTAATATATAATAAATACATATGAATACTACTTTAGGTGGGTGTTATTTTGCTAAAGAATTCTTTAAAAAACATTTACATTTAATATAATCAAATAAATAATTTTTTTAATGTAAAGTAGTTAATAGTGCTGCAGCAGTTTTTGTAATTATTCTACATTTAAAATTCATATATAAAATTAACATTTAACTGGCTAATATTTTAGGTTTTTTTCCAAACCTAAATTAACTTTTCATTATTGGAGTATACTCTACCACAGAGAGATTATGGAGGTCTCCACCGATATTGCAGACTGCCAAATATGGTTGTAAGTTCGCTGCTAGCAGTTACTTTACGTTCTTATATGACATTTGTACTGTCTCCACCCCCCTATTGTAAGTGACATTCAGAGTGGTAGTGTGTGTGACTATATTCGAAAGCAGTATTTTAGAAAATAAATGTAGTAATCGGTGGATGATTTACATGCAGTCTATAACATAGATTATGCATGCCTACACCTAGGTTAATCATATGAGTGCAATGTCTGGCAAGTGATTGTATCTCCAGCCCTTTATATAATGTGCCTGATTTATGTAATATATCAGTGACTGAGTAGTGGCAGTCTGCCCTTAGGGTGCATAGTTGAATAATGACTGTGGAGTGTGTGTTCAGTGAGTAAAGTGAGAAAGTGAAGGTTACAATCTGAATAGTTTTGTATTTTCTGATAAAGATTTTAAAGACAATGGTGTGAGCATTTTAATATAAAAAAAAGCTTAGTATGTTGAAATTATATTTAAGTGCGAAAATGTACATTTGTAAAATATGTGCATTCACATACTGAGCTGAGGTGTGGGGGTAGTAAAATTGTATTAGGTGAGTGCTATACATGGGTGTGTTAAATGAGACATGTGACCAGACAGGAACACTGACTGACTTGCAGATAGAAATGGTTGGGAGTTCATAACGTTACATTCAGTTGCACTGCTACTTAACACTGTGTATTGAATAAAGTTTTTTAAAGTTTTGCGTCTCTTCTGTTATGAGGGGGGTTGTGTTGTTGTTCATCCAGCACTAGCAGACAGAGCCCCAGGTCTGGGAGTAGCCATCCCATGTTGTTTGAGTTGGTTTTCTGGTTGTTGTGGGCAGGGTGTGGCTCTTTATACTCAGGCGTGGAGGATGGACCACCAGGTTCCCAGTGACGGGGGAGGTTACTCTAAATACGGCAGACAGAGTGTTGGCTCTCCGTTGCTCCATCCATCGTGTTTAGTGTTGGATTCCGCAGACGGAGGTAGGAACATGCGGTGGAGCAGCCTTTAGTGCGTCAACCCGCTGTGCTCTAAATCAGACGGATGTATCTCCTTGGTGGCGGCCCGGTGAACAGACGGATTTTGGCACTTGAAACTCATCCACCAAACTCTAAGTCAGGCCCTCTATTTCCAACACCGAGTGCGCACAGCCTTCGGCCTTGCGCAACACAGGTTGGGCATAGAGCCTGGCCTACGTCCAGGCCCAGCGTCCAAGCTTGCCGTGGGTGCATAATGCGCACTGTGCATGGCCTGCACCCAACCTAATGCTTGCGGCAGCCCCCACTGTCCAGCGCTGAAGGCCATGCATAGCAGGTGTTGGGCGCACAGCCCCGGCTGCCCACATCCTTCAGCTGTGCATAGCGGGGGTTGAGCACAGGGACTGTACTATGCATAGCAGGTGTGGGTAACACAGCACCAGCTGCACACATCCTTCAGCAATGTGTAGCAGGGGTTGAGCACAGGGTCTTTACTATGCATAGCAGGTGTGGGGCGCACAGCACCAGCTGCACACATCCTTCAGCTGGTGCTGGTAGCAGGGGTTGAGCACAGGGTCTGTATTATGCATAGCAGGTGTTGGATGCACAACACCAGCTGCACACATCCTTCAGCTATGCGTAGCAGGGGTTGAGCACAGGGTCTGTATTATACATAGCAGGTGTGGGGCGCACAGCACCAGCTACACACATCCTTCAGCTGTGCATAGCAGGAGTTGAGCACAGGGTCTGTATTATGCATAGCAGGTGTTGGATGCACAGCACCAGCTGCACACATCCTGCAGCTGTGCATAGCGGGTGTTGAGCACAGGGCCTGCGCTATGCACAGCAGGTGTTGGGTGCAAAAAACTTTGGCCCCTAGAGCTTCGCCTTTTGTCAGGCCTTTCCTTATTCAATTATTTTTACCGAATTGACAGACCTTTTGAGAATCCTGTGTAGCGTCTCACCCTGAAGCTTGCCACTGACACCAAAAATGGCATTCAGGAACTGCGGTACCAAAACTGGCACAATGGTTGCCAGACGCCATTTTAGGTTTCTGCGACTCATGAGCCACCAGTGACTCGTGAATCCTGCCACTCGGATTACTCATTTAAAACAAGCATTTGCAATGTAACAGGTCTCGCATTTTGTTTTAGAGCAGGGGTCTTCAAAGTGTGGGGCGCGACCCCCAGGGGGGCCGTGAAGTGATGGAAAGGGGGTCGCGCATTCCCAGTCACACTTCTGCCCAGGCACAACAAGGGATTCAGCCCCCCTCCTCCCCCGTAGTGTGTCTCAGCTCGAGCTGCTGTGGGCTCCGCTGGGCTGTCTGCAGTCTTATCTCCTGAGTTTTTCACATGTCATTAAGGACCATTTGCAGATTTACATACCTTTTGTAAAGTGGTTACTGAGGCTTAGTTTTTTTGTCTAGTTCCAGTACCCCCTGTGCCCCAACTCTGCCTTTTTCTTACATTTGTATTTTACAGTTACTGCAGTAGTGTGAGAATGCATTTCATGAAAATAAATATAAAGTAGGGTTGCAAGAAGAAAAATACCAGCCATTTGATGTTTAAAGAGCCTGCAAAGGCCTCCTCTTGACACTAAATGGGATTGTAAATAAAATCGTATGCATTCATTCGTAATGTGACTTTTCTGTCTTTGTTCCCTTTAATTATCAGTCATGGATCATTGAGGCAGCCCTAGAACACAATTAAAAGTGCTTTCTATTTATATTTGCTGTTCCAAGTACGTACAGATGAGTGCTGAAATATACAGCTTTAGGTGACTTCTTATTTTTGTACCGTCTGGGACATCAAATTAATGAGCAGGCAACCCTAACCATAGGTCTGGAAGTGTGTTGCAGGATCAGCATATTATTTATTTCCTCCACCCTCGATCCCTGATTAATGTCATAATAGCAATAGTTTAACTTATATCTTAAACCCCTACGCTGCCGTCAATAATATGCTGAGTTACTTCAAGTGTTTGGGAATGCACCCTGCAATCAGAGAACTCACTTCTCATTCTCGCATTTCACTTTCACGCTCACCCTGCACTCACAGCGATCGCAATGCACTCACACTGATCACCATGCACTCACATCATTCACCCTCTCCCACTGCACTCATAGTGATCACTCTGCAATCACAATGCACTTGCGTTGTTCACCCTGTACCTCAGCCTGCAGTCACACCACTCATATGCACTCATGTGACACCTCATTCACCTGTCCCCTCACTGCTCAATTTGCAACTTGCTCAAACAAACCCATCATTAACCATGGATTCTTTCGTCCCACTCTGCACTTACATCCGCACCCAAATTCATGGTCACCTCACTCACCCTGCAGTCACTCCTCTTTCACTACTCTCACACTGTCGCATCACTCACCGTGCACTCACATGGGCACACTTCTCATCCACAGAGTGCAGAGGGTTAATGTGCCTGCTACAAAGAACATGTACTATGCAGATCACAGAACTGTGAGTAAACTGAGTAGCACTATAAAAAAAAAATGTTTGTCAGAAAGGTGCTACAGAGAGATGAGGTGCTTTGTTGGTGAGTGGTAGTGATGGAATTTATGGAGAAGGAGGAAACGGGGATGGGGCACCAAAAAAAAGACTGTTGCGCCGTGTGTGGCCAGTGCTATGGCCAGCCCTGCCTGGGAGTGTAGGCTCCCTCGCGAAGTTTGGGTCTAGTCGCTCCCATGCTTCTGCCTACTACTATTATTATTTCCTTTTGTAGTGTGCTGCTATTACCAAAAGGTGTTCTGGGGCTAATAGCCATCTGCTGCCTGAAGGCAAATGAGAAACATACAGAAGGGGAAGGAGAACCCGCCAAATGGGGTGACCTACAGAGCATAGAGCCAGGTTTTTATATCTTCCTAAAGGATAATAGTCTTGGTGGAGCGAAGCAAACGAGGGTGGATGTTCCATAACTGTGTGGCCTGCACCAAAACAGCAAGACAAACAATTTGTGCCTTCCTGAATTAGGGAACAATAAGCAGAGTGGCACAGGCCAAGAGGAGCATACGGGTCCATCCCGTGTGCTCGGTGAGGAGAGATGAGAGGATGAGAAAGGACAGCAAGGGAGTGAGGGAATTTGATTGAAGAGGTCAGGGATGAGGAGAAATGTGAAGTGCCGAAGGGAAGTGCGGACACGCAAGAAGTGAGTGTGAGGGAAAGTTGAGGGCACAGAGGAGGGCTACTGTCAAACTGTGAGAGAAGATAGCTGAGAGATGATCTGTGACCTAAAAAGTAATTTGATGCGACATTGGTGAGGGACAGCAGCGATAGGGGAAGAGAGGGAGTACTGGGGTGGGTGCTGAGCAGTGATTAATTTGTAATTAAACATGTACCAGGAACCTCACCATTAGGCCACTGCAACTTTAACCACCCACCGCCTTGCATGTGCGGCCAATGTCAATACCTATGCAACTACCAACCATAACACTGTACAAGTGTGACTATTTCAAGCCCCCAAAGCTATAAGAATGGCATGGATGTCAGGAGTTTATCGTTTTTAATGTATATTGAATTAATAAACAGCTGTTCTGCTCATCTCTAAATTACACAGACAGAGCCATCAAGTGGCATGTGGTAGACGGTCATATTGCCAGTGTGCACAATTAGGTGCCAGTGCGGAGCAACGGAAACCACCTGCTCAAATTAAGCACTGGTGCTGAGGTAACAGGGGAGAGGGACATTTGTTCAAGAAGGTGTGAAAAAACAAAGGATAGATGTGAAAGATGAATGGGGGACTGGAGAGGTGTAAGATACAAATAGGCAACAATTTGAACGGAGAGACTTGAGATGAATGAGAAGTGCAGATGGGCACGGGAGGTGACAGGGCCAGAGAGGCCATGAGATAAATGCGAGAAACTGTTAGAGATGAGGGCAGTGAAAAGGCAGAATGGCAAGAGGTGATTAAGGGTGAAGTGAGAAGTTGAATGGGGAGAGTTTAGAAGTTGTAAGAAGGGGTGAAAGAAAATGGCCTGCAAAGTGAGAGAGGGATCCAGGATTGGGAGAGGAGAGGAGAGAGGGATGGAAGGGAGGGGTGAGAGGAAAATGGCATGGGTAAATTGCTTAACTCTGCACAAGACCACCAGGGTTTTAAGGGACCCCTGCTGCTCCCGGCCAGGGCCAGGTGAGCTTCTAATGTGGCAGCACGTATTCCTGCGGAGTGGAAGGCCCATCTTTCGATGTTAATTGCTGTATTTTGGTTATAAACTGGCACTGATGGGGTGAAATCTTTCCTCAGTGTTACTGTGTGCAAAAAAATTCAAAATAATGAAGCAATTCTATCCCAAAATAACGCTGCATCACATAACATTATTTAAATTTTCTTCCCACACAATTTAGTCAAGCCTGTCGTGTAATTTGGTCCTCACCTGCCTCGTAATTCCAGAAGCCCTGCCTACAGGTTTAGAAATGTTTATCAGGAGGGGGTCCTTACGACTGAAAATGTTGACAGGGGGGTCTCGGCACCCAAAAGTTTGAAGACCTCTGTTTTAGAGTTAGAGCTATTGGCCCTGTAATGGAAATGTTTTTTTACTTATGTGTGCGCCAGTGCAGTTATCAGATGTTCAAAACTGAGATTGGTAAATGAGTTATATAATTGGGTGGGAATAGCGCAATGTATTCATCAGAAAGAGGCCAACAAACGCGGCAATGTTGAACGGGGCTGTCATTTATACAAATGGAGTAAAATGTAGAAAACATGACCAGTTTGAAAAGACCAAAGAATCTCAAGGGTCCCAGAAGAGGAGGAAGCGAATGGTAATGGATTAGAGGCAAGGGTAAACAGAGAAGGTGTTTAAGATGCTTCAATGAAGGCGTTAGAAAGATGCTTGGTGTGACAGCTGAGAGCGCCAGGGATTAATACCTGCCCGAAGTGGGCGCAAATGAGATTAAACTAATGAACAAAAACACAGAGGGCGGGATGGATTTTTTTAAATTCAAGAAGCAGTGGCGCATCTAGTGGCAAACAGTGGTGCATCTAGGGGCAAACAGTGGTGCATCTAGTGACAACAGTGGTGCATCTAGTGGCAAACAGTGGTGTATCTAGTGGCAAACAGGGGTGCATCTAGGGGATAACAGTGGTGCATCTAGTGACAACAGTGGTGCATATAGTGGTAACAGTGGTGCATCTAGGGGATAACAGTGGTGCATCTAGTGGCAAACAGTGGAGCATCTAGGGGATAACAGTGGTGCGTCTAGGGGATAACAGTGGTGCGTCTAGGGGATAACAGTGGTGCATCTAGTGGCAATAGTGGTGCTTCTAGTGGCAAACAGTGGTGCATCCAGGGGCAAACATTGGTGCATCTTGGGGCAAACAGTTGTGCATCTAGGGGCAAACAGTGGTGCATCTAGGGGCAAACAGAGGTGCATCTAGGGGATAACAGTGGTGCATATAGGGGCAAACAGGGGTGCATCTAGTGGCAACAGTGGTTCATCTAGTGTCTCGACAGACACAGAGTTAGTAGCCACTCCCCTATGGGAGTGGGCACACTTGCACCCCCACACGCATCCCTCACAGGCATCACGAGTGACATGAGCCTGTCAATAAAAGGGCCCGGGTGCACGTGTTCGTGGCCAGTTGTATTACCCCACTAACGGTGTCTGTGTCACTGATTCATCAGCATGTGGGCCTAGGGTCCACAACACAACAATGGCGACGAGGGGTTCGAGCCCCACGTGTGTGCTGGCGGCTTTCTCGTGTTTGGTTGAGGGAGAAGTGTAGCCTGTGCAGAAGGCACCCTTTTCAGCACCTGCCATCAAACCAGTGAGAACGACGGCACATGCAAGCGGATGTCCCGCTGCCGCAGTACTGACCAGGCTGGTAGGGGGGGCTCGGCAGTGGAGGAGCAGGGGAGAACCAGTCCACCGCTTTGGCCGTGACCTCAGAAAGGTAGAGCCTGCTGACCCGTCTGGCGTGAGGTGAGCCAGGCAAGTAGCAGCATGCAAGTGGTGAGTGGCGCTCCGATACACACACCCTGCTGAGACTGCTAATCATAGCACACTAGGACCAAGCCAGCACTGGCTGTGAACGTCCCGAGGCCGCTGCACCGAACGGCCCCAGTGCATCCCTGCACAGCGCCGAAATGAGCTGCAATGCCCACTTCACAAATGGGCATATTATCACGCCAGGCGATAGAATTTTCAATTGGAATTCCATAGAGCATATTATCAAGCCCATTATCGCCTTTGGGTTTGCTTTGTTCGCCCTAAGTTGGCAGGGTATGCCCAGGCGTGGGTCCCTTGCTCACTTTGCCCCTGGAATCAAGATAGCCTGGCTGATGTGGGTTATGAACCCGAAATCGGTCCCAGGATGCTTGTTTCCGGTCCAGGGAAGACATGGCTTAGCAGTTCGGGCTGGACTGTTCCCATGATGTACAGGGTCAGACTGATTTGCATATGGCCATGTCTGAAATAGGGTGGCAGAGTGAGCTAAAGAATGATGATGGATTAAACCCAGATCAGTTGACTGGTGGTGAGTGTTTGCAATGTTCAAGCGCTCCGTCCATCATCCCCTTTGGTTTTGTTTTGTTCGCCCTAAATTGGCAGGGTATGCCCAGACGTGGGTCCCTTGCTCACTTTGCCACTGGATTCAAGATCGCCTGGCTGATGAGAGTTATGAACCCGAAACCGGTCCCAGGATGCTTGTTTCCGGTCCAGGGAAGACATGGCTTGGCAGTTCGGGCTCGACTGTTCCCCCGAGGCACAGGGTCATGTCTGAACTGGGGTGGCGGAGTGAGCTAAAGAATGATGATGGATTAAACCCAGATCAGTTGACTGGGGGTGAGTGGTTGCAATGTTCAAGCGCTCCGTCCATCATCCCCTTTGGTTTTGCTTTGTTCGCCCTAAGTTGGCAGGGTATGCCCAGACGTGGGTCCCTTGCTCACTTTGCCATTCGATTCAAGATAGCCTGGCTGATGAGGGTTATGACCCCGAAACCAGTCCCAGGATGCTTGTTTCCGGTCCAGGGAAGACATGGCTTGGCAGTTCGGGCTGGACTGTTCCCATGAGGCACAGGGTCAGACTGATTTCCATATGGCCATGTCTGAACTGGGGTGGTGGAGTGAGCTAAAGAATGATGATGGCTTAAACCCAGATCAGTTGACTGGGGGGGAGTGCTTGCAATGTTCAAGCGCGCCATCCGTTGAGGAGGATGCACCTCAGGGCTAAAATTGTAAAGGTAGCTTTGGCGATTAATGTTCCTGCTGGAGAGAAATGGAAGTTTTATCTAGTGACTGTTTCCACTCATGCTAAAGTAGCACAGAGGATTAAGATGCCTGCTGCTAAGAACATGTCCTCGTGAGTTCAGAGGTTTTCAGGCTACAATAAAAAGGTAAAGGTAACTTGGAGATTGAGGCTCCTGAAGGAGCGAGATGGGAGTTTTATCTAGTGGCCGTTTCCACTCCTGTTAACGTAGCACAGAGGATTTCATTACCTGCTGCAAATAACATGTCCTTGTGCCCCCAGAGGTATTCAGAAATCAATAAAAATTTAAAGGTAACCTTGGCGATTAATGTTCCTGCAGGAGAGAAATGGAAGTTTTATCTCATGGCCGTTTCAACTCATGCTAACGTAATGCAGAGGATTAAGATGCCTGCTGCAAAGAACATGTCCTTGTGCGTTCAGACGTTTTCAGGCGACAATAAAAATGTAAAGGTAACTTTGGCGATTAAGGTTCCTGCGGGAGAGGGATATGGGAATTTTATCTAGTGGCTGTTTCCACTCATGTTAAAGTAGACCAGAGGATTAAGATGCCTACTGGGAAGAACATGTTCTTTTGTGTTCAGAGGTTTTCAGGCAACAATGAAAATGTAAAGGTAACTTTGGCGATTAATGCTCCTTCTGAAGAGAGACCAGAGTTTTTTTAGTGGCTGTTTCCACTCCTGCTAAAGTAGCGCAGAGGATTAAGATACCTGCTGCAAAGAACGTGTGCTTGTCAAACAATCAAACATTTGTAGAGCCCACTACTCACCCGTGAGGGTCTTAAGGTGCTGTGGGGAGAGGGGGGGGGGCAGCTACTGGTCGAACAGCCAAGTTTTGAGGAGTCTCCTGAAGATCGGCAGGTCCTTGGTCCGGCACAGGTAGGCGGGGAGGGTGTTCCATGTCTTTGCAGCGAGGTGGGAGAAGCTGGCAGTTCGGGGTGTAGGACAGTCGTTCGTTGAGGTATGTTGGTCTGGCATTGTTGAGTGCTTTGTGGACGTGGGTGAGGAGTTTGAAGGTGATCCTCTTGTTGACCGGGAGCCAGTGCAGGTCTCTAAGGTGGGTGGTGATGTGGCTGTGGCGAGGGAGTCCAAGGATGAGGCGTGCGGAGGCGTTTTGTATACGTTGGAGTCTCTTCTGGAGTGTCACTGTGGTTCCTGCGTAGAGGGCATTGCCATAGTCCAGCCTGCTGGTGACGAGTGCTTGGGTGACTGTTTTCATGTTTCGGTGAGGATCCATTTGTAGATCATACGGAGGGTGTTGAAACAGGAGGAGGAAACAGTGTTGACTTGCTGGGTCATAGAGAGCGTTGAGTCCAGGAAGAACCCCAGATTGCATGTGCGATTTGTGGGTGTCGGGGCAGCTCCCAGTTTGGTCGGCCACCAGGAGTCATCCCATGCAGAGGGGGTGGAGCAGAGGATGAGGACCTCTGTCTTGTCTGAGTTCAGTTTCAGTCGGCTGGTCTTCATCCAATCTGCAACGGCCTTCATTCCTTCTTGGAGGTTGGATTTGGCGGTGGCTGGGTCCTTGGTGAGGGAGAGGATCAGCTGGGTGTCGTCGGCGTACGAGACGATGTTGAGGTGGTGGGCTCAGACGATGTTGGTGAGCGGTCCCATGTAGATGTTAAAAAGGGTCGGGCTGAGGGATGATCCTTGGGATACGCCGCAGGTGATCGTGGTGGCTTCGGATCGGAAAGGGGGAGGCGGACTCTCTGCGTTCTGCCGGTGAGGAAGGAGGAGATCCAGTCCAGGGTTTTGCCTCGGATCCCTGCGTCGTGGAGGTGTGTGTGCAGGGTGTGGTGGCAGACGGTGTCAAAGGCGGCCAAGAGGCCCAGGAGGATGAGGGCCATGGTTTCGCCCTTGTCTAGTATGGTCCTGATGTCGTTGGTGGCGGTGATGAGGGCGGTCTCAGTGCTGTGGTTGCTGCGGTTGCTGCGGAAGCCGGATTGGGAGGAATCCAGGACATTGTTCTCCTCCAGGAAGTGGGTCAGTTGTCTGTTGGCGGTCTTCTCAATGACTTTTGCCGGGAACGGGAGCAGGGAGATGGGTCAGAAGTTCTTGAGGTCCTTTGGGTCTGCCTTGGGTTTCTTGAGGAGGGCGTTGATCTCGGCGTGTTTCCAGCTCTCTGGGAAGGTGGTGGTCTTGAAGGAGCTGTTGATGATCTTTCGGAGTTGGGGTGCGATGATGGCACTTGCCTTGTTGAAGATGTGGTGGGGGCAGGACTCGGAAGGTGAGCCGGAGTGGATGGTGTTCATGATTTAGATGGTGTCTTCGTTGTTTACGTTGTTCCAGGAGAGCAGAAGGTTGGTGTGTGTTGAGTCGGGGGTGTCGGCGTCAGTCATCGGCATCTGGGTGTCGAAGCTGTTGTGAATGTCTGCGATCTTGCGGTGGAAGAAGGTAGCTAGGGAGTTGCAGAGTTCTTGCGACGGCGGTACATCATTGGAGCTAGAGCTGGGGGTGGCGAGCTCTTTCACGATGCTGAAGAGCTCTTTGCTGTTGTGTGCTTTGTTGTCGATGCGTTCCTTGAAAGAGGTTCTTTTGGCTGATCGGATGAGCTGGTGGTGTTTGCGTCTGGCGTTCATGAGGGCTGTGTGGTTGTCGGATGTCTGGTCATTTCGCCATTGCTTCTCGAGTCTTCTGCAGGTGTGCTTGGAGTTCTGGAGGTTGGCGTTGAACCAGATGGCTCTTGTGTCAGTGCGCCTGTTGGGGGGTTTCTTGATCGGGGCGAGGGTGTTGGCGCAATCGTCGATCCATTGTCTGAAGTGGTGGGCTGCTGCGTCTGTCTCGGAGGGCTCGGGTGGAGGGTCTCGGGCGAGTGTGGGGATGAGCTGGTCTTCGATTACTTTTTTCCAGTTGCGGTGTGGGATGAGTAGTGGTTGGTTGTGTGCGGTGTGTTTCTCGAAGGAGAAGTGGATGCAGTGGTGGTCAGTCCAGTGGAGTTCGGTGGTGTGGCTGAAGGTGACGTGGTCGCTGGCGGAAAAGATGGGGTCGAGCGTGTGTCTGGCGGAGTGGGTGGGTGCCGTGACGAGTGTGTCCAGAGGTTTTCAGGCGACAATAAAAATGTAAAGGTGACTTTGGCGTTTAATGCTCCTGCTGGAGAGAGATCGGAAGTTTTATCTAGTGGCTGTTTCCACTGATGCTAAAGTTGCTCACAGGATTAAGACGCCTGCTGCAAATAGGTGTCCTTGAGTGTCCAGAGGGTTTCAGGTAACAATAAAAATGTAAAGGTAACTTTGGCGATTAATGTTCCTGCAGGAGAGAGATCGGAGTTTTATCCAGTGTCTGTTTCCATTCCTGTTAACGAAGCACAGAGGATTTCATTGCCTGCTGCAAAGAACATGTCCTTGTGTCCCCTGAGGTATTCAGGCAACAATAAAAATGTAAAGGTAACTTTGGCGATTAATGTTCCTGGGGAAAGAGAAGGAAGTTTTATCTAGTGGCTGTTTCCATTCATGCTAAAGTAGTGCAGAGGATTAAGATGCCTGCAGCAAAGAACATGTCTTTGAGTGTTCAGAGGTTTTCAGGCAAAAATGTAAAGGTAACTTTGGCGATTAATGCTCCTGCTGGAGAGAGATCGGAAGATTTATCTAGTGGTTGTTTACACCCATGCTGAAGTAGTGCAGAGGATTAAGATGCCTGTTGCAAAGAACATGTCCTTGTGTGTTCATAGATTTCCCAGGCAACAATAAAAATGTAAAGGTAACTTTGGCGATTAGAGTCTTGCTGGAGCGAGAGATTAGAGTTTTATCTAGTGTTTTTTTTTACTCATGTTAAAGTGATGCAGAGGATTTAGAGCCCTCCTGCATAGAACATATCCTTGTATGTTCAGAGGTTTTCAGGCAACAATAAAAATGTAAAGGTAACTTTGGCGTTTAATGTTCCTGCGTCAGAGAGATGGGAGTTTTATCTAGTGGCAGTATCCAATCATGCTAAAGTAGCACAGGGGATTAAGATGCCAGCTGAAAAGAACATGTCCTTGTGTATTCAGAGGTTTTCAGGCAACAATAAAAATGTAAAGATAAATTTGGCGATTAGTGTTCCTGCTGCAGAAACATGGGAATTTTATCCAGTGGATGTTTCTACTCATATTAAAGTAGTGCAGAGGATTAAGATGCCTGCTGCAAAGAACATATGCTTGTGTGTTCAGAGGTTTCCAGGCAACAATAAAAATGTAATGGTAACTTTGGCGATTAATTTTCCTGCTGGAGAGAGATCGGATTTTTATCTAGAGGCTGTTTCCACTGATGCTAAAGTACCATAGAGGATTCAGATGCCTTGTGCTAAGAACATGTCCTTGTTTGTTCAGAGGTTTTCAGTCAACAATAAAAATGTAAAGGTAACTTTGGCAATTAATGTTTCTGTGGGAGAGAGATCGGAAGTTTTATCTAGTGGCTGTTTCCACTCATGCTAAAGTAGCACAGAGGATTAAGATGCCTGCTGGAAAGAACATATCCTTGAATGTCCAGAGGTTTTCAGGCAACAATAAAAATGTAAAGATGACTTTGGCGATCACTGTCCCTGTGGGGAAGCGATGGGAGTTTTATCTAGTGGCTGTTTCCCCTCATGCTAAAGTAGCGCAGAGGATTAGGATGCCTGCTGTTTGTGTGTGCAGAGGTTTTCAGGCGACAATAAAAATGTAAAGGTAACTTTGGCAATTAATGTTCCTGCTGGAGAGAGATCAGATTTTTATCTAGTGGATGGTTGCACTCATACTAAGGTAGAGTAGCCCGGAGGATTAAGATTGTTGCTGCAAATAACATGTCCTTGTGTGTTCAGAGGTTTTCAGGCAACAATAAAAATGTGAAGGTAAGTTTGGTGATTAATGTTCCTGCGGGAGAGAGGTTGGAGTTCTATCTAGTGGCTGTTTCCACTCATGCTGAAGCAGCTGTTGGACTTGGCCCTTTTTGCAGGGCCATCCCTAAACTTTTTGCCTTTCTCCTAGCCTTTTTTTCTGACATGGTGTTGGTGGTTTCAGGACTCTGGGCACTTTAGCACTGCTGTCCAGTGTAAAGTGTTTGTGCTCTCTTTGATAAATATGGTAAGATTGGTCTACACCTGTTTTGTCCTATTTAATCGACCTGTCAGTCCCTTGTAAAGTGGTATCTCAGATACCAAGGGCTGGTTAATTAAATGCTACTGGTGGGCTTGCAGCACTGATTGCGCCACTTACCAAAGTAGCCTTGCAAACCTATCTCAGCCCTCTGCCATCGCAGGGCCTGTCCGCGCAGTGTTACTGCCGCTGTGACGTGGCACCTGAAGTGTGTGCCATGTCCGTACCCCCCTTTTACTACATATCAATCACCTCTAAGGTAGGTCCTAGATAGCCCTATGGGCAGGGTGCATTGTAGGTAAAAGATAGGACATGTACCTTAAGTGTGTGGCATGACCTGGTGGTGACAAACAGCCCTTTTGGTTTCTCACTACTGTGTGGCTGCCCTTCCATAGGAATGCATTGGGGATTCCCTGATAAGTGTTTCAGTGGTAATTCCTGATATGAGAGGCGCAGCGTGGTCAAGTTTGGTATGTTTGGAATAGGGATAATAAATGCTACGCAATGGTGTGCGCAGATTTATTCTAACTATTTTAGAAATGCCACTTTTAGAAGTTAGCATTTCTGTGTGCTATGTGTCTGCCTGCCTGATGTGAATTGCATGTCTGGCTTTTGAGTAACAGGGGCTGGGAGGTGTGTGTGACTCCAGGAGGGGCAGGGTGAGTCACCGCTAGGCTGAATGGGACATCTACATTTGGAGTGGTGGTAGGAGAAGTCCCTGAATAGGATTATGCCTACCCTAGTGAATACTGGCTCCGCCCCCCTGTGGTGTGTCTGATGACGAGCCCCCACCTGACAAAGGGAAAGAGGAGCTTGGAAAACAAAGTGCTCCAATTCCCCCCTGAACCAGTTTTTGCTGCTTCCCCCTAGCCCTGTGCTCTGCAGAACAAAGTGAATAGTGGTATAAATGTAGGGGCTGTGACCCCATGTGAGTGAGCTGTTCCTGGACCTTTGGGGGCTTGCTGCTGCTGGGGCCAAGGAGGAACCACCATGGGGGCTGCCCTCCCTGCTGGAGGCCCCTGTGTGCTGGCCTCCCTGGGCCCAGATGTGTCCCTGAACTTTGCTTTTGAATCTTGGGACATCTAGCACCCGGGAAGCGCTGAGTTTTGATTTCCCAGAGAAGAGAAGCACCAGGCCTCCGCAACGCTGGGCCACAGAGGCATCCCGAGGAAATCCCGGCTTGGGGATTCCCCTGCACAACGCAGGGATCGAGCGGGAGACCACCCCACTGTTTCATGCTTCTTTAAGCGGGAGCCTACCCCGAGTTTTGGATGCAAGTCTGGCGGGTGCCCACCCTGCAATTGTATCCCTGAGAAGCGGGTGCCTACCCCACTTTTTCATTATGCTAAATGGCGGGTGCCCATCCCGCACTTTGGTGTGTAATTACCGCAGGTGCCCACCCCGCATTGGGAGGAAGTTCGGCGGGTGCCCATCCTGCGTTTTGGTGTGCGGCACAGCGGGAGTCCACCCCGCACTTCAGAAGAGGAAGAGAATCACCGCCGCAACCCGGGACAGGCAAAACAGGAAACCAGGCTGCCTGCCTGGTTGTAGGCAGGGCCGAGGGGAAGCGGGGCCGGAGACCCAGGCGGGAGCCCACCCCGTGCTGGGACGTGTGCAGGAGAAAAATGAAGCGCTGAGGGATCCTGGAGGCAGGGCTCCCGCAGCCGAGGTGTGAGTCCTGCATGTCCTGCCTGCTGAGACGGGCCCCCGGGAGTAGGGAAAAGCCCCGCGACGTGCCTGAAAGAAGGAGGGGTCCTGCGGCGGAAGGGGCCGAGGCACATTGTCGGTGCCTGCCCCCGCCGCGCTGGTGAAGAAGAGAAGGCTCCAGTAAGGTTGGAGAAGAGGTTCCAGCAACGGGAGCTGTCGGGGCACATTTCCGGTGCCCAGAGCCTGCGGAGTCACCCACAGAGAGCCCGGTGAGCGGGGCTCAGTTGGACACTAGTTGGGGGTGTCGGGACACATTGCCGGTGCCTGCCCCCTGTGGTAGTGCTTAGGGCACCGTGAGTGCCCGTGCTGATTTCCCAGCTGCCCCGCCTGAGAGTGGGCAGCTGCAACATTTGGGAGCAATTTGGCAAGTAAGAGTCCCGGAGTAGGGCTGTCAGGGCACTGCGTGACAGGTTTCATTTTTGTCCAGCTGCCCGCTTGACAGTGGGCAGCTGCAACGTGGACCTATTTCTTAAAGAGCTCAGTGGGGCTCACCAGGCACAGTAGTAGAACTAATTGGATAGGCCTGGAGTAACCCTTGACTTTCTGGACATAGGGCATTGGAGCCCTAGAAAAGTCCAGTTGGCCTAGGGTCAGTTTTTAAGGTGGGCCTACTGTGAGATTATTGCATAATGTGTTTATGCTGGTGGGGCCTAATGCATAATATGTTTATGCTAATGAGGTTTGGGCCTAATGTGTTCTATGCCTAATGCGTAGTGTGGTATAGGCGTAATGTGAGTTATGCGTAATGTGATTTAGGCCTAACGTGATGCAGACATAATGTGTTTAACACAAGGTTATATCGAAAATAGCCTTTGTATTATCATAAACACATTAGAAACATATTCACACATTTACACTGTGCCCACTGGCACTGGCAATATTCACAGAGGATTATATACAGAACCAGGCCAATCGGGCCATGGTCAGAACCATCAGGACAGGTAAGTAAATGTAAAACACAACCAGTAACTACTAGTACAATAAGGTACTTAGCATTGTCACCTGCAATTCGCATCTTCCCGGCAGCGGCACTTCTTTGCCAGCTCCCATTGAAATCGACGACGCAACTCGACACCATTTGACACCTATGCACCCGGCTTCCCTGGGTGAGGTAACACGAGTACTACGGTGCTCCTGTGGGTGTTGGCCCTAGAACTTCCTAAGTCCGAAAGGGTTTGGTCCTGACTCACTTCTAAGTGTCCCTAATCTTTAAAAATCTAACCGTAACTTTCCCCATAGAAGCTAACCGGAGCTCACGGCTGTGTTCACACACTGCACACGGCCCCGTGGGTCCCCTGTGTCACTGCCTTGGGTCGGGTCCCAGCGATTCTACAGGCTCTAGGCCTTGTGTCTAGTTAAGTTGTGGTTCTTATACCACTATTTTAGCATATGGTTTGGCTCGCCCCTAGGGCCTGACGTGTATTTGTGCTATTTAACTGTAATATTTGAAGTGTAACTTATGTGTTGTGACCTCTAGTCTCATAAAGAGACTAGGAAGGTGTGTTTGGATATAAATACGTATATCTTATATATATACCTGGTGTGGATGTCTTTCATTTAGGCACTCAAGAGATTATAGACTGGTAAAACAAGCTGCTTTACATTCCTTCAAGACTTAGCCTGAAGGCTGCTCTACACAGCTACCACTAGGATAGCTTTCAATAAAGGTTGTCTTTAACCTATAACCAATAAGGGGTTGTTTGGACTGGTACAGGGTGCCCACTATAACTAGTGGACAGCATATACCAGGCCAACTTCTCACACTGGAGTTGTGTGTTGTGTTTGTGTGAGGAACTGTGTGTTTGCGTACCTGAGGCGTCGTCCGCGATGGTCCATAACTTGCTGGTAGTGTATCAGGTACAACACCGGGAAGACGTGTAGAGCTGGAGGCATTGCGGTCGGGACCGGGTGGAAGGGACCGGGAATCTGGTTGCGCGCTCCGCTGAGGTGCTTCCGCCGTCTCTGGTCTTCTAAACCGCCATCACCAGGATCACTGGACTGCTCCCTTCTTTGTAATTCTAAACTGCTCTCCCCACCCAGCTCCACAGCAATGCAGCACAACCACCACCGTTTGTTCCCCTAAAACAGTTAACCTTAGCCCAGCTGTTGTAAGCGGGTTTAGTTTCCAATTTCTTTTTTATTTTGGTCTAATTTGGACCATATAAATACAAATACATTTCATATCCTTCTTTACACAAACTTACGAGCTTAAGAATATACCATTGTCATAAAACAACGCAGATGCATAAAATGAGAAGCTAAAGTCTTGAAGATGAACAAGGCCAGTTGTTGGAGGTAACCATGCAAAAAGGGGCACTTTCCTACACAACCCCTATCCCACAAACTAAAGAGGATGAGACTAACCTTTCCCAAGAGAGTCTTCATTGTCTAAGTGGAAAAATCTGGAAAGGCCATCGGCATGGGCAGTCCAAGGTCCATGTTCCACTGTAAAGTCCATTCCCCGTGGGGATCTGGGCCACCTCAAACGTTTTGGGTTTACTCCTTTCTTCTGCATCAGCCAACTGAGAGGTCTGTGGTCAGTTTGAACCAGAAAGTGAGTACCAAACAGGTATGGTCTCAGCTTCTTCAGAGACCAAACCCCAACAAAGGCCTCCCTCTTAATGGCACTCCAGCGCGGCTCCCTGGGTTGTAGCCTTCTGCTTATGAAAGCAACAGGTTGGTCTTGTCCAACATCAGTGGTCTGGGATAGGACCGCTCCTATCCATAGAGCAGAGGAGTCAGTCTGCACAATGAACTGCTTGGAGTAATCTGGAGTCTTGAGAATTGGTGCTGAGCACATTGCCTCTTTTAGGGTCTCAAAAGTTAGGCTTCCTTAGTAGAGCTGTAAGTGGAGTCTGGTATAGGAGCAGCAGGGGCTGCTCAGGTCAGGAGTGAGGGTCATGTGTAGAGCTGTGGGCGGGGCCTGGTAGAGGAGGAGCAGGGGGTGCTCTGGTAAGGAGTGAGGGTCCTCGGTAGAGCTGTGGGAGGGGCCTGGTACAGGAGGAGCAGGGGGTGCTCAGGAGTGAGGGTCTGTGGTAGAGCTATAAGTGGAGTCTGGTACAGGAGCAGCAGGGGGTGCTCAGGTCAGGGGTGAGAGTCTGCGGTAGAGCTGTGGGCGGGGCCTGGTACAGGAGCAGCAGGGGTGCTCAGGTCAGGAGTGAGGTTCCGCGGTAGAGCTGTGGGCGGGGCCTGGGGCAGGAAGAGCAGGAGGTGCTCAGGCCAGGAGTGAGTGTCCTCGGTAGAGCTGGGTGTGGGGCCTGGGGCAGGAACAGCAGGGGATGCTCAGGAGTGAGGGTCCGCGGTAGAGCTATAAGTGGAGTCTGGTACAGGAGCAGCAGGGGGTGCTCAGGTCAGGGGTGAGGGTCCGCGGTAGAGCTGTGGGCGGGGCCTGGTACAAGAGCAGCAGGGGGTGCTCAGGTCAGGGGTAAGGGTCCTCGGTAGAGCTGTGGGTGGGGCCTGGTACAGAAACAGCATGGGGTGTACAGCTCGGGGGAGGCGGCCCTTAGTAGAGCGGTAAGTGGGGCCTGGTACAGGAGGAGCAGGGGGTGCTCTGGTAAGGAGTGAGGGTCCTCGTTAGAGCTGTGGGTGGGGCCTGGTACAGGAGGAGCAGGGGGTGCTCGGTCAATAGTGAGGGTCCTCGTTAGAGCTGTGGGCGGGGCCTGGTACGGGAGCAGCAGGGGGTGCTCAGGTAAGGAGTGAGGGTCCACGTTAGAGCTGTGGGCGGGCCTTGTACAGGAGCAGCAGGGGGTGCTCAGGTAAGGAGTGAGGGTCCTCGGTAGAGCTGTGGGCGGGGCCTGGTACAGGAGCAGCAGGGGGTGCTCAGGTCAGGAGTGAGGGTACTTGGTAGAGCTGTGGGCGGGGCCTGGTACAGGAACAGCACGGGGTGCTCAGGTCAGGGGCGAGGGTCCGCGGTAGAGCTGTGGGCGGGGCCTGGGGCAGGAACAGCAGGGGGTGCTCAGGCCAGGAGTGAGTGTCCTCGGTAGAGCTGGGTGTGGGGCATGGGGCAGGAACAGCAGGGGGTGCTCAGGTCAGGAATGAGGGTCATGTGTAGAGCTGTGGGCAGGGCCTGGTACAGGAACAGCAGGGGATGCTCAGGAGTGAGGGTCCTCTGTAGAGCTGTGGGCGGGGCCTTGTACAGGAACAGCATGGGATGCTCAGGAGTGAGGGTCTGTGGTAGAGCTGTGGGCGGGGCCTGGTACAGGAACAGCAGGGGATGCTCAGGAGTAAGTGTCCTCGGTAGAGCTGGGTGTGGGGCCTGGGGCAGGAACAGCAGGGGGTGCTCAGGTCAGGAATGAGGGTCTGTGGTAGAGCGGTGGGCGGGGCCTGGTACAGGAACAGCACGGGGTGCTCAGTCAGGATTGAGGGTCCTTGGTAGAGCTGTGGGAGGGGCTTGGCACAGGAACAGCAGGGGATGCTCAGGAGTGAGGGTCTGTGGTAGAGCGGTGGGGGGACCTGGTACAGGAACAGCATGAGGTGCTCAGTCAGGAGTGAGCGCCCTCTGTAGAGCTGTGGTCGGGGCCTCGTACAGGCCAGCACGGGTGCTCAGTCAGGAGTGAGGGTCCTCTGTAGAGCTGTGGTCGGGGCCTCGTACAGGAACAGCACGGGTGCTCAGATCAAGAGGGAGTGTCCTCGGTAGAGCTGTGGGTGAAGCCTGGTACAGGAACAGCACAGAGCGCTCAGTCAGGATTGAAGGTCCTTGGTAGAGCCGGGGGTGGGGCCCTGAGGAGGACAGCATGGGGTACTCAGTCAGGAGTGAGGGTCCTCGGTAGAGCTGTGGGCGGGCCTGTGGTAGGGACAGCAGGGGGTACTCAGTCAGGAGTGAGGGTCCTCGGTGGAGCTGTGGCAGATGTGAAGAGAATCTTAGAACATAACAAATTACCGGTGCGTTTAGCTGAGAAAGGGGTAAAGCACAGGAGACAGTAACAACAGAGGAGTCAGTCCTGTCCTGCGCCTGTAACATGAACCCGGAAGTCCCAGCGCAGCCAGAGAGGGGCAGACGCACAGACACACCCACTTCACAAAGAGAGAGAAACTGAAACTCAAGTTTACTTCCTGCATTTCTGAATCATGGCGACAGCAGCTCAGCTCGGGAACCTAAAGGAAGAGGCCACTTGTTCCATCTGTTTGGAATATTTTACTGATCCGGTGATAATTATTGAGTGTGGACACAACTTCTGCCGCTCCTGCATCACTCAGAGCTGGGAGGGAAGAGATGAAAACTTCCCCTGTCCACAGTGCAGGGAAATATCTACTGGGAAAAACCTCCAACCAAACAGACAACTAAAGAACGTGGTGGAAATGTTAAAACTGTTTCATCTGCCCCCAGTGAAGCCCCCAGAGGACAACCTGTGTGAGAAACATGAAGAGAAACTGAGGCTGTTCTGTGCAGAGGATCAGAGGATGATATGTTTGGTGTGCCGAGAATCCAAGGAACATAAAACTCACTCAGCAAGTCCTGTAGAGGAGGCTGCAGAGGAGCACAAGGTACGTCTGTGGGCATTCAGGGACCACAAACTCACACTATGAACCCAATTGAGGGGCCTGCAAAAGTGTACAAGTTGTGTGTGTGTGTTTGTGTTCTGGACGGACAACAGAAGAGCACAAGGTGTGTCTGTGGAAATTCAGAGATCAGAAAGTCACTTCATGAGCCACATCAAGGGGCAGCCTGAGAACCACAGCTGTGTGTACACATTTTCAGAGGTCACAAGTCACCCTGTGTGTCCCATTGAGGAGGCTGCAGAAAACAAGAAGAAAAGTTTGTGGATTTCGAGGGATCGCCAGGCACCCCATGGCTCGATATAGGAGGCTGCTGAAAGGTATTAGGCACGTGTGACTCTGTTTACGCATCATATTGCACCATGTGGGCCCCAAAGTGAAGACTCCGCAACGTCTGTGTGTGGATGTTCAGGGTTCATAGGTAAAGACATTGTAACTTCCACACAGGATGAAGTTGCAGCACAATGTATGTCTGTGGGTGTTCAGGATTTACTAGTGAATTCACTCCTTAAGTCTTTATGAGGATACAAAGTATATTTTGGGGTGTTAAGGGATCAAAATTCACACTACGGATCCCATAGAGAAGGGTGCCTAAGAGTACATAGTGTGTATGCGGGTAGCCAGGATTTGCAAGTGAAGACACACTGTGAGTCCAAAAGAGCACTACAAGGAATATATGTAATCTTTCAGGGATCACAGGTTGTATACGTACTGTGTGCTCTTGGGCACCCTTCTCTTTAGGACCCACAGGGTGAACTTTGATCCATTAACACCCCAAACATACTTTGTATCCTCTTAAAGGTTTAATGAATAACTTGTGAATCCTGAGAATCCACAAATATCCCCGGCTTCTTACTCTGTGGAACCCTGTATGAGGCTGGTCTCTAGTTGTCTGTTCTCTGTCGCAGACCCTATATGAGGCTGGTCTCTGTTTGTCTGTTCTCTGTTGCAGTCCCTATATGAGGCTGGTCTCTGGTCCTCTGTTAGAAATTCAAACTCTGTGCAAACTTGACATTGATTTATGCATGTAGATCTTTGTGGTGTGAGTGAAGACTGTGGAGTGATTGTATGAAGATCAACAGGGGTTTTTCCTATTTGCTTCCTCAAGGGGAGTATTTATTTTACTGTTAATACGGTGCTCTGTCCCCTTGGTGTGTGGGGCCCCTCTCTCTCATCTAGTAGACTTCTTTAAAGTAGTACCACGTCTAAATGTTGCCATGCATTTAGGCGCAAAGTGCTGCGCAGTCTTTGCCATTTAGCAATAAGTGCCAATGATGAAGCTACTTTACCTGGGATTCTGGACCTAGGCCCAAACAGGCCTAAAGAAGTGACAGCACTGTCTGTGTCCTTGCCTATGATACTTGGGACTGGTACCTACAATCTGGATATGTGTGGCCGGTACTTACATTCCTGATATGAGATGCTGTAAACGGGGTTTTGGGTTTAGGTAAAGGCGCCACAGGGAAAATTTACATGTGTTTATATGTCCTGAACTTATAGATTGACGGTGCTACAAGGTGGGAAGTACCACCTGACTTCCCAGAATTATGAGCCTTTGCTCAGTACAGTTCTGAAAGCAATCCTTAGCACACGTACTAATTATATAAAGTAAAAATGTAACGTGTTTTCACAATGCACTTCAATCCAGTGTACAAAAGAAATGATTTAGTCTTTTTCTTCTAGATGGTTCTTTTATTCATTGGTAATCTTCTCCGTAGTTCATAACAGCCAGCCAACACGTGTTTCGTCGCTACATGGGAATGTAGTCCCGCGACTTTTTCAAGGCTATTCTTGGCTTGATATATATATTTAGTAGGTGGTGATAATTCCAAACCACCTATGGTTTCTGCGGTAATGGCGTCACTTGTTACTGTGATATTGTAATCCTTTGCGAGATCCTGTTACTTTTCAGTACTTATTCGACTGAAAGTGAATCCGTCGTGACGCCCGTCCCTGGTTTCCCGGTCTCGAGTGCATATCTGGATATGTGTGGCCGGTACTTACATTCCTGATATGTATGACTGGTACTTACAATCAGTATAATATGCGCCCATACATACAATATTGTATTGTTGTGTTATGTGGATTTGTAGAGCGCGGCTCATCACCCGTGAGGGTATCCAAGCATTGAGTGGGGCAGGCCTGAGGGGGGACGAGGAGATCCTATCTGTTTCGTCTGGAAGAGCCATGTCTTGAGGTTCCTTCTGAAGTCCATGAGGGACGGGGAGGTTCTGAGGTGTTGCAGGAGGTCATTCCACGTCTTGCACCATGTGGGCCCCAAAGTGAAGACTCAGCAAGGTCTGTGTGTGGATGTTCAGGGTTCATAGGTAAAGACATTGTAACTTCCACACAGGATGAAGTTGCAGAGGAGCACAAGGTATGTCTGTGGGTGTTCAGGATTTACTAGTGAATTCACTACTTAAGTCTTTATGAGGATACAAAGTATATTTTGGGGTGTTAAGGGATCAAAATTCACACTACGGATCCCATAGAGAAGGGTGCCTAAGAGTACATAGTGTGTATGCGGGTAGCCAGGATTTGCAAGTGCAGACACACTGTGAGTCCAAAAGAGCACTACAAGGAATATATGTAATCTTTCAGGGATCACAGGTTGTATACGTACTGTGTGCTCTTGGGCACCCTTCTCTTTAGGACCCACAGGGTGAACTTTGATCCATTAACACCCCATCCTCTTAAAGGGGTGGATTCTCAGGATTCACAGTTATTCATTAAATGAATAACTGTGAATCCTGAGAATCCACAAATATCCCCGGCTTCTTACTCTGTGGAACCCTGTATTAGGCTGGTCTCTGGTTGTCTGTTCTCTGTCGCAGACCCTATATGAGGCTGGTCTCTGTTTGTCTGTTCTCTGTTGCAGTCCCTGTATGAGGCTGGTCTCTGGTTGTCTGTTCTCTGTCGCAGACCCTATATGAGGCTGGTCTCTGTTTGTCTGTTCTCTGTTGCAGTCCCTGTATGAGGCTGGTCTCTGGTTGTCTGTACTCCGTTGCAGACCCTGTATGAGCCTGGCCTCTGGTCGTCTGTTTTCTGTTGCAGACGCTGTATGAGGCTGGTCTCTGGGTGTCTGTTCTCTGTTGCAGACCCTGTATGAGGCTGGTCTCTGGTCATATGTTCTCTGATGCACACCCTGTATGAGGCTGGTCTCTGGGTGTCTGTTCTCTGTTGCAGACCCTGTATGAGGCTGGTCTCTGGTTGTCTGTATTCTGTTTCACACCCTGTATGAGGCTGGTCTCTGGGGATCGTCTATTATCTGTTGCAGACTCTGTTTGAGGCTGGTGTCTGGTTGTCTGTTCTCTGTTGCAGACCCTGTATTAGGCTGGTCTCTGGGGGTTGTCTGTTCTCTGTTGCAGGCCCTGTATGAGGCTGGTCTCCGGACATCTGTTCTCTGTTGCAGACCCTGTATGAAGCTGGTCTCTGGTTGTCTGTTCTCTGTTGCAGACCCTGTATGAGGCTGGTCTCTGGTTGTCTGTTCTGTGTTGTAGACCCTGTACGAGGCTGGTGTCTGGTTATCTGTTCTCTGTTACAGACCCTGTATGAGGCTGGTCTCTGGTCATCTGTTCTCTGTTGCAGACCCTGTATGAGGCTGGTCTCTGGTCGTCTGTTCTCTGTTGCAGACCTTGTATGAGGCTGGTCTCTGGTTGTCTGTTCTGTGTTGTAGACCCTGTATGAGGCTGGTCTCTGGTTGTCTGTTCTCTGTTACAGACCCTGTATGAGGCGGGTCTCTGGTTGTCTGTTCTCTGTTGCCGACCCTGTATGAGCCTGGTTTCTGGTTCTGTTCTCTGTTGCAGACCCTGTATGAGGCTGGTCTCTGGTTTAGTTCACAGGTACAGACCCTATATGAGCCTGGTTTCTGTTTCTCTTCTCGGATGCAGACCCTGTCTGAGGATGGTCTCTAGTTGTCTGTTCTGTGTTGTAGACCCTGTATGAGGCTGGTGTCTGGTTGTCTGTTCTCTGTTACAGACCCTGTATGAGGCTGGTCTCCGGTCATCTGTTCTCTGTTGCAGACCCTGTCGAGGCTGGTCTCTGGTTGTCTGTTCTCTGTTTCTGACCCTGTATGAGGCTGGTCTCTGGTTGTCTGTTCTGTGTTGTAAACCCTGTATGAGGCTGGTCTCTGTCTGCTCTCTGGTGCAGACCCTGAATGAGGCTGTTCTCTGGTCGTCTGTTCTCTGTTGCAGACCCTGTATGAGGCTGGTCTCTGGTTGTCTGTATTCTGTTTCACACCCTGTATGAGGCTGGTCTCTGGGGATCGTCTATTTTCTGTTGCAGACTCTGTTTGAGGCTGGTGTCTGGTTGTCTGTTCTCTGTTGCAGACCCTGTATTAGGCTGGTCTCTGGGGGTTGTCTGTTCTCTGTTGCAGGCCCTGTATGAGGCTGGTCTCCGGACATCTGTTCTCTGTTGCAGACCCTGTATGAAGCTGGTCTCTGGTTGTCTGTTCTCTGTTGCAGACCCTGTATGAGGCTGGTCTCTGGTTGTCTGTTCTGTGTTGTAGACCCTGTACGAGGCTGGTGTCTGGTTATCTGTTCTCTGTTACAGACCCTGTATGAGGCTGGTCTCTGGTCATCTGTTCTCTGTTGCAGACCCTGTATGAGGCTGGTCTCTGGTCGTCTGTTCTCTGTTGCAGACCTTGTATGAGGCTGGTCTCTGGTTGTCTGTTCTGTGTTGTAGACCCTGTATGAGGCTGGTCTCTGGTTGTCTGTTCTCTGTTACAGACCCTGTATGAGGCGGGTCTCTGGTTGTCTGTTCTCTGTTGCCGACCCTGTATGAGCCTGGTTTCTGGTTCTGTTCTCTGTTGCAGACCCTGTATGAGGCTGGTCTCTGGTTGTCTGTTCTCTGTTGCAGACCCTACATGAGGCTGGTCTCTGGTTTAGTTCACAGGTACAGACCCTATATGAGCCTGGTTTCTGTTTCTCTTCTCGGATGCAGACCCTGTCTGAGGATGGTCTCTAGTTGTCTGTTCTGTGTTGTAGACCCTGTATGAGGCTGGTGTCTGGTTGTCTGTTCTCTGTTACAGACCCTGTATGAGGCTGGTCTCCGGTCATCTGTTCTCTGTTGCAGACCCTGTCGAGGCTGGTCTCTGGTTGTCTGTTCTCTGTTTCTGACCCTGTATGAGGCTGGTCTCTGGTTGTCTGTTCTGTGTTGTAAACCCTGTATGAGGCTGGTCTCTGTCTGCTCTCTGGTGCAGACCCTGAATGAGGCTGTTCTCTGGTCGTCTGTTCTCTGTTGCAGACCCTGTATGAGCCTGGTCTCTGGTCGTCTGTTCTCTGTTTCTGACCCTGTATGAGGCTGGTCTCTGGTTGTCTGTTCTGTGTTGTAAACCCTGTATGAGGCTGGTCTCTGGTCGTCTGTTCTCTGTTGCAGACGCTGTATGAGGCTGGTCTCTGGGTGTCTGTTCTCTGTTGCAGACCCTGTATGAGCCTGGTCTCTGGTCGTCTGCTCTCTGGTGCAGACCCTTAATGAGGCTGTTCTCTGGTCCTCTGTTAGAAATTCAAACTCTGTGCAAACTTGACATTGATTTATGCATGTAGATCTTTGTGGTGTGAGTGAAGACTGTGGAGTGATTGTATGAAGATCAACAGGGGTTTTTCCTATTTGCTTCCTCAAGGGGAGTATTTATTTTACTGTTAATACGGTGCTCTGTCCCCTTGGTGTGTGGGGCCCCTCTCTCTCATCTAGTAGACTTCTTTAAAGTAGTGCCACGTCTAAATGTTGCCATGCATTTAGGCGCAAAGTGCTGCGCAGTCTTTACCATTTAGCAATAAGTGCCAATGATGAAGCTACTTTACCTGGGATTCTGGACCTAGGCCCAAACAGGCCTAAAGAAGTGACAGCACTGTCTGTGTCCTTGCCTATGATACTTGGGACTGGTACCTACAATCTGGATATGTGTGGCCGGTACTTACATTCCTGATATGTATGACTGGTACTTACAATCAGTATAATATGCGCCCATACATACAATATTGTATTGTTGTGTTATGTAGATTTGTAGAGCGCGGCTCATCACCCGTGAGGGAATCCAGGCATTGAGTGGGGCAGGCCTGAGGGGGGACGAGGAGATCCTATCTGTTTCGTCTGGAAGAGCCATGTCTTGAGGTTCCTTCTGAAGTCCATGAGGGACGGGGAGGTTCTGAGGTGTTGCAGGAGGTCATTCTACATCTTGAGGTTCCTTCTGAAGTCAATGTGTGAGGGGGAGGTTGTGAGGGGTTGCAGGAGGTCATTCCATGTCTTGAGGTTCCTTCTGAAGTCCATGAGGGAGGGGGAGGGTGTGAGGTGTTGCAGGAGGTCATTCCACGTCTTGAGGTTCCTTCTGAAGTCCATGCGTGAAGGGGAGGTTGTGAGGTGTTGCAGGAGGTAGTTCCACGTCTTGAGGTTCTTTCTGAAGTCCATGAGGGAAGGGGAGGTTCTGAGGTGTTGCAGGAGGTCATTCCACGTCTTGAGGTTCCTTCTGAAGTCCATGAGTGAGGGGGAGGTTGTGAGGTGTTGCAGGAGGTCATTCCACGTCTTGAGGTTCCTTCTGAAGTCCATGCGTGAGGGGGAGGTTGTGAGGTGTTGCAGGAGGTAGTTCCACGTCTTGAGGTTCCTTCTGAAGTCCATGAGGGAAGGGGAGGTTCTGAGGTGTTGCAGGAGGTCATTCCACGTCTTGAGGTTCCTTCTGAAGTCCATGAGTGAGGGGGAGGTTGTGAGGTGTTGCAGGAGGTCGTTCCACGTCTTGAGGTTCCTTCTGAAGTCCATGAGTGATGGGGAGGTTGTGAGGTGTTGTAGGAGGTCATTACACATCTTGAGGTTCCTTCTGAAGTCCATGAGGGAGGGGGAGGTTCTGAGGTGTTGCTGGAGGTCGTTCCATATCATGGCTGCGAGGTATGAGAGGGAGCGTCCTCCACTTCTGGCCTTCTTGATGTGAGGGAGGTGAGCTCTTGTCAGGGACAGAGATCGAAGGTGTCTGGTGGGTTGGTAGAAGTTGAGGCGGTGCTTGAGGTAAGCTGGACCGATGCTGTTGTGCGCTTTATGGGCTTGGGTGAGTAGCTTGTACTTCCATCTTTCGTGGACTGGGAGCCAGTGGAGATTGTTGAGGTGCAGAGAGATGTTCAGAATGAGTCTGGCAGATGCTTTCTGCGTGGTTTGGAGTCGGCGTAGGACATGGGCTGGGATTCTGATGTAGAGTGCATTTCCGTAGTCAAGTCTGCTTGTGATAAGTAGCTGGGTGACTGTTCCTCTGGTGTTAAGTGGTGTCCACTTGAAAATCTTGCGCAGCGTTCAAAGGATGAAGAAACATCATGAGGCGATGGCGTAGATCTGTCTGCTCATGGAGAGGTTGGTGTGCAGTATGACCCCGAGGTTCTTGCAATGGTACGTAAGGGTTGGTGATGGCCAAATTCGGAGGGCCACCAAGAGGCATCCCAGGAGAGTGGTTGTTCACGATGATAAGGTCCAATATTTTGTCTATGTTGAGCTGGAGGCAGTTGCTTTTCATCCAAGCAGCAACGTTGTGTCTGCAGTTTGCGAAGTTTGCTTTGGTGGTCCTGGTTGAGTCTGTAAGAATACTATGCTGATGCCATGGTCTGTGACGCTACCCGCGAGAGGCATCCTGTAGACCTTGTAGAGTGTCAAGTAAGGCCTCGGGTGGGCACGGCTTCTGTCGGTGGGAAGATCAGTGAATGGGAAAAACCCGGGCGGGAATACCTGGTTGAGAAAAACCGGGAGTGAAAACCTGGGCAGCGGCGGTGTCATTTGGTCAAACGGCAGCAACTGGATCAGGCTGGAACAAGCAGGAACTGGAGTCCACAGGCAAGTGGCGGGCTGGGCTTGATTGGTACTTACAAGTCTGGGGGCCTAATTTACAAAGGTAAACTTAGACCAAAAGTTTAAATTTAGACCTGAAGTCTAAAGTTTGGACCTAAAGTTTAACTTTACTGGTAATAAAGTTAGACTTTTGGTCTACGTTTTGACCAAAAGTCTAACTTAGACCAAAACTCTAACTTAGACTATTAGTAAAGATAGACTTTTGGTCTAAACTTCAACTTGTGGTCTAAGTTTATCTTTGTTAATCGGGCCCAGGGCTTGTGCAGTTGTCCCTTTAGTGATTCTTTTCTGTAAGTGAGACCACACCCTATCCATCTTTACATATTTCTTGCGCTCTCATCCCTGCAGGTAAAACTTCAAGAGTGGCGGCGTCTTCTGAAGAAAGAGGAGGAATATATTCTGGTCTCTAAACTCAAGGAAGAGGAACAATATAAAACCATGAGGGTGAGTGGCGGCAGTGAATCCTGTGCGCCTGTTCATGTCTGTGCATTTGTCTATGCATGGACCTGTTAAGGTTACAAACATACAGAAACCGACGAGTCACCCAAAAGAATGGGTTATCATCCCCGCCAGGTAAATTCACTGACCGGAGTCACTGCCATGGTTATTGGGGCTCAATTTGCCAAGGATTTGTCCTAGAATAAGCAAACTGTAGTGTGCTCAAATGCTTTTTTTACAACAGAACTTTTCCCTGTTCCTAAATGCTGTTTGGCGGCCGACTGAAGATCGGACAGAAATGTCAATGTACTACGTTTCAACATAACAGTAAGTGTGCGCCTAAATTGAACCTAGCCGCCTTGTAACTTATAATTTGTAAAATAAACAAAAACACTATTTACTCTGCTGACCTTAGGGTATTATTTAAATGGTGTGTATTAGTGTGTGTATATACAGTTGTGGCATTTTCAGCTGTGAGTATGTACTAGTTTGTCTGAGCATGTTCTCGCTTATGTGTGCATGTCTTAGGATGTATTCATATATGGATGGCCCATGAATCCTCTCTGGGAGCGCATTCCTGTCTGCTCATCGCTGTTTTTAAGGACATAGATAAGTGTTTGTGTGCGTGTGTGTGTATGCATGCATGGATGTTGAGCCATGCAAATGCATGTGCGCATTTATGTGTATGTGTGTTAGGGGGTTTGTGTATGCTTTGGTCTGGATTTATTTTCTGTGAGTTTGTACTTGCATATAAGAATGCCTGTCTATAGGTTTGCATATTGCAAGGTCTGGTAGTGTTTGTGAGTATGTATGTGTGCCTCTATGAGTGTGTGCTCTGTGAGTACGTGTACGCATGGGTGTGTCTATGTGATAGTGGGCATTTGTTAGTTGTGTATGCACTGTTTAGAAATATTTATCTCTGAGTTTGTACCAGCATCTATGCATCTGTGAGAGCGCACACTAATGTGTGCATCTGTGTGAATGTGTGCCCCTGTGAGGTTATGTATGCACGGAGCGGAGATATCTATCTGTGAGTATGAGCATGCATCTATGCATCTGTGAGAGCGCACACTAATGTGTGCATCTGTGTGAATGTGTGCCTCTGTGAGCTAATGTATGCACGGAGCGGAGATATCTAACCGTGAGTATGAGCATGCATCTATGCGTCTGTGAGTGCGCACACTAATGTGCGCATCTGTGTGAATGTGTGCCTCTGTGAGGTTATGTATGCACGTTGCGCAGATATCTATCTGTGAGTATGAGCATGCATCTATGCGTCTGTGAGTGCGCACACTAATGTGCGCATCTGTGTGAATGTGTGCCTCTGTGAGGTTATGTATGCATGGAGCGGAGATATCTATCTGTGAGTATGAGCATGCATCTATGCCTCTGTGAGTGCGCACACTAATGTGTGCATCTGTGTGAATGTGTGCCTCTGTGAGGTTATGTATGCACGGAGCGGAGATATCTAACCGTGAGTATGAGCATGCATCTATGCGTCTGTGAGTGCGCACAGTAATGTGCGCATCTGTGTGAATGTGTGCCTCTGTGAGGTTCTGTATGCACGGAGCGCAGATATCTATCTGTGAGTATGAGCATGCATCTATGCCTCTGTGAGTGCGCACACTAATGTGCGCATCTGTGTGCCTCTGTGAGGTTATGTATGCACGGAGCGGAGATATCTAACCGTGAGTATGAGCATGCATCTATGCATCTGTGAGTGCGCACACTAATGTGCGCATCTGTGTGAATGTGTGCCTCTGTGAGGTTATGTATGCACGGAGCGGAGATATCTACCTGTGAGTATAAGCATGCATCTATGCCTCTGTGAGTGCGCACACTAATGTGCGCATCTGTGTGAATGTGTGCCTCTGTGAGGTTATGTATGCACACAGCGGAGGTATCCATCTGTGAGTATGTGCATGCATCTATGCATCTGTAAGTGCACCCACTAATATGTGCTTCTGTATGAATGTGTGCCTCTGTGAGGTTCTGTATGCACACAGCGGAGGTATCCATCTGTGAGTATGTGCATGCATCTATGCCTCTGTGTGCAAGTGTGATCGTGCATTTGTGCATATGTATGAGTGCGTGCCTCTGTACGTTTGAGTATGCATGTGTTAGAACACCTTTCAGAGGGCCACACAGTTACTGGGCCCAACCAAGGTGTCTGAGGCCTTTTACTCCTGATGTCCCGGGGCCCATAGTGTAGCTTAAGCAGTCAAGGCTCCTATGGGGGAAGCTCAGATGCAGATCAGTGAACATGACTCATAATTCATTGTGTGAGCAGTGCGAACAATAAATCAATGTCCTGTCAAATACTTGTTTTTATATAAAAAGAAGGTTTTTAATTCTAACTCTACTGAAACAAAGGTAAACAACATTCAAAAGCAACATCACAAAACCCTTGAGGTTGGGGCTCTAGTAGTTGTCAAGCCACTCCCTGTCTTCTCGCCTCTAGTGCAACGGGCTCAGTGTTATTCCCTGTTAGACCTGGTACCACTTCTCCCTTCCATTTTTTACTGATTGCCTACTCTGTTTTTGATATATTTTGCTGGTTTTGATGCTTTGGGCACTGTGCCATTGCTATTCAGTGCCACAGTGCGAGTTCTCACTATGTTAACTTGATGTTTTGATTAGTGACTCCATGATTAACTTATTTGGTTTACTGGCAGACCCTCGTATCGTGCACTGCGTGTGCCCACGGCTTGTAAATCAAATGCTGCTGGTGGGTGTGAGAAGTTGGCCTGATATATGCTGTCCACTAGTTCTAGTGGGCACCTTGTATCAGTCCAAACAACCCCTTATGGTGATAGGTTAAAGACAACCTTTATTGAAAGCTATCCTAGTGGTAGCTATGGAGAGCAGCCTTCAGGCTAAGTCTTGAAGGAATGTAAAGCAGCTTGTTTTACCAGTCTATAATCTCTTGAATGATCAAATGAAAAGACAACCACACCAGGTATATATTTAAAATTTATGTATTTAAGATAAAACACACCCCTCCAGTCTCTTTATGAGGCTGGAGTTCGAAGTTCTTAATTTACAAGTTAGCAATCAACAGTAATAGCACAAATACACGTTTGGGCCTTAGGGGCATCCCAAACCATATACCAATAAAGTGGTATAAGAACCACGACTGAACTAGACACAAGGCCTAGAGCCTGTAGAATCGCTGGAACCCCAAGGAACCTCCCAAGGTAGTGACACAGGGGACCCACGGGGGCCGTGTGCAGTGTGTAAACACAACCGCGGGTTCCCGTTAGCTTCTATGGGCCATATCTCGGTTGGAAATTTAAAGATTAGGGACACTTAGCATCGAGTTAGGACATAACCCTTTTGGACTTAAGAAGTTCTAGGGCTAGCACCCACGGGAGCACCAGAGTACTCGTGTTACCTCACCCAGGGAAGTTGGGTGCATAGGTGTCTTTTGGTGTTGGGTCGCGTCGTCGATTTCAATGGCAACTGGCGAAGAAGTGCTGCTGCAGTGAAGAGGAGAAGTTTCCGAAGAGATCCAAGCCTGGATCTAGGATGGAAGGGACCTGAAAGCAGAGGGGACAGAGTCTGAGTCACTTGCCAGTGGCCGAGGGCAGGATGGACCAATGGCCACAGATGTCGGGTGCTTCAGATGAGTTGACGGGTGTCTTGACTCTTCATCCATGAGGTCCAGGAGGCGCCGATGACGACCAGGAGCTGGATTCGAGCTGTCCCACGAAGTCTGTCGAGTGCTGCGGTGTCGGCGACCAGAATGGACCCAACAAGCCTTGGCAACAGCAAATCTTGTGGAAAGAGAAGAAGGACGTCGGTGCAGACCAGCAAGGTCTGAGGGACTCACCCAGCGAGGGTAAGTCGGGGCACGTCTGGAGCAACCAGCAAAGCCCAAGCAGATGAGGAGTTGCCTTTGTGGGGACCCACTAGCCAGCGGGCTAGCGATCGTGAAGGAGCCTCGAGCGGTCGCACTGGAACCCAGCCCACAGGTCACTCGTGGAGTGGAGGCCAGAGATCTTCGGTGCAGTCAGTGCTCAAGGCTGGGGCTACTCGGAGCCCAAAGTAGAACTTCAAGGATAAACAGGAAGTCGATGTACCAGCAATAGTACGCGGTGCCCAGGGGTCACGGTTCCTCGTCACCCACGATAGCCACGGGCCTCAGCTTTGCTGGGGACTCTGGGTAGCCTTGGGAAGTCAGGAAATCCACCTCTGGTGATGCAGAGAATTCGGCGTCCAATGGGAGCTTTAGAATTGCAGACCAGACAGTTGCTTCTTTGGTGCCTGCCAAGCAGGGGAGTCACTCCTTGACCCCAAGGGAGATTTCTTCAGTCTTCTAGTCAGGATAGAACGTCGAAGGTCCAGGATATATGTTGCAGAGTTTCGTCCAGGGTAATCTAAAGTCGCAAGGACTGGGTTCCCATACTTACACAAAGTTTGGGGGTTGGACATACTCTAGAGACCCACCTATGGGAGGGTTTGGAAAGAGTGGTGGTTACACCCATTTCCTTTGTTCAGTTTCGCGCCAGAGCAGGGGCAGGTAGCCCCTGCAACCGGTTTGAACTGGACTATGCACAGGGACACCAGGTGTGCCCCCAGTGCAGGACTTCAAAGCACCAGAGAGTGCTCCCGCCCAGCCACAATACATATCTGCCTGTCTGGGGAGGTGGTTACACCACCCTGGGACAGGAAACCTATTGTCCAGGCCTCCCCTGCCAGAGTTTCGGTCAGCAGCAGGAGGCCAGACCCGTGTCTGTGGCAGAGGCATCCATTTTGTGATGCCAGGGCTGTAGAAAGTCCTACCAGGTTAGACCAGTGTGAACATGTCTCTCCCTCTAGAAGGGTGGAATGCTACTCCCGCCGCCAGAACTGGTGGGGGTTAGTATTCCAAAGCGCTTGACACCAAACACGACATGTTTCCGTGCAGCCATCCCACAGTTAGCATTTACCGCGAGGTTATAATGCACTTAAGAGTATATGGTCAGGCCGCACCACAAACAGCATCAGAGGAGGTACTCCGAATGCTGCAGAAGGGCTCTGCTCATGCAGGGGCACCCTCTCGCATAAAAACCAAGCACTCTGCCTTCAGTATTGTCAAGGCCTGCCATAGGACTGACTTATAGGTTTTATATGTGTGTGCAATGGTGGTGATATAGGTAGCCTATACCACTGTAAGGGGTGCAAGCACACCCTTACTCAGGCTGCTGTAGCAGACCTGTGGTGCCATTTTGGAGCGCATCCCAGGGGTGGCATATTACATGCTTCAGCCCCTGGTAGGCCTCTGAGGTACCTATGCCCTAGGTACATAGTATACCATATACTAGGGGCGTATAAGGCACTCCAGAATCCAATTAGATATGTACCTAATATACATGCAAACCATTTTAGAGAGGAAGCAGCCAGGCTGGGGTCCTGATTAGCAGGGCCACAGCCAGACTAAGGTCGAAAAACAGTGAAACACCAGCAAAAAGTGGGGGTACCCATGTGAAGCAGATCCTACCCTCCTACACAACCCCCCTCCCCCAAACGCTGGGACATTAAACTAACCTTGACCAGTTGAGTCTTCATGTTCTAAGTGAAAATACCAAGAGAGTCCATCTGCATTGGCATGGTTACTCCCAGGTCTATGTTCCACTGTAAAGTCCATCCCCTGTAGGGAAATGGACCACCTAAGCAGCTTGGGGATTTCACCCTTCATTTGTTTTAGCCATAAGAGGGGCTTATGGTCTGTCTTGTCAAGGAAGTGAGTACCAAACAAGTATGGCCTCAACTTCTTCAGAGCCCAAACCACAGCAAAGGCCTCCCTCTCAATGGCTGACCAACGTTTCTCTCAAGGGGTCAGCCTTCTGCTTATGAAAGCTACTGGCTGATCCTGACCTTCATCATTCAATTGTGACAGCACAGCCCCAACCCCCAATTCAGATGCATCTGTTTGGAAAATGAACTTCTTGGAGTAGTCAGGACTCAGCAGAATGGGAGCAGTGCACATGGCCTGCTTCAGGTCATCAAATGCCTTTTGACAGCTAGCTGTCCACTGAACCTTTTTGGGCATATTTTTAGAAGTTAAGTCATTCAGGGGTGTCACTATTGATCCATACCCCTTGACAAATCTCCTGTAGTACCCAGTCACGCCTAAGCAGGCTCTCACCTGAGTCTGGGTAGATGAGCAACCCAGTCCATTATGGTCTGGATTTTGCTCTGTAATGGTTGAACCTGGCCTCCACCTACAAGGTGGCCCAGGTACACAACCTGACTCTGCCCTATCTGGCACTTAGTAGCCTTGACAGTTAAGCCGGCTTTTTGCAGGACCTCCAAAACATTCCTCATGTAGACCAGGTGATCCCCCCAGATGGAGCTAAAGACAGCAATATCATCTAGATATGCTGCACTAAAGTCTTCCAGGCCTGTAAGTACTTGATTTACCAACCTTTGGAAAGTGGCAGGTGCATTCTTCAAACCAAAGGGCATTACCACAAATTGATAGTGCCCACTAGGGGTAGAAAATGCTGTCTTTGGCTTTGCATCATCAACTAGTCTGATCTGCCAGTAGCCAGCTGTCATGTCAAATGTGCTTAGAAACTTGACTGAGGCCAAAGTATCTATTAGCTCATCTGCCCTGGGGATGGGATGGGCATCAGTCCTAGTGACTGCATTGAGACCCCTGTAGTCTACACAAAACCTCCTTTCTCTCTTGCCAGCTGTGGTGTGAGGTTTAGGGACCAGGACTACTGGACTAGCCCAAGGGCTAACTGAGGGTTCAATCACACCCAAATCCAACATCTTTTGGACTTCTGTCCTTATACAGTCCCTGACATGGTCAGGTTGCCTGTAGATCTTATTCTTCACAGGTAGACTGTCCCCAGTGTCCACTTCATGAGTGCACCAGGTGGTCTGACTTGGAGTCAGAGAAAACATATGTCTGAACTGGCTGAGAAGGTTTCTGCAGTCAGTTTGCTGCTGGGCAGTGAGGCTGCCTGCCAAGGCTACACCATCAACTGACCTATCATCAGGGTTCTGAGAAATCAGGTCAGGGAGTAGGTCACTCTCTTCCTCCTGTCCTTCATCAGTAGCCATAAGCAAGCCCATGTCTGCCCTGTCAACATATGTTTTAAGTCTGTTGACATAAAGTACCTTGTGGGGACTCCTAGGGGTTCCAAGGTCTACCAAGTAGGTAACCTCCCCTTTCTGTTCAACAATTGCATGGGGGACACTCCATTTGTCCTGGAGGGCTGCTGGGGCCACAGTCTCCAACACCCACACTTTCTGTCCTGGCTGGTAAACAGTCAGTACAGCCTTTTGGTCATGCCAGGCTTTTTGCAGTTTCTGGCTAGCCTCAAGGTTTTTGTTTGCCTTTTTCATGTACTCATCTATCCTGGAGCGGAGACCAAGTACATAGTCCACTATGTCTTGCTTTGGGGGCTTGAGGGGTAACTCCCATCCTTCCTTCACCAAACACAATAGACCCTGACAGGGTGACCAAACAAAAGTTCAAAAGGGCTGTAACCAATCCCCTTTTGAGGCACCTCCCTGTATGCAAATAAAAGGCAGGGCAAGAGTAGGTCCCATTTGCGCCTAAGCTTCTCTGTGAGTCCTTTAATCATGCCCTTTAAGGTTTTGTTGAATCTCTCAACTAAACCATTGCATTGTGGGTGATAGGGTGTGGTGAACTTGTAGTTCACTCCACACTCCTTCCACATAGCAGTTAAGTAACTAGACATGAAGTGTGCATCCCTGTCAGATACTACCTCCTTAGGAAAGCCTACTGTAGAGAACACACTCAAGAGAGCTCTTTCCACCACAGGTTCTGTAGTGGTCCTTAGGGGAATTGCTTCTGGGTACCTGGTGGCATGATCCATCACCACCAGTATAAATCTGTGCCCAGATGCTGTTTGGGGATCCATTGGACCAACAATGTCAGTCCCTACCCTTTCAAAGGGCACCCCCACCACAGGTAGTGGTATCAGGGGGGCCTTTGTAGTGCCAGCTGCCTTGCCACTGGCTTGGCAGGTAACACAGGAGCGACAAAAATCCTTTGTCTCTTCAGACATGTGGGGCCAGTGAAAGTGAGGGACAATACTGTCCCAAGTCTTGTTCTGGCCCAGGTGTCCTGCTAGGGGAATATCATGGGCTAGTGTCAATAGGAAACCTCTAAACTTCAGAGGTATAACCAACCTTCTGGATGCACCAGGCTTGGGGTCTCTACTCTCTGAGTAAAGGAGTCCATCATCCCAATAAACGTTATGGGTGCCACTAGCATTCACAGCAGCCTCATCAGCAGCTTGCTTTCTGAGGGGTTCAAGAGAGGGGCAGGTTTTCTACTCCTGGCTCAGATCAGACCTGGAAGGGCCCCCTGTCCCCAAGAACTCAACCTGGTCAGGTTCTAGCTCCTCTGAGATAGTTCCTTCTTCAGGCTCAAGAACATCTCCCTGAGGAGACTGATCAGCATTCTGAGTCAGGTGGGAAGGCTCTGCCTTAACCCTACTGCTCCTCCTCTTGTGAGGCACCTGGTCCATGTTTCCAGAATCCAGGGCCTGTCCAGCTTTAGACATTTTGGCCTGTGACCTAGTCACAGCAAAGACATGAGCAGGGATCCCTAACATTTCTGCATGTGTCCTGAGCTCCACTTCAGCCCAAGCTGAAGTCTCTAGATCAGTGCCAAGCAAGCACTGTACTGGTAGGTCTGCACTTACCACAACCTTCTTAAGGCCAGTTACCCCTCCCCAGGAGAAGTTAACAACTGCCAGAGAATGGTCTGTTCTGACATTGCTTGCATTGGCCACTTGGTACATTTCACCAAGTATAATCTGCCCAGGATCCACAATATCTTTTGTCACCATGGTGACACTTGCTCCTGTGTCCCTGAATGCCCAAGCTTCTACTCCATTAATTAAAGGGTGTTGTCTGTATTTGCCCAGATTACTGGGACTCACACAAGGGGACATATCCATGTCTCCATCACAGACAAGCACAGCCTGAGTTGGAACTCTGACTAGGCCAGAGTCCATCTCAGAACCCAGGGTCAACCCTACTACACCCTTATTCTGAACATTGCCACCACCTATTGTAGCTGTACTATGGGGAACAGTTGCCTTAGGGGCAATGGTGGCTGGAGTAGATTCTTTGGACTTGGTGCAGTCACTGGTCCAGTGAGTTTTCTGTTTACAGATTTTGCACCAAGGTTTCTTTTGGCCTTTTCCCTTATTTGACTGTGACTCCCCATTAGAAGAAGATTTTTGGGGCCCTTGAGAAGACTTCTGGTCTTTACCCTTGTCCCCACCCTTGTCAGAGTTCTTAGAATCCTGCTTCTTTGGGTCACCACTTTGGTTCTGTACCTTCTGCCTCACACTGGTTCTGACCCATTTGTCTGCCTTTTTTCCCAATTCTTAGGGAGAGGTCAGATCAGAGTCTACCAAGTACTGGTGTAACAGCTGATTTTGACAGTTATTAAGAATCTGCTCCCTCATTATCAGATTGTACAATCCTATGAAATCACACACTTTACTGCTCAATAACCAACCTTCCAGAGCCTTAGCAGCACAGTCAACAAAGTCAACCCAGTCTTGATTTTGTGCTTTTTGGGTGTCTCTGAGCTTTAACCTGTATTGTTCAGTGGTTAGGCCAAACCCATCTATCAGTGCACTTTTCAAGACTTTGTAATCATCAGCATCCTCTTCTCTTACAGTGAGGAGATTATCTCTACCTTTGTCTGCAAAGGAGAGCCATAAGATTGCTGCCCACTGACCTTGAGGGACCTTCTGTACTTTACAGGCCCTCTCCAAGGCAGTTATCCATTTGTGGATGTCATCCCCACTCTGGTAGGGAGGGACAATCTTACTTAGGTTTCTATGGTCATAAGACCTCTCCCTATCTCTAGGGTAATTGCTGCCACCAAGGGATTCTAGTCCCTCCTTTTTACTAGCACTATAGAGCTCTAGGGCTTCCCTATCTAAGGCCATCTGCTGCTTTCTGAGGTTTTAGCTTGTCTTGCTCATACGTCAAAAGTCTCTCTCTCCTCTCCTGGGAGGCTTCCCTCCCTCTGTGTGTCCCTATAGAGGAGTTAGACTGGACAGATCCCCTTGAGAGAGATCTATCCCTTCTAGCCCTACTTTCAACTCTTCCTGGAGGAATAAAGGAAGGAGCATTATTGTCATCCTCCTCATCCTCATCCAGGAGAGCTGGGTTCACCAGATTCTGATCATTGTCATCAGTCTGGTCAGCATTAGAGGTAGGGTCAGGGGAATTTGTACCCCAAGGCCCACACTCACCTGCTGGCCCACCCACACTGCATACCCCATCAGGCCCACTAGGCCCTGAGATATCATCCAGCTTAAGTATCTTTATGAGATGCTGGTGGTTGGGCTTTTGCCTGTTTTCAGCTTCCTAATGGAACATAAGGCCCTAAGCTGTGCAAAGGAGAGATCCTCATATTTATAGGGGAGAAGCCCACTGGCTTCTGGCAGGGACCCACTGGTTCCTGGCTGACTAGACATTACTAATGTGGTGTGGTGTATTGCACTACCCAGTACCTACACTAGTGTGGCCTACTAAACTCTCTTGAGTTGTAGAAAGGGTGTGCTATCCCTTAACACACAACTCTAAGTTCAGTAGAACTTACTGTAGCTAAACTTGATATTATATGTACCTAAGGTACCCTTAGTGGTTTTCAGTTGATCAATTCAATTGAGATTATCTGGTAAAACAATAGCAAGCTGGAATCCCACACCCTGCACACCAATGTGAGAAGGTGGCCTGATATATGCTGTCCACTAGTTCTAGTGGGCACCTTGTATCAGTCCAAACAACCCCTTATGTTGAATAGGTTAAAGACAACCTTTTTTGAAAGCTATCCTAGTGGTAGCTATGGAGGGCAGCCTTCAGGCTAAGTCTTGAAGGAATGTAAAGAAGCTTGTTTTACCAGTCTATAATCTCTTGAATGATCAAATGAAAGGACAACCACACCAGGTATATATTTAAAATATATGTATTTAAGATAAAACACACCACTCTAGTCTCTTTATGAGGTAGAGTTCGAAGTTCTTAATTTACAAGTTAGCAATCAACAGTAATAGCACAAATACACGTTTGGGCCTTAGGGGCGTACCAAACCATATACCAATAAAGTGGTATAAGAACCATGACTGAACTAGACACAAGGCCTAGAGCCTGTAGAATCGCTGGGACCCCAAGGAACCACCCAAGGTAGTGATGCAGGGGACCCACGGGGGCCGTGTGCAATGTGTAAGCACAACCGCGGGTTCCCGTTAGCTTCTATGGGCAATGTCGCGGTTGGAAATTTAAAGATTAGGGACACTTACCATCGAGTTAGGACCAAATCCTTTTGGACTTAAGAAGTTCTAGGGCTAACACCCACGGGAGCACCGGAGTACTCGTGTTACCTCACCCAGGGAAGTCGGGTGCATAGGTGTCTTTTGGTGTCAGGTCTCGTCGTCGATTTCAATGGCAGCTGGCGAAGAAATGCTGCTGCCGTGAAGAGGAGAAGTGTCCGAAGAGATCCAAGCCTGGATCTAGGATGGAAGGAACCTGAAAGCAGAGGGAACAGAGTCTGGGTCACTTGCCAGTGACCGAGGGCAGGATGGACCAATGCCCACAGATGTCGGGTGCTTCAGGTGAGTTGACGGGTGTCTTGACTCTTCAGCCACGAGGTCCAGGAGGCGCCGATGATGACCAGGAGCTGGATTCGAGTTGTCCCACGAAGTTTGTCGAGTTCTGCGGTGTCGGCGACCAGAAAGTTTGTCGAGTGCTGCGGTGTCGGCGACCAGAATGGAGCCAACTAGCCTTGGCATCGGCAAGTCTCGTGTAAAGAGAAGAAGGATGTTGGTGCAGACCAGCAAGGTCTGAGGGACTCACCCAGCGAGGGTAAGTCGGGGCACGTCTGGAGCAACCATGAAAGCCCAAGCAGAAGAGGAGTTGCCTTCGGGGGACCCACTAGCCAACGGGCTAGCGATCGCGAAGGAGCCTCGTGCAGGCGCACTGGAACCCGGCCCACGGGTCACTCGTGGAGTGGAGGCCGGAGATCTTGGGTGCAGTCAGTGCTCAAGGCTGAGACTACTCGGAGCCCAAAGCAGAACTTCAAGGATAAACAGGAAGTTGATGTACGGGGAACAACCTTTACAACGCAACTTTTACAACGCACTACCTTTACAACGCATTTTTTACAACGCATAATCCATTACAACGCATGACATTACAACGCATACCATTACAACGCATTTTTAAAAACTACCTTTACAACGCATTCCATTACAACGCATACTACCATTACAACGCATACCATTACAACGCATAATATTACACTACACTATCCAACACTTACCCTACTGTTGCACCCCCTGGAGTTAGAATAGTAATTTTTACCCCTATACTATCCAACACTTACCCTACTGATGCACCCCCTGGAGTTAGAATAGTAATTTTTACCCCTATACTATCCAACACTTACCCTACTGATGCACCCCCTGGAGTTAGAATAGTAATTTTTACCCCTATACTATCCAACACTTACCCTACTGATGCACCCCCTGGAGTTAGAATAGTAATTTTTACCCCTATACTATCCAACACTTACCCTACTGTTGCACCCCCTGGAGTTAGAATAGTAATTTTTACCCCTATACTATCCAACACTTACCCTACTGTTGCACCCCCTGGAGTTAGAATAGTAATTTTTACCCCTACACTATCCAACACTTACCCTACTGTTGCACCCCCTGGAGTTAGAATAGTAATTTTTACCCCTATACTATCCAACACTTACCCTACTGATGCACCCCCTGGAGTTAGAATAGTAATTTTTACCCCTATACTATCTAATACTTACCTTAAATGTAATTTAATATTATGCGTTGTAATGGTATGCGTTGTAAAGGTAGTATGCGTTGTAATGGTAATGCGTTGTAAAGGTATTTTTTTAAAATGCGTTGTAGTGTCCTGCGTTGTAATGTCATGCGTTGTAATGGATTATGCGTTGTAAAAAATGCGTTGTAAGTGCATGCGTTGTAAAAGTGTGCGTTGTAACGTCATACATCCTGATGTACCAGCAATAGTACGCGGTGCCCAGGGGTCACGATTCCTTGTCACCCACGATAGCCACGGGCCTCAGCTTTGCTGTGGACTCAGGGTAACCTCGGGGAAGTCAGGAAATCCACCTCTGGTGATGCAGAGACTTCGGCGTCCAATGGGAGCTTTGGACTTGCAGACCGGACAGGGGAGTCACTCCTTGACCCCAAGGGAGATTTCTTCAGTCTTCTAGTCAGGATAGAACGTCGAAGGTCAAGGATATATGTTGCAGAGTTTCGTCCAGGGTAATATAAAGTGGCAAGGACTGGGTTCCCATACTTATACAAAGTTTGGGGTGGACATACTCTAGAGACCCATCTATGGTATGGTTTGGAAAGAGGGGTGGTTACACCCATTTCCTTTGTCCAGTTTCACGCCAGAGCAGGGGCAGGTAGCCCCTGCAACTGGTTTGAACTGGACTATGCACAGTAACACCAAGTGTGCCCCGTGCCCCCAGTGCAGGACTTCAAAGCACCAGAGAGTGCTCCCGCCCAGCCCCAATACACATCTGCCTGTCTGGGGAGGTGGTCACACCTCCCTGGGACAGGAAACTATTGTCCAAGCCTCCCCTGCCAGAGTTTCGGTCAGTAGCAGGAGGCCAGACCCGTGTCTGTGGCAGAGGCATCCATTTTGTGATGCTAGGGCTGTAGAAAGTCCTACCGGGTTAGACCATTGTGAACATGTCTCTCCCTCTAAAAGGGTAGAATGGTACCCCCGCTGCCAGAAATGGCGGGGGTAGTTTTCCAAAGCATTTGACACAAACACGACATGTTTCCGTGCTGCCATCCCAAAGTTAGCATTTACCGCGAGGTTATAATGCACTTAAGAGTATATAGTCAGGCTGCACCACAAACAGCATCAGAGGAGGTACTCCAAACGCTGCAGAGGGGCTTTGCTCATGCAGGGGCATCCTCTCACATAAAAACCAAGCACTCTGCCTTCAGGATTGTCAAGGCCTGCCATAGGAGTAACTTCTATGTTTTATATGTGTGTGCAGTGGTACTGATATAGGTAGCCTATACCACTGTAAGGGGTGCAAGCACACCCTTACCCAGGCTGCTATAGCAGACCTGTGGTGCCATTTTGGAGTGCTTCCCAGGGGTGGCATAATACATGCTTCAGCCCCTGGTAGGCCTCTGAGGTACCTATGCCCTAGGTACATAGTATACCATATACTGGGGCGTATAAGGCACTTATACCTAATATACATGCAAACCATTTTAGAGAGGAAGCAGCTAGGCTGGGGTCCTGATTAGCAGGGTCACAGCCAGACTAAGGTCGAAAAACAGTGAAACACCAGCAAAAAGTGGGGGTACCCATGTGAAGCAGATCCTACTCTCCTACAGTGGGCTTGCTGCACCGATAGTGCCACCCACCGAAGCAGCCCGTAAAGTGTAACTCAGGCCTTGCATTGCAGAGCCTGTACGCAGTCTGGGACTGCTGTGTCTACTCGGCGAGTGCACCCACTCGCCAGTCCTTCAACCTTCCCTTTTCTACATATCAGTCACCCCTATAGTAGGCCTACGGGAAGGGTGCATTGTATGTAAAAGGTAGGCCATGCCCTGGTATGTGTGGCATGTCCTGATAGTGAATTACAACCTATTTTGTTTTTCACTATTGCAAGGCTACCTGTCCCCAAAGGCCAGAACGGGCGATTTGATTATAACATCTTATAATCCTAACTGACCCAGGGGACGAGGTAGAGTTCAAGTTTAGTATGCCTGAACTCAGAATGGCAAGGCTGAATAGGCCGATCTACCTGAGGAGTAGTAGGAGGAGTAGCGCCTGGACCTGAATAGGACTGTGCCTGCCTTCCACAATGCTGGCTTCACCTCCTGTGGTGCGTCTGATGACCCTGGCCTACTCTGACAAAGGAAGAAGTTGTGCACTGGCAGAATGCACCCAGAACTGGTTTGGAGTAGGTACAGGACCCTCTGCCTTCTGAGGACAAAGGATTTGCTAGTATAAATATGGGGACCCAGACCCCAAGAAGTTAGATCACTTCTGGGAACACAAGACAAATCTTTGCTGAGGAGAAGAACCGAAGGAAGCTGCAGAAGTTGTACTGTCCCTCTGCCCGTGTGCTGTTGTTGGGTTGGCCTGCAGTGGTGTCTTCATTGCCGAGGAAAGGAGAAGGAACTTTTACAGAACTTTCATCATCTTGCAGAATATTTCGCCAAGGGCATGACTCAAGCTTGCCTCCTGTCCGAAGTCTCAGGGATACAAAATACTTCACCCCTCCTGTTTGCTTGCTTCTGGAACTTGCTGTTTCAGTTGCTACAGAAGGAATTTGCAACACGAATGCCAGTGAACGTCGCCGCGATCTGCATCGAAGCCGTGAGCGCTGCTCTGACTTGTACCCGTGAACCGATGCCTACTGCTCTGCCGTATCGACTACGAAACCAACATCATCTCGGAGCCGATCCTAGACCAAGGTGGCCAAGAACTCATCGACATTTTGATATCGTAAGGAACCGTGGTGTCAGCATCATCGTAACGTCACCTCCTCTCCGGTCAGGATCCGACGCCTTCCCTGCCTGCGCAAGCATCCAGGACACCGAGGCATCATCTCCCCCGAAGCAAGGACCCGACGCTGCAAATGCGCCAACGACATCACATCTTGCCCACACGGTGAGCTGTCTATTTTCGCTTTCCAAGGTACTGTTCTGTGGGGGTCTGCTTTGACTCTGGGTCCGACGCTGCCCACCTTGTGGTCAGCGCCGTACTTCGGGAACACTTTGACCTCGACCTCACGATAACTCCCGTTGGAGTTATCTGTTGCTAATGACTGCTTTTAGTGAAGAACCTATTTTTGAATTGCTTCTACCATCGTGAATTATTAATTGTGATTACAGTATTGTGGATTTTTGCCATTTGTGGTCTTGTGATAAGTCTATATAAAGAATACTTATTTTCATACAACCCGGTGTGGTGTCCGTCTGTAGTGTTTTCACTGTATTACTGTATGCGTTCACAAATGCTTAACACACTGCCTCTGAGATAAGCCTGCCTGCTCGTGCCAAGCTACCAAGGGGGTGAGCAGGGGTTATCCAGTAGTGTAATCCCCTTTCCCTGATTTAGACGCACGGGTCCCTATTTGGACAAAGGTGTATGCCATTGCCAACTAGAGACCCCGAGTTCTAACATTCCCCATTTACTGATGGCACATCCAGGGAATGAAAACTAGTAAACCGTACTTACCTCAGACTCTGTGAATAAGTTCAGTCACTAGAGTCTAGGGGTTTGCTGCAACAAAGGCAGCATGTCCCCCGGGGCCACAAAGGCCCTGTTCTTGGCTTAACCATTCCAGTGGCAGGGAACCCCACAGTAATGCAGCGCGGTCCTGTTTTAGATCGGCTAAGTCGAGCTGAGGGTTAAATAGAGAATCATGCCGTACTTCTGTTCTATGCTCTAGAACTGTCATGGTAATAAGGCTAAGAATGTTACCGAGATGAGACCTGGGCTGGGGTTGGAATTAACTTCTTTACACCACGCATATTTCGCATTCTAATTATTTACTAAAGGACACTACACAGGCCTTCGCAGTGACGTTTGTCTTTGACGGATGCGACCTCCCACAGCAGTTTTAACCAGGACTTCAGTGAATGACTGCTATTGACATTTGTGGATTTCTAGACCAGGCCAGTGCTTTTGTATCAACGTTGATGATTATTTTAATTGGGACAGTTCTGACAGCGCGGGCACATATCAGGGCACCAGACAACAGAATGTTGATTAGAGCATTGGAATGTTAAGCGCTCCATTGAAGACAATGGAGTTTCTTCGGGCTGCTAATGGCCGGTAGAAGCCCGCAGCATCAACATTCCAATTTTATTTTAATTTCACAGCTGTTGCTGTGAATAAAGGCCTCACGAAGCCCAGGGGGCTTTCCTAATCCCCTCGGGCTCCGTGAGGCCTGTGTTTGACTAATTAGAACATTCTGCCTCCTAGGGGCTGAATGGTATAATAACTTTATAGCTGTCCATAGCAGGCTATGCAGGCCTTTAACTCCTTCAGTGCCCATGACGAGATGGTCTCGTCATGGAGCGCGGTTGCGCTGTGCCCATGACGAAACTATCTCGTCATGAACCCCGCCCGCTAATGAAAGGGCCGGCACAGGGCGGGGAAAGAGCGGGGCACTGAAGGGGTTAAAGGCCCTCTCCCCTGTTAAAGGCCCTCGTCTTTGGCATTTAATGCTGGAACGGGCCTTTAATGGCCGGTAAATCCCGCCATGGTGGGCTATGAGGCTATATTCTCATTTGAAAAGTTTGGCACAGATCAGATTGAGAACTGGTCTGAGAGCCAGGAGACCCCACGCAACTCTGATCATATCTGGCTACTCTCCTACTGGCTGTCAGCTTTCTCTGGGTGTTTCTCATCCTGGGATTATGCTGACTTCTCTCCCAGACAGACTCTGCTTCTGCAGTGCCTGGAACTCTCCTTCCGTTTCTCACCAGGCATACTTCTAGGTGCTAGCAAGACCTTCAGTTCTTCCAGCAAGTAGGGCAGACTTCAGGTTATGTCCCTTCACCTCTGGGAGACTGTTATGCAGACACCATCCATGATCACACAGGAATGCTACCCCCTAACTGCATGCTAGTGATCCGACACAAGAGCACAACCATCCCCCTCTACACTAGTGACACTTCAGAGACGCACAACCCTCTACCTCCTTACTGGTGACACATCACAGGAGCACAGCTCCCTACCTGTATACTAGTGACACATCACAGGAGCGCAGCCCGGTAACTGTATTCTAATTACTCATCACAGCAGCACAGCCCTTGACCTGTATACTAGTGACACAGCACAAGAGACTGACCCTCTACCTGCATACTAATGGCATATCACAGGAGCTCAGCCCCCTAACTGTATTCTAGTTACTCATCACAGGAACACAGCCCTCTACCTGTATACGAGTGACACAGCACAAAAGCACAATCCTCTCTCTGTATACTAGTGATACATTACAGGGTGCAACCCTCCACCTGTATACTACTGACACAGCATAAGAGCACAACCCTCTAGATGTATACTAGTGACAAATCACAGGAGCACAACACTCTACCTATATACTAGTGACAAATCACAAGAGCACAGCACTCTACCTGCACTCTAGTGACACATCACAGGAGCACCACCCTCTACCTGTATACTAGTGGCACCACCCTCGACCTGTGTACTAGTGACACAGCAAAAAAGACGACTCTCTACCTGCATACTAATGACACATCACAACCCTCTACTTGTATACTAGTGACACAGCACAGGAGCACAACCCTCTACCTGTATATGAGTGACACAGCACAAGAGCACAACCCTCTACTTGTATACTAGTGACACAGCACAGGAGCACAACCCTCGACCTATATATGAGTGACACAGCACAAGAGCACAACCCTCTGCCTGTATACTAGTGACACAGCACAAGCGCACAACCCTCTACCTGTATATGAGTGACAAAGCACAAGAGCACAACCCTCTACTTGTATACTAGTGACACAGCACAGGAGCACAACCCTCTACTTGTATAGTAGTGACACAGCACAAGCGCAAAACCCTCTACCTGTATACTAGTGACACATCACAAGAGCCCAACCCTCCATCATCTACTAGTGACACATCACATGAGCCCAGCCATCCATCATCTACTAGTGACACATCACATGAGCCCAGCCATCCAACATCTACTAGTGACACATCAGAGGAGCACAACCCCCTCTCTACCTGTACACTAGTGGCACATACAGGAGCACGGCCCTATACCTGTATACTACTGACAGAGCCGAGGAGCACAACCCTCTACTTGTATACTAGTGACACAGCACAAGAGCACAACCCTCTACTTGTATACTAGTGACACAGCACAAGGGCACAACCCTCTACTTGTATACTAGTGACACAGCACAAGAGCACAACCCTCTACTTGTATACTAGTGACACAGCACAAGGGCACAACCCTCTACTTGTATACTAGTGACACAGCACAAGAGCACAACCCTCTACCTGTATACTAGTGACACAGCACAGGAGTACAACCCTCTACCTGTATACTAGTGTCACATCACATGAGCCCAACCCTCCATCAACTACTAGTGACACATCAGGGGAGCACAACCCCCACTCTACCTGTACACTAGTGGCACATGCAGGAGCACAGCCCTATAGCTGTACACTACTGACGGAGCCGAGGAGCACAACCCTCTGCCTGTATACTAGTGACACATCACAGGAGCACAACCCTCTGCCTGTATACTAGTGACACATACAGGAGCACAACCCTCTACCTGTATACTAGTGACACATACAGGAGCACAACCCTCTACCTGTGTACTAGTGACACATACAGGAGCACAACCTGTATACTAGTGACACATCACATGAGCCCAACCCTCCATCATCTACTAGTGACACATCAGGGGAGCACAACCCCCTCTCTACCTGTACACTAGTGACACATACAGGAGCACAGCCCTATAGCTGTATACTAGTGACAGAGCCGAGGAGCACAACCCTCTGCCTGTATACTAGTAACACATCACAGGAGCACAACCCTCTGCCTGTATACTAGTGACACATCACAGGAGCACAACCCTCTGCCTGTATACTAGTGACACATACAGGAGCACAACCCTCTACCTGTATACTAGTGGCACATACAGGAGCACAGCCCTATAGCTGTATACTACTGACAGAGCCGAGGAGCACAACCCTCTGCCTGTATACTAGTGTCACATCGTCACGTGGCTGTTGGGGACATTGTCGACAACACTAAGTTAGCATTTGCCCTGCCGCCATTATGCGGCTTTGCACACGTTACTACATGGCTTTATGTTTTGCAAAGGACTTTCTTTGTGCCTTTCACAAGAGAACTGTCCGCTGGGTTCGTTCTCTGCCTGTTCCTGGAGTTGTCTGAACATTGTGTGCAAGGTCCATAAACAATGCCCCTTGTTAGTCTGTGCTGGTTAGGACCTAGCTCCTAGACACAACAAACCGATGCAGCTGTTATTGGGGACAACGTACTTTGGTCTTAGGGAACTACACAGATAGGTGGCACCCACTTGAAGTGGAACCTTTCCAAAGAGAAGAGCGAGACAGCACCTGTCATGTAGATTTCCCATCTATAGGCTAAGGTATGGGGTCTGCTGATAAAGCCTAGAGATCTTCTAATATATAATAATACTTCTTCTTTGCAAGGGGAGGAAGGTTCGGCTCTATAGTCTTTTCTCCATTGTCTTTGTATGACGACATCTCCCATCATGATTTATGGACCAGCTGCTATGCTGTCTGTATTTGTATTATGCATTTTCCTGCTTGTTGTGGCACCTATACTGCATGTTAGGGCACGTTAGTTAAAGTAAATATTTCAAACTGTTTCGTGTCTCTGTCAGCTCTTATTGTGGACAAGTACAAGAGTGAGAGCGGAAGGGGTGTCTTGTAACTGCGATTCCTGAGAGATCTGGGAGTGTTGTGTTCTGGGGTGTCTAATCACTTGTTTCACTGTAAGTGAGTAGGTGAGCACGTGAGACACTATAGCTAGTCGGTCCTGGGCTTATAGGTACTCAGGTGGTAGGATGGCTCAGTCCCTACCTACTAAGGTCCCATAATCCTACACATAGATCTGTTTTTGGGCAGAATCCCTGCAACAACATCACAGCAGCACAACCCTCTAAATGTATACTAGTGGTACTTCAAAGGAACACAACCATCTACTTGTTTACTAGTTACTCATCACAGGAGCACAACCCTCTATCTTTATATTAGTGGCACAGCAGAGGAGCACGTCCCTCTACCTGTGTACTAGTGACACAGCAGAGAAGTACACCCCGCTACCTATATACTAGGGACACAGCACAAGAGCACAACACTCCACCCATATACTAGTGACACATACAGTAGCACAACCCTCTACTTGTATACTAGTGATGCATCACAAGAGTACAATGCTCCAGCTGTACACTAGGTTCAAAGCACAAGAGCACAACACTCCACCTGTATGCTTGTGACACATACAGGAGCACAACCCTCTACTTGTATACTAGTGACAAAGCACAAGAGCACAGCCCTTCACCATATACTAGTGACAAGTACAGGAGCACAACCCTCTACCTGTATACTAGTAACACATACAGGAGCACAACCCTCTACCTGTATATTAGTGACACAGTACAGGAGCGCAACCTTCTACCTGTATGCTAGTAACACATACAGGAGCACAACCCTCTACCTGTATACTAGTGACTCAGCACAAGAGCACAACTCTTTACCTGTATATTAGTGACACATTACAAGAGGACAACCCTCCATCATATACTAGTGACACAGCAGAGGAAAACAACACTCCTCTCCACCTGTACACTAGGAACACTGCACAGGAGCACCGCCCTCTACCTGTATACTAGCGACACATACAGGAGCACAACCCCTACCTGTATACTAGCGACACATACAGGAGCACAACCCCTACCTGTATGCTAGCGACACATACAGGAGCACAACTCCTACATCTATACTAGTGATACAGCACAAGAGCACAACCCTCTACCTGTATACTAGTGACACTGCACAGGAGCACCGCCCTCTACCTGTATACTAGTGACACAGCACAAGAGCACCTCCCTCCACCTGTATACTAGTGACACTGCACAGGAGCACCACCCTCTACCTGTATACTAGTGACACATACAGGAGCACAGGCCCCCACCAGGAGTGGAGAGATACCTGACTCCACAGCATTCCTCAGTCCAGCTCTTCATGGCGACGCTTGAGAGACTCACAGCTCTCATCAGCTGAAACCCTCCTATTCTAGGCTGGGGTGTGATATACTTCACCTGATGGCTCACACCCTGTTATTTGAAGCTACGGTGTGACATACCTTATCTGATAACTCAAAGCCTCCTATCCTAGCATAGAACAAGATGTCAAACCAACCTCCGCGCCCATCCTCTATAGGAATTTGTTGTGAATTACCTGAAGGAACTGGTGCTGTAACATTGATTTATCTGGGAATTCTTGATTTTTATCGTTTTCATATCGCAAAACCCATAATCCTGGTATAATTGTGAGTGTGAAATTACTACATTAGTCACTCCACATCACTCTCCATGGGGGTGATAGTAGGATACCCCCTCAGCATCTCCTGGGCGAACACAGCCAATGTCCTTTCAGCACAGGAGTAGCCCGCACTCCCTAATTGTCGTGTCTTCCATCCCAAGTGCTGGAACTTCTTGCCCCCCTTTTCTTACATCCTCTCGTGTGAGTCACATTGACTCACGCTTGACTTCAGCCAGTCTTTCCACTCAGCCTGTCTCTGGGTCTTTGACTGTCTCTGCATGCAGTGGGTTCTCTTCCTTGCACTCGCTCCATGAATCAAGCGTCTCTGCCTGCAGTGGGTTCTCCTCCTTGCACTCGCTCCATGGATCGAGCGTCTCTGCCTGCAGTGGGTTCTCTTCCTTGCACTTGCTCCATGGATCAAGCGTCTCTGCCTGCAGTGAGTTCTCCTCCTTGCACTCGCTCCATGGATCGAGCGTCTCTGCCTGCAGTGGGTTTGCTTCCTTGCACTCGCTCCATGGCTCAAGCGTCTCTGCCTGCAGTGAGGTCTCTTCCTTGCACTCGCTCCATGGATCGAGCGTCTCTGCCTGCAGTGGGTTTGCTTCCTTGCACTCGTCCATGGGTCAAGCGTCTCTGCCTGTAGTGAGTTCTCTTCCTTGCACTCGCTCCATGGATAGAGCGTCTCTGCCTGCAGTGAGTTCTCTTCCTTGCACTCACTCCATGGATCGAGCGTCTCTGCCTGCATTGGGTTTTCTTCCTTGCACTCGCTCCATGGATCGAGCGTCTCTGCCTGCAGTGAGTTCTCTTCCGTGCCCTCAACCCATGGATTGAGCGTCTCTGCCTGCTGTGGGTTCTCTTCCTTGCACTCGCTCCATGGATAAAGCATCTCTGCCTGCAGTGAGTTCTCTTCCTTGCCCTCACTCCATGGATTGAGCGTCTCTGCCTGCTGTGGGTTCTCCTCCTTGCACTCGCTCCATGGATCGAGCGTCTCTGCCTGCAGTGGGTTTGCTTCCTTGCACTCGCTCCATGGCTCAAGCATCTCTGTCTGCAGTGAGGTCTCTTCCTTGCACTCGCTCCATGGATCGAGCGTCTCTGCCTGCAGTGGGTTTGCTTCCTTGCACTCGCTCCATTTGTAAAGCGTCTCTGCATTCAGTGAGTTCTCTTCCTTGCACTTGCTCCATGGATCGAGCGTCTCTGCCTACAGTGGGTTTTCTTGCTTGCACTGGCTCCATAGATCGAGCGTCTCTGGCTGCTGTGGGTTCGCTTCCTTGCACTCGCTCCATGGATCAAGCGTCTCTGCCTGCAGTGAGGTCTCTTCCTTGCACTCGCTCCATGGATCGAGCGTCTCTGCCTGCAGTGGGTTCTCTTCCTTGCACTCGCTCCATGAATCGAGCGTCTCTGCCTACAGTTAGTTTTCTTCCTTGCCCTCGCTCCATGGATCGAGCGTCTCTGCCTGCAGTGAGTTCTCTTCCTTGCCCTCACTCCATGGATCGAGCGTCTCTGCCTGCTGTGGGTTCTCTTCCTTGCACTCGCTCCATGGATAAAGCGTCTCTGCCTGCAGTGAGTTCTCTTCCTTGCCCTCACTCCATGGATCGAGCTTCTCTGCCTGCTGTGGGTTCTCCTCCTTGCACGCGCTCCATGGATCGAGCGTCTCTGCCTGCAGTGGGTTTGCTTCCTTGCACTCGCTCCATGGCTCAAGCGTCTCTGCCTGCAGTGAGGTCTCTTCCTTGCACTCGCTCCATGGATCGAGCGTCTCTGCCTGCAGTGGGTTTGCTTCCTTGCACTCGTCCATGGGTCAAGCGTCTCTGCCTGTAGTGAGTTCTCTTCCTTGCACTCGCTCCATGGATAGAGCGTCTCTGCCTGCAGTGAGTTCTCTTCCTTGCACTCACTCCATGGATCGAGCGTCTCTGCCTGCATTGGGTTTTCTTCCTTGCACTCGCTCCATGGATCGAGCGTCTCTGCCTGCAGTGAGTTCTCTTCCTTGCCCTCACTCCATGGATTGAGCGTCTCTGCCTGCTGTGGGTTCTCTTCCTTGCACTCGCTCCATGGATAAAGCATCTCTGCCTGCAGTGAGTTCTCCTCCTTGCCCTCACTCCATGGATTGAGCGTCTCTGCCTGCTGTGGGTTCTCCTCCTTGCACTCGCTCCATGGATCGAGCGTCTCTGCCTGCAGTGGGTTTGCTTCCTTGCACTCGCTCTATGGCTCAAGCATCTCTGTTTGCAGTGAGGTCTCTTCCTTGCACTCGCTCCATGGATCGAGCGTCTCTGCCTGCAGTGGGTTTGCTTCCTTGCACTCGCTCCATTTGTAAAGCGTCTCTGCATTCAGTGAGTTCTCTTCCTTGCACTTGCTCCATGGATCGAGCGTCTCTGCCTACAGTGGGTTTTCTTGCTTGCACTGGCTCCATAGATCGAGCGTCTCTGCCTGCTGTGGGTTCGCTTCCTTGCACTCGCTCCATGGATCAAGCGTCTCTGCCTGCAGTGAGGTCTCTTCCTTGCACTCGCTCCATGGATCGAGCGTCTCTGCCTGCAGTGGGTTCTCTTCCTTGCACTCGCTCCATGGATCGAGCGTCTCTGCCTACAGTTAGTTTTCTTCCTTGCCCTCGCTCCATGGATCGAGCGTCTCTGCCTGCAGTGAGTTCTCTTCCTTGCCCTCACTCCATGGATCGAGCGTCTCTGCCTGCTGTGGGTTCTCTTCCTTGCACTCGCTCCATGGATAAAGCGTCTCTGCCTGCAGTGAGTTCTCTTCCTTGCCCTCACTCCATGGATCGAGCTTCTCTGCCTGCTGTGGGTTCTCCTCCTTGCACGCGCTCCATGGATCGAGCGTCTCTGCCTGCAGTGGGTTTGCTTCCTTGCACTCGCTCCATGGCTCAAGCATCTCTGCCTGCAGTGAGGTCTCTTCCTTGCATTCGATCCATGGATCGAGCGTCTCTGCCTGCAGTGGGTTTGCTTCCTTGCACTCGCTCCATTTGTAAAGCGTCTCTGCATTCAGTGAGTTCTCTTCCTTGCACTCGTCCATGGGTCAAGCTTCTCTGCCTGCAGTGAGTTCTCTTCCTTGCACTCGCTCCATGGATCGAGCGTCTCTGCCTACAGTGGGTTTTCTTGCTTGCACTGGCTCCATAGATCGAGCGTCTCTGCCTGCTGTGGGTTCGCTTCCTTGCACTCGCTCCATGGATCAAGCGTCTCTGCCTGCAGTGAGGTCTCTTCCTTGCACTCGCTCCATGGATCGAGCGTCTCTGCCTGCAGTGGGTTTTCTTCCTTGCCCTCGCTCCATGGATCGAGCGTCACTGCAGCTTCACAAATTCTGACCTCTCTACAGTTTGTGAGGTGTCGGAGGGAAGGGGAGGGCAGGAGTGTGAGAACGACGTAAGACGGTAGAAGGGAAGGTAGTAATAGGCTGTAGTTCAGAAATTAGAAAAAGCACGCTAGTGTTCTGAGGAAACTATTAACCTCCCCACCTCCCTCTGGACTCCCACTCTAAGGACGGCTTGTAGAAAGCGTTTTTATATCTAACCATCTTTTATTTGCTCCTCACAGGACAGGTTAAGAATTGAGAAGCAGAAAATTGAATCTGAGCTTGAAAAACTGCAGCAGCTCCTGAAAGAAAATAAACAAATACTGTATGGAAAACTGGAGGAGATGGAGAAGAAAATCACCATGGTGGAAAATGCAAATATTACTAAATTGTCCAATCAAATCACCTCTCTCAATGCCCTGATAACGGAGATAGAAAAGAAGTGTGAGGCGCCGGCGCGGGAACTCCTGAAGGTGAGATACAGTTTGGGAAATACAACAAAAGAAGGAAGTTAATTATCTATATTTTGTGTGCAGTATTACATGTGTCGGCGGAACACACATGATCTCCTGTCAGGGTCAATGCACAGTGATGCCATGCACTCCGACAGGCACACAACATACATACAAACATTACTATACGGTCCCTTTTATGCTGGGAGCCCAATACAAACATACACACAGTTGACTTTACATTAACGTCCTACAGGGTCACATACATTCCAATAACCCATCTCAATATGAAGAAGAGTTGTTTTATATTCATGCATTTTTTCTATTGGGGGGGTGCAGCAACACCAACCAATCCCAGTGACAGTAATTAAGAAATGGAGACAAGGGAGCAGAATGTAAAAAAGCAGGATGAAAATGTGCAGCAGGATGAGAAGTAAAATCTGTGAGAATTGGAAATAAACCAACTTTCTCAGAAGTGTGAAAACACTTCTTTCTGTTCTACAGCACTTACTTTACTCCTAATGAAGGACACCACATATTTTTACCTGCGCCAACCTCATGTTAGGGTTAACAGTGAGCTATATAATTAGGCATTTAGAAATGGTACTGATTTTTTTTTTTTTGTGTTTGAAAAGCTTTATTTCAGGAAAATATTAGTACAAAGATATCAGCAACAGCATAAGTACAGTTAAATAGTACAAAAAGGGCAATATCATAAGAAACGAGCAAAAGCATTTTTTTTTAATAAGGATTTTAAGGGGAAAACAGGAGAAAGGGGGAAAGGAGAAGGGGGGAAAGAGATAAAAGAGGGAAAGAAAAAGAAAAAGGAAATGATACAATGCATTATGAAAATACAATAACATGTTTTAGAAAGTAAGTGCTGTAGGCGAAATAATATTCAAGTAGCAAACACAAAAGAGCAATTATAACAATAAATAAATCCTGTAATGTTACTGCAAGAAAAGAAGATGTACTTTCCTCAAGGCGGATCAAAGTTTTCTGCATTGGTACTTGATAGATTCTTACGAACCATCCGGTCTAGATATGAGGTAAGAGGTAACCAAAAGAGGTCCCTATTGTGAGTGGGATTACAGGAGGAAGCAAAAGCGGTATCAAGTCTGTGGAAGTGACATAGAGAATTCCACCAACAACGTATGGAAATCTTAGTGAGGGACTTCCAGTTGGAAGAAATATGCTGAAAGGCTAAGGCAAGCATAAGGTCAAAAAGACCGTGAGAATGCAGACGGAGAACTAGCGAATCTGATAAAATGCCAAGAAAAAGGATAGGTATAGAGTAATGAGAGGAAATTGCGAAAATACGCGAGATGTATAGCCAAACAGAATCCCAAAAGTGAGAAACAGAAGGACATAAGAATAAGAGGTGAAAAAGGTTGGCATTTGGGGCAGAACATGTCCAGCAGAGAGAATCAGCAGAGGAGGAAAAACGGGCCAGAGCAAGTGGAGATAGATATAGCCTATGATACAGATAAAAGAGAGATTGAGTGAGAGAGGCAGAACGAGAAATTTTTAGAGATCTGGACCAGAGTTTATCCCACATGGCAACGGACCAAACACAACCCAAATCCGCCTCCCAAGAAAGCTCCAATTTAGATTTAGGACAATCCGGGTTAGGAGCGGAAAATAATTTATAGATAAGGGAAGCTTTGGGGAGGACAGAAAGCACCTTAAGAAGAGGAGAGTGGGAAGCAGAAGAACGGGAAGAAGGAAGAGAATAGAAAATATCAAGAATAAGTGTCATTAAAGTAACAAACTTTTGCAAAAAAGAGCGAGGACAGTGAAAGGACCTCTGAAATTGAGGAAAGGAACAGGGAGAAAAGCCCATCAAAAAATTGGTTCACCCAGATGATGCCCTTAGACCTCCAAGCTTTCCAGAATATTGGTCTGTTCTTTATAAGAATAAGTGAATTATACCAAACGGGGGAATCCAGAAAGGACTCCCGAGTAATAGGTGAAGGATTAAAGAGAGGCTTTAAAAGAGAAGAAGTGTGCCTAAATAAAGGGAATGACGAGTGCGGAGCCTTGGCAGAGAAGCGGATAATCTCTTTAAAAGAAAAAGGCAACAACAATGTTTGTTCGATATGCAGCCACAGAGGAGCAAGAGGAGAGGGAGAAGAGGCCAGCCACCTGGATGCCTGACGGAGAGAGAAAGATTTATGATAGAGACGAAAATCTGGGAAATTAACCCCACCATTGGCTTTGGGCTTGCGAAGACGCGCTAATGAGATTCTAGCCTTCCTCTTGCTCCAAAGAAATCTCGACAAACAAGAATCGATGCGTTTAAAATAAATTGCGGGTATATGAACAGGTAACATAGACAAAATATAAATTAAAATGGGAGCTATCATCATCTTGATGGAATCCATTTGTCCCCACCAAGAAAGAAAGAGGGGGTTCCAGGTGGAAAATAAATGATCAATACGAGACAAAACCGCAGACATGTTTAAAGAAATTGAGGAGGAAATAGAGTTGTAAAACCATACCCCTAGGTACTTAATTTTGGAACTGTTCCAAGCAAATCCAGTAGAGGAAAATACAGAAGGGGTGCAAAATTTGGTAAGAGGGAGAATCTCAGTTTTATCCGAATTAATTTTATAACCCGAGACCTGGGAAAAGGAATCAAACTCAGACAGTAGAGGGGGGATAGAAGTTTCCAGAGCAGAAATGAAAAGGAGGATATCATCCGCATAAGCAGAAAGCTTCAATTGACTAGCCCCATAAGGAAAACCTAAAATAGAATCATTATTACGAATAGAAGACAAAAAGGGTTCAAGGGCAAGGACGAAAAGTAAAGGAGATAAGGGGCAACCTTGACGAACACCCCGTTGAAGAGGGAAGTACGAAGAAACTTGACCATTAACCAGGACAGCAGCTTTGGGGGAGGAATACAAGAGAGAAATAAGAGAGATGAAACGAGGGCCAAAACCATACCAATGCAAAGAAGCAAAAAGGAAAGACAAGTCAACTCTATCAAAAGCCTTCTCAGCGTCAACAGAAATAGCCGCCAAGGGGATAGAGAGAGATGGGACCTTATTTAAAACATTAAGAAAGAGACGAGAATTATCGGAGGTAAGTCTGCCTTTAACAAAACCGCATTGTCCCTTCCCAATAAGATGGGGCATAAGAGGGTCAAGCCGTAACGCAAGAACTTTATCAAACAACTTGTAGTCCACATTTACTAAAGAGATCGGGCGATAATTCTTGCAAAATTTGGGGTCGCGACCATCCTTGGGAATGAGACAAATGGTGGCTTCCTGGAATGTACCCTCAGCCTTGCCTAACAAACAAAACGATTGGAAGAGAGAAAGAAGTTTAGGGAGTAAAAGATCCGAGAAGTGTAGGTAGGATTCAACCGAAAAACCGTCAGGACCTGGGGTTTTGCCTTTGGTGAGAATATTCAAAGCCGCAGAGAGCTCTTGTAAAGAGAGGTCTGCATCCAAGTCTGGAAGATTAAGATGAGAGTACGAAGGTTTAGGAAGTTTATCAAAATAAGCCTGGACCAAAGAGGGAGGGGGAGAAGCTTCCGGAGTATAAAGCACAGAATAAAAAGGATTGAAACTGGTCAAGAATATCTTGAGGTTTATGTAATAAGGTGTTCTCAGATGAGTAGATGGATTCAATAAAGGAACGCTCCTTGCGGGACTTAAGATAGTTGGCAAGGAGTTTACCTGCCTTATTGCGTCCGCCATAATAACGAGCGCTACTGCGAAGAAGCACCGACGAAGCGTTGTCAGTAGTAGATTTATTGTACTCGAGCTTGGCACGAATAAGATCCAGAGGGACGGAATTATTGGGAGAAGAGTAAAACTTATGCTCCAAAGACTTAATATGGGCCAGTGTAGTTTTCTGCTTCTGAAGAAAACGCTTCTTCTTCTTAGAGACAAAATTAATGACAAACCCGCGAGCCGTGGCCTTAAAGGAGTCCCAAAGAGAATGGGGGGAGATGTTAGAAACATCATTTAACATAAAAAATTCAGTAGCAAAGGATCGAAAGGAGGAGGAAAAGAAAGGATCAGTAAGAAGAGAATTATTAAATCGCCAACGAGAAGACTTGGGACGCGGAGGAAGGAGGTCGAGATCTGTCACAATAGGGGCATGGTCCGAGATAAGTATAGGTTCAATAGAAGAAGAGAGTAGATTTTGCAATAAGGAAGGAGAAAGAAAAATATAGTCAAGACGAGAGAAAGATGAGTGAGGAGGAGAGAAAAAGGAATAGTCCAGAGTGTCAGGGTGTGAAAGTCTCCAGGAATCAGTAAGATGTGATTGGGAAATAGTATCTAGAAATTGTTTATGAGGCTTATGAGGAATAAATCGAACAGTTGACTTACGGTCCAGAAAAGGGTCCGCAATCTGGTTACAGTCACCACCTAGAATAAAGAGATCATCTCTATGCTGTATACATTTGCTCGTAATTGAGGGCCAAAAAAATAAATCGGTTGTGTAGGACCATAGACATTGAAGACAGTCAGAGGAACATCGTTAATCAGTAGCTTAGCTAGTATCCACCTACCATCAGAATCTGTTTCTTGTAATAATACTTTACATGTTAACCTTTTATGACACAAGACAGCAACACCATTCTTCTTATTGGTAGAGGGAGAAAATAACACCGTACCCACCCAACCTCGCTTTAGTTTGAGAGACTCAGCCTCCGAGAGGTGAGTCTCTTGTAACAGAACAATGTCAGGGTTATAAGAGGAAAGGTGGGAAAGAATCCTCTGACGCTTAATGGGACTAATTAAACCCTTTACGTTCCAGGAGATTACTCTGAATTTGAACGCAATAAAACATTAATAGAAACAATACCTACAGCAACAAATAAAAAACGAAAAGATATCATATCAAAGACAACAAATGGAGGAATATAAGTAGAAAGACAAAAACATGATACTAATAGAGAAGAGACAAAAGAGGATAAACGGGAGAGGAAAATGGAGAGGAAAAAAGGTAAAGGACAAGAGAAAAAAAGTACAAGAAAGTAGAAGAAAATAGAATCAAGTGGAAAAGTAAAGACAAAAAGACGAAATGAAAATGCAAATAAGGGAGAGGCAAGAGCAGATAACAGGCGGAACAAAATGGAAAGGAAAGAGGGGAAAGGACAAGAGGAAAAAAGCACAAGAAGAGACAGTACATATCCAAAAAGGATGATTGACAATAACATACCTGAGGGGGACATAAAAAGGATGGTGGGGTTGTGGAAGGATTCGACAAGATTGACCTCCCAATACCAGGAGAACAAACCGAGTCAGGACGGAAGACGAATAGGACAAACCGCATGGAATGAAGAGGAACACATCAGTCGATCTAGATAAAGAAAAATGAGGAAATAAACAATTACAATGAAGAAAATAACAACAATAAAAGACAAAAATGCATGGAATAGAAACATACTCCAATATGTATAATGAGAGAGAACAAGAGCGAATTAAAAAAGAAAAAAAAGAATCCGTGAGAAACACCTCAACAACAACAAACAAAAGTCAATAAGAGCGGTAGCTGAAGAACCTGCAAGAGAAAACCCACAAGAAAAAAGATAATAGTAAAATAAGCAATCAGCCAGTAGCCGAAGTGGAGGTGTCCATGCCAGAATTAGTCTGAATATGAATAAAGTTCTTGAGTTCAGCAGGATCATGGAAAGTCCAGGTTTGATTTTGGTGGGTAACTTTGAAGGTGCAAGGATGAAATAAACCATATCTGGCACCAAGAGAACGCAGAGGAGCTCGAAGAGTCAAAAATTCCTTCCTTCTCGCAGCAGTAGCAGCAGAGACGTCTTGAGAAAAGAATACTCTCTGACCCAACCAGGAAACTTGACGTTTAGCCCTAGCTGCCGAAAGGACTAGAAGGAGATCAGTAAATTTCAGAAAAAGAATAATGACTCCCCGAGGCTTAGTAGAAGATGATGAGCGAGGGCTGAGCCTGTGAGCCCTTTGGATAGATAAGGAGGTGGTAGGAGACATGTCCAAAAGTTTCAGCAGAAAGGAAGAGAAAAATTAAACAGGATCATCCCCCTCCAAGGTTTCCGGCAGCCCATAAATACGTAGGTTATTCCTCCTATTCCTATTTTCCAAATCCTCGGTGTGCTGTTGGAGAGTTAGAACAGATTTTTCTAGAGAGGCAATGCGTCGAGAATTGACTTGGATCTCAGTGACCTGTTGTTCCACGGAAGAAACTCTATTATCCATGGTCGACCACTTTTCTTCAAAAAGTGCCATTTTATTAGTTTCCTCCACAAATGGACGCAAAGCACGTATTTCCTCCAACAATAGCTCCAGGGAAATAGGAGGAGAAGGCTTATCAGGAGGAGGGGGGGAGGAGGGGGGGAGTTCTGCTTCAAGCGCTTCGATGATGCAGTGGAGGGAGAGGACTTGTGTGAATTTGGCTGTGGCAAAGAAGAGCGGTCCGGAGATGCTGCCGCCATCTGGTCTGAGGAGGAAGAAGTATCAGCTAATGAAGAAGATGGAGAAGGCGTCGTAGAAGGATTCTTCGAGGGCACAAAGACAAATTTAGGGGTCCGTAATTTCCCCCTAGGTACCCAAGTGATCAAAACATAGGGCAAAAAACAGCCAAAAACAACCAAAAATTAGCAACTCCGCAGAAAGCACAGACTTGAACAAGGCAGTGAAGCTATCCCAGTAGAGACGGGAGAGACAATTCAAGTATCTGCAGAAAGTCGACAAGCAGGAAAAAAAATATTGAGGGACTTCACAAGCAGCTGGGACTAAAAACACGCCAAATAGGAGCTGCTATGGAAAAATTGATGAAAATGGCAAAGTAAAGGAGGCTGGAACCAACAGGCAAAACACAGGCTCAAGTGGGCATCATATTCGGTAAGCGCGCATTCTCTTCCCTTGACACTTGCATGCGAGAGAGGAAATTCCTGTGATAATCTCCAACATTTAATGATATAAAGAGAAATTGAGGTGCATATTGAGGTTTCAACAGTCACTCTCTCAGACCACATTTAAAAGTTCAGTATGTATGTAGCGCTGCCTCTGGGGAAAGCATAGCGGAAAACTCACCACAACAAAATAAGCGCAGCATAAAAAAAAAAGATTTGCAGCTTTAAAGATTCAGTGCCGGTATAGAGCAGTCCAGTTCCACGCAGACCTTGCATTGAAGACAAAATGGCGGTCGCGCTGAGGCGCTCAAACTTCACGACGAAAAAGCCACAATTCAATTAGAAAAAAGATCTCTATGAGCTCACCAGGTGCACAGCATGCTCCGCTACCTGGGGTCCCCGGAAAACACGATGCGAGAGCCCTGAAAGCGCCGCAGACAGCAAAGAGTCCGTCCCGTCTCGGCGGAGCTCCGGGACTAGGCGGCCATCTTAGGCAGCGTCCAAGCCACGCCCCACTGATTTATTTTTAAATATTTCTTTTTTGGCATTTTGTTATAACATAACAGCAGATCACAGACATATATCAATACATATGAGCACTTAAGTTCCCATTGGAAACAGTAGTATGACCCTATATCAGCAAGCAATTTAGAGGTGGAATTAGTGTACATGGAAACGTGTTGTTCCAATATTATAGCAAATGGAAGTAACAAAGTTGTGAAAGCTCCATCAGGGTGATGCCAAAAATAGAAAGTTATCATTATAATAACAAAAACTGGAAACAACAGATTATGTCCTTGAGGCGGAAACTGAAGCACAAGAACATGATCACTGTAAGAACATGGTGCATAGCAGGAGTATCTGTGCGGGGGGGGGCATAGTGCACGCAGAACATCCGGCCCAAGAAAGCACCCAACGGGCCGTGGAGACAGACCGGGCGTCCTGGGTCCCCCAACGAAGTGCACAGTCGAGGCCGCATCGACGCCGAGCCATCTCAACCATCACGCAGGGGTGCCTAATTTGTCAAGGAGTTTAAGCACTTGAGTATCCCAGAGCCTGGCGGCAACACCACCCCCTCGGGGCTGCTGGTCATGAGACATGGCGTCCACCTCCGCTACTGCCCATTTATGTGCCACTCGGAGCCAACATTCCACCGAGGGGGCTGCGCTGCCTTCCAGGACTTTGCTATCAGGCACTTAAGTAGAGCCGTGGCCAGGTCTACCAGTTTCATTTAGTGTTTGGTGTGTTCCGTCCGTTTAGCAAACTCTTTCGAGCAGAGGATCGGGAGGCAAGTGCGCATCAATGACTGCAAAATATGTTCCATCACCTGCACCGATACCTGTGCTAGTGTCGGACAATCCCTCACCATGTGTGAAAAGTTGCTTCCGGGTGTCAACATCGCGGGCACAGCGGAGCCACACCTGGGAGCATCTTGTGGAGCCGCTGCGGTGTAAAGTAGGTGTGATGTAAATAATGAGATGGCGTAAAGCTCAGGCGGGCATTACATGAAACGCTCTTCAAGTGTTCCAGTGCCATCCCCCACTGTTTAACTTACAATGCCCCCCAAAACACTCCTCCCATCGAGGCTTACTGTGTGCTGATGGTCCAAGTCAGCAGCCTGCAGAGATGTGTAGAGCATCGTGACTGCCCTTCTGCCCAATCCATGGGTTAGGATACCCTGTATCCTATAGTTTGATGGCGGTTCCTCTTGTCCCACTGCCCAGGTGTTCCTGACTAACAAAATAAGCGCATTATAAGCCAGAAAGGGATCAGCCCCCAGTCCGTATGTGTCTTGCAGATCTTGAAAGGAGCACAGGCGCATCGTTATATTAGTTCCCTATGTGGGACACTCCCACTTCTGGCCACGGTGTTGAATCATGCGCCACCAGCAGGGCTCTCAGCCCTGGAGGGCCTCACAGCAGTAACTGTGGGGCGTAGGGCATCCGCCTGTGCCGGGCTGGATATATCAATACCAGCAGAGTTTATCGACACGCCCCAGCCTGCCCAGTTCCCTGGCGGGGCCCCCAGGTGTCAGCAGCCAGTACAATACTCCAACATCACCCAGCTCCTCCCGAATTGCTCTGCGCTCCTCCATTATGTGGCAGTTAAGGCATGGGCCACTATATCTGTGCGGCCACAAATGATACCTTGAGGTCAGGTGCCCCCAGACCTCCCTCCAACAGTGGCCGCTGAAATGTCTAAATGGACACCACTTTCCGAGCGCCGCCCCATATCTGGTCAGAAATCACACCACGTAAATCTCCAGAGGATGGTATCATCTGTGTTACCTCAAAAAAATATAGGAGCCGTGGGAGAAGTGTCATCTTGGCTGTGGAAGCACGTCCCATAGGCAACCGGCTGTCATGTATTATTACCATGGGCCGGGGGCATTGCACCTGTGGCCGTCATGTATTACTCATGCAGCTTTGGAGAGATGGATTATTAATATTATTACCATGGGCCGGGGGCATTGCACATGTGGCTGTCATGTATTACTCTTGCAGCTTTGGAGAGATGTATTATTAATATTATTACCATGGGCCGGGGGCATTGCACCTATGGCCGTCATGTATTACTCATGCAGATTGCAGAGACGTATTATTAATATTACCATGGGCTTGGAACATCGCACCTGTGGCTGTCATGTATTACTCATGCAGCTTTGGAGAGACGTATTATTAATATTATTACCATGGGCCGGGCGCATTGCACCTATGGCCGTCATATATTACTCATGCAGCTTTGGAGAGACGTATTATAGATAGTATTACCATGGGCCATGGACATTGCACCTGTGACCGTTATGTATTCCTCATGCAGCTTTGTAGAGATGTATTATTAGGCTGTACGGAAATTGGTTAAAACCGACTGTGCCCGACAGTACCCTACCGGATGAAAATCAGCTGACCTGGTTGAAACCAACTGTCACCGATTTTTCATAGTTGTTGCACCACTTGGCCACTTGATGGAGCCAAAGCATTACAAACCAAACTGCAATTTATCAATTTAGGCACGAGAAGGAAGCAGCTCGGAACGTGAGTCACCCCCTTTAAGTTTGGGGAGACACATTGGTTGGCAGGCATGTCAATAGATAGTAGAGAGACTTACGCTTGTTCCCGCAAGTAACACCAGCAACATCAGTTAGGCCTTTGATGTGCGCGCGGTAGACATTTCACTTGTTTTACTTCTGCGATACTTCTGTTTAAGCAAAACAAAGAAGCACGAGTATAAATAAAAAAGCAATGTGTGTACAGTAACCACAAAAAGACGACAGAAGGTGCAAAGATAGGAAATTAAAAGACGTTTAAAAGTAAAACAAATTGATCCTGTAGGAATGTGGGATCTGACTTCATGGTTGCCCTCATTTTTTTTCTGGTGTTTTACTGGTTTTCGACTTAGTTTGGCTGGGATCCTGCTATTCAGGACCCCAGCCTATCTGCTTTCCCCTTTAAATTGATTACACGTACTTTAGGTACACTCCAGATTGGATTCTGGGGTACCCTTGTGAGTCCCTAGTATATGGTATACTATGTACCCAGGGCATAGGTACCCCAGAGGCCTACCAGGGGTTGCAGCATGTATTATGCCACCCCTGGGAAGCCTTTTAAAATGACACAACAGGTCTACTACAGCAGCCTGTGTAAGGTGGTGTATGCACCCCTTACTGAGATATAGGTTACCTATATCTCCCCATATCACTGCACATGTAAACCTATTAGTCACCCCCATGGCAGGCCTTAACAATCCTGAAGGCAGGGTGCTTGGTTTCATGTGAGAGGTTGCCCATGCATGAGCAGAGCCCCTCTGCAGCTTTTGGAACCTTTATTACAGGGTTGTTTGTGATGCAGCTAAACCATATATTCTTAAGTGCATTGTAACCTCGCGGTAAATGCTCCCTTTGGAATGGCTGCATGGAAACATGTCGTGTTTGGTGTCAAACACCTTGGAATCATACCTCCACTCCAGTAACTGGTGTGGGAGGTATGATTCCACCCTACTAGAGGGAGAAATATGGCACCACCCGTATACCCAGTACCAGCTTAACAGAACCCTGGCATCACAAAATGGACACGAGTCTACCCTCCTGCTGCTGGACGAAACTCTGGCAGGGGAGACCTGGACAATAGGTTTCCTGTCACAGGGAGGTGTGACCACCTCCCAGACAGGCTTTAGTGTATTGGGGCTGGGTGGGTGCACTCCAAGAGTGCTTTGAAGTCTGCACTGGGGGCACATTTGGTGTCCCTGTGCATAGTCCCGCTCAAACCGGTTGCAGGGGCTACCAGCCCCTGCTCCGGCACGAAACTGGACAAAGGAAATGGGTGTAGCCACCCCTCTTTCCTGACCCTACCATAGGTGGGTCCCCAGAGTTTGTCCCACCCCTTCCTTGGGTATAAAGTAGGAACCCCTGACTACAGGACTTTAGATTTACCTGGACGAAACTCTGCTACAGAATCCCAGAACTTCAACTATCTACACGACGTTGGATGACTGAAGAATATCCCTTGGAATAAAGGAGTTACTCCCCTGCTTGGCAGGCACCAAAGATACATCTGTCCGGTTTGCATCTCCAAAGCTCCTGAGGACTCTGAAGAATTTTGCAACACAGGAGATGGGTTCCCGTGGTCTCTGAGGTCGATCTGTGTGCTCAGCAAGTCTGAGGCCTGTATCCCTCGTGGAGACCATGCAACCCGAGCCCCTGGGCACCGCAACCATTTGCAGCATCATATGCTTTTTGGTGATCCCTGAGGCTGTGCTTTGGACTACTTGTAGTCCACGCCTCAAGCAGTGTTTCCACCGAAGATTACTGGCCTATACTCACCGAGTGTCCCGTGGACTGGTATTGTGTGATTCCTCTCGAGGTCCCGTTGCGATCTCTGGTCCATCGACTGGTGGGTCCCTGTGAAGGCAACACTAAGTTTAATTGGGCTTACCTGGTTGCTCCAAACGTGCCCTAACTCTACATCGCTTGGGGAGTCCCCTGTACCTTGCTGGTCCTCACCGAAGCATCTTTCCCCTGACTGCGTGGGTTGAAGTTGCCAAGGCTTGTTGGTGTTCAATCCAGACACTGACCCCCAACACTCGACATCCTTCATGGGACAGCTCACCTCCGGACTGGTCATCGTCGATGTCTCCTGGTCCCTGTGGCTACAGAGTGAAGCTTCACCTCTTAACTCCTGAAGCGCTCGACATTGGTGGGCATTTGTCTATTGTGCCCCTGGTCACTGGCTAGTGACCCAGACTCTGTCCCCTCTGCTTTCAGGTTCTTCACATCTCCGATCCAGGCTTGGATCACACCGGACACCGGCAGCAGCACTTTGCAGCACATCGCCATTAAAATTAACGACGATTCCCAACACCATTTGACACCTATGCACCCGGCTTCCCTGGGTGAGGTAACTCGAGTACTCCGGTGCTCCCGTGGGTGTTGCCCTAGAACCCCCTAAGTCTAAAGGGGTTTGCTCAAAGTCCCCTCATAAGTGTCCTTAAACTTTAAAATTCCAACCGCGACTTTCCTCACAGAATACTACGGCGCTCGCGGCTGTGTGCTCACACTGCACACGTCCCCCGTGGGTCTCCTGTGTCACTACCTTGGGTGGTTCCTTGGGGTCCAAGCGATTCTACGTGCCCTAGGCGCTGTGTCTAGTCAAGTTGTAGTTCTTATACCACTTTCTTAATATATGGTTTGGTCCCCCCGGAGCCCATTGTATATTGTGCTATTTACTATCGTTTTAGAACTGTAATATTGTGTGCCTTGCTCTCTAATCTCATATAGAGGTTAGTAGAGAGGGTTTAGTAATAAATACATATATTTTACATATATACCTTGTGTGGTTCTCCTTTAATTTGGTCATTCAAGACGTTATAATCTGGTAAACCAAGCTGCTTTACATTCCTTCGAGACTTAGCCTGAAGGCTGCTCTCCATAGCTACCACTAGGATAGCTTTAAATAAAGGTTGTCTTTAAACCTATCATCAATAAGGGTTGTTTGGACTGGTGCAAGGTACCCACTATAACTAGTGGACAGCATATACCAGGCCAACTTCTCACATTGTAGCGCAGCGGTTGGATTCAAGCTTGCTATTGCTTTACCAGATAATCTCTTTGAGTGACTAATTGAAAACCACTATAGGTACTATAGGTACATATAAATCAAGTCTAGAATATAGTAAGTTCTACTGAACTTAGAGTTGTGTGTCAAATGCTTAGCACACCCTTTCTACAACTCAGGAGAGTTTAGTAGGCCCCACTAGAGTAGGTAGGTGCACACACCACACCACACTAGTTCCGTCTTCAAGGGCAGAAGCCAGTAGGCCCCTACCAACTAGATATGACCATCTCCCATTCCAAGAATTGAGAGCTATGTGTACTTCTAGGAAATTGAAGACAGGGAAAAGTGCAAACACCCAACGCCTCGTAGACACTTTGCTTTTAGATGACCTTAGAAAGACCCCAGCGTCTGATGAGGCAGGCAAGATGGGTGGGGCAGCAGAAGAGGAAAGGCCAAGTAGTGAACACTACTATGACCCAGACTCTGATGCTGGCCAGGAGGATCAAAATGACTCTAACCTGGACAATCCAACTGTTCCTGAAGGTGAGGGAGAAGGCCTCAGTGGCCCTCTCTTTACCCCCCCCCCCTCAGCACCCCCCAGAAGAGTTAAACGTTTACCCAGAAGATCAAGATCTCCTTCCCAGGAATCTAATCATTCTGGCACTTCTGTAGGGTCCTCTGCTTCTCATAAAAGGGACACCTCTTATGAGAAGAAATGCCAACTGCTTGAGTTTGAGAGAGCTAAGCTCAGGATAAAAAAGAGCAATTGGCCTTAGATAGGGAATCCCTAGAGCTCCAGAGAGCTTCCAGAAGGTGGGGGCTAGAGCCTCGTGGTGGCAGCAACAATATCGCGGAGGTGTCAGCGGAAAACACTGCTTCTGGGATGGGCCGGCACATGGGGAGCCAAGGTGTGAATGGACCAAGGGCCAGAGCAACACCAGGCCCCCTGCCTGGATCACGAGGGGGGAGAGGAGCTGTTGTGGTCTGCCGTCTGTCTTACTGAGGCCGCACCCAGTACTTCACAGGTCTTTAAAAAGACCATTCACTTAACAAGGCTTTGTTGTTCTTTCACCCCTTCTTAGAGCCCCTGCAGCTACACTCTGCTGATTTTGACTCTAGTTGTGCCTCTGGGAGCTATGTAAACTATGTAAAGTATATTTACTCACTCATGACCCTCTGTTGTACATTCAGACTCTGTACACTCTACCTCCTTGTACTTCTGCTCAGTTCCTCGAAGCAGCTTAGTGTGCTAGGGGAGCTATCGGGCGCGTAACGCCCATTGTGCTCAAAGGGCATTCAAGTGCCACCATACGATGTTGCTGGAGCTGGAAGGGCACTAATGGGGGTCACTTAAGTGGAGAGGAAATCAATAAAGGATTGGGCGACGGGGGTGGGCACGCTCAAGTTTCTTCCTTATTTTTTATTGTGCTGTATATTTGCTATTATCTCCAAATTATGAGCCTGACACATTGAACGTGAATTTAGAGGTGACCCATTCCACGAATGCACACTTTCTTGGGAACGAATACCCGTTAAGTTTAACTTAAGTTAGGATTTTCTCTTAAGACCAAATCTTAAGACAAACTTAAGAGAAAATCCTAACTTTACTACTCCTAAATGCCTTTTGTGAATACTGAAAGTCGTAAAGTTAGCATTTTGCCTCAGATTACTTTTGTGAATCGGGCCCTTTATTTATTAGTACAGACTGGTCAGGTTAAAGTCTTTGTCACTCAATCTTGGCAGGAAGAGAGAGTGGAGCTGTGTGTGCCGTGACTGAGGAATCTGAGACAAAGGCTCAGAAGAGAGGCCTTCCCACTTGACTGCTACACAGAACTGTATTAACTCTTCTGAGGTTGAAGAATGCAGGAAGTGGGCTGCGAATTCCCTCCAAGCTTCATTCGTCTCCCTCATTCCTTTCCTTTCACAGAAGTCTGGTCCACTTCAAAGACCTGAAGAAGGTTTCCACAATCTACCTCCCTATCTGGCAGGCTCCCTCCATCCTCCATCATATGTACTAATCACACATAGGGGATCCAAAATGGACTCCTGTCCCCATACATTAAATCACAATAGACAAACTCCATGCTCACCCAAACCCCCATATGTAGCACACATGTAACATCCACTCTCTCCGTTACTGTCTAGGCGCTATAGATTACAGCATGTAGCTAAACTGTAACAAAGATTATAGTGCATGACACCCCATTAGGATGAATCACATCACTGCAGAGGTCCAAATACCTATATTCAAAGCGTTACGTATAGAGTGTTCATGGGAAGAAACCAGTTTCCGTTTGCCACTCTGCCTGTGCTCTCAGTGTGTGTGATATCATTTGTAGGTCATGTAAAATGTCTACTCTACGGGTGGATATCATTCATGATTTATAATATTATGTGAAGTTCTCCTTGTTGACCGCTCTAGCTGTTAGGCCACATCCCGTCCCCCAATTATATCACACACTGGAATTGTGAACCTGCCACTATTGTTTAAGATGTGGGAGCTGGAGCGGATTCCAGGGTTGTGCATGTGCCATCTAATATAAAAGCCATTAGCTAACGGGTGCTTTTGTTGGTTATTCATTTTGGATAGCACCCAGAAGGTCATGCTGCAGGGGGCTGAAGGGGAACCCCCCATCATGTCACTTGACTCTGAAGAGAAGGGCACACTGCACTGACGGAAACTCACCAGCACAAACATGCTTAAGACCTATCACAGAGCTATCTGTCAAACCCGGGCCGCTTACTATGCAGCTGAGTTTTCCAACAGCCCTAACCCTTCTAAGTTAATTTTTAAGGTACTTAAAGACCTGATGGGGAAACGGGCCACCTCGCAAGAAATCTGCACGGACTCTCACTGTGGTTTTTTCGTGGGGAAGGTGCAGACAATCTATCGAGGATTCATACCATCTGTTTCCGGGGTTGCTCTTAGTGATATGAAGGTCTCGGTGTCCGAAACTATGTCCATCCTGCCGGCCATGTCTAACGAGGTATTTGACACTCTGAGCCTTAAAATTAAATCTGGCTCCCCCTTAGACCCACTGAAGCCGGAGTTTCTTACCCGTCTCCCGCCTCTCTGTCGTGAACCCATTTTGGACTTGATTAATCTTTCCCTCAGTGAGGGCGTGGTCCTGCCATCCTGGAAGCAAGCTGTGGTCAGCCCTATTCTGAAGAAACCCAACTCTGACCCCTTGCTCCCGGAGAATTACCGGCCCATCTCCCTCCTGCCTTGGACCGCCAAGGTCACTGAGGCACACGTGAATTCCATCCTGTCTGCCCACCTCTCTCGTAATAACATTCTTGACGAGAGTCAAAATGGTTTCCGCGCTCAACACAGCACTGAAACTGCCTTGCTCTTTATGACCGAGCATTTGCGGTCAGTGCTGGATGCGGGGCAGACTGCGGCGCTCCTACTGTTAGACCTGAGCGCCGCGTTTGACACGGTGTCCCATGACATTTTGATGCGGCGCTTTGAGGAAGTGGGTATTGGGGGGAAGGCTCTTCAGTGGTTCCGCTCCTTCCTCTCGGACCGGTTTTTCAAAGTAGCCATTCCACCTGGCCAGTCCTCTTTCCATTCTTTGGAACTGGGAGTCCCTCAGGGCTCTGCTTTAAGCCCCACATTGTTCAACCTGTATGTGAAACCGCTGGCTGCTGTCGTCAGGCAATGTGGCCTTACCATGACATCGTATGCCGACGACACGCAGCTGGCGGTGACACTCAGTGGGGACCCTGAGGTGACTGCGCCCAGGTTCCGTGCAGGACTTATAGCTGTGGCTAGCTGGATGCGTAGCAACTGCCTACAGCTCAATGCTAAGAAAACCGAGGTCCTGGTTGTGGGGAAGCAGGCGGAACTTTGGGGAGACCAGTGGTGGCCTTCTGAACTGGGGGTGTCCCCCATTCCAGCGGCCGAAGTTAAAAATCTGGGGGTTTGGCTGGATTCTAATCTTTCCTTTACCAGCCATACAAAGAAGACAGCAGCTACCTGTTTTGGTATTCTGCGAGGTCAGTCCTCAAATTCTTTGACCCTCCCACTCGGCAACTGGTGGTTCAGGCCTCTATTCTTTCCCGGCTGGACTACGGGAGTGCTTTGTTACTTGGAGTCAACCAGGCTGAGGCTACTAGGCTTCAGAGGGTGCAGAACGCTGCTGCACGGGCCATTGTTGGCCTTCCGAGACGATGTTCTGTCTCTGCTGTTCTGACCTCCCTTCACTGGCTTCCGGTCAGACAGAGAATCAAATTTAAGGCTCTCTGTCTGACATTTAAGATCCTGAAGCTTTCCTCTCCCCCTGCTTTGGCGGGCCTTATTTCTTCTTACGTCCCCACGCGGTCTCTCAGGTCTGAATCCTACCATCTGGCGACTAAGCCTAGGTTCAGGCTGAGTAGGATGGGAGGACGCTCCTTCCGTGTTCTGGCGGCTGATCTATGGAATTCCCTTCCTTTACATATTCGCGCCCTAAATAGTCTTACTCTTTTTAGACGTGCCATTAAAACACACCTGTTTGCCTCTGCTATCTGATTTTTCTTATCCTTAGCTTTGACCTGTTGTGCTGTGTACCTGATCAGGCGCCAGGACGCCCCTTCGCTGGGGCAGCTGTGCGCCTAATAAAAGTTATTAACATAACATAACATAACATAACATAACATAACATAACATAACATGCACACAAAAGGGCTTTTTTAAGTGTTTTAATGTTTACTTTAGACTTTTAGTTAACTGAATTCAACGATGAGCAACACGCGGGGGGCTGCATGTGTGTCAAGCTATACCATTTCCAGAGAATGGCTTGGTGGAGTGGGGGCTCAGCCAGCTTTGAAGCAGCGGATGCACTTCTGTTTCAAGAGAAAGCTTCACATCCACAGGCGCCGCACTATCAAAGCAGCTGATGCACTTCTGTTTCTATAGAAAGCTTCACATCCACACGCGCCGCAATAGCAAAGCAGCTGATGCACTTCTGTTTCCAGAGAAAGCTTCCCATCCACAGGCGCCGCACTAGCAAAGCAGCTGATGCACTTCTGTTTCTAGAGAAAGCTTCTCATCCACAGGCGCCGCACTAGCAAAGCAGCTGATGCACTTCTGTTTCTAGAGAAAGTTTCACATCCACAGGCGCCGCACTAGCAAAACAGCTGATGCACTTCTGTTTCAAGAGAAAGCTTCAAATCCACAGGCGCCGCACTATCAAAGCAGCTGATGCACTTCTGTTTCCAGAGAAAGCTTCACATCCACAGGCGCAGCACTAGCAAAGCAGCTGATGCACTTCTGTTTCTAGAGAAAGCTTCAAATCCACAGGAGCCGCACTAGCAAAGCAGCTGATGCACTTCTGTTTCTAGAGAAAGTTTCACATCCACAGGCGCCGCACTAGCAAAACAGCTGATGCACTTCTGTTTCAAGAGAAAGCTTCACATCCACAGGCCCCGCACTAGCAAAGCAGCTGATGTACTTCTGTTTCCAGAGAAAGCTTCCCATCCACAGGCGCCGCACTAGCAAAGCAGCTGATGCACTTCTGTTTCTAGAGAAAGCTTCTCATCCACAGGCGCCGCACTAGCAAAGCAGCTGATGCACTTCTGTTTCTAGAGAAAGTTTCACATCCACAGGCGCCGCACTAGCAAAACAGCTGATGCACTTCTGTTTCTAGAGTTTCTAGAGAAAGCTTCACATCCACAGGCGCTGCACTAGCAAAGCAGCTGATGCACCTCTGTTTCTAGAGAAAGCTTCAAATCCACAGGCACCGCACTAGCAAAGCAGCTGATGCACTTCTGTTTCAAGAGAAAGCTTCACATCCACAGGCATCGCACTAGCAAAGCAGCTGGTGCACTTCTGTTTCTAGAGAAAGCTTCACATCCACTGGCGCCGCACTAGCAAAGCAACTGATGCACTTCTGTCTCCAGAGAGAGCTTCAAATCCACAGGTGCCGCACTAGCAATGCAGCTGATGCACTTCTGTTTCTAGAGAAAGCTTCACATCCACTGGCGCCGCACTAGCAAAGCAACTGATGCACTTCTGTCTCCAGAGAGAGCTTCAAATCCACAGGTGCCGCACTAGCAAAGCAACTGATTCACTTCTGTTTCTAGAGAAAGCTTCACATCCACAGGTGCCGCACTAGCAAAGCAACTGATTCACTTCTGTTTCTAGAGAAAGCTTCACATCCACAGGTGCCGCACTAGCAAAGCAGCTGATGCACTTCTGTTTCTAGAGAAAGCTTCACATCCACAGGCAGTGGTTTTCACAGGTGCCTGTCCATGCCTACAATTGCCTCCAGTGTGCCAGTAGTAGTGGTTTTCACAGGTGCCTGTCCATGCCTGCAATTGCCTCCAGTGTGCCAGTAGCAGTGGTTTTCACAGGTGCCTGTCCATGCCTACAATTGCATCCAGTGTGCCAGTAGCCGTGGTTTTCACAGGTGCTTCTCATGCTAACAATTGCCTGCCGTGTGCCAGTAGCAGTGGTTTTCACTGGTGCCTGTCCATGCCAAACATTGCCTGCCATGTGCCTGTAGCAGTGGTTTTCACTGGTGCCTGCCCATGCCTACAATTGCCTCCAGTGTGCCAGTAGCAGTGGTTTTCACAGGTGCCTGCCCATGTCTACAATTGCCTCCCATGTGCCAGTCACAGTGGTTATCACAGGTGCTTGCCCATGCCGACAATTGCATCCAGTGTGCCAGTAGAAGTGGTTTTCACAGGTGCCTGTCCATGCCTACAATTACTTCCAGTGTGCCAGTAGCAGTGGTTTTCACAGGTGCCTGTCCATGCTAACAATTGCCTCCAGTGTGCCAGTAGCAGTGGTTTTCACAGGTGCCTGTCCATGCTAACAATTGCCTCCAGTGTGCCAGTAGCAGTGGTTTTCACAGGTGCCTGCCCACGCCGACAATTGCCTCCAGTGTGCCAGTAGCAGTGGTTTTCACAGGTGCCTGCCCATGCGACAATTGCCTCCAGTGTGCCAGTAGCAGTGGTTTTCACAGGTGCTGTTCATGCCTACAATTGCCTGCCGTGTGCCAGTACCAGTGGTTTTCACAGGTACCTGCCCATGCCAACAATTGCCTCCAGTGTGCCAGTAGCAGTGGTTTTCACACGTGCCTGCCCATGCCTACAATTGCCTGCCGTGTGCCAGTAGCAGTGGTTTTCACAGGTGCCTGCCCATGCCAACAATTGCCTCCAGTGTGCCAGTAGCAGTGGTTTTCACAGGTGCCTGTCCATGCCAACAATTGCCTGCCGTGTGCCAGTAGCAGTGGTTTTCACAGGTGCCTGTCCATGCCTACAATTGCCTCCAGTGTGCCAGTAGCAGTGGTTTTCACAGGTGCCTGCCCATGCCGACAATTGCCTCCAGTGTGCCAGTAGAAGTGGTTTTCACAGGTGCTGCTCATGCCTACAATTGCCTGCCGTGTGCCAGTAGCAGTGGTTTTCACAGATGCCTGCCCATGCCGACAATTGCCTCCAGTGTGCCAGTAGCAGTGGTTTTCACAGGTGCCTGCCCATGCCGACAATTGCCTCCAGTGTGCCAGTAGCAGTGGTTTTGACAGGTGCTGCTCATGCCTACAATTGGCTCCAGTGTGCCAGTAGCAGTGGTTTTCAGAGGTGCCTGTCCATGCCGACAATTGCCTCCAGTGTGCCAGTAGCAGTGGTTTTCACAGGTGCCTGTCCATGCTGACAATTGCCTCCGGTGTGCCAGTAGCAGTGGTTTTCACAGGTGCCTGTCCATGCTGACAATTGCCTCCAGTGTGCCAGTAGCAGTGGTTTTCACAGGTGCCTGTCCATGCTGACAATTGCCTCCAGTGTGCCAGTAGCAGTGGTTTTCACAGGTGCCTGCCCATGCCGAAAATTGCCTCCAGTGCGCCAGTAGCAGTGGTTTTCACAGGTGCCTGCCCATGCCGACAATTGCCCCTAGTGTGCCAGTAGCAGTGGTTTTCACAGGTGCCTGTCCATGCCACCAATTGCCTCCAGTGTGCCAGTAGCAGTGGTTTTCACAGGTGTGTGCCCATGCCGACAATTGTCTCCAGTGTGCCAGTAGCAGTGGTTTTCACAGGTGCCTGTCCATGCCTACAATTGCCTCCAGTGTGCCAGTAGCAGTGGTTTTCACAGGTGCCTGCCCATGCCTACAATTGCCTGCCGTGTGCCAGTAGCAGTGGTTTTCACAGGTGCCTCTCCATGCCAGCAATTGCCTCCAGTATTCCAGCAGTAGAAGTTTTTTATGTGTCCCTCTATAAGCCACAAAGTACCTTCAGTATGTAAGGGCCAATGGCAGACTAGCAAGCATTACATCAGATTCTCACTCACATTTACTCAGCCACACTCATTCATTCATTCTCACTTAGTCTACCTCACTCTCACTCGTTCTTACTCTGACTCCAACATACTTACTCATACTCACCTGCTCTAACTGTCATTCTCACACACTCTGTATCACTCATTCTCTCTCCTTCATTCACACTCACTCCAACTCCCGCTCACTCATACTTTTTCACTTGTGCACTCACTCTTATTGTCACTCATTCTGACTCTCATGCTCACTGCCACTCATTCTCACTTATTCTCACTCACTACCTTTTAGTGGCTCTCACACACTACCTGTCACTGACACTCACTTTTACTTACAAACACTCATGCTCACACGTACAAACACACTCACAAACAGACAACCACACTCCGATCCCCAAGCACGTACCCTACATACATTTAAAAGCATTTTTTTATTTAAGACATCTGCTACAGAAGTTCTCATTCTAGATCCTCGTGCCCCATTTTTTACTACACTAACAGTGAATAATAATCTATTATTCACTATTAGTTTAATATAAAATTGGTTGAAAACAAAGGCGGAGCACAACTCCCATAAAGGCGAGCTTCCACTGTGTTTTCGATACTCATTTTGCTACCTCTGAAGCCAGAAGTCGCACAAGCAGTGCCAGGGGTAAGACAGGAGTCACAGCTGCGACCCTTGGCAACCCCCTGAATGATGCCCATGCATGTGACCCTTTTGCGAACATCATACAATGTGTCAGGTGACTCCATTCAGAATATCAGAATGTGCTGTGTTTTTGAGACCCCATTCAGAATTACACTATGCTATGTCATTACCATTCCGAAGATCAGTTTCTGTTATATCATGTGACCTCCTTGAGAATCCCTCATTCTGTGCTTAGTCATGCCATACCCCAGAATGTGCTGTGTTATGTGACCCCAGTCACTGTTTTTTAACCATAGATAGAAGTGTGTCACTCCTAAAAATACTGCCATAACTTTAACATCTCCTGTGGAAACTGATTTCTCTGTATTTCTTTCTCTATTTTTCAGGATGTCAGAAGCACCCTAAGCAGGTAAGGCTGGTTTATTATCCTCCTGTCAGTGTGTAAGGAGCAGGTCTCACTGCTGCAGTGTGAATGTCACTGCTGAGCTCACACAAAGTGTTAGGAAACTTTCAGACCCTCATAAAATCACTTCACATTCTGAAAAATACCTTTAAGTCCTCAGGCTCTCCTGAAAACTTAATTTCTCAGTAAACTCCCCTGTGTCATCAGGAAACCCTTACATTTTCATAAATCCCTGCGAGTTGTCAGAAGACTCCTGTGAGTCCTGAAATAATTGCAACAAAAATGAGTTGCTGTCCTCACAAAACCTATTTGCATCTTTAAAGTTTAACTGAAGTCCTAAGAAAAGTAACCTGAACACACAGAAAACGCAAGCACATTCTGGAAAGATCTCTTTACGTTTTACTCAAATCAGAGTTGTGCAAAAACTAAGTCAAAATTTCCTAATTATACTAACACAAATGGTGGCTATGCTCACAACAATTGCAGATCCAATTTTCAGCACTATTGTTAAGGATGTTAGATCATACACATATATCTTCATGTGGGGTAGAGGTGCTACCATGGTACTACAGACACCCTGCCACCGAGGGTGTTCACCTGCTTAGGACAATGTCCTTGGCAAAAATTACAAAAAAATAATAAGTACTAGAGCACACATAGAAAGTCCATTTGATAAAGAAAGTAGTCCTAATGTGAAGTCCATCAAATTATTTGCCCTTTTTTGTGAAGTTATCTTATTCCATTTTTAGTTTCCACAATGTTTGGTTTATATATAAGCAGGAACAGCCAATATCTGGTCAATACGAGCACAAGCAGCTGACACGTGTTCGTCCATTGGGCTCTGTCAAGGCTGCAGAAAATATACATACATTGATATGGAACATCATCTCTCATGAAATCTTTTACGTAAAATTCTTACGTGTCATCCTCATATAGCAGTGATGAGGCAAAGGAAAATAGTGACATGAAATTATATATGCCGGTCACAACGCACTGGGGATATTGTGTAAGAATGCATTGTAGCGTCAGCTCACCCAAAGCCATAAAAAGCGGTACCCATGATAGGTGATGTTGAACGAAAGAAGAGAACCCATGGAAGGGGGCCACAGGGAATGCCAGTATATATTATAATACAAGTGAAAAACTAGATTTTGCATGCATTGTGCTCTCTAAGATAAAAAAAGAAATATGTGCATTTGGTGCTCCTTTTTGCGTGCAAGGAAAGAATATATATTAGTTGTGAGATTTAATAAGAATATAGAATAGCTGAGCGCCCTGTAGTAAGGACAATGTAAAAAAGTAGTCCGTTAGATACAGAGAGGATCTTGTCGGAATCTATTTAAAATATATATAAAACTGCATGTATATGCAACCATGCTGAGGAAAATATAGGATTGTGCAGAAAAGTAAAAATCAGTACACCGTAAGGAGAGCAAAGTCTCCTGAGTAGTAAAAAGGGAAGTGCAAATAACAACATATAAAAGTAGACCAGTTTATAATGAAAACTGGTCACCCAGGTGAAACGAGGGAAGTGATTCCATGTGTAGCGGAATGCAATGAAAAGGGCCAATGTTCCAATAGTTGTCCCGTGAATTTCCGAATGGAGTATATAATTCCATTTCCAGGGCCTTGAAAAAGTCACTCTTGTTACTGCTTTAAGCAAGCAGATATTCCGGCCATTCAAAAGGTTGTGTATGAGTATGTAGCATTCTGTCACGTCCGCAACCAGGCCACTCAGCTGAAACAAGAGCCCCGAGCCACCCATATGGATACCTCTCTGGCATAGGATGAAAAATGGATGAGTAAAGCTGTCCCCTCCGTTTTTTGGGGAGTTTCTGGGCTTCTGTCTCCAACATATGTGTCTCTCGGAGGAGAGCTAAATGAACTCTAATCCTTCTAAGATAGATGTGTGTACTACACAGTTTCACAAAGGAGTTTAGACCCCTCACATTCCATGTGGCAAATATAAAATTTCACCCATCTCGTAACATCCCATCCCCCCTCGCTCTCCTCCTCCGCAGACACACCTCCCCACACCATTCCCAAACCCCGCCACCCTCAGACGCACAACTGATGCTTCAACAACGATTATAACCCCAAACCATATGCGACTCCCATTATACCACCCGGGTAAACACCTTTCAACTTTGCTAGTGTACTCCCACATATAATGCTACTCCCACCCACCCAAAAACAGTCTAAATGTGTGTGTACAATCCCTCTATTGGGTATAAACTGGTATTATATCTTAGGAGCAGAGAACAGTCAGATCTCACCCCAGGGGGCGGCTCAATCAGCAGTTCCGCTCCCTAATACCCTGAGGTACTCACACTGGTAGTCAGGTAATCAGTCATACCACTGAAAAGTAGAAACAGGAGAAGATATGGGAGAAAAACAAGAAGTAAAGTATAATAGAGCAAGGGAAAAAGGGAGGGTTGGCAGCTTGGTGGGTGAAAGACCCGGGCCCTCTATCAGTGCCACCACCTCATCTTATCACACCTCACTTAAAGTCCGTACAACAATGAACGAGTGTCCCAGGGGGAGCCTCAACAAACAGACTAATCAGTCCCGGCGTCCTACTGGGTGGCATTCCCCCTCCAGCCCTCCTCATACCTGTCACTAAAGGGGCAAGTGCAACATCATTCTACAGCACCTTCAGTGTGGTCCATAAATATGTGTCCATATTCGACCATCTGCTCGCTCGGGTGTTCGTGAGTCCCCAACAGATCCGATTCTGTGCTTGAGGAAGCAGCAGAAGTAACTGCCTCAACTAAGGCCCTGGCTGCTTCTCACTCCTGTCATTGTTTTGCTAGGTCCAGAGTACCACCAGATTGCACCACCATTCTCACAGCAGATCTGGAACGGCGTCTACGTTGGCTTTGTCTCCTTGAAGTAGCTGAGGGGCCTTTTCCCTGCCACAGTGAATCCCGAGCCCATCCCGTAGATGTCGAAGGCTGACATTCAGCACTTTGGACCTCCAGCCAGTCCCAAGTGTTCTCTGGCATTATGATAAAATGAGAACGTCCATCCCGCAGCACCTTCAGTTTGGCAGGATAAGGCAACATATACGTCAAGCCAATCATTCTTAGCTTTTGTTTTACACTACCAAAGGACTGCCATTGCAATTGGACAGCTCTTGTATAGTCTGGGAATATTCGTATACTGCTATTTACAAATATCGGGTCTTCATGGCTCCGAACCCCTCATGGTAGTTTATCCCGTTCTCTGTAGTTGAGAAATTTCCCTATTATGCTTCGGGGTCGAGCTCCTGGTTGCGGCGGTGGGACCAATGACCAACACAAAAAATAGTGTCACGTTTGTGAGTGCCGTCTTGATCCAGTCTTCCATGAAGGTCTCTGGGACATTACCCTCGGCGCCCTCAGAGAATCCCATAAATCATAGGTTACATCTGCGGGACCAGCCCTCCACATATTCCATCCGTGCCTCCAATCGACTCAAGCAGACCGCCTGGGCGTCCACCGTCACCCTCAATATGGAGATCTCCCCCTGCACTTCCGTGACCTGTGTCTCTGTTTCCACTGATCGCTCCACTACCGTGCGAAGGTCGATGTGGAGGAGGTTCATGTCTATGGCCATGGCTTTGGTTTTGGCCTGAGGCTTCAATTGCTGCCAGAATCTGGGCCACTGAGGGCTCCATTGCAGGTTGTGTCGCCTCTTCAAGAAACTGTGATGTGGTGGTACCCACTCCCTGTACCGTGAACTGGTCAATCTATGTCTGCTTGCTGCCCCTGTGCTGTTTGTCCTTACCCATGCCACCTTGAGGACCTGCAACTTTTTCTCCCTCAATATCTCCAGGATTTCTGGCGTAAGCACTACAGTTGTGGTCGCTCCCCACACCTTGTGTGTCTAGAATGAATGCCACCAGTTCTTTTTTTTTTTAATAACAATTTTATTGAAAACATTGCAGCAGTCATGACACTTAATTAGCACCTTCACAGGCAAAGTATACATTTGGGCTTTGGAGACAACAAGTGATACATTCAGGGTAGTAAGCATTGGGTCAAATCAATTAGTGAGGCATTACAGAGGTGGTTACATGTACATGTGAGAATCGGGGGGCCCCCCGTATACCGTAAATGAATGGTGGCCTTAAGCTTTCAGGTGACCGCGCTTGCCCCCATTTTATCCAGTATAGCCCGTCTCCCCCTCCTAAGTTCAACCGTAGGAGAAATACAGATGTCCCCCCGATATTTGTTCCAACGTCCCCACTTGTGATCCCACTTCCGCTGGCAGCCTCGACTTTTGTATACCATTTTCTCCGCCACCATGGCCTGATCCATATCAGTGGCCCATACGCGCAGCAGCGGCATGGTGTCTATCCCCCATTTCTGGGCAATATTCCTTTTAGCAATGGCCCAACCCACGGCCGACCACTCCTGCTCCGCCTGGGTGAGGTCCGTATCTTCCCACACATTAAGGAGGCAGAGCTGGGGAGAGGGGGTAATGGGCTTATCTATGGACCTCGCCATCTGTCGGGTGACTTCTATCCAGTACTGCTGAATATGGGGGCAAGCCCGTAGAATGTGTAGAAATGTACCTATCTGGTGACAGTGTCGTAGCCAGAGCGTATCTGGACGTCTTCCCAATTTATACAACAGTTTAGCATCAAAATGCACACGATGCAGAATTTTGAGCTGAACGAGGCGAAGTCGCATCGGTATTGCTACCTCACGAGGGGAAGATGGCGCTTCAGTCCAGTCCTCGTCAGCCATTTCTCCCAAGTCTGTCTCCCACCTGGCCCTTAATTTCCGCATTGGGTCGGTACGATTATTAATTAACTTCTTATACGTCAAGTAGATAGCCCTACGGTCCATTGGGTCCAGCAACAGCCTGTCCTCCAAAGGAGAGGAGTCTGGAAGGGGGGCACCAGCAGGAAGGGCGCCGTCGATAGCATGGCTAATATGAAGATATCGAAAATACTCGTGTGAGGGTGCGATCTGATATTTAAGCTGGAGCTCCGCGAATGATGCCTTTTTTCCTTTAATCCATACATCCCCCACCGTAGAGATACCAATAAGGTCCCATTTATCGAAACCTGCGCAGGTGCTCAGACGCCCCAGACAATCAGGCTCCCAGAGTGGGGTGGCCTTAGTTAGCCGTCCGTACCAACCCATGCGCCGTTGGAGCCTGTGCCAGATTTCCACCGTCCGGGCCGTAGGGCCAGTCAAGCCTAGATTTTTTTTTGGTTTGAGTATAGTGCTCTGTTATACCCTCCCTTTCCCAAAAGCCAGCGTTCAGTACGGAAACTGGGATCATCGTGAGATCTGAACACCCACTGGTTGACTGCTATCAATTGTGCTGCCTGGTAATAAAGGCGTATGTCCGGCAAGCCTATCCCGCCATCGTACCAGCCCATAGTGAGTTTCTGCATTGCGATTCGAGGCGGCCCGGTATCCCATAACAAACCTCTAATTGCTGCCTCAATCTTCAAAAAATAGGATTCGGGAATCGGGATGGGCGTCTTCTGTAGGGCATAGAGAAGGCGGGGGAGGTCTAGCATCTTAAAAAGGGCTGCCCGATCCAGGAGTGTGAGGGGCAATGTCTTCCAATGGACCACATCTGCCCTGAACCGCTGCAATGGGCCCACTAGGTTTCGCTCATGAAATAGGAATGGGTTTAATGTTATAAAGATGCCGAGGTATTGGAAACCCTGTGATGCCACCGGAATGTTATACCCCCTGGGACTGTGTGATGGGTCACCCCAAAGGGGGTACATCTGGGATTTGGAGGAGTGGGCCCCAAAAATATGAAAAATATGAAGTACCCGACAGATGGAGCGCGCCGGCGAAGCTAGGTACAGCAAAATATCGTCCGCATACAAAGAAATACGGTCTTCATGATCTGCAGTCCATTTAAGGCCTCTGATTTCAGGGTCACCCCGGATCCAGACCGCAAGCGGCTCAAGTGCCAAGGCAAAAAGAAGCGGCGACAGTGGACAACCCTGTCTCGTGCCACGGCATAGGGAGAAGGAGCTCGAACGGTGGTTGTTAACTGATACGTGTGCCGTGGGCAAGTTATATAACAGTCTGATCCATCCGATCAGCCGGAGACCCAACCCCACACGAGCCAGGACATCGAAGAGATACTCCCACGCCACCGTATCAAATGCCATTTTGGCATCCAGCGCGAGCAAAAGTGCTTCTTCTTGGAGTGTTGCAGCACGGCCCAGTGCCCCGTGAACATGGCGCAAATTACGTGCAGTATTACGGCCTGGCATGAATCCCGACTGGTCAGGGTGGATCAATGCAGTGAGATATGGAAGCAAACGATTGGCCAGCAGTTTGGCTAAAATTTTGGCCTCGACTGTGATCAGGGAAATGGGTCGGTACGATGCACACTCGTCCGCTGGTTTACCGGGTTTGCGGATAACCACTATGGTGGCGGTGCGGATATCGGCTGGGAGGACGCCAGTCTCATAACACTCATTATACAAGTTCAGCAAGTGAGGCGCAAGCTTCAGAGCCATAGGTTTCAGTGTCTCTATCGGGATTCCGTTGGCGCCCATGGCCTTGCTGGACCGGATATCTTGAATGGCTTTTTGAATCTCCTCAACCGAAATATCCGCCTCCAGGGCCTCATTATCTTGCTGGGAAACACAGCGCATTTCAATAGTGGCAAGGAGGTCTACCGTTTATCAACAACTTTTTCACAGAGGGTCCAAGGGAAGCTTATTTATAGAACTATTGGTTTCAAATCCCTTGTAATCAATACATATGAAACACTATAGAAACCTAAGGTCTGAGCAAAATTATTGAAGTGAGCATCAAAAAGGAACAGCAGAACAAATTTATAATGTTAAAGAGTTATGACATAGAAAAAGAATCCCGTCAGCCACCAGACTGGCGTATATCATCCTTTGGGATGTACTTTTTCTTCACTTGCACTGCATTAGTCACCATCACATAAAAAGAGTTGTTGGTACTTAATGAATACCCTGCATCTATTGCATTTTTGCAGGAGAGTGAGTTCTCTCTATCTACTCATCTAGCCCTAAAGTTTTCAAAGGGTTATACTACTACAACTGGATCCCAAAGGATGATATACGCCAGTCTGGTGGCTGATGGGATTCTGTTTCTATGTCATAAGACTCTTTAACATTATAAATTTGTTCTGCTGTTCCTTTTTGATGCTCACTTCAATAATTTTGCTCAGACCTTAGGTTTCTATAGTGTTTCATAAGGAGGTCTACCGCCCATCGTGCCTGTGAGTTCTGTGGCGGAGTATAAATTTGCTCATAATACTTTGCAAACGTTTCGGCAATTTTTTGAGGGTCAGTGATCAGTACACCATCCGGCCCTTTGATCGCGCCCACCCACCGCGCAGCCAATTCCTTACGTTCCAGCCATGCCAACAGTTTACCGGTGCGCTCACCCAGCTCATGTATTCTGTGCCGGGTAGCAAGGGTGCGTCGGTTGGCATCTTCAAAGAGCAATTGCCTATAATCCTGTCTCTTAACATTAAGTGTGTGTTGGGTCTCGTGGGCAGGGGTATGCGAAACATCGCGCTCGAGGTGTAGTATCTCCGCCTCTAACTCGCTAACTCGTCGCTTACTTTCAGCCCTGTGTCCCACTATCATGGACAACGCCCGTCCCTTGATAACTGCTCCGTAAGCTCCCTATAGCGTTATCGCCGACGCCACAGACCCAGTGTTTTCTTCAAAATAGTAATCAGTGTCCTGCCACAAGGAGTCTCTAATGTGTGGGATTTTTAACAACCAGGGCTGAATCATTATGGGGCCAGGTTGCCGTACCCGACGGGCTCCGAAGATAGATTTTACCGGGGAGTGGTCGAATATCCCCCGTGCTAAGCTCGTGGACTCAGTGAAGTGTTGAATCTGTTGCGCCTGGGTGAACAGGTAGTCAAGCCGTGAGTGACTACCATGAACACCAGATTGAAAAGTGTAAAGTGCGTCCCGGGGATGTGACCATCTCCAAATGTCTACCAGGCCGAACGCATCATTAAAATTGCGTAATTGCGAGCCTTGTGGAGCTTCCCGTCGGGGTGGAGTGCGGTCTATGGCACCGTCCATCGTCAAGTTAAAGTCGCCGCCCATAACCAGGGCACCCTCAGGCAAGGTCATCAAGAGCGTCCCCACATCTGCTAGGGTCTGGCGCTGAAGGCCCGGTGGTGCATACACTGAGAGCACATTGAGGACTCTCCCCTCCCAGCTACCTGAGCAAGCAACACACCTACCCTGCGGTTCGGTCCGTGTAGTGTGAATCACATAAGGGCAACCCTTACGTAGGAGGATCCCCACCCCTCTGGATCCCGAGGTAAAGCCAGAGTGCGCTACCATACGATACCCCTTTCTATCCAGGGCCGGACAGGAGTTACCTATGAGGTGCGTTTCTTGGAGCAACACCAAGTCTAGTCGGTGCCCATAAATATTTTGCTGCACAATACCCCGTTTGATTTTGTCTCCCAGCCCATTGATGTTCCAGGTCATTAGGCTAAGTCCCTTAGTCATCGCCATAAGATCCCAACAGTAATATGCTAGAATGATCGGAGTGACCATTGCAGTGAGGCCCTTCAGCCACTACTCTAAATACAGCATTAGTCGCCACCTCGCCCTTCATAAGGACGAAGGCGATGAGACCAGGAGCCTGTAGGAAAGTACTCCGTACCACGTATTGATACAGAATGCCATTTAGCACTGCTGCAAGAAAACAATAAAAAACAACACCCCAAACAAACCAAATCAAACAAGCCGATACCCCTGATAAGGCATCTCCCACCCTGCCTCCCTGCATAACGGGACTAGAACCGCCCACCTCCCCCAACATGCAGAGCGCCTGTCGCCCCCCCATGAACAATTCGAGGAAACGTGTGCCGCCCCACTCCCAACATATTAACTGACATCGCATAGGATCCTTCCCCCCCACCCGACCCCATCCCCACTAGGAAAGAAAATTCTTAGCACTGCTTGGATTGCTAGAGCCCCTCCAAGCCAACTCCATCGTAGCGGCATTTGTCGCACCAGTGCCTATCTAGAAAACATTTCTAACGAATAAGTACACATTTGAGGAAAACCACTCTGCAACGGCGGAAGCCAGTCTATCGTCCCCTCAATGTCTTCAATGGAGGCCCATGGTGACAACGTACCAAAGGGGTGAACACTCCACACATCCCGGGGCACACCCATCCTAGTTATCATAGCCTCGTGAGACTACTAGTCCGCCACCGAACACGTTCCAGGGAGAGCCATACAAAACACTATACCATCTTACCAACGTCCAGAATTAGTGCTCCCCAGCTGGGCCCGGGGCATCAGAGTCTGAGCGTGAAGGAGAACGCCTCTGTTGGCGCCAATCTTCGGCCTTATCCTCTGCCGATGGTCCCTTTTTTTTCTTTTTATCCACAGTGTGCCAGCCCTCCAACCAGTCCCAAGCATCCTCCGGGCGAGTAAAGAACCATGATTTTCCATCGGCCTCCATCCGCAGCTTGGCAGGGAACATCATTGCGTACTTAACTTCCTGGTCATGAAGAGCCTTTTTTACCTCCAGGAAGCTACGTCTTTGTTTCTGGACTCTTAGGGTAACATCAGGAAAGAACGTGATTTTGCTGTTCTCAACAGTGACGGGTGGAGCCGCCCTCGCCGTTTGAAGAATAACGTCTCGGTCACGGAAATTAAACACTCGGGCAAGAAGTGGTCGAGGAGGTGCCCCTGGTCGAGGGTGACCACCCGGCACTCGATGGGCTCTTTCAATCGAAAAACACTTTGAAAGCCCTCTGGGCTGTAGGTGCTTGAGGACCAGGTCCTCGACAAAGAGGTCCACTGCCTGTCCATCCGCCCGTTCCGGGACACCAATAATTCGAACGTTATTCCGGCGCATCCTGCCTTCATAGTCATCCAACTGCCGAGCCAATACATCATGGGAGGCACGCAGGTCTGCGACCTCTCGTTTGAGAAGGCTAGTGTCGCTTGTCAGTTCTTTGGTGACACTTTCTACAGCACCCACGCACTCGGCAATATTTCTCACATCCTCACGAATCAGACCCACATCGGTGGCCACGGTATCGATCCGAGTTTCAAGGGACGCCTTGACAGCAGTGATAGCATCCAGAAGGTCTTTATTCGCCGGTTCTACCTTGCCGTCCGAGGCTGGCATCTCAACCCGATCACCGCCCTGCTGGTGTTGCCATGCGAATTTATCCAGTTTAGTCTGTGCCACCGTTCTGTTGCTCCGCCCGGATGTCATGATCACAACTCAGGGGGCGCTCCCCAGCCACAGGGCGCAGCCGCTATTCCCCGCCGCCTGCAGTGGAGAACTCCACCCGGCCTGTCGGTTTTCGCTGGCTACACCCCAGCCGCAGGGACACCCCTCTAAGGCCCAGACACCCAGCAATGGACCAAGGATATGGCAGGCCTATGCCCTCTGTACGCTCAGTTCGCCTCTTCAGTATTGTTGTGTTCCAGCCGTCACTGCCAACCCGGGGAAGCCAGGCGTCGCCGTCCGTCGATTTGCCCCAGTGCCAAATCGTCTAGAAAAGTCATCCTTCCAGTCCCGCGGGCCACCCGTTGTCCAATCACCACCGGCGTCCGAGGCCCGCCACACAGCAGGAGCGGGGAACCGAGGACCTCCCAGCCGGTCCCCGCACGCTGCGTTCAAGTAGCGCTGTGTAGGCATTGGGCACCCCCTGGATGTCTTCACCCCAACAGGGTATTACCAAACAACCCAGATCGGTCTACTGGGGCAGAGGAGCCGGAGGACCGCCCCCACTGCTCGGGGCAAGCACGCCAATCGCGCCGGAACCGCAGTCACTCGATTCTTAGCGGGACACCCAGCCTCCGGGGAGGACCCCCACAGCGTACCGGCCAGGTAGCGTCAGGGCAGCAGTCTGGTCACTCCTCTCCAAGCAGGGCCCTCGCAGCAGCCAGCAATGTTTGTGCATCCCGGTCGGCCGGGGCGCACGCCCGCCCGCACCGGGCCCCACCACGGCACCGACGCAGGCACCAAGCTCCCAGTCCCTACCTCCAGGAGCGGCCGATCGCAACCACGGCCTCACGCCATACACTCCCCGGTCGGGGCGCGTCCTCTACAGGCAGTATATCGGCCGGAGCACCGGGCCCGGAGCTCCGCCACGGCGCCTCCTCAATTTCGCTGCAATCAGCCCCGTGGATCAGCTGGAATCCACGGGCCACAGGGGAAGTCACAGGACACAGCGGAACAAGTTTCTGCAGTGTTGGAGGCGCCAAGCCTCAAATCGCCGCTCTCCGGAGAAAACAGGCCGCAGCCGCGACCTCGCGTAGTCCCGGTATCCATCCAGGACGCGTCTCACCCAGCCCGGCCACCGTCCAGAACGCGGGGAACGGAGCCCCGTCTCGGCACCACCTCCAATCTGCCCCAAATTTCGCCGCTGGGTCGGCGGGAGCCTCGGGACCACAAGGGACACCTCACAGCACGGATCGGGACCACGGGGCATGAAGGTTCAGGATATTGCGGGAGTGGCGCTTCAGAGGCTCGCTACTGAGCGGCCATTCCCGTCGGCAGCAAGCCACGCCCCCCCCATGCCACCAGTTCTGATTCAAATCCAGGGTCCGGTGTTCAGATGCCTGTGCAGGGATCGCACCAGGCACTCATGTGACTGTGGACGCCATGTTCCTAGTTCAGAGCTAGTTACCAGCGAAAATCCTACAGGAGGAGAATGTCAGGATCAATGGCAGGTTGCAAGTCACACAGCCCACTCACCAGTCAATGGGACCGGCCACCAAGATTGTGGGCTCACGTCCAGTCCAGTTCACCTCCACGCTGCCAAGGCTGACTATTAGTCTCCTCTCGCTCCTCTGCACAACCCTCAATCCCGGGGTGGGGCGAATAAACAATTGCTGGCAGCCGCTCACTTGTGTGTGCAGCCACATTTATTATACCCTCCAGGCATTCCCCTGGACAGCACCTGGATGGGGGGGGAAGTCCACAGAAAAGCTCCTCCTCAAGCACCATGGGTCCACCAGGGCCACCAACGCACCCGTCTTCAGCATCCTACCGAGGGCCATTTGCATCAACCAGGGCGCACCGTTGTCGCGGCTCATCTCCACCACGGCATGTAGGAGTGCCTGCAATGTCCAGGGGATCAGCGGTCACAGTCTCTCTTGCACTCGGCCTCAGGAGGGGGGTAAATCAATGCAGCCACCATGTTGGGGGGTCTCTCCGTGGCGAGGCAGTCACCAAGAGCGGAGGCATGCCGGGGCTCCGTTACAGGCTGCAGGTTCTGTCAGCAGGCCGGCCCCACCACTATCGGGGTATCAGCCATCCCGCTTTACCACCCACACTCCGTTCACCTCCTTGCGGCAGCTCCCCAGGTCCTCCCCACAGCTTCGGCAGGCAAGGTGGTCTCCAGCAGAGAGGTAGTGACTTGAAGGCCGCTCCTCGGTCTGTGCATCAGCGCGTTGCAGACAGCTCCAGGGTGTCACTATTTCCATGCCCCCTGGCGCCGCCCTATCCGGAGATCAGTTTCAAGATTTTCAGAGTCGAGGGGGCGGCAGGAGGATGGAGTATGCCTCTGCCTGGGCCGGAGCTGTCTTTTAGTGCTGCCGCCAGGCCATCTTGTTGGCCACGCCCCCCAATCTTATCTGTCATTAATAAAATGAATGGCCATGCTGATCCTATGGATCCACCATAGGCTAAATGAACAGCTAGATCCTATGGATGCCGGAGCCAAAGATGAAAAGAAGAATCCTAAGAAGTAACAGTGCCTAGAGGTTACAGCGTATAGTGACATGACCTCTCCTTTCTGCAGGGGTAGTATGGGGCACTAAAAGATCTGAGCCATTCTGATACCTTTGGGGGGTCGGGAGTAATCGATTTCTTACAGATTTCTGTTCTTGCTAGCGATATCAGAACAAATATCAGTGAGGCCTGATCCAAGTTTAACTCGTCCCAGTGCGGGCACAAGTCCATCCCAAATCGGATCAGGTAGGGGCTTACCTTAACTTCGCAGCCATTGATTTCTTAAAACGTCTGACTTACATACCACCAGAAGAAGGCAAATAACGGGCAGTCCACGAACATGCGTATATCATCCTCCTCTGTGTCACCGCACTTCTAATATTTTAATGGTTCCTATGTGATCTTAGCCAACTTCGTTGGTGACCAATAAGGTCTATGGAGAGTAAACAAATGATTCTTTTTAAGTGGTGCTGGTTTGATCAGAGTGTATAACAGATTTAAAGATACTCGCTATAATTTCTCTTTAGCTAGCGCCAGAAGATCATTTTCCCAGTGCAGGTATGGGACTCCCATTTTCTCATCTGTTGCGGAAATGAATACCCAATACCACTGGGAAACCCCTTTTTAAGGTTGTTACTTAGCCCTCACCCACCCGAGAAAATCCTCCTGCACCGAACCGCTCCCCTCTGACTACGTTTGGGATGACCACTAACAACAAAGCTGCGCTTGTCATGTCACTCCAGGTGGAAAGGTTGCCATGCTGGTGAGGGTAACTAAGTTTATCTGGGGTTCCAGGAGAGCCCCAAATTGGTGCCAAGTCCGCATTGTAATCTATCCCGAGAATTCTCCTAAAGGATTCCCACACCCTCAGGATTGTTAAGAGTACCATTAACCTACCTTGTTTAAAAACTTTGGGTCCCCAAACTTGAACAAAAAACTTTTCAGGCTTAAATGCTTCAACATGGCTCTATACAATTGACCCATGTGAGAATTATCTAGCTCTCCAGCCAAGAACCAGGAATTCTTGAACTGGAAAGAATAATAATAGGCTTGACAACCCGGAGGAGCGAGGCCCCCTTGCTTCAGTCTTATCCAGACCTTTTTTCATGAGATCCTGGCTCCCTTGGACGCCCATATAAAGCTGCTGACCCTCCTTTGCTTCAGTCTCCTCCAGAGCGTCCTTCATGAGATCCTGGCTCCCTTGGACGCCCATATAAAGCTGCCAACCCTCCCTTGCTACAGTCTCCTCCGCAGCTTCTTTCGTGAGATCCTAGCTCCCCCAGATGCCCATATAAAGCTGCTGACCCTCCCTGGCTTCAGTCTCCTCCTTCTTTCATGAGATCCTGGCTCCCCTGGATGCCGTATGAAGCTGCCGACCCTCCCTTGCTTCAGTCTCCTCCGGGGCTTCTTTCGTAAGATCCTGGCTCCCCTGGATGCCCATATAAAGCTGCCGACCCTCCCTTGCTTCAGTCTCCTCCTTCTTTCGTGCGATCCTGACTCCCCTGGATGCTCATATTAAGCTGATGACCCTCCCTTGCAATGTCTGCAAAAGCTTTTTGTGGAAAGGAAGTGGTTTAGTGTTAAACAAGACAATCACCTTCGGAAGAACCAGCTTCTTAATGGTGTTCACCCTCCCATAGATACCGAGGGGCAGATTTTCTCTCCATCTTGTAAGGCGAGCATCTATATCACAGTGTTGCTTGAACATGAAATACCTTTGAAAAACCTTTGGCAAAAGAGGAACAGTTTGTTTAATTAAACATAGCGGCCGGGAGAACAGTTACTGGCACAGGGTCCGAGGAATGTCTCAAATTACAATCAATCTGTAGCGTTCTTATATACAATTCATTATAGGCAATAAAATGTTTCTGGAGATCCTTGTAGGGAGGGGAATGTAAGTTGCTCCCTCTAGATTCATAAATTAATTTTAATTGATAATCCAGGTGGGCCTCGACCTTGCAAGGACAAAATGCAGCCAGTGGTTAAAGTGTCCAGATGTCTGCCACGGGGAGCACTTGATCACTGCGTGTTCTGTGTTCTAATTTGCTCTATGTTCCTAACTCATGTGGCATCTGACTTTATGCTGCTTTTGGAGCGCGCGTACCCCCTGTGCGCTTTATTGGGGCCAATATCCCTTAACAATTGTATTGTCTCTTCACTAATCTGTGGGATTGATCTCGGGTTTCCCGTCCATGCATTTGTCTGCCGGCTACGTGCCACCCCACCTGTGGCCTGTCAATCAGTAACCTTGGGCCTCGGTCTCAGTGCTTGCCAGGCTACGTATATGCGAGTCGGGTTGATGCGGCGTTCACATCGGGTAAATTTGTTAATAAGGACGTGATTTTGTTCACATAAATAAATGTATCATTTGTCATATCAGCATTGATTTTTTTCCTAATTGACAGTGGGATACCCTAGTTAAGTTTACATCCGATATTTCCTCAAACTCTGAGTTCCGATGCGCCCATGATTCCTAATCTGATTTCTGGTTTGAAGCCCTACTTTCTCTTTAGCCCGGTCTTTACCTTATTGATTAGATACCCTGACAGACTCCCAAAATCTCTGGCATGCGTCTCAAGCTGTGGAACACAGAGCTCTGGCTTCGATGCATACGGAACTATGTCATCAGCATGCAGTGCTAGTCTGGTTGGTAACCCTGCAGCTTCAAAGGGAAGAATGGTCTAATCCTGCCGAATCATCTGGGAAAAGGGCTCAATATATACACGGAACAGAATTGGCGCCACAGGACACTGCTGTCTAGTTCCCCTGGATATCTGAAACGAAGCTGTAAGTTTGCCATCCAAAATCTTAGCGACCGGCACCTTGTATAGCATTTGCACAACTTCGGTAACATTGCTGCGGAAACGATAATCCTGCAATACCTCCCAAAGATAGACCCAATCAACCGTATCAAATGCTTTATCAGCATCGATTCTTGCGATTGTCAACAGGAGATTAAAGGCCTCGGCCATATCATTCGCACCGATAAGTCATTGGGTTAATTTATACACCTTCCTTCCAGGCACAAACCACTTATGATCGAAATGGATCAACTTTTGAAGGACAGCTGATAACCTTTTAGCCAAGATTCCTGTAATCATTTTGTAATCACAGTTCATCTAAGATATTGGTCTATAGGAATCTCCTAACCTAGCACCTTTACCCGGCTTAAGGATCATAACTACAGGTGCCTCATACCGGGAAGGTGGAATTTAACAGCCTTCCAGAGATATCTCATTAAAATAAGATACCCAGAAACAGAAAGAGGATTCAGATGGGATCCCGCCTGGGCCTGCTGCTTTCCCTTTACTGAGCCTCCTAACCTGTTCCCTTATCTCTCCCTCTGTGATCCCGTCTGGCCTGCTGCTTTCCATTTACTGAGCCTCCTAACCTGTTCCCTTATCCCCCCCTCTGTGATCCCGCCTGGGCCTGCTGCCTTCCCTTTTACTGAGCCTCCTAACCTGTTCCCTTTTCTCTACCTCTGTGATCCCGCCTGGGCCTGCTGCTTTCCCATTACCGAGTCTCCAAACCTGTTCCCTTATCTCTCACTCTGTAATCCCGCCTGGGCCTGTTGCTTTCCCTTCACTGAGCCTCCTAACCTGTTCCCTTATCTCTCCCTCTGTGATCCCGCCTGGGCCTGCTGCTTTCCCTTTACTATCCCTCCTAACCTGTTCCCTTATCTCTCACTCTGTGATCCCGTCTGGGTTTGCTGCTTTCCCTTTACTGAGCCTCCGAACCTGTTCCCTTGTCTCTCCCACTGTGATCCTTCCCCTACAGCCTAAAATCTGCTGTTCTGTACGACTTGGGAGTTTTTGTTTTGCAACCAGTTTTTCATTACTAAGCGGTCTGGGTTCAAATCTTCCTCTCTCCAATATCTTAGCTGTAGAGAATGGTGACAAGATTTACACCGGCAGGGAGTGGATGTGATAATGTTGTGTTGTGGGTGCTGTCGGGATTTCACGTGGACCTCAGGTAGGAAGGTATTAAGTATATACACAAGACTCCACCAGGAGCAGATGTAACCTGTCTCTGCCCCCCTCTCATTGAGCTAACGGCCACTCCTTGAGACCCACGCTGTGGCACTCCGTGGCATCACATGAAGCGCGCTGGTCTCACTGAGCTATCTGCCTTAGAACAACCACATCCTGTCATAAGATGTTAACGGTACTTTTGGATATCGTTAGAGCTTTGACTGTTGTGTATGAACAGTAACTCACACTGAGTTCTAGTCCGCAGGCGCTGCTCTTAATACTGAATCGTATTTCAAATACAGGTCCTATGTGATGGTCATCCTTTGTTCCTGTAGCTGTCATTGTTCTTTAATACAAAGATGATGTGTGTGTTATTACAGGTGTAATAATGTGAAGATTCAGAGCCCAGAGGTGGTGGTGAAGAGTTATAAAGGTAAATACCATTGTGATGATTAGCTCTGAATATTACTGTTTATGACTATGATATGGTATGATATGGTGTGGTGTGGTATGGTATGGTGTGGTGTGGTGTGCTATGGTATGAATGAATGAAAGGGCATTTGTAAAGCCCATGGCTACCCGGGAGTGTCCCAGCGCTAGGTATGGTATGGTGTGGTGTGGTGTGGTATGGTATGGTATGGTATGGTGTGGTGTGCTATGGTGTGGTGTGCTATGGTGTGGTGTGGTATGGTGTGGTGTGCTATGGTATGGTGTGGTATGGTGTGGTGTGGTGTGGTATGGTATGATATGGTGTGGTGTGGTGTGCTATGGGATGGTGTGGTGGGCTATGGTATGGTGTGGTGTGCTATGGTATGGTGAGGTGTGCTATGGTATGGTGTGCTATGGTATGGTGTGGTATGGTGTGGTGTGCTATGGTATGGTGTGGTGGGCTATGGTACGGTGTGGCGTGGTGTGCTATGGTATGGTGTGGTGGGCTATGGTATGTTGTGGCATGTTATGGTATGATGTGGTATGGTGTTGTGTGCTATGATATGCTGTGGTATGGTGTGGTATGGTGTGGTGTGCTATGGTATGGTGTGGTGTGGTATGGTGTGGTATGCTATGATGTGGTGTGGTGTGGTATGCTATGGTATGTTGTGGTGTAGTGTGGTGTGCTATGGTGTGGTGTTGTGTGGTGTGCTACGGAATGGTATGGTATGTATGGTATGTTATGGATATTATGGTGGAATGGGATCAGATGGGATGGTGTGGACTGGTATGTTATGGAATGTTATGATGGTATGGTATAGTGTACTATAGGGTGAGATCATTGTATAATTTGGTATAGTGGTATGGCATAGTTTGTTATGGTGGTAATGGATTGAATGGGATGGCGATATGGTATGGTGTGGTCTGGTAGGGTATTGTATGGCATTTAGTGGTAACGTGCACTCACGTCAGGGTACAGTTACTTGATGTGTGTCTCTAAACTTTGTCTTTTCCAGATTTTTCTAGATTTCTGCTTATCTCCATTCTGTATACGTGCTGCCGCATTTCCTTTGTTTAAATCATTCTTTCCCTTGGAAATTCATGCTAAGTTTATTGGAAATTCAGATGCTGTAATTTCACACCTCGCATTAATGATACTTCTAGGCTTGACAACTGCGAGCAACTCAGTTACTGCAGTATTCTGGGACTAGTGAATGGGAAATTACCTCAAAATTTGGTATTTACCACATAACATTCTATTTCCCAGAGTTTTAGCACCAACAGGGAACTAGAGCATGCATCTACACGGACCCAACGCATGCATCTAAACTGACCTAGCACATGCACTTACACTAACCTAGCGCAAGCATCTACACGGACCCAACGCATGCAACTACACTGACCTTACGCATGCTCTACACGGACCCAACGCATGCATCTAAACTGACCTGGCACATGCACCCGCACTAACCTAATCTACACGGACCCAGCTCATGCAACTACACTGACCTAACACATGCATCTACACTGATCTAGTGCATGCATGTACACTGACCTAGTGCATGCACCTACACTGACCTAGTGCATGCACCTACACTGACCTAGCGCATGCACCTACATTGACCTAGTCCATGCACCTACACTGACCTAGCACATGCACCTACACTGACCTAGTACATGCACCTACACTGACCTAGCGCATGCACCTACACTGACCTAGCGCATGCACCTACACTGACCTAGAGCATGCACCTACACTGACCTAGCGCATGCACCTACACTGACCTAGCACATGCACCTACACTGACCTAGCACATGCACCTACACTGACCTAGGGCGTGCATCTACACTGACCTAACACATGCGTCTACACTGATCTAGTGCATGCATGTACACTGACCTAGTGCATGCACCTATACTGACCTAGCGCATGCACCTACACTGACCTAGTCCATGCACCTACACTGACCTAGCGCATGCACCTACACTGACCTAGTCCATGCACCTACACTGACCTAGCGCATGCACCTACACTGACCTAGCGCATGCACCTACACTGACCTAGAGCATGCACCTACACTGACCTAGCACATGCACATACAATGACCTAGCGCATGCACGTACACTGACCTAGGGCGTGCATCTGCACTGACCTACCACATGCATCTACACTGACCTAGTGCATGCATCTACACTGACCTACCACATGCGTCTACACTGACCTAGTGCATGCACTGACACTGACCTAACACATGCGTCTACACTGATCTAGCTCATAAACCAACACTGACCCAGATCATGAACCTACTCTGAGCTCGCTTGTGACCCTACACTGACCTAGCACATGCACCTACACTGACCTAGCGCATGCACCTACACTGACCTATTGCACATACACACAGTTTATAAGATCTTCCCTCACAGTCCACACTCACACCCTGCACTTGCAGTTAGGCCCGTCGCATCACGCACATATGCACTCATGCCATGCATGCACACACACAACACAAGACAACAGTAGAGTACTGCTGCACTGATTTCTGCAGATAATTCCTGAATACTATTTGTCGTTTTCCTGCTACAATTTCTGTAATTTCAGCCAAAATGGAATGTGTCCCCAGTAATATCTGGTTGAGTGGAACCGCATGTGGTAATACTGCATGTGGTAACCCTGTATGTGGTAATACTGCATGTGGTTATGCTGCACATGGCTATACTGCATGTGGTAATCCTGCATATGGTAATACTGCATGTGGTTATGCTGCACATGGCAATCATGCACGTGGGAATACTGCATGTGGTAATCAATTCAATTCAATTCAAATAGCTTTATTTCGATATCCAATATCTTAAAAGCAATTCCATTATTACATCCATCAGTTAATAAAACAAGTTAAAAAATATGAAACATCAATTAAAAGAATATATAAAAAAACATCCAACATTAGGCTCATCAAATACAGAATACCTTCGGATCTAGAGGCAATATTTACAGAATTCATTAGTTGCCCTTCTAGGAACCTTTTTTCCCCCTTTATTGCGAAGTGACTCTCGGAAATAAAGTGACTGTGCAATGTATAGCGAAAAGGACATAACAGTAATGATGAAGAAGTGATTAATTACTAGACTTTGCTCTGTGGTAAATATTTAAATTACCTGTACTATTTTTTATGCGGTAAAATCTAGTAAGAATAACTCAGTAAAAATAAGAGGCAGAATCCGTGGTATTAGAGGTTCTAAAGGGCTTTATTCCTTACAAGGAAATATGGTTCGAACCATAGGTATCATATTCCATCACCACGAAGGTTCAGGAAGGGATAGACGATACATTATTGACAAGTAACGACATATATAGGAAAAGCATTACATTGAGACAGATGCAGGAGGCGTAACAGCTGATAAAAAAGATAAGCATACACATACGTAATGAAGAAAGGCGTGTCAATAGGCGTATATTAGAAACGTCATTAAAAGTGATGTCACAAGTGGGCGGATCCATAGGAGAATCCTGCAGTGTCAGCAGAAATACTTGGCAGAGATGCGCGCGCAGCCGCATGACGTGTGATTGACGTGCAACTAGGGGGTGCAGGGGAATTGACATTTAGCTCTACATGTGGAGACAGAAGTCTGGAGGGTCAGGTCAACCTAATCCCAAATCATATCTAATATCTTATGTTGAAGGAACTGTATTATCCAAAAGGAGAAGGTCTCTCGAACAGAATCTATTCTATACTGACTGTTAATGCGTGTGCAAGCGTCTAAGTGTCTACATGAGATGCGAGGGGGGCATGGTAACAGGGCTATGAATTACTTGTATGAAGACAGTGAAGCCGGGCCCTTTTCACGGTAGCTGGAGGAATGTTTACCTAAACTGCTAGACAGGAATGCATTGGACGAGGAGCGGAGCAGATAACCTGAAGGCTGAATACAGTTTTTGGCAGGCAACAGGCCGTGTCAGGCACCGTTAGCCGCGCATGGAGTAGGACAAAGTTCATGGATACAGATGCGAGCTCAGACTGGAGCTTTCAGAGGCAGAAGACAGGAAAAGGCTTGATGGCAGAATTCAGGGCCTACTTGCATGAACTGTAAAACGTGGAAAGTGAACCACATAAAATCGGTGGCCTTTCATACTTAGGAATGGAATATCCGACCCATTTATGGCGGATCTGAAAGAGGGCATGTTGACGTTGGACGCACATGTATTTGCGTCTTCATAGCTGGAACTGGAGGGAACATACATGTACTCGTAGCATGTACATGGAGCCGTTGGGGTCCAAGATAGGGGACATAACTGATCACAAAATTCATATTTCCTCATTCCCTCCTTGTCCCCTACGGACCCTTTATGAGATATCGATCTTCAGTAATCCATCAATCTGTTCATATAGCATCATTTGTTCTTCTTTCTTCTTCCGGGATCTTGAATGAAAACTTGAAGGTGGGATACACGATGTGGCACACAGACCACAAATCGCTGGCCCACATTGTAGACATAAGCAACAACTGAATAGTATGAGAAAGCCAATACCTAGGAAGGACAGGATCCTCCATCCCCAGGCTGACAACACGCTCCAAAACCAACCGGACCAAGTCCAGGTACCTGGATTCTGGTGTATCTGGCTTACAATAGTTGCATGTCCCTTTTACAGGACCTACTGAATCATTGGACTGTCTATGACTGTCAGCTGGAACCGACTGGGCAACAAGCATCTTCATTTTCGTGTCTTTCATACGTTTTTGTTCATGTTCTTGTTCTTCTCTAATTCTATTGTGGTGATATTGTAACATTTGTAACATTTGTGACGGGGTGTTACCTTGCCAGGTACTCTCGAATTTCAATACTCTATTCTTAACTTGGGGCAGGGAGTTTTCAACTAATTTTGTCACAAACAGATGTGGATATGACTCGCTACTTGCTTTTATGCCACTATTAATACCAAAACATTTTTCAAATCGGGCATAGAAATCACTAGTGTCTTCATCTTGTTTTTGTTTACAGGCTGAGATTGCACCCCAGTCTTCCGTTTTCGTAGTTAATAAACGTGGCAATACTTGCACTAGTAATCCTGGTAATGCTGTAGTCTTTTCCCCAAGCCCTGAACCTGCAGCTCGGGCCTTTTCTTCGGTTTCTAATGCTGTCCAATCTATCTTTTGCTCTCCCACCTCCCAGTCCTTTTCCTTGAGTTTTTCGTAAATGCCGGCAGGCATTAATACTTTTAATATTTTCATAATGTCAGGATAAGTATACTCTCCCATGAGCAACATGTCTTTTATCTCACGGTGGAAACCTGCTGGGTCTTTGTCATGGCTAGGTACTACTTTCTTCATTTCTAATAATTCAATTTTAGTTATGGGCGTGTACACAAACACGCGTTTAAAATTATTGTCATCACCTTTTATTGGGTGTACTTCGCGTAAGGGATTCTGTCTGTCCATGTAATACGTTATTCTTTCCTTGATGGGAACTGAAACATGTTCTGGGCATACGAAAACAATATACTGGTTTCGAAATTCTAGAATTTCTTTAATTAAATCAGTACCTGAACCTCTCCACCTATTCGTGAGTAATTCTGTCAATATGTCAGGTAGGGGACCAGGATCGGAGTGTTGGCTTTTATATAATATAAGGAGGTGTTGAATCATGTATATACCAGCTAAACGCTGTTCATCTGGGGTAAGGTTCAAAAACGTGTGTGCTAGTGCATCATCACTGTATTTTCCGGGACTGTCCGCCCATTGTACTGCTGACCTGGCTAATTCTTGTTCATCCATGGAATCGAGCATATGATACCCCCTTCGATCTCGGAGTAATTTATCAGCAGCTTGGAATAAGTGTTCAGGAGACCTTATATTTATGATAGGGGTTTTAAAATTACTGTTACATTCTGGACGTATTGGATCATTAAAACATCTAGTATTATTAAAAGGTCTTCCTCTACCTACATAAGCCATCGTGTCTAACTGTCCTGTGGGCATTTCTGATTCTTCCTCCTCCTCTCCTTCTGGTTCAGGTTCGTCTGTCTCTAATCTTTCTTTATGTATTCGTTCTACTTCTTTGCGGATCTTTCGGCACATAGCTACTATACATGTCTGTTTATCATGTTTCCCTTCTGATATATTCCGACCCCATTTGGCAAGTTTTTGCATTTCATCCGGATCTACCCCAGGCCTATCTTGATTTCTGATCACACAGTTTATGAAGAAGCGTAACAATTGCCCCTGTACCTCTGCTTTCTGATATTCCATGGCTTCGTTAATACTTTCAGGGCCTCGCCCTGATTGGACAAAGTGATATATATTTTCTAAATGTGCCGTCATTCCTGGTAGCATCATTAAATACATTGTAGCTCGTCGTATACGTAATGATGACAGCAGCATTTCGTCCCGTTTACCGGGCACAGGATCATATCTACAATCCACTAGAAGTTCTTTAAACATGTCGGGAGTTGCTAGTTTGGGTGTACGTTGGTGTGCTAAATCTCTAAGGGATAATTTATTTCCTCGGGGTGGCGTGGCGAAAATGTCTGCCGTACCTCCTGTAGCACCGTCTGAGGTGCTGGGCACGAAAGGATTGGTTGGATGTAAGACAGAAACTGTAGATGCGGGAAAAACGGTAGAAACAGATGGGCCTGTTGGAATGTGTGTAGGAGTTTGTTGTTGCGGAGGTACAGACGGATGATCTTGGCGTTGAGCACCATCGGCAGGCGGTGCGTGTGGCGTAACATTAACATATTCGGGAGCTGTATCGTCTAAATAGGAAGAAAGGAAAATATCTTTCGCGGTCTTGGGATGTGCTTTTAACGGGAGTAATGGAGGTGTCAAGTCTTTTGGTATTTCTGGGATGGCCTTAGGTAACCCTTCGGCCAGAAGAGGATACATACCATTCATAAGAGCGTTTCGTTGTCTGTCTACTTGTTCTGATTTTACTCGGGTACCCTCCTCAATTAATAGATTTTCTCGGGCTTTATTTGAATTCTCCCTATTTTTCTCTTCTAATCTGAGCGCTTTCTCTGTGCGTCTATGCGATTCTTTACGCCATAATTCAATGGCATCTTTCTGTGACTGTCTGGCTTTCTTTTTCCATAATTCTTCTTCGACTCTCATGATGCAATCTGCATCCCATGTCCCAGCTGCGGGCCACCTCTGACTTTCTGGTAAATCCTTGGTGTAGTCCACCCATAAATCAAGAAATAATACGGCATCTAGGCCGTGCTTATGGTACATAAAGTACCCTGGGGTGTCCCTAGGTGGAATGGGAACAGCTTCTTCGAGTACCCCTTTTCTAGTTTTGATCTGTCTTAGTTTTGAAAAGAGCGGCATCTTTAAACCTTGTTACTTGATTTTGAACACAATTAATAGAATAAACACAATAATGACTACTCATTCATACCACGATTCTAAAACATATTAAAACATTTAATATTTAACATTTAGAACGAACAATGATAATTAGAAGAAAACTGGTTACTGACATAACACTAATACTAGATAATACTGGATTATGTATAAGACATACTAGATATACTGCTAAACAGTACAGATACACTGCTGAAACAGTGCAGACCGGATCTGTGTACCCAAACCCGTCTTGACCGGCACAAACTAATGTGCACGTTTAAATGCCTCCCCGGCAATGGTACTCACCGGGTAGCACGGAACGGAAGGCCTCGGAACGGAACTGAACTGGATCGGACTGGACTCGACTCGACTCGGAACTTCGGAACCTGGCGGGCCTCTGTATACCTCGGATCTTGCTCTCTCAGCTAGGCTCTGGTCGGGATACTTCGCACTTCTCACCGCCTCGTCTGGGTGTTGATCGCAGCCTCAGTCACCCCCGCTCGGCCGGAGGGAGATACAGGAAATCCTGCGGGTACGCGTAGTTGTCCGTTCAGCTGTGGCAGGAGACCGGACCTGCAACGCACCGCCGGCGCGTGAGATGAGAAAGTGTCCCTGTTCGGGCGCCAATTATGTGGTAAATATTTAAATTACCTGTACTATTTTTTATGCGGTAAAATCTAGTAAGAATAACTCAGTAAAAATAAGAGGCAGAATCCGTGGTATTAGAGGTTCTAAAGGGCTTTATTCCTTACAAGGAAATATGGTTCGAACCATAGGTATCATATTCTATCACCACGAAGGTTCAGGAAGGGATAGACGATACATTATTGACAAGTAACGACATATATAGGAAAAGCATTACATTGAGACAGATGCAGGAGGCGTAACAGCTGATAAAAAAGATAAGCATACACATACGTAATGAAGAAAGGCGTGTCAATAGGCGTATATTAGAAACGTCATTAAAAGTGATGTCACAAGTGGGCGGATCCATAGGAGAATCCTGCAGTGTCAGCAGAAATACTTGGCAGAGATGCGCGCGCAGCCGCATGACGTGTGATTGACGTGCAACTAGGGGGTGCAGGGGAATTGACATTTAGCTCTACATGTGGAGACAGAAGTCTGGAGGGTCAGGTCAACCTAATCCCAAATCATATCTAATATCTTATGTTGAAGGAACTGTATTATCCAAAAGGAGAAGGTCTCTCGAACAGAATCTATTCTATACTGACTGTTAATGCGTGTGCAAGCGTCTAAGTGTCTACATGAGATGCGAGGGGGGCATGGTAGCAGGGCTATGAATTACTTGTATGAAGACAGTGAAGCCGGGCCCTTTTCTCGGTAGCTGGAAGGATGTTTACCTAAACTGCTAGACAGGAATGCATTGGACGAGGAGCGGAGCAGATAACCTGAAGGCTGAATACAGTTTTTGGCAGGCAACAGGCCGTGTCAGGCACCGTTAGCCGCGCATGGAGTAGGACAAAGTTCATGGATACAGATGCGAGCTCAGACTGGAGCTTTCAGAGGCAGAAGGCAGGAAAAGGCTTGATGGCAGAATTCAGGGCCTACTTGCATGAACTGTAAAACGTGGAAAGTGAACCACATAAAATCGGTGGCCTTTCATACTTAGGAATGGAATATCCGACCCATTTATGGCGGATCTGAAAGAGGGCATGTTGACGTTGGACGCACATGTATTTGCGTCTTCATAGCTGGAACTGGAGGGAACATACATGTACTCGTAGCATGTACATGGAGCCGTTGGGGTCCAAGATAGGGGACATAACTGATCACAAAATTCATATTTCCTCAGCTCAAGTGTTTAAACCTTACAATCCAGGCACGACCAAGGTATTTGGCTACACCACAAGCAAAGAGGGTCCGCGGGTCGGCCTTTAGAATACGTAAAGCAATACAATAATCACGTGTCTTTAAATCTCTACAGATAGGTTTCAGCCATTTTGCCCTTGCGCTTTTGTAGGCGGGACAAGCAAACAAAAAGTGGGCTATGCTCTCTGCCGGTGCTTTGCAGCAGGGGCACCCTAAAGGCGCCTGATATGGGGTGCTCCATGTCGCTGTTAGCTCTCTAACCGGCAGAGAGCCAACCCTGAACTGGATATAGAGCGCTCTATCGCGTGGTGTTTTTATAAAATCAAGATATGGTTAAAAAAACATGCGATTCTTATGGAGAAAGAATTCTTCCGTCATCCTGACAATTCTTGGGTTGCTGTGTTCTTCAGCATCGACCCAGGCCCAATAATGTTTTTTGAGATCATCCTTACTGGGGGGGGGGGGGGGGGGGGGGGGGGGTTTGCGTGTCCCATTGCTCCTTAAAACCTAAGGCATAAAGGGATTTTTTGAGATTGGCCAGCCAGCTGATTCTTTTATTGACATCTAGTGCCATGATTTCTGTTAGTGCGGCTGTATAGTTGGCCAATTCAGGGGTCCGGCATAAGCGGGCCCAAAAAAGCAGAGGTCGTAGTCTCGCTAGGTCTTTAAAGGAGTGTCTACCTAGATCTTTTAGCAGTGGTTTTAATGGCGTGCTTCTGGGGACCATCACTAGTGTTTTCAAAGCCCCACAATTCTGCTCCGTAGAGGGCGGAGCTGACCGCTTTAGCTGCATAGATTATCAGGGCAGGAGCCACAGGTCTGCTCAACGATAGGCGAAGTTCTTTGCTTAGAATGCCTGTGACACGCTTGTGGCTTAGGAGCATCTTGTCGATGTGATACCTCCATCGCATTTTTTCATCCAGTCTTATTCCCAAGTAATCGAACATTGGGACTTTTTCCAAGTGTGATCCTTCTAAGCTAAAATTATTTCTGAAAGGTTTGTAGGGATTAAACACCATGAGCTTGGTCTTAGTATTATTTATAATCAAACCCCTAGTTTTACAAAAGGAGTAAAATCTATCTAGGAGCTTTTGGAGCCCTGCTGGTGTTTTAGAAATAAGGAGCGTGTCGTCTGCGAAAAGTAAAGTAGGGACCCGATCGCCCGCCAGGGCTTGTGCATCAGATGGAAGTTCCTGTAAATAGCTAACGACCCCATTCATATATAGGGAAAATAATGTGGGAGCCAGTACACAGCCCCGGCGAACTCCTCTATTTACCGTAATCCTATTTGTTTTTTGCCCCTGGGACCCCCATCTCACTTACACCGTGCCATCTAATACAGTCTACTGACTAGTAATGTATACCTTCTAGTAGCTCTCCTACACTGCACCAGCCAATGCAGTGTACTGACAAGTGCAATATACCTTGGAGTAGATCTGTCATTCTGTGTCATCTAATGCAGTGTACTAACTAGTGCTGTATAACTTACAGTAGCTCTGGTACTGTGTACCATCTAATGTAGGGTACTGACCTGTACAGTATGCCTTAGACTGACTTTGTTACTGTGTACTATTTATTGCAGTGTACTGAGTAGTACAGTATACCTTGGAGTCGCTCTGTTACTTTGTTCCATCTACTGCAGTGTACTAACTAGTGTATTATGCCTTGGAGTTGCTCTGTTTCTTTGTAAAACACAATTCAGTGTACTGACCAGTACAGTACACCTTCTGGAGGCTCTGTCGCACTGTACCATCTAATATAGTGTGGGGACTACTACAGTGTACCTCCTAGTAGCTCTGTTACTCTGCACCATCTAATGTAGCGTACTGACTACTACAGCATGCCTTCTATTAGCTCCTCCACGCTGTACCATCTAATGCAGTGTACTGACTAGTAATGTATACCTTCTAGTAGTGATCCTACTCTACACCGTCCAATGCAGTGTACTGACTGGTACTGTATACCTTCTAGTAGCCCTCCTACTCTACACCGTCCAATGCAGTGTACTGACTGGTACTGTATACCTTGGAGTAGCTCTGTCACTCTGTGCCATCTAATGCAGTGTACTGACTACTACATTATACCTTCTAGTAGCTCTCTTACTCTGTACTATCTAATATAGAGTACTTACCGGTAATCTTCATTGCTCCGAGTATAGTCTTCCTCGCCACATGATTAACAAAGTGAGCTTCAGCTCCACATCAGAACCCTCCAAAGCAAAAGTTAGCCTCCCATGCCTCCCATCCCTTCCCAACATGGCCGACCCCTATCACCCCTGACCTCTATAAGAGGAGGTTCGGCCCAACCCTCAGCCTGAGAACTACCAAGCAGAAACATGAAGCCGATAGCAACACAGGGAGGGAGGGATGGGAACTCATGTGGCGAGGAAGACTATACTTGGAGTAATGAAGATTACGGGTAAGTAACCAGGACATTATCTCCTTGTAAGTCTTCCTTGCCACTTGATTAACAAAGTGAGCACATACTAAAGCCAAGCAGCTTCATGGAAACTCACAAGAAACTAATGGACCAGAAGGGGATGCCAAAGAAGCAGTGCAAACCCAAAAACACAGACGAGTGGAAGAAAACACCCAAGAGACAGGCAACCATGAGCAGGGAGAACCAGCCCGGACAGAGAGACACCGGGAGGGAGGGCCGAAAACCCAAAACCCCTGAGACCCGAAGGGCTGCCAGAAAATCCGCCCGAACCAATGACTGAAGGAGGACAGAGAAGGAACGCAACCAGAACGTACGGAGCCAAAAGCAACAAACAAACGAGCACCACAACAGCAAGAGGCCAGCTGGCCCAAACTGCCAAGACTGCCCGACAGACAGTCAAAAGAGAGAGGGAAGCAAAAGCCCCAGGCTCTGGAATCGAAGGAAAGAGGGCAACGCCACCACAGAGACAACAAGATGCCACAGCAGCCAAAAGACACAGTCTGACGCAAACACAGAAAATCAACATGTTGGACCACCACACCGAGAGAACAGAAACCACCCCAAGTCCAGTGATCGGAAGGAAAGAAGGAAACAAAACCCAACAGGCCCGGCGGTCAACTGAGGAAACCGAAGGCAAAAGCCGAGGAACCAGACGCAGCCAAGCAGACCGGCAGGAGCCGCAAGAACGGAGGAGAGCGCTGAAAGGAACCCAGCACCCCCTCCGACCCACAAAACGGAATGCCAACAAAACACCATCAACACAGTGAAAAACAGGCAGGCCATGGACTCTATTGTCTCAAAGGACCCGGAAGGGAACACAACACCAGCAAAGGCACAGGGTAAAACAGCCCCCGGTAGCCACAGGAAACAACCCGGAAGCAACCCGGCCACCAAAGCAGCCAACAGCGGAAAGCCCGCAAGGCCGCCCAAGGAGCCCGAAAATCAGAAGGGACCAGGTCCATGGCTAAGCCACCAGAAAGAAAAGCGAAGGCCCATCACAGGACCACTATGCACAAGGAAGCATACAGCACCAGCAGCATGGGGAAAGCTGGGTGAACGATCGTGACATCCCAGCGCAGGGGCCAAGCAACCTGTCCCTGTAATGGTTCACGTGTAGTGAACGAGCCGCCGAAGCGAGGACCCAGGAGGCCACCAAGCCAGCCACTGACCAGGCCCGACCCAGCTGAAAAACTGAGAGCCACCAAGAAAAGGAGCGTACAGGGAGGTAAGGCCATAGGCAGAAACACACCAATGGCTAGAAGGAAAGAAGAGTCGGTAGAAACGACCCCGAAGCAATGCCAACACCTCCAGGGAGCAACCCCAAGCCAGCATGTACCAGTACCTACCCCAGAGCCAGGGTTAAAGAAGAAGAGGTCACAAAATCCGGACAGGAAGCGGAGGGCCCCGCAAAGGGGAAGGAAGAACCGGGAAAGCCCAGCCACCATGGACAATCAACACCCAAAGCGGCAGAAACCAAGGGAGAAGAACACAGGCGAGCACCACCAACAGGTCAAATGCCCCGTCCAGGCCAAACAAGCCCAGAACCCGCATAAGCAAATGGAGTGGAGGAAAGCGCCAAGCCTGAAGCCCGAACGAGGAAGCCAAAGACAGCCACCACCGAGGACCCAAACCGAGCCCGGACCAAAGGAAGCCAGCTGTCCATAGGAAGACGGAAGTCATGGGAGGAAAAAACCTGCACCAGAGAAACAACATGCAGAATACCCCTGGGAGAGAAACAGTCCCGATTGACCACCCCCGGACCCCAGCCAAGTCCAGAACAAATTCTCAATGGAACGGCCAACAGAAGGTAGAGGAGAAACCCGCCAGCAGGGGGACCAACCGACCCCGCACAGACCGGGAACCCACGCACGCCCCACAGGCCGGAAAAGACCACAACCACCTGGGAAGGGGACACCAGAAAAGGAAGACCTCAGGCCGCAACTGCAGACAGGGCAGAAAGGGAGCTGCATGCCCGACCCGCGACCAAGAAAAGGGGAAAAGCATGGACATCACCAACCCGGACCGAACCCGTGGAGCACAACCACAGGCATAACGGAACCGTGGGCGGGACTAGAGAAAGTAAACCCACGAGGACATGTGAAGACGAGAATGCACCAGAACCCAGGACGGCCCAGCAGCACTGAGACCCACCGGATGGGACGAGCCCCCAAGAGAAGGACAATGCAAAGCACCGCCCGCCAACAAGGCACAAGAACACCCGACACACATCCCGTGGAGGTCCCCGACCAAGGAAGACCACCCCAACTTGAAAACCAGGGGGGCAGAAGAAAAACCAAGGGGGATCGGCAGGAATCGGAAGAGCACCAAGACCCCACCGGGAAACAGGAAACGGACAAACAGGCCCCGCCGGAGAAGACCCTGGGAGACTATCTTGAAGTTGCTCTGTCACTCTGTAACATACAATACAGTCCAGTGACAAATACAGTATGCCTTCTGGTATCTCTGTCACTCTACCATCTAATGCAATGTACTGAGTAGTACTGTATACCTTGGAGTAGCGTTGTCACTCTGTGACATCTAACGCAGTTTGCTGACTACTACTGTATACCTTCTATTAGCTCTTTTGCTCTGTACCATCTAATACAGAGTACTGACTAGTATAGTATACCTTCTAGTAGTTCTGTTACTCTGCACTATCCGATGCAGTGTACTGACTTGTGCTTTATACCTTGGAGTTGCTTGGTTACTCTGTGTCATCTAATGCAGGGTACTGACTGGTACTGTATACCTTGGGGTAGTTTTGTCACTCTGTGCCATCTAATACAGTGCACTGAGTAGCACTGTATTCCTTCTAGTAGCTCTGGTACTCCCTTACCATCTAATGTAGAGTATTGACTTGTACAGTATGCGTTGGACTAACTCTGTTACTCTGTACTATGTTTTGCAGTGTATTGAGTAGTACAGAATACCGTGGAGTAGCTATTTTACTTTTTACCATCTACTGCAGTTTTCTGACTAGTACAGTTTGCCTTGGAGTGGCTCTCTTTCTCTGTATCATTTAATTCAGTTTACTGACTAGTACATTACACCTTCTGGTCTCTCTGTTGCTCTGCACCATCTAATGCAGTGTACTGACTAGTACAGTACACCTTCTAGGAGGAGTTCTATCGCTCTCTACCATCTAATGCAGTGTACGGACGTCTACAGTATACATTCTATTATCTCTCTAACTCTGTATTTTCCAATGCTGTATACTGACTAGTACTGTGTATCTTCTAGTCGTGCTCCTTCTCTGTGCCATCTAATGCAGGGTACTGACTAGCACATCGCACTTCTAGTAGCTCTGTTACTCCCTACCTTGTAGTGCAGTGTGCTGACCAGTACAGTGTGGCTTCGAGGGTCTCTGTTACTCTGTAACATCGAATAAAGTGCACTGACTAGTACTGTATACCTTCTGGTAGCTCTCTTACTCTGTACCATCTAATGCAGTGTACTAACTAGTACTGTATACCTTGGAGTAGCTCTGTCCCTCTATGCCATCTAATGCAGTGCACTGACTAGTACTGTACACTTCTAGCACCTCTCTTACTCTATGCCGTCTCATGCAGTGTACTGACTAGTACTGTATACCTCTGGCAGCTTTCTCACTCTGTACAATGTAATCCAGTGTGCTCACTTGTACTGCTTTCCTTGTAGTAGCTCTGTTACTGTTTGCCATCAAATGGAGTGCACTGACTAGTACTGAACACTGCTAGTACCTCTGTCACTCTGTGACAGGTAATGCAGTGTACTGACTAGTACTGTATTCCTTCTAGTATCTCTTACTCTGTACTATCCAGTGCCGTGCTCTGCCTCGTACTGTTTACCTTCGAGTTGCTCTCTTACTCTGTACCATCTAATATAGAGTACGGACTATTACAGAATGCCTTGGAGTAGCTCTGTCACTGTGACATCGAATGCAGTGCACTGACTAGTACTGTATACCTTCTAGTAGCTCTCCTACTCTGCGCCATCCAATACAGGGTTCTGCCTGGTACTGTACACCTTGGAGTAGCTCTGTGCCTCTGCCATATAACACAGTGTACTGACTAGTACAATATACCTTCGAATACGTCTGTCACTCTGTACCATCTAATGAATTAGTACAGTACACTTCTAGTGCCTCTGTCACTCTGTGACATGTAATGCAGTGTACTGACCAGTACTGTATAGTGTCTAGTAGCTCGTATCACTCCGTTCCATTGAATGCAGTGCACTGACTAGTAGAGTACACTTCTAGTACCTCTGTTACTCTGTGGCATCTAATACAGTGTTCCGACTAGTACTATATAACTTCTAAAAGCTCTCTCACTCTGTGCCATCTAATACAGTGTACTGACTACTGGTGTATACCTTTTAGTAGTTCATCTACTCAACACCATCCAAATGCTGTGTACTGACTAGTACAGTATACTTTCCAGTACCTCTATCACTCTGTACCATGCAGTGCTGTGTACTGCCTAGTACTGTACACCTTCTAGTAGCTCTCTCACTCCGTACCATGTATTGAAGTGTATTGACTAGTACAGGTCACTTCAGTAGTACTGGCAAGTAATGTATGCCTTGGAGTAGCTCAGCCACTCTGTGCCATCTGATGCAGTGTACTGACTATTACAGTATACCTTCCAGTAGCTCTGTCACTCAGTACCATGTAATGCAGTGTACTGACTACTACTGTATTCCTTCTTGTAGCTCTCCTACTCAACACCATCCAATGGAGTGTCCTGGCGCTAGTACGATACCTTGGGGTAGCTCTGTCACTCTGTGCCATCTAATGGGGTGTACTGACAGGAAACATCGTTTACAACGCGGGGATTACATCGCGATGCCATTACATTGCGGTTTTTACAACGCAAGTCATTACAACGACTTGCGCTAGATGGCGCTCTAGGACAAGGAATAGTATAATTTACTATCCAACACCTTCCCTACTGTACGTAGACTGGAGTTGGAATAGTAAATTATACTACTCCTAAGTCCAGCGCCCTCCAACGACTTGCGTTGTCAGAACCGCGATGTAATGTACCGCGATGTTAATGTATGCGTTGTAACGTCATACATCCGTACTGACTAGTACAGTAGACCTTCTAGTAGCTCTGTCAGTCAGAGCCATATATTACAGTGTACTGACTAGTACAATATACCTTGCAGTATCTGTGTCACTCTGTACCATCTAATGGCGTGTACCGAGTAGTACAGTACACTTCAGTCCCTCTGTTACTCTCTGCCATCCAATGCAGTGTACTGACTAGTACTCTATACCTTCTAGTAGCTCTCCTACTCTGCACCATCCAATGGAGAGTAGTGCCTAGTACGGTTTACCTTGGAGTAGCTCTGTTACTCTCTATCATATAACACAGTGTACTGACTAGTACTGTATACCTTGGAGTAGCTCTGTCACTCGGTACCATCTAATGCAGTGTACTGACTAGTACTGTATACCTCTGGCAGCTTTCTCACTCTGTACAATGTAATCCAGTGTGCTCACTTGTACTGCTTTCCTTGTAGTAGCTGTTACTGTTTACCATCGAATGGAGTGTACTGACTAGTACTGAACACTGCTAGTACCTCTGTCACTCTGTGACATCGAATGGAGTGTACTGACTAGTACTGTATTACGTCTAGCAGCTCTCTCACTCTGTACAATCTAATCCAGGGTACTGACTAGTACTGTTTTCCTTGTTGCAGCTCTGTTACTCTGTACTATCTACTATAGAGTGCTGACTAGTACAGTATGACTTGGAGTATCTCTTTCACTCAGTACCATCTAGTGCAGGGTACTGACTAGTACTGTATACCTTGGAGGAGCTCTGTCACTCTGGGTCATCTAATGCAGTGTACAGTACTGTATACCCTGCAGTGTACTGACTAGTACTGCATGACTTCTAGGAGCTCTCTCACTCTACAATATAATCCAGGGTACTGACTAGTACTGTTTTCCTTGTAGCAGCTCTGTTACTCTGTACTATCTATTATAGAGTACTGAGTAGTACAGAATACCTTGGAGTATCTCTGTTACTCTGTGCCATTTCATTCAGTGTACTGACTAGTACTGAATACCTTCTCGTAGCTCTCTCACAAGTGTACTGACTAGTACTGTTTCCTTATAGTGGTTCTGTCACTCTGTGCCATCTAATGCACTGTACTGACTAGTACTCTATACCTTCTAGTAGCTCTGTTACTCTGTACTATCTATTAGAGAGTACTGATTAGTACAGTAAACCTTGGAGTAGCTATCACTCCGTACCATCTAATCAAGTTACTGTTACTCTCTGCTATTGTAGTGTGCGTCATGTGTGGTAGAGCAATGTAGTATGCTGCGTGTAGTGTGTAGTAGAATGTCCTATGTAGTGAAGTGTGCTGTTTGGTGTAGTGTGTGCTCTGGATGAATACGCTCTCTAGTGTAGTGAGCAGTTTAGTGTTGCGCGCTTTAGTGTAGTGAGCAGTCTAGTGCTGCACGCTTTAGTGTAGTGAGCAGTCTAGTGCTGCGCACTTTAGTGTGTGAGCGGTCAAGTGCCACTCGCTTTAGTGTAGTGATCAGTCTAGTGCCGCGTGCTTTAGTGTAGTGAGCAGTCTAGTGCTGTACGCTTTAGTGTAGTGAGCAGTCTAGTGCCGCTCGCTTTAGTGTAGTGAGCAGTCTAGTGCCGCTCGCTTTAGTGTAGTCAGCAGCCTAGTGCTGCTCGCTTTAGTGTAGTGAGCAGTCTAGTGTCGCGTGCTTTAGTGTAGTGAGCAGTCTAGTGTCGCTTGCTTTAGTGTAGTGAGCAGCCTAGTGTCGCGCTGTCTAGCACCGCGTGCTCCTGCCAGATGTGGTGTACATTAATCATATGTATAACAGAAGCAGTAATTACAGCCTTTCTTTGTGTCGTTAAATCTCTAATTGTGAATCTCTTCTCTACAGTGATGGTGACTCTGGATCCTGACACGGCTCATCCTGAGCTCCTCCTGTCTGAGGGGGGGAAACGTGTGAGACAGACGGGCACAGCGCAGACCCTGCCGGACACCCCCAAGAGACTCACCTACTACCCCTCTGTGCTGGGGAGCGAGGGGTTCACCTCCGGCAGACATTACTGGGAGGTGCAGCTGCTGCAGGAGGGGGTGCAGTGGCATGTGGGGGTCGCAGCAGAGTCTGTGGACAGGAAGGGACACTTCACATGGTCACCTGAGGGGGGACTCTGGGCTGTGCAGGGCTGGGAGGGTCAGTACTGGACTCTCACCTCCCCTCGGACCCCTCTGTCCCCTCGTGAGAAGCCCCTGAAGCTGGGGGTGTATCTGGACTACGAGGGGGGGCGGCTGTCCGTGTACAATGCTGACTCCATGGAGCTTCTCTACTCCTTCCCGCAGGCGCCCTTCACACAGAGGCTCGTCCCGTACTTCTGTCTCTGGGGAGGAGCAGAGCTGAGGCTGGTATGAGCCCCCCCTGCCACCCAACTGTCATCCGCGGTTCAAACACCAACATTCCAAAGGACCTTCTTCACAAGGACCCTCTCACCTGTTTCCATGACAACCAGAAGCCTCACGTGACACTATGTATCTCTTTCCTTGTACATTTTTAAAACAAGGGCAGACAATGTTTGCTGTGTGAATCATGCACCAAACCGCATGTAACATATGATAAAGTCTCTGCAGAATGAAACAAGCATTGGAATAGCCAACAGGTCTCGCCTTTAGGAGCTTGTAAGTGTTTAGGTATGTTGTAGAGCAGTGTGGCTGCTGTGCTCCGTACTGCTGTGTTATAAGGTGTGTGTTGGTGGGATGCATGTGGGTAGTGTGCTGGGGTGCATGTGGTTGGCATATGCATCTTTACACCAAAAATCCCCAATTGTAATTAGATTAATAAGGCTTGTCTACAAACTATTGAAAGGGCAATAAGGGTAAATGTAATATGCATGGCCCCATGGACCAATCTAACATGTTTATAATAGTAAAATATCGATTGAAAACAACGAAACTACCGGCCTGCCATTAACTCTTACGTTTACTGTTTGTGTTTCCAAATTGTTAAATCCCTAACCACATCGATTGGCGGCAATTTCCCAGAACACACACTCACTCATTGCAATGATCTAGCAACATTTTTTTTTTTAAATCTCCGAAATTTACTGTTCCCTATAAAGTACAATAAATGCACCAAATTCTACCCCCCAAAAAAAGACTCTGGACTCACCCACCGTCTGCATCACAAACGCCCCCTCCCCATTACCAGATAAACTCTTCCAACACTTTTTAGTAAAGTGAAATCTAGTTCCGCTGTAGACCCCACACATCCCCACATACTCCTTCAAGGATGCAGCCACTACTTCCTTCTCACTCCCGCAGGAACCTTAATCGCCAAAGTTAAATTTACATTTTTATTGTCGCCTTAAAACCTCTGAACTCACAAGGAAATGTTCTTTGCAGCAGCCATCTTAATCCTCTGCGAAACTTTAGCATAAGTGGAAACAGCCATTGGATAAAACTCCGATCTGTCTCCTACAGGAACATTAATTTCCAAAGTTAACTTTACATTTTTATTGTTGCATGAAAACCTCTGAACACACAAGAGCATGTTCTTTGCAGCAGGCATCTTAATCCTCTGTGCTACTTTAGCGTGAGTGGAAACAGCCACTACATAAAACTCCCATCTCTCTCCAGCAGGAACATTAATAGGCAAGGTTACCTTTACATTTTTATTGTTGCCTGAAAACATCTGGACACACAAGGACATGTTCTTTGCAGCAGGCATCTTAATCCTCTGCGCTACTTTAGCCTAAGTGAAAACAGCCACTAGATAAAACTTCCATCTCTCTCCACCAGGAACATTAATCGCCAAAGTTAACTTTACATTTTTATTGTTGCCTACAAACTTACAGACACACAAGGACATGTTCTATGCAGCAGGCACCTTAATCCTCTGCGCTACTTTAACATGAGTGGAAACAGCCACTAGATAAAACTGCCATCTCACTACAGCAGGACCATTAATCGCCAGAACTACCTTTACATTTTTATTGTTGCCTGAAAACCTCTGAACACATAAGGACATGTTCTTTGCAGAAGGCATCTTAATCCTCTGTGCTACTTTAGCATGAGTGGAAACAGCCACTAGATAAAACTTCCGATCTCTCTCCCACAGAAACATTAATTGCCGAGGTTACCTTTACAGTTTTATTGTCGTCTGCACACCTCTGAACACACAAGAGCATGTTCTTTGCAGCAGGAATCTTAATCCTCTGCGCTACTTCAGCATGAGTCGAAACAGCCACTAAATAAAAATTCCATCTCTTTCCCACAGGAACTTTAATCGCCAAAGTTCCCTTTACATTTTTGTTGTCGCCTGAAAAAGTATGAACACACAAGGACATGTTCTTTGCAGCAGGCATCTTAATCCTCTGCACTACTTTAGCATGAGTGGAAACAGCAACTAGATAAAACTTCCATCTCTCTCCACCAGGAACATCTGATAAAACTCTGATTTCTCTCCCGCATACACATTATTTGCCAAGGTTAACTTTACATTTTTATTGTCGACTGAAAATCTCTGAACACACAAGGAAATGATCTTTGCAGCAGGCATCTTAATCCTCTGTAAAAACTTTAGCTTGAGTGGAAACAGCCACTGGATAAAACTCCGATCTGTCTTCTGCAGGAACATTAATTTTCAAAGTTTCCTTTACATTTTTATCATTGCCTGAGAACCTACAGACACACAAGGACATGTTCTTTGCAGTAGGCATCTAAATCCTCCGTGATCCTTAAGCATGAGTGGAAACAGCCACGGGATAAAACTTCCATTTCCGTCCTGCAGGAACCTTAATCGCCAATGTTACGTTTACATTTTTACTGTTGCCAGAAAACCTCTGAACACACAAGAGCATGTTCTTTGCAGCAGGCATCTTAATCTTCTGCGCTACTTCAGCATGAGTGGAAACAGCCACTTGATAAAACTTCTATCTCTCTCCAGCAGGAACATTAATCGCCAAAGTTACCTTTACATTTTCATTGTTGCCTGAAAACCGCTGCACACACAAGGACATGTTCTTTGCAGCAGGCATCTTAATCCTCTGCACTACTTTAGCGTGAGTGGAAACAGCCACTAGATAAAACTCTGATCTCTCTCCCACAAAAACATTAATTGCCGAGGTTACCTTTACATTTTTCTTGTCGCCTGAAAACCTCTTGATACACAAGGACATGTTCTTTCTAGCAGGCATCTTAATCCTGTGTGCTACTTCAGCATGAGTGGAAACAGCCACTAGATAAAACTTCCATCTCTTTCCCGCAGGTACTTTAATCGGCAAAGTTATCTTTACATTTTTATTATTGCATAAAACTCCCATCTCTCTCCAGCATAAACATTAATCGCTAAAGTAACCTTAAACATTTTTATTGTTGCTTGAAAACCTCTGAACACACAGAAACATGTTCCTTGCAGCAGGCATCTTAATCTTCTGCGCTACTTTAGCATGAGTGGAAACAGCCACTAGATACAATTTAAATCTCTCTCCAACAGGAACTTTAATCACCAAAGTTACCTTTACGTTTTTATTGTTGCCTGAAAACTTCTGAACACACAAGAGCATGTTCTTTGCAGCAAGCATCTTAATCCTCTGAGCTACTTTAGCATCAGTGAAAACAGCCACTAGATAAAACTTCCATCTCTCTCCAGCTGGAACATTGATAGCCAAAGTTACCTTAACATTTTTATTGTTGCACAAAACTCCCATCTCTCTCCAGCATAAACAATAATCGCTAAAGTTACCATCACATTTTTATTGTAGTCTGAAAACCTCTGAATTCACAAAGACATATTTCTTTACAACAGGCATCTTAATCCTCTGCGCTACTTTAACATGAGTGGAAACAGGCACTAGATAAAACTCCCATCTCTCTCCAGCAGGAACATTAATCGCCAAAGTTACCTTTACATTTTTATTGTTGCCTGAAACCCTCTGAACACACAAGGACATGTTCTTTGCAGCAGGCATTTTAATCCTCTGCGCTACTTTAGCATGAGTGGAAACAGACACTAGATAAAACTTCCATTTCTGTCCTGCAGGAACCTTAATCGCCAAAGTTACTTTTAAATTTTTATTGTTGCCTGAAAACCTCTGAACACACAAGAGCATGTTCTTTGCAGAAGGCATCCTAATCCTTTGCGCTACTTCAGCATGAGTGGAAACAGCCACTAGATAAAACTTCCATCTCTTTCCCGCAGGAACTTTAATCGCCAAAGTTACCTTTACATTTTTATTGTTGCCTGAATACCTCTGAACACAAGGACATGTTCTTTGCATTAGGCATGCATCTTAATTCTCTGCACTACTTTAGCATCACTGGAAACAGCCACTAAATTAAAGTCCCATCTCTCTCCAGCAGGAACATTAATCGCCAAAGTTCCCTTTACATTTTTATTGTCGCCTGAAAACGTATGAACACACAAGGACATGTTCTTTGCAGCAGGTATCTTAATCCTCTGCACTACTTTAGCATGAGTGGAAACAGCCACTAGATAAAACTCCGATCTCTCTCCCGCAGACACATTATTTGCCAAGGTGAACTTTACATTTTTATTGTCACCTGAAAACTTCTGAACACACCAGGAAATGTTCTTTGCAGCAGGCATCTTAATCCTATGCGAAACTTTAGCTTGAGTGGAAACAGCCACTAGATAAAACTCCGATCTCTCTCCCGCAGACACATTATTTGCCAAGGTGAACTTAACATTTTTATTGTCGCCTGAAAACCTCTGAACACACAAGGAAATGTTCTTTGCAGCAGGCATCTTAATACTCTGCAAAACTTTAGCTTGAGTGGAAACAGCCACTGGATAAAACTCTGATCTGTCTCCTGCAGGAACATTAATTTACAAAGTTAACTTTACATGTTTATTCTTGCCTCAAAATCTCAGGACACACAAGAGCATGTTCTTTGCAGCAGGCATCTTAATCCTCTGCACTACTTTACCATGATTGGAAACAGCCACTAGATAAAACTCTGATCTCTCTTCAGCTGGAATATTAATCGCCAAAGTTACCTTTACATTTTTATTATTGCCTGAAAACCTACAGACACACAAGGACATGTTCTTTGCAGCAGGCATCTTAATGCTCTGCCTCACTTTAACATGAGTCGGAACAGCCACTAGATAAAACTTTAATGTCTCTCTCCTGCACAAACTTTAATCACCAAAGTTACCTTTACATTTTTATTGTTGCCTGGAAACCTCTGAACATACAAGGACATGTTCTTTGCAGCAGGCATCTTAATCTACTGCGCTACTTTAGCATCAATGGAAACAGCCACTGGATAAAAGTCCCATCTCTTTCCCGCAGGAACATTAATCGCCAAAGTTATCTTTACATTTTTATCACTGCATAAAACTCCCATCTCTCTCCAGCATAAACATTAATCGCTAAAGAAACCTTAAACATTTTTATTGTTGCTTGAAAACCTCTGAACACACAGAAACATGTTCCTTGTAGCAGGCGTCTTAATCCTCTGCGCTACTTTAGCATGAGTGGACACAGCCACTAGATAAAACTTCCATCTCTCTCCAGAAGGACCATTAATCGCCAAAATTACCTTTACATTTTTATTGTTGCCTGAAAACTTCTGAGCACACAAGAGCATGTTCTATGAAGGAGGCATCTTAATCCTCTGAGCTACTTTAGCATCAGTGAAAACAGCCACTGGATGGTCAAGTCAAAAGTTTATTGTATATGATTACTTAAAATCGTTACAATTTACACTTTAAAAAAGTATTAAACTTTTTCTTCCATTAAATATCGTTTTATAAGCAATGAGGTCGGCAAACTTTTAAAATCTGAATAACATTAATAAAGATCATAAAATGTTGGCTAACTGGTTAAACAATCTGTGAAAGTTCTATCATTCACAACTTTCCAAGGAACTCAAGTGACCAAAATTATCCAAAGGTTAAATTATTTAAGATAGAATGTCCATATAAAATGCCAAACTTTCCAGTAAGGTTTGGTCAGCTGCCGTTTTTCTGTATTGTTCCTATTATCTTGTGAAATGGGATCGCAGTCCTTTTGCTACTTGGGCTAGTGAAGGAGAGCCATATTTGAAGCCCCTGCCGTCCGTGTTCATACTTTATCAATATCCTCTAAATCGGCTTGCCTTAGAAGTTCCCTTACTTTTGCCAGATATTTTACCCCCGGCACGCCAAGATTATAGAGGAATCTTCCAACCAACGTATCACGGCTTGCCTACACGTGCGAATGTTCAATTCGTTAAAAATCGGTTTTAAAAGCCCCCTCCCTATTTCCTTAACTGGGGGGCAGGCACACAAGAGATGAGTTAACGTTTCATTACAAAAACCGCATAGTCGACAGTGTGCTGCTTGTTGGTTGCTTTTCCAAGACGGTTGTAGATCTTTTGAGTCATGCATGCCCAAACGGTAATTGGTGAAACTCTTTTTTAACTCCACACTAAAATGAGTTACTAAATAGGCCTGAGGCTTTGTTGATATGTAGGAGTTAATCACAGTCCACCCATGCCTACGTTTCGAGGATGATTTTTTATGCTCTAAGAAGGACTTCTTCTTTGCCGTCTCATTTGCCAATTTGCCAAAAACTGCCCGGTCCATCTGGCTGTCCCATGTCGTTTGTATATCAAGTTCCGCCAATGATTTTCTCAGATAGGCTCCCCATGAGTGTGGGATGCCCTCCTCCATCTGGATTTTGATTTCTTTCCAACATAGATTGTTTAATGTCCCCAGTTCAGATGCACGGAATTTGTAGCATAGTTTCACGAAGCCGCTCAAGCTCTGGAATTTCAGATTTTGAAGGCCGAATTTCAGCCGGATCTGAGCTGGGGCAGTAAATTAAAAACAGCTTTATAAACCTTCGTCTGAAGTTCGTTTTGCAGTTCCTCCTCTTTACCACACCAAACTACTAGGGCATAGGACAATGTCGGTACTATTTGTGCAGCCATCACTTTTAAAAGATGTGCATGGTTCGGGCAACCCAGTTTTTTGTTCAATATTCTGTACGCAAAAAGTAACTATTGAGATTTTGCATTTAGGCCCATTTTGTGTTCCTTGTGTGTGGGGCCTCTCCCCATTTTTAAGCCGAGGTATTTATAGGCCGCTTGTTCTTCAATTATAGTCCCATTTACGAACCATTTGTACTTGGTTTTTTAGGGTCCACAACGCGTACAACCTTGGTTTTGTCTTTATTTTATTCCAAGCTGTCTCCATCCAGATAGGTGGCTAGGTTGTTTATCGCTCTTTGTAGCCCGATGGGGCTTTGGCTCAGCACCACTATATCGTCTGCGTGCTGTAAGAAGGGTATTGGCTCTTTTACTAAGTTTGGCGGATGACACTCGGCTGCTTGCATGTGTTTACTGATATCTGCCATAAATAAATTGAATAAGCTCGGGCTAGGACGCAGCCTTGTTTTAGGTCTTGCTGGGTGTGAATACTGGTGGTGGTACTACTTCCATCGCCTAGTTTCACTCTTGCCCAAGTGTCACTGTGCAGGGCTATTATTACATCCAGTAGTTTGCTCGGTAGCCCCCATGCTCTTAGTTTTTCCCAGAGGCGATTTCTGCTTACTTTGTCGAATGCGGCTTTCAAGTCGACAAAGCATGCAAACAACCGTGTTTTCCATTTTCTTGCTTTTTCGATTAAGAGTGCCAACGTGGCCAGGTTTGTTAAAGTGCCCATGCCTAGTCTGAAGCCGGTTTGGGGCTTGGAGATTATGCGTGTCTCATCCATCCAATCTTGCAGGTGGAGAAGTAGGCATGATCCGTATAGTTTGGCCTCCACATCCGTCAATGATATCAATCTGTAGTTTTCTGGATTGTTGTGGTCTCCCTGCTTAAATATGGGATGAATAATGTTCGCTTTCCAAGATTTGGGGACGGTGTTCTGTCTGCACATCTGATTAAAAAGAGGCGCGAGGTAGTCAGCCTAAAACACCGGAGCGTGTTTAAATTGTGCATTGGGTAGTCCATTCGGGCCTGCCACCCCCTCCATTTTTTATCTTTTTATTATTCCTCTCAATTGCTTTATGTCGATCAGATCATTTGAATCGTTGCAGCTTACTGCTTGACCGATATATTCTTCTCCTTCAGGTCTTAGATCTTTTGGGGATTTTGAGGGGTCTGTTGCCGTTGCACGCTTATCATTCCTCGCATTGCTGTACCTATTATGTATATGCTGTATCCAGATTTTCTCGCCAATTCCCGCTTGTTGTTGTAATTTTTTCCCTCTGTCATGTTATTTATGATGCCCCAGAATTCCCTACTGTTTGGTAATGTGCTTGCCCACAATAGTTTTGTCCAGATTTTTTCTTTATATTCTGTCTTTGCTTCCCTCAGCATCTTCATATAATTCTTCTGTAGATCCTTTATTTTACCCTTATCTGTATTCTTACCCATTTTGTCCACTATGGCATGGGTTCACGCCTCTTTTGCCATCCTTCTCTTTTTGTCTCGTAGCATAAGGTTAAACCATGGATCCTTTCTGATGTCTATCCTTTTTAGGTCTCGGCTGCGAAGGCTGCGCTTGCGCAGTCTAGCTCCGAGATTTAATATTTTCGGAAGAGGGGCTTGAACCCGCCCCTCTTCTCCCCTCTTCTCCATTGGCTGGCCTCTTAAATGCTGGTAAAGAGCTTTGTCTCTCCAAGGAAGCCCCGTCTTTTTCGGATTCGGGGGCGTGTTTTTTACTTTCTTTCTCTCCTCTGGAATGTAAACATTCCAGCCAATGGCAAGAGGAGAGAAAGAAAAACACGCCCTCGAATCTGAAAATGCCGCTGCCTTTCTCCGAGGCATTTCTGCTTGACCTCGGAGAAAGGCGGCGGTGTTCATGGCTGGATACTCATTTACGGAACAGTTAACCTCTCTTCCTCAGTACCGCCGAAGAGCGTAAACTCAGACACCAGTGGGTATGTACAGCGGACACATAACTGCGTTGTGTATTGCTCGTTTGCGGGAAACGGACCCTACATCCAAAAGCGTTTATTTTTACAGGCGTTTTGTATAGTGCAGACAAGTCCCGTTGAGAAACTAAGCGCTGTGATATGAGAAAATCTGGAATAAAGTTCAGAAATGGGCGAGGATATGTAGAGTGCGGTCGAATGTGAGGGGCGTGGTGCACCTACCACGGCCCCGTCCTCTGTCGCAGTAAGAGTTATAACCGTGCCAGCCCAGGGAGTTCTGTCTTTTCTCACCGGGGGTGGTTTCATGAAGGCGCTCAGGGGAGGGGGGCCTGGTCACCCAGAGATTTGCAGTCATGCGCCTTTCGTTTCGAGGTCCGTTGGTGGATATAGTGCAGACTGCATCTAAACTTCCCGTTTCCAAATATCTGTAGTACTATCTATATACACTGAAGGTGGGAGGTTACAGCCGGGCATAGAAGGGGCAGTTTGTTGGTTGTTGCAGGATTTGAGAGGAGCGTGCAGTAACTAGAGACTATAAGGTTCTCATGTAATCTAAAGCTCTCCGACCAACTTCGCGCATATATAGATTAACAAACACATAAAAAGCCAGGTGGGGGCGGTTGGTGGGACATAAATAGCCAGGCGGGGGCGGCCACTGGGTTGCTAAATGCACGGAAGTGTGAGAAAAGTGGGTGTTACAAACAGCCGGCTGGCCAAGAGCAACCAGGAAGTTACTGGTAGGAGTGGCGGGGGGAAATACTTGGTAATAGGCGGGGTAACCGGAGTGGTCAAAGGTGTAATACAAGATACAGGCAGCTGCGGTTGGTTAAATACGAGGGCGTGGCTTGGTGCAGGTACAACCAAGGTGGGTGTCTGGTAGCGAAACTGTCTCTGATCTCGGCTTCGCTCTCCATTTCTTTGCGCTCATTTAGTCCGCCAAACGCCCTGAATATGATTAAATGTATGTTATAATTGGAATTTCCCTGCTTTAAATGTTTTAAAAACAAAAACATAAACAAAAATAATGTCATGAGCAATGCCAATAGCTCTAACTTTAACAATGCCGAGACCGTTGCATTGTAAATGCTTGTTCTGTTTATATTGGTAGCTTGAAAGTTCTGGGTAAGGAAGAGACACAGGTCTTCCCATGTTTTTATTTGATTTCCTTCTATCGAGGGGCCTGTTTGACTCATGTATTCTTTAAGAAAGTCCATTATGGTCGTCATATTCAGTCCTCGCTATCTCAATTTCCTCAGGTTAAACCTTTCTGCGTATTGTCCCAGTGTGTTTATTTTTTGTGCCCGGGCCAAGTTTATATTTAGGTTTGTGATGTGTGGGTAGTGGTTGCTTTCTATGCGTGGGCAGACTTGGAATGAGTCTATTCTTGGGTCAAGATTGCTGCTAATGATGGTCAAATCTATTGTAGATCGATTTTATCCATTTGAGTACGTTGTTACGGCTGGCCTATCCCCTATAATGTTACCATTCCGGATTGACAGGCCGTACTTTTCTAACTTTCGCGTTATTATTTGGTATCCCCAGTCCTCCTGCCTCTTTCTGTTATTCTGTTTTATTAGGTTACTGTTGAAATCTCCTGAAATAATCAATGGGCAGAATTTGTGTGATTTTTGCAGTGCACTGATCAGATTCATTAATGTTGTGAATTTTTTCTTCTCATTTTTTTTTTGCAGGGTGAACATATACGTTGACTAGTATTAATTGCCAGTCTAGTTTGTTTGAATTTCGCTTTCCGGTAAATTTTGTAACTTGCAGCAAGTTTACCCCGGCATCTAACTCTTCTGTTTGCCAACCGTGTTTTTGTAATATATATGTTGATAAGCCTTCCCTTGAGTGACCAAATCTTGCTAATTTTTCGGCTAGAATGTGATGTTCTATGTAACCTGGTACTGCTGTTGGGTTCATGTTCCACATTTCTTGAAATAATATTATGTCTTGTTGTTCGAGGAAGGACAGAGGTTCATGGTCCTGCCCCATATTTTTAAATCCGTGGACGTTCCATGAACAGATCTTTATCCTGTTCTGCGGATTCTATTGTATCCTGCTCATTAGCTTGAACTATCTGCCCCCATCTTTTATTCATCGTAAGTGAGTTTGACTGTTTGTTATGTACGCGTGTTACTAAGAACTTTTGGCACCCAGGACCAGTCTGTACTCTCATCTGTAGACTGTTCCAGGTTTGATTGCCTCACTATTTCCTTGCCCTCCTTTGAATTTGTTGGCCCCGGTGGCGTGGTGGATCGGGCGCCGTGTAAGCATGTTATTTGCTTTTTTGCAGGTGCGTACTTCTGATTTGTTAGGAAGGGGTAAGGGTATCGTGGGTGTGGACTCAGTACGATTCCCCAGAATTCGAAAATTACTCTGGAAGCATATATCCTGTCCACTAGTTCCTTTGGAGGACCAGGTAGTCAAAGTCTCTTCAATGTCCGGGGTTTCCGCAGAGTGCTTAAATTCCACGGCTAAAAGATCATGCAATGGTATTCTTTTTAGTTCTGGTATTTCTTTGAACAACCTTAAAAGGTTCCCTCTATTTAATATATCTTGCCTTCCTTTTGTGCAATATTCTGGCACGAACATCAATTTCGATGTATTCTCCAACAAGTTATTTTCAGAGCAAAATGCAGTTCCCGCAATTTCCTCTTTTTCTACCTGAGTATTTATGGTGTGCGTGATTTCATTATCAATGTGTCTGTCTTGACTCCTTTGTTCATTGCAGATCTTTTCCTGTAGAGTATCCGGTTGTTTTGCGTCCTTTGACTCTTGCTCCAATTTTCCTGCTTCTATATGTATTACTGGCTCTTATGGCTCACTTTGCTGGTCGATAGAGGGCATCTGACATACTCTGCCTATTCTATTTATTGTGACTTTTATTGAATTTTGGCTACTATGTTCGTTGTTGTCTGTTTTCTCATACGCCTTATTACCTGGTGTTCTTTCCCTTCTTCCTTGCTTTTCTCATTTTATATCCCCCTTTCTCCTCCTGACTGTTGGCCGTCCGTTATCTGGACTGGTACCTCTTTCGTCTTCGGGTGTGATCCTTAAGTGAACATGCTATGTTTTTTCAGCCCCTTCTCCCTTTTTAGTATGTTGGATTTTTAATAGCCTTAATTTGCCCTCCTTTTCCCTGCTGGGTTCTTGGACTCTGTGATCTTAACTGGAACCTCTATCCTCTTTGGGTTGCTCCAGTGGAAAAGGGCAAATGTACATATCCTCCCTATGTCACAGACTCGTCACCACACTACTCATTCATACGTTCATTCATTGGTGGGGCCCAAAACACCAACACTCATGCGTCTCACTCGAATCTGCGCACAGGAGGAAAAGAAGCACTGGACATGTGGGGGGTACCTTGTTACCTATCGGGAGTAATTCCTTACATTATATACATTATATACATCTGCACCAATAGAATCCTAACTTTAACATCAAGGCACTCCACCATTTGGTCGATGGACCAATTAGTTGGACTGGTTGATGGTGATTTAGAAACAGCTAAAACACACTTAAAGCTTCGGAACCTTTCGGTTAACTTTCAATACCTTATTAAAGAATCGCAAACTTATTTCTTATTAATCAATGTTTAGTTTATCTAATTAATTCACTCTGTGTTGGCATATTCAGGATTACAGTTCAAATCAGATTTCTATTGAGCAATTTCCAACATTTGATCTTGAACATAAATTGACATAACATTTATATTTACCTAAATTTGAATATTGGCGACCATTTCCAGAAGAACCCGTCAACCCACAGCAAAAATGAAAATCCCTTCAGATGGAATCGTCCTTTTATAATCAAAGAGAAACCCAGGTAAGTCCAGGAAATGTCCCTCAGCACGACGTAGTCCCCCCGATTTAGCCAAGGGACCGGGCGATCGCGCCAACAAACCAACAATCCAGCAAATCGACTCTCCACACCAACAGCCACCAACAGCGATAATGATACGGAATAATACTCTCTTCTAAATTCCCCCCTTATATTCTCTTTTTCTCCTTACTTTTAGGACAATGTGCAACAATTTAGGAGTAGAAAGTGTTCTGATTGGCTAAATCCTCTGAATTTTATAAGTCTTTTCAATATTCCCAGGTTTGCCTGTTTCCCATGAGACCGGGCATGACATCTTCCCAATTGTATTCTTTTCGTAGTATCACAGGCGAAAGCTCCGAAGTAACAATATGTAAACCTTCTTGTACAGGTCGTTCATTGTCCCCTCGTCATTCACACTAATCTGGGTCTTGGCAGTCCTCCACGTTCCTATCCTTGACAAGGAGCATTTCGTTTCTCATCGGAGGTCGCTTGGAGATCTTCAGAGCCATCCGAGTCTGCGCAGTAGACATCGCGCTCACATGACGGTGGCCACTTCCGAACTCCATTTTAAGTACTGAGGCCTAGTAGGCCCGAATGCCAACCTAAGCAAAAACAAACATAACAGTAATTAATATGTGGAAATGAAGATTCTAATGTTAAACCCACACTAATCCCTATATATATTAGTATTTTCCCAGCTTGTAGTAACATTTAAAGCAATAATACTCATCATTTTGCAGCACTGGAAGCACAAACCATCACGTAAGCAACATAAATCATACAATTCTCTATTTCACCACATACTACAGTTAGTTTGCATACCATAGTTAATCATTTAATTATTAGCCATGCAATTAGCATTTTAGTCCCACGTGTATCTCGTGTTCATTAAGATGCAATGGTTGATTAATTATACCACTTCACACAATTAGTACAAGTTAATATTTAGAATGATTACGTAATTAATATTTCATGCAAAAATAGAGGACGTATAAAAACTTTTGCTTTACCTGCTCCATCAATCCCCCCTTTGGTGATTTTTAACATCACCACAAATCCCAATAAATGTCAAAAAATGTGTGGAAATGATTACTCAGTTCCCTTACATTTTGTTACATCATAGTATCTCCCATCTCATCTTCTCTTGTTTTCTTGTACATGTTCTCTTTCCATTCTTCTAGTTCTATATCTCCTACTTCTCTTTCTCTTATTTCTTTCTCCTTTCTTTTCGCAACTTCTCTTTTTATTCTATTTTGTAATTTTCATCTTTTTATACAGCACACCTTAATCTTAAAATCAGTATCAGTATTACCACACAAGTCACTGGCATTAGTATTTTACCTACAAATGAACTACCTAATTTTGTTAATAAACCCTTTATAGTAGAAAAACCTTTACCAAGCTTCTCCCAAACACTTTCAACCTCCAATGGAACAATTTCCTCATGCAAATCGGTTATATTCTTAATGTATTTCTTTACATTTTGGCTCTCGTCAGGAATATAGGTACAGCAATGTTGTATCTTCAGCATTCCACAGACTCCTCCCTCTTCGGATAATATAATATGAAAGGACAAGTCGATATTGCATAATCATGGCTCTCATGGCAACCATTTCGGTATTTACCAATAAGACCCCTCCAGCTGTGCTTGTCGATAAGCGATCCACAACTGTAGACAATTTTCTAATTTTATGTGCATTCAGAGAGATTCCAACGGCTGGTATCAGTGCTCCAAAAAAATCACCTACACTTTCTGACCAACTTTCCCTCCTTCTACGTGTTAGTTGTCTATCTATTTTGTGCAAACCGTCCTCTCCCCTTCCCAAATTAAATATTTTTGGGAAGACCAGGCCTAGGTAGCATGTACCATACCAGTGGTCCGGTAACCTATAATAAGCCCTGTTTCCACAGATGTAATATATTTCAGGGAATACCGGATCATTTCCTCCTTTAAATCCCCATCCTCCCATGATTTTATGTACATCATGGCATTCACTTGCACCTACAAAATAATTATCATAAACAGTGTTATCTCTACTGATAAACAATTTCCCTCTCTGAGGCCAATCCAAAGCCATTGCAGGATTTGTTTCTCCCTTTAAATGGTTTTCCTTCTCAGCATCCCAAAATGTTGTTTCCATCTTCTACCCAGACACCTTTCTTTGCATCTTAATTCTCCTCTCTTCTACCATGTTCAAGAAAGTTTTCTCTTCTTTTCTCAGACTACAAGTAAGATTGTTCTTAAACACTTCTTCTAAAGTTAATTCTCTAGTTTCTAAGAAAAATTCACCTAAACTTCTACTAGGAATCACCTTATTTAGTGCAGGGACTACAGGTATCTGCGAGAAAACATTATCTACATCGATATAATAATATTCTAATTTCCCTGTTCTATAGAACAAGCTTGCTAATACACTACAGGTTATTCCATATGTCAAAGGAAGGTGATGATAGGTGACACCCTCTGACACCGATGCAGGTAACTGCATACAAACATAGCAATCTCTAACTTCCATAGTCTTTACATATTCATACAGTGACTTTGAAAAAACATTATTAGAAAAATCAGTTATAGACCTATCCTTATGGAAATCTGTTCTATCTACCAGTTTAGTCGCATGAGTATCATAAACCTCTTCTCTATTAGTCTTGTTCTCAGTGTGGTTTTGTACCCTTTTGAATGTCACTTTAAACGAAATTGTTATTGCTAACATGATCCATAGAAGCATTAGTAATCCTGTACAACAACAACACACTTTGCACCATCTTCGGAGAAACCCACATGTAGGTTTTCTACCTTCTGTGTTTGCCATTTCGGAAATGATCAGTGTCTTTTGACTTAGCCTTTTTTATTCACGACTTCATTTTGTCTAACCCAAGGCTTTAAGTGCCTACTTGATTATTTCTGTTACATGTCTTGTCCAGTGTTTTAAATTCTCTGCATCTTTCTTTGTCACTTCAATCCGGGCATTGATCGTCTTTGTCTCGGTTTTCACAATCTCGGTTCAGAACTTCCTGATCATCCGTCTCTTCTCTGATATCAGATAAGATAACTCTCAGGATTTCCGAATCTTCTTCTTCTTCAACCACTTCCGGTACAGTCACTCCTAGACTTCTTTGGCTGTCTGTTTCCTCAAGATTTGTCCTCCTTGGCCTTCTCCTTCACTCTCTTCAGATTCTGTATCAGTTTGACTTTTACTTTCTTTGGATTTTACTCTCAAGACCTCAGGTTTCTTCCACGCAATCTTCCTGCTGACTAACTGTTCCCTCTTCTACCTGGATGTGTGTTGTCCCTACACCTCCTCGGGGGTCGTACGCAATAATCTTACCCTCACTCACTGTATCTAGTTCCTTACCTTCTATTTCTATGATTTCAGGCGGAATTTCTCTCGTGCTTGCACTTGGTGCTTCTTTATCAAGAATTTCTTGCTCAGTATCTTCAATATTCTCTTTTATCCTTTCTTGTATTCCCACCTGTTCAGTCTCTGATTCAGAGCTAGTGTCGGAAATTTCCAGTCATCTCCTCAGTGGTATGTTCTCCGGCTCCGCAACTTGGCTCAACTCCGCTTCTCCTGTTCACTGGGTTTGTCTTGTTCTTGTTTCCTCTGATTCTGACTCAGAACTGGTATCAGACTCTTCCACATACTCTTCCTCAGGGCGGTTTATAGGACTGGGGATTCGAAGAGTATGACTAGCATGAATCCAATTCTTTACCTTGGCACACTTCACAGCAGTTGTCGTGGTCAGAATCACTTGACGTGGCTTCCCCCAGCGTGGGACCAGACATTTTCTCCTTCTATGCACTTTGATGCGCACCCAGTCTCCAGGACTCAAATCATGAGCTGGCTTCTTTTCAAGGGTGATTGCAGCCGGTCCAACCTGATGAAACACAGAATGAACGGAATCAGCCAACCCCTTGCAATAATCCAAAACGAAGTCATCAGATATAGGCAGTAGTTTGTTGACAGGAATGAAAACATGTCTCATTGCTCTACCCATAACAATTTCATGGGGGCTCAGGCCAGTGTTCCTATCCGGAATCGACCTAATAGTCATGAGCACCAGAGGCAAGACATCTGGCCATTTTAGACCTGTGGCCAAACACTTTTTTCCCAATCTGTTTTTAATGGTGCCATTCATTTGTTCCACTACTCCAGAAGCCTCTGGGCGATAGGCACAATGCAGTTTCTGTTGCACATTCAATGCTTCACAAATCAATTTTATAATTTCGTTCTGAAAATGCTTTCCTCTATCTGATTCAATCGTTACTGGGAAACCAAATCTAGGAATTAACTCTCTCAATGGGAGTTTCGCTACAGTAACTCCATCACTCCTTCTAGTCGGGTAAGCTTCCACCCAACTTGAAAACAGGCAAACAACTACTAGGACATATCTTAGCCGATTACACGGGGGCATTTCAATGAAATCAATCTGCATTCTGGTGAAAGGACCTCCCTCCCGTCCTATGGTTTCCAAACTCACAACTGTTTTTCTTCCCGGATTATATTGCTGACACATAAGGCATCTTTGACACAGGCTCTCAGCTACAAGCCGGAACTTGGCGTTATACCAGGTCTGTTTGAAAAGTCTAATCATGGCATCCCTACCTATATGTGCCTGCCCATGGTACATCCGTGCCATGGTAGAGATCATGCTATCAGGCATTACTGGTCTTCCATCACGATAAACCCAGACCTTGTCTACCTTGCGTGGTGCACATCCTGATTTTATCCACTGTTTCTTTTCCTCCTCTCCTGCCTCTTCCTCTAACTACCTCACCTCATCCCAGGTATTCACAGTGTTAGTAAAAAGCAAGGGACATTAGTTCATTTCCTTTTCCCGATTACGATTCAAGGAGTTTTGGTTCTGCGCACAATACTGCGCTATGTCATTCGAAATTCATTGCTCGCAGACACATAGTCTGTACCCTTTGAGTGGGTGCACATTTTACAACTGCGATTTGCTTAGGCAGCTGTATCGCCTCAAGCAACTTACCAACCACTTCAGCATTCCTAATCGGAGTTCCACTCGACGTCAAGAACCCTCTTTGAGACCAAATCTGTTCAAAATGATGCACCACTCCAAATCCATACTGACTATCGGTAACCACAGTGACTCGCAGATTCTTTCCCAACTTACATGCTCTGGTCAATGCAAACAATTCAGGAACCTGAGCTGATTTTACTCCTTTCAGGCAAGACGCTTCCAACACAGCCGCTACAGTACATACTGCATACGCAGCACTCAGAATTCATTCTTAAGTTCTCAGACATGACCCATCCACAAACATCACATAGTCACTTTCTTTCAGGCTTAATGCAAAAATCAAGCACTTCCAAACAATCGTGATCCACGTCATCCTTCACTTCCACATTCACAGCATCAGGTAGCAATGTTGATGGATTTACATTAAGGCACCTCACAAGGCTCCCATTTGTAGCACCCAGAATGACCTTCTCATATTTAGTTAGATGACTATGCGTCATAAATTGTGTGCGGCTTCTTGTCAAAAGAATTGCAACATCATGGGGTACAAACAGTCTCACAGGGTATCCCATCACAATTCCTTCACTCTGTTCCAAACTCTTACAGGTAGCAGCCACTGCTTTCAAACAACCAGGCAAAGCTATGGCTACAGGATCTAGTACAGCTGAGCAATATGCAATTGGTCACCTTAATTTCCCATGCTTCTGTACTAACACAGAAAGTGCACACCCATCTCTCTCACTGCAGTAGAGCTCAAACTCTTTTTCATAGTCAGGCTTTCCATGAGCCGGGGCTTCACACAAGCTGTCTCTCAATTGTTTAAAAGCCTTAATTTCCTCTTTGTTCAATTCAAGGGGGTCTCTCACATCACTCTTCGTCAAGCGTACCAGAGGTTTTGCAATCAGCGAAAAGTTGCTGATCCACTGACGACAGTATCCAACCATTCCAAGAAACATTCTCACCTCTCTTTGAGTCATTGGTGCTCACATTCCCTTTATTATTCTGATCCTGTCTGCAGTCACCTTTCTCAGATCTTTTTCAATTTTATGACCTAAATATTGTACTTCCTTTTTGCAAAATTGTAATTTCGATGGGGATACTTTAAGTCCTCCATCCGCCAAATGATTCAGTAATGCAACTGTATCTACCACACAGGCTTCTCGTGTTCTCGATTCCACCAGTAGGTCATCGATGTATTGCACTAGTACTGAGCTTTCAGGCATTTTTAAATCTTCCAGGGATTTCTTTAGAATCTGATTAAATATCGAAGGACTTTCTACATGCCCCTGTGGGATTCGGCACCATGCCAAAGTACGTTCGCCAAACCGGAACGCAAAAAATCTGTTGGCTGTCAGGGTGCAATGAAATAGAAAAGAAAGCATGACACAGGTCAATGCATCATGGGGAATCTGATATAGGATACCTGAAGGGTTTGGTACAATGGGATAACAGGGTACAACGATTTTATTCACTTTTCTCAAGTCTTGCACTATCCTGAAAGTTCCGTTAGGCTCCTTCAGACCCATGATTGGTGAATTACATGGACTGCTCATTATTTCTCTCAAAATTCCCTGTTCAATCATTTTGTCTATCACCGGAGTCACTCCTGCAATTATTTCTGGTGACAATTTATATTGTGGAATATTCGGGTAACTTATTCCTTCTTTTACAGTTATCTTCACAGGGTCTACTTTTTTCTTCAATCCCATATCTTCTCCCATGAAATCCCATACCTCGGGTTTCACTGTTTTCTTCAATTACTGAGGCAATTCCTCTGGGTCAAATACAACAAATGCCTCGGTAACTTCGGGTTCCAGATTGGCCATGGTCATTCTATACAGTACATCATCATCAGGTGTCTCAAATGCTATGCCAACCGAAGTACAAAAAAATCGTACAGTTCATTTTACACAATAAATCCCTCCCTAACAAATTTACAGGGCTAGTATCACACACGACAAATCGGTGCATGTTCGTAAATTTCCCTATTTTAACTATAACAGGTTCGGTAAGGTACATTTTTATCTATCTATTGGAGACTCCATCTACTTGGATTGTGTCATCCAAGAGAGGAAGGTTTTTGACGTCAGCTGATCTAACAGTTGAACTAGTAGCACCAGTATCTACTAGGAAAGTAATATTTTCATCATTTACCTTTCCATCCTCTAAGGGTCCTGCCTGGTCTACCTCTAGAGTTGAGCCAAGTACGCACTCCTCTTCCTCTCCTCGGCACCGTCAATAACTCTTTTCTGACTCACTCTCATCGCGCTGCAGCCAATGCTGCGAAACAGCACTAGCGCGCGGTAGCTTTGTTACCTGTTCCTCGGTGTAGAATCCTGTCTCATTACTGTATCTCTGAGGGTTTACGCTCTGTGGAAAAGGTGGCTTTGGCACCTGACACTATTGGGCAACAACCTGCTGCCTTCGCGGCAGTTGACAACTCACCTCGTTCTGCACCTGTGGATTCAATGATGCATTATCGCCATTAGCACTCGGGGGCAATTTACACTCGGATTTCCAATGCCCTAATTTTCCACAATTATGACATGGCCACTTCTTTTTTGCTTTGTCTAAACTAATCTGTCCCTTTCCTTTTCCAATATTAGGTTTTGGTCTCACATGGCCCATGCCATTTGCTTGTTCAATCAGCTGGGCTTCTTGCCTTTCCGCTACTTTAACCTGTGCCCACATGGCCTTCTCTTTCAACTTGCGTTGTTTTGCTTTAATTTCGTCGCTAAAATATTTTGCATGTCTCAGTACTTCATCTAGCTTTTTATTTTGCCAATCTACCGTATGCTGTTTAATCATTTCGCTTACTTCAGGTCTCAACCCATAAACAAATCGATATACAAAATGACTCAAATCCTTTTCACTCAATTTCTCATCACCACTATATTGCTTAAAGGCTAACAGCAATCTTTCATAATAGGCATGGACAGATTCTTTAACTTCCTGGTGAGTTCTATCAATTTTTACCCCAGCAGTTTCTTTTGGAGGCACTTTATTTTTCAAAAAGGTAATTACCTGTTCATACTTCCTCATTACTTCTGGATCGGGGCACCTGTTTTAGGATCCCTAGGATACTCTTGAGTGGGCCAATCTACTGTGATTTTACATTCCGCCCTTAGGGGCATATCAACAAGGGCTTTATCTCTGCTTTTTTGGCTTTAAAAGCCAAAAAAGGAGAGTTAAAACTAGCGCCCTATCAACAACAGGGTGCTAACATGCAAATTTGCATGTTAGCACCCTTTTACTCTACGCTTGCCCTTGCATCTCTAATGAGATGCAAAGGGGGCGTTCCAGAGTAAAATAATAGGAGAAATGTCGCTAAGCGACATTTCTCCTATTATCAAGAATGTCGCTAACCCTGTTAGAGACAAAAAAAGCAGCGCTAACCGCGGTTAACGCTGCTTTTTTACGTCTGGTATTTTTCAGACTTAGCCATGATATCCTATGGAAGGAGGATATCATGGCTAAGTTTGCCTGTCCCTATCAACAAGGTAACGTGAGATTATCGCTGGGTTTCCAGCAATAATCTCACGTTAGCCTGTTAGCGTTAGGGTTTTTATCGCTATTGAGATAAGCGTTGCTAATAGCACGCTATCTCAGCGATAAAAATTCACGCTAGCCGGCGATAATTATCCTAGCGCTAAGTGCGCTTAGAGATAATTATCGCCGGTTGTTGTTAATATGCCCCATAGTTCTGCCGGCACAATTATATCGAACAGACCATTCAAATCAATCCACAATACTTTAGATAATTTAACAAACCTTTCCACTTGTCGATACCACTCCACAGCCTTTTTCCTGAGCCTGGGAAAATCATTTGTAAATGATAAAATGTCCTGTTTAGTCCAGAGAACATGCACATAACCCCCTCCTGGGATCTCCCTCATGGGACATTCTGTTACTACCTTCTCCTTTTCTCTTACCGGGAACGCTGAAAAGGTCTTATCTGTTGCATCATCTCTTTTTCTAAACCACCTGCTTTTCCATCTATCCACATCACCCCATTTCCTTAGCAAGGCATTCAGTTCTTTAATTTGAGTTAACCTTCCTGCAGTATTCAAATTTTCAATATCCTTTTCAGAGAAATCTACTCTATAGGGCTTCTGTAACGATCTTATTTTCTCAAAGTCAATGCCCATTTCGCTTGCTGTCTCTTCCAGTTTCTGATGCACACTCCTCGCTCTCCAAGTTATACTTTTACAAAGAAACATTAGCTCTTCATCCTGATATGCTTTTAATTTTACAGTTGGAATAGTCCCTACTATTAATTCCTCCAACGTTATTTTCATTTTTGCCACATCTAAAGGTTGAGGTTCTGTATCTTTTCACTGTAAACTCCTTAACCAATCGCTTAATTCATCAGAAGTGGTACCTACAGGAATTGTTTCATTTCTTATTCACTCCATACTTCTTTCTGGGGTCTCTGATGCCGATTCGGTTGTCATCAGCGTCTTACTTGCTGGACTTTGATTCATTGTCAGATTTTTAGGAGTACTTAACCCTGAGGTTCCTACTAATTTTCCCCATGGATTTTCTCCTGAATCACTTTTTCCCGTCTCGATTTGTTTATTACTATTGTAAGGAACTGTTATACAATGCTCGCTATCTTTCTGTTTATCAAAGACAGGCATCACTGGTCCTACAGTTACAGGTACAGTTACGGCTTCCATATTTTTGGTTAATTCCCTAATTTTCTCAGTTAATTCCAGGGTAGTTCTAGCCAGTTCAGCTGAATTTTCATTTACCATCCTGACAGGTTGTGCTATTTCAGTTTCTAAATGGATTATTTTTCCCTAAATCAGGTGGCGTTTGCTCAAAAGTTTTATTTCGCTGTGTTTCTTTTACTGGCGCACTCGGCGTCAGCAACGTGGAGTTTGGTTGATACGGGGGAGGATTTTATAAAACATGTCCTCTAGCACATCATCCTCCGACTCATTCACACCATACTTGTAACCTTCTAGCCCGTATTGTTTTTCTTCTATGTACACTTCCTGCCACTAGTCTCTTCAGCGTTTCTTAGTGGAAACATCCAATCAGTCATGTTTGCAGTCCGCCATCTCCTCATATGGTCATCATGACTTTCCTGTCCACACGGTCTACCAAACATGTAATTATACCTTCTGCCACTCCGCTGCCGTTCTATTTCATACATCTCTTCTTCCCATTCCGTTAAAGCTTCAATCTGAGTAGGTCTCGGTTCTAACCTCATCATCCTTTCTCTTAAATTCCTTAATACAGCTAAACTGAACGAACCACTTTCTGGAAATGCTAGAACTCCATCTTCTTTTGTATACTTTGCCCAATTATCTAGCCAAATACATGTATAGTACCCATATTTCGCTACCATAAAAGATGCGGGCGATTTCGGTGGAGGAAGTAGCTGTCCCTCCCTAGTCACAATTGCTTATCCTTTTTGAATAGGTTCCTGATTTTCCCAAACCATGACCTTTTCTCTTTTTCTGGTGGATCGTACTACATCATTTCTCTTATTCTTTAATCCTGAATCGCTAGATTTCCTGAATCGCTTCTCTACGACTATTATGGTTGCTGTCCAATCCCAGCACGACTCACACTAATGCACCAATCCGGAGCGTCTACGTCACACTGGCAATTTCCCACTCCTAGCGCGGTGTACACCAGCGCACCAATCCATGAAACTTAGTCTCTCTATGGCTGGCCAATCCCAGCGTGGTCTTCTGACGTTCGCGTTTCTCACTACTCCTGCTTCTGCTGACCCCTCCTTTACAAAATGTTATCGGCAAGCTTTTCTTATGTTTTCTTCAATAAAATCTGTTAGTAACAACATAGAAACACCACCATTGCCTATTTCGCTAGACCAAAGAGATAGTTTTATTCATTTACACAAGAATTCTGTATTTCCAGTAGGCAGCGCTTACCTCTACCCTACCACAGAATTATTCAGTTTCGCCGATAAAGTAGCACTTCCCTCTACCTTACCCTCCTAACAAGCAAAAAGGCTAACCGTTTCTCTGGATATAAAACACATGTGGAGACTGCACTGCTCCTGAGAATTAAGGCCAGAGTTTCACGAGAGAACCTGTTGCTATTGCACTCACGCACTTTCACACAGAAATGTCCCTAACGATAACACACGACGATGTTACCAACTCGAAACCAGACAATGCGTTGTGCAACTTGCCACACGTTTTCCCCGTGTACCTATAGGTTATCCAGACAATACACCATGCGACTTCACTTGCCACACGTTTTCCCCGTGTACCTATGGGCATCCAACTTCCTACATCCCGGAAGTCTTAAAAAACAACATAAAACGCAACACGACTCAACATAGAATGTTAGTACATAAATCAATCATCAATAATCACCAAACCAATGCAATAAAACCATAACTCTGCTACCAGAAAACTGCTCCAGCGGAAAGGGCAAATTTACATATCCTCACTTCGTCACAGACCCGTCATCACACGAACTCATTGGTGGGGCCCATAACACCAACACTCATACGTCTCACTCCGAATCTGCACACAGGCGGAAAGAAGCGCTGGACATGTGGGGGTACCTTATTACCTATAGGAGGACAATTATTTACATTATATACATTAGTACCTATAGAATCCTAACTTTAACATCAAGGCACTCCACCACTTTGTCGATGGACTAATTAGTTGGACTGGTTGATGGTAATTTAGAACCAGCTAAAACACATTAAAGATTCGGAACCTTGGATTAATCAATACCTCATTAAATGAATCACAAACTCATTTTTTTAATCAATGTTTCGTTTATCTAATTAATTCTCTTTCGTTGGCATAGTCAGCATTTAATCAAATCAGTTTCAATGAATATTTTGGCACAAATTTGCATAACAATTAAATTTACCTAAATTCTGATACCAGTGACCATTTCCCGAAACCCGTCAGCCCTGCATAAATCAATACTCCCTTCTGGTGAAATCGTCTAATCAAATGCAGGCTAAGACCCAAATAAGTACGGGAAAAGTTATTTCGTTTGGCACGACACAGTCCCAAAGGTATCCAAAGGACCAGGCAATCGTGTCATCAAATCGATCCTCCTTACTAGCAGTCACCAACAGAAATTCGGAACGCACTTCTACCCACCCTCTTCTAAAGTTCCCCTTATGTAAATTCTAGGGTAATATGCAACATTTTCTAAGAGTAGAAGAGTCCTGATTGGCTAAGCCCCTAAAATTTGAAATATTGGACTCTGTTCCCAGGTTTTCTTGGTTCTCAGGGAATTGAACATGTCATCTTTTAGTTTGTACAGTTCTCATGCAAAACGTTTCGAAGTAACAACATGTAGACCTCTCGATACAGGTCATCATTGTATTTTCTGTCATTCACACTAGCTGAGTCCTGGCAATCCTCCATGTTCCTATCCTTGACTAGGAACACGTAGTTTGATTTGGAGGTCGACTGGAGATCTTCAGAGCCATCCCAGTCTGCGCAGTAGGCATCGCGCTCACACGACGGTGGCCACTTCCGAACTCCATTTGAATATCGTGGCCTAGTAGGCCCGAATGCCAACTTAAGCAAAAGAACCATAAAAATAATTATCATACGGAAATGAAGATTCTAATGTTCAAACCCACACTAATCCCAATATAAACCCACACTAATCCCAATATATATTAGTATTTTCCTAGTTTATAGCAACATTTAGAGCAAGAATACTCACCTTTCAGCAATACCAGAAGCACAAACCATTATAAAAGCAACATAACTCATGCAAATTCTATTTCAACACATCCAACGATTAATATGCGTACCACAGTTAATAAATAGAGTTATTAGCCATGCAATGTAGCATTTTAGTCCCACGTGTAATTTGTGTTTATCGAGGTGCATATATTGATTAATAATAACACTCCAAACAGTTAATACAGGTTAATTTTTTTAGAATAGTTATGTAATTAGTATTTTGTCAGGCAAATAGAGAAGGTATACCATTTTTTTTTTGCTTGACCTGCTCCACCCCTTTCTTCACTCCAATTCAAATGATTGTGGAAGCAAAATTCCAGTGACCAAATATTGTCAATGAACATAATCGACCCCGCTCCCTCGTTTTTAATTATTTATGTATATATCTGTAAGTGAATGCAGATAGAATTTGATGTGAATGCAAGGCATTACTGTAGAAGAGGAGTGTCCTCTGTTGTCTGCCCCTTTATCTCTCTACTGTCCCTGTTCACTTACAGCCCTGCTGTCCCTGACTCTATCTCCCTGCTGTTCTGTTTCTTATTACTCTGCTGTCCCTGCCCCTTCATCTCTCTGCTGTCCCTGTCTGTTACTCTGCTGTCCCTGTCCCTTCATCTCGCCACTGTCCCTTCGCCTCTCTGTTGTCCCTGCCCATTTATGTCTCCACTGTCCCTGTCCCTATCTCCCTGCTGTTCCTGTCTCTGCCGCTGACCGCGGCCCCCACAGGGGGCCACTAGAGCGGTCGGCGCCCTAGTGTCGCCTGGGCACCGGTCACCCCTCTCCGCCCCCCTTCCTGGGGGCAGGGACTCCGGCCGGTGTGCCCCTCCTCTTTCCTGCCCGGAAGTGACTCGAGGGGTGTCACTTCCGGGGCTCCTTTGGGCGAAGGGGGAGGCTATATAGCCTTCCCACACCATGCTGGCGACCTCTTGTTCACCTTGCACGCTGCCCCCACGCTTTACTTTCGCGGTGAGTGCGTGTTGCTTCCCCCCCATGCCTGAGCACCCTGCCTGGGGTGCAGCACGGCAGGACGGCCCAGCTTAGGCTGGTTGGCTGCCGGGGCCCGGGGGGTAGCGGGATTTCTGCCCTTGGGGTTGGGGCGTGGGTCTGTGGTGGGGACCGCTGGAGTGGGTGTTCCCCCGGGATGTGGCACCCAACCTGGGCAGCCTCCCGGCTTTGCCCAGTGGGGGAGCGGGTGGGCCACGGGCTGCGGCAGTGGTGAAGTGGGTTTCAGGCGTGATACTGGTTTAGACTGCCAGAGTCGCCCCCACTGAAACCCTCGGGCTGGCGCTCACCTGGTCCTCCCTCGTTTCCTGTGGGGCTTGTCGTGGTCAGAGAGGCCCAGGGGGCGGTGGGGGCCGGCCTCCGGACCGGCTCTCAGCCCTCCGCCCCCTCCCTCTCGGGAGTCCTGGCCATTCCCGCCCCTGGGTGGAGCGTGGCGCAGCTGTCCTCGGGCCGATGGGTAGGGTTCGAGTTGCTCAGGGGGCTATTGATGATGGTTCGACTTGTTGGTGGTGGCTGAGGTCCGCTGCAGTGGGCGTTGTCCTTGTCTTGCTGCGGCGGACTATTCGCGTCCTCCCGGGTCTTGTTCTTGGCACTAGCTTGGCAGGAAGGGCCGATCGGTGATTTTGCCCCCCCCCCAGGGTCAAAGACGATCTGCGGGGGTCGCCTGGGGGGAAGAGGGCACGTGTTCACCCAGCCCCCCCCCCCCCTCCATCGGGAACTGGCAAACATTGCGGCGGTGCGGGTCAGCTCGCCTCTCCCTCAGTTGAGGGTTGCACACCGTGCAGGGTGGCGTGAAGCACGTTACGGTGTAGCCGGCGCTTGCCCCCCAAGCATGACTGGGGTTTCAGCCCCTCCCCACGTAGCAATGCTCTTGCGGTCCGGCGGGTGGGGAGATCCCATAAGACGTGGAGAGCCGGTGAGGCAGCACCCCCTCCCCCCCTCGCGGCTGCAATGCCAGTCGAAGGGACCGTGCTGCAGAGGGTGCCAGTCGGGAGAGGCATGGGTTCTGGAAGCGTTCACACTATAGAAGGGCCACGCACAGGCCTTCGATGCGCCACGCGGCTCACAAGCAGCTGGCTCGCGGCCCCCCACGCAGATGGCTCGCGGCCACCACTGGTGGACGCCCATGCTGACCCACCCTATCCCGGGCCGAGAGCATAGTCAGCCCCAGGCGACATTGATTGGCAACCCCCTGCAACTTCAATGAGGTTCCATCAGGCAGTGCTGGCATGTGCACTGTGCGGCCGGCCAGACTGGGAGGCCTCCCGGCTCGCCGGGATGCAGCATGCGTGGCGGGGGATGCCTCTGGCAGCGCTATTCCGCCTGGAGGCTGGGGATAATGCTGCCTCATTGCGTGGTCAGCGGGTGAAGCCCTTGCCCGGAGGGGGGGGGGGGCGCGAGTTGTTCAGAAGGGTGCCTAGGGAAAGTAGGTGTAAGCATGTTGCCGTGCGGGCACATTGTGGCCACCAGTCACGGCAGCAGTTAGGCATCCGCAAATCCGGAAGGGCATGGGGGAGGCAGCTCAGTGGTAGGGCGCATCACTTGCATGTGTTGGTGATGGAGCGGGTAAAATGTTTTCTTTTTATATAACCAATCCATTTCTTTATGTTTATATTAAAATAACTAATGAATAATTATAATAATTAATAGTGTGATGTGAAAGTACTAAACCAACCTTATTAACAGGGAGAATACACGTGGGAATGCATTTGCATGGCTAAAATAATAAGTGAACTAAGTCTGTATGCATATTAAAATGATAAACGTGGCTTGAGTAATGTTATTGTGATTTGCGCTTTAATAAACCAGCATTAATGGCTTTGGATGTTGCATATGGCTAGATAAATACACACACATAAGGGTATTAGCAAGGGAATAACATTGTTTTAATCATTTCCATGTACTAATTACGATTTTGTGTTTCTTTGCCTAAGTTGACTATTCTGGCCTACCAAAAGATGGCCGCCGACTGAAGCCTAACTAAAGTACATTACCTCACCATTTGAACAATGGAAAATGGTGCCTGCACTGACTTCGACCGTGTCCCTTGTGTGACCTGTCAGACCATGCCCAGGATGACTACCCTGGGCGAGGGGCCAATGCCCCTGAACATGAAGAAAATGTTACAATCGAGAATATGAACTGTTGAACCTGACCTGTTCTCTACGAACTGTTACATTTAGGACCACGGATTACTCGTTCCCATACATTCGCTTTGAGACTTTTACCGCATGGGAAGAATTGGAAAATGTATCCTGATGTGCCGAGATGTATTTGAATTCAACCAATCATCTGACAGGAAAATGTGAAATGTAACAGATATGTAAATTTTAGTATAAATAATCGTAGACTAGAGAGGTTAAACACACAACAACTTTGCCGCGACTTCTTGAACGTCATTTCCAGTATCCTGATGTTATGCTGACGGAGAGGACGGTGACTCTACATGATAGACCAAGAACGCTGACGATTTAACTGAGGACCAGTTTCTGACTTAGAAAACGACAATTAGCCAGAATAGGTAAATATGACTAAAGATGTTATTGCATTATTAAGATTTAACCTGCATTTAAATTAGATAAAGAAAATCATTACTTGAATTAAAGTATCGGGTGATTATTTCATTGAAATGTTTATTGATTAATTTAGGGTGTTAAGGTATCATTGAACTAATAAACAACTAAATGATTCGATCGACCTAGTTTGATGGAGGAATCGTTAGGGTGATTCTGGGAAAGTGGTTCTTCCATCAAGGAAAGCAGTTTGGTTCAGAATTGATGTCCCTTTATAGGCGCAGATAGTTTGATAGAATGAATGTTGGTGTTATGGGCCCCACCAGTGTGTGTGTGTGTGTGTGTGTGTGTGTGTGTGTGTGTGTGTGTGTGTGTGTGTGTGACTGAGAAATCATTCTGTCCCGTGGAAGTAGAGGGAAATTGAGAAACCCGAACTTCACCATTGGCACCCCAGGTTCTACTACTACCTCTGGGTGGAGCAAACTACGCAAGGCTCCAGAAGGTAGAGCATGGTCTGACCTCGACGATCGCAAGGAGGGGCCCCGGTCCAGGTTACTACAAGTATTCCCCTATTTGCCGAGGAGGGTGTGAGCTGGGGAAACGGCATCAACTGTCTCACTCTCACAGGGAGAGCATTGGGTAGAGAGCGTGGCACAGCACCACCATACCGCTCTGACCCTGATGCAGGAACAGGATGCTTGCCATGATCGGAGGGGCTCCCCCTTCTCACATGAATCGCGTGGCTGGGTGCAGGGGATACCTGCCTTCTTTCTGGCTAAACTCGCCGATATGAACGCCAGACACCCATGGAGGAGAATTCCTCAAGTTGGATGGGTAGCGCATGATTTTGGTAAGAATTTTCGATTATTAGAGGAGGGGCGTGAAAGTTGGCGGCTAATTAACCATTTTGAGCGCTTTTGTTTTGAAGGAGTCCGGCATGGTAATGTTGGCGAGTTTCCCGCAGCGCCGGGTCTGCTTGTTTCTTCAATGGCGGCCGCCCCTCGCGGGAGGTGTAACTGTGGATGATTATTGGCAGCACTGAGTGGGAATGGCCGATGCATCAATGATCGCAAGCACTTCCTGTCTGAGGTCAGACTCTGGTGCAATCGCTGCGGGTGCTTGTTTATGTACACAGCCCTGGTTAAATCTGCAAACAGTTAAACTAAGATTTTAAAGCCACTTACGTGACTACGTTCCCAAGCTAGGGGGTGGCACACATTGTACCGACTAGACAACACTGTTATGGCTGTCTCGATGGAGGCCACGCAGCGCAATGGTGTTTTACACACACTTAGCTCTGGTCACAGCCTATTTCAGGGTAGTAGTGCACTTGGATCCTGTAATGCGCACGCTCCTTCCTTCTCTAATGCTAACTTTTGAAAGTGGAAGCTTCTGGTTGGCCTGAATATGTATGTTTCTCTTGGCTCGAATGTGTTCTGCCTGCAATGCTGAGGTAAAGGGCTAAGATGGCTTGGTCACTAGACACTATGAGAGACACGTCGGTATAGAGAATTCATGAAACCGCAGTTTCCCTTGTTGAACACCGTATCGTCTCCTCAATTCAGGGCCTTGGGGTGCTGTTAGGTTACCCATATAGGTTCAGTTCCACAGCCAGATGGATAAACTTATATTGGTAGGTTGGGAAGGGGTGATTTTTTCCTTGTGGAAACACAGGTTTGGGGTACGTGATTGAAGCAATAATGTTTCACTTGTGATGCACAGGTGTCACGTAAAGGAGCAATTTACAGCCGGATTGTCCTTTCATTTGCATGTGTTGGCTCATGGGTGGGGTCCACGAGCCGGGGGTGTGGCAAGTAGCGCCATCTGAGGGGTTACTATTAGCCAGGCCTACCGGCACCGGTCACCATGATCCAACGAGTCAGAGCTATGAATTGTATGGCCTATAGGCTACCGTACACGGGTATGTTTGTGTAATTGCTGATATCGATATGTCTCCCTCATCTTCATTTGATTTTGCTCGCAAAAGAAAAAAACAGTCAATGCCCTCTGATGAAAAGGTCACACATAGCAAACTGAAACCTTGGCAGCTATGGATGGGGGCGGCTAGCTCTTGGTTGGCTACGCAACTGAGCCAGATTTGTGGCTTATTTATCTCAGGCAAATAGAAGCATTGACTAAGCCATAAGATGGACTTGTGGGTGGAGTGCCCATAGTGTATTGATTACAGGGATGCAATGACATAGTGGCAAAACACTAAATGGCCACTACATAGCGGCAAACCACACAGCGGCCACTAGGCTAAATTAAAGCACATAGTTTACTGTGCAATTTGACTAAGTGGGTGCTGGTGCGCTGCCCGTGACTTAATTGCTCACAGGTGCTTGGGACAGTCTGCCACGAGTTGGCACTGTCGGTCTATTGTAGAGATGACCCAAAGGCATGGATTAATGCAATTGGCATTAAAATAACTGTTGCCAGCTGCCCAAGCCATCCTTGTAGTTTTGAGGGCTTGAAATAGGCCGGATTTTTCATGTTTGCACGAGTACCCGTGTCTGTAGTGGTGGTGTTAATATGATTGGCAGCATGGCAGGAGCAAGGTGTGGTGCAAAAGGAAATGGCCACCGGACAGGAGTGAGTCCTGGCTTATAGTGCAACAATTGTCAGGTGTTCCTTAAGAACTGCCTTGCGGTATATAGCGCGCACGCCGATTCTAGTTTTGCGCAATACTGGGCGTCACGAAGTATGTGTCGTCGCGAACAGCCCTAGGTCAGAAATTGGGTTTTACTCTACCTTCAGTTGGCATTGTGGTACGTCTGCCTTAGGGGTTACCGGACAGGGTGCCCTGCATCGGGCAAATCAGTATACCAGTTTGGGGTTAATTATTGATGCCCCAACCAATTTGTACTGCCAGGGTGCCATTGGGCGGACGACCACCCGGGAGGCAGTCTCCCACAATTTTGGTCACTTGAATGAATAAATTCTTCATTCACTACTCCGATAATGGGCATCGCTCCATCCTTCGCAGCAAGGTAGACGTAAGCGGGTAGTTAGGTCGTTGGACGTTGAGGAGCGATTCTTTCAATGCTTTTCTCCATAGAACTAGTCTCGCCAACTTGGTTTCAGTAGTTTGGATGGCGCCTGTGTCTCAAAATCCATCATTTTAACTGAGTATCGGGTGACTCGCTGTCCATTGGACAGGCCCTGGTGTCGTGTTACATGACTCTAGCTTTGCGAGTATAAACTCCTGTGGAGTACCTCGGTCTCTGGTCTTCAGTTAGTTAGCTTTCGTGGCTTCAGTTCCAGAGTTTTCATTTCCTGTTAGGTACAGGGATAGCTCTTCTCCAGCCAAGGTCACATTTGGATTTCTTTGGAATCGGGTCGTTCTGTGTAAACCTCGGTGTCCTGCCGGCTCCTGCGTGGCGTGCGCCGTGAGAAGACTGTTTCGTATTATTCCATTTAGTGATGTTTCGCTGCTTGGTCTACTAGGTCCTTTGGACATCAGGAGTTAGGCATGTGGACCTTATCAATGTCTTATTGATGCATGTGCTACTGTTGCCAAAGGGTAAAAGGGTGGTCGGTTTTGGACGGGGACCGGCAAGCATGGTTTCATCTTTCTCCACGATCAAGGGTGCATTATCGTCCTAGAACCCATGTATACTTCCCGGGGCTCTGCCCACACCTAGGAGGGCCAATATCACACAGAGCACAGAGGGAGAGGGCGTATATGACATCACAGACTTGATCAGTGATACTATCATGGTCTTCCCTTGTCCCAATTTAGACAAAAACTACGGTGTGGCTCAGTGTTGGCAAAGGATAGTTAGGTTGTCTCTGCAGGCACCGATCTCGCAGTACAACGAGGTAAAAAATTTTGTCTCCAAGGCGGGGATTGTGCGCCACCATTCCTTTTCTAAAAGGGCCCCCGTTTTCTGCACCTTGATCACGTGTAGGTGACCTGTCTGGCTGTTGCGGAAGTTGAGTAGTGTGTTGGTTCATTTGCGGTTGAGCTCGCTATTCATCGAAGGGAGACATTTAAGGAATGTTCATCACGTTAAGGTGACAGTCCCACCATGTCAGAATTGAAGCATCCCCAATACGCTACGCAGGGAAGCCAGAATTTTGCTTCCGCTATCTTATACAGCTAACAAACATGGTTTAAGGCAAGGGTACTGGCGTGTAGTGAGGTACGGTGTTTGTGGTATATACCCGGAGGCAATGTCATGAGCCGCTAAACCACAGCCTGCCATGCCCCCGGTCAACAGCCCTAGTGTGGGAAAGTATAATTTTACACTTACTCAATTAATTTCAGAGCAAAGTGAAGCATGCGAAATACTGGGACTGCATTGCGCTACTGGCTACGAGGGCTTTCATGGGGAACACCTGCGAGTACCACCTCAGTGGAGAAGTGTGGCTCAATGGTTAGAGCGGCAGACCCTGATGCAGAAGTCTGGCCCGGGACCAGGGTTCAATTCCCGCCTCGGCGGGTCTTGGGCTCAATTTCCTCGGACCTGATAATTCTCGCCTCGGTGCCTATCCTAATCATGGGTCCCACTCTGCAACTCTGGGCAATAGCTTGCTTAATCTCCACAATGGCCCCAACAATGCTAGGATGCCTGGCCTCACCTTGGGGGTGCCCAGGAGTGGACACTTCACAGGGAAAGGCCAGGAAGGGTTCCTCAGTGGTATTCGTACAAGCGCCGAGATGCCTCCGGGTAGTCGTGCGCTATACAAGTACATCTACATCTACCTCAGACGAAGCTGTGTTAAATGCTCATCAGGATGGTGACTGAGAAACTGCTGAAACTTTTAAAACTCTTTTAATTAATCTTTCGTTTTAAGCTCATTTGAAGTACTGTTGATTTTAATCTTTGAGCGTGATTTGCACATATTTCGCTGAACCTTGCAATTGCACTTTACTCACTGCTGCTCTCGCTGTGAAGTTGTGTTAGTACGGGGCCGGAAGGGGAATTAGTCACTGCTCACCGCCATCTTGATTGACTGCTGGCGGTTAGCGCTTCAGTGGTTGGACAGACTTGGGCATAAATCTCACGCTGGTGGATCGCGCCGTGCTACCACCTCAGACGAAGCTGCGTTAAATGCTCGTCAGGTTGGTGACTGAGAAACTGCTGAAACTTTTAAAACTCTTTTAATTAATCTTTCGTTTTAAGCTCATTTGATGTACTGTTGATTTTAACCTTTGAGCGTGATTTGCACATATTTCGCTGAACCTTGCACTTGCACTTGCACTTTACTCACTGCTGCTCTCGCTGTGAAGTTGTGTTAGTACGGGGCCGGAAGGGGAATTAGTCACTGCTCACCGCTATCTTGATTGACTGCTGGCGGTTAGCGCTTCAGTGGTTGGACAGACTTGGGCATAAATCTTACAATGCCGCGAACGCGCAGCGGACGCGCGCCGAAGGCGCGCTAAAGGCAAGCCCGTCTGTGCCCGTCCGCGCCAAGTCCGGGCCTAGAGCCACTTCCCCTGGTCCTCCCCCGTTCACTAGCAGAAGATATTCCAGGGTGGAATTGCTGAGCTGGGATCCAACAGGAGGTAAAGCCAGTTGTCCCCGGGTCAATCCTGACAGTATCAGAAGATTACAAACTGAGCGATGCCATATATGTTACAACATATGGTCTGGGGAGAATTCAGGTATTGCGGAGGGCATAACTCTCAGTGGCATAACCGCCTTTTCTGAGCATAAGCCTCTGAAATGCCTTCCTCTTAATGCAAGGTCATTAATTAAGCACAGCATAGAATGTGCTTTACTTATGGAAAATTATAACATTAAACTAGCCCTCATAACGGAGTCCTGGACAAATGAATCATAGGGCCCCGATCTCGTTAATGCCACTCCCTCCGGCTTCACATGTTATACACTTGACAGACCTACCAAAAAAGGAGGTGGTCTGGCAGTGATATACCATGAAACTTTAAAGGCCACCTTTACCAAGGCCTCTAATTCGGCCTGTGAGGCAGTGTTCATTAATATGCAAATCTCAGACCACGATACTTTTAATGCCATTCTTCTATATCGACCCCATGGGTCCAAGGGTAGGTTTTTAGATTCAATCAGCACACTATTGGAGGAAGGGCTGTGTAACAAGTCTCTTACGGTGCTGGGAGACTTTAACTTTTATCTTGAAGACCTGACCGACACTGATAATATCAGACTACAGCAGATTTTCAGTGGTGGGGATCTTAAGCAATTAGTGACAGATCCCACCCACTTGGCAGGCCATACTTTGGATGGGATCTTCTCAAATAATCCCTCCCTCACCTACTCCCAAACTGTCCCCCTCACTTGGTCGGAACATGCAGCGATTCTTTTTGACCTTAAAACAACTAATCGTCATTCTTCTAGACCCTTTACTAAGGTGTCCACGATCATTAGGGACTGGAAAAACATTGATAAATGGGAACTGTGGAACTTGTTGGAAATTTCACGGCCTGCTCTATCGTTAAACGTTGAGTTAGACACAAACACATACACAGAATGGATAGACTCTGCCTGTCAGAAATTAGCGCCAGGCAAACAATGTATCCTTAAACGAAGAGTGCTATCTGCCCCCTGGTATTCGGAAAATTTAAAAAAACAGAAAATTGAATGCAAAAAACTTGAACGCAAGTGGAGGGAAAGATATGAGATCTACGACAAAGAGATCCATAAATTAAGTCTCTCCAAATATAAAAAATTGGTCTTTGAAACTAAGAAATTATACTTTGGAGATCAAATCAAGAAGGCTGGACCCTCATCTAAGGTCTTGTTTAATACAATTACTAGACTTACTACTCCCGTTAGTCTTAAAACCGAAAGTAGTCCAGAACTCTGTGAGACTCTGGCTGCTTTCTTCTACAAAAGGTAGGAAAGATCTTTTCTTCATTCTCCCTCACGCCTTCTGATGCCACGGAGGATGTTTCAACTCAACCTTCTAATGATTTTAAGCACAGCCTAACATTAGATCGTTTTATTCCACCAAACCGGTCTGAGGTTTTTAAATTATTACTTGATATTCGATCTGGTTCCCCTTTGGACCCTTGTCCAGTCTCCACTCTGCAACTGGTCCCGGAAGTAAGTGTGGAAGTTCTTACTCCTCTGTTTGCAACCATTTGTGAAAATGGTCAATTTCCGAGTGCTTGGAAAATAGCTTCTATTCTCCCCCTCTTAAAGAAGCCCAACCTAGATCCATCTGACCCTTGTAACTATAGGCCCATCTCTCGGCTTCCTTTCCCTGGGAAAATGATTGAGAAGGCCCTGAATGGTCAACTTAGCTCTTTCCTCCAAGCCAATTCCTTGCTTGATACGACTCAGTTCGGCACTGATCAAATCTACAGAGGAGGTCAGGAAAGCATTAGACCAGGGAGGTGCTGCCATTCTTATTTTACTGGACCTTTCGGCCGCTTTTGATACGGTCCATCATACGGTTTTGATGGACCGTTTATCTGCGGCCGGGGTTACAGGCAAGGCCTGGGATTTGCTTAGGTCGTTTCTGACCAATAGAATTCAAACAGTAGATCTAGGTAGTAACAGATCAAGACCTTTCGCTCTTCCCTGTGGTGTCCCACAAGGGTCCTCGCTTAGCCCTACCCTGTTTAATGTGTATGTCGTTCCGCTGGCCGCCCTGATTAGATCGTTCGGATTCCAGCTGACTTCATATGCGGACGATACACAAATTGTGTTATCTATTAAAAAGGGGGCCGAAGCTGAGATTGGATCCAGCTGCCATAATTGTATGCAAGGAAATTCAGCTTGGATGGCATCCAATTGTTTGAAGCTCAATGCAGACAAAACGGAGGTGATCGTTTTTGGGAATCACATCAACCTCTGGACTCCAGATTGGTGGCCATCAACAATGGGCTTACCCCCGTTACCTGTGGCTCGAGCTAAGAATTTGGGAGTAATCATCGATTCTAAACTCTCTTTCGGTGATCAAATCAGCAGCGTTGTTTCTTCCTGCTTTTTTATTCTAAGAACTCTTAGAAAAATCAAATTCCTCCTCCCTGAAGATAGCCTGAAGACAGTAGTCACGGCATTCATTCTATCTCGACTGGACTACTGTAATAGTCTCTGTATCAACATTCAGGAGAGACATTTGGCCAGACTCCAGATCGTGCAGAATGTGGCAGCCAGGTTGATCACAGGGACACCTAGATTTGTCTCTGTAAGGACGGGTCTTAGGGCACTCCACTGGCTGCCTGTTAAACAACGAATCCAGCGTAAAGCACTGTGGATTGTCTTTAAGGCACTCAGTGGAGTTGGCCCTGATTTTTAGAAACATGCCTTTAAGTGGTATGTTCCCGGAGGAGATTTACACTCGGCTCAGGCTAACCTAGTTACCCTCCCCCGCTTTAATAAAGCTAATTGGGGAGGCAGGAGTTTTTGCCATTGTGCCGCGAAGGCTTGGAACGGTCTGCCTTTAAAGCTTAGGAATATTACAGAGCTCTTTTCCTTTAGGAAAGAATTAAAGACCTGGTTATTCATATACATTTTCCTGTCAGCATTATCATTGACTAATCTCAGGTGGATAGTGTACAGCGCCAGGACACCTCTGGGTAACAGAGCGCTATAGAAGTCTTTTTATCATAACATAACATACCATATAGAATCAGGTACCACGCACACTGGGTGGGCAGTCCACTGCAGCCAAGGGCCGGTATCTGGTAGCTCCAGTAGACATATTCACCCGCGCGGCGACCAGGGCGGCAGGCGGTTGGTGGTGTTATCAGCTAACAAGTGTGCTGTGGCACGGAATGGTTGGGTAAACTCTGCGTTAGTGCCAATTGGCGACAGGGTATTTTCGCCCCTTTTGGCGTCCTAAAAATCAGGAACTCACCTTTCCCCCCTGGTTCCGCAGACTTGTCTGCCCCCTCCCCACCCCCGGGAATCCTTCTGCGGGCTAGAACCAGATATTAGAAGGGGCATCCCTCGGGATTGGGGTCCCTATCACATTGATAGTCCAGCGCTGGGTAGATGTCCCCAAGTTCTGGGGTTTAAGGGGGTGGGAGCATTAAGTCTTCAGTCCTGGGGTAGCACCCAGCATCTCTTCAATCCGAGTAAGGCCAGTTAGTATAGATAGGTAGCAGAGTGCTCCGTGGGCAGGCGCGCTTTACCAATAAACAAAGCTGCACCAAGAAGGGTGCCAAGTGCATAACGAGTAAAGATGTTTAAGAAGGATGTTGTTGACGTTACAGCTGGGTGGAGCCAGTCCCACTTAGAGGTACGCCCGGGGGATAATGGTGTGCTCCTTTAGATCCCCCATGACCTCGGTGGTGGGTGGCACCTACCTCATCTAAGGTTAGGCACTAGATTACAGACAGTGGGTCTAGTATCGAAGCAGCAGATCCTCTAAGCGGGTATGCCTAGGGGACTTCCCAGAGGGAACGGAGCCGTCGAAATTCCTATAAAGAAGGCTTCTTCTGCAGGCCATGAAAAGTGGACCAAGGCGAGATCTGCAAGCGCGTAGGGCAGTGCGATGTCCTCTGGTCAGAAATGATTCTACGCAGAACGTGGCGAGGGGCCAAATCAGTTGAGGCAGTAGAGCATTCCCGGAGGCGTCTCAATGGGGCAATGTGCAAGTTTGCTGACCAGAGGGGCCTAGGTTTCATAAGACATGAGATGATCAAAGAGAATGTGAAGGGGTACTTTGACAAAGATGGGGTGCACTTGTCACCAGTTGGCATGGACCTATTTCTCTTAGACCTGAGCGAGGTGTTAGAGATGAGAGGTTGCAGGTAGGCTACAGCTGTGGTGGGGGGCCCTGGCGGTGATGGGGGCCACCTCCAGAGCTGTGGCGGAGTTACAGGGCGATCTGGAAGCAGGCCGGTACAAAGGGTACCTCTGCGCGGCACCATAGGGGGTGCCTGAGCCAAATCCGCGGAGCCTCATGGGAGGGTCCTGGATGCCGTGTCGGCGCCCCGCTAGTCCTGTGGGCAGTTGTGGGCCTGAACAACCGGGGGTTTGCTATGCGACGCTCCGCCCCAGGAAGGGGCGTGAGTAGAACTTACCAACGGTCACGTGATCCTGTAAAAGAATCACTTGGACGGCAGCACAGGCGGGGTTTCTCCCAGTGCTGCCCGGCTCATCAGGCGGGCAGGCGGCCCAGTTGGTTGCCTGCCCTTGGATCGCTCGTAAGATAACCCACCTATTACATAACGGTGTATGTAATAAACCTGCAGCATTTTGTACCCAATCAAACAGTCTGTGTGTGTGTTATTATTGGGTAATTTATTTTGTTGGAGGGGGGACTGAGGGGTGCCAATGGCGATACTATGCCGCTGACCGTGGCCCCCCCAGGGGGCCACTAGAGCGGTCGGCGCCCTAGTGTCGCCTGGGCACCGGTCACCCCTCTCCGCCCCCCTTCATGGGGGCAGGGACTCCAGCCGGTGTCCCCCTCCTCTTTCCTGCCCGGAAGTGACGCGAGGGGCGTCACTTCCGGGGCTCCTTAGGGCGAAGGGGGAGGCTATATAGCCCTCCCCCACCATGCTGGCGACCTCTTGTTCGCCTCGCACGCCGCATCCCTCCCTACCGCTTACCCGGCGTGGTGATGGCAGGTGGGGTTGAGAAAATTGAAATTTGTTTCCTTTTTCGTTGCAGGCGGAGTTACAGGGCGATCTGGAAGCAGGCCAGTACCAAGGGTACCTCTGCGCAGCACCATAGGGGGTGCCAGAGCCAAATCCGCGGAGCCTCATGGGAGGGTCCTGGATGCCATGTCGGCGCCCCACTAGTCCTTTGCGTGGTTGTGGGCCTGAACAACCGGGGGTTTGCTATGCGACACTCCGCCCCGGGAAGGGGCGTGAGTAGAAGTTACCAACGGTCACGTGATCCTGTAAGAGAATCACTTGGACGGCAGCAAAGGCGGGGTTCGCCCCAGTGCTGCCCGGTTCATTAGGAGGCCCAGTTGGTTGCCTGCCCTTGGATCGCCCGTAAGATAACCCACCTATTACATACCGGTGTATGTAATAAACCTGCAGCATTTTGTACCCAATCAAACAGTCTGTGTGTGTGTTATTGGGTAATGTATTTTGTTGGAGGGGGGACTGAGGGGTGCCAATGGCGATACTATGCCGCTGACCGTGGCCCCCCCAGGGGGCCACTAGAGCGGTCGGCGCCCTAGTGTCGCCTGGGCACCGGTCACCCCTCTCCGCCCCCCTTCATGGGGGCAGGGACTCCAGCCGGTGTCCCCCTCCTCTTTCCTGCCCGGAAGTGACGCGAGGGGCGTCACTTCCGGGGCTCCTTAGGGCGAAGGGGGAGGCTATATAGCCCTCCCCCACCATGCTGGCGACCTCTTGTTCGCCTCGCACGCCGCATCCCTCCCTACCGCTTACCCGGCGTGGTGATGGCAGGTGGGGTTGAGAAAATTGAAATTTGTTTCCTTTTTTCGTTGCAGGCGGAGTTACAGGGCGATCTGGAAGCAGGCCAGTACCAAGGGTACCTCTGCGCAGCACCATAGGGGGTGCCAGAGCCAAATCCGCGGAGCCTCATGGGAGGGTCCTGGATGCCATGTCGGCGCCCCACTAGTCCTTTGCGTGGTTGTGGGCCTGAACAACCGGGGGTTTGCTATGCGACACTCCGCCCCGGGAAGGGGCGTGATTAGAAGTTACCAACGGTCACGTGATCCTGTAAGAGAATCACTTGGACGGCAGCAAAGGCGGGGTTCGCCCCAGTGCTGCCCGGTTCATTAGGCGGCCCAGTTGGTTGCCTGCCCTTTGGATCGCCCGTAAGATAACCCACCTATTACATACCGGTGTATGTAATAAACCTGCAGCATTTTGTACCCAATCAAACAGTCTGTGTGTGTGTTATTGGGTAATGTATTTTGTTGGAGGGGGGACTGAGGGGTGCCAATGGCGATACTATTATCACTCCACTGTCCCTTCCTCTCCTTGCTGGCCCAGCTCCCCTTGGGCTCGGCCCTGCCGCCCGCCCCGGGCCCCGAGCTCGTTCTGCCCGCAACGGAATGAAGATCCCCCGGCTGGGAGCGGGGGAAGGGGGTGGGTGGGTGCTGGGGTTGTTTACTCGGAGCAGGAGCAGAGTTCCGGGAAGGTCACCCCGCGGTGGCAGGTGCTCAGCGAGGCGGCGGGGTCATCTTCAGTTCGGTGTATTTTGAGAGGGTCGGTATTAATAAATAGACAACTGCTGAAGACAAGGGGTGCGGGACAATGCGCAGGGGTTGACAATTAATTACGGCAGGGGGCACGTGTAAGCCGCGGGCTTTAGTGCTTTTATGCAGGTGCCAGGGCTCGCTCTGCCCTCTGCCGATAGATAGCCTCGTAATCGGAGCATGCATTCCGAGGGCGTGGGGCTGCAGAGGGCTTGTGGGGCGAGGGGCTACTGGCTGTGGTCAGTAGCAGAGGAAGCTCGCAGTGACGTAACAATGCCCCCCCCCCCCCCCGTGCGTGGGTGCCCGAGCTCCTGGGGGGGCCTCCATCACTGTGCACAGTCGGCGAGCCCCTGCCCGGAGTGCGCCAGCTGAGACGGATTCTCTTTCCATAGCATGTACCTGTCACTCGGCTCAGAAGCATCCGTCTATATTTCCTTTAAATCGTATTGCTGACCAGTCACAACTAAAAGTATCTCTTATTTGAGCTCTTTGAAGACTTGCATCAGGGGGTTCATGTGCCTGCTGCAAAGAAGGTGTATCATGCCGATCACAGAACTGAGTTTGAGTGAACAATGAGATGAGTTATAAAAAAATGAAATGTATGGGAGAGAGGGGCTATGGAGAGACCTGGGGCATTGTTGGAGGGTGGTAGTGAGGGAATCCCTGTAAAGGGCAGTGGCATAACAATAGCCCCCGCGGTGTGAGGGAGGGGGCTCCAGAGTCCCCCCCCTCCAGCACTGTGCACGGGCAGCGACCCCAAGCTCCTGACTGTGTCTGGGCCCCCCTCATGTTTTGTTACGCTACTGGAAGGTGGCCATCGCCAGCCCCCCAGAAGCCTTCCCCACTACCCATCGGAGACCCTGCTGTCCTTCAGGGACACCCTTAAGCAGTCAGTGTGATACGTCAGGAGAGGAGGCCAGGCGCCTCTCGCAACACAAGGGGGCTTGTCTCAAAGATATTTCACATATGCTTTGGAAGAGGGCCGACCCTCCAGAGTGACGCACCTGCTCCTTAGGGACTGGTTGCATGGAACGCAGTTCCGCACACGTGTTTGCTCGGACGCTGGTCCAACAAAATGTGCAATTGCATAACTTATGTGGGCTTGGTGGGAAGTGTTTTCGTGTCATGCATCTACGTATGAGACAGTTTAGAATCACCCGCCGACGCGGGCAGCTTTCACTCAAGAACAGTAGCTGCTCCTCCACTAAGGTCACGGAGCGGTGTAAATGATAATAACTGAAGGTATTATCATTTTAGTTTTCGTATGGTCAGGCTAGGGCAGGGTGGGCATTGGCTCACCTGAGGTCGGGGAGGAGGATTGTTTGTTCACTCTGTAAAGTGTCCATGAATGTTTGACCGGCCCACTCGGGCCAGCCAGACATTCACGTGCACTTCGCATGTTCTCCATGCAAGCTGCATTACAACCTGCATGGGGAACATGCCCAGGCCCCCATTTCCTGGCTAGGAGCCCAACCAAAGCGCCCAGATCAATCGCAACACTGCACTGCAGTGTTGTGATTGGCTCAGGAGAGCCTGTGTACTTACCAATCACAACGCTTCATTGCAGCATTGTGATTGGTTGTGGGGTGCCTGGGTGCTTCCCGGTCCCTGGAAGAGATTCACCCCAAGCAGGAGAGACGTGGGGATGGAGAGACGCAGCGAGATCAGGTGATTTAAAACATTGTTTTTATTAAAAACTTCCTGCCTCCCCGCCACCACTAGGGTGACCAACTGGCATTGGTGCAAATTCAGGACGGTGAGTGTAAAAATTCAGGACAAAGGGTCAAAATTCAGGACACAAATTCAGAACAGGAGGTCAAAATTCAGGGCAAAACTTCAGGACAATAGGTAAGTTTTACAGACACATTAGAGGAGGACGCGCAATAGTATATAAGTAAGCCCAGCCATATCCAAACATATTCAACCATTTGCAAACCTATCATGTATCCTTCCATCTATCATTTCACTCATCCATCCCTTCATCCATTCTTTCACTCATCGATCTATTATCCATCCATCCATGCTTTCACCCTATCCATCTGTACACTCATCCATCCACTCTTCTACCCATCCATCCATTCACTCATCCATCCAGCCATTTACCCTTTCACCCATCCAGCTATCCTTTCACTTACTCATCCATCCACCCAGTCATTCATCCTTCCACCCATCCACCCTATCAGTCATCCATCCATCCTCCCTTTCTCTCTCCATCGACCCTTTCACTTAGCCATCCTTCCTTCCATCCATCCACCCACCCATCCATCCATGTACTCATCCACTCATGAATCCATCCATTGACCCTATCACTCATCCATCCTTTCTCTCATCATCTATCATTTCACTCCTTCACTCATCTATTCATCCTTTTGTCCATCTACCCACCCTTTCACTCACTCATCCATCCTTACATCCACCCGTTCATCCATTCACCATTGCACTTATCAATTCATCAATCCATCCACCTTTTCACTCATCCATCCTTTCACTCATCCATCCACCCTTTTACCCATCCAGCTACCCTTCCACCCATACATTCAGCTATTTACCTTTTCTCTTATCCATCCTTCCACTCACTCATCAATCCATCCATCCTCTCTCATTATCCATCTATTCAATCTTTCATTCATCCATTCACCCTTTCACTAATTCATCCAGCCATCCACCCATCCCTTCACTTACTCACTCGCCCAACTTTTCATATTAATTTTGAGCTGAGCTTTTGAGAAGAGGCCCATCAAGAACTTCACCCTCGCTGCAGGAGCCATTCCAGGACTGGGACAGAAGCCACCCAGGGCGGAGACGGGATCCACCACAGGGGGGGGATAGGAGCCATCACAGGCAGGTGGGGGGGGACAAGAGCCAGCACGGGAGGGGGGGGGGCAGTAGCCATCACAGGAGGGGGAACAGGATCCACCGGGGTGGGCATGCAGTATTCTAGTATCATCTTGGTCTCTTCCAGGGTGGGGTAGGGCTCCTCACCCCCTTCTGGACAGGACAACGAGAAGACAGGCTCTCTTTCCAAAATGTTAGTTTTGCCATCCCCCACTGTGATGTACAGTACTTAAAGGAGATACTCCAAGAGAACTGATTTAAGTGATTGTCCTCCATACTTTGTTAATCAGTGTGGGTGCGATTGTGCCATTTTTTAAATTACATTATAGACTGCATGTTTGAAGAACCGAGGTTTGCTTACAATTTAGTGACAGTAATTAAGCTCTGTGAAGAGATCCACGTGCTGCCTCAGTGTAATCAGGGCCGGTTCTAGGATGTTTGGGGCCCTGGGAAGAAAGGGAATGTGTGAGGCCCCTCTAAATTGCAGAGACATGACCCATTCAGGGCTGTTTGCATCTGAATAGATGCCCCTGCTTCTGAAGCTGCAGCCCCTCTGTGAGAAGTTGGCCTGATGTATGATGTCACTAGTTATAGTGTACACCTTATATCAGTCCAAATACCCTTATGGTGATTGGTTGTAAAGTCAACCTTATAGACCAGCTATCCTAGTGGTAGCATGGACAAGAGCAGTCTTAGGCTAAACTCTGAATGGCATGTGAAGCCAGCTGTGATACCATATATAATCCCTTGAATACCAAATGAAAGGACACCACAACAGATATATATAAAATAAAGTGTATTTATTCTAAGCAAACCCTCAGCACTCTTTATGAGATTAGAGGTAAGTACAACACAGTCTTATTAATGCATACAGTAAGTCACACAGGTAAGTAATACAGTTAGGCCCTAGGGGCCACGCAAACCATATACTAAATAAGTGGTATAAGAACCACTGTCACGGAAATAGAGTAGGCCTAGGCCTAGGGAATCGCTGGGGCTACACTACACTAGCGTTAGTTAGGGAGTGGGAGGCCCACGGGATTCGTGTGCAGAGTGGAAACACTCACGCGTAATGCGTAAAAGTCAATAGCAATAGTACAGTTTAGAAAACGGTAGATTTAGGACACTTCCGGAGTAGCTAGGAAGTTGAGACTTGAAAACTAGACACTAGGATAGTCACTATCCTGATGAGCACCGGAGTACCCAAGTTACCTAGCCCACAGGCTGCGGGTGCATAGGGGTGAAGATGCGTCGTTTTCGTCGTCGACTCCTATGGATGCCTGAAGAAAGATGCTGACAGGCAGTCAGTGAAGAGTGTCCGGTGGATCCCAAGGCTGGGATCAAGAAGAGGAGAAACCTGCAAGCAGAAGGGATAGAGTCAAGGTCACTAGCCAGTGACCACGTGGAACCAGGAAGGAACCAGGCGATGTCGTGAAGAGTTGCAGGTGAAGGTGAAGCTTGTCGCTGCAGCCAGGAGGACCAGGAAGCGTCGAGGGCGACCAGGACCAGGAGGCGAGCTGTCCCACGAAGGCTCTTGCTGTCGGCGGCGTCGAAGTTGGACTAGGACTCACCAAGCCTTGGCAAGCGGAACCCACGAAGAACAAAGGACTTGCTTCTGGTGCAGACCAGGAAGGTCTGGGGTGCTTCTTCTTTGCAGAGAAGCGGGAGCCAGTCTGGAGGAGCCAAACCAGTGCAGAAGATTTCAGGGTGCGTCGTCACAGAGGCCACTAGCCAGCGGGCAAGCAACCGGACAGACGCGGCAAGCAGGAAAATGCTGAAGGGCCCCACGCAGGACTCGTGGAGTGTGGGGGCCTGGTCTTCGGTGCAGATGGTGCTTGGGGTTGGGGCTTCTCAATCCCCGGTGCACAACTTCGAGGGTACCTCAGAAGCTGCGCTGTAAGTTACTAGCCACTTTTCCCAGGTAGCCGGTCCCACGTCGCTCGTCGCCTCCACGGATCTCAGCTCGGCTGCAGATGTGGATGAGGGTCGGAGAAGTCTGGAAGTCAAGGCTCTGGTCGGGCTCTGCAGTCGGTTCCTCGTAGAACGTGGGCAAAGCAAAGGGTAGTCTCTTGATGGTGCCTGTTTGCACAGGGTAGCCACTCCTTGGCTACAAGGGAGATTCTTCAGTCTTCTTCTTTCGTTGAATGTCGAAGGTCCAGAGTTTCTGTTCAGTTTTGCAGGTTCAGGATAATCTAAAGTCTTGAGGCCCAACTCCCACTCTTATACTAATCTGGGGGGCTGGGATACCTGCTAGGTCACGCCTTATGGGTGGGACCTGGGAGGGGGTGGTTACACCCACTTCCCTTTGTCCAGTTTCGCGCCAGAGCTGGGGCTGGAGTGCCCCAGCGCCGGTTTGAACTGGACTATGCAAGGAACACCTTGTGTGCCCCAGGCATGTCTCATTCCTTTCAGCCCACCCTGCCCCAATACACTAAAGGCTGTCTGGGGAGGTGCTAGCACCTCCCCAAGCAGGAAACCTATTGTCCAGGCCTCCCTGGCTGGGATCACTCCCAGCTGCAGGAGGTCAGACTTGTGTCGTGGCAGCAGCATCCATTTTGTGATGCTGAGGCTTTGGTTAGAGATAAACAGCAAAGTAGGATTTTAACATGTCTCTCCCTCTAGAAGGGAGGAATAATATCCTCATCACCAGAAATGGTATGGGGGTATTATTCCAAAGTGTTAGACACCTTACACGACATGTTTTGATAAAGCCAAACCATAGTTACCATAACCGTTTAAGATTATAAGGCACTTTAAGAGTATATGGTAGGCTATATCATAGAACAGCTATAAGGACATGGTTCCGAAAGCTGCAGACAGGCTCAGCTCATGCTAGAGCACCATCTCACATGTTACCAAGCACTCTGCCTCCAGGATTGTTAAGGCCTGCCATAGGAGTGACTGATAGGTACACATGTGTCTATATATAAGGGTAGATATAGGCATACTATATCTAAGCAAGGGGTGATTACACGACCTTGCCCCAGCTGAGTGATCAGCCAGTTGTGTCTGATTGGAAGGCCAGACCAGGGGTGGCATAATACATGCTGCAGCCCCTGGGAGGCCTAGGGTACACCTATGCCCTGGGTACCTAGGGTACACTGTACAGGGTCCAATAAGGTGATCCTTACCAATTGGTTATGTACCTAGGGTACATGGAGTCCATTTTACAGAGAGAGCAGACAGCCTGAGACCCTGAATGGCAGGATCTCAGGCCAACTAAGTCGAAAAACCAGCTAGACACTAGGCAAAAAGTTGGGGGTAACCATAGTCAGATATCCACCTTCCTACACAACCCCCCCCCCCCAAACGAAAGGAGATAAGGCTGGCCTTGACAAGGTAAGCCTCTATTGCCTGAGTGGCCATATAAGGAAGAACCAGCACTGGCATGGTTACCCCCTGTCTCATGGTCCACTAAGCAATCCCTCACCCTAAAGGTATCATAGGGTCTCCACCATAGGGAATCACTACCTTTGGTGTGTCTTTGCAAAGTAAAAGGCTGGTGTTGAGATGGAGTACTGAAGTGAGTGTCCTCAAAGTGAGGCCTCAGCTTCCTCCAATCATCCTCCACCATGGATGCCTTTCTTTCTCTAACTGAGTTGCACTGTGCTCTCAGGGTCAGCCTCTGGCTACCTAAAGCTGGAGGCTGGGTCCCTTTTGTGGGCTTACTGGAGGGACAGGTCAGGTTTGGGGCCCTAAGGTCCCATGTTTGCCTGTGCCCAACAGAATCCCTCTGGGGGAGGTCCCTAACTACCTGTGAAGGGGATCCCTCAGGAATGTTTTTACCCATCACCTGGCTAGGGCTACTAGCCAGGCAATCCTCATTCTTTTGATGGGGGGGTTCTTGTGGACAGGGGCCCTCTTGGGGTCCACTGGCCTCCCTGACCTCTGCAGCCCTGGGCTGACTGAGGCAGGGTAGAGAGAGGCAGGCTACCTGCACCAGACTGGGTCCCACCTTGGAAGGGGCCACTGACATCAGAGGCTCTGCCAGGCCAGGCCTGGCTACCTCTGGGGCAGTTCCTTCACAAGGGGTGAGGTCAGATCCCTGAGGAGGCTGACCTTTTCCTAATGTCTGGGGAGAGGGAGACTTTTCTTCCTCCCCACTACTCTCTGTTTGTGTGGAGTGATCCATAGTTTCAGGCTTCACTACACCTATGTCAGTCCGAGTATAGGCTGAGACCATTACAGCCTTGCCAACCTTTTCAGGGAGGCACTCAGTTTGTGTTTGAGCTGTGACTGTCACAGCTCTGCCAGTCGCTACAGGGAAGTCTGTCTGTGCCTGGGCTGTGGCTACCACTGCCCTTCCAACCTTTTCAGGGAGGAAAGCTACTTGGACAGGGGTTGTGACTGGCACAACCCCACTACCCTTTTTGGAAAGGCCTACCATTTTGGAATGGGTGTCTTGTTCAACTCCAGCCCAAGCTGAGAGTTCCAAGTCATTCCCCAGTAAGCAGTCCACAGGCAAGGTTGGAGACACTGCCACCCTTTTAGGGCCAGTGACACCTCCCCAGCTGAGACATACCTCTGCCATGGGATGACTGTTCTGTTTGCCATCAATGTTAGTGACCTGGTATGAGAAACCAGGCAAAAGCTGCTCAGAGGGAACTAGCCTATGGGCCACCATAGTGATGCTAGCTCCAGTGTCTCTGTAGGCCTCAGCTTTTCTACCATTGATGTAGGGTTCCTGTCTGTACCTACCCAAAGTGTTGGGACAGGCAGTGAAGTTGGCAAACCCCATGCCACCATCACAGACAAGAGTAGCTGCTGCAGGGGAATTGGCTAAGCCAGGATCCCCCTGTGTTCCCCAAGAAAACCCAACCAAATTTTTGGGGGCACTCCCACCACCTGGGGGATTACTGCTGACAGTAATAGGTGGTGTGACAGGAGTAGTTGGAGGAACAGTTTTGTTTTTAGCCTGTGGACAACTGCTGTCAGTTTTCCAATGCCCAGGTGTTTTACACACATGGCAGTAAGGCTTTTTAACTGTGGTAGAGGAGGGAGCTTGGGACCCACCACCCTGTGTGGAGTTTTGGGGCCCTGAGGAAGATTTCTCTTTTGCTTTATCCCCACCCTTCTCTTGAGGCTTGGTGGTATCTTTCTTTTGGTCACCACCCTGATTTTTAGCCTAATCCTGGTCCTGGCCCATTTATCTGCCCTCTTTCCCAATTCTTGGGGAGAGGTCAAATCTGAGTCTACCAGGTGTTGATGGAGAAGCTGGTTCTGACAATTACTAAGGATCTGCTCCCTCATAATCAAGTTGTACAATCCTGTATAGTCCTGCACCTTGCTGCCATTTAACCAACCTTCCAAAGCCTTAGTGGCACAATCCACAAAATCAGACCAGTCCTGTGTCTGTGTCTTCTGGGTGTCTCTGAACAACAACCTATATTGCTCAGTGGTTAAGCCAAACCCATCTATCAGAGCACTCTTCAGGACTTTGTAATTGTTTGCATCCTCATCACTGACTGTGAGGAGCTTGTCTCTACCTTTGTCAGAAAAGGAGAGCCACAAGATAGCTGCCCACTGACTTTGGGGTACCTGCTGTACTTTGCAGGCCCTCTCCAAAGCAGTCATCCATTTGTGGATGTCATCCCCATTCTGATATGGGGGGACTATCTTGCTTAGGTTTCTATGGTCATAAGACCTATCCCTATCTCTAGGAATGTTGCTGCCACCAGTGGGTTCTGACCCACACAATTTTTGCTCTCTAGCCAGAGCAAGCTTCTCCTTGGCAAGGGCAATTTCTTCCCTCTGAATCCTCAGATTAGCTTCCCTCATTCTGGCTTTATGCTCCTTTCTCTCAGGTGAAGTCATTCCCCTGTGAGAGGAAGTATTAGAGATGCTAGAGACATGGGAGTGGATGGATTCCCTTGAAGGGGATCTGTCCCTCCTGTTTCTCTGTGTAAGCCTACTTGTGGGTCTGTATGGGGGGACCCCATGCAAACTCCCATGTAAGCTTAGGTTAGCCTGGCTAAGTCTTCCTACTTGGTCCTGGCTGTCTACCTCTTCATCTGAAGTCTCCTCTGACTCCTCTGTGGTGGGTAGACCCTCCTCTGTGCCTAGGGCACCTGCCTGAGATGCCTTAAGAATGTCATACTCCTCTAGGAGTTGTCTTAACTGAAGGAGGGTAGGGTTTGCACCCTGTCTTATTCCTCTGGAGGTACACAAGTGTCTCATCTCCTGGAATGTTAAGGTATCATATCTAGAGGGGATCTTTTGCAGACCTGATCCTCCTGAGAGAACATCTACTTGATCTCCTCTCAGAGACATGATCTAGTGAGGGTGTGGTGTGTGCACCTACCTACACTAGTTGTATCTACTAAACCTCTCTAGTAGTTGTAGTCAGGGTGTGTTACTCCCTTCAACCTACAACTACAAAGTCCAGTAGGACTTAAGTATAATAATCTATGTTATATGTACCTAGACAATATCTGTGTGATCTTTCAATTTAGTATCTCAAGATTACAATGGTATTACAACAGCAAGCTCAGATCCCAACCGCTGCTCACCAATGTGAGAAGTTGGCCTGATGTATGATGTCACTAGTTATAGTGTACACCTTATATCAGTCCAAATACCCTTATGGTGATTGGTTGTAAAGTCAACCTTATAGACCAGCTATCCTAGTGGTAGCATGGACAAGAGCAGTCTTAGGCTAAACTCTGAATGGCATGTGAAGCCAGCTGTGATACCATATATAATCCCTTGAATACCAAATGAAAGGACACCACAACAGATATATATAAAATAAAGTGTATTTATTCTAAGCAAACCCTCAGCACTCTTTATGAGATTAGAGGTAAGTACAACACAGTCTTATTAATGCATACAGTAAGTCACACAGGTAAGTAATACAGTTAGGCCCTAGGGGCCACGCAAACCATATACTAAATAAGTGGTATAAGAACCACTGTCACGGAAATAGAGTAGGCCTAGGCCTAGGGAATCGCTGGGGCTACACTACACTAGCGTTAGTTAGGGAGTGGGAGGCCCACGGGATTCGTGTGCAGAGTGGACACACTCACGCGTAATGCGTAAAAGTCAATAGCAATAGTACAGTTTAGAAAACGGTAGATTTAGGACACTTCCGGAGTAGCTAGGAAGTTGAGACTTGAAAACTAGACACTAGGATAGTCACTATCCTGATGAGCACCGGAGTACCCAAGTTACCTAGCCCACAGGCTGCGGGTGCATAGGGGTGAAGATGCGTCGTTTTAGTCGTCGACTCCTATAGATGCCTGAAGAAAGATGCTGACAGGCAGTCAGTGAAGAGTGTCCGGTGGATCCCAAGGCTGGGATCAAGAAGAGGAGAAACCTGCAAGCAGAAGGGACAGAGTCAAGGTCACTAGCCAGTGACCACGTGGAACCAGGAAGGAACCAGGCGATGTCGTGAAGAGTTGCAGGTGAAGGTGAAGCTTGTCGCTGCAGCCAGGAGGACCAGGAAGCGTCGAGGGCGACCAGGACCAGGAGGCGAGCTGTCCCACGAAGGCTCTTGCTGTCGGCGGCGTCGAAGTTGGACTAGGACTCACCAAGCCTTGGCAAGCGGAACCCACGAAGAACAAAGGACTTGCTTCTGGTGCAGACCAGGAAGGTCTGGGGTGCTTCTTCTTTGCAGAGAAGCGGGAGCCAGTCTGGAGGAGCCAAACCAATGCAGAAGATTTCAGGGTGCGTCGTCACAGAGGCCACTAGCCAGCGGGCAAGCAACCGGACAGACGCGGCAAGCAGGAAAATGCTGAAGGGCCCCACGCAGGACTCGTGGAGTGTGGGGGGCTGGTCTTCGGTGCAGATGGTGCTTGGGGTTGGGGCTTCTCAATCCCCGGTGCACAACTTCGAGGGTACCTCAGAAGCTGACCTGTAAGTTACTAGCCACTTTTCCCAGGTAGCCGGTCCCACGTCGCTCGTCGCCTCCACGGATCTCAGCTCTGCTGCAGATGTGGATGAGGGTCGGAGAAGTCTGGAAGTCAAGGCTCTGGTCGGGCTCTGCAGTCGGTTCCTCGTAGAACGTGGGCAAAGCAAAGGGTAGTCTCTTGATGGTGCCTGTTTGCACAGGGTAGCCACTCCTTGGCTACAAGGGAGATTCTTCAGTCTTCTTCTTTCGTCGAATGTCGAAGGTCCAGAGTTTCTGTTCAGTTTTGCAGGTTCAGGATAATCTAAAGTCTTGAGGCCCAACTCCCACTCTTATACTAATCTGGGGGGCTGGGATACCTGCTAGGTCACGCCTTATGGGTGGGACCTGGGAGGGGGTGGTTACACCCACTTCCCTTTGTCCAGTTTCGCGCCAGAGCTGGGGCTGGAGTGCCCCAGCGCCGGTTTGAACTGGACTATGCAAGGAACACCTTGTGTGCCCCAGGCATGTCTCATTCCTTTCAGCCCACCCTGCCCCAATACACTAAAGGCTGTCTGGGGAGGTGCTAGCACCTCCCCAAGCAGGAAACCTATTGTCCAGGCCTCCCTGGCTGGGATCACTCCCAGCTGCAGGAGGTCAGACTTGTGTCGTGGCAGCAGCATCCATTTTGTGATGCTGAGGCTTTGGTTAGAGATAAACAGCAAAGTAGGATTTTAACATGTCTCTCCCTCTAGAAGGGAGGAATAATATCCTCATCACCAGAAATGGTATGGGGGTATTATTCCAAAGTGTTAGACACCTTACACGACATGTTTTGATAAAGCCAAACCATAGTTACCATAACCGTTTAAGATTATAAGGCACTTTAAGAGTATATGGTAGGCTATATCATAGAACAGCTATAAGGACATGGTTCCGAAAGCTGCAGACAGGCTCAGCTCATGCTAGAGCACCATCTCACATGTTACCAAGCACTCTGCCTCCAGGATTGTTAAGGCCTGCCATAGGAGTGACTGATAGGTACACATGTGTCTATATATAAGGGTAGATATAGGCATACTATATCTAAGCAAGGGGTGATTACACGACCTTGCCCCAGCTGAGTGATCAGCCAGTTGTGTCTGATTGGAAGGCCAGACCAGGGGTGGCATAATACATGCTGCAGCCCCTGGGAGGCCTAGGGTACACCTATGCCCTGGGTACCTAGGGTACACTGTACAGGGTCCAATAAGGTGATCCTTACCAATTGGTTATGTACCTAGGGTACATGGAGTCCATTTTACAGAGAGAGCAGACAGCCTGAGACCCTGAATGGCAGGATCTCAGGCCAACTAAGTCGAAAAACCAGCTAGACACTAGGCAAAAAGTTGGGGGTAACCATAGTCAGATATCCACCTTCCTACACCCTCCCTCTCAGTCACCTTCAAGCACCTCTTACCAGCTCATCAAGGGCTGAAGGTGTGGTGTTGCCATCCCACTGTGCCTCTCCAATGCTGCTGGGTATCTGAGCTTTGGTACCGCATCGGAGTCTGTTACACCCGACCTCAACTGCATCGGAGTCAGTGCCGGTTTAGGGTGGTGTGACCGGTGCCCTGTTAAAATTACGGACAAATGGCGTCCGTTAAAGAATCCTTCACGGACAACGGACAGACGGCCGAAATTACGGACTGTCCGTGAAATTTACAGACGGTTGGTCACCCTAGGTGGGCCACCACCCCCGTACCTTAATGGCCGCCACTGCTCGAGAAATGAATACTCGAATGCGAGGTAATGGACACAGCCAAGATGATGGCACAGAGAGGATGTCTCTGATACAAATGCATTTAGGTTGCTGAATTGAAAGGCCAAGGCAGGTGACATGGTCCAGTCTGTCTAATTCGGAAATGCCACCGAAAAACTCAGCAGCACTGCTACAATCTATGCCGTCGTGAAATGAGGCTGCCCACCATGCCCCGGATCAATGACAGCAGAAGAATACAGCCCCACCAGGTACATTGATTGGCAGAATTCCAGACAGGCTAAGCCTTCTGCGAGACCCAATGGGTGTGGCAGAGTCAGGCGTTTGGGGGGATGTTAATTCTGACGTCAGAGTTGGGGAAACATATATATGCAAAGTATACACTTGCACTGTCTGCACCCACCCCCTAGGATCTGAGAGGGAGAGTCACATCATGCAAATCTCACACAGAAGGCTTGGCAGTACGTGGAGCATTCGTGGAACAGGGACTAGGCTGGTTAACTGGTTTGGAACCAGCTTGGTGATGGGTGAAACAAGGACAGGGAATGGAATTCTTTTTGAGGAAACGGAAGAGAGGTGACACTAGAGCCCCTCATACCAGGATCCTGCAATTAATGTGCACTGGAAACCCATGGGACCTGGCAACTATTGTCATGATACAACAAGCTTCCATTGAGTTGATCAATTATATAATCTGAAGCGGACCCAAAGTAAGCACGGAATGCTGGAGAAGTGTCTGGAAATGCCCACTTGGCTCCAAGTACAAATGTATGCATCCAGGGCACGAACATCTGTAGCATTTCAAAGGTCACTCAAGAAAGGGATCCTCAAATCTCTTCGCCACGTCTACAATAAGCCTTCCCCCCCTGGATATTCAGAAAAGTTGAGAATGGCCAACCGTAACTGTAAAGCCCTTGAAGCGGTATAACGGACGTTGTACGCCGCAGAGTCCCAAACCACTTACAGGGCAACCACCAAAACATACCAATGCCAAATTCGTACAGTTTGTGCAAAATATTTCTTCTTGTGTATAGAAAATCTGACAATCCTGTTAGAGAACTTTTCTCTATTTTTAATACCATCCTGAACCTTGTTGTTTGTAAATGCCACAATTATCTCGAAATATCAAGAACAGTAATTGTTAGAAAGTTACATTTTCCCTTCGTTATGTTCCTGGAGGCTGAGGGCCATTTTTAGCATTATTCCACACAACGCAGCAACATACCGTGCTGTGCTGCATGAAATAGAGGGGAAACATCCATTATATCGCGGTCTTCACACCGCAATACATTTACAACGCAGGCATTACAACGCAAGTCGTTACCACAACTTGCACTGGATGGCTCTATACACTAAGGAATAGTATGCTTTACTATTCCAACATCTTCCCTACTGTTTCGTAGGCTTGAGTTGGAATGGTAGATCATACTATTCCTAAATCCGGCACCCTCCAGCGCAAGTCCTTGTAACGACTTGCATTGTAATTGTAAATGTATTGCGGTGTGAAGACCGCGATGTAATGTCATATATATTCGAAATAGAGAGGACACGAATGCGCCATATCTGTCAAGATATGATGCATTCCTGGTCTCTGCCGGCATTAATGCACAAGCTGATGTCTAGCGTCAATGCAGGCAGCCTTGCACCATGGTGCACGAGTGCCTGCGTTGTATACAGGATTGTTTTTGTGCACAAAGGGGCACCTTCCTGCACAAAAACAATCCTCTGAGGCTTTTTCCTCTTTCTAATGTGCTGCAGAATGCAGCACACGTAGATAGAGGAAAAATAAAGATAATTAAAGATATTTCACCTCCTTACGCCTCCCATGGGAAGGCTCAGCATTCTGGTGCATTCCCAGGTCTACCAGTATTGGTAAATCTGGGATTGCTTCAGAATCCATGGGTGCATGAGTGGGAATAGCCATGCTGCACCTATGAAATGCCTCCCTGGTGCGGAGTAAAGCAAGGTAGCGACTTGCACTGCCTTGCATTACTCCAGATCTGTCAAGCCATGCAGGGCCACACAAGTTGGCCTTGCGTAACTTGGTAAATCTTATTATAGGTTTTGCATCACTCGCACCTCCTTGTATGGTGCAAGGGTGACACAAAACCCTTGATAAATATGCCCCTAAATATGCATTTGCTCTCTGTTGGACTTGGCCCTTTTTTCAGGGTCATCCCTGAACGTTTTTCCTTCCTCCTAGCCTTTTTTAGGTCTCGCGCCTAGCGGTGCAGTGTGTAACCCTGCTCGTGCAGCGCAAGACCTCTTGTACGGGGTTCTGATTGCGTGTGATCAGGCTTTCGCCAGCTGCTATTGGCTTGAGCGTGTTTTTTTTACAGAAATAAGGCATGCAATTGGGCAAAGGCGGGCGCATGTCCCGCCTTTGCTCCGCCCATTCCCGTCTGTGACTAGCACGCGCAGCAGCGTGCGTTCGCCTCGCTACCGCGCTCCCTCGCCCCCGCTCCTCTGTGGTGCGCGTGCACCACTAGTTTCAATTCCCGGCCCTGCTCCTTTGTGGTGAGCGCGCACCACTGTTTTTTGTTCCTGGGCTCGTTTTCGGAATGGGGCCCGTGGGTGTCTCTGGACGTGCAGGGAACCTCGGCAGCCCCTGCCTGGCTATATCTCAAGCACCTGATGCGCTGCACCGGTACGGCGTCGCTGGGGAACATTTCAAAGGCGCTGCCAAGGGTGTTACTACAGCCTGTTCGGCGGAGCTAGGAGAGATGCCGCAAGCAGTGTCACGTTAATGGGTGAGTGGGTGAGCGGGCACAACAGTGTATGTGTTCGTCAGGCTTTGATGGCTGAAAAGATGGTGCTGTTTGCCAGTACGTGACTTTTCTTAACCCCCCTAGAAGTTGCTGCATGCATGTGGCTGCGCTTGGAGTGGATCAGAGGCACATGCGCGGCGTGTAGGTCTGGCAGCAGCAGCTTCTCTGTAATGAGCAGCCATGGCGGGAAATAATTAAAGGCGGGGGATAATTACGCCGCTTCTGGTCAGACCATTTTAATTAGAGGCAGTCTGCAGCGCGGTGTCTCCGACTCCGTGGATTGTCTCGCTGCTCGTCGCAGTTGTGAGGTGGAGGTGTGGGAACCAGGAATCCGCTGCTGGACACACCTATGTCCGCACACGCTTCCAGCCTGAATCTGTTCCTTTTGTGGGCAGGCTGCTCTCGCTCGTAATACTGGTCTGAGCGCAATCTGCAGCTTGCTCCCTTGTCCTAATAAATGTGTATTACAAATTAAGGCTATTCGATATAAATTGCACAACTACATTTTTATGACACAAAGTTTGGTTATTGTGAGAAATTGGCCTAGTATATGCTGGTCACTAGTTAAAGTGGCCACCTTGGACCAGCACAATTAGACTCTTATGGTAGATAGGTTTAAGACAACCTTTTAAAGAAAGCTATCCTAGTGGTGGCTGTGGAGAGCAGCCTTCAGGCTAAGTATTTAGAGGAATGTAAAGCAGCTTGTGTGCATAGGTGTCTTTTGGTGTCGGGTCGCGGCGTCATTTTCAATGGGAGCCAAAGAAGACTTGCTGCTTGTGAAGACAGGAGAAGTATCCGGTGGAATCCAAGGCTGGATTCAGAAGAAAGAAGACCTGAAAGCAGAGGAAACAGTGTTCAAAGTCACTTGGCAGTGACCCGGGGCAAGGAAGATGGATGCCCACAGTCGTCGGGTGATTTCAGGTGATCATGGGTGTCTTGACTCTTCAGCCACGAGCTCCAGGAAGTGTCGACGACAAACAGGAGCTGGATTCGGAGTGTCCCATGAAGTTTGCAGCTTACTGCGGTGTCAGTGACCAGTTTGGAGCCAACAAGCCTTGGTAACAGCAAGTCTCGAGGAAAGTGTAAAAAGATAGCGGTGCAGACCAGCAAGGTCTGAGGGACTCACCCAGCAAGGGTAAGTCAGGGCAGACATGGGGCAACCAGGGGAGCCCTATGAAACTGTCGAAAGGTCTTCTGGGGACCCACAAGCTAGCCGGCAAGGGATCGCAAAGACGCCTCGGGAGGATTCACTCACCAGGACCCCACGGTCACACGGGACGAGGTAGGCATCTGATCTTCGGAGCAAATCCTGCTGGAGGCTTGGACCACACGTGGTCCAATGCACAAGTTCATAGAACATCGTAAAAGGGTTGCACTCGAAAATAGTGAACGGTACCTGGGCATTGCTGTTCCTCGTCACTCGTGGGGTCCACTTGCCTCAGCGTCGCTGGGGACTCACGATGGCCGTGGAGAAGTCAGGAAATCCACTTCCAGGGCTGCAGGGAATTCGGACTCCGGCGGGAGCGGGAAAGTTTGCGACCGTTGATTCAAAGTTTTGGTGCCTGCCAAGCAGGGGAGTCACTCCTTGACTCCAAGGGAGATTCTTCAGTCTTCCAGAGGTAGTGGAACGTCGAAGGTCCAGGAGTCTTCTTCAGAGCGTCGTCCAGGGATATCTAGTTTGCAATGGCAAGGGTTCCCTAACTTATACTACAAGGAAGGGAGGGACTATCTCTATGACCCGCTCCTATGGGAGGGTCAAGGGAGTGGGTGGCTACACCCACTTCTCTTTGTCCAGTTTCGCGCCAGAGCAGGGGCAGGTAGCCCCTGAACTGGTTTGAGCTGGCATATGCACAGAGGAGCCTACTGCTCCCCCAGTGCAGGACTTCAAAGCACTCTAGGAGTGCACCCACCGATCCCCAATACACAAAATCCTGTCTGGGAGGTGTTACACCTCCCTGTGACAGGATACCTATTGTTGGGCCTCCTCCACTGCGAGTTTCAGTCAGCAGTAGGAGGGCAGCCCAGTGTCTGTGACTGGTGGCATCTATTTTGTGATGCCAGGGCTCTTCAGCATTCTACCGTGTTTCCACAGTGGGTACATGTCTATCCCTCTAGAAGGGTGGGATCATACTCCCACACCATTTACTGGTGTGGGGGTATGATTCCAAAGCGTTTGACACCAAACACGACATGTTTTGATGCAGCCATCCCAGAGTTAGCATTTACCGCGAGGTTATAATGCACTTAAGAGTATATGGTTTAACCGCATCCACAAACAGCCACAGAGAATGGACTCTGCGAGCTTCAGAGGGGCCCTGCTCAGGCAGAGGCACCCCCTCACATGGAAACCAAGCACCCTGCCCTCAGGATTGATAGGGCCTGCTTTAGGGGTGACTGATATGTTTATATGTGTGAGTAGGTAGAGATATAGTGAACCTATATCTCAGTGAGGAGTGCTAACACTACCTCATCCAGGCTGCAGTAGCGTGGTGTCAGATTTAGTCTGCTTCCCATGGGTGGCATAATACATGCTTCAGCCCCTGGTTGGCCTGTGAAGTACCTATGCCCTTGGTACCTAAGGTACCATATACTAGGGGCTCATAAGGTACCACAGTATCCAATCACTAGTGCATCTAATATGCACTCCAAGTTGTTTAGAGAGAACAGAAAGGCTGGGGCCCTGATTAGCAGGGTCCCAGCCAGACTATAGCCAGAAACCAGTGTTAACATCAGAAAAAAAGTGGGGGCAACATATGTGCTGATCCTACTCTCCTACACAAACCCCCCCCCCCATACGCAGGGACACTAAACTAACCTTGACCACTTGAGTCTTCGTGTTCTAAGTGGAAATACCTTGAGAGTCCATCTGCATTGGCATGTTGGGTCCCTGGTCTATGTTCCACTGTATAGTCCATCCCCTGTAGGGAAATGGACCACCTTAAAAGTGTTTGGGTTTTCACTTTTCATCTGTTTGAGCCTTAGGAGGGGCTTGTGGTCAGTCTGAACTATGAAGTGAGTGCCAAACAAGTATGGCCTCAGCTTCTTCAGGGCCCACACCACAGCAAAGGCCTCCCTCTCTATAGCTGACCAACGTTTTTCTCTAGGGTCAGCCTTCTGCTTATAAAAGCTACTGGCTGGTCTTGACCTTCATCATTCAGTTGAGACAGTACAGCTCCCACACCCAGCTCAGAAGCATCAGTTTGGACAATTAACTTTTTGGTGTAGTCTGGACTCTGTAAGATGGGGGCAGTGCACAGGGCCTGCTTTAGGTCTTCAAATGCCTTCTGACAGCTAGCTGTCCACTGAACCTTTTTTGGCATTTTCTTTGAGGTAAGATCATTTAAGGGGGTCACTATAGATCCATATCCCTTAACAAACCTCCTATAGTACTCAGTCAGGCCTAAAAAGGCTCTCGCCTGTGTCTGGGTGGTTGGAGCAACCCATTCCATGATGGTTTGAATTCTGCTCTGTAAAGGCTGAACCTGGCCTCCACCTACAAGGTGGCCCAGGTACACAACCTGACTCTGCCCTATCTGGCACTTAGTGGCCTTGATAGTGAGGCCTGCTTTTTGCAGGGCCTCCAAAACATTTCTGAGGTGGACCAGGTGATCCTGCCAGGAGGAACTAAAGACAGCAATATCATCTAGATAGGCTAAGCAATAAGTTTCCATCCCTGCCAGAACTTTTTTCACCAACCTCTGAAAAGTGGCAGGTGCATTCTTCAATCCAAAGGGCATCACCACAAAGTGGTAGTGCCCAGTAGGGGTCAAAAATGCTGTTTTGGCCTTGGCATCCTCAGCTAACCTGATCTGCCAGTAGCCAGCTGTTAGGTCAAATGTACTCAGATACTTGGCTGAGGTCAAAGTATCAATCAGCTCATCTGCCCTTGGAATGGGATAGGCATCAGTCCTGGTGACTGCATTGAGGCCTCTGTAGTCTACACAAAACCTCATTTATTTCTTACCACCCTGGGTATGAGGTTTGGGTACTAGGACTACTGGACTAGCCCCAGGGCTATCTGAAGGCTCAATCACACCTAACTCCAATATGTTTTGGACTTCAGTCCTGATACAGTCCCTGACATGGTCAGGTTGCCTGTAGATTTTACTCTTGACAGGCAGACTGTCTCCAGTGTCCAGCTCATGGGTGCACCAGGTAGTCTGACTAGGGGTCAGGCTAAACATATGTCTGTACTGTTGCAGAACTTGTCTGCATTCAGTTTGCTGATGGTCAGTGAGGCTGCTTGCCAAAGTAACACCATCTACTGACCCATTATCAGGGTTCTGTGAGAGCAGGTCAGGGAGACGGTCACTCTCCTCCTCCTGTTCCTCATCAGTTGCCATGAGCAAGCCCATGTCAGCCCTATCAACATATGGTTTCAATTATTTATTTTATTTATTTTTTGAACTTGCAAGGCGCAACAGCTACCCAAAAAGGGTTTCCCGGCGCCGAGATACAGCAAAAGAATGTCAGGGGCGATTACAAGCTATTCTAGTTATTGTTCGAATAGCCAGGTCTTAACATTTCTTCGAAACCTGACATCGTTTTCCTCTTTTCGAATGAAAGGAGGGAGTGCGTTCCAGAGGGACGGACCAAGGTAGGCAAACGATCTTCCTCCCATTCTTGCCAATTTAAATCTTGGTACACAGAAGTTGGAATGTGATTGTGAACGAAGACGGCGCTTGGGGATGTAAGGATGGGCCAAAGCCAGAAGATATTTAGGCGCCGTACCTACCTTGATTCTGAACATATAGGACAGGGCTTTAAAGCGGATTCTGCTTTCAACCCTGAGCCAGTGGAGTTCCCGGCGATAGCTTGAGACCCCGGAGTTTTTAGGGATTTTGCAAAGTAATCGGACTGCGGCGTTCTGAACAAGTTGCAGTCGACTGACTACCACTTTATTTGACCCGAGATACAGAATGTTACCATAGTCAAGCCGGGATGTTATGAGGGCATTGAGTAGAAGAGGGCAGCATCCAGATAATTTTCCTCAACCATTTGATGATGGTGAGGCATAGACCAACGACTTTATTGGCCTGTTTACTCATGGAAAGGGCACTGTCCAAGATGAAACCCAGGTTGCGAACTTGCGTCACTGGGGTAGGAAAAGTGGCCAACTGGTCTGGCCAGTGTGAGGGATTCCAAAGTTCTTGCCGTTTTCCTAAGAGAAGATTCTCTGTCTTGTCTCCATTGAGCTTTAATTGGTTTCTAGTCATCCAATTAAGGATGTTTTGAATCTGTTGACATGGAGCACCCTTAAGGGGCACCTGGGAGTTCCAAGATTCACCAAGTATGTGACTTCTCCCTTTTGTTCAACAATTGTATGGGGGCCACTCCAATTGTCTTGGAGGGATGTTGGGGCCACAGGCTCCAACACCCATACTTTCTGTCCTGGCTGGTACACAGTCAGCACAGCCTTTTGGTCATGTCAAGTTTTCTGTAGTTCTTGGCTTGCCTCCAGGTTTTTAGTTTCCTTCTTCATGTATTTGGCCATCCTGGAGCGGAGACCAAGTACATAGTCCATCACATCCTGTTTGGGAGGTTTGAGAGGTAACTCCCAGCCCTCCTTCACCAAATATAATGGACCTCTTACAGGATGCCCAAACAGAAGTTCAAATGGGCTGTAGCCAACCCCCTTCAGTGGAATCTCTCTGTATGCAAACAGAATGCAGGGAAGTAAAAGGTCCCATTTTCGCCTAAGCTTTTCTGGGAGGCCTTTAATCATTCCCTTTAGGGTTTTGTTGCCACGTTCAACTAACCCATTGCATTGTGGTTGATAGGGAGTAGTGAATGTATAAGTTACACCACAGTCTTTCCACATTGCTTTTAGATATCCTGACATTAAGTTGGTATCTCTGTCAGATATGACCTCCTTTGGGAAACCTACTCTGGAGAAAACTCCAATGAGGGCTCTTGCCACCACAGGGGAATGGCCTCTGGGTACCTGGTGGCATGATCCACTACCACCAGGATAAATCTGTGCCCAGATGCAGTTGGAGGGTCAAGGGGATCAACAATGGCAATCCCTACCCTTTCAAAGGGTACCTCCACCACAGGTAGTGGTATCAGGGGGCCTCTGTTGTGCCACCTGACTTGCCACTAGCTTGGCAAGTGACACAGGAGTGACAAAACTTCTTGGTGTCCTCTGACATATGTGGCCAATGAAAATGTGGAACAAGCCTGTCCCAGGTCTTGTTTTGGCCCAAGTGACCTGCTAAAGGGATGTCATGTGCTAGGGTCAAGAGGAACCCCCTAAACTTCTGAGGTATTACCAACCTCCTGGTGGCTCCAGGGGTTGGATCTCTAGCCTCAGAATATAGGAGTCCCTCATCCCAATGAACTTTATGGGACCCACTAGCACTCCCAGCAACCTCAGCAGCAGCCTGCTGTCTGAGGGGTTCAAGAGAGGGGCAGCACTGTTGCTCCTTACTCAGATCTTCCCTAGAAGGGCCCCCTGCCCACAAGAACTCAACCTGATCAGGCTCAAGTCTCTCTGGGGCAGTTCCTTCTTCAGGATATGCTTCTCCTCCCTCAAGAGGTGAATCTGTGATCTGAGACAGAGGGGAAGGCACTGCCTTAACCCTACTGCTCCTCTTCTTGGGTAGCACCTGCTCCATACTTTCAGGATCCAGAGCTGGTTCAGTTTGATGCATTTTGGCCTGTGACCTGGTCACAGCAAATACCTCTGCAGGGATGCCCAACATCTCAGCATGAGTCCATAACTCTACTTCAGACCAGGCGGAAGCCTCTAGATCATTGCCCAATAGACATTCGACAGGGAGGTCTGCACTGACTACTACCTTCTTGAGGCCAGTTACCCCTCCCCAGGAGAAATTCACAGCTGCCAGACTTTGGTGGGTCCTGACATTGCTTGCATTGGTAACCTGGTACATTTCACCCAGGATGATCTGTCCAGGGTCCACAAGATCCTCTGCCACCATGGTGACACTAGCACCTGTGTCCCTAAATGCCAAAGCCTGTTTGCCATTTATTACAGGCTGCTGTTTGTATTTGCCCAGATTACTGGGGCTCACTAGGAAGGACATATCAATGTCTCCATCACAAATCAGCAATGCCTGAGTGGGTACTCTGACTAGGCCAGAGTCCACTTCAGAACCCAGGGTCAACCCTACTACACCCTTATTCTGATTGCCACCTCCACCAGTAGCTGCACTAGGGGGAACAGTTGCCTTAGGGGCAGGAGTGGTGGTGGTTTGGTCTTTGGACTTGTTACAGTCAGAAGTCCAGTGCCCTTTCTGTTTACAGAATGTATACCAGGGCTTCTTTTGGCCTTTTCCCTTGTTAGACTGTGAATCCCCACCAGATGCAGATTTGTGGGGCCCTTGTGAAGACTTCTGGTCTTTTGACTTATCCCCACCTTTCTCTGAGCCTTTAGGATCTTGCCTCTTGGTGTCACCCCCTTGGTTCTGGGTTTTCTGCCTCACCCTGGTTCTGACCCATTTGTCTGCCTTCTTTCCCATTTCTTGGGGAGAGGTCAGATCAGAGTCCACCAGGTACTGATGCAACAACTGGTTCTAGCAATTATTAAGGATCTGTTCTCTCATCATAAGATTATACAATCTTTAAAAATCAGTAACTCTACTACCAACCAGCCAACCCTCCAGAGCCTTGGTTGCACAATCTACAAAGCCAGTCCAGTCCTGAGTCTGTGCCTTCTGGGTGTCTCTGAACTTTAACCTGTACTGCTCAGTGGTTAAGTCAAACCCATCTATCAATGCACTCTTCAGGGCTTCATAGTCATCAGCACCCTCTTCTCTAACAGTGAGGAGCTTGTCTCTACCTTTATCTGAAAAGGAGAGCCACAAGATTGCTGCCCACTGCTTTTGGGGGACCTGCTGTACTCTACAGGCCCTTTCCATAGCATTTATCCATTTATGGATATCATCCCCACTCTGGTACGGAGGAACAACCTTGGACAGGTTCCTATGGTCTGGAATATATTCTCTAACTCTAGGGACACTGTTGCTGCCACCAGGGGTTTCTAACCCCTGTCTTCTAGAAGCTCTCTGGAGCTCAAAGGCTTCTCTATCTAATGCCAACTGCTTGGTTTTGAGGGCAAATCGTGCTTCCTCATACTGCAGCAGTTTGTACATTTTTCAGAGGAGGTCTCTCTTCTAGGAAAGTATGAGTTCCTCTGTTAGACAGATTCCCTGCCAGAGTGATAGGAGTGGTCAGATTCCCTAGAAGGGGACCTAGGCCTCTCCTCCACTCTGTCAGTTCTCTTAGGGAGCATTCCTCTGTCCTTTTCAGATCCTTGTGGATCTGGCCCTTCAACCACAGAGTCCAGGTCATCTTGATTTTCATCATCTGACCCAGAGAGTGTAATTGACCCACCCCCTGATTCAGACCCCTTAGCTCCTAGAGCTAATCTAAGATCATCTGCTGTCAGCAGATCTATCGGGTGTAGTGTGGAGGGACTCTGTCCTAGCTTCAGGTGCCTTGCAGCACACATGGCCTTCAAGTCAAAGAAAGTCATGTCCTTATACTGAGGCTGAGTGGACCCACTGGCTCCACCCTTTAAGGACATTCTAGTGTTGTGCAGTGTTGTACTACCTACAATAGTTTGTGGCCTACTGATCCTAGCTTGAGCTGTAGAAAGGGTGTGCTATCCCTTGACACACAGCTCTAAGTTCAGTAGAACTTATTGATACTAAGCTTGACTTTATATGTACCCTGAGTACCTAGAGTGCTTTTCAGTTACTAATTCAAATAGAGATTTTCTGGTAAAACAATGGCAAGCTGTAATCCCACACGCTGCCCACCAATGTGAGAAGTTGGCCTGGCATATGCTGGTCACTAGTTAAATTGGACACCTTGCACCAGTACAATTCAACTCTTATGGTAGATAGGTTTAGCAATATTCACATTATTTCAGCTAAAAAAAGATCAACTATCATGCCTTGTGCACATCTTCTCATATTATACACTCTTGTGTTATATTAGTAGTTTCACGTATGTTATTGAAAATACATGCAAATAAGGGAAATTCATTGAGCACATTTTATATTAAAAAAGTGCTTTACGATAAAGAAAAAATAATTGTTTCCGAAAGGGAATATGCGTGGAAAATTAGAAGGAGCGATAGCAGAGAGGTGGTAAACAGGCAATGCTCCACGGGGAGCAAACACAGGATAGACGGGCTAAAACAAATGAAGTCAGTGACTAGAAGGAAGCAAATGCAAGTAACAAAACACAAAGCCAATGGTAAGCAACGCGCGGAATGCATTCCTAAGTAAGCTTTTACATGTCCCAATATGTCTTTACAAGCAGACAGGTGTCCTGTCTGGTAGACGCCGACCTAAACACAACTCTGGGGTTACTTAAAAGGCTCTTCAGAACACAGTTACCTTCTTGGCTAATCTTCCCTCACTCCGCACTGCTCCACACCCACACTCACACTGCTGTCTGTCAAACCAGCCAACATTCCCCGGTGACATCACAGCTCTCTGCTGCTCTGATTGACTGTGGAATTCGCAATTTCATACAGAAAACCCACAAAGTAATACCGGAAGGGCATGAAACTCCGTGATCCACTCTGAAAACATCCCCAAAGTAAAACACAGGCCAATGTGCCACATGCACAGCTCTTTGGGGTTGCGGTTGGGGGGCCTGCCTTCCGAAAAGCCCTACAAGCTTAAGGAATGACATATGAGGGCGCGCTTGCCCACTAAATGAGGTGAAAGGCCATCTCACTTACGGCAGATCAGCTAAATTGACACCTCTCTGCCAGTAACACCACAGGCCTGTGAAATGAGCTATGATGACGCAGTGACCGCCCACACACTCGCATCCAGCCGTCACTTGAGTGAGGGGGGGAGGGAGGGGGTTTCACGTGTACTGACCCTCTATGTGAATTATCTGTTGTCAGCACGGCTGGCAGTGCCCCTCCAGGAGGAGGGATGGAATATTTGGGAACGGGAAGAGAGATGAGTGTGTTCTGCAGATATAGCGTGTTACAACACAGGGGGGCATAAAAATAGCAGCAGGCGGAGGGGGTATAAATCGCGCGGTGCTAGGTGCAGGGTACAGAGCCTCAGAGAGACAGGAAGAGACAGAGAGAGGAGTCCAGGGCTGGTCATATCAAGCAAGGAGGGCTACCTGCAGGCAGGTTGAAAAACAAGCACAGGCGCGGACAGGCCCGGGCTAGGTACCAGGAGCAGACAGACGGACACACGCCGCAGAGATGTCGGGGCGCACTGTGGTCCTCCGGAGTGGAGGGGGGCTCACTGCGGCAGAGCTGAGCTGCCAGGTGCAGGAAGAGAACAAAGCCCGGAGGGAGACCTACACGGCGGACTGGAGGGACCTCAGTCTGTCCAGCAGAGCTGAGAAGGGGTGAGTGACTGCGGGTTTGAGGGGTGGGAGGAGGTAGTGAAGGAGGGTGGGACATGGGAATGCCCTAGAAGACACTCTGTATTGGACGGAAGCGGAAGTTGAGGTGCAGGGGAACCCACTGGGAGCAGAGAAAGTTCTTCTTCCTCGAAAGTGTACAGATTCGGGGCGACTACTAGAGGGGGAAAGAAGAGAGATTGGCTCCGTTTCGTTGGTGTTTTGGGTCAGGGGAAGAGGCAGAGAGTGCGATGGGTTTGATTGTTGCCGCCTCTCCTCACGCTTTTGTAGGAAAACGCAGCGCTTCAAGGCGGGAAACCGCCCCTCTTTAATATGCCGCGCCAAAATGTAGCGCTTTGTTTGGGAGCAGTGGCGAATGCAGGAGGCCGCTCCTCTGATTTCATTATTTTGTCTCTTGAAAATGTGAGAATCGAATATAAACTAGATTGCATGAATGTGCCTGGGGCTTTGTTTGAGACACCGAGCAAATATGTGTGTGGGGGAGGGGTAGGGGGTATGCTCATGTGTGTGTGGGGTAGGGGTATGCTCACATCTCAACAACCATGCAGCAGACTCAGCTGAATTTAGTGCCTCATTCTGTCTAAGGTGCGCGTGAAAGCCGGTCCTAATGAGTGTCTGACTTCGGTTGAAAGAGGTGGCAGTAGGATGTTGTGTCTTACAGCCTGATCGTCTAATATAACTCCTTGAAGCTTCAGAGCCCGATCTCCACCAGACTTTGATCCCGATGGCATTACTGAGACTTTATTCTCTTGTATCAAGAGCACCAATGGTACAGACATGTCTTTTAACAGCAGCAGACCTTAACACAATTAAAGAATTTTTATTGCATGTCTTCGACAGCAAAACTAGCCACTATTGAAGCAGGCCATGTATACTCCAGCCCTGTCAATCCCTCAACCGTACATATTAAATTACTTTCAGTTTAATAATGAATACCTACACTCTTTTTCTCTCCTTCACTATCAGCTTTTCTTCCTCCTCTTCTCACCTCTCTTTTTTCCTTCTCTCCACACACCTCTCTTTTTTCCTTCTCTCCACTCATGCTCTTCCCTATGTCCGAGTTTCCCCTTTCTCTCGGTTCTCCGCTCGCTAACCGCTTTTTGTTGTTCAGCTTTGCGTCTTTCCATCACTCTCTCCCATCAGGCCCTCTTCTAGGACTGCTCTTCTACCGCTGCTTCTCGCACTTGTCTACTCCTTTTCACGCTCTTTATGTTCCGCTCCAGTCTTGTACTCCTATCTGTGCTCTCCCCAGTTCTCTTCAAATTCTTTGTCTTCCTTTGCATTCCGATCTCTCCTCCTTCCTCACTCTCCCTTTTATGATTTTCCTTCTTGTACATCTCTTTCATGACTCCCACCTGCCTGCTTCTTTCTTATTGCTACTCTTCCTCCATACCCCCAACTTCAGAAAGTGTTTACACGTTGCAATCCAGACCTGGCACATTAGTACAACGATTGTTCAGGCACTGTGCAGTTAACTGCTACATTTTGTGCAGTACTGCTATCTGCCCGCCCAATTTTTACTTGGAGTCTTCGCAAACAGCACCATGCACTCTCCACTATCTAGTGCACACAGAAACTGAAAGGTACCCCAAATTGCCGCATTCCCCAGCCCTCTTTCCTGGGGTTGCTTGATCTCCAAATTGCAGGTCTCAGCCAGCATAGGCCAAAAACTCAGATTCACTCTCTTCGATGACGCTGCTGCTTGGCAATGGTCACAGTGAGGCGACAAAGTGACAGGACTGGGGTTGAATGATCTAAAATATGGAAAACGCAGTGGCGAAGCTAAACGGACTGGCAGTGACAGCATGCCTTTTCGATTTGTCAGCTTTTGTTTTATCATTTATGTTGCGAAACATGGTTAGGGAACCTGCCAGGCCCTCATCAATCTAAAACAATTGGTTAAAAGCAAAAATGTGTTTGGTCTAAGCACACCGTGGCATATTAGCCCCTGGCCTTTAAGGAAAATACTTTGTGTGTGAATGTGTTTCTGGTGAAAGGAAAGATTCCCGTCACTGAAAGCGAAGTTAGCCAATGTGTGAAGTGAGCTGCTCCATGCTGTAGTGGGTTTATTGACCTATAGATGTAGAGGTATGAGGGAAAGCGTCTTCAAGTAAGTCTATTGCCCATACAACTAGAGCTCTGTGTCATGGAGACTTTCCTAAGGGTACTGAGATCATATTGTGATGTGCAGGGAGTCCAGTTGAGTCTAGGATGCTTTCATGAATGCAAATGATCCTGCGGTGAAGTTAGAGGGCTTTGTTTGTGACGTTTCTCAGATTAAATGCCTTTTGCTATTTCTCTCATCTTTTCTGAATCTTTTTTTTGAGTTTGCCCCTTCCCTCTTCCTTTTCTGCTTTCTTTCATTCCTCATTTGCCTTCTCCCATTCTTTTCTCTCCGTACTCCTTTCCACCTCCAGACCATTCCTCTTTCCCGACCATCTTCCGTGACTGAGGGCGGCAGAACTCCACCGCGTAACCTCATCCATCCCCAGTTGAAAAAAGACTGAATTTGTTGCGTTCTCGTGAAAAAAAAACCAAGCTTTGGCATCGCCAATAGGTCTCGCCTTTGGGACCTTATAACTGTTTAGTTATCCAGCACAGTATCCTTGGTGCAACAACATAAACTGTTGCATAGCTAAACACTTATAAGGTCCCAAAGGCGAGACGTATTGGCTATGCCAATGCTTGTTATTCTTTTGATCCTTATTCTTCAGTAGTCCCCCCTTACCCAACACGTGTTTTCGGCAGATTGATGCATAAACATCTCTGACTTCATCAGGGCACATCAAATGTATCATCAAAATTAACGTTAAAAATGGTCAAGTTTGGTAGTGTCAATCTCAATATAGCCAACATGTGTCTCTACTCGGACCTCTGCTGGTAAGCTGTTGTGTTAACCTGTATGTCGAAGAGTACTCTGTGTTCTAGCCATCCCGGCCTGGTCCATTCAATGGTTTGGGCTGTAGTAGTGTTGACAGGTTTGATGGGAATTAACATTGCAAATGCACCCTTTTTTTCAATGCCATTTTTCTCAGCCCCCTCTTTACGAATCCCCCGAAACTTTCCATGTGCAACAAGAATCACCGGAGCACCTTTTTTGGAAAAGGTTTGTGAAGATTTGTCAAACGGTGGCAAATTTGTATATATCTAAATGTGTGTGTGTGTGTGTGTGGATGTGTGTGTGGATATATATATGTGTGTGTGTGTGTGTGGATGTGTGTGTGTGTGGATATATATATATATGTATGTGTGTGGATATATATATGTGTGTGTGGATATATATATGCGTGTGTGTGTGGATAAATATATGTGTGTGTGGATATGTGTGTGTGTGGCTTTATATATGTGTGTGTGTGTATATTTATGTGTGTGTGTATATTTATATTCACTGAAAAAACCATAGGTTTCACACATGTTATAGTTAGCTGTACATTTCACTCGTAAAAAACCAATGAAATTCCACGTTATAGTTAGTGCAGGCAACTATAACTCACGCGACCGCAATCCTCTGCTGATGATGTCAGATATTACATCACTGATGACATATGTGTCTTTATGAAAAATAAATATTTGTAATATATGTATAGCTAAAGATACAGTATTAGCATCAACAGAGGATTGCGGTCGCGTGAGTTATAGTTGCCTGCACTAACTATAACGTGGAATTTCATTGGTTTTTTACGAGTGAAATGTACAGCTAACTATAACATGTGTGAAACCTATGGTTTTTCCAGTGAATTTGCAAGGTTTTTTAAATGCTAATTCCTAACTATAACTTGTGTGAAACCTATGGTTTTTTCAGTGAATTTGTACGGTTTTTTAAATGCTAAGTTATGTATTTATTTTTAATTTTTGCGCGCACGGTGCGCTTCGCGCACCGTGCGCGCGCTGTGGGCGCTCGGTGCGCTTCGCGCGCCGAGCGCCCACGTTGCGCATTTCGTACCGTGCACGCCTCGCCATTTTTTTCAAAATATCAATTGTTTTTTTCTCCCTTGGGGGTCCTTAGATTTATATATTACATGTGATTGTTATTTATTTTTATTTTTTTTACCGTACGCGTACGGTAAGCTTACCGTACGCGCACCCCGCGATTTTTAAAAAAAATTATTAAATATATTTTTCATACTTTTTGGTCCTTCGAGAACCCCCTGACGAACGCTAGGGGGTCTGCAACTCTCTTCGTTGCCCCCTTTTCATGTTATTAACCTTTTTTTTTCAGTGCGACAGACAGAAAATGGCGGCCGATACTTCCTGGTTTCGACCGATTCGAATGTTTACTTTGATCTAACAACCAATCAGAATCGCGCTCGCGCACGGCACCGTACGCGTACGGTAAGCTTACCGTAAGCGCACGGTAAGCGCACGGAGCGCGCTTACAGATATATATATATTGATTTAAATGCTATTTTCTCAGGAACTACTGAACAGATTTACACCAGACCTACAAAAGGCACTTCCTTGACCTGCGGACTACCTCTCTGCCAAATTACAAGTAATTCTGTTCAGCCGTTCGGGCTGTAGCTGTGTCTAAAGGTCCTATGGAAAAATGCATGGGGAAAACGCGTTTTGGGACCCCCTTTTTTTCTCAGCCCCCGCTTGACGAATCACCCCGAGACTTTCAGGGTAGGAGCGGAGCGTAGCGCCCCATTAGTTTTGAAAATTTTGCGAGGATTCGTCAACCGGCGCCAAAGTTATTCAAAATAGAATTTTGAGATTTCCTATGGAAACATGGTCCTAACTATAACTATCTACTGGCGACCGCCAGTAGATAATGTGTGTGTGTGTATATATATATGTGTGTATATATATATGTGTGTATATATATATATATATATATATATATATTGCAGCTCCCAAAACTCTCGTGATCACACAGAGTTAAGCACTCACAGGAGGGGTTCTTTATCAGTTATTCCTTTATTTCGGCAGAAATCAAAGTAACAAGACAGACGCGTTTCGAATCGATCTTCATCAGTGTCTCGATGGCAAGACCGCGCATCTACATTTAAATACAAATTACGTCATGTATTGCGCGACAGCGTGAAACAGATTCAACTGACAGCCACTGAAACAGAAGATGGCTCAAATCCCACTATTTACAATATTCTTGGGGCGGCCATCTTGGAGTGATATATTCACTCATCATGTCCATACAATTTGAGTCTCTTAATCAGGGAAGCCATGATAGAATTAGCAATCATATATAGCATAATTCATCAGATATTGCTGCATATTTAAATAAATCAACAAATCGTCATGGGAAAGGTATATACCGTTATCATGCGAGAGACCATATAGCGCCATGTATTGGCCATAGCTTTCTATACATTCCAGGAGACAAATAATGGACAGAAAGAGAAAAAGGAAAGAAAAAGGAGAGAAGGGATGGGAAACATGGGAAGCGAAAAATGCAGGGAAGACAACGAGATAGAGAATGAAAGCAGTATAACAATAGTAAGCATCACATGTGGGGGTTTCAAACTCATTTCCATAATTCCTATACATGTGAGATCCATATATCTCCAATGTTGAAACTAATCAGGAAAACTTGACATACACTCATGATTGTGCATTCTGCTTTACAGCTTGATTCGTAATCCCTCAAGATATATAGTTCCATCTATCTCTAGAATCAGAGAGTGCGCTCATCTGCCCAGGTGTACACTCAATTCTTCCCCACTGTTAAGACCGTGTGGGGCCTTTGTGTGTAGGTCTATAATGTAGCGGGATTCCAATCTGCGTAGTCTTTGGACTCGGTCACCCCCCCGAGTGTTTGCGGGTACATGATCGAGACCAAAGTACTGTAGGAGATCTCTGTTGCTATGGTGCATGGTGGCGAAATGCCTAGCTACAGGGTAGTTTACATCATTTTTATTGATAGCGCGCTGGTGTTCCAAAATGCGCATTTTTACACTATTGATCGTGCTGCCAATGTATTTGAGCCCGCACGGGCAAATGAGACAATACACTACATGAGTGGTAGAACAAGAGATAAATTTGTCTATGCGCCTTGGTTGCCTGACCCCTGGGATATTGTATGTGAGAACTCTCTTGCAGTTTTTGCAGGCTCTACACTTCCCGCAGGGGAAGAATCCGTGCAGGGCCATGAGAGTACCTGTAGGTTGTGGCAGAGGTGATAAGTGGCTCTGCACCAATTTATCACGTAGTGATCTGGATTTCCGAAAAGTGATCATTGGTTCTTTCGGAATGTCCTTACCGATAACTATATCGGTTTTAAGGATGTGCCAACTTTTTCTGACCATTCTCCTCAGTAAATTTGCGTCGTCCGAGAAGGTGGTTATGAGGCGAAATTTGCCCTCGTGTTCATCTATGTTCCTGTTAGCTGTATTTTTGTATGTCAGAAGTTGTTGTCTGGGTATTTTTCTCACTTTGTTGAGTATAGAGATCAGGTCTGTATGATTATAGCCCCTAACTTGAAATCTTTTGATACTTTGAGTTGCTGCTTGTTCAAAGTCAACTTCTCTTGAGCAGTTCCGTTTCAGGCGAAGCAGCTCGCCATACGGGATACTGCGAATCAGTGTGGAGGGATGATTGCTGTGGGCGTGTAAAATGGAGTTGCCCGCAGTGGGCTTCCTATATAACTCAGTCTCGAGGACACCCTCTCTAGCAGACACCTTCAGATCAAGATAATTCACCGTTAGGGAACTAATCTCAGATGTGAACCTGAGATTGAATTGATTGTTATTGAGCTCAGAGATAAAAGTCCGAGCCTCATCTGGTGACCCCCCCCATACCAGGAAGAGGTCATCTATGTACCTGTGCCAGGCTATCACATAATTAGTCCATTTGTTCATATGGTTGCTAAGGGCGACCTGCTCCTCCCACCAGCCTACGAAGAGATTCGCATAGCTGGGGGCGAAGCAGGTCCCCATAGCGGTCCCAGACAGCTGTCTATATAGTTGTTCTTGAAATAAAAAAATATTATTAGACAGACAAAATTGGATAAATTCCAGGAGCATGGTATTGTGCTCAGAAAATTTCAATGGTCTTTTCGCTAGGAAATATGCTACTGCCTCTAGCCCCTGGCTATGTTCGATGCACGTGTACAGGCTGGTGATGTCCAAAGCAATTAATTGGTATGTAGGTTCCCAATTGATCTTCTTGATCTGCATGATGAAATCAGTAGTATCCTTGATATACGATTTCAATGTCAAAACCAGTGGAGAAAGAAAGGAGTCAATATATACAGACATGTTCTCAGTGAGGCTTCCTATAGAGGAAACAATAGGTCTCCCAGGCGGGTCGTTGGTGTTTTTGTGGATTTTTGGCAACTGGTAAAAGGTTGGTGTGATGGGGTCCAGATTGCGTAGAAAAAGAAATTCGTTTGTTCCCAACATGCCTCTATTGCGCCATTTCTCTAATAAGTTGTGATATTGTAGAATGCTTGCATTATACTGTTCATTGTTGGTTGCTTCATAAACCTTCACATCATTCAATTGACGATAAGCCTCACGACAGTACTGTTCTCTTGTTAGTAGTACGATGTTCCCTCCTTTATCGGAGGGTTTGCACACTATTTGTGCATCCTTTGATAAGTCTTTCAGTATGGACCTTTGTTCTTCAGTGAGGTTATTGACTTGATCTGTTCCGCCGGATGCTTTCGTTCTAAACTTTTGGAGGTCCTGCATCACTGCATCGGAAAATGCGTCAATCGCATCATATGGCATTTGCGGGATAAAGACTGAGGGGGGCTTGAAACTCGTAGCCGGTGTTGTTTGTTTTATACCCACTCGCATGGCTCTGGTTGCCGTATCATCTGTCGGGGTACCAGCAGTTTCTTCCTCGTTCCGTAGGGCCTCCAACATTTCCAGCATGTCAAGATCACCAGTGGTCAATAAATCGGTACCTTGAAGTTGTCCTTGTTGTTGTAATTGTCTGGCTTCCTTCATGGTGGGTTTTAATTTGAAGAATTTGTGAAGCTTCATTTTCCGTGTGAATTTGAATAAGTCAATACGTGTTTGCGTATATTCCATGTGGTTATTAGGGCAAAAGGAAAGTCCCAGTTTAAGGGCGGACTCTTCGGCATTCGTGAGTACTCTCGGTGTCAGGTTCACGATGGTTAGGTCATCAACTTCATTTACCATCTCCTGCCCCTGTTGTTCCGTGACCCACGTGTCGTTGTTTTGCCCCTTCCTCTTCCTCTTGCCCTTCCAGCCGCTCCTTCTGGTCTGTCTACGTTTTCGGGTGGTTTGCTCTTGCCCCCTCTTAGCCAGGATTGGCGTATAAGATTGAACTCCTGGTGAAAAGGAGTCTTCGCGGGAGCGCTAGAAGGGGCTGGTACTTCATCTCCGGAGAGTTCGCTCTCCGTGACTTCAGATTCCGATGTTTCAATTCTATTGATCGGTTCAGGTGGTTGCTTCTTATTCAATGCTCTCCGGGGTTCGTCGAATTTCTTCGCAAAAGTTAAAATCCTCCCCTGTGAATAATCGCGTTCATCACGGGCAAACTTCTCTTGTTTCCGTTGTCTTATTGTTAGTTCGTATTTTTTGAGTCGTTTTTTCATTTCTTCCCTTAGGGTTTCTTGGGTGCTAACATCCGCGTTGTTGGTGAGATCCTTTTCGAGGATAGCTATCTCCGCTAGAGCTTTGTTTCTATCGCTCCAAGCGAATTTAACCAAAATTGCCAACATTCCTTTGCATGATGTTGCCGTATACTCAGCCCATTCCTCCAGGAGTTGTGGATCCGGATTTTCGTAGGCGGGTACTGTGTATATTCGTAGTCCTCTTGGCACCCTGTCTACATCCATATAGTTCTGGAGTGAGGTCGCCTCCCACCATTTCCTGATCTCTCTCTCACAGAGTCTTTCAAGTTGATTATACTGCATGCGCAAGGTGCTCCGAGTGTTGGACCCGCTCGGTGTATCATCGGGTCCAGTAGCACCTCTGTCAGTGGTTGTCTTGAAGATGTCACGCGCTGCTTCATGTCGGTCTGCTTCGTCGAACATGTTCGCTGCATCTGCCAAGGGCAAAGCGTGCGCTCGCCCTGTCAAAAGTACCCCTCCAAGCGCCTTATCCCGAGCTGCTTCGCCTGAAACGGAACTGCTCAAGAGAAGTTGACTTTGAACAAGCAGCAACTCAAAGTATCAAAAGATTTCAAGTTAGGGGCTATAATCATACAGACCTGATCTCTATACTCAACAAAGTGAGAAAAATACCCAGACAACAACTTCTGACATACAAAAATACAGCTAACAGGAACATAGATGAACACGAGGGCAAATTTCGCCTCATAACCACCTTCTCGGACGACGCAAATTTACTGAGGAGAATGGTCAGAAAAAGTTGGCACATCCTTAAAACCGATATAGTTATCGGTAAGGACATTCCGAAAGAACCAATGATCACTTTTCGGAAATCCAGATCACTACGTGATAAATTGGTGCAGAGCCACTTATCACCTCTGCCACAACCTACAGGTACTCTCATGGCCCTGCACGGATTCTTCCCCTGCGGGAAGTGTAGAGCCTGCAAAAACTGCAAGAGAGTTCTCACATACAATATCCCAGGGGTCAGGCAACCAAGGCGCATAGACAAATTTATCTCTTGTTCTACCACTCATGTAGTGTATTGTCTCATTTGCCCGTGCGGGCTCAAATACATTGGCAGCACGATCAATAGTGTAAAAATGCGCATTTTGGAACACCAGCGCGCTATCAATAAAAATGATGTAAACTACCCTGTAGCTAGGCATTTCGCCACCATGCACCATAGCAACAGAGATCTCCTACAGTACTTTGGTCTCGATCATGTACCCGCAAACACTCGGGGGGGTGACCGAGTCCAAAGACTACGCAGATTGGAATCCCGCTACATTATAGACCTACACACAAAGGCCCCACACGGTCTTAACAGTGGGGAAGAATTGAGTGTACACCTGGGCAGATGAGCGCACTCTCTGATTCTAGAGATAGATGGAACTATATATCTTGAGGGATTACGAATCAAGCTGTAAAGCAGAATGCACAATCATGAGTGTATGTCAAGTTTTCCTGATTAGTTTCAACATTGGAGATATATGGATCTCACATGTATAGGAATTATGGAAATGAGTTTGAAACCCCCACATGTGATGCTTACTATTGTTATACTGCTTTCATTCTCTATCTCGTTGTCTTCCCTGCATTTTTCGCTTCCCATGTTTCCCATCCCTTCTCTCCTTTTTCTTTCCTTTTTCTCTTTCTGTCCATTATTTGTCTCCTGGAATGTATAGAAAGCTATGGCCAATACATGGCGCTATATGGTCTCTCGCATGATAACGGTATATACCTTTCCCATGACGATTTGTTGATTTATTTAAATATGCAGCAATATCTGATGAATTATGCTATATATGATTGCTAATTCTATCATGGCTTCCCTGATTAAGAGACTCAAATTGTATGGACATGATGAGTGAATATATCACTCCAAGATGGCCGCCCCAAGAATATTGTAAATAGTGGGATTTGAGCCATCTTCTGTTTCAGTGGCTGTCAGTTGAATCTGTTTCACGCTGTCGCGCAATACATGACGTAATTTGTATTTAAATGTAGATGCGCGGTCTTGCCATCGAGACACTGATGAAGATCGATTCGAAACGCGTCTGTCTTGTTACTTTGATTTCTGCCGAAATAAAGGAATAACTGATAAAGAACCCCTCCTGTGAGTGCTTAACTCTGTGTGATCACGAGAGTTTTGGGAGCTGCAATTTCTTGTGGGGCACCGCCACATTATAGCACCCGCCTGCGAGTGACCCGGCTGCTGGTGCAACCTTGGGAGCCTTCATATATATATATATATATATATATATATATATATATATATTACCTACTGGCGATAGCCAGTAGGTAGTTATAGTTAGGACCACGTTTCCATAGGAAAACCTCAACATTCTATTTTGAATAACTTTGGCGCCGGTCGACGAATCCTCGCAAATTTTTCAAAATAGGTGGGGCGCTACGCTCCGCTCCTACCCTGAAAGTCTCGGGGGGATCCGTCAAGCGGGGGCTGAGATAAAAGGGGGGTCCCAAAACGCGTTTTTCCCATGCATTTTTCCATAGGACCTTTAGAACGAGCTACAGCCCGAGCGGCTGAACAGAATTACTCAAAATTTGGCAGAGAGGTAGTCCCTAGGTCAAGGAAGTGCCTTTTGTAGGTTTGGTGTAAATCTGTTCAGTAGATTCTGAGAAAATAGCCTTTAAATCAATATATATATCTGAGCCAGCTTACGGTACGCTTACCGTACGCTTACGGTAAGCGTACGGTAGCGTGCGCGAGCGCGATTCTGATTGGCTCTTAGATCTTAGTAAACATTCGAATCGGCCGAAACCAGGAAGCGGCGGCCGCCATTTTGTCTCTCGCACTGAGAGTGATTTTTAAAATATCAAGCCCAAAAACATGTAAAGGGGCTGTTTTGACAACTCCCTCCCACATAGTCATGTTGAGGGAGTCCCCAAACATCCCCCAAGTGCAAAAACGGTTTTATTTTTTTTTCGGCAATTTCGCGGGGTACGCTTACCGTACGCTTACCGTAAGCGTACGGTAAAAAAATAAAAATAAAAAAAACACTATCCACACTTACCCCACCCCCTGTGCTTTTGGTGGCCGAAGGCCACCAAAAGCACAGGGCTTATGTTAAGGGCAAAAAACACTATCCACACTTACCCCACCCCCTGTGCTTTTGGTGGCCGAAGGCCACCAAATGTACAGGGCTTATTATAAGGGAAAAAAACTTAGCATTTAAAAAACCGTACTAATTCACTGAAAAAACCATAGGTTTCACACACGTTATAGTTAGGAATTAGCATTTAAAAAACCTTGCAAATTCACTGAAAAAACCATAGGTTTCACACATGTTATAGTTAGCGGAAATTTTACTGATAAAAAACCAGTGAAATTCCCCCGTTATAGTTAGCGCAGGCAACTATAACTCACGCGACTGCAATCTTCTGCTGATGACATATGTGTCTTTATGAAAAAAAAATATTTGTAATATATGTATAGCTAAAAATGTATGGAAGAAGACATGGGCAAATAAGTGTCTAAATACAGTATTAGCATCAGCAGAGGATTGCGGTCGCGTGAGTTATAGTTGCCTGCGCTAACTATAACGGGGGAATTTCACTGGTTTTTTATCAGTAAAATTTCCGCTAACTATAACATGTGTGAAACCTATGGTTTTTTCAGTGAATTTATATATATATATATATATATATGTGTGTGTGTATATAAAATAACAGACTTAAAATAAAGCTATGAGTCAGAGTCAGGTAGGGTCCTTTCATTGTATTGCAATCACATGTGGTGGCAAGGAGTCCTATTAGTGTCAAGGGCGTCGTTCTTATTTCAAATGATTCTGCAGTGAAGGTAGGGTACCATATGGTGATTTCTTACATTAAAGGTCTGCTATCACTAAAGTATAAAAAAAAAATTATACTATACTTCCTTCATTAAGCGCTAAATCTTACAATTTTTACTTTTACCCTCTTTCATATTTCTACATTGACCAGTCTCGGAAGGATGGTGCACTGTTTGCTCTACAACTCTATGCCACTCCACGTCACTCTCTCTCTGCCCTTCCACTCTCTACCCCTCCACAACACTCTACTCCACTCGACAACACCACTCGGTGTCACCACTTGACACCACTACTCTATGACCCCACCACTCTGCTACCACTGCTCTCACCGCCCCTTTACTCCCCACTCTAGGCCCTTGGACTCCATGCTAATGTATTCTACGCCACTCTACTATATGCCACTTCACTCTATGACAGACTCATCTGAAACACTGCACTCTCTGCCACTGATCTCTATGCCACTGCACTCTAAGCTGCACCACTATTTTACTCTGCGCCGCTGCACTCCACGCCACTGCACTCTGACACTCAGATTTGCAAGACTGCATTCTATGCCACTGAACTCAATGCCACATTACTGTGCACGACTGCACTTTAAGTCACTGCTCTCTGCACCACTGCACTTTACTCTGCACCGCTCCACTGTACTGCACTCTGCACCACTACACTCTGCATTGCTCCACGCCACTCTAATATATTCTTTACCATTGCACTCTACACCACTGGACTCTACGTCACTGCACTCTGCACCACTCTGCTCTTCACCTCTACCCTGCAACACTAAACTCAACGCCACTCTTCTCTGAAACAATCTACTGTGCACCACTGCAATATACTCTGCACTCTACGTCACTCTACTCTGCGCCAATGCACTCTACACCACTTTAATCAACCAGTGCACTCTAAGCCGGTCTACTCTGCGCCACTGTGTTTTACACAGCTTCAATCTAGGCTACTGCACTTTACGACACTATAAGCTATGATACTCCACTCTGTGATGCACTATTCCATTAAACTCTACTCCAATCTATGCCTCTCCACTCTACAACACTATTCAATGCTATGCCACCCTACAGCACTACTCAACAACGCTCTACATAACCCCATCCATGCCACTTTACTCCACTCTATTGTACAGCACACCACCCCGCTGTACTCCACTCCACTCTGACACCCGATTCTACAACTCTTTACTCCACTCTGCCATTCCACTCTCTCCTACACCACTCCACTCTACAGCAATCTACTGTACATCACTCTACGCAAGACTCTCAACGCCACTCTGTTCTACACCGCCCTATGACACTCAGCCGCTATAATCTACGCCACTTCATCACATTGCACTTTTCGACTGTGACTCTCCAGTACCCCTCTAACCTTTAGCCCTGCTGAACAGCAGCCACACTCATGTACAATATGGCTAAAACATATTGGCAAAGTCATTAGCTTTTCAAAGGCCAGACCTTTTGGCTTTCCCAATGCTTATTTATTTTAACAGATACTACAGCCCATCGGCAGAAGACATTGGCAAGCCACATCGTCAAAAAGGCAAGACCTATTGGCTTTGCCAGTGCTTGTTTTTGTAGCAATAATTTGGTCTGCTAATGAACTAATAAAACTGTGTATTTCCTAACATCTTGTGTATGTCAATCAAGCATTACTACTCGAGGTCATTCTAAATTAATAAATCTGCATATTGAAACCATCATGCAGTATCACAACCAGAAACCATCCTTGGGTAATACATCCCCATCATGAATTCATCGACTAGTACGGTCCCAGTCCCATTCTAAAGTTATCCTTGGATCATCCATGAGTAATGCAGCTTCATTCTGAAGTCACCACAAGAGGATTCTGTAATAATACAGCCCCATCCTGAAATAATCATAGGATCACCCTGGAGTAATCCAGCCTAATCCTGAAATCATCATGGGATCATTCAGGAGTTGTACATTATCATCTCATGTTTTACACTGAAGTAATCGGGAACCCATCCTGGAGTAATCCATCCTAATCCTGAAATCATCATGGGCTCATCCTGCAGTAGTACAAGATCATGACATCTTTTCCACTGAAGTAATCGGGAGCTAATCCTGGAGTAGTTTCTCTGATGACTCGAGGAGTCATCTCATTTAAATATTCCACCCTATAGGCATACTTCAGGATGGCTTGGGAGGACTTCCCCAGATAATTGCAGGAATAGCCTGGCTGAAGTCATCGAATGACTTCAGAATGAGTCCAGGATGATCTTCCTTTTTGACTTGGGGTGGAGCCAGGAGGAGTGAGTGAGGATGAGTGTGGTTGTAGGGACGTTTAGGAGAAGTGATAAGAATATGGAGAGTAGCAGATGTGCGAGTGAGCCTGTGGCTATGGGGGGTGAGTGAGTGTGGATCCAGGGGATGGTAGAGGAAGTGAGTGCAAATCCAAGGAGAAGCTTGAATGTACACACAATGGCTGGCTGAGTGAAGGTGAGGGAGGATTGGTCTATGGTTTGATTAAGTGAGGGTGAGTGAAAGCGGATCTACAGAGTGGATACTTGAGGGTGAGTGGGTGTTCAGAGGAGGCTCTGTGCGCCCTACCTTCTTTCCTTGCCTAATTTCCCACCTTCTTCCCTTCCTTTCATGCCCCTTTCATCGATCCTTTTTCATTACTTCTCCTCTTTCATCCTCTTTCCCTTTTCCCCTTTCTTCTTGCCTTCCTCTTTGCTTCTTAGACATTGCAGCCTCATCTGTCTATTTTCCTCATTCCCTTTCTAAAACTCTCCTCTTTTCAAATCCAGTCAGTTCATGGTATATTTGGAATATCGGTGTTGCAATCTAGTGCATTTGTGCTGTAGGAAAAAAAACGAAATCAATGCATTCTTTCCCACTTCCATACAGTTCCTGTTAGTTCCATTTATACTTAATACGTTGTTGAGTAGTGTGACCTACAGGAGGTGTATTGTGGGCATTGTAGGAACTCTGATGAAAATTACAGTTTCTTTAAAAAAAAAAATTTTTAATTGATTTTCCACAGCAATTATCCAGACATCGTAGAGCGAGACATGAACATACTGATACATGGTATAGTTACATATGTTTACAATCAAATTAGAAGAGTACACATTCACATTGCATAGGGTCTATGAGAGTCTTAAATCGTTGAATGAGTCTCTAACAGCAGGACATTACGGATAGTACACAGCATTTTCGCCTACATCAGAAGTCCAGCATAACATATCATGGTTAATCAAATCTATCATGACCTATCACATCTATACCATCCTAACAAAACTTACCCAACCCGCCCTCTTCCCGCAAGCTCGGCAACAAGTGCCTATAGTAGCACTTTCACATGCCCAGATCTAAAATTTGCGTGTATCTCAGGTCCACAGTCTGTCCTAGGTGTACTGTGCATTCCTGCTATATTAAGTAATCAATCAATCAATCAGTGCATTTATAAAGCGCGCTACTTACCCGTGAGGGTCTCAAGGCGCTGGGGGGGGGGCCGCTACTGTTCAAAGAGCCAGGTCTTGAGGAGTTTTCTGAAGGCGAGTAGGTCTTCGGTCTGCCGTAGGTGGGTAGGGAGGGTGTTCCTGGTTTTGGCGGCGAGGTAGGAGAAGGATCTGCCGCCGGAGGTTGTTCATTGGATGCGGGGGACATCGGAGAGGATGGCGGACCGGAGCAGGCGGGTGGGGGTGTAGAGGCTGAGTCTGGTGTTCAGGTAGGCTGGTCCGGCATTGTGGAGTGCTTTGTGTGCGTGGGCGAGGAGCTTGAAGGTGATCCTCTTGTTGACGGGTAGCCAGTGTAGGTCTCTCAGGTGGGGCGTGATGTGGCTGCGGCGGGGAACATTGACGATTAGTCGGGCTGAGGCGCTTTGGATGCGTTGTAGTCGTCGTAGGTGTTTGGCTGGGATTCCTGCGTAAAGTGCGTTGCCGTAGTCCAGTCTGCTGCTGACGAGGGCCTGTGTCACCGTTCTTCTTTCGGTCGGGATCCACTTGTAGATCCTGCGGAGCATGCGGAGAGTTTTGTTGCAGGAGGAGGAAACGGCGTTGATCTGCTTGGACATGGAGAGGGAGGAGTCGAGGATGCGTGCATGGTCGGTGGGTGTTGGTGCTGGTGCTGTTCCCATTGTGGCCAGCCACCAAGAGTCGTCCCAGGCTGAGGGGGTAGGTCCGAGGATGAGGACCTCCGTCTTGTCCGAGTTCAGCTTCGAGGCGGCTGCTCCTCATCCAGTCGGCGACGGCCTTCATTCCCTCGTGGAGGTTGGTTTTGGCGGTGTGTGGGTCCTTGGTGAGGGAGAGGATGAGCTGGGTGTCGTCGGCGTACGAGATGATGTTGAGGTCGTGATGGCGGGCCACTTGTGCGAGGGGGGCCATGTAGACGTTGAACAGCGTCAGGCTGAGGGATGATCCCCGGGGGACGCCGCAGATGATGTCAGTGGCTTCGGATCGGAAGGGTGGGAGGCGGACGCTCTGGGTTCTGCCAGAGAGGAAGGATGTGGTCCAGTCAAGGGCCTTCTCTTGGATTCTGGCTTCTAGGAGGCGTTTCTTGAGAGTGCGATGGCAGACCGTGTCGAAGGCGGCTGACAGGTCTAGGAGGATGAGGGCTGATGTTTCGCCGTTGTCTAGTTGAGGCCTGATGTCGTCTGTGGCGGCGATGAGGGCTGTCTCGGTGCTGTGGTTTCGTCTGAAACCGGATTGGGACAGGTCCAAGATGTTGTTGTCTTCCAGGTGGCGGGCTAGTTGCATGTTGACTATTTTTTCGATGACCTTCGCCGGGAACGGGAGCAGGGAGATGGGCCGGAAGTTTTTGAGGTCCTTGGGGTCCGCCTTGGTCTGCTTGAGGAGGGCTTTGATTTCGGCGTGCTTCAAGCCTTCCGGGAATGTTGCTGTTTCGAAGGAGATGTTGATGACCTTCCGTAGTTGGGGTGCGATGGCTGCGTCTGCTTTGTTGAAAATGTGGTGTGGGCACGGGTCTGATGGAGATCCTGATCCATGCGTGTCTCGTCGTCATTGACGTTGGACCATGAGGTCAGTCGGTTGTCGCTGGTGGTGCTCGTAGGGGAGGTGGAGTCTGGTATAGTCGCGGCGGACGTGGTATTGAAGCTGTCGTGGATTTCAGCGATCTTGCGGTGGAAGAAGATGGCGCGAGAGTCGCACAGTTCTTGTGAGGGCGGGATGTCGTTGGTGTTGGCGCTGGGGTTGGAGAGTTCTTTTTTACGATTCTGAAGAGCTCTTTGCTGTCGTGTGCATTGTTGTCCAGGCGGTCTTTGAAGGAGGATCTCTTGGCTAATCTGATGAGGTGGTGATGTCTGTGGGTGGCGTCCTTGTGGGCTGCTTGGTTGTCCGGTGTGCGTTTGTGGAGCCATATCTTCTCCAGTTTCCGGCATGCGCGTTTGGAGGTCTGGAGTTCATCGGTGAACCAGGTGGCTCTCTTGCTGGCGTGGCTGTTGGAGGGTTTCTTGAGCATGGCGAGGGTGTTGGCGCAGTCGTCGATCCATTGTCTGAGGTTGCGGGCTGCGGCGTCTGGGTTGATGGGGTCGGTGGGTGGGTTCTGGGTGAGGGTGGCGGTCAGCTGGTCTTCGGTGACTTTGCTCCAGCAGCGGCGAGGGAGCTTCTTGAAGGTGAAATGGATGCAGCGGTGGTCGGTCCAGTGGAGTTCAGTGGTGTGGTCGAAGGTGACGTGGGTGCCTGTGGAGAAGACGGGGTCCAGCATGTGGCCGGCGGGATGGGTGGATGCGGTGACAAGTTGTCTGAGGCCGAGGTTGGCGAGGTTGTCGATCAGGGTGGCGGAGTTGGCGTCGTTGTTGTTCTCGAGGTGGAAGTTCAGGTCCCTGAGGAGGATGTAGTCCGTGGAGGCGAGTGCGTGGGAGCTGGCGAGTTCGGCGATGGCGTCGCTAAACTGAGCCCGTGGTCCGGGGGGTCTGTAGATGAGTGTTCCTCTGAGGGTGGTGCTGGGGTCGCTGTGGATCCAGAAGTGCAGGTGTTCGGCGGTGTTGAGGGTGTCATCTGTGTGGGTGGCGACCTTGAGGGTGGACTTGTGGACGATGGCTATTCCTCCTCGGATTCCGTTGACGCGATCCCTGCGGGTGATTTTGTAACCGTCCGGGATGGCTATGGCGATGTCGGGCGCCGAGGAGTCGTTCCACCAGGTCACGAAGGCCACGTCTGGGGCGGAGGTGTCGAGCAGATCCCAGAGCTCGACGGCGTGTTTGTATGCAGAACGGGTGTTGAGAAGTATGCAGAGAAGTAATAGATCCCCCTGATGCTGTAAGGAGCCTGTGTGTCCCATGCCAGTGGTCCAAGACCCCCGCAGATGGCATCATGACCCCTTAGTAGGATAATATATCTATCGCTGCACATTCCTCCATCATTGCATTCCAGCTCATCGATATCGGTGTTTTCCGTAGACCTCTATACTCCTCTTTTTTAGTTCAGCCCCTTCCGCCTTACCCCATCTCACTACTTCCGTATGCCAATCCTGTAGGGACGGAGCCCTAGCGGCTTTCCATTGTGTGGTTATGGCTCTTTTAGCTAGAAGGAGCGCAAGATTAGCAAACCGATAAATAGGATTACCCTTCTTTCCACGGGGCTCTAGTCCCAATATACAGTATTCCAGTGTGGCGTTATAACACACTGGGGCTATTTCCGTCATTATTTTGCACACCGTCGCCCAGTAGTGTCCCAGTCTAGGGCAGTTCCATACCATGTGTATCAGCCCCGCGTAGGGTGCGTAGCAGCGTGGGCAGGTATCACTTGCCCCTGGAAACATAGCACACAATCTGCGTGGGGTTAAATAGGCTCTGTGGAGTAACATCAATTGAATGCATTTAAATTTATGGTTACGAGACACCTTTTTGGGGTAGCCCAGTATAGGGTACCATTCCTTGTCTGTACATTCGCGGCCTATGTCCTCTTCCCAGCTGTCGCGCAATGGTCGTAATGAGATCGCCGTTTCAGTCCGAATCACGTGAGTCAACCATTTTGTCAGGCGTGCCCCATGTCCCTTTCGGTATTGCATGGTAAGTAGTGTGTTCGTGGTTGGTTTAGTATCCTCTGGTGACCATGTAGTGCGTATATATCTGCATGTAGTAGGAACAGTGTATCGGGGGCACCATGTTCGCGTATAAATGTTGCAGGTGTCATTAATACACCCTCAGAAAAGAACTCTCCTATTGTGGTAATGCCCGCATCAGTCCATGCCTGTAAAGCACGGTTAGTGACCAGTCCCGTTCGTGTGGGGACACCTAGCAGCGGAATGGTGGGAGCATACGGCGGTGTCTGTCCAGTATACCTCACTGCGCTCCTCCAGTAAGTAATGGCTATCCGTAGCAAGTGGGGTGTCGATGTTGGTATGAAGGCCTGAGGCAGTAAGAGCCTGTGGATGACCCCCTTGACCTGTCCCGCAGTGACATATCCAATTCTTTTAAATTACGTCCTGCAAGCCAAAATGCCAACCACTGCAGTTGGCTAGCATAGCAATATGCGCGCAAGTCCGGTACCCCGATCTCCCCTTGTTTTGTGGTTAATTGTAGTTTTGCCAGGCTGATACGCGTGCGCCCCGTGCCCCAGACTAACTCTATCAATAAAGAGTTCAATACTTTAAAAATCCTCGATGGTACAAGTATAGGTAGATTGGTGAAGTAATAAAGTAGCCGCGGCAACAGCACCATTTTAGTGATGGTTACTCGGCCCGCCACCGATAGGGGCTGCGAGATCCAGAAATGGATCTGAGATTTGAGAGCAGTAATCACGCGCGTTAAGTTGCCATCTAGGAGATCCGTGGCATCACGGTAAATCTGTATTCCAAGATATTTAAAAGTATCAGGCGCTATGTGAAAGGTCCAGGGGCCGAACGTAAATTGACCGCTTCTCACAGAGCTATCAAAGAAATAGGCATACGACTTGGCAGCATTAATAGCCAGGCCAGAAAGTTCTTGGAATGACGCAAATATGGAGGGCATTGGATGAGGATCCGCATCCATGTCTTTGATATAAAGAATGAGATCATCTGCGTAAGCTGAAACCGTGTGAGATGCATGACCTCGCGTTATCCCCTACAGCTTGAGAAAGAACGGAGTCTGTGCAGAAGTGGTTCCAGTGCCAGTATAAACAACAATGGCGACAAGGGGCATCCCTGTCGGGTACCCTGAGTCACCGTGTATTGCCGCGAGATATGCCGACCCCTGCGTGCCTGCGCAGTGGGGTTCGTGTATAGTAATATATTTGGCAGGTATACCAAATCGTGCAAGGGCATAGAACATATAGTCTCAATGCAAGGAGTCAAATGCCTGCCGCAAATCAAGCGATATGCAACCTTCCTTAGTTCCCGTTTCCTTAGTTCCCGTGCCGAGTGTGCCCATCATAATTTGGTGTAGGCGTCTGATGTTAAGTGCCGTGTTCCTACCAGGTACCAATCAGTGTGTATTAGTTTGGGGATAAACTGACAGAGGCGGGTGGCCAACAATTTACTCAGGATTTTATAGTCCGTGATAAAGGTCTATAACTCGATAGGATCAATCCATCCCTCCCAGGCTTCAGTAAGGAAACCACTAGCGCTTGCAGCGTAGTAGCGGGGAGCCCACCTGCTTCCAACGACTCATGATATATGCATTGTAAATGAGGAATCAGCAAGTCGGCATATACCACCTGAAATTCAACCGGAAGGCCATCATTCACGGGGGTTTTATTACATGGTAAAGCTTTAATCACCTGTCGGATTTCCACCCCTGTTATCGGTTGTGCTAATTCATCACGCTGCTGTTGTGTGAGCTTTGGTAAGCATAATCCAAGTCAAAGAAGGGTTCAAAATCAGTGTCAGTATGTCCAGTGAGTGGACCATATAGGTGCTCATAGTAGTCCCTAAACGCAGTATTGATGTCTAATTGCGTGTTAACCACAACATCCTCACTGTTTCGAATTTCCAATATAGGTGCGGGCAAGGGTGCGTTCCGAACCAACCGTGCTAGCAGCGGCCCTGACCTGTCTGCCTGTGTGTGTTGTCTCTGTGTGTATAGCCGGTGATCGACAACATGCTCGAGGAGTTCCACGTATTGTATGTTAGCCTCCCGTAGCTGTGTCAATTGTTCATTTGTCCCCAAAGCTTCCCCTTCCAGCGCAGCCAGTTTACCCTCGAGTTCAGTGAGATGTTCTATCAGAGCAAGCCGAACTCCTGTCTTAGTGCTAATTGCCACTCCCCTGATAACCGTTTTAAAGGCATCCCATTCCATCTGGCGAGTACTAGCAGACCCCGCGTTCTCCGAGAAATAATGGGCAATCGCCTCTGAGAGGGCATGACGGAAGACCGGATCTTCCAGCGTCGTGGGCTGTAGTTTCCAGGTCGGTTTTGGAGTTGGAATCTTGCCCCATTGTAGCGTTAATTCCACCGGGTTATGATCCGACAGGGTTTTGCCCATATGGAGTACCATAATAACTGATCCCAACAGTGCTCCGGAACACAGGAACCTATCTATCCGAGTGTGCAGTCGGTGTGGTGGTGAGTAAAAGGAATATTCTCTATGCCCTGGATGTTTTGCCCGCCATGCGTCATGAATTTCCCAGCCCTCTGTCCATCCTTTGAGTGCCTCAGCTTGCTTTTTGCTTTCTGTAGCGTGTAATGGGGGGTGAGACCTGTCCAGGTCAATGTCCAATACAGCATTAAAGTCGCCCCCCAACACCCAGGGATATTCGGCCCAGTCTGTCAGGGCTACACCCAGTGCAGCTGGATAATTTTCCTGATCAGTGTTCGGAGCATATATACAACCCATAACCACATGAGCCCCATCCAACAAGCCATGAAGTAACATATACCTGCCGTTAAGGTCTATTTTTTGCTCTAGAAGCCTGAAAGGGATATTATTACACACCCACACCGCCGCCCCCCCTGGCAAAAGCTGAGTATGTCATGGCAAACAGTTGCCCCCTCCATTTTTTCTGTAACTTGGCTGCCTCATCAGCATTAAGGTGAGTTTCTTGCAGGTAAGCTATAGCAACCTTCCTTCTATTGAGTTGCGCCAGGACACAGTGTCCCTTATGGATTGAACCCATGCCCCTCCCGTTCCAGGTGCAGTAGGTGTATCTATTATGTAATGCCATTGTGGTACAGATAGCGCATTGGCCACGCGACATGTGGAGTTCGAAGCCCTTCAGACATGAGCTGCATACGAGCCGAGCATGCCTCAACATAGAAACTCCCCAATACTTGCTTCCCCCATAAAACATCAGAGGACCAAACTTGAAACAAAAGTCCAACATGGACTCCAAACAGTAAATGTCATATCGCAATTGCCTGGGGGGGGTGGAGGCTTGAACTGCGGCAGTTCATACAAACATCACATTGCCCATTTGAAAAAGCGTTGGTTATGTTAGCACACTTCCCTATACAGCTTAGTTACACTAGACCTACTAAAGCAGTCATCAACAGTAGTATATATTGCATAGCATCTATATACATTACCACTCCCGATCATCCCGGAACACAACATTAGAAGTCTCTGGCAATTTGAGCCAATATCAAGAGGAACAGCGTTATGCTAGTCTCAGAGTCTGAGCGCACCATGGCCGCATCTGATGAGTGCACTGAAGTCGCTGCAGTTTGAGCATCATGAGCAGCCAACGCCGCTGCCGTCAGGAGTGCATCTTTCTGGCTGTTTGTGATCTGTTCCGAGGTTGGGCCAGCGTCCATAGTGTCCACACTACTGCCATTTCCCGGCCTGAGTAGTCCAGCAGTCCGCAGCAGGGAGGCATGATGTAGTTGTCCTGATGGAAGTGAGGACTGTGAGGTCTCCAGCGTAAAAGTTATTTCGAGCCAGTCCGCCTCTTCCTCCGGGCTTTCAAAAAAGATCGATTTTTGTCCGTAAAAAACCTCCAGTCATGCCGGTAACAGCAGTACATATTTCAAGTTGTGTGCACATAGTTTCTTTTTGATTCCTTGAAAAGTAGCTCTAGCATTCTGGACTGCCTGGGTAAAATCTCGGTAGAGAGAAATTATCCCATTCTCAAAACGTATGTGAGCATTCTCTCTAGCGGCCCGTAGGATCGTGTCGGGGTCCTTGTAATGTAGTATGCGTGCGATCAGAGGGCGGGGTGGTGCGCGTGGTTGAGGAGGTCTGGGCGGTACTCGGTGCGCACGCTCCACACTGTACAGGGATGTTAGGCCCTCTTTCGCCACATGGTCCCTCAGCCAGTCCTCTACAAACTGGGTGGGGTTGGATCCCTCACTGCGCTCCGGTATTCCAAGTATGCGGACATTATTGCGGTGGGACCTCCGTTCTGCGTTGTCCACTCTGTCCTGCAAGCCCTTCAGTTGGCGTTGGAATTGTTCTAGCTGGGCGGAATGCATGGTCTGCTGGGGTATGAGATCGTCCAGTGCCAACTTATTCAATTTGACCTTGTCGGCAATCTTCTTGTGGTCCGCCAGCTGTAAACCTAGATTGGTGGACATCGTCCTCTTTCGCGCCTCCAGCTCTGTTCGTGAGTCACGTATCTCCTTCAGAATTAAGTCCAGATTAGCATCGTGGGGATCCGTCCACGTGCGAGGTATCACATCATTATCCGAAGCATTGGAGGGGTCACTGCCAAATATGCGCCCCATTGTGCCATGGCGTTCGCCCATTCGTCTCTGCTCCAGGATGTTTACTTGCGGGGCCACCAGAGCAATTCACCTTGCAGTTATATGCTCACAGGTAGGCTCAGGCCAAAGGTGTAAACCAACTATGCATGCAGCCGTGTGTTATGGGTCTATTCCCAGCCAGGCACCGGTCACTCACTCCCAGTGTGCACCGTCATGAATGCTGGTCTCCTCACAACTATTGGACAATAAATCAATCCTAATGGAGGCAGTACCAATGAACCCCCAGTTTGGTCTAGGGCACTCCACTGCAGTCAGGGCAGCCAGCAGGTAGAGCTCGTTACCACTGCTAGTGTGTGTAGCCACCATTCATGGGGGCGGGGGCACCAGTGCTCAGAAGCGGCCCTGGCAGCGATACAGTTCGTTAGTCCCAGCAGCGGTTTTTCTATTCATGCACAGAGGCTCGGGCAGCGGGCGGAGGCCACCCCAATGTGTCTTCGTGCAGGTTGTTTCCCTTCATAGTCAGCGGGGATTATAGCGGTTTCTGTCTCAGGAGCAGGGGCGTCCCCACACGGGCTCTCCCAATACACCTCCTCACACAGGCTTTGGATGCAATCACCAGGATATGTCCCAGTTAGGGGGGGGAGGCGCCCGCAGCACCCACGCTTCGCATTGCCAGTGTTCTCCCCAAGTGCTCAGTCACTCACCGCAGCGCCTCCTTCATCCACCATTACGTGCGCTGGTCGGGTTCGTGGCCGTCTACATCCGCCACTTTGTTTTCATGGCCGTTGCTGTCGCATATCAAATCGGGCATTCAGTCTTCTGCCGCAGTCACCTCCTTCACTAGCACCAACCAGGAACAGTGTCCATATCTCCTTTGGCAAAATCGCCCATGTCCGCCGCAGGCACGGCAGGAGCTGCGAGTTTCAGCGGGATCTCCTCGCAGCAGACGCGGCTCCGCCCTCCGTCACTCCACAGCCCCAGTGTCGTCCAGGAATAGCACAGAAATGGACAGGATCCGCTGAGTCCACGGGGCTCAAAACGCAGTCATCGGTCCCAGAAGTGTTCCACTGTTGAAGGATGGGTGACCCAGCCGTGTAGGTCCAGATTAGTACAGGATATTTCGCTAAGTGTCAGGGTATGGGACGGAGCTCTTTCAGCTCACGTCCTCCATGCCCAGCATTTGGCCATGCCCCCCTCATGAAAATTACAGTTGACCAGGTAAATTGGTGCCTGTTGAAGCCAGTCAGGAGCATGGGGGTTTTGGGCATGGAATGATCACTTATGAAGAACTTCATTCGGTTCCAGCTGTATCCCGTGACGTGCTCTTGGATTCTGAAGGTGTCAACCAGAAGAACATTCCCTATTCTTCTGTTGGAAACACAGATTTCACTTTCCAAAAGTCATGTGCCTCAATCTGATCCAGTAAAAACCTTTTCAACTAGTTCATTGGAATTTCCAGGAGTAAATTTGTGAAATGTTGTCTTGAGTTGTTGCTGGGGGTATTCCAAACCCTCCTACTTCCTACCCAGTTCTCTCGAAAGATTGTCATGCTAGATGGGTTTACTTGCATTATTCCTTCCATCCTCCCTTTCTTCTTTCCTTTATCCATGCTTTCTTCTTTGCCTCTTTATTTCTTCTTTCATTAGGACACCCTTTCTTTCTTCCTTATTATTCCTTTCCTGCTTTCTTGCTGACTTTCTTCCTTTTCCTCAATGTATCCCTTTCTTCTTCCTCGAATTCTAAGCCCTCCTCTGTTGTCCTACCGCCTCCTCACCCATTTCCTCCATGAAGGGCTAGCAGTAGCATTATATATTTCCCCTCTCTGCACGCAAAATGGCAGTCGGGTTCTCTGGTATTAATGAAGGATGAGGGAGGAGGTGTGTGAAGTTAGAAAGGATGGACACAAACACACGAACAACAAAAAATACCCACTGGTCATAAAGTTCTAAGCAAGTTGGACATTTAAGTGAAAGTTGTGAGTATCATGAGCATTTTGTACACAACTATGTTTTGAGTTGCGTTATAAGGGAGGCAAACCTAAGCAAGTTATCGATTTGCATACGTAATGCTCACAAGACATCAGCAACATTGGGGCCCATTAGGATGGCGGGCGGTGGCGGTGTCTGAAAGACACCACCATCCATATTACGATGCTGGCGGTCGTATGCCTTTCCACGGCGGCAACGCCGCCTTGGAAAGGCATACGGTCTTTGCTTTGGGGGCCCATTGCGGGCCCCCAGGGTGAATGGGGGTGCACAAGGGGGGGTACCTATGGTAACCCCCCTCATTGCCATGCACTGCGTGGCAGGCACCACGTGGTGCCTGGCATGTAGTGCATGGCAATTTTGTGCACAGTCCTTTTCCATTGCGGGCGGGTCTGCAGCCAGCAGATCCACCCACAATGGAAAAGGCACAGGATAAGCCCGCCAGTGTGGCGGGCACAACCTAATGTGCATGGCGGACCGCCGCAGCTTCGGCGGGCAGTTCCGCGCTCCGTTACGGTCCGCCCGCCATCGTAATAGGCCACCATAGGTACCAACAAAGATAGGGGGGTGAGGAGTAAGAACTCTACATTGAAAACTAGTTTTAATATAGACAATGATGGATAATGCCTGCCACAGAAACTGTGCATTAATGGTCAATGACCCATGTGTACAGATGGACCTTCAGAAATGATGAATGCCAACTTTAAGAAAGGCAACAGCAGCACCCATAAGGGTGACATCAGGGGAATAAAAGGCAAAGTCTTCCACTTGAAATAATTAGGGAAAGGAACTGAAGGACAACACAATTAACGCAGCCAGGGAGACCAAAAGCAACAATAGCTGGACAACTTCGCGTGGGTGAAGTATTCAAGATCAATCACTGCCTTAAGGCGATTATGGGTAGCAAAGTGCGATCATTTACTCAAGGACATGGTGGTAACCAGCAAAGAAGGTTCAGCAGCTTGTGCAAGGACAGGGCGACCATGGCTAATGATGGGAAATATACTTTCCCATGAACATGACTATAGTGGGCACACAGTGCCATGGGGAATACCTTACACATTCATAGGGTTATCATGGGCAAAATGAGCAATGGGTTTCATAAGTACAGAGTAACAACTGTCAGTGATGTGGAAAGGGTGTCCAGTTCAGTGACTCTCATGTGCATGGGACATTGACAAGTATCTGCAATGATTTCTCCAAAGCCACCATGAGCAGTGAAGGACAATGAGCAGCGACTTTCACTTAGGCAGACAGACCAGACACATGAATGGGACAAGTTAAGGCAGGAGTGGGCAATTACAACTGCAAGAATAAGACAACCCTGGACAATGACTTTCACAGGGACAGAGTGACTATGAGCAACAAGGGTCAAATACAGAAGCACAGAATGACCGAGGGCAGTGAAGGCCAGCAGCATCTGCTGGGCGACAATTAGAAATTGGTTTGCCATTGCCTGAGCCACCATGGACAACTCCCACCAAGACAGGAGCACTACGGACGAGTATATACTCTAATTACCAGCACGTTTGGCTGCTTTTGGGAAAGCCTTACTCCCCCTGGTTGACTGCAGATTGCTGTGACAATTTATTTTTATATTTTGTATTTCCTGGAAGACCTGTGACACCAGTTAGATTCAAATCAGATATTCTCTTCTAGTCTAAATGTTTTACTAGGAGATTTCTTCCAAACGTAATCTTTCATTCTTAAGTTTGTTCAATTGATTTTCACTGCATGGGCTTTGGTACCCTTTAAATAATTAAATCTGCACAACCTATCCTTATAAGCTAGACTGCCTCTGGTTTTAACTCAGCTACTATTTGAGTGTTGCCATTAATGTCTCTTTATATGATATAATGGAGGCTGCCAATGCCCTATACGCCGATGACCTACTCATGTTTTTGGAGAATACTGCTGACGCCTTCGTCGGAGCAAAACGTCTACTGCATGACCTAGGCGCTGTTGCTGGACTCAATGTGAATTGGGCGAAGTCCTGCCTGTTCCCCGCGGCCCCTCTGGCTGGTGGTCCTTTAACTACAGATGGGGTACGGTGGGAATACTGCTACTTGACATATCTGGGGGCCTGAATCTATCATACGCAGACTGATTTACTGGAGGGCAATGTGGGTAGAGCCATCCGGAGCCTTGAAAGTAATGTTGAGTTTTGGGGAAGCCTGCCTCTCTCGGTGGCTGGCTGAGTGGCCCTCCCCAGACTATTGTACTATTTTAGAACCCTGCCGGTTTGGATACCCGCTTCAATCTTTAAACAGCTTCAATCATTGATTACAGAGTTTCTCTGCGCTGCTGGCAGATGGAGGGTGGCGCTCAAAATACTAATGAGACCGAAGGCTGAGGGTGGGCTAGAGGTTCCTGACCTTGAGGCATACTACTTGGTGGCCCAATTACAGTGGCTTACCCAAGCAGTAGCAATGGAATTTCGAGGGCTGGGCGGACAAGATAATGGGCAGACCCCCGGGCAGGCACTGTCTCGCATTATATTACAACTACCACTACGACCTAAGGCACTCACTACCGAATTACAGACGTTTCGGCTTTATTGAAACAGGAGTCAGAGGAGAGGGCAGATCGCACCTCCTTATGCCCCTGAGATCCCTTTGGCCATGTGCATTGCTCTGCCACATGGGGGCAACTGGTCCGCGTTGATTGACTGGAGGGAGAAGAGCTTGACCACACTTGGGGACCTGTATGAGGACAATACCTTGCTCCCCTTTCGTACACTGCAAGAAGGCACGACCTACCTCGCGGGGACTTTCTGCTCCACTCGGCCCTCGTTGCGGCCGAATCACTGACAGAATATCGAAGGTCAGAATATCGACCTACAGAAATATCGGAGGAAGAATATCGAAGTCAAGAATATCGACATCCTATCTACATTATGGTAAGTACAAAAATATCGGAAAAAAAATATCGATGTTAAAAATATCGTTGTTAGAAATATCGTTTTTTATTTAAGTAAAAAAAAATGTAAAATAAAGTAAATAATACATATAATTAAAATAAACATAGTTAAAAATATTTTAAAATGTTTAAAAATTGTAAGTAATATATATAATGTAAATATTATTAAACATATACATATAATATATATTATATATACTTATATTATTTATTAATATTTTTTATTAATTATTTTAATAAGGTATCAACTGTTAAAAAATATCTTATAAATTAGAAATACATCGATACACATAAAACAATAATATAAATACAATTTAAATAAATATATTTAAAAAATTTAAATTATTTATATATTTTTTAAATTAATTATACACTACATCAACTAAAATAATACAAAAAATATTAGATAGCGGAGGGAATAAAATTACTATTCCAACTCCAAACAGTAGGGAAAGTGTTGGATAGCGTAAGGATAAAAATTACTATTCCAACTCCAAACAGTGGGACAGTAGGAAAAGTGTTGGATAGCATAGGAGTTAAAATTACTCTTCCCACTCCAGGGAGTGCAACAGTAGGGAAAGTGTTGGATAGCGTAGGGGTAAAAATTACTATTCCCACTACAGTGAGTGCAACAGTAGGTAAAGTGTTGGATAGCGTAGGTGTAAAAATTACTATTCCCACTCCAGTGAGTGCAACAGTAGGGAAAGTATTGGATAGAGTAGGGGTTAAAATTACTATTCCCACTACAGTGAGTGCAACAGTAGAGAAAGTGCTGGATAGCGTAGGGGTAAAAATTACTATTCCCACTCCAGTGAGTGCAACAGTAGGAAAAGTGCTGGACAGCGGAGGGGTAAAAATTACTATTCCCACTACAGTGAGTGCAACAGTAGGTAAAGTGTTGGATAGCGTAGGTGTAAAAATTACTATTCCCACTCCAGTGAGTGCAACAGTAGGGAGAGTATTGGATAGAGTAGGGGTTAAAATTACTATTCCCACTACAGTGAGTGCAACAGTAGAGAAAGTGCTGGATAGCGTAGGGGTAAAAATTACTATTCCCACTCCAGTGAGTGCAACTGTGGGGAAAGTGTTGGATATCGTAGGGGTTAAAATTACTATTCCAACTCCAGTGAGTGTAACAGTGTGGACAATGTAAGATAGCTTAGGGTTTAAATTAACATACTTATTTAAATAATGTTTGTAAAATAAATACCATATTCATAATTAATTAACAAAAAATGTATAATAAAGACCAATAAAATTAAATTAATATTTACTTACATAACATTAAATTACTTCCCACCCTATTCCCCCAGAAACACACAACCCGCTACACATAAAAAAATAGCACAATTAATTTATTTATCAATTAATCAATTAATAAAAATTAATTACCAATGAAAAATTAACTAACAAAAAATTAATAATAAATACCAACAACAAAATACTTAATTATAATAAATTAATTCCCACCCTATTCACCTATAAACCCACAACCTACAACACATGAACAAATAACACAATTAACTTAATTATCAATTAATAAGTTTAATTACCAATTAATAGTAAATTTACAATAAATTAACAATAACAATAAATAAAAAATAATATTTTAATTATAGTTAATATAATGATAAATTAATCAGTGAATACAAATTAATTACCAATTAGTAATTATTTAACAATAATTTACTAATCAATAAATAAAAACATATCAATTAATTAATTATACTTAAATTACTTCCCACCCTATTCCCCTATAAACCCACAACCCATTCTGATGCTAAAACACAAAATTTACATTAAAATATTACTAATTTCTAAACATTTAATACATATATTTAAAAATAATGAAAATACATTACAAAAAATGTTAAACATATATATAAAATACATACTAAAATACATAACACTAATATAAATATCGATATGATTAACAACTATATTTTTGCTATCGATATTACTTACTTCGATATTACTTACTTTGATATAAAAAAACGATATTACTTACCTTAAGGTCAATATTCTGGTCACCGATATTCTTGACGTCGATATTTTGTCCCTACAATATTAAAAAATCGATATTAGTGTAGGTCGATATAAAAAAAGTCGATATTTTGACTGCTCACCGTTGCTGCTATCCAAAAGCATTGGCGGGAGGGGCTCATTGAGCCACAAACCTCAATGGTCTGCCAATCCATTGTATCAGTGGCTGGAACCCTTAAGGCAGTTACCTGCCTTTATAAGTGTATGATACATGAGGCACTAACTCCATTACTGATACTACAACAGAATTGGGAGGGGCATTTGGGTGAAGAGATTCCTGAGAAATTATGGGCTGAACTAGTCGAACGGGCATGGAAAGGCTCTAGAAATGCCAATTTCCAACTTGTGCATTTTTTTATAATACACAAGGCGTACCTTACCCCGGCAACAATTAATAAATATTTTAACACGGATACGGCAATGTGCCCGCTCTGCAACACGGAGGATGCGGATTTCCGCCACATGATGTGGGGTTGTCCCCAGCTTGGGACATACTGGGAATAGGTGGTTACACTACTGCGAGACATCACTAAAAGAGATGTAGAGCCCACTATAGGTCTCTGTCTGCTGCACTGGTTTCCCCATACTTCCAAGAATAAGATAACTAGTAAGTATTTGGACCTGGGCCTCCTCTGGGCTAAAAGAGACATTACAGCACATTGGATTTACAAGAGGGGCCCAAGCGTCCAGAGATGGAAAGCTGACCTCCTTAAATGGGCAGAATGTGAGGGCAGCGTTAGATTACAGTTGGCTCATCGAGCAAATAGTGAGAAAGCTGTGGAAGCAGCGAGGGCGTGGGAAGCGTTGGTGGTCTTGTTGAAAGTTTCGGACGATGATCTGGATGATGATCTTCTGCTGGTGACCCAGCTGCTTTGCCCGGACCCCTGTGTATCTAATAAGCTGATGTTTATACCTATTGTATCCCTGACTATACCTGCCTCAGCCACGGAGGCACTCCCTGATCCTGGCTGCAGTGTACCTTTATAGCGCTCCTTTCTGATACACCTTGACGTTGCCATTACTATTGCTGTGTGTGACACACCGAGGGGAGGGACAAGAGGGTGAGGGGAAAGCTCGTTTCGTATTTTTAAATGGGCGGCTAGGATGCCTTTTCTATTATCCTCGTTGACAATTGGTTATTATTAATACATTTGTTTACCAAGAGTCTTGTTGACATTTGGCATTATTACATTGAAGAACGATATATAGTACACGCTGGCTATGGCTATGTCACTTGTCCCTGGGTGCGACCAGGTTATATTGTCGTTATATGTGCACCAGCTTGCTTAAGTATTCTGATAATAATTGAATTGTAATGTTTTGGAAATAATAAAAACATATTTAAAAAAAATAAATGGAGGCTGTCAAGGCCTGGGATGAAATCTAATAAGCATTGTTAATGAAATCAATTAGTCATCAAGATGATATACCAGTTATTGATCAGGGACTCTAACACTTATGCTCCTTCACTCTCTCCACAGCTGTGCTCTGAGAGAAGCCAATGATCGACGAAAAGAGACCTATGCCAAGCAGCACGAGGTCCTTTTCTTGGTTCAGAGGTCACCCTGGAATATCATGAAGCTTGGTCGCCTTGGGGAGGCACCGAAAGAATATCGTCTGCCCTACCAGCGGGCCCTGCCAATGCCCATCTTCAAGCCTGTGGACCTGGGAGGCAAGACGGAACGAGTGCCCACACCTCAGGAACTGCGCAGAATGATTGAGTTTGAAAGAGCCCTGAGCAATCCAGGCAACGGCCTGTGCAAAGACAAGAAGATGATCTCTGAAATCACCAAAGAGTTGCCCCTGGTCATGCAGCCTACACGCATGGACTTTGGGAAGGTGCCACTGCCACGGTCGCTGTCCAGAACCTTGTCCCAGGAAGCCCAGCGAGGCTAAGGAATGCAGGAGGTCAATCCACTGTGCTTGCGTTGCAATCCTCTCTCTAGAAAATCAAGTGCCTTGAGGCCGTGGAGCTCTGTATGTGTTGTGTTAGGACAGGCAGCAATGCTTAGCATACCAAAAGCTATGAAGAGCAGAGCTGTGGTAACGCTGCCAAGTAGACAAGATGGTGACTTCCAGCACCAGTCCCTCACACTCTGAGCTCCTTTCTGATGCAGGATTGGAAATGCCAAAAACAAGCCTGGGACTCCTGCTACCCCCATTCTGCAGGGAGGACCTATAAGATCCCAGCTGGAAAGCTCAGACGGGAGCCATAAGAAAGTGCAGTAAAGGGAAAGTAGACTTTGGTATAGAGAAGTGACAATCCCATGATTAGAGGGAGGAACAAGGCCACCATTGACATTCAGGAAGCGGATTGCTAATATTGACTCTTCCGTTAGGCCTTCTCCCCATATACCCATATGTTGACGTCATTTTGTTCGGTTGTTATTGGAGCCTCTTGAGTCACAAACAGTTCAGTGCAGTGAGGTGTAAGATGAGAGTAGAGACAATGGGATGTGGAAGGCAGGCACCAGAATTTCATCCAGACCGTAGGAGGTTGACTGGAAACTCATCAGCAGGCCTTTTTCTTCCGAGATGTTGGCATGGAAATATCTGCAGGATTACCTTTACCGGAGGTTAAAAAATAATGATAGGAAGGTTATTGAGCTGCACTCCGACATGGCCACATTTTTGGGAATGTCGGCTACCTCTCAAAACCGAAAGAAAAGATGTGCTTCCATTGCGTCTTGGTGCTCAGCCTTACAACCCAAGGCCACCTCTACTTGATTTAGAGGTAGCATGGCAAGAGGGATGCTTTAAGGGTTGCAGGAAGGGTAGATGGGTGGGGAGTGTATAGATGCTAGTTCTGTCCAGTGTCATGAGTAAAAGAGTACTGGCAAGAAATGGAAAATTACTTGACAGTCAAGGACGGAGCAGAAAGGTAACAAAGGTTGGACCAATCTAGTCTTCTCAGAGGGGTACGGTAAGGTTGGGGGCAGTCCTGGAGGTTTCCTAATCCCACATTGATGTGTGCTAAATGAGAAAGAAGTGGACGCAGGGGCAATTCAGTGCTGTGTGCAGAGTGGTACTGGGGGAAGAGGGATATTGGACCAGTCCATATGAGGAGAGCCCCGGGAGTTGTCTTTGAAAGGACTGCTGTGTGAGCATTTCATAGCATCCTTCCCTTATACTCACAGTTACCTCTGTTGTGATGTGTCATAACGCGCATGCCATTGTATTCAGTTTGACTATCCATTCATCGCTTACAAAATAAAGTTATTTTTCTATCTGGTATAAAATAATGGCAGCTTTTATTGATCTGATAATATGTTGTCAGTCACTCCTTGGTTTCCGATTGTATATTATTGTTCCCATTCGTGTGTTATTTTTGTCTGATAATTTTAGTTGTTGTAGGTGCAGAGGGCAGGTTGTAATATACCATGCACTTCAATTAGAAGGACCTCAGATTTCAGGTTAGAACTCAACGAATACATCAACACAGAAACAAAATATAATGCATTCTTCGCTCGAAGTTAGGGATGTAGGCATTGGTAAAACCACTGATTTCTCCCAGCTCTACCAGCAGAAGAGGACTACAGTGCACCAGCTTGGCATAGATACCATGAATCCTGCATATAGGGGACTTCTCCATGGAACTCTCTCTTTCCCCAAGTGATCAATGGTTGTATCGATGGGTGTTTGGGTAAATATGGACGTTTTGTAAGGTTGGGACAAACATTTATATATCAATGTTTGACACATTTCTGGAGGAGTATCCTTCTGGAAGGCTGAGCTAATGAAAAATGTCACCAATTAGTGACATGATTTGCTCAGATACTCCCCGTACATGCCCACTTTGCCATGTACTCTCACCACATGCCAGATTTTACTATATACAACAGGTACTCACACCACATGCCAGGTTCTGCCCTCATTTGCCAGGCACTCCCATTACTTTTCATGCACTGCTTTTGAAAAATGTTCCTCAATACTTTTGTTTCATTGCTGACTATGTGTGATCCTAATGCTTTACTTGTAGTGCTTATGAATACAAGCCTTTTGTAGGGCTAGGTTTTGAAGGCGCAGCTGGCAAACAGACCGATTGCTAACAATATACATAAAGTGGGCTTTGAGTCTGCCCCTTTCAACCAATGGCCTCCTTCAGACATTAGCTGGAGGCTTTGTCAGCCAGGTTTTGGCCCAGACCAGTAGAGTATTCATCTCTCACCTAAGGCTACTGACTGTTTGGGTGTATCCTTCTACCTCCATTCAAGTGTTTGCATTGAACAGCGTGAGGCACCATCGTTATAGGTTGAGTGCCGCGGTGGACAGATAAGTCAGGAGAACATTCCATTCCCGACCTGCTTTCCTTACCTGGCACCAGCCACATCTGGACAAAGGCACAGGTTACCTGTACTAGGTTTCCTCTCGTTAGCCCGCCCAACAAAGGAAGCTGAGGTTGTGGTGTCTATATCCGTCGCAGCCAGGTGCATCTCCACATCAGATCCCTTAAGGAAACAGTCATCTTGGCTTAAAACAGGTCAATAATTAAGTTGTCAGTCAGGCACTGGACCTGGATTTGAGCTGACTTGTATGTGATTATTCCCAACATGATACTGCCCAGCAAGCCGGCAAAGGAATATTAATGCAGCATCGATATCAGAGATCCTTTACATAGCTCTAAACATCAAAGGAGACCAGCGCATGCCCGGTGGCATGCTGGACCGATGTGTGCCACCGTGGTTTGCACAACTCCTCTGGATAGTGTAACTTACAGGCATGTCCCAGGGAGTTCAATCATGGTCGGCTTAAGCGCTAGTGGCGCCTGGTGCGACAATCATTTTTGGCGCCCCACCATGACCTTCTCCTCGGATTCCCTCATTACCACCAGGCAAAAGTGCCCCACATCTCTCCATAGCCCCTCTCTCACATACATTTCATTTGTTTTAAAGCACTGGTATAGATTGTCATTACTAATAAGAATGTATACCTACCCAAACCATTTTTTTACCGGTAACATTAGGAATATATAACAAAAGACTGGGGAAAAAAGCATAATATAACCCCTTTTTTGCAGTTTGCATGCAGGGTTTTGATGACAGTTCATAACAGTCACTGTTCTACATGATAGTAGTATCTTATGAACTATAGTAACAATAGCTTCTCTGTGACAAAAGCAGTAATCCACTCAGCTATCCACATAAAATACAGATCTGTGATCTGCAATGTATCTGTTCTCTACAACAGGCACATTAACCCTCTGTACTACTTTATGGCGAGTCAAAACTACCACTAGACAAAACTCAATTTCTTTCTCTAGCAGGAACAATAATCACAATATATATCTTGACATTTTTATTGCTGCCTGAAAGCTGGAGGCACAAAGAACTCTGCAGCAGGTGTTTTTGAATGGTAAGTTATTGGTAAACATAGCGCCCCGCTGAGGTCAGCCCCCTCCTCCCCAGGCCAGCACACCAGTCGCACTTCCCTAAAGCCAGCCCTGCGTTCAATGATTGACATTCCAAGTCTATTCATTGCTGGGGCTTAAAGAGTAAATGAAGCCAAGTCCTCAATAAATTTGCGCAGTCACAACAAATGAAGACCCACTGTGGATTCACAGAGGGAAGAACTCCTGAGGGATGACACACTCGTTAGAGTAGGACATTTGTGGAGTGTCACAAATGTTTGGAGGAACTAGGGTTTAAGAAGACTCCTGCTAGGAATAAGACTTGGAAATGAATGTCAGAGGGGTAAGACATGTCTTGGGAGCAGACACACGTAAGGATGGACATTCCTTCCATGCATATGGAATGAACATGTCTGAAGACTACACATGAAACAAGACAACAGTTGGGGAGAAATCCCTTGGGGTGAGACGTATAGTGAGGATCACCTGAGATACATTTTGGGGATAAATGGCTGTAAGGAAACAACTTTTTTGGGTTGGATACCCATAGGTGAGGCTTGATGGCAAAAAATGCCCATGGGGTGATAAACTTGTTGCAAAATAACACCTGAAGGTTGACACCAAAAGGGATAACATTTGAATGAGGGTGAAAACTTGTTGGGGAAGAATGCCAGAGAGTTGAGACAGTTATTGAAGAAGACACCTACAGGGTGAAAATGTGTTCTATCTGAGAGCTTTTCACTGCACAGATCCTAATATCATATGCTTCCTTCTGATGCAGCGGTAATTTCACGGCAATTTCTCAATGCAAAACCTCATTTACCTCTAATTAACCGCTGTAAAGGTACTGGATCCTTGCCACTGTTTATTACCTTCAGGAGACTTTGCATAAACATGAAAAATCAAAAATGCAATTCATTTTTAAGCCAATAAAGAGAGTTGTGAGTATTTTTAAATGGTTTTATTTTCTAGTTAAAAGTTAAAGTTCTCTGACCCTTTGTTCATTTAGTCAAATATCAATCAGGTTACAGAATTGAAAATAGGAAAAATACAATTAATACAAACATATTATAGGTTGCATACAGGAGGGAAAACCCCTAATTCTATGTTAGTCAGAACTCTTTAAAGAGTTTCAGGAAAAATATAATTCAAGAGTGAGTTTGCAAGGCTAATCAATAATTAATAATTGGCAAAAATCTCCCATACAGAGAAGTAAGGCCTGTACAAGGATCAAACAGATCACCTAGAAAACAGGCTCAAGTAAACAGGCTAACCCATGCATTATCAGTGTAATCATGCCTGAAGCAATGTTTACAATAATGACCTTTAGCATGATAAGTAGCCATTGACGTGTCTTGATCAGCCCTGGCAGTCTCTAGATATGGTACATGTCTAAGACCTCATTATATACTACCTTGTTATGTTCTTCGCACTTCTAGGGAAACCATTAGTAAGTTTAGCGATATTGTCAGAGAGTCTGTTGACTGCAAATTCCATTTAATCATGTAATCACTCATTTGTAATTCATAATGTCTTGTCGCGAAAATGATAGGATGACCTATCTTCTTCTGTTCAAAGCGTAAATGTATGTTGCTCTAATGAGTACTATAAATGGTGGAGATGTTAGTACTTAATTACTCCTCCAACATGAAGTTGCTACCAAGAGGGAAACTGAGTGACGTACACCCAAAGGAACTGTATAATATTGCGTTTAAATGACGTGATATTGTCAATGTTTCACAGCCGTTTAAGCAACGTGATACAATCAATGTGTTATAGGCTTTTTGTACGGTCGTAACCTCTAGAAAGGTGTGAGTCGAGGGTGTGGTGGAGCAGGTGCATGGCAAAAATTCATATTTAACACAGTCAAATGGGTGCCGGCAGCATCAGTGTAAATGGTTGCCCCCGAGGTATTTCAAACCCAGCGCGCGAGAGTGCTCTGGTGCATACTTATTATGTTCATAGGTTTTAGCACGAATGACTATAGTTGTCATAAGCAATAAGATCACCAATAGTTGGTCCGAACCCAATGTTCGTGCCCTCGAGGCCCGTAAAAATAATCCCTGTGATCACCATAGTGATAGTAAACCCCGTTCTAGTCGCTGAGGCATGCGCTAGAAACAACATGATCTTACCCACTGACAAAGTTATGCGTGCTACAGTGACCACTAGAAAACTTTGTAACGGTAACTGCTAGGACTGGGTAGTCAAGATGAGCGTTTGGACTATGGCCTCAACATGAGTTAACCAGCATTGCCGTAGCCTCTATGAGGTACACAACTTCTAGGATTAATATCGGAACACAAGCGTACGTCTTATTGATACATTTTAGGCCAGGTTCAGATAGCTAGACAGTAAGCCCTTACCTCTCCATCGGTACCTCGGGTCAGTACGCGAGCTGCAACAGAAGGTGGGTGCCACGTCTTCCTGGCTCAATTTGAATGGCCGGCATGATGCGCAGTACGTGAAATGACGTCACTACGTTATCCACACGGCTGCCAGTGATCGTCCATTGGGGGAGGTATGCCTCTTAGACCTCTTAGATTGTTCAGAATGGTGTAGTGGCAATAATTAAGTCAGCCCATCGGATTTAATAAAAACGGTACGTATTACCTAAGACCTAGGCGGGTCTACATAGGACCAATATAACTATCCTCTATATACATTGTTGATATGTGATGATACATGCAATGGGCAGTCTGCGGACTAACGAGACACATCAGATCTTACAACTTGTGTAGCATAGGGGGCATATGGACGCAAGCTCTCTGTGTCAGGGGGCTGAACTGCAGAGACTCTACATCGCTCCGATTGGTAGTCAAGAGTCTTGTTTATCGCTCATGGTGAGGAAACATCTATACTGCATTCCCAAGACGGTCAAGAAACAGTATACGGTGTAAATAGACGGCAGTGTACATATATTTTTTTTGTGGGTAGGAATAATAGTCTGTGCGACCCAGTGTTATTGACAAAAGTCTCAGGTGGTGCTCTAGGGCTTTGCATCGTATGCCAAATCTGAACTACTCTGAGCTATGTTGACCAACCCCTTGCTGTTCTTGTAGATTCCATTATAACGTGTACCAGTGGACCTGAGGGTAGTTCGTATCTCAGTGCTGTCCATGGACTATCATCATTAAGACCTGTAATGTCACTCTTAAGTCTATGGACCCATCTCTGTTCTTGTTAAAACAGAAATTTAGAAATGTCAGTAACAGGCGGAGGGATCCAAGGTTGTTCAAGGGCCGTCCAACTCAAGTCATCTGGTTGGTATTTCTTCTCCAAATAATGGTTAGTCAATTTAGTTGACTGTTTCCTGTAGCGAATCGGGCTTTAGTGCTCCATAATGTGAGTTTTAATCTTGCGAGTCGTCATGCCTACGTAACGTAGGCGGCACGCGCATGTGATCAAATAAATGAGTCTATCACTATTGCAATTCGTGTGTATGGAAAGTATCCATGGTTTCTCAGTCCTAATGTCTATAGAGGCAGTATGTTTTGTTTGGGGACAACACAGCACACCCTCCACATGGGTAATGCCCCTTAACAGCGGGTAAGCCCAGCAGGGTCTCCTGATCGGGAGATTTCTTGAGCCTAGGGCGAGTATGTACCAACTGATCCTTAATGTTTGTACTTCTTTTAAAAGCGAACAGTGGTTTAGGAATTTGAGTGCTACCAATGGTTAGAATTTTCCAATGTCTCAGAATGCTCTTCTTTATCTGGTTGGAGTAGCTGCAGAACTTGTTCACGCATGTGATTCTGGGAGAGTCCTCTTTGGGTATTGAGATTTCAATTGAGGCCTCTCTGTTATTATTGGCTGCTCTTTGCTTAGATCTGCGAATCAGACTAGATGGATAATTCCTGTCTCTGAGTTGGGAAGAAAAGTTCTTTGAATGTGCAGTATAATTCTCTTTCGTGGAACAGTTCCTCTTGATTCGTAAAAGTTGTCCATATGGCAAATTATCACAAAGGGCTTTAGGATGGAAACTTTGGTAAGACACTAAAGAGTTCCTGGCCATTGGTTTTCTGAAAAGTTCTGTTCCTAGGCCTTCTCCCTCTGGAAAAAGGCGCATATCCAAAAATGGCAGATTTGTTTTGCTGTATTCACAAGTGATTTTCAGAAACCCATTCCTTGTGTTTAACCAGTGATGGAACTGGATGATAGTATCCGATGTGCCACGCCATATGACAAACACATCATCAATGCAGCATTTCCAAATCAAAATGTGTGCTCTATATGTGTCACTGTCTACAAGAATCTGTTCCTGGTCAAACCGGTGTACATACAAATTCACAAAACTGGGCGCAAAAACTCTGCCCATTGATGCCCCTGATGTCTGTAGATACAGTCCCTCTTCAAATTTAAAGAAGTTTTCTTTCATGGCAAGAAGAGCACAAACCAAGATGAAATGTGCTGGAGTAATGGTATCCATGTCTCTGTCAGTGAGCAGAGTCTGTATTGCTGGCAATGTTTCGTCCTGCGGGATACATGCATATAATGACTCAACGTCGAAAGATACCAGGTAGTCTCATAAAATGTAGTCTCTAAAAGAAGCCTCAGCAGATCTTTAGTATCTTGTATGTACGTTGGCATCTCCGCCACCAAAGGCCGAAGGAAATGGTCCCCAAATGTGGACCGGGGCTCTAGGATAGAGCCAATACTGGAGATCATAGGTCGTCTGGGAGGTGGTCATTGCTTTTTATGTATCTTCGGCAAAACGTAAAAGTATGGAATGGTAGGATGGGAAGTAATCAAGAAAGATGCTCCTTGGTTTGTAATCCAACCATTCTTTTTAGCTTCATCAGCCATACTTTTGATCTCCAAAGAAAGTCTCTTAGTCGGATCCATTTTCAAGGGTCTGTAGAAACGCTTATTCTCAAGTTGTCCTAAGCATTCAGCACAATAGGAGGACGCATCCATGATGACAGTAGCGCCCCCCCCCCCAGTTCGGCTGGTTTTATGACGATTGACTCGTAGTTAGACAATGTCTGTACTAGTTGTTCTTGTTTTGGTAGGTTCTGAAAGTTTCTCTTGTTGGTCTTGCATATACTGTTCACATTTCCCAAGACCACTTTCTCAAAGGTAGAGACCTGAGAGGGAATGAAATGTGTTGGTGGGTTGAAGGTCGACTGTGTTTTAGACCGGTATTCATTGGTTCATCTTCTGAGCTCTCTCTTGGTTTGTCTAAGAAGAAAAATTGAAGACAGATCATGCAAAAGAAACATGCCAGTTCTTGTTTGATCAGAAAAGTGTCCCCTTTGTTTGATGAAACAAAGCCCAAACCTCTATTCAGGACCTTAAATTCACCTTCTGTCCACTGTCTGCCACTCAGATTAACCACTAAGTCGTTTCGTGACTGCTTCCCGGATGTGGCCTCATCATGCTCCGAGTAGTCCTCGGAGAAGGTGGGGGACCCAAATGTACATAGGCTTGTTGGTTTCTTCTTCATCCCCTCGATCTCCCTCAGCCTGATCCTAAAAAAGGCTGGTTGGGGAAGAGCTGGGGGTGAGGATGGTAAGGCACTGTGGGCGGTTGGAAGGGTGTGTTGGAGTAGCCATAAGGTGTCGGTGGCCACCATTGCGGTGGAAAAGGGCCTCCTTGTCTTCCTGTCCAGATGCGCCTGTTTCTCCTATTTGCTCCCCTTCCCTTGTGTTAGATTTGGGGGTCTCTAGTTGGCAGAGGTAGGTACCTTTGTCCAAGTAGGGGCCCTTGCATCTAGTCAGGGTAAGGGGGTACACTCCTAAAATAACCCCTGCTCACCCCCTTGGTAGCTTGGCACGAGCAGACAGGCTCATCTGAGAGGCAGTGTGTAAAGCATGACAAAAATCCACAATACTGTACTCAAAATGGTAGAATTAGCTTAGTTCTTTTTAGATGTTAAAATGCTTTGAGTTCAATGTACCTTAAGATGCGTAACGCAATACAACAAAAGTGTTGCACGGAAGGTGATGCGTCGGTTCCTTACTTGCAAGAACGGTGATGAGTCGGGTCCCTACTGCTGTCTAGGGGATTCATCGGTTCTTCTCTGTGAGGGGAGGTGATGCGTCGGTTTCTTACTGTGCTTCCGTGGCGATGTGTCATGCAATGCTGTGATGCGATGCAGATCCGGTGCAAAGAAACAAAGATGGCATCTTTTCTTGCTGCGACACGATGTGGACCGCGACAGGCCCTTCGACACGCTTCTCGGTGATGTAGCAGCATCTGCTGCGACGTCGATCCTCTTCTCCGATGGTGCGGGACGCTCCAGCAATGATGCGAGCCGTGACAGGCCCAGCGCCATGCTTCCCGGTGATGCGGCGGCATCTGATGCGACATCGATCCTCTTCTCCGCCGATGCGAGTTGCTTTGACAACGATGCAAGACGCGACAGGCCCTGCGACACGCTTCCCGGTGATGCGGCGGCGTCTGCTGTGACATCGATCCTCTTCTCCGGCGATGCGAGGCGCTTCGGGAAACCTGCGATGATTCAACGGTTCTTCTGGGCCACAACAGGCCCTGCGACATGCTTCCCGGTGATGCGGCGGCGTCTGATGCAACGTCAATCCTCTTCTCCGGCGATGCAAGGCGCTTTCTCGTTGTGAAGCGACAGCCGCAGTTCGGCGACATGCTTCCAGCTCCTTGCGACACGCAGTCACTCGGAAAGCCTCGCAAAACAGCAGGCACTTCCAAAGAACTCTTGGGGAGCTGGTGAGTGAAGTCTGTTGTCCCTGAGACTTCAGCAGGAAGCAAGCTCTTTTCTCAAGCCCTTGGAGGTCTTTCCCAAGTTGAATAAAGTACACAAAGTTCCTTTTCTCCTCTCTTTGGCAGTCAGGCAACCACTGCAGGCCAATCCCTTAAGCTTAGGGATAGTCTCTCCTCAGTCTCTCTGGTTCCTCTCCTCAGCAAAGGTTTCTTCTTGTCTCCCAAAGTGATCTAAAGTTCTTGGGTTTGGGTTTCAAAATATATACCCAGTTTCTCTTTGTTCTCTGAAGGCAGAGAGGCCTTTGCCTAGTCCAAACCAGTTCTGGTCAGTCCTGGAGCACTTTGTTGACAAGACTCCTTTTTTCCTTTCAGAGTGCAGGGCAGAGACATCAGACACACCACAGGAGGTGGAGCCAGGATTGTGGAGGGAAGGCACAGCCCTATTCAGGTCCCAGGTGCAATTCCTCCCACCCAACTAGATGCAGATCTCTCTATTCAGCCCTGTGCTGACTCACCCAGTCTCCTGGAATCCCCCAGCCCCTGTCACTCAAACCCCAGACAAGGAATACACAACGTAGCAGGGGCAGGCTTGGATGGTTAGACAAGAAAAAACCTACTTTCTGCAAGTGGTATTTTCAAACACAGAATGCTAAAACCAACTTCACTAAAAGATGCATTATATCATTCTGAGTTCAGGCATACTAAACTCGAATTTCTACCATGTTCCCTGAGTCAGTTAGGATTATAAGATGTAATGATCAAACTGCCCATTCTGGACTATGGGGAACAGATAGCCTTGCAATAGTGAAAAACAAAAATGGCTGTAATTCACTATTAGGACATGCCATGCACATCAGGGCATGTCCTACCTTATACTTACAATGCACCCTGCCCTTGGGTCTACCATAGGGGTGTCTGATATGAAGAAAAGGGAAGGTTTAGGGACTGGCAAGTGGGCGCACTTGCCCAGTCAGCATGGCAGTCACAGACTGCACACAGGCCCTGCAATGGCAGGCCTGAGACACATTTTACAAGCTGCTTCTGTGGGTGGCACAACCAGTGCTGCAAGCCCACCAGCAGCATTTGGATTACCAGCCCTGGGCACTCCTGGTGCACTGTACTAGGGTCTGACAGGTAAACCAAACCAGCCAATCATGGAATCACTAATCCATACATCAATTTACCATAGGGAGCACATGCACTTTAGCACTGATCAGCACACATTATAAGTATGTGCCAGAGCACTTAACTTACTCTCGCACGCTGGGTTTGAAATACCTCTGGGGCAACCATTTACACTGACGCTGCTGGCATTCATTTGACTGTGTTAAATATGAATTTGTGCCGTGCACCCATGACTCACACCTTTCTAGAGGTTACGACCGTACAAAAAGGCTATAACACATTGATTGTATCACGTTGTATAAACGTCTGTGAAACATTGACTATATCACGTCATTTTAACGCAATATTATACAGTTCCTTTGGGTGTACGTCACTCAGTTCCCCTCATGGTAGCACCTTCACGTTGGAGGAGTAATTAAGTACTAATATCGCCCCCATATATAGTACTCTTGATAGCAACATAAATTTACGCTTCGAACAGAAGAAGATAGGCCATCCTATCATTTTCGCGACAAGACATTATGAATTACAAATGAGTGATTACATGATGAAATTAAATTTGCAGTCAACAGACTCTGACAATATTGATAAACTTACTAATGGTTTCCCTAGAAGTGCGCAGAACATAACAGGGTAGTTTATAAATTAGGTCTTAGACATGTACCATATCTAGAGACTGCCAGGGCTGATCAAGACACGTCAATGACTACTTATCATGCTAAAGGTCATTATTGTAAACATTGCTTCAGGCATGCTTACACCGATAAAACATGGGTTAGCCTGTTTACTTGAGCCTGTTTTCTAGGTGATCTGTTCGATCCTCGTACAGGCCTTACAGATAATGTTGGTTATGTTTGACATATTTGAAATAAAATCTCCTATTTTACAGAGCGGTGCCCCCTTCCCTGAGCTGTTGCCAGGTAGAGGTGAGGTTACTTATCTGTGCACTACGGGTATGGACATTTTTCTACTCTCCCTGTGATGCAATCTGCGCTCAATAGATGTGGTGAAAAGCATATCCCACGTTATTTATATTAACGCGCTCGTTCAGCATGTTTAAAGTGACGGTGTTTATGGTTTTCCACTATGTCTTTTGTCTTCCTTTCACTAGGCACGACCAGTAATATTCTGGACCCGAGATTGGCAGGATTACTGGTTTGATATTGAAATAGTGTTATCTGTATTATTTTACACAATTGCACTTTTTTCTGGCAGCAACACCCCTTGTAGGTCCTGACGAAAGCCTTGACACCAGATGGGTCACCCTGGCTAAAACATGTAGACCCCTTTGTCTTGCACATGCAGTTTTAAATCCGTACTGCAGGTGCACTGTTTTTAATCCTGACAGCGAGAACAAGATATTAATAGTTGCTCTTGTGTTCCCGCTAGTTAGTTTAAAGATCACTTTCTTTTCAGTTTATTCTAAGTTGCGCTGAGCCCTCACCCGACTTTGTCTTTCATCTACTGGATTTAGTATATCCTCATTAGTGTGGGAATACAAAAACATCCCTGAGCGCCTCCCTCTCAGAGAGGGATTTGTGGCCCTTGGTGGGACAAGGAATTCTCACTGAGAGGAGAAACCCAAATAATGAAGCATGCCACCTATGGTCGGTGAGACATTTTTGTCCTGAAAGGGATCATTCCACAGGCTCTCCTGTGTGATTTTGCGTGTCAGTTTACATGCTAGTTGAGTTAGCTCTAGACCCAAGGATTTTGTTGCTAGGAAGTGTAAAATTGGGGATGGAATCCTTGCAGGTTGTTAAAATGTCCCTCGGACCCTCCTTTAAAAATGTATATGTAGTACAGCATCAAATCACGCCTACATTCCAGTTTACCATGACCATTGACTATCACTGGCACTTCGTGCTTCTTGGCATTATTTGTACTTAAAACTTGAAAAAGTTAAAATCAAAAATCCCTTTTCCAATGTGACATCAAAGTCGACTTTTTAGTTTTAAACTGACTTCTGATTTTTAATTGGTCATTTTAAATTTTTCCTAAATTCACTCCTTCTCTCAAATTTTCCATCTGGCCCTTGAGAGGAGCCAGAGAGGGCTAGACCTGAGGGCCAGGAGGACCTCTGAGTCCAGTGAAGGTAGTGGCAGTGACAGTGAAATGAGTGGGTGAGGTACAAATGTTCACATCCCCAAATACTTGGTGCCTAGCAATGTGTTTGAGTATAACCATAGTGAAGTGGTCTGCACCATATGAAGTGTCCCTGTGTATGCATAGAGTCCCAGCAAGGGATTGGGGGCCAGCCTGTGAAAGCACATGCCCATTGTGGGGATACCTTACTGGCCCTGGAAGTAGCTCACCAGATGAAGTGTGCTCTCATGAAGAAAGCCCCCATCAATAAGTTTGGTTTGACCCCTGAGAAGTATGGCCTGAAGATCAGAGATAACCAGAAGTCATATCAGTCATGGGTGGATTTTGTGGATTCGTCCATTAAGGCACTGGATGGTTGGAGGAATGGCAGCAAAGTAAAAAATTGTGATGGGCTGTACAATTTGTTTATGAAGGGGCACAAAATCGTTTTCCAGAGTTATGCCTGCACATAGGATATTCCAAGCTCGCTGTCCCCAGAGAGCTAGGAAATGAGACTGGCGTCTGGATCAGCACCAGGTTATCCAAAAAAGTACCAGGGAGTGATCCTGGTAAGAGTGGTTCGGGCCTGCCTCTGCAGAAGGAGGAGGAATGCCAGAATAAATCAGAAAGGACCCAAAAGAGTTTGGAGGGAAAGGATTCTCATCCCCCCTCGAAGCACAAGGCGGGGAGGTTCTGATGGGCGGAAGCCCAGGGCATTCCTTCACCCACCCATGTGCTATAACGGTCTACAATCAGAGTAAAAGCAGGGTGACTCTGCCTGTCCCAGGAAACCACCAAGAGGGGGGAAACCACCAAGAGGGGGCACTCTGCAGGGGGTGGCCAGTGTGGTTTTAGTAGGGCGTCATCCCCTGAAGAAAGAATAGAGCAGTGGTCTTCAAACTTTTTAATTACGCGCCCCCCTAGTGTAGAAAAACAATTCACCGGGCCCCCCTCAAAATATTTCACAATTATTCTATTTAACTGGCAATGTTTAAATATGTCTAGACTTATTTAAACATTGCAGCTAAGTTCTGTCACTGTTTTAGAAATGCAAACAAATACATGATTTCCAAACATACTGTTCCGGTGAGGCAGGCCTTGCTAATGTGCAAAGGATCCACAGTGTGGTTATTCAAAATGGTAGTGTGGGTCTTGGAGAAAATGTGAAGTCCCTTCCCTTTTGACACCTTCTCCCAGCCAGGATTTAAATGACAAAGGATGTTAATGATGGCCCATTACAGACATGCTTACTGCTGCTCATTTTTTTAGGCCTGAAAACAAAGCATAATGTTTCTTCTGGCCAGAGCCTGGCGCCCCCCATGGGATCACTTGAGGCCCCCCTAGGGGGGCCCGCCCCCCAGTTTGAAGACCTCTGGAATAGAGCATGCCTTAGTGTCTCTTAGTTAGGAAGTTGACCTACAAGGTAAGCCGGTGATCCCTGAGGGTCTGAGCCGTCACTTCTAGAATAAACCATGAATGGGGCCACTGTCACTGCCCTGCAGGAAACCTGTGCCAACCAGGATATGGTGGCATCCAGGTTGACTTCCTCAGAACAATACCTGCCAGGACAGATATGTAGGGTAACCCAGGCCCATGGGCAAGACTTCCTCAGCCCTATGGCTCTGGTATCCTTAGAATGTGGGCGGTATAGGCTCAAAGGAGAGCCATTGTCAAAGCCCAGATACCCATCGACCTGCAACCTTCACAATGAACTTCCACCGGTGAGAAAAGAGCTGGATGGGGCAGTCACCTAGGACACCCCAAAACACAGATTTCTGGGGGACCTGCTCCCAAATGGAGAGTACAGAGGCCCAGATGGAGAGTAAGAGTTAGAAAATGAACACAATTCACAGCGGGAGGACCAGTTGGTCAGAGGTTACCTGATCTGAGATAAGACCACCCAAGGTGTGACCCTGGGGAGTCCACTTCCGACCAGGAGGTGCTGCCTGCACTGTCAGAGAGACAGAGGACAAGAGACCTGCGCCAGGCAGACCCCTACATGACACAGACAGAGTGTATTACCCATGAGGGCGCTGTGGTTCCTCAGGAAAGTCCCGCAGGGTCAGGCACGTGTTCAGTCTCGGGGGACAGACACTTATCTGAAAGGCAATATCAGAATACCACTCGAGGTGGCAGAAGTAAGAGTGGAAGGAGGATGTCTGTCACGTGAGGGTGTAGCCCCCGACTCTGAGAAACCTAAGGTGCCAGGGAGACCTCAGGAGCAAGGGGAGGACTCCTTACCAGTCCCAAGGTTGGAAGTAAGTCTCTAAGTGCCTCCCAGTCCCAGACTGGCAGTACCGGGCATCAGGTGTTTCCCCAGGAGGCAGGAAGGGTGGGGCTGATTTTGCTACTGGATGTCAGCTTTGCAGGCCACCACTCACTGTAAACTGGCCCGCTTTTCAGCCTTCCAGTGGGTATTTGGAATCAGAGCACTGCCATCTGGCTGCAGGGCAGCCGCTGCGCCATCCGAGTCAGAATGAACTATACTCTGTTGTCTGTCTTCTTTCCACCCACATGAGTAGTCATGAAAATAAAAGAGCAACAACTGCACTCTGGGGTGCTCATTGATCACAGACAGCATTGAATGGACGCTCTTGTGCATGCCAACACGCATTCCAATGCAATAGGTCTCGCATTTGTCAGCGGTAGAGCTATTTGTGTTGTAAGTAACAATGTCTTTTATCAATGTGTTTTGGTTTGGAGTGTAGTGGCTGTATGAATAGAGACACTGCTGCAGTACTGCCTAGAGGACTTAGAATGTAAACTCACCACTGGGACCAGAGAAGCAGCAACAGCACTGTTTAGAGGACTAAGAATGAGGAATTACCATTGGGACCAGAAAAAGCAGCTAGCAGCACTGACTCGAGGACTAAGAATGAGGAATTACCACTGGGACCCGAGACGCAGCTGCAGCACTGCCTAGAGAACTAAGAATGGGGAATTACCACTGGGAACAGAGGCACAGTTGCAGCACTGTCAAGAAGACGAAGAATGAGGAATTACTGACAGGACCAAAGAAGCAACTGCAGCACTGTGTAGAGGACTTAGAATGAGGAATTACCACTGGTAACAGAGACACAGCTGCAACACTGCCTGCAGGACTTAGAATGAGGAATTACCGACGGGACCAGAGAAGCAGGTAGCAGCACTGTCTAGAGCATAGATACTCACAAACATTTTGCGAGGGACCGCAACGTATGGTCTGTGGTGAGCCTGAGGGTCGTAATGATGCTAGCAGGATGGGAGTGGGTCTCTGTGGGTGGTTAAATGTTGCAGGATACTTTATGAGATTCTTTCCCTTTAATTCAGTTAGCTTGTAAATAAAAGCTTCCCCATTTATTTAACATCTTTCTGAATGTTGGAGCTGTCTGGAGTAAACAGCATCCCAGTGCTGCTGTTAATCCGGGGGCCACATGTAAAGGTTAGGGGGGCTGCATGCGGCCCCCGCTCCGTACTTTGAGTATCACTGGTCTAGAGGATTTAGAATTCGTAATTACTGATGGGACCATAGAAGCAGCTAGCAGCACTGCCTAGAGGTCTAAGAATGAGGAATTACAACTAGGACCAGAGAGAAGCAACTGCAGCACTGGCTAGAGGACTAAGTATGAGGAATTACCACTGGGAACATAGACGCAACTGCAGCACAGCCTAGAGGACTAAGAATGAGGCTAGGCCAGTCGCGTAAGGATTCACACGGACACACAAGTGTGGCGTTGGTGGTCAGCCACGAACGTAACCACGCCCAGCGCCCTGGGTCTTTTATTCTCTCACACACGTGTACCTCCGTCGAGCCCACCTTACAAGTCGCTCTTCGAGGGGGGTGATTACCTACATCGCCTCCTCTGTTATTGTGAGAGACGTGGGCTGTCCCACCGTCTCTCGCGATATTAGATTCCTCCTTTGCCAGGAGACAAAATGGGATGAACACAATATTAAACATAAGTATAAACTCTCAGTCCTGACCGTTGGCTACCGGTCGAGTTATGAAAAAATGAAACAGTCTTACTTGGGAGCTTGTGGCGACTGCTCACCCTGGCTGCGACCCGAACTTCGATCGCCGACTAGCCACTGGTCACATAGTCCTTGTACTTCTGGGAGGGCTTGGGGCAGGGCCGGAGGTTGTACCGGCCTTGACTGTTCCGCAGCTGCGAGTCTGGAGACTGATCAACTGGATCGCAGGTGGAAGTCAGACTTTGATCTCCTCCGGACTCTTGGGCTGGTGGTGGCGAAGATGATAGGTTGGCAGAGCAGTCCGTGGAGCCTGATTGCCCACGTTCGGTCCTTCTGTTTCTCAGAGTTGCAGGTCTACTTCGGGGCATCTCGTCCTGATCGGGGGGTTCTGAGGGGTCGCTTCCTTCAGCGGGCGGGACCTTTTTAAAGAATGATACATTGCGGGTGACTGTCTCGGAACCTCGCTGTGCAGTCATCATGGTGCCTTTGATGGCAATGATAGTCCATGGGTGCAGTTTGAACGGTGTCCGGAACTTTCCCCCGGGGTGTCGATCTTGCACGAGTACCTTGTTCGCCCACAGCGATCAGGCTTTCGTTGGCATGTCTCTTCTGAGATGCCGCTTCATTGGTTTTTTGTCGCCTGAGGTCCGACAGATTCGGAGGATTCACGGCTCGTTCCCACGTGGAGTGATGGGGAATAGTGTCGGTAACTGTTCGGCCAAAACACAGGAGGCTTGGGGATATGCCCGTGGTACAGCGGGGAGTGAGCCGGTATTCCCGGAGAAATTGATACACAGCTCGTTCTAGGTTGAGTCCTTCTGACAGCGCGATCTGGATGGTCTTATTCAGCGTTCGCATCAGCCGCTCTACTTCGCCATTGGCCTGGGGCCACCTTGGCGTAATTCTCCGGTGCTTTATTCAGTGGGACGCTAGGTACTCGGCGACTTCCATGCTGGTGAACGGCGGTCCGTTGTCAGTCCGGAGCTCTCCAAAAAGCACAGGAGTGGCTATCACCTTTTCAAGTTTGGGGATTACTTCTGCAGCGGATGTTGAGGAGATGAACTCCACTTCCGGATACCTGGAAAAGTCATCAACAATCACCAGCATGTGTCGCCCCCCTGGTAGACTTCCGAAATCCGCACTGACTCTGTCCCATGGGCTGCACGGGGCTGCTTGGGTGATCACCGGTGCTGGCCTGCTTGGGAGACTCGTGGCGAGGCATGCGGGGCAGTGTTGTATTACTGATTCTATTTGGTGGTCCAGGCCGGGAAACCACACTTTGCTCCGAAGCCGGTTCTTGGATTTGACGATCTCCTGATGTGCTCCGTGGGCGAGGAGCGCTGCATGTTTGGTAAGGCTTGCGGGTAGAACCAGGCGCGGACCACACAGGAGACATCCCTCTGCCGATACTGACAATTCTTGACGGACTTGGTGTAGTGATTTCAGCGTAGCTTGGGCCGCTGCCGTTCGCATGGGCGACGGATTTTGCAGAGGCTGCCAGTCTCCGGAACAGACTGCTTGTATTGCCATTTGGAGGCAGTCGTCGTCTTGGGTGGCGGCTATGACTTCTTGCAGTGACATCGGGAGGGGTCGGGACCACTCAATTATCATTCGCACATAATCCTCCGTGGCGGCCGCTTCCTCAGCTTCTGGAGGGGTGGCTGGCCGGGCATGCCGCGACAGGAAGTTGGCAGGGTTCCGTGTGCCGGATCAGTATTCAACTTTCAGCTGGAACTCTTGTAACTGCAGTATCCACCTCTCGATCCGTGGAGGGGGCCGAGACGACGAACCTTGGAAAAGTGGAACCAGTGGCTTGTGGTCGGTAATGACAGTGAACGGATGACCGTACAAATAAATGTGGAAATGGCGGCACCCCCACAGAATGGCTATGGCCTCTCTTTCAATTTGCGAGTAACGCTGTTCGGTAGGCATTAGAGTCCTGCTTGCATAGGCAACTGGTGCCCAGTCTCCACAACCCTGGCGTTGTGCTAAGACGGCACCGAGACCGGTGGGGCTGGCGTCTACTACCAGTTTGGAGTCATGGCGCGGGTCAAAGTAGACAAGGGTTGTATCCGCGGACAAAGCGGCCTTGGTCTGCTGGAATGCTTGCTCTTGTGCTGGGCCCCAGGTCCAGTGGGCGGTGGTCTTTGTGAGTTCCCGCAGTGGACCTGTCAAATCCGATATGTGACCATGCCCAGAAAGCTGTGGACTCCGGTCACTGACGTAGGGGCCGGCGCTTCTTGGACGTCCTTCACTTTGGTGGGATCAGTCCCGATGCCTCTGTCTGAGAAGCGATACCTGAAGAAGCTTATGTCCCGGCATAAGAACTCGCACTTTTCCCTGTGGAGGGTTAGACCGCAGTCTCTGAGGCGTTTGAACACCGCGTTGAGGCGGAGGATGTGTTCTCCTAGAGAGGGGGCGTGGACCAAGATATCATCGCTCACGTTGAGCACCCCTTCCAGCCCCTGCAGGACAGTTTCGATAATGTTCTGGAACACCTCGGCTGCGCTAGAGATTCCGAAGTTAAGGTGTTTGTAGCGCCACAGGCCGGCGTGGGTGGAGAAGGTCGTGATTGGACGAGAGTCCGGGTGGAGCGGGACTTGATGATACCCCGATCGGAGGTCCATCTTCAAGAACCACTTTGACCCCGCGGGTTCGCCTATGATGTCATCAACCGTGGGTGTCAGGTGGCGTTCTCGTTTGATGGTGAGGTTCGGAATCCGCATGTCGATGCATATGCGGACAGCGTCCGGCTGCTTCGGTTTCTTCGCAACCACGATGGGGGACACCCACGGGGTGGGACCTCTCACTCATTCAATGATTCCTGCCGCTTCCAGCATGCAGAGTTCCGCCTTTACCTTTGGGCGGAGGTGGAAGGCAATCCTCCTATGTCTGAGAGCCACGGGGGCTACCGACTTGTCGATGTGCAGACAAACTGCTGGGCCCTTGAGGCACCCGATCCTATCAAAGAGAGGTGCCACCTCCGATATTAACCTGTCCAGATCATGAGCCTGTACAGAGAAGGCAAAGTGAATAAGGCGTAGTTCTTGGGCAGTGCGACAACCGAGTAGAAATCCCGACCCTTCTCTGGAGACGTAGATCTTGGCCGACTGACGGATGTCATTGTGCGAGATCTCAGCTTGGAATACTCTGCACATTCGGAGGGGGGTGTGGGTCCCAAAAGCGTACACTTGGACATTGGTGCTGCGGAGCGCAGGCGGATTGGGCAGTAGTCTGTAGGCGCAGACGGCCATAAGGTTGATCATGGCACCTGTGTCGATGAGTGTCGTCACCAGATATCCCTGCACGTTGACAGTGCACATGGGTGCTGCTTGCGGTGACGCAGAGAGGGCATGTAGCATGTGCACCACGAGTACAGTGGCGGCTTCATCATCGTCCATGTCCCCGCTCGAGGAGTCCCCTGGGACAGGCTCCAGTGCGCGTACTGGACGAGTTGGGCCTTGCGACTGTCGTGAAGGCCTCGAGCGACAGACTTTGGAGAAGTGATTGACTTTTCCGCATGCGCTGCATGTTTTCCCTTGAGCTGGACAGGCACAGTCGTGTAGGAGTGGGCCTCCGCACCATCCGCAGAGGCGGATTTTGAGATTCTGTCCGGACCCTTGGACCGAGGGCTTTCTGGGTCTCTGCCGCGGGCCTCGTGGATTGGGCCGAATAGCGCTTACTGGTTCTTCTTTGATGGCTACCGTAGCTTTGAGTTCCATATGGGCCGCCCTGGCCTTGGACAATTCTTTGGAGCGTCCTAGGGTCAGTATGTCCTTCATTGCCATGTTGTGTTCTTCGAGAATGCGCTCGCGCAGTTTTGAGGAAGCACACCCTTGAATGAATTGTGCTTGCACCTCATCATCCTCATCAGGTAGGGTGCACGTGCTTGCTAGCTCTTTGAGGCGAGCGTAGAATACGTCGACAGATTCCTCCGGGAGCTGCTTCGCCTGGCGGAGGAGGAACCGCTCGTAGTTTGGGTTGGCATACGGCTCGAAAAGCGCAGTGATGGCATCGCGCAATGTGGCATAGGTTTTCGGGGGCCCGGCGTCATGGACAGTCTTTGCGATTTTGTGAATGTCTGCACAGCCCAGGTGAAGGAGCATGGACCGCTGTCGTCGCTCTTTTATCTCCGCGGCTTCGAAGAACGTCTCCAGCCGCTCTACCCACTCCTTCCATCGCGCGGCTTGGGAAGGTGGTGGACCAGTCACGGCGAAAGGCTCCAGAGGCGGGACGGTGGTCATGGTGGCACCGCTGCGGACGATCACCGGGGCGCAGGAAGGCTATTCAGCTGCGTCGACGGGGCACCGGAGCGTCGACAGCAGGCGACGATAGTGGTGTGGGGCCATGTGGTGGCGCGTCAACTGGCAGCAGAAAAGCAGGAGGTGGCGGCTGGGACCTTGAGAGGGGGTGCGCACCACGGCCAGCTAGGACCCCTCCACAGCCGGGGGTCACGTATTTATGGCCTTCACCAGTTCCTGGGCCAGTGTGGGGGGTGTTACCCTGACGTGAGGCAGCAGAGCACCGTGGGGCAAAATGTATGCAGTTCTAACTCGAGGGGTAGGCTCCCCTGATTTGTCTGGCAGTCACTCCCTTGTATTATTCTTGCTGGTTGGTGCCAGAAACATGCAGAAGAGGGCTCTTCCTTAGCGCCTGCAGCGCGCGACTCTCGGGGCAGGGCCACCCACTGGTTTTGCTGAGGGAAGGCTGTTACAGGTGCGATGGCTTCGAGCGGCCAGAGGGGTCAGTAGAGAGGCCGCGAGCGCTTACCGCCTCGTCGTGCTCCCAGCGGGGAACCGGCACACGTGCTCCAGCGCTTCCACTCTCTACGTGCTCCAGGCGAGCACCGACGGTCCAGCGGAGCTTCTGCGAGGCCGCAGATACAGGCAGGGACCCAGGCGACGCCCGCGCTGAGCGAGGCACACCAGCGGGGTGGCTGTACAGCGGCAGGCAAGTGCGCGGCGGCGGCGGGGGACAGCACAGCGGGTCGGAGGTAGGACAGCGGCTTGCTGACACCACCTCATCGCCAGTGTAGTGTCGGGGTGACTAGGCCAGCCGCGTAAGGAATCACACGGACACACAGGTGTGGCGTTGGTGGTCAGCCACGAACGTAACCACACCCAGCGCACTGGGCATTTTATTCTCTCACACACGTGGTCTCGACCTCCGAACCCACCTTATAAGTCGCTCTTCGAGGGGGGTGATTACCTACATCGCCTCCCCTGTTATTGTGAGAGACGTGGGCTGTCCCACCGTCTCTCGCGATATTACAAGTTCCATCTGAACTACATAAAGTTGAAATGTACTGCCAGTCTGTCCCAAGAAACGGGAAGCTCGTATCTGACTTCTCCTTCCATAAATTATATGCTTTCACTATCACTGACACTCTGCACTCCTGGCCTGTTAGACCCGATGCCTTGCCGAGAAAGCTTGCACGAGAGAGCCACTGTGCTGAATAACAAAGATATGTTTCTGACACATGTTCAGCTTGAGCTCTCGATTGGCAGCACTGTCCTCCTTCGGGTTTACTGGTACAGAATGTACTTCCATCTGCGCTGGCGACACAGAAACCACTTGTTGGCTCTCACTAAGACGAGGCCTGACAGCTGTGAGTTTGCATATGTGCCAAGCTATCGAATGCCTCACTTCTGGAATCAGTGATGTAACGAAACTTGAGGAGCCTCCCTGCAAAGTACATGGAGGTGGACCCCACGCTCCGGACCCAGTCCCGAGCTCTCAGGCCAGGGGCCCGTATCCCATGCACCTGCTACGGAGGCCCTCGGAAGCTCAGGACCCCTGCACCACAGGGGCTATTGTTACACCACTGTTTGCAATAGCAGGGGCATTCGGGTTTGCTCCCTTCTCAATGCTAGCCTGCTTGTGCCTGCATGGCCAAGTATTCAACAGCAATTTGCCTTGGGCACAGAACATGGCCACAACCTCACAGGGATGCCACCCCTTTACCTGCTTTTAAGGTTTCTTGCCTGTGGCTACACGCTATGCCCTGAAGCATTGTTCCCAATGTAATTATGGAAAATGGCACTTTGCAGGTGTAATATGGGCGATTATAGAGTTGGTTCAGTTTACTTGTGATTTTATTGTCAAATTTTGGAAAGCTTTTGCCTCCCAATATTATTTAATATTTGAAAAAATTGAATTACCCTGCTACTAAAATAATATGGTGTAATTATTCATCAGTTACTTTACATTTGGCATTATGGCTTGGTCATATGTCACATTAAATAACAAAAATATCGTCTGATAGAAATATTGTGATATAAATATTATTTACTAAAATATTGTACAATTGAGTGTAGATTTTCTTTTCTTAGCTCCAATGGGGCAATAATTACTGTGAGAAGTTGGCCTGATGTATGATGTCACTAGTTATAGTGTACACCTTATATCAGTCCAAATACCCTTATGGTGATTGGTTGTAAAGTCAACCTTATAGACCAGCTATCCTAGTGGTAGCATGGACAAGAGCAGTCTTAGGCTAAACTCTGAATGGCATGTGAAGCCAGCTGTGATACCATATATAATCCCTTGAATACCAAATGAAAGGACACCACAACAGATATATATATAAAATAAAGTGTATTTATTCTAAGCAAACCCTCAGCACTCTTTATGAGATTAGAGGTAAGTACAACACAGTCTTATTTATGCATACAGTAAGTCACACAGGTAAGTAATACAGTTAGGCCCTGGGGGCCACGCAATCCATATACTAAGTAAGTGGTATAAGGACCACTGTCACGGAAATAGAGTAGGCCTAGGCCTAGGGAATCGCTGGGGCTACACTGCACTAGCAACAGTTAGGAAGTGGGAGGCCCACGGGATTCGTATGCAGAGTGGAAACACTCACGCGTAATGCGTAAAAGTCACTAGCAATAGTACAGTTTAGAAATAGATAGATTTAGGACACTTCCGGAGTAGCTAGGAAGTCGACACTTGAAACTTAGACACTAGGATAGTCACTATCCTGATGAGCACCGGAGTACCCAAGTTACCTAGCCCACAGGCTGCGGGTGCATAGGGTTGAAGTTGCGTCGGGTTTCGTCGTCGACTCCTATGGATGCCTGAAGAAAGATGCTGACAGGCAGTCAGTGAAGAGTGTCCGGTGGATCCCAAGGCTGGGATCAAGAAGAGAGGAAACCTGCAAGCAGAGGGGACAGAGTCAAGGTCACTAGCCAGTGACCACGTGGAACCAGGAAGGAACCAGACGATGTTGTGAAGAATTGCAGGTGAAGGTGAAGCTTGTCGCTGCAGCCAGGAGGACCAGGAAGCGTCGAGGACGACCAGGACCAGGAGGCGAGCTGTCCCACAAAGGCTCTTGCTGTCGGCGGCGTCGAAGTTGGACTAGGACTCACCAAGCCTTGGCAAGCGGAACCCACGAAGAACGGAGGACTTGCTTCTGGTGCAGACCAGGAAGGTCTGGGGTGCTTCTTCTTTGCAGAGAAGCGGGAGCCAGTCTCGAGGAGCCAAACCAGCGCAGAAGATTTCAGGGTGCGTCGTCACAAAGGCCACTAGCCAGCGGGCAAGCAACCGGACAGACGCGGCAAGCAGGAAAATGCTGAAGGTCCCCACGCAGGACTCGTTGAGTGTGGGGGGCTGGTCTTCGGTGCAGATGGTGCTTGGGGGTGGGGCTTCTCAATCCCCGGTGCACAACTTCGAGGGTGCCTCAGAAGCTGCGCTTGGAGATACTAGCCACTTTTCCCAGGTTGCCGGTCCCACGTCGCTCGTCGCCTCCACGGATCTCAGCTCTGCTGTAGATGTGGATCAGGGTCGGAGAAGTCTGGAAGTCAAGGCTCTGGTCGGGCTCTGCAGTCGGTTCCTCGTAGAACGTGGGCAAAGCAAAGGGTAGTCTCTTGATGGTGCCTGTTTGCACAGGGTAGCCACTCCTTGGCCACAAGGGAGATTCTTCAGTCTTCTTCTTTCGTCGAATGTCGAAGGTCCAGAGTTTCTGTTCAAGATTGCAGGTTCAGGATAATCTAAAGTCTTGAGGCCCAACTCCCACTCTTATACTAATCTGGGGGGCTGGGATACCTGCTAGGTCACGCCTTATGGGTGGGACCTGGGAGGGGGTGGTTACACCCACTTCCCTTTGTCCAGTTTCGCGCCAGAGCTGGGGCTGGAGTGCCCCAGCGCCGGTTTGAACTGGACTATGCAAGGAACACCTTGTGTGCCCCAGGCATGTCTCATTCCTTTCAGCCCACCCTGCCCCAATACACTAAAGGCTGTCTGGGGAGGTGCTAGCACCTCCCCAAGCAGGAAACCTATTGTCCAGGCCTCCCTGGCTGGGATCACTCCCAGCTGCAGGAGGTCAGACTTGTGTCGTGGCAGCAGCATCCATTTTGTGATGCTGAGGCTTTGGTCAGAGGCTAACAGTGAGGTATGATTTTAACATGTCTTTCCCTCTAGAAGGGGGGAATAATATCCTCATGTCCAGAAATGGCATGGGGGTATTATTCCACAGTGTTAGACACCTTACACGACATGTTTCGATAAAGCCAAACCATAGTTACCATAACCGTTTAAGATTATAAGGCACTTTAAGAGTATATGGTAGGCTATATCATAGAACAGCTATAAGGACATGGTTCCGAAAGCTGCAGACAGGCTCAGTTCATGCTAGAGCACCATCTCACATGTTACCAAGCACTCTGCCTCCAGGATTGTTAAGGCCTGCCATAGGAGTGGCTGATAGGTACACATGTGTCTATATATAAGGTAGATATAGGTATACTATATCTAAGCAAGGGGTGGTTACACGACCTTGCCCCAGCTGAGTGATCAGCCAGTTGTGTCTGATTGGAAGGCCAGACCAGGGGTGGCATAATACATGCTGCAGCCCCTGGGAGGCCTAGGGTACACCTGTGCCCTGGGTACCTAGGGTACACTGTACAGGGTCCAATAAGGTGATCCTTACCAATTGGTTATGTACCTAGGGTACATGGAGTCCATTTTAAAAAGAGAGCAGACAGCCTGAGACCCTGAATGGCAGGATCTCAGGCCAACTAAGTCGAAAAACCAGCTAGACACTAGGCAAAAAGTTGGGGGTAACCATAGTCAGATATCCACCTTCCTACACAACCCCCCCCCCCAAACGAAAGGAGATAAGGCTGGCCTTGACAGGGTAAGCCTCTATTGCCTAAGTGGCCATATAAGGAAGAACCAGCACTGGCATGGTTACCCCCTGTCTCATGGTCCACTAAGCAATCCCTCATCCTAAAGGTATCATAGGGTCTCCACCATAGGGAATCTCTACCTTGGGTGTGTCTTTGCAAAGTAAAAGGCTGGTGTTGAGATGGAGTACTGGAGTGAGTGTCCTCAAAGTGAGGCCTCAGCTTCCTCCAATCATCCTCCACCATGGATGCCTTTCTTTCTCTAACTGAGTTGCACTGTGCTCTCAGGGTCAGCCTCTGGCTACCTAAAGCTGGAGGCTGGGTCCCTTTTGTGGGCTTACTGGAGGGACAGGTCAGGTTTGGGGCCCTAAGGTCCCATGTTTGCCTGTGCCCAACAGAATCCCTCTGGGGGAGGTCCCTAACTACCTGTAAAGGGGATCCCTCAGGAATGTTTTTACCCATCACCTGGCTAGGGCTACTAGCCAGGCAATCCTCATTCTCTTGATGGGGGGGTTCTTGTGGACAGGGTCCCTCTTGGGGTCCACTGGCCTCCCTGACCTCTGCAGCCCTGGGCTGACTGAGGCAGGGTAGAGAGAGGCAGGCTACCTGCACCAGACTGGGTCCCACCTTGGAAGGGGCCACTGACATCAGAGGCTCTGCCAGGCCAGGCCTGGCTACCTCTGGGGCAGTTCCTTCACAAGGGGTGAGGTCAGATCCCTGAGGAGGCTGACCTTTTCCTAATGTCTGGGGAGAGGGAGACTTTTCTTCCTCTCCACTACTCTCTGTTTGTGTGGAGTGATCCATAGTTTCAGGCTTCACTACACCTATGTCAGTCTGAGTATGGGCTGAGACCATTACAGCCTTGCCAACCTTTTCAGGGAGGCACTCAGTTTGTGTTTGAGCTGTGACTGTCACAGCTCTGCCAATCTCTACAGGGGAGTCTGTCTTTGCCTGGGCTGTGGCTACCACTGCCCTTCCAACCTTTTCAGGGAGGAAATCTACTTGGACAGGGGTTGTCGCTGGCACAACCCCACTACCCTTTTTTGAAAGGCCTACCATTTTGGAATGGGAGTCTTGTTCAACTCCAGCCCAAGCTGAGAGTTCTAAGTCATTCCCCAGTAAGCAGTCCACAGGCAAGGTTGGAGACACTGCCACCCTTTTAGGGCCAGTGACACCTCCCCAGCTGAGACATACCTCTGCCATGGGATGACTGTTCTGTTTGCCATCAATGTTAGTTACCTGGTATGAGAAACCAGGCAAAAGCTGCTCAGAGGGAACTAGCCTATGGGCCACCATAGTGATGCTAGCTCCAGTGTCTCTGTAGGCCTCAGCTTTTCTTCCATTGATGTAGGGCTCCTGTCTGTACCTACCCAAAGTGTTGGGACAGGCAGTGAAGTTGGCAAACCCCATGCCACCATCACAGACAAGGGTAGCTGCTGTAGGGGAATTGGCTAAGCCAGGATCCCCCTGTGTTCCCCAAGAAAACCCAACCAAATTTTTGGGGGCACTCCCACCACCTGGGGGATTACTGCTGACAGTAATAGGTGGTGTGACAGGAGTAGTTGGAGGAACAGTTTTGTTTTTAGCCTGTGGACAACTGCTGTCAGTTTTCCAATGCCCAGGAGTTTTACACACATGGCAGTAAGGCTTTTTAACTGTGGTAGGGGAGGGAGCTTGGGACCCACCACCCTGTGTGGAGTTTTGGGGCCCTGAGGAAGATTTCTCTTTTGTTTTATCCCCACCCTTCTCTTGAGGCTTGGTGGTATCTTTCTTTTGGTCACCACCCTGATTTTTAGGCCTAATCCTGGTCCTGACCCATTTATCTGCCCTCTTTCCCAATTCTTGGGGAGAGGTCACATCTGAGTCTACCAGGTGTTGATGGAGAAGCTGGTTCTGACAATTACTAAGGATCTGCTCCCTCATAATCAAGTTGTACAATCCTGTATAGTCCTGCACCTTGCTGCCATTTAACCAACCTTCCAAAGCCTTAGTGGCACAATCCACAAAATCAGACCAGTCCTGTGTCTGTGTCTTCTGGGTGTCTCTGAACAACAACCTATATTGCTCAGTGGTTAAGCCAAACCCATCTATCAGAGCACTCTTCAGGACTTTGTAATTGTTTGCATCCTCATCACTGACTGTGAGGAGCTTGTCTCTACCTTTGTCAGAAAAGGAGAGCCACAAGATAGCTGCCCACTGACTCTGGGGAACCTGCTGTACTTTGCAGGCCCTCTCCAAAGCAGTCATCCACTTGTGGATGTCATCCCCATTCTGATATGGGGGGACTATCTTGCTTAGGTTTCTATGGTCATAAGACCTATCCCTATCTCTAGGAATGTTGCTGCCACCAGTGGGTTCTAACCCACTTAACTTTTGTTCTCTAGCCAGAGCAAGCTTCTCTTTGGCAAGGGCAAGTTCTTCCCTCTGAATCCTCAGATTAGCTTCCCTCATTCTGGCTTCATGCTCCTTTCTCTCAGGTGAAGTCATTCCCCTGTGAGAGGAAGCATTAGAGATGCTAGAGACATGGGAGTGGATGGATTCCCTTGAAGGGGATCTGTCCCTCCTGCTTCTCTGTGTAAGCCTACTTGGGGGTCTGTATGGGGGGACCCCATGCAAACTCCCATGTAAACTTAGGTTAGCCTGGCTAAGTCTCCTTACTTGGCCCTGGCTGTCTACCTCCCCATCTGAAGCCCCATCTGACTCCTCTGTGGTGGGTAGACCCTCCTCTGTACCTAGGGTATCTGCCTGAGAGGCCCTAAGAGTATCATACTCCTCTAGGAGCTGTCTTAACTGAAGGAGGGTAGGGTTTGCACCCTGTTTTATTCCTCTGGAGGTACACAATTGTCTCATCTCCTGGAATGTTAAGGTATCATACCTAGAGGGGGTCTTCTGCAGACCTGCCCCTCCTGAGAGAGCATCTACTTGATCTCCTCCCAGAGGCATGATCTAGTGAGGGTGTGGTGTGTGCACCTACCTACACTAGTTGTTTCTACTAAACCTCTCTAGTAGTTGTAGTCAGGGTGTGTTACTCCCTTCAACCTACAACCACTAAGTCCAGTAGGACTTAAGTATTATAAACTATGTTATATGTACCTAGACAATATCTGTGTGATCTTTCAATTTAGTATCTCAAAATTACAATGGTATTACAACAGCAAGCTCAGATCCCAACCGCTGCTCACCAATGTGAGAAGTTGGCCTGATGTATGATGTCACTAGTTATAGTGTACACCTTATATCAGTCCAAATACCCTTATGGTGATTGGTTGTAAAGTCAACCTTATAGACCAGCTATCCTAGTGGTAGCATGGACAAGAGCAGTCTTAGGCTAAACTCTGAATGGCATGTGAAGCCAGCTGTGATACCATATATAATCCCTTGAATACCAAATGAAAGGACACCACAACAGATATATATATAAAATAAAGTGTATTTATTCTAAGCAAACCCTCAGCACTCTTTATGAGATTAGAGGTAAGTACAACACAGTCTTATTTATGCATACAGTAAGTCACACAGGTAAGTAATACAGTTAGGCCCTGGGGGCCACGCAAACCATATACTAAGTAAGTGGTATAAGGACCACTTTCACGGAAATAGAGTAGGCCTAGGCCTGGGGAATCGCTGGGGCTACACTGCACTAGCAACAGTTAGGAAGTGGGAGGCCCACGGGATTCGTATGCAGAGTGGAAACACTCACGCGTAATGCGTAAAAGTCACTAGCAATAGTACAGTTTAGAAATAGATAGATTTAGGACACTTCCGGAGTAGCTAGGAAGTCGACACTTGAAACTTAGACACTAGGATAGTCACTATCCTGATGAGCACCGGAGTACCCAAGTTACCTAGCCCACAGGCTGCGGGTGCATAGGGTTGAAGTTGCGTCGGGTTTCGTCGTCGACTCCTATGGATGCCTGAAGAAAGATGCTGACAGGCAGTCAGTGAAGAGTGTCCGGTGGATCCCAAGGCTGGGATCAAGAAGAGAGGAGACCTGCAAGCAGAGGGGACAGAGTCAAGGTCACTAGCCAGTGACCACGTGGAACCAGGAAGGAACCAGACGATGTCGTGAAGAATTGCAGGTGAAGGTGAAGCTTGTCGCTGCAGCCAGGAGGACCAGGAAGCGTCGAGGACGACCAGGACCAGGAGGCGAGCTGTCCCACGAAGGCTCTTGCTGTCGGCGGCGTCGAAGTTGGACTAGGACTCACCAAGCCTTGGCAAGCGGAACCCACGAAGAACGGAGGACTTGCTTCTGGTGCAGACCAGGAAGGTCTGGGGTGCTTCTTCTTTGCAGAGAAGCGGGAGCCAGTCTGGAGGAGCCAAACCAGCGCAGAAGATTTCAGGGTGCGTCGTCACAAAGGCCACTAGCCAGCGGGCAAGCAACCGGACAGACGCGGCAAGCAGGAAAATGCTGAAGGTCCCCACGCAGGACTCGTTGAGTGTGGGGGGCTGGTCTTCGGTGCAGATGGTGCTTGGGGGTGGGGCTTCTCAATCCCCGGTGCACAACTTCGAGGGTGCCTCAGAAGCTGCGCTTGAAGATACTAGCCACTTTTCCCAGGTAGCCGGTCCCACGTCGCTCGTCGCCTCCACGGATCTCAGCTCTGCTGTAGATGTGGATCAGGGTCGGAGAAGTCTGGAAGTCAAGGCTCTGGTCGGGCTCTGCAGTCGGTTCCTCGTAGAACGTGGGCAAAGCAAAGGGTAGTCTCTTGATGGTGCCTGTTTGCACAGGGTAGCCACTCCTTGGCCACAAGGGAGATTCTTCAGTCTTCTTCTTTCGTCGAATGTCGAAGGTCCAGAGTTTCTTTTCAAGATTGCAGGTTCAGGATAATCTAAAGTCTTGAGGCCCAACTCCCACTCTTATACTAATCTGGGGGGCTGGGATACCTGCTAGGTCACGCCTTATGGGTGGGACCTGGGAGGGGGTGGTTACACCCACTTCCCTTTGTCCAGTTTCGCGCCAGAGCTGGGGCTGGAGTGCCCCAGCGCCGGTTTGAACTGGACTATGCAAGGAACACCTTGTGTGCCCCAGGCATGTCTCATTCCTTTCAGCCCACCCTGCCCCAATACACTAAAGGCTGTCTGGGGAGGTGCTAGCACCTCCCCAAGCAGGAAACCTATTGTCCAGGCCTCCCTGGCTGGGATCACTCCCAGCTGCAGGAGGTCAGACTTGTGTCGTGGCATCAGCATCCAGTTTGTGATGCTGAGGCTTTGGTCAGAGGCTAACAGTGAAGTATGATTTTAACATGTCTTTCCCTCTAGAAGGGGGGAATAATATCCTCATGTCCAGAAATGGCATGGGGGTATTATTCCACAGTGTTAGACACCTTACACGACATGTTTCGATAAAGCCAAACCATAGTTACCATAACCGTTTAAGATTATAAGGCACTTTAAGAGTATATGGTAGGCTATATCATAGAACAGCTATAAGGACATGGTTCCGAAAGCTGCAGACAGGCTCAGCTCATGCTAGAGCACCATCTCACATGTTACCAAGCACTCTGCCTCCAGGATTGTTAAGGCCTGCCATAGGAGTGGCTGATAGGTACACATGTGTCTATATATAAGGTAGATATAGGTATACTATATCTAAGCAAGGGGTGGTTACACAACCTTGCCCCAGCTGAGTGATCAGCCAGTTGTGTCTGATTGGAAGGCCAGACCAGGGGTGGCAAAATACATGCTGCAGCCCCTGGGAGGCCTAGGGTACACCTGTGCCCTGGGTACCTAGGGTACACTGTACAGGGTCCAATAAGGTGATCCTTACCAATTGGTTATGTACCTAGGGTACATGGAGTCCATTTTAAAAAGAGAGCAGACAGCCTGAGACCCTGAATGGCAGGATCTCAGGCCAACTAAGTCGAAAAACCAGCTAGACACTAGGCAAAAAGTTGGGGGTAACCACAGTCAGATATCCACCTTCCTACAATTACTTTATAATAACAGTATGGTCGTCAGAAGATATTTTGCTTACGATAGTTTAAGACCCTAAACTCACCGACAAAGAGTCTTCTTCTAGTTAGTTTTGGGGTAAACTATTGTCCTTCAGTTGTCAACAAAGGTTTGGACTCAGATAAAATGGTACCTGAAAAAAGCTGTTTCTCCGAATTCATGGGGTTCCGGCTGCTCATGTCCGGCCTACAACCACACAGAAAGCAAATTCAAAGACCCCCCCATCCTGAAAAGTGTCTGAGCTACATGACCTAATCTGTACAGAAAGATGTGGGAGTTTCATTGGGCCAAATCAATGTTTGATTATTAATTCACTAAAATACTGCTTGGCTTGGGAGATTTCACGGCTGCTGCTGGTAGTGGCAGGCAGGGTGAGCAAAAAGGGACACAATGACCATATCTTTGTAAAGTCAGTGCCCCATAGGGCATATGTTGTGTTCTCTGTAAGAAGGTCTGGGGGTATGACTAGGGATCCTGCTGCACTTTAAGATCATTATTTACTATGCTTTAAAAGCTACTTCATGTAAATATGTAATGAAAAACGTGTTGTAAAATGAACCTTTTTTCACATTTTTCCCCCCAATTGTCTTGGAGTCTAACTCCACCCTTGCTGTAGTCAGGCTCGTTCACTGACTACGCATCGTGTGTGGACTGATCCGTCTTATTTTTTGTGCTCTCTATTTTCTGGTCTGTCTTTTTTGTGTGGTCTGAAAACGTGTGTGTGGGTATGACTGGGTATCCTTGTGGACTATAAGGTCAACAATTACTATACTTAAAAAAATGAATCCATTTGAGCACAGAATGAAAAGTGTGTTTTAAAATGCACCAATTTTGCAATTGTTTTTTAAATTTTCTCTGAGGGAGAACCATCTCTCTCAGACTTCTCTTGCAGAGGTCAGGCTTGCTCGCTGCACTTGCTTTGCACAGTATAGGGACTGAACATATCCTGAAAAATGTGTTCCGCTTTTGTAATTTTTTCCCAAATTTTCTTGGGATCCACCAAACCTTCCTTGCATGGACAGGCTCTCTCGCTGCACTCCCTCACTACACACTGTATGAGGGCTGGTCTAATAACATTTGCCAGGGCTGGTTTGAATTCCCAGTCCGGCACTGATGCCTTCCCTGAGGCCTGCAGGGGCTTTAGAAGTGTACTCATCTGGTGGATTGAGACTTAAAAGACTAAAGTCAGAAGGTAAAATCATTTACCAGGATGAACCAGGTTAGTGTATCTGACCTGCGCTCCATTACAATCTGGGGAGTGTTACAAACCTGCCAGCAGAGGCTGCTCTGACACCGACTTATAGGAAGGCGCTGACCGCCTGCTCGAGAGAGGAACTGGAAGTGCCATTGCAAGAGGACGATGCTGCATCCACAATCCAAGTTTCTCCTAAGACCAGGAAGCTTGACTGTGATGTAGTTTACCTTATCTATAGCGCCAATAAATTACTCATTCTGTTTCTCATGCTTTTAATCAGAATCCAACACATTTCTTTAAAATATCTATTGAGTCCCACAGATACATCAAAAATCGTTCTCGCGGAAACAACCTAGAAGAGTAGAAGGGGAATGGTGCTCAGCATCAGATCCTGGCAGTAGTCCCATGCAAGCAGCACATTATTTTGGCAAAACTATGATTCCACCCGCATCATGAGAGCATACAACACACTGCAGGAGATCTTCAGGGTTATTGTAAAACTGGGGTGCTTTCTAACGCATGACCAATTTGAGTAACGATACTACTAACAACGTGTGTTTTAAAGGTGTGCTCCTTTTCATTTACTTTTCTTATTATATATTCATCCTTTTCAGATTCTTTCTTTCCTATAATGTAAGTACCTTGTGGTGTGAGCTTGCAGTCTCTGGTGTTAGAGAGGGTATGTCTGAGGCTAGCCTGCTGTTCATATGTGCTTTGGAGAGGGATGTGATGACATCACCTTAAATCCTTGCTAATTTTACACCTGGCTGTACGTTTTCACAGGCACCCAAACTTGTTACCATGAAAGTTAAGCTTAGAGAGGGGCTGCGGCCCATGTGAAGTATTAAAAAAAAAAAAAAAACTGAGACCTTTCCACTTTTGGAAGGATATTGGGTGGGACAGGGAGTGCCCTTGGGGGGCCTGGCCCTCCTGACCCCCTTCTAGAACCAGGCCAGTGCAGGATCTCCTTGATCCTTTCTCACAATTTTCTGTGTTTCTTGCCCTCCTTTCCAACTTCTGTGTGTCTCTCTCTTGCTCTGGGTCAAAGGCCCAGATGCACAACTGTTTTTTGCAGTCACAAAAGGGAAATCAATCCGTTTGCGACCGCAAAAAACGGTGGTGGTATGCACAGACGCTATTTTGCGAGTCACTGACTCACAAAATAGTGTTTGCGACTCGCTATTAGGAAGGGGCTTGCCAAGGGCGTCCCTTCCTGATAGCGACCCCATACTCTTTGTGAATGGGAGCGAAAATATTTTTTAAGGGACCACTGCCTGCCCTTAAAAAATGAAAAGTTTCATTTTCTTTTTTTTTAAATACACCCCGTTTTCCTTCAAGGAAAACAGGCTGTATATAAAAAACACTGCTTTATTGAAAAAGCAGTCACAGACCAGGTGGTCTGCTGACCCCAGCAGGCCACCATCTCTGTGAGTGCTAGCCATTCCAAATAGGGTCACAAATTATTGTACATTCAGTTTGGCAAGTCGCAAATTGCGAGTCACAATTCTGCGCAATTTGCGGCTCACTAAACTGAATGGTCGTACATCTGGCCCAAAGTCTGATGAGGAAAAATAAGAGTCGATCTGCAAACACCGGCTCAAATTAAGCAGGTACCCTGAAGACGCTGAATCTGTCCGAGAGAGGTGCAAGGTCAAAGCTCAGTGCCAGTCGGGAGGGTGAGGCCGGTGCATCTGGACGGGGGCTCCTGCCACCTAGCTGCTGCTGCTGTCCGGATAAGGCCTGTCTTTGGCTCATCTTCCAATGGAGCATTCTTGTGCGATGAGCCAGGCGGGGTGAAATAGGAGAATGCATTCCACCTCAGAGGCCACGTCTATGGGGCCCCAGCATGGAGTGACCCTTCAAGGAAAGGAGTGACGCGTGGCATGCTGGGAACTTTGGTGTGGGTGGTGGAGCAGGTAAAGCAACATTTTGTATACCTTCTCTATTTTTGCATGAAAATACTAATTACGTAATCATTCTAAATATTAACCTGTATTAATTGTTTGGAGTGTTGTGATTAACCAACAATTGCACCTTAATAAACACAAGATACACGTGGGACTAAAATGCTAATTGCATGTCTAATAAATTTATTGAGTAACTATGGTACGCAAACTAATTGTAGAATGTGTTGACATAGAAGATTGCATGATTTATGTTGCTTTTGTGGTGGTTTGTGCTCCTAGTGTTGCGGATTGGTGAGTATTATTGCTTTAAATGTTGCTATAAGCTAGGCCAATACTAATATATATTGGGATTAGTGTGGGTTTAAACATTAGAATCTTCATTTCCGTATATTAATTATGTTATTTTTGCTTAAGTTGGTATTCAAAATGGAGTTCGGAGGTGGCCACCGTCATTTGAGCGCGATGCCTACTGCGCAGACTCGGATGGCTCTGAAGATCTCCAGGCGACCTCTAACCACAAGACTACGTCAAGGATAGGAACGTGGAGGATTGCCAGGACCCAGCTAGTGTGAATGACTGAAAGACAATAGAGACCTGTACCCGGAGGTCTACATGTTGTTACTTTGGAACTTTCGCTTGAGAACCCGTGAAAAGAACACAATTTGAGAGATGTCATACTCTGTCCTATGGGAAGCAAACGAACTTGGGAAAATCACCACTTCTTGCAAATTCAGAGGGATTTAGCCAATCAGAACACTTCTGCCTTAAAATTGTTGCATATTTTTTCTATAAGTAAGGGGAAAAAGAATATAAAAGGGGGGTATTTAGTTGAAGAAAGGTGGTCTGTACCATTTTCCCGTTGGTGACTGTTGGTGTGGAGATTGGTTTTGTTAGCGTGATCACTCGGTCCCTTGGCTACATTGACTGTTGCCGTGCTGAGAGGGACTTTCCTGGATTTAAATTGAGTTCCTATTTAAGGCTAACAGGCTGATTCCATCTGGAGGGATTTTGAGTTATGCTGTGGGTTGACGGGTTTCTCCGGAAAATGGTCGCCAATATTCAAACCTAGGTAAATATCATTGTCATGTTAATTTGTGTTCATGATCAAAGTGAAAGAAATCGCTCATTAGAATTTTGATTTGACTGTAATTTTGATTATACTAAACGGAGTGAATTAACAAGATACACTAAACATTGATTAATAAGAAATTAGTCTGTGGATTCTTTAATAAGGCATTGATTTACTGAAGGTTTCCGAAGCTTTTAATATGTTTTAGCTGGTTCTAAATCTCCATCAACCAGTCCAACTCATTGGTCCATCGACCAAGTGGTGGAGTGCCTTGATGTCAAAGTTAGGATTCTATAGGTACAGATGTATATCATGTATATAATGCAAAGGAATTACTCCCGATAGGTAACAAGGTATCCCCACATGTCCAGCGCTTCTTTCCTCCTGTGTGCAGATTCGGAGTAAGACGTACAAGTGTTGGTGTTATGTGCCCCACCAATGGATGCGTGCGTGAATGAGTAAATGTGATGACGGGTCTGTGACTCAGAGGGAATATGTACATTTACCCTTTTCCGCTGGAGCATGGGCACAAATGCGCGTCATTAGGGGAGAGGGGATTGGGGAGACCAGAAACAAACAGCTGACTGTGGAAGCGGGGAGTCTAGGAGAGAAGGAGAGACGGGTAGGAGAGTGTAGTGGATGGGAGATGCGAAAGGGGAAAATGAGGGTACATTGCGGGTAACGACTTTGAGGGTGAGTGTAGTAAGCTGCTGAGACTTCATTAGTAAAGAATCTTCTTTACTCAAGATTAGCAGTACACTGCAGAAAAGGGTGCTGGCAGCTCTTGGCAAGATCCTAGGCAGAGTGCCCGTACATTCTAAGGTTCTACATTTTATACACATTCCATATGATGCAAACATGTTCCACAATGAATATTCCATACGAACTCAGAATACCATGTTACTACAATGAGGGCGATCAAAGTAGAGAGGGAAAGGGCAAAGAGGGATGGGAGCGCAAAGGCCTAGATGTGGAGCTCGGAGGAGAGGCCATGGAAGGAGAGAACAAAAAGAAAGAAGGAAAGAAAAGGGTACGGAAGGGAGAAGAGACAGGAAAGGGAATGAAGGTGAGAGAGGAATGGAGGGCGTGGAAGGGAGGGTGAAGGGAGCAGGGCCGGACTGGGAACCAAAACCGGCCCTGGCAAAGTGCTGGGCAGGCCACCCCTGGGGGGTTGGGGTTGCCGCCGAGCTCTTTGCCAGGGACGGTTTTCGGCCGATTTTGTTACAGGGCCGATTTTGCAGCTATGCAGTAACAAAAACGGCCTCCAGGGGCCCAAAACCGGCCCCCACCCGTGCGGCGCACTGGGGGATTGCCTGGTGCCCGCGACGGCCAGTCCGGCCCTGGAAGGGAGGGAGCGAAGGAGGGGGAGGGGCAAGGGAAAGGGACAAGGAAGAGGTCGAAGAGCGCACAGGGAGGGAGAGGAAAAGGGACAGCGAGCAAACGGGAAGAAACCATGGAGAAAACATGCTTTCTGGCAAATGGTGCTCGTGAGATCATGAATCTGCCATAACGCAAATTAGATTAAAATGAGGCCTCCTAATTCATTACAACACCACCCCAATAATGAGAACCCCGTAGGACAACGGCTACTATAACACAGAAACATGCTGAAATAAAGTGTAAATGCAGAAAGCATCCTTCAGCTATCACCCATCCCCCTCTTATTACTCCCATGTAATCTGACAAGAATTCCGTGAAATTCCGACGGTGTCCGCCTGGCACGTGCCCGTGTGCTCTGCGGTTCCTGATAGATGATTGCTCCCTTTAAATTAATTTCGCTAATAGTTCTCCCTGAAAACAATATCACTTCTAGGCGGTCTCAGTAAGAAAATGCGCAAAGGTCCGGGGAGACACCGTGACCTGCACAGTATCACACAATTTGGTCCCGTCAGAGCGCCAGGAGTTCAGACTCAGGCCCCCGTTGCTGAAGTCTACAACCTACCCCACTTACCTTCTGCATTAAGAGTCCACACATTAAAAACCTAAACAGCAAATGTTGGGTAGACTCTCCACACAGACTGTTATTATGTCTTTTTTAACGTGGTCGTTTGTAGGTGGGCTTAGTGACGCTCTTGCTGTGAGAGCGCCGATGACTTTCTAGACACTATTTTAGTTAACACATTTGCATACTTTTCCAAACGTCGCTGTGCAAGTACTTCAAATATGGCAGCAGCACTCCAAGCACAAATTATGTATATTTAATCATAAGCGTGAAGTTTGATGACAAAAAAATCAATATTGGGAGCCAAACAGATGAAGGCAACTCAGATTTAATGTGTTTGATGCTTAGAAGTTTAAGACCGACTTGATGCTTCTCTCTCTCTATTTCAAATCAATAGCTTCACTTCAACCCGCAAAATCACTCTTTTGTGACATACTAGACAAGTCCAATACAATATTCGCATATAATGCCATTTACCTTCTGTCTTACACATTGGCACTTATTTTAAAGAAGGCATAAGCAGGACTTATCCAGAGAAATGGATTTACATTCATACAAACAACTGTGCACTGTATGAGTTTTAGCTGTAAAGCCGTTTATGTCATAGACCGTGATGGGATCATGATTTCAATAAAATTTCATTACAATTCTGAGACATTGCACGAAATGTAGTGAAAGTACAGTAAGATCCTTGAAAGAAGCTGGAAAGATCAGGCAGTAGGCACGTAGATGTGCAGAACTTCAGGTTTGTTTCAGAGTAAGAAGAAACCCATCCAGGTCCCAGCCAGTTCAGGTAACAGCAGCCCCGTTATCACCTGGGATACCAGGACCCAACATGGAATCTCCAGTAACCATGGCACCATGCCATCGGGAGAAGCACAGATGCCACAAGTACCTATTATTTTCTTGGATGAAAATTCAAATTGAGGGAAAACCTCATCATCAGAGGTCACTTGAGATATCATCAGGATGGTGTTCAAGGAGACTGGGTTCGAGAAGAAACTGTCTCGCAAAAGTCACAAGTCTTATTTACCCAAACCAGTCTCTCTTGGGGCGACAATTCCACCCACTTTTTTTTGGGTGTCAAATCCTGAAAAATGTCAGGGTTTTTGTGGTAGCCCAACAAACGCAGCGTAGGGTGAACGATCTATGCCCTTGCACATGTGACAATTTTTCGACTCAGGACACCATGCACTTTATAATGTTTTGGGAACATTTTAGCGATATGCGTAGAAAGTTTTTAATCCCTATTTTAAAGGGAAAATGTTTTATGCAGGTTAGACCTGCTTTATTATATTTGCAGATGCCGAATGATCCTTGGGAGACCTTATATATTGCGAGCTTTTTAGTAGCGGCTGAGAGGCACAGGAAAAAACGGTATTTTATGCCTTGGAACCCGGTCGGTCCAATATGATCTCATTAATTTGTTTTAACGTATGCCCCCCCATTTGAGAAAATGCTGCTGAATATGATGTAACCTGGTTCTCCTTCTGCTATATAGGAATTACTGTTAATCTGTTTTATTTGTGTATTTAAGAACTATGCTGTTGAACTGTTTTATCTCACCCAATGCTTATTTATGAATTTTATTTTTAAATTCTATTAGTGTTATGATAATTGCTGTATGTTGTGTACTTTTATGGTTTTTATTAACCGAATAAAGTGGATTTGACTGATTGACTGAATGCAGCATACACATGCTCAGGGTGCGCTCTGTCCTCCTGAAATGAACAGGTTGTGCTGGAATACCTTGAATGTTGTATAGGTAATGCTGTATCCAGACACCAGGGGGCAGATTGATCAAAATGTCACTGAACGCAACACAGAAAGACAGCTTGCTGCACTGTGCTGCATGACGGGAGAGAGCAGGAACGCGCCGTATCTACAGAGATATGGCGCATTGTTACTGCTCTTTCTGTGCGCTGCTGCACTGAGTGCTGCCTAGCGCCAACGCAGGCAGCACGTGCACAAGACTGCTTGCGTTACAGACAGAATTGTTTTTGTGCAGGAAGGGACAGAAACTCCCTGTGGTCTGTGGGACCACTGCCTGCTCTAAAAAAAGTTTTTATTCACATTCACAAAGGAATGGGGACCCTTTGGAACCCTTCCCACTTGCGAATGGGTAACCACTTACTTGAAGTAGGCGGTAAAATGAGAATGTTTTGCGACTGCATTTAGGTCGCAAAACATTCACACATAACGTTGCAATTCGGGATTAGGAAGGGGCACCCTAAATACGCCCCATCCTAATTCCAAATCGCAAACCCAATTTACGATTCGGTAATAGGTTACAGAATCGCGAATTGGGATTTGTACATTTCAAAAAGCCTTTCTGCGTTTGCAAACGGTATGATTCTGCAGAAAACGCTTTGTAAACGTTGCCCTAGATCCTTATAGGTATCCTCCCACAGCTCAAGTATCCATGCTCTCCAAGTGGAGAACCAATAAAATGAAAGTGATACATTGTTATAGTAAACCCTTAAAATAAGCAGGCAGTGATGTCCGTCTAGGACCAGCTCATCTGGCCTGGCAGAATATGTGGCGTCTTCAGTTTTATTTATTCAGTATACCAGGGCACTCCTGCACAAGCAGGGCTTGTAGTTCCGTATTCCGTGTAGAGTCTGCACAGCTACCTGACACTAACCCAACACAGCCACATGGACTGATCCATGCTGTGCACTGTCTATGAAAGCGGTAGACCCCGGCACCGCCTCATACCCAGTTCACTTCTTGGGGCTACTCTTCTCGCCCCACAGGCTTCCTCTCAGCCCAAGAAGACTAACAAACTTCTTGGCCCACCAGCAGGTCTCCTGCAAGCTTTTGTAGTCTTCCCGCCAGCTCCATTATTGCCCCAATAGGTCCCTTGCTATCCCTAGAAACCTCCACTGTGGCCCAGAAGCCGCTTGTCATCTCCTCCATATTTGTACCGCCTTCTGCAGGTTTCCTTTTGCCTCCAGGAAGCTTCGTCTCATCTTCAAAAGGCCTCCTCTGTTCCAACCTGGCGTCTTACCAGATCAAAGTACAAAATGACCTCCGCTTATAAATCACGACGCCCAGAGACGCTCTAACAGCAGCAGGAAGCTATCAGTGCTGCTGAGAACAGTCTTGAAACTCAAAGGACCAATGGAATCTGGCGCCTTAAATCCCTGATGGCTACAACTGCACACTACCCAACACACACCTCACAGATCGGTGGCACAAAACTCCGTGGTGGCTGGCACAGTCATTTGTGGTAGCTGTCACAAAATACCGTGATAGCTGCCACGAAACGTACAGGCAACTGGCACAGAACTTGTAGCTGGCACACAACTCCCTGGCCGCAGGTACACCATTCCTAGCTGGCACACAACTCCCTGGCCGCAGGTACACCATTCCTAGCTGGCACACAACTCCCTGGCCGCAGGTACACCCTTCCTAGCTGGCACACAACTCCCTGGCCGCAGGTACACCATTCCTAGCTGGCACACAACTCCCTGGCCGCAGGTACACCATTCCTAGCTGGCACACAACTCCCTGGCCGCAGGTACACCATTCCTAGCTGGCACAAAACTCCCTGGCTGCAGGTACACCATTCCTAGCTGGCACAAAACTCCCTGGCCGCAGGTACACCATTCCTAGCTGCCACACAACTCCCTGGCCGCAGGTACACCATTCCTAGCTGGCACACAACTCCCTGGCCGCGGGTACACCATTCCTAGCTGGCACAAAACTCACTGGCCACGGGTACACCATTCCTAGCTGGCACAAAACTCCCTGGCCGCAGGTACACCATTCCTAGCTGGCACACAACTCCTTGGCCGCAGGTACACCATTCCTAGCTGGCACACAACTCCCTGGCCGCAGGTACACCATTCCTAGCTGGCACACAACTCCCTGGCCGCAGGTACACCCTTCCTAGCTGGCACACAACTCCCTGGCCGCAGGTACACCCTTCCTAGCTGGCACACAACTCCCTGGCCGCAGGTACACCATTCCTAGCTGGCACACAACTCCCTGGCCGCAGGTACACCATTCCTAGCTGGCACAAAACTCCCTGGCTGCAGGTACACCATTCCTAGCTGGCACAAAACTCCCTGGCCGCAGGTACACCATTCCTAGCTGGCACACAACTCCCTGGCCGCAGGTACACCATTCCTAGCTGGCACACAACTCCCTGGCCGCAGGTACACCATTCCTAGCTGGCACACAACTCCCTGGCCGCAGGTACACCATTCCTAGCTGGCACACAACTCCCTGGCCGCAGGTACACCATTCCTAGCTGGCACACAACTCCCTGGCCGCAGGTCCACCATTCCTAGCTGGCACAAAACTCCCTGGCTGCAGGTACACCATTCCTAGCTGGCACAAAACTCCCTGGCCGCAGGTACACCATTCCTAGCTGGCACAAAACTCCCTGGCCGCAGGTACACCATTCCTAGCTGGCACACAACTCCCTGGCCGCAGGTACACCATTCCTAGCTGGCACACAACTCCCTGGCCACGGGTACACCATTCCTAGCTGGCACACAACTCCCTGGCCGCGGGTACACCATTCCTAGCTGGCACAAAACTCCCTGGCCGCAGGTACACCATTCCTAGCTGGCACAAAACTCCCTGGCCGCAGGTACACCATTCCTAGCTGGCACAAAACTCCCTGGCCGCAGGTACACCATTCCTAGCTGGCACAAAACTCCCCGGCTGCAGGTACACCATTCCTAGCTGGCACACAACTCCCTGGCCGCAGGTACACCATTCCTAGCTGGCACACAACTCCCTGGCCGCAGGTACACCATTCCTAGCTGGCACACAACTCCCTGGCTGCAGGTACACCATTCCTAGCTGGCACACAACTCCCTGGCCGCAGGTACACCATTCCTAGCTGGCACAAAACTCACTGGCCACGGGTACACCATTCCTAGCTGGCACAAAACTCCCTGGCCGCAGGTACACCATTCCTAGCTGGCACACAACTCCCTGGCCGCAGGTACACCATTCCTAGCTGGCACAAAACTCCCTGGCCACGGGTACCCAACTCCTTGGTAGCGGACACTAAAGTATCTGGTAGTTGACACAATACTCTATAATAGCACGGATCCAACCCCCTTGGTAATCGGCACACAGCTCTTTGTTTACGGGCACAATTCGCCTGGCAACTGCCACAAAACCTGCAGTAGTCGACCTCAATAATCCCTGGTGGTATTTATAAAACCACCTTGTAGCTGGCATGCATCTACCTAATAGATGGCACACAACTATTTGGTGGCTGGCTTATACCTCCCTAGTGGCTGGCACACACCATCCTGGTGGCTGGCACACTCCTCCCTAGTGGCTGGCACACACTTTCCAAATGGCTGGTATACACCTCTCAAGTGGCTGGCACACACCTCCCAAGTGGCTGACACACACCTTCCTGGTGGCTAATACAAAGCCGAAACACTCCCTACTGCTTAGGATTCTCTGGTGGGTTGCACCAACAGCCTGGTAGATGGTACATAACTTGCTGTTGGCATTCACAAAGCTCGGGTGTGCAGCACGGGGAAGCACTTCTCACTGGTGCAACAAACTGACCTCTGTCAGCAGAGGGAATGTGTCTTCTTTATTTCAGTCACTGATGACAAGATGAATGGCACATGTACCCCACTAAGAGATGGCAACCCTGCTTTAAAGTACTGCATACTCCCAAGGACACACATAACTCACATGTGTATCTCTATTTCACAGCTCCATGCATCACGCTCTCGAAGACAGGCATGCCCAGATAAAGCACACATGCCATTTATTAATAAATGTGTCCATCTGGACGCATACCAAGAGTATGACAACAACCTTTATTGAGACCGCGCTCACAGGTGGACACGTTGGTGTCTCTCCAGTGTTTCAGTTCACTCCCCTCCTCTGATTGGTCTACACTCCTGTGCTGAAGCACCTCTTCTGTGTCCAATAATTCCATCCACCACCAGGTGACACTACTCTTCCCCTCTTCTGATTGGTCTACACTCCTGGACTAAAGCACCTCTTCTGTGTCCAATAATTCCATCCACCACCAGGTGACACTACTCTTCCCCTCTTCTGATTGGTCTACACTCCTGTGCTGAAGCACCTCTTCTGTGTCCAATAATTCCATCCACCACCAGGTGACACTACTCTTCCCCTCTTCTGATTGGTCTACACTCCTGGACTAAAGCACCTCTTCTGTGTCCAATAATTCCATCCACCACCAGGTGACACTACTCTTCCCCTCTTCTGATTGGTCTACACTCCTGTGCTGAAGCACCTCTTCTGTGTCCAATAATTCCATCCACCACCAGGTGACACTACTCTTCCCCTCTTCTGATTGGTCTACACTCCTGGACTAAAGCACCTCTTCTGTGTCCAATAATTCCATCCACCACCAGGTGACACTACTCTTCCCCTCTTCTGATTGGTCTACACTCCTGTGCTGAAGCACCTCTTCTGTGTCCAATAATTCCATCCACCACCAGGTGACACTACTCTTCCCCTCTTCTGATTGGTCTACACTCATCAGCTTCGGTTCACCAAAATACAAGTTTTAGTGAAATTGACATCACATAACCAGTCATTGACCTAATGACCTCATAGGAAGTGACCTCATATAATCTTTGATTCTGAATCCTCCCAGAAAGTGATGTCACATGATCTCAATCCTGATGGCACCACAGTAACCAGCATTGCTGAAATTAAGAGTCTCTTACGCATACAATTATTTAATAACAGAAAAATGTCTATCATAGACAAATGTTCTTTTTAGATGCCACCTACATTCTAAATAGGGTGCTGACATGATAGGAGTATTACACAGTTCTCTTTTTTATTGTGTGCAAAAGGAAGTGTTTGTTGGAAGAGGAGAATCAGTACAACAGAGAACACAAAACAACACTGAGAAGCCAAATTATTTATATTACTGTCATGAGTTAATGGTTTCCCTCCTGTATACCTAAAGTACAAAATATACGGTAACTTACAGAAATAGCTATTTGTTGACATAACATATTACTGCAATGCCGTTACGTCACTTTTGTGACGCTGCAGCTGCGTAATCAGTGCGCCACACTGCGCCCTATTTACAAAGTGAGGCATCTTGGCAGATGCATTACTTTGTAAAGGCCTGCGCCACATTATACCTGCATCAGGTATAATGTATGCAGGGTGGCTGTTCCCCTGTAAAAAAGCCTTGTAGAGCGTGCCGCTCCTATGATATGACTGCGTCAAAATCCTTAAGCCTACTTCAAGCAGGCGTAAGGAGTGACGCCGGTCTTTTCACATGGGACTCACCTGTGTGTAATGACACATTGCTGGACTTCCGTCAGTTATCCTTCACATTCCAACAATGCGTCATTATTGCGCCACCAGAGACGTCAAGATTCCTGATGTATCTGTTAAATCCTTGCGCCATGAAGCTCCATAGTGTAAATACGGCGCCTCCATGATGTCGCAAGGATGGTGCTATGGAAAGTGTTGCATTGCTGTACTTGGCTAGTGATGCACCACTTTTTAGGTCGAGCCTGGGCAGTGCATGCGCGGCATGTTGAATTGGAGTATGGACTTGAAGCCCCGCCCACTCTCTGCCCATATTTTTCATTGGCTTGTGTCATTGTCCTTCGTAATCACTGGCTTCTGATACTTAATAGGCTTGTTAGTCCCTCCTCAGTGCCTCCCATGAGGACCGGCCCTCTTACTTCTGTTGTTACAGGATAGGTCTGTAAGCATTATTTTCTTTAATGATTGTCTCCTACTGCAGGCAAGACATGCTTTCCTGCAACAACAGCGGCACTCTCGCTCCTTGGCTACAGCTCCACCCCTTCACCCTTCACTGCTTGCATCCCAATCACCTCTCCAAGGTCTGTCTATTTCTTTATTTTAATTCCTCTTCCCCCACCCGACCATTCTGTATTTTTATTTACATTAGTAGATAGATTAAGTGATTTGATGCTGAGCCGATGCCTGAGGCTCGAACACTGGTCCCCAGATCCTGAGTCTGCAGCTCTGACCACTGAGCAATGTTTGTTGGTGCCTCCCAATACCTCCTTCTGCCACAGATTCCCTCACTCCCACCCTTTAACGGTGCCCCTCAAGCCTCCATAAACACACTCTTGCTCAGAAGCATTTAATGTGCTTTGCAGCACCACTGAAACCAGTGTAGGGTGTAAGAGCACTTTACATCACACACATTACATAGAGACAATCATCATATTTGTGTAAATCACTGTCTCGGAAATGTTACGTACGAAAAAGGACTACAAGGTGTAGGAGTCACATTACAACCATACCAGTAGACAATATAGTTTAATAGTGATTGGTCTGGAGAAACACAAACTCTGAATTTAGAATGTAATTCCATGGTTGGGGGTTCTCTTTAATAATCAGAATTGATTTATATCCAAATGAACCCTTTTTGCAACATTAGGATAATCAAAGACTGGGGAAAAAACCATAACGCTCTAATTTATACTTTGCAGTTTGCATGCAGCTCTTAGAGGACAGTTATTAGCTCACTGCTCTATGTTAGGATTTCGATTTATAAACTGCAGGTAACAAAAGGATCTCACTGACAAAAGCAGTAATCCACTGAACTATTTACATTATGTGCAGTTTGTGATCTTCATGGTACATGTTCTTTGCAGCAGGCACTTTAACCCTCTGCGCTATCTTTCCACGAGTCAGTCCACTTGACGAAATTCCATCTCTTTCTAAGAGATTAATCGCAGGAGTTATCATGATATTCTTATTGTTGCCGAAAATTGCTGGAGGCCAGGAAGGAGGCAGCAAGTGCTTTTAGAAACATAATACACTTGCAAACATGACGCCCCCAGCCGAAGTCAGCACCAGGTGCGATCGCACCGGGCGCACCACCCTAGAGCCGCCCTGCTCAAGGGTCCTGTGGCCTCAGTGACAAGGTCACTGTTCTTCTAGGGTGTGCTGCTTCATAGGCCTGCCCGCAAGACTGGAGGTGAACTTCAGTATGGATTGTGGTGGACAGGCCTTCAAGGTGAGCTCATAACTGCCCCACTAGGGTCCACCGGCTGGTGCTAAGACACTAGGGTTTCTAAGGAATTGCAGGTCCTTCTAAGGTCTAGCATGGGAATGTGCTCCCTCAGGAGAGTGGTCTGGTGGACTGGTCATGAAGGCTGAACCTGGTTCTCCATTACCAAATTTGGCAGCTGTGACCACAGTGCCACACCCTCTCCCCCATTGAACACCATACTGCCCCACTGAGAGAAACTCACACTGCCTTCAGCTACAACCCATATGAGCCCCACTATAAACACCTGGATGCAACTCAATTCAAATTGCACACTAGACAAGAGAAATGAGCTGCCTACAATATATATATATTTTTTAAAGTAACAACATCCTGGAAAAAGCAAACACTCGTATGGATTGCAAGATTATGTAAAGCATGTGAAATGTAAGCAGGAACAAGATGGTTATCTTAACGCTTTTACACTCACTATTCAGAAATCAGTGAATGTCAATACTACAGGGCCCGGAAGTGACCCGTTTCAATGTCCATTGCTTAAATCCCTACAAAAAGTAAGCAGCTTTGTTTAGAAAGACCACATCCCTGATCAAAGAGCCACAGTACACAATTTTTTTACCAATCTTCCCATCAAGCATGTATTGCACAGTACCTCCAGGATGTGTGCACTTCCCCACCCAGGAAAACAATGCTGTTCAAAGAAAGACAAGAAAACAAAAGTAGCGCTTCACTGGCAAACTCTGGAAAGTGGCACTAATTCGTTTGGGTGTGAATAAAATCAATCTGGCCACTTTGCGACAACTCTAGCTTCCTTTATTTCGTTATTTTTCACATTTTGAACCTTTTATTTCTCTCTGTCTCAAGACTGCACTTTGGAATAGAAAAATGTCGGAAAAAGACGACATTTCCATCAAAAGTGTTTTTCTTTTTTGGATCCATTTCACAGATTAACAAATAAACGAAAGGAGAGGAAAGAGAGGGTGAGAAGCATGTCTTGAAGTCGCGGTTTTCAGTGGGTGAGGAGGAGTGAGACAGAAGGAGAGGGAATAAGAGTAAGATAGAGGGAGGGGGAAGCTGCAAGGGGCAGAGCAGAAATGGACACTATCCTTGTCTTCTTTGGGCAAGAAGGAAAAGATGAGCACTTTTCCTTCTCTGCTTAACCGCCCATCCCAGAACAGCCACTGACACCGAGCCTTATCTGTAGGCCGTGGCTATTTCTGCCGTCCTGGGACATGCGTTTCAGATAGAACAGTAGGGGAACGGAAATTATCAAATTATAGAAGTAGGGGCATGCTGTGCCCTGCTGATCCCGCCCAGTTCGACCACTGGGCGTAGAATTGTCTTATGCCACTAGGTGGCGATCCTGATAGCATATTGGGCTCCGAGGCTCATCCAATCTGCCCTAGGTACTGCCTGGCTCCGCCATCGTGGCATTTCTAAGCACACAAACAGGGAATGACTCCTGCGCATTTGTATCATGGGCTCAGTGCAGCCAGACACAAGTGTAACAACGCATCGTTTATAGCTTTACCTTAGCGCAGTCAGAGATAGACTGCACACACTGGACTATATGTCACGCTTAGAGCACCAGACATACGCATAAACACTGCCCTCTTTGTATCTTGTTTAGTGCAGACACAATATGTCACGCTTAGAGCACCAGACATACGCATAAACACTGCCCTCTTTGTATCTTGTTTAGTGCAGACACTATATGTCACGCTTAGAGCACCAGACATACGCATAAACACTGCCCTGTTTGTATCTTGTTTAGTGCAGACACAATATGTCACGCTTAGAGCACCAGACATACGCATAAACACTGCCCTCTTTGTATCTTGTTTAGTGCAGACACAATATGTCACGCTTAGAGCACCAGACATACGATAAACACTGCCCTGTTTGTATCTTGTTTAGTGCAGACACACTATGTCACGCTTAGAGCACCAGACATACGCATAAACACTGCCCTGTTTGTATCTTGTTTAGTGCAGACACAATATGTTACGCTTAGAGCACCAGACATACGATAAACACTGCCCTGTTTGTATCTTGTTTAGTGCAGACACAATATGTCACGCTTAGAGCACCAGACATACGCATAAACACTGCCCTGTTTGTATCTTGTTTAGTGCAGACACAATATGTCACGCTTAGAGCACCAGACATACGATAAACACTGCCCTGTTTGTATCTTGTTTAGTGCAGACACAATATGTCACGCTTAGAGCACCAGACATACGCATAAACACTGCCCTGTTTGTATCTTGTTTAGTGCAGACACAATATGTCACGCTTAGAGCACCAGACACACGCATAAACACTGCCCTGTTTGTATCTTGTTTAGTGCAGACACAATATGTCACGCTTAGAGCACCAGACATACGATAAACACTGCCCTGTTTGTATCTTGTTTAGTGCAGACACAATATGTCACGCTTAGAGCACCAGACACACGCATATACACTGCCCTGTTTGTATCTTGTTTAGTGCAGACACTATATGTCACGCTTAGAGCACCAGACATACGCATATACACTGCCCTGTTTGTATCTTGTTTAGTGCAGACACTATATGTCACGCTTAGAGCACTAGACATACGCATAAACACTGCCGTTTGTATCTTGTTTAGTGCAGACACTATATGTCACGCTTAGAGCACCAGACATACGCATAAACACTGCCCTGTTTGCATCTTGTTTAGTGCAGACACTATATGTCACGCTTAGAGCACCAGACACACGCATAAACACTGCCCTGTTTGCATCTTGTTTAGTGCAGACACAATATGTCACGCTTAGAGCACCAGACATACGCATAAACACTGCCCTGTTTGTATCTTGTTTAGTGCAGACACACTATGTCACGCTTAGAGCACTAGACATACGCATAAACACTGCCCTGTTTGTATCTTGTTTAGTGCAGACACACTATGTCACGCTTAGAGCACCAGACATACGCATAAACACTGCCCTGTTTGTATCTTGTTTAGTGCAGACACAATATGTCACGCTTAGAGCACCAGACATACGCATAAACACTGCACTGTTTGTATCTTGTTTAGTGCAGACACTATATGTCACGCTTAGAGCACCAGACATACGCATAAACACTGCCGTTTGTATCTTGTTTAGTGCAGACACAAAAATACATCTGTAAATTGCGCTCTATGTTCATGATATGCTTAGTGCAGACAGACACAGGCTGCAAACATTTCAATAGGTGTTGCCTGTGCAGGGTAACCAGACATATGCACTGTAAAAACTGCACTATTTTATCATGTGCCTGGTTTAGACTCACACAGAATACATACTGCAATTTGAGCATCATATGCTCATATGCACAATGCAGCCAGACACCCGCACATAAACTGTAAATACTGCACTGCGTGCATGATGTGGTAAAAAGCGCACACAGACAGTTTCCAAGCAATGCAAGATATTTATCATGTACATGGTGCAACCAGACACCCCCCCAACAAACTGTGACGCTGTATTTAGTTCAATCATATGTTTTGAAGTTCGACACAAACTGTAAACAATGCACACATTGCATCACGTGTTTAATTCAGCCAGACACACATGCATCCTGTACAATAATTGCGATTGGTATTATGTTCCCAGATTCACGCTGGAACAGAAACTGGGCCTGGGCACCACAGTAAAAGGAGTCCCCATTACTCCCTACTGCCAGATTGCCCCCTAAACCCGTCCAGCCCTGTATGTGTAAGAGATAAAATGATGGGATTTTCACAGACAATCAGATTGTGAACTGCAATTAAAAGTTTGATTTGTGAAGCCATTTCTAAACCCAACTGCCATATACCTAAGTGTTTTTATCGTTCTCATAAACACAAAATACATTTACACTAAATCAGCCAAAGGGAGAGCGTGTCTGCTTATCCTCGCTTGGTGAAATCTGTCCAGCTGCTCCAGATGTAGCGGACTGCAAACATTCCAGCTGCATTGTAATATGAAATGTAACTTTCAGAACCCATTTTAAGTGTTATCGGCGATACACGGCTGCCAACCATCACATTTGGGTGTGAACGATTACTGGGAAGGGAGGAAAACTTACTTGAGACAATTATCAGTTATATATAGAGACAACTCTTTTGCCTCGCCAAGAATGCATCCTTCACATACTTAAATAAGATGAGAGTTTGGGTCAGTGATACACAGTATAGCCTGACAAGCGGCATATCGAAGATTGTGCCACAAACCCAGAGCATCACATGAACACACACACAACATCTTACTTGGACACAAATAATAAACCTCGGAGAAAAAAAAGATTCAAGAAACCACCTCGAAATAGCTTTAAATAAATTACACATTAAAGTACTCTGGACATTGCCTGTAAGCATCATTGTAGTTTTTTCTTTTTAAATCACTGTATAAAAGTTTCAAATCTATTTCACATCTTGATGATAAAAATGGCCTTTGCAAACAATCACATCATTGGATGACTTAAGAACTATGAAACCCACGATTGGCAGTCTTACCTTTGTAAACAATTGTCAAAACACATGAAATACCAGCTGATGACTTATAGGTTGGGGGGCATCCATCAGGCGACTCGAATTCACCTTGGATGGAACCACTGGACAACAACAGCTGCAGGCTGAGCAAACACAAGACTGAAGCAACTTTGCACATCCTGTGCCTGTGCCCAGCTTGGACAGAGCAACGGAGAAGCTTGCTTCGTGCCACATTCAATCCAATGGGAATGTGTACTTGTAATGTTTATACAGAGAGAATACTCAACTAAACATTACATTACAAAATGTATGGTACAAGCAGAAAAGAAGCTTGAAAAAAAATAACTTACTGACTGTACTTTATAAATGAAATTGTTACTGGCACTAGCATTGTGTCAGTGACCCCCCCTTCCCCGTTCTTAAACGCATCAGCTGACACTGATAGCTTCTTCATAGTTACAAGAATGTATGTGTCAAGACGTCTGTCCAACCACACACATCCACTCCACTGCAAACCAAAACACAATGGTAAAAGACATTACCATTTACAACGCTGATAGCTCTAACTCTCGCCAATGCGAGACCAATTGCATTGCAAATGCTTGTCATTAACAAGGCGCCCAGAATTGAAAGGCAAAACCTGGACTGAAGCAGCTGGTCGTGCATAGACCTGAAAACTTGGCAGGACTGACCCTCAAACATCTGACCTCACCCTCATTTGAGAAGCAGCTGGTTGACCGCTTTGCTTTTCGTGGTCGCTGCTGGTCTCAGACAGTCTCAGTTACACCGTTCACCCCTTGGGCACCATTTTGTTTCCATTCGGTCACCATTAATGCTCCACAAAATTGTAATTCTTCAAGCATTCCTTCAATATCAGCGTTTCCTGTTCACTTCCTTTCTCTCCCTTTCTTCCTACCACTGGAGTTGCTTTTGTATCTTTTCATCATGTGTTTGATTGTTCTTGATGCGTTTGTTATATTGCACAGCGCTTCAACGAAAAGGCGTCATAAGTAACTTTAGCACCTTCCACGGAATGCCCAGTGTGCTGCAGGAACTATTATTGTTCGCCTGACTTCTCAGCTCAGGGAGTGGTAAGACAGGGACATGGAGCAGACAGAGACATGTGACCTGTTGTCTGCCTCTGTTGGGTGTATTAGGTGGAAGGGTGCCAATGTATGTGTGTATTAGCATTTCTGTAGTACGGATCTAGATTGGACAGCAAGGGAGCGCTATACATCAATTGTGGATGTACACACATGCACTTCAGGAGACTTTTTGCCTACATGCGGTCAAGTGTGGTAGAGCTGGGGCTTTTTTTCATATAATTGTATCTTGCTGCAGCTGTTCAGAGTGTTGACAAAAGTTCTTCCTTGCAAAATGCACCCTCGCCTCTGTCCTGCAATATTGCACAAGGGATTAACAGCGATTTATTCCTTGTACACAGTATGTTAACCCGTGTTAATACCATGAGCAGTGGGTAATGCATCTTATCAATATTTAGGTTTCTAGTTCTCTCTAAAAGGCTCAGGCTGAAAGATTGTTGGATGTTAACAGACATAACTGTCCTAGTTTCATGTCTGTGGTTCTTGTGTGCCTTCAAGCTCACGGCTGGCCCCAAGAACAGAGAGGCGGGACTACCACTGTTACCAAGAGTTGTGTGTATTGTAAAGCACACTATCTCCTGCGAGAGTATCCTGGACATCTTATTGCCAATTGTTTTGACCAGCCACTAGTATTTTTTTAACTTGTTTTTGGCTTCTTTCAAAACTCGCATCCCAGCATTTGGTGTGAGTGGGAGCAGCTTCTGGGAGCAAAGTGCTCCGGCAGCCTATCAGAAGCAGGGATTAAAGGCTCTGAACCAACCTGCAGAAGCACTGTTACTGGGGTCTTCTGTACAAGCAATATGTCCAAAACAAACAATATGAGACTTTTTTTAGTGTCAAGGTGGCCGCCATCTTGAAAGTGAACACTTGTTTTACAGTAAAAGATCCACTGCAGCTAATTGCATGACACGTGTGCATGAATGAAACCAACCTTTTCTTCAATCAAATGGCAAAATCAAATTGGAATAATTGCACTTAAACCGTATAAAATCAAAAGGTAAATGAAGAAATATGTGGCAGCAAACAACAGGTCAGGAGCCGTAATCAATGGCATCCACACGGTAGCCTGGCACGTTCGCTTGCATGCATATTGTTATTGACTGTACTAACAATTAGTGTTTTCTAAACCGTTCAGTAATGTTCACAATCTCCCTTTGAAGCAATTCCTAACATTGCTGGGGGCGTGCTAGTATTCATTCATCTGGTGGAACTAGGGATTGTGTTGGAATTCCTTTCAAGGGAATTTGTGCTTGTTTTGAATTTCAGACCTGCAAAGCTAGAGGCCCCTAGAAAGCCAAGCCAACCTCAAACCTCAACAGCTACAGACGTATAGCAAATGGGCCATTCTGCGGCAAACTGATGAAAAGAGCAGCCTTCGGCCAGATGTCACAATTCATTAAAGAAAGTGCAATACTTTCCAACTTCCAGAAAGGATTCTGTCCAGGAAGCAACTCCACATCAGCCCTAATTGTCATCTGGGAGGACCTTATGAACACAGTGGACCACAGTGGGATTTGCTGCACTGCTCCTCCTGCGACGTTCAGCTGCCCTCAACACAGTTGATCATGACACTTCAATCCAAAGACTCCACCAAGCTGGCTCTCAGCTGCATCACAGCCCAACTACAACATAGGACAAATGGAATCCACACTCCTCCTTTCTCAGCCAAACTCTATATCATACAAGTAGGAGTCCCTCGAGGCTCCATCATCTCACCCATTCTTTTCAACAGCTACATGAAGTCATTACCGGCAGTGATCAATGATTTTCAGTTCACCTGCTATAAATACGTGGATGTTGTGTAGCCCCGAATGCGTAGGCAACTCCAAAATCTTCACGTGCCTCTGAGCCGTTGATCAGTGGATGACATGGGGCCACCTCAAAGTGAATGCATCCAAAACTAAAATACTCACCTGTGGTGATTGGAAGAATTATGAGCCATGATCTGGGACCAACACCTAAAGTATCTACAGAGGTAGGAAACCTTAGACTTACAATAGAATCCAAGCTGTCAATGAATGCCCGAGTGCGTGAGGTAGAATGATCCAGCTTTAGTACCATGAAAACTCTGCAAAGCATCTTCCCCCACCCAGGATTTCAACACCAGGTCCAAGTCACTCTCTGTCTTGTGCTATCTAAACTTGATTACACTAATGGTCTATAATAGGGATCACTACTCTCAACTATAAAAAAGACTGCAAGGAATTCAGAACTCTGCTGCCAGGCTATTCCCACATGTAAAGCCACAAGCGCACATCTCCCCTGCCTTGTGCGCCCTACATTGGGTATAGGTTACCAGAAGTTGCACCTTAAAGCTGATTACCATCACCCACAAAGCAACATAAGTCAAAGAACTACTTTTCATCATAAACAAAATCACCATAAACAAACTCCGCTCCAGACTTGCTCCCTGCCTTAAAATCCATAATGGAAGGAAAAACACCATGGGTGGAACATCTTTCTTCAACCAAGCAGCCAAAATAAGGATTTCATTACCCCAAACATATAATCCACAGACAATCATCTTACCTTCAGAAAATCAGTCAAGAATTGGCTTTTCCCAACATGAGCACCATACTCAAAACAACAAAATGTACAGCAACAGTATGCACAAGAAACGAAACAACACATATAGCACATTATTTAATTGAAAAAACACATATGTTTGCACATATTCATTATCTCCAAATGTTCTTGTACTCATAACCATTTGTCCATCAGTATGGGTTGCATCAAATATATGACTATGTAGTTTTATATAGTAAACATATGTGTTAATGAGTGTTCATATATCAATGTGTGCTACCCCCTATTACAATACCGGTCTCAGTGTGTAATTAGGAAATTAGCAAAGATACCTGTAAGCATCAGGGCTGTTTCTACCATTAGGCAAGACTAGGCAGCCGCCTAGGGTAGAAAAAGGGCAGGGCGGCAAAAGGAAGTTGGGACATTTGCCCTTGTGTGCGCAAAATTTGTGGTTTCCGCGGCGCCCACAGATTGTTACAATCAAGGCCGTCAATCATTCACAGCGCGAACGCGCTACTTAAGACGGCCCTGTTTCTTGTTTCTGGCCTTCCCCAGAGAGAATGGACCAATGATCTCACGAGAGGCAGGCGTGTCATCGTTTTTTTTTACTGTTGAATCCCAGCATTTGCCCTGGCGCGGGCGCGCAGTAGACCTGGAGTGCTGCTGACTGGAGCTCGAGCGAGGTGGAGCCAGGAACGTCAAGGCAAGGACTGGTTGGCCTACCCTGTAACCTGCTTCTGTTGCGCGTGGGAGTCCCTAGGTGCCCAGCAGGTGTATTAAAGTAAGATCAGTGGTTGAAGTGTCCACTTTTCCTGCTCTGCCGCTGCCAGCTGCCCCCCTCTTTCTTCCTCTTATTCCCTTCCTTTCTGTCTCTCTCTTGCAGCTCCTCACTTACTTGCTGAAAACAATGCTTCAACCTGTTCCCGCTGTACTTGCTTCTCAAAAGGGGCCGCTACAGGGACTACAGCCTCTAGCTGTCAGCACGAGCCCAAGAGGAAGGCTGCAATTTCCGTCAAGCACACAGTTTAGTGCGCAAGGCTCCGCAGGCGCCTGACACGCCCAGGCAAGTGCCTGGGTTAAATCCGGGCCAAAAGCGGACTCTTCTGTGCCTGGACAAGGCTGGGCTGGGCCCCCCTCTTGGCCCCTTGCTTCTCCCTCAACAATCACAATAGGGAAGCCCTAGTTACCCACACCTACGGCACAAGGTAAGCCCAGTTCTTCAATATTGAACTATCCAATAAATGGGTGCCCTTGACAAAGAAATACACTCCGTTCAATAGAGTCTAGGTTCCTGTAACCGCACTTCCGGGACATCGAAAGTTTCCTCCACATTGCCGCCCTTTCCTCCACAGGCCCCGGGTACATCTCTGGTCATGCTGTTAATGTAGCTAATGGGTGTGTTCACCACACTTCAGATGCAGTTCATTACATTTCTCTCTCCAAATCTTTCACAGACCCGCCTCTTAAACGCATAAAACACCCGATCCCAGCTTCAATAAATGTCTCTTACCCTCTGTTTCCGCTACTTTCCTTCATTTGTTCCCCTGTGAAATGGATCCAAAGATGAAAGAAACACTTTTGTTGGAAATATCCTCTTTTTCTTACATTTTTCTGTTCCAAAGTGCAGCCTTGGGACTAGAGAAAAATAGGTGCAAAATATGAAATATAAATAACAAAATAAAGCATTACAGAGTGGTCGCAAAGTGGCCAGATTGGTTTTATTTTCACCCAAACACATTAGTGCCACTTTACAGAGTTTGCCAATGAAGCGCTATTTTCTTTTTCTCGTCATTCTTTGAACAGCATTGTTTTTCCCGGTTGTGGAAGTGCACCATTCCTGGAGATTCTGCGATACCTGGTTGATGACTGGAGTGGAAAACTTTTAATGTGATCCTTATCAGCTCTTTTCCTTATTTTAGTTTATAAAAAAATGCGTACTGCTGCTCTTTGTTCAGGGATGTTGTCTTTTTAAACTATACTACTTATGTTTTGTAAAAATGTAAGCAATGGACATTGAAAAGGGTAAAAGGGAGGGGGCGGCATTTTTCAATTCTCACCTAGGGCGGCAAATCACCTAGAAATGGCCCTGGTAAGCATGTAACAATATATTTTAAAGATTTTAAAAAAGGATGTAACAATATATATAAAAGATTAAAAACAATAAATAAAACATACTATCTATAATTATGCACAACAAACAATTGCATGTTTGCCCATCTAAATATTATTACATGTAAATGCACATGAGTATTGATACATAGGGCACAATTCAATGCACATAAAACATGTATAATTATTATATCTATATATCGCTTGGCACTTCAATATGTAGAAAAACGTAGCACAGACCATATCTCTGTGCATAAAATCAGATTTATTTTTCCGAGGTAAGTCAGCCGTTTCAACTCCGTAGAGCCTTGATCACATGATGCGCCCCAAAGTCACATAACTGTTTAAATACCCTATGCACATGAGTATTGATACATAGGGCACAATTCAATGCACATAAAACATGTATAATTATATATATATATATATAAATATATAACTTTTCACTTTTGTCCCCAACAAGCGCACTCCTCGCCAGGACAATAATAGTAGCTCAACAGGACAAAGGAAAGCACGTTTCTTCAAATATTTCTCTGCCCAACGCGTTTTAAAATTTCCATTCCTTGTTCACGGGCAGCAGCAAGGCAAAAACTGTATCAAGAGACTGTGGATGCTTCCGCTTTAAAAACTTTTAATCAGACTCAGGTGAGTATTCATATCGCAATGCATGCTGGTAAACACAGTCCATTTTGCTTCAATGGCTTGCAGTGCTGCAACATAACAAAAATTATTATAAGTTCAATACCCCTGATAAGGTGAAAGAAACAGAGCGCCTCTGTCAAGTCACATGGGAGCGTCCTGGCGTCCTGCAAGGCTCTTCCTCACAAAGCCGCAGACCGGCCTTTAGTGACTGGCGGTGGTGCGCACAACGGCTGGACCCGCCGTAATTTTTAACTTTTCACTTTTGTCCGCAAACAAGCGCACTCCTCGCCAGGACAATAATAGTAGCTCAACAGGACAAAGGAAAGCACGTTTCTTCAAATATTTCTCGGCCCAACGCGTTTCAAAATTTCCATTCCTTGTTCACGGGCATCAGCAAGGCAAAAACTGTATCAAGAGACTGTGGATGCTTCCGCTTTAAAACCTTTTAATCAGACTCAGGTGAGTCTTCATATCGCAATGCATGCTGGTAAACACAGTCCATTTTGCTTCAATGGCTTGCAGTGCTGCAACATAACAAAAATTATTATAAGTTCAATACCCCTGATGATGACGTCAGATATTACATCACTGTATTTAGACACCTATTTACCCATGTCTTCTTCCATTAATCTTTAGCTATACATATATTACAAATATTTATTTTTCAGAAAGACACATATGTAATCAGTGATGTAATATCTGACGTCATCAGCAGAGGATTGCGGTCGCGTGAGTTATAGTTGCCTGCACTAACTATAACGGGGGAATTTCATTGGTTTTTTATGAGGGAAATGTCCAGCTAACTATAACATGTGTGAAACCTATGGTTTTTAAGTGAATTTGCAAGGTTTTTTAAATGCTAATTCCTAACTATAACATGTGTGAAACCTATGGTTTTTTAAGTGAATATATATATATATAAACATACATATGTGCATTTCTCTGTACAAATGTATATATTACTCAAGATAAAAAAAATTATGTTATATTTTATGCTTAACATCTATATTGCATGCATAACATATACGTAATTAACTGTATGCTTATGGGTTTGTGTTTTATTATGATGAGACATATCTATTCCAAGATATAAACATTATTATATATTATAATTATATTTATAATGCGCTGTATGTATCTATATATTTATATTTTTTCATACTTACTGCAGAAAAAATATTGTTTATATATATATGTATATGTATATATATCTCATTCTCACCGTATATAAGTAGATCAATATATAGATAACATTAACGTTGACAAGTGTATGCTTATGGGTTTATTTTTCAATGATAAACATTTGTCACAATGTGTAAATATGATTCTAGGGAATCTATGTATAAGTGCTCAAATATTGGAATACATGTGGGACAATATATAACATTCAATTAAAACATTTTGTAAGGAATATGCTACTTACCAGTATGCATCTGTTCTTGGCATGTAGAGTTGTAGATCTGTACACTTTTGCATAGATCGCCATCTGGTGTTGGGCCCGGATGTTTGCAGTTTGTTTTTCTTCTTGGACAGTCTTTGGAAGTCACGAGTTCGGTGACTCCTCCTTCGGTCCGTACTGCGCATGGGCTTCGGCTCCATCCTCAGATTGTTTTTCGCCAGCAGGGAAATGATGGAGCGTAGTGATAACAGTAAGAAACCCATGTGTGTTGTATCTAAATAAGATAGACTGGAACGGATACAGGTAGCCGGGGAGGTGGGTGGGCGTGTACAGATCTGCAGCTCTACATGCCAAGAACAGATGCATACTGGTAAGTAGCATATTCCGTTCGAGGCATATGAGCTGCAGATTGTACACTTTTGCATAGATTATATAGCAGTACCCAGCCCTAGCGGCGACCACCGGTATCCGTTGCAGCGGTTTGAAATAGTGTCTTTAGTACAGCCCGGCCCACACTAGCTTGTTGCTTGGAATGCACGTCTACACAGTAATGTTTTGTAAAGGTGTGCGGAGTTGACCATGTGGCTGCCTTGCAGATGTCATCTAAGGGTATGTTCCCTAGAAAAGCCATAGAAGCCCCTATCTTTCTTGTAGAGTGGGCTTTAGGTGGAACAGATAATGTTCTTTTTGCTTTGTGATAGCAAATTTGTATGCACTTAACAATCCACCTAGCTATCCCTGATTTAGAGATGGGGTTACCTTTATGCGGTGGAGAGAAGGAGACAAACAATTGTTTGGTCTTCCTGAAAGGTTGCGTTCTTTGTATGTAGTACAACAAAGCCCTTTTAACATCAAGTGTATGTAGAGCCCTTTCCGCAACAGATTGAGGTTGCGAGAAAAAAAACGGTAATTCCACCGATTGATTAAGATGGAAGGGGGAAATGACCTTGGGCAGAAATTTTGGGTTTGTACGAAGTAACACCTTGCTGTGATGTATCTGCAAAAAGGGTTCTTGTATAGTGAACGCTTGTATTTCACTAACCCTTCTAAGGGAAGTGATAGCAATGAGGAAAGCTGTTTTCCAGTTGAGGAACTGTAGCTCACATTTATGCATTGGTTCGAAAGGCGGACCCATTAGCCGTGTAAGAACTACGTTTAGATTCCATACAGGGGAAGGTGGTGCCCTGGGTGGAATTACTCGTTTTAGGCCTTCCATAAAGGCTTTAATAGCGGGCACTCTGAAAAGTGATAAATGCTGTCTGTTTTGTAGGTAAGCAGCAATTGCTGCGAGGTGTAGACGTATGGATGAATATGCCAGGTTACACCTTTGAAGATGGAGCAGATAGCATATGATATGCTGTATGGATGCATCTAAAGGGTTGATTGTATTGTTACGGCAGTAAACAACAAATCTCTTCCACTTTGCGGCATAGCATGCTCGAGTGGTAGGACGTCTGGCTTCCTTGATAATGTTCATGCAATCAGGGGGAAGGTTAAGGTATCCAAATTCTAAGATTTCAGGAGCCAGATCGCAAGGTTGAGCTGAGCTGGGTCCGGGTGCCTGATTTCTCCATGGTTCTGTGTTAGGAGGCATGGGGACAGGTGCAGTTTTTGATGTGGTACTACCGATAGCTGTAGCAGTGTGGTGTACCACGGCTGCCTGGCCCATGTTGGAGCTACCAGAATGAGTGTGAGGGAGTGCTGCTGTAGCTTCCTTACCACCAATGGAATTAGCGGGAGAGGTGGAAAGGCGTATGCAAATTTGCCTGACCAGTTCATCCATATCGCATTGCCTTTGGACAATGGGTGTGGGTATCTGGCGGCGAAGCTTGGGCATTTTTTGTTTTCGTGGGTGGCGAAGAGGTCTATCTGAGGATGCCCCCACTTGTGGAAGAATGGGCGAAGAACTTGTGGATGCAGTTCCCATTCGTGCATTTGCTGCGTTTGTCTGCTGAGCAGATCTGCCATGGTGTTTTGTATGCCTGGGACGTGTGGAATTGCCCATCTCCATATGCTCTGCGCTAAGCGGGAGAGCTGGGGAGAGTGTGTCCCCCCCTGTTTTTGAATATAATACATCGCAGTCATATTGTCTGTGCGAATGAGGACTGCTTTGGCTGAAATTTGTTTCTGAAAGGATTTCAGGGCTAGAAAGATCGCCAATAACTCCAGATGATTGATGTGGAGTACTTTTTGCTGTGGCGTCCATAGACCTTGCACTGTGAGGTGTAGAAGGTGCGCTCCCCAGCCGGAGAGCGATGCGTCCGTCGTTAGAATCACCTGAGGAACCGGGTCCAGGAACGGCCGCCCTTTGGAAAGGTTTGTGGTGTTCCACCACTGCAGAGAGTGATGGGTGCGGCCGTCCACCAACACCAGATCCGTCAGCTGTCCCTGGGCCTGGTTCCACTGCCGTGCTAGGCACTCTTGGAGTGGACGCATGTGGAGTCTTGCATGGGGCACTATGAAGATGCAAGATGCCATCATCCCTATTAGCTTCATAAACACTCGTGCTGGGAGAGAGTGTTGAAGAGTGAATGTTTGGCGCAAGGCTTGTATGCTTGCGATTCTGGCTGAATTGGGATAGGCTATAGCCTTGGAGGTGTCTATAGTGGCCCCGAGATATTGCTTTGTGTGAGATGGTATGAGGTGGGACTTTTGATGGTTCACCATGAAGCCTAGCCGGTGGAGCAGTTGGATGGTGCTGTTTGTATGTTGCACACATTGGCTGTAGGACGCGGCTTTTATGAGCCAGTCGTCCAAGTAAGGGAAGACGTGAATGTGTTGCCTTCTGAGGTGAGCTGCTACTACTGCAAGGCATTTGGTAAACACCCGTGGTGCGGTTGTAACCCCGAAGGGGAGAACCTTGAATTGGTAATGCTGACCGTCCACCACAAACCTGAGGTACTTTCTGTGAGAAGGGTGTATTGGAATATGAAAGTATGCGTCTTTCAAGTCCAGTGTAGTGAGAAAGTCTCCCTGACACAGGAGAGGGAGAACTTGTTGGAGGGTGACCATATGGAAATGGTCCGAATGTATGTATGCATTTAGAGGCCGGAGGTCTAGAATGGGCCGTAGGGTCTCGTCTCTCTTTGGGATTAGAAAATACAGAGAGTAGACCCCTAGATTTTGCTGATTGACGGGGACCTGCTCTATAGCTTGTTTTTGGAGGAGGGAGATCACCTCCTGTTTGAGCAGTATGGTGTGTTCTTGTGACATTGTACGGTGCCTGGGTGGAATATTGGGTGGGGTAGATGTGAGTTCGAGACAGTAGCCTGACTGAACAATTTGTGTCACCCATTTGTCTGATGTTATGGTCTCCCAGGTCTGAAGAAAATATTGTAGCCTGCCCCCGACTAGAGTGGAATGGTCTGGGGGAAGCGG